>NC_136063.1:1303027701-1304454912 GCF_964261635.1 Lissotriton helveticus | reverse complement strand
CGCAAATTAACACCAACTTGTAGTTGATGTTAATTTGCGAATTCTTAAAAAAATGCACAATTTGGCATTTTTGAAGGTGGCATGTGACGCACACACATGCCCATAGGCAGCCGCGGGCCGTGGAGGGAGTTACGGTGGGGCAGGGAGGCGGGGAGGGGGAGGGGCAGGGTGGAGAGGGCTAAAAACCGGCATATGGATAATTACAGGTAAGTAAACAATTTAAATAATAAAACAAATTTCGTAGCGCGCACTGCATCGCAGCATTTTGCGATGCAGTGCGCGCTACGAAATTCGTTTTATTATTTAAATTGTTTACTTACCTGTAATTATCCATATGCCGGTTTTTAGCCTTCTCCACCCTGCCCCTCCCCCTCTCCGCCTCCCTGCCCCACCGTAACTCCCTCCACGGCCCGCGGCTGCCCATAGGGCATGTATGTGCGCCGTATGCACACACATGTACATTTCAGGGATGCAGCAGGGTGTCTTTGAGACACCCCTGCACCCTTGAAATAATTCTCAATTTGCGATTAGCAAATTGCGAATTAGCAATTTGAGAATTATTTCACAATCATTCCTATGGGCCTCCTGGCCCATAGAAATGCATGGGAAATTATTCCTTAATTGCGAATTCGCAAAATGCGAATTCACAAATAAGGAAGTTAAGAAATCGCTAAAAATTAGCGATTTTCTACATACATTCCATTTTGCGATTTCTAATTAGAGATTCCTTAAAAATTGCTATTTAGAAATCGCAAAATGGAATCTTGATACATCTAGGCCCTAGACTCTAATTTAATTGAATGTTTTTTATTCCATTTTGTTTATAGGTGCCCATATCCCATTTGCAATCCTCAGGTGGCTTCCAAATGTCTGTTGAGTTTTTAAAAAACTTTCGAAGCGGCGTTAGTAATATTTTATCGAGTTGCGTGGAAAAGCTTGGATCAGCACTGTATTTAGACCACTGTCTAGCTTTCTATACATCTACGTCCTGAGCACTATGGCAAACAAAATATACAAGTGTTCCTTCTGAAGAATACAGCAAAGTGATAGATGAAATAGGTTAACAAAATCATTTATCTGCAGACTGTTGTGACCAACCATCACTGCATCAGGCAGGCCCTCAATGAAACATTTATGAACTCACAAATAACTAAATACTCTGAAGGTAGTTCACTCTCGTTGTTGATTGCACAACAGAATAGTGCAAAAAACTTTGCTCCATTTCACTAAGTAAAGTAAAGTGGACTTTTAATACTGAAGCTAAACATTCATGGGGTGGTTCGTCTGCCTTTGAGGTCTTTTTCAACAGTTCGTCTTCCCATAATTTGCTAGCAGCTCGGATATGAACCCTGCTGAATGAATACGCCTTAATCTAGCCCCGTTACTCATTTGTTCCTCTTGAAATTAAGTTCCCGATTTGCAGTAACATCTTCCATTGAACCTCGTGACAGCTAACTTACTTCTGCATTTTCGTTATGTTGCTTTTATTCTCGGCATTCTGATGCAGAGGTTCCAGATGTTGCAGATGTTCCAGTCTGTCAACGTTTGCATCTTTTGAATAAAAAAAATGGGCCTGTAGATGCCACTGTCTCCTCATCTCCTATAACTAATAATCAATGGTGACCATTCCGCCCTAGGCACAAAAAAGCCCTTTCATTAGGATCTTATGCAGCTGTCTTTTTTCACCACGACTATCTGGCTAGTGCGGATCAGCACACTGTCTTTTTCCGTAGTGTAATTTTTGGTCCATTCATATAGTGTTGTAGCTCGTCATAGCTGGCTACACCAGCCACTAAATGCCTGCTTCAGCGTTAAAGGCCGAAGGCAAGAGACTTTCACAAGAGAGCGGGAACTTAATGCCGGTATCGCCCAGCTACGGAGGGCTATAAGGCTATTAGAACATTCTGCTACTAGAAGGCAGAATGTTATAACAAACAAAACAAAGGCCTCAGGGAGCGGCTCCAAGAGACCTTTGTTCGCAGCAACAGCTGTGAACAAAGTCAAACATTGGAATGTTGGAGCTCCGGGCTTCTACGAGCCATTAGTAGCCTGCAGCACTCCATTGTTTTCAATGGAGCTCCCAACATTCCAATGTTCTATTTGTAATATGCACCCACTCCCTTGCTTGCTGGTCTGCAGTGCAAGAATACTGTCAACATTTGAGTGTTGTTATCTGTTTATGGACACTCTTTCATAGCATTGTCCATCGCAGCTTATTTACCCGTACCCCACTACCAGCTTTGGCATCTGTACTCCAATGTCACAACTGCTTTTTTTCAGGTCCCCACCCCAGAGCGCTCTGAGGCTACCAACCTGTGGCATACAGCACACCACAAAACCCCTGAATATAGAAATACGTAGCCGAGCTATACTTTTTCACAATGGCCCACAATATATTTCTTGTTACAATGTTCAAACTTGACATCTTATTATAACATGAATGCTTCCTATGTCTGTCTTTTCCAATAGTATGTCTGTGAGCAACATTTTTTCAACCATCAATTTTATTTTGCAAGCAAAATAGGACTTTTATTCATATGAGCATCAGTTTATTTTTTAATTTCAAAACCTATCCGATTAGCACACGCCAAAGTATTATCAACGATTAGGCACTTTTAGTTGAAAACGAAAGGGAGCCATGCACACATGCCAGCGTTACTGAACGTCCATTTTGGAATCACCAATATTAGACTACCAAACATCTGATGGTATGCTGAAGGTTCTGCCTCGTTGATGAAAGTGTGTAGCAGTCTTTCACATAAGGAGTCCCTTAGGTCCGCTTATACTTCCTCTACCTTCTCAGAGCTATAGAGGCCAAGGATGTCAATCTGAATTGGATGTGAAAACTCAACGGAAGTCAGTGAGGACCTTGACAGACAGTTCAGAAAATGCTTGAAGTGAGAGATAACTATTAGCTTCTAAACAGATGTATGTCATACTATTGAGTAACATAAAAACATTCTACCAAAATATCCAATCCAGAATATATCTGTATTAATAATATCATCAAAATTAGTATTTATGGGTAAGTATATGTTTATTGTTTTTGTTTTTTCAGTACATTTTTAGGCTCATTTTAATGTAAAGTAGTATTTTATTACCATACGGAGCACTGAATAATAAATGAGTGGCTTGTGCCGCTCATTTATTATTTTTTATGTGTCCTTGACCCCGCCCGGGAGACTCTTTTCATAATTACCGGGGAGGGGGGGAGCACATTTTTGGGATTTTTTAATGTAAATTAGTATTACCATACGTAGCCCCAATCCCACACTGTGCACAGCCTTCAGCGAGTGGTGGGGTGCTTATTTATTTATTTTATTTTCTCCATTTGTAAAGCGCGGCTGACACCTTGCAGGTTTCCTGGCGCTGGCGAATACTCGTACCTCAGGGGAACAACAGCAGGGAGCAAGGGGGGGGTGGAAATTCTAAGGGAATAACCACGTCTTGATGCGTTTCCTGAAGGGGAGGAGCTGTGAGATTTGCCGGATATCAGGAGGAAGACTGTTCCACAATTTAGCCGCAGCGACTCTGAACGATCTGCCCCCCGTCCTGACTTTGTTGTATTTAGGAACAAACACCAGGCGAGCCGAGGCAGAACGTAGAGATCTGGAAGGGATGTACCATGTGAACATAGCCTGCAGAGGTTTAGGTCCAGCTCCGTGGAGCGCTTTAAATACCAGGCAGAGGGACTTGAAGGCCACACGTTGCCTAAGCGGAAGCCAGTGTAGTTCAGCTAGGGCCGCTGTGGCGGAAGCTCTCCTAGTCCAGCCTAGAACTAGTTTGGCTGCGGCCGACTGAACTCGTTGAAGTCGGTCAAGCAGGGCAGCTGGGGACTCAAGAAGCAGCGCGTTGCAGTAGTCCAGGCGACTGAGGATGGTACACCTGACTATCTGCTCCCGAGCTTGAGCGGGTAACAATGGCATAATTTTGCGTAGGGAACGTATGAGAGCTGTGCAAGTTCCCACCGTTTTTGCAACTTGGGTTTCAGTGTTCATTTTCTCATTCAGCGTGGCTCCTAGATTACGGACCGATGTAACTGGCCGAGGTTTATCTGTCGATTCCGGGGGCCAGAAATCGCAGGGGAATTGCCGGGGAATGCGGCTTCCCGCACAGTACAGAACCTCCGTTTTGGAGGAATTAAATTGCAGCGAGTTAGTGAGTAGCCACCCAGCCGTCTCCCTTAAGCAGTCGTGAAAGGCTGCCAGGGGGGTAGAGTCTTCTCCCTCCCAAGAGAGAATGAGCTGGGTGTCGTCTGCATAATTAATTGTTTTTAACCCGTGTGCCTTTATTAACGTGATCAGAGGTCTAAGATACACATTAAAAAGAATGGGGCTGATGGAGGAGCCCTGGGGCACCCCGTGGGAAACAGGGGAGAACGTGGATTGATAAGGGGGAAGAGATACCGCCTGTCTCCTGTCCCGAAGGAAGGAGTGAAACCAGAGAAGGGCAGTGCCGTCAATCCCCGCTGCCTGGAGTCGTTCCAGCAGGACCCCATGGTTGACCGTATCGAAGGCGGCAGACAGGTCCAACAGGATCAAGGCTACTGCCTGGCCCCTGTCTGCACGCATACGAAGGTCTTCCATGGCTGTCAGGACAGCTGTTTCGGTCCCGTGGGCAGGGCGGAAGCCGAACTGAAAGTCGTCCAGGATCTGATTATCCTCCAAATAGGTGGAGAGACAGGTGCTTACCCAGCGCTCCACAATTTTAGCAGGAAAAGGCAGAAGGGAAATAGGCCGGTAATTGGACAGACAATCAGGGTTCAGGGAAGGTTTTTTTAACAATGGGGTGATAAGGGCCTCCTTCCAGGTGGAAGGCACAAGTCCGCAGTATAAAGATTGATTACAGATCCTGCGTAGTGTGTCAAAGAGGTCGGTACCAAAACTCTTCCAAATTTTAGGAGGTACTGGGTCCAGGGGGGAACCGGAGGTGATCCCAAGAGCCAGCCGTTCAAATTCTGGAGCTTGGATAGGGGGAAACTCCCGCAGTTTTTTCCTAAAAGGAAAATCTGAGTGCGCCGGAGTGGGATCGCTAGTACCGGATCTAGATGTAATGGGGCCCCCTAGGGGGGGGGAGGAGTTCAGATTAGAGATAATGGTGTCAATTTTGTTTTTGAAGAACAACGCCAGGTTGTCACAGAGGGCTTGGGTAGGAAGGGTAGTTGTAGAGACACAATCAGGGTGGGTAAGGTTTCTGAGGATCTGAAATATGCTTTTGGAGCTGTTGGGGGCATTACTAATCATTGAGCAAAAATAGTTGGCTTTGCTCTGAGTAATGGCAGTTTTGTATGCAAGGAGATGGCTTTTCCAGATGGCTTTGTTAAACTCCGAGTACCCTTGTCTCCATTTCCTCTCAGATTGTCTGCAAGCTAGTTTAAGAGATTTTAGAGAGTCGTTGAACCAAGGAGCAGGAACTCTGCCTTTGACCTTTCCTTTCTTCAAAGGGGCAAGAGAGTCAACGATGGATGTGATTGCTAAGGAGAAGGCTTTGAAGTTGTTCTCAACAGAATTGTTGGAGGAAAAACTATTTTCCACATTGAATACCCCATACTTGTTGCATGGGGTTTGCTGGAGGGACTGCATCCCCCCTCACAGACAAGCAACCCCATGCCGCGCAAGGTCAAGGGCATGCGCAGTGTGCAGTTGGTCTCGTAGGTCCTGGCAGCACTCAGGCGAAGAGTCACAGCACCAAAATATAAAAAGTGAAACTATTGGCTTTATCAAGGGGTGAGTAAATCAATATATATAAGCAGTTCCATCTTCTTTCAACAAAAGTAACCTATGTTTTTCATCATATGTATTTTCAGTAATTCACACAATGCAATGTATATTAATAGTGGTTATAATAAAAAAGTGTAATAACATTTTAATGAAAAATGCTTTAAAAAATATGCTATGCTCCCCTCAGGTCATGCCTTTAATAACCCATGAGACGTACTGTTTTTATGTTTATGTTGCTGCTGGGGGGCTTCTGCACCCCCTGCAGCTCTACACAACATTAAAAAAGGCTTTGTGGTGTTCTTCCTCATTCCAAGGCCACTACAGAGCTCACAAAAATATATATAAAAAAGCACTTCAAGGAGCAGTAAATAATAAATGAGCAGCTTGCGGCCCTCATTTATTAAGTGTCCCAGTGCCCATCCGGAAAAATCTTTTCATAATTACTGAAGAGGGGTGAAAGTGCCCTCCCTGAGCCTTTACAGGCCCCAAGTATCCCCTTTCCTGGGGCCGTACTCATATTAAGTGGAGGGGGCATCCCCCTGCTCTCCACTGGCCTCTATCGGCCCAGGGAAGCCCATTCCTGGGGCTGTTTTCTTATTTTATGGGGAGGGGGTGAGTGGCCCTTTCCCCAACCCCTATGGTCCCCAAGGATGCCATCCCCAGGGGCCTTTTTTCTTTATAACATAAGGGGGGCACAGCTCCCCTAACTGAGCATGTATGCCCAAAGGGACCTTATGTCCCAGTGTCGTTTTCTTATTTTATGGGGAGGGATGTGTACTGCCCCCCTCACTAAGCCTCTAGAGCCCCCCATTCCCCAGGGTCTTTGTGTAAGGGCCCTACTCCCTGAGCCTTTATGGGTCCTGAGGATCCTATCCCCAGGGTCATAAGGTGGGTGTCCTGGTGCCCACCCGGTATACCCTCAGCACACACCATTGGGGGCTGCAAGAGGAGTCCCAAGGCCCCTGTGGCCATGCTGGCTCTCCGCATGCATGCATCCTAGGTACATTGGAAGCCGCCATTGCTCCTTCATGGCAGGAGCATTCATTTTTTAATGCTCCAGCTGGGCGGGAGCAATCTGAGTTTCCCTGCTTCACAAGAGCACTGGCAGAGAAGCAAATGTTTGCTTCCACCCGCCTGGAGCATCTTTTAAGCTCCCACCAGATGGGAGCAGACTAGTTTCCCTGCCCATGCTCTTGAAAGCAGGAAAACAGCATCCTGAGTATGAGCTTCCTGGGACACCGTAGTAGAGCCGGCTGCAGGGGATGATTCCCAGGGCCTTAAGAGGCTCTGAAAAGGGGGCAGGCCACCCTCCTCCTTTATATTTATGTATCGGTCCCGGGGATACAAGGTCATGGAGGGGGGCCACACCCCTCACCCCTTTCACCGTGAGACTCGGTGAGGAGGGCCGTGCACCATGCCTCACTTTAATCTATGTATGGTCCTGGAGATGGGGTTCCTGTCACCTTAGTGAGGCCCAGGGAGCGGGCCGTGCAGGCCCCATCCCAAAATATATAAAATGCTCTTCCTTCTGCATCCTTACCCTCTCCAGTAGGGCTAGGTTGTTTATTTAGGCACCCTCGCATATGTTTAAAAAAAATATTTTACTATGGATTTGTGGATCCTCTGAAATTTGCGGCAAAATTTAAAAAAAATGTTTTGGGCCCAAATGGGTCCTTCACCATGCCTAGTGGGCAGGGTATCGCTGCCTTGCCCCCTTATATCTGTTTGTAACCTTTTTTCCAGGACTCCAGACTGAGTCCTGAATCATCAGATGGCTGCCATCACATTGTTGTTGACGTGGTGGCAGCCAATCAGATCTCTGTGGCGTGATATATAAAAAAATTTGAGCCTCAGTTGCTCAAAAACTACAGAACAGATTTACACCAAATTACAAAATGCATGATTTCTGTCATAATTTCTATCTTTCTGTCAAATTTGGTCAAAATACGTTCAGCTGTTTGGGCTGTAGCTGTGTCAAAATGTCCTAAGGAAAAATTAATATGGAATTACATCCCTTTTCCTCTGCCTCCGCTTGATGAATCATCGCAATATTTTCCAGTTTTGAGTTGAGGTGCACGAACATTCTTTTGGAAATTGTTGTAAAGATTCTGCTAACAGAGTCAAAATTATCAGAAAAGAAAAAATGCTTTTCCTATGGAAATGTGGTCAAAACTATTACTACCAAGTGGCAACCGCCACTGGATACTTTATATTACACAGTTGAGGTCACCATGGCATAGTTATAGTTAGGTCAGAATTTCCATAGAAAGAGTGGAAGTTTTTTTGCTAATAATTTTTGCGGTGTTTGATGAATTTCATGAAACTTTCAAAACTAAAATGTCACCTACATCAGGTCCTTCTTGGAAAGTTTTGGAGTGATCCATCATATGGGAGCCAGGAAATGGGGGTATCCCAAGCCATTGATTTACCATAATAATTTGCACAGAAACTTTTGAGAAGCGATGCAGGAAACAACTGAAAAGAGTTCAACCAAATTTAGTAGAATATTAGAACTTTACTCAGAAAGGACTATTTTCAATATTTGGTGTAAATCCGTTCTCGGTGGTAATTAAAGTATTAAAGAGAAAAGATATATCTGGTCAGTTGGTCCTGCAGGAGTTCTGCTGTACTGCAAATAAAAAAAAACTGTGCCCACTGATTGGCCAAGGTAGCTATTTCTCCTGTCATCCTTTTTTCGGTACTGTAGGACAGGTGCCGAGAGATCAAACTGGATAGCCGCGACTTGGTGAAAAAGGTTGTGACTACCAATGCAGGATGTATATACTTGAAATAATCCAATGTGTGTCCCAAAATAATGAGAAAAAAAAGACAGGAGTCTCAGGATACACAACCACGATCATGAGAGGTCTTCAGAGGTGCGTCAGAAGTTCTTTTGACCAACTTGGATTACTTGACTTATGTGACTGGTAGAGAGCAAGGTACATGAGAGACTGCATATAAGTTGAAAATCAACTTAGGTATGACTGAAAACTGGTATTAAGTTTTACAAAACATGGGGTGCTGGCCTTGTACAAACAGTGGCGAGGATGATCTCTCAGACTTCAGAGGTGATCTGTTTAAAAAATATAAAGTAAATTATTCAAGTTCTCTTCTGAAGAAAGAACACTTGGTCTTGTACAATCTCAAGAAACCAGACTGTCGACCACTTCCAATAGTTTAAGATGAAGGGCCATTTGTACGTCACTCTTAATGGTGACCAGAGATTACTGGCTTAGCATACTCGCAATGGGATATGAAACCAGTTACTTACCTATAGGAATGGCTTTTCAGCTTGAAGCTACTCAAAGCTACTCAATGCTATGCATTGCTCTGCTTTTTAGTGGTTGCGTCCAGAAGTTGTTAATTACAAACTATTTCCCCCCAGGAAGGGCATCACCATAGTCGGAGGTTGTTTCACTCATTTTGACGTGGATCATAAACCTGCAAAGCGGCCTAATGTGATCTCCATATTTTATTTTTTCTGCCGGTTGATACCATAAACGCTTCTTATAAAGGTTCTGACTCATGGACCCTAGTGCCCTGATGTACACAAGGACAGTGGATTAATGGCCTCTGGTAGATACCAAATGCAGTCACCCCCATGTTCACGCAGCAAAATGGTAGTCAGGTAAACTGTTGATAGAATCTGATAAAATGTATAGAGCACACTAAAACCCCCAGTCGCCAAAGTGCTATAGCAGGACAGAAAGATCAACACGAGCAGAGCAGCCAAGAATCAGGGATTCTGAGCTGGTACAATATGATTTTGTATATATATATATATATATATATCCATCAAGTTTGCGGCGAATGCAGCAGGAAGGGTGGGGCATGCGTTACCCAAAGTTCTTGCCAAACGCGTTTCAGGCGACACGCCCTTTCTCAATGACAGGCAAAAGAGTTCACACAAAGATGTTACAGACACCATTTTTATTTTCAATAAGCCCCGCCCACAGGCCTCCGGGCATCATGGTACTTGTAGTGTCTATACTTATCACCCCAGTGGGCTTCGTGTGCTACTAAAATAAAATTGCTCATATTAAAACCACAATTGGTCGGTTACTGTGTCACAATCCTTCACAGTGCTTTGCTCAAAGTCTCACTGGAGGGACCTCACCCTTCTCAAGTCTCATGCCATCATCGCTTTCATGCAGAGGACAGTTTTCGCAACCGGATGGGCCGCAATAAATCCATCCATCAAGTTTGCTCCTTGTGAAAAAAGCCACCCAGGTGAGTTGCGCCCCTCACGGTGAATGCAGCAGGAAGGGTAGCATTGGTTACCCAAAGTTCTTGCCAAACGCGTTTCAGGCTACACGCCCTTTCTCAATGGTCAGCAAAAGAGTTCACACAAAGATGTTACAGACACCATTTTCATTTGCAATAAACCCTGCCCACAGGCCTCCGGGCATCATGGTACTTGTTCTGTCCTTACGTATTACCCCAGTGGGCTCCGTGTGCTGCTCAAATAAAATTGCTCATAATAATACCACAGTTGGTTGGTTACTGTGCCACAATCCTTCACAGCGCTTTGCTCAAAGTCTCACCGGAGGGATCTCTTCTTCTCAAGTCTCATGCCGTCATGGACGTTGGATCCGCTTTCATGCGGCGGGCAGTTTTTGCGACTGGGCGGGCCGCTGTAAATCTATCCATTTTCGCAGGTATTGAACTACGGGTTCCAGCATGCTTTAATGATGACTCACCTGAGAGGCCCAAGTGGACAGTACAAATGCATGCAGTTAATGGCGCCCCAGCGAGTATGTCAGTTTGAACAGCGTCATCCTCTGATGAAGGAGCCTCTGAGCTCTGAAAAGCGTTAGGAATTTGTATTTCTGGAGCTGAAAGCTGTTTTTGATAAATAAAGGCTTTTTGCAAAAGCACTCAACTGCGAAGGGCATCCTTCCTCCTAGGCGATTTTGTGTGTGTGTATATATATTCCAGTTGGAAATAATATTTATTTCAAAGCATACAAGCCAGGACAAAACACCCTGCGCATTTCAGCGATATATCGCTATATATATATATATAGGTGTGTGACCAAGAGCACGGCTGTGCTCGAAACGCGTCGCAGAGCGGAGGATTAAATAAATTACCTTCCTGCCAGAACCTTGTGGCCCGTCTCTCTCTTTTCGCCAGAATTGGAAGTTGAGAGGGAATGCTCTGGGAGTGATATATATATATATATATATATCATGCTCTGTCCTGGATTCCTTTTACAAGAGGCACTCGAATGCTGACACGGGCCCCAAGCACATAAGACGTGGAATGTCTGGCAGAGGATGAGGATGTGTTTCCTGACTGGGGCTCATTCATGAGTTTTAAATATTCAGGAGAACATTGCCCGAACATGCGCAGGCTTATGTAAAGCAGCCCATAGGGGCTGCGCAATAAAAGAAAATGCTGAGCAGCAGCGAGGTGGTGTGCGTGGTTTTCTCTGCACTACAAGCCTTTGAAAAAGAAGTAATTCGAAAAGCGTCAGGCTAAAGTTGTGGAGCTGTGAAAGGTGTCAGAAAGGCAACGCTCTGTACCTGTGAGTCGGGCTGTGCTTGGGGCCCGTGTCAGCTTTTGAGAGCCTCTTGTCAAAGGAATCCTGGCTTGTATGCTTTGAAATAAATATTATTTCAAACTGGAAGTGATGATGACGTGATTTCTGCTGGAAGAAGTGCACTTGCGCAGTTTGCGCTTGGTGGAAAGTGTATATATATATACATATATATATATATATATATATATATATATATATATATATATATATATATATATATATATAAACACGAGATTTGTCTGCACTAGAAGACCTTATTCTGGCTTTCAACTCGGAGTGAACATTACCCAGCGCTCCAGGATTGTCTTGAATTTAATCTATTTTTAGAATTTGAAATTGTGATGAATTATTTATTTTGTAAGCATGTAAGCTGTTATTGTACAAAAAATAATTCCAGATCAAAAATCTTTGTAAGACATACCACATGTATTTATACAGAAAGTATCTTTTCTATGTCCACTGACAATATGATGCATTGGGGCTTGTCATCACGCATGGTCAGGTGATCAAGGCAGCTTGGATGGCCGAAACGCGTCTTGACAATATGTAGAAAATAAATATTGCTGGCACAAAAGTTGGTCTACGCCCGTGATTCCGCGTCTAACTGGGAGAATATTGCGAGTCTCTGCTGATATATATATATATATATTTAAAAACACGAGATTTGTCTGCAATAGAAGACCTTATTCTGGCTTTCAACCCGGAGTGAACATTACCCAGCGCTCCAGGAAGTATGCAACATATACAGGAACAGTAATAACATCAAGTAATCCCAGAGGAATCAAAGAAACAAAGCAGAATTTCAAACTGTGCTTGCGGACGCAGAATGGAAAGCTTTAATCAAAAGATCAGACAGCAGAAGCTGAGGCGGCCGCTGCCTTACAGCAACTTAACACTAATGCATCTGTGTCTCTCACGCGCGCAGCTTCTGTTTTGTTCCACGCAGTCAGCGTTGCTCTGGTCACAGAGAGCACCGTCTCGGCCGATACACGGGGTGACTAACATTCTGCCCCCGCCAATGCTTTATACCCGGTGTGATGAAAAGAAGCTACATAGTTTATTTTTATACTTCAGAAACAACAAAGGGAGAGGTCGAGTGAATGTGGGGTGTCATGAATGCCCTCACAGGACAATTTGAAATCTGCAAACACCTTTCATGTTCATAAGGACCCTAAAAAGGTGGACGGCGACAGATACAATCAAAATGTTCTGAACTGGCACGAGCCCATTTGTCCTAGTTTTGGTTGGAGGTAGAGAGCTTGAGGTGCAAATCGCTACCATCTTATGACACTGCAGACAAAGGATAGACAGTACTGAGAAACCTGAGGGTCAGAGGCGCAACCAGATCCAAATTTCAGGGAGGGTGGAGGGGGGCTAATACAAATTTCTTGAGGGGGCGGGCTAATTCTTCCAGCAATAGGCAGAGTGGAGATTCAGGGGCTCTAAGAAGGAGTGAAAACACAACAAAGCCTTGTTAACAAGTAAATGGTCTTTTAAAGACCTGTGAAATACTCGGGTGTGGCTGCAGTAAGAAGGTCGCCAGACCACAACAGCTCAAAAACTGTATGTGTGTGCCCGGGAAGCTGCCTCATGACTATTGCCTTTGTCAATGGTGTTAGTTGCATAGATAAATAAGCAGCAACTATTGTTTGTATATAATATTGAAAAAGCTTCCAGTAAAAGCCCTGGTGACACCATGACAATGTTGCTTCTCCCGAGTTTCAAAAAGAGAAGGGAAATCCAGAAAGAAAATGATTCTCTTCAAAGGATTTCCCTTCCCCTAGATCGCTCACCTGGCATGAGGTCATGCCGTAACTTCTCCACTAGTGAGAAGTGAGCAGTGTGAGCAGCGCGCATGTGAGCAGCGCACATCTATGTGCCTGCTGTCACTGTAGTCAGGGAAAAAACGGACCACCTGTGCCAGGGCACAAAACAGAGCCCGATAGAGACCCGTTTCGAGGCCTCCTTTAAAAAACTGCCAGTGCTCACCACTGGTGAGTCCCGGCCCACTTAAAGCTCTGACCGGGTGGATAGTAGATGGACGGCGCTTGACCTTTGGAGTACTGGATACATCACACTGCCCTATCCTTATTCGACTGTGCACAGGATAGACAGTAGATGTATAGATCACACTGTCCTCTTCTCGTTCTACCATACACAGGGTCAGAGGCGCAACTAGAGCCACATTTCGGGGGGGGGCTAAGAAAACATTTTGGGGGGGCTGAATCTCTAAGCAATAGGCAGAGTGGAACGGCAGGGGCTCTTAGAAGGGGTGAAACAACAACAATGCCTCATTAACAAGTAAACAGTCTTTAAAAGACCTGTGAAGTACTCGGGTGCGGCTGTGTGTGTGCCCGGGAAGCTGTATCATCCCGGGATGACACTCGCGGCGGGGGTGCTGAAGCCCTTTGAGTCCAATGGTCGTTGCGCGCCTGCACAGGGTGGACAGTAGATGTACGGCACTTGACCTTTAGAGTCACGGATAGACCACACTGTCCTACCCTTGTTCTACCATACACAGGATGGACAGTAGATGTATAGATCACACTGTCCTCTTCTCGTTCTACCCTACACAGGGTGGACAGTAGATGTATTGCACTTGACCGTTAGAGTCACGGATAGACCACACTGTCCTCGCCTCGTTCTTCCTCATCAGTGTCCAGTGGACAGTACCTCTATGACACTTGACCTTTGGAGTGCCATGGAGCATTAACTTCAGTGGAGCTGTTTGGAGGACCTATTTTATCATAACTACAAGCATACTTGTGAAATAGATGAGATTAATAAGTGAACCCTGATACGCAGGCTTTGAATGAGACAATACAAACTGGGAAATATAGTATTTGACATTAAGGGAAATCCTTTTCCGGCTGCTCACTCGTGTCTAGATGCCAGTGGAGCCTGGCAGGATTACCTCCCAGCTGTCAAGTGAGTTAGTTGGGCTCTGTGATGTGTGAAAAAAAGGATTCAGATTTGAGAAAGTTTGAAATGAAAGTAGGGGGCAGATGTTTATTGCATTTGAGTGACTAATACACTGAGCCATCCTGCAAAGTAAACTCTCCCATTGAAGATCAGTCTGTCAGAATTTAGCAAAGTATGAAGTGCTGGAAATAAATAGAATACATTCTCTAAGGAACCAACACATTTGGGGAGTGTCATTTGAGAGGGGTTAAAATCAGAAGGGACTTATGCATGAGGATGGAGTCAGTGAAAGACAGCCTATGGTCTGCTACAATGTATGCATTTCTTTACAAATTGTTTCCCCACAGAAAGAATGAAATTGACGAAAATAAATGTGGGAAAAACAGATGTATCTGTCCACCTAAGGATTTGCAAGCAGTCTGATACAAGCCTGTTGCTATTGTCATGTCTCCCCCAAACTTTCTGAATGCTGTCCCTAACTTTATTTTTCAAGGTATTATCATCTACTTATTCTAGTGTGCTTTCCATTTCAATGTCACCGCACAAATTGGTTCCTAATCGTCACCTGCCAGCATACAATCGAGGTCAGAGAATGCACAACTTTCTCATGTTCTTTACAAGGTGGTCTCACACTAGTGTTTGTGATAACCACGCCACAGACCATAACAAACAGGTGTGGTTGAAGTTTGCTCTGCAGATATGTGCGTCACTTTGAAAAGTTAACAGTAACTCCATTCTTTTTTCCTTAAATGCCCCAAGTGTAACGGATATTTTTAGTTATGGAGAGAAAAGGCTCCTTTTCCAATTAACATTTGCTACAATTTTATTCAAAGTATCTTTCTTAGATTTCAAAAGGTTAACCCTGCTATGTTTTTTTCTCAGGCCTGGGCACTTTTAGACTCTTTAATTCCTATTTCAGTCTGTGTCTTCCTCTGTCCATCTTCGGTCTTTTCCTAGACGTCCTTAAATCTAATTTATCCTCAGTGTCTTACTGCCAGTAAATTAATCATTTTATGACAAAGCTCGCCTATAGGTAATTATTAGAGGGACTCCATTCACATAACCCCTCACTATGTAACTAGTGATGATAGCCAATCCTGTCTATTTGTTACCTCTTTCTCTCGTTTCCATCATCATTTCTGCATGTTTCCACTGAGACACTTTTTCACACGCAGTCTCAAGACTCCTTAGGCTTAAACCTTAAACACCAAAATCATGCACTGATGGAGAAAGTGATCAAAGAATAACACCTAGGGCCACATGTACAAAGGTTTTTTGCAGGCGCAAATGGGTTTTAGACCCGTTTGCGCCCTCAAAAAACCAGTGGCCATGTACCAATCCTATTTTGCGAGTCGCAAAATAGGATTAGTGACTCGCTTTTAGGAAGGGGCATTCCAAGGGCGTCCTAATAGCGACTCCTTAAGCTATGTAAGAATGTTTTGCGTCAGCAATTGCGGTCGCAAAACACTCGCAGTTTACCGCCCTTCTCAGAAGGGTGTAAAGCACTCGCTAACAGGAAGGGGTCCCCAGGGAACCCATTCCCATTTGTGAATGCATGCGCATATATTTTTTATGGGCACAGGCAGTTTCATTTTTATTTTTTAAATGCATCCCGTTTTCCTTTAAGGAAAACGGGCTGCATTTAAAAAAACTGCTTTATTTAAAAGCTGTCCTAGACATGGAGGTCTGGTGACCCCAACAGGCCACCATCCCTGGGAGTGCCAGACATTCCCAATGGGGTCGCAAATTGCGACAGCCTCATTAATATGCATGAGGAATGCAATTTGCGACCCCATTGGGAATTGCAAACAGTGTTTCAGACACTGCTGTGCAGCCCAATTAGGGAGTCGCAAATTGTGAGTCGCAAATGCGACGCAATTTGCAACTCGCTAATTGGCGAGTCGTACATCTGGCCCATAGGCAGCTGATCTGGAAAAGCCCAAATCACAGAAACATGGATTTATCCTCTTATGTCAGGTTTGATTTTCCAATATTTTAATTTGCCTCTCTTTCTTTTAGGGGTTTTTCATTTCATGTAATTTCTTTCAGAGTGGCTTTGAACTCCGGCTACTTAAAAATGGAGGCCTTCTGCTCCTCCAACTTCACAAACATTTTTTATAGGAACTTTTCCAACTTTGGGTTCTTCTTGAAGATGGCAAACATCCAATAAAAAGAACGTGAAAACCAGTGTGAACAGAAGGCTTCATGGTGGTATGGGTACTCACAAACTTTCCCCCGGGGGCCAAATTTACAGTGTGGTTTGTGGCAGAGGGCCGCACCTGTGGGGGTGGGGTTAGTGGGGCGGGGCTAGAGTAAAAAAAAACTGTGACCGTGAGGACGCATTAGTCCACTGAGCCAACTGACCCAGCATACACACACATGTCTGTGAGTGTCTGTCTGTGTGTCCCTGTCTGTATGTCGCTGTCTGGATGTCCCTGTCTATGTGTGTGTGTGTGTGTGTCTGTCTGTGTGTGTGTCCGTGTGTGTCTCTGTGTATGTCTCTCTATCTGTGTGTATGTCTCTCTGTGTGTGTGTCTGTGTGTGTCTGTCTGTCTCTGTCTGTGTGTCTCTGTCTGTGTGTGCCTGTCTGTCTCTGTGTGTCTCTGTCTGTGTGTGTCTCTGTCTGTGTGTGTCTCTCTGTGTGTGTCTCTGTGTGTGTGTGTCTCTCTGTCTCTCTGTCTCTGAGTCTCTGTGTGTGTGTCTCTGACAGTGTGTGCGTGTGTGTCTCTGTGTGCCTCTGTCTCTGTGTGTCTCTGTCTGTGTGTGTGTCTCTCTGTGTATGTCTCTGTGTGTGTCTGTGTGTGTGCCTGTCTTACTGTCTCTGTGTCTCTCTGTCTCTGAGTCTCTGTCTCTGTGTGTTTGTGTGTGTCTCTCTCTCTCTCTGGGTGTGTGTCTCTCTGTCTCTCTGTGTGTGTCACTGTCTCTGTGTGTGTGTCTCTGGCTCTGTGTGTGTCTCTGACTCTAAGTGTGTCTCTGACAGTGTGTGTGTGTCTCTGTGTGCCTCTGTGTGTGTGTGTCTATGTCTCTGTGTGTGTGTGTGTCCCTGTCTCTGTGTGTCTGTCTCTGTGGGTGGAGTAGAGTCTGCGAGAGAAGAGGACGAAGAAGAGGATGCAACACGAAACAGGAAGCTTCCCAAAAGGCCCTTTAAAAGTCAGCTGTGAAAACGCTTACAGCTGACTTTTAAAGGGCCTTTTAGGAAGCTTTTGGACTGTGCCATGTGTGAGGTCACAGAGGCCGGCAGTAAACACAGAAGATGCCTGCAGGAATATAGGTAGTGAATGCCTATTTAATACGTAGTCACAACGTATACTGCTCCCGTCACCTTCTGTGTTTACTGTCGGCCTCACAGGAAATGTCATGGCAAGGTCCCCGGGCCACCAATGAAGACCTGCCGGGCCGCTGGCGTCCTGCGGGCCGTACTATGAGTACCACGGGTGTAAAGGAAGACAACAGCTTAGGTTTTATGGGGAGATTTCACCCAACAAAACACTTTTTGATGGACATTTAGCCCTTAGGCAAAGTTGTACGAAGCTGACGAACTTTACAGCTTCAAAAAGTTGCAGAGGTTTTCACTTCCCACAATTCAGCCAGCAGAATGTTAATGTATGTAAACCCATGGCTTAATTGCCATTTGGTTTCACCATATCAATTGGATTTTTTATGTAACTTTTTTAGTGCAGGTAACACTGACTGCCATGAGTGCTCTTTACATACAACATGAATCGACTATGATTGACTAAAAGCAATGTGGGAGTAATAGTGTCCTCTTTCATGGTGGTTTGATTTATACCCTACTCCTAACCTGTCAAAAAGTATCAGCGTTCTTCTCCATTGTAGAAATAGTGGCACCAGCCAAGGTTGCATGATTTTAATCATCAGTGGCGGTCGACACAGATAAAGAGTGTTGGGCTGGGTGGACGAGGGGTAGGAGGGGCGCCCTTTTAAAAAAAAATAAAAACAATAATAAAGACTTAGCTGGTGCTGCCAGCCGCCTTGTGCTCTTCTGCTTCCAGTTCCCGGCATTACAGACTCCCCATCCAATCCCCGTGCTGCTCTCAAGCTTTAGAGCAGTGTGGGTATTGGCCTGAGCTGGCTGTATTAATGCTCGCTCAGGCCCAGGAAGTCTGTGCAGTTTCTCCAACCCGGCTGTGTAATACTGCTGGGTTGGAGAAACCTAAGTGCGCATGTCAGATTGGCCGGCCTAAGACAGCCAGCCAAATTGACACGCACACTTAAACGGGCACCAACCACTCATCCGCCCCACTCCCATCGCCTGGCCCCACCCCTCCCAGCACACGTTGGCTCAGCCAGCAGCTGAAAAATAAAACAATATTAAAACATTGTTTTTAATTTTCAGCTGCTGGCTCTGAGGCAGTGGGGTGATGCTCCTTCGACCATTGTGGAGGAGCCGCCACTGTTTATCATGCGGATTACACGTACTGTGGCAGCTCAGATATTCTCTATTGTTAAAATGTGAACAATCTCTGCAGCGGTAGGATTTATACAACACTCCTTAAACAAATGATGGTACCAAAGGTAATATCTGTTGAAATAGAGGCAATCTCAATAGTGGTACGATTTTTACTAATCTCCTTGGATATAACGCAGTGCCAATGTTACTCTGTGTTGTTGAACTAGTAACAAGCACCGTGAGGGCTTATTTATCACATACCCCTCGGATGTATTGTGGTACCACAGTTACATTCCTTTGTTGAAATAAAGACAAACGCTGCAGTGGTATGATTTCCCTTTCACATAATAACCCCTTGCCTGGACGGATGCCTATTGAGAGCAGCAATCTTTAGAGACAGTTCCAAAGAACCTTCTTCCTGGCATCATCTCAGAATACACGCTGAAGCAAGACAGCACTTCAAAGAAAGATGAAGGCTGAGAAGGATGTGCGCGCATCGTCCTTCAATCTCCGGAAATACAGCGAGATAATCAGCCTCAGCCTGAGTACTTCTTTGCATTCGAAATTAGCAGGCTCCAATCATTAAAATTGAGACAATCAAGGCCCATTTTGTACAATGTCTTACTCAGAGGTACCTTGTCGTGTGTGATGGCGCGCACAGAGAGCTCTACATCACACTGGATCACACTAAGAACACTGTCATTGTGTTCAGCTGCCGTACTTCTACCCACAGTCCGAGAACGTGAATCTGCAGGTCCTACTCAATTCAGATCAATCTCAGAAGTCAACAAGCGAGAAATAAGCTAGCTAGAAAGATAACACTGCCCATAGTGTTCGCGGATATTGATGATGTCCATATCTTCACTAAGCGTTCAGGGGGTGTGGGAATATTCAGAATACAGTGATGGTTCTTCAATTGGGCTGTGCAATGCATAGCCCCATCAGAAGCCGCAGAGCAGCCCCACTCCACGGGATTATCTGTTACTCTACTGTTACTCTACTTTCTACACACAACACTGTGAAAGACAGCCAGTGTCGGCATTATTTATTTTATTTATTTATTCTTTGTTTTGGCAAATTTTAGCCATAAAACATACATACAAACAAAAAGGAACACATATTACAATGGTGAAAAACAGATTAAATACAAGGTAACCAGTGGGGTTTACAGGAGATGCAATAAATTCATAAGTTATTTAAAAAGGCACATAAAGATATAGTATAAAAGACTGTTGTATACTAATCCAGAAGATAATAATCTACTGAGGCAATTCATCAATGTACAATCAACTCATCAATGTACAATCAATAGCGGTCAGAACAATCCTAGCAAATACATAACAGATACACAAGGCCAAGTTATTTATAAGTCCAGACCCAATCTCTTACGTGAAAAACTGACTGACAATAAGAACCTATTGACACAGAACACAACAGGTTGTCTAGTATCTGTTTTGATAATCCTATGTGCATCAACATATGATCGTATACCCAAAGCATTACACAAAGGCTTTATCCATCGTTTCCTTGCCAACTCATACGCAGTACAAAAAAACAGGATGTGGTTGACATCCTCTGTAGAATTGGATTGGCAGCACACACATTTCAGTGTCCCCGTTGACATTGACCATCTAGCTAGCAATACATTTGATTTAAGTATTCCATACCTGAATTTCAGGTATAGACTTTTTGCCAGTGTCGGCATTAGAAATGGTGGCATCTGGTGCAACTATGGTTGCTGCAATATCGGCCCCAGTAACAAAAGCAGCGGCAGTGTTTTCCACGTGCACCCCCCCATCCCTCCCGCGGCCGGTCCCACTCAATTGCCAGGGCCGGTTTACGTTCCCAGTCCGGCCCTGCGGAGGACTGCATTTTTGCCTCATCCCTCATATGCTTTTGTATCAGTGGATATAACCTTAACCCAAATACAGAGCCACTGGGAATATCAATATTGACAGAAAACAACATGAATCAAAGAAGAGTGTATTTCTCAAAAATACACTATGAAAGCATTTGCTTTGCATTCGGGCAAAATTCTGTGCCGAGCATTTTCCTACTTTTAAAAGTAGGCCAGAAGAAAAAGTATTGATTCCCCTGTGTTCTGTTGGACGAAATGTGAGTACCACTTTTATATGTACTCGTCAAACTGGACAAGCGACTGGAGAACATTAGAATGGGGCATCCCCCAGGCGCTTATTAAACCATAACTCCTCCCATTGACTCACCATCTAGACTATTGCACACCTGCAGCACACTGAAGTATTTAATAGATAGAAAGAATATATGCAGCCTTCCCTGAAAGTAACTGGAATGACATCTTTGCTTAAAGGATTCTGGGCTCGAGGATAGGTTTTCTTTCCGCCCTCCTGAATAAAGTGACATCCTAAAACTTATGGAAGTAGTTTAATCTGTGTTTCCCTGGATTTGATTCCCCAAAAATGTCTACTGCAAGGGAAAGAAGCCATTGCACCGGTTCTTACCAAACTTCTGAAAATGTCCTTCAGTTCAGGGCAGATCAGATTCCTAGCAATCGGAACATGCTATGATGGTGCTACTCCTAAAGAAACCATCTCTAGACCCAGCTCTTCCAGAGAATCTGTGACCTATCTCGTTGCTTCCCTACATTGCTAAAACTGCGGAGAAACATCTAAATATTCAACTGACCACGTTCTTGGAAGAAAGACATGTTCTACATGAAACGCAGTCTGGTTTCAGGCCACTTCACAGCACCAAATCACCCTTACTTCGGGCCTCGGAGGCCTTGAAAATCGCAGTTGGTAAGGGGAGAACAACTGCACTGATCTTACTCGATTTCAGTGCTGCGTTTGACAAAGTCTCCCATGGCCTTCTGTTGGAACGGTTGTGGGAGGCCGGGGTTGGTGGCAGTTCATTGGAATGGATCAAACACTTCTTGCAGAACAGATCCTTCCAGGTCTTACAACACCCTTTTAAATCCAAGGTGTGTCCTCTGTCTCAAGGGGTACCACAGCGCTTGGCCATCCGCCCAACTCTATTTAATGTTTACATGTGCCCCCTGGCAGACATTGTGCTGAAACATGGCGTGAAACTGGTGTGATATGCCGATGACACTCAGTTGATGGATGTATGACATTACAACGCATGCTTTTACCACGCATGCCTTTACAACGCGGTTTTTACATCGCATACCATTACAACGCATAGTGCTTTTGGGTGTTGGATAGTGAATTATTTAATTTACTATTCCAACTCCAGTCCCCGTGGACACTAGGGAAGGTGTTGGATAGTAAATTAAATCTAGTCCCTATCCTAGAGCGCCCCCCAGCGCAATGCGTTGTAATGGTTTGCGTTGTAAAAGTTGCGTCGTAAAGGCACTGCGTGGTAAAAGTTGCGTTGTAAAGGTTGTTCACCTCAGTTGATTGTTACATTGGAGCAAAAGGGGGCAAGAACGGCTTCCGGCATCTGATTTCAAGGTCTGCTTGAGTGATCTTGCTAACTGGATGAAGTTCAGCTGCCTGCAGCTGAATTGCGGGAAAGACGGAGGTGATGGTAGTTGGCAGGCAGCCCTCCATATGGTCACATTTGTGGTGGAAGGAGGAGCTGAGACCTACTCCGACTCCCAAGGCTAAGGTGAAGAATTTGGGAATCTGGTTCGACAACACCCTATCTTTTTCAGAGCAGATATTAGCTGTGGCCAGAGCCTGCTTTGGCATTCTGAAAATGTTAGGGAAAATCCTGACCTACTACCACTAGTTGCCAAAAGAACCATTGTACAGGCAGGCCTTCGTTACGTGCCGTTTGGATTACTGCAACATCCTTTATCTAGGGGTGACCAAAGGAAATCTGAACATTCTGCAGAATGTTCAGAATGCTGCGGCCCGGCTGATACTGAATATCCCTAGGTGGGTACCGTGGGGGCTGCCTTGAGGGAATTACACTGGCTTCCTGTACAGGCTAGAGTCACCTTTAAGGCTTTGTGTTTTTGCCATAGGATCCTCAACGAGAAGGGCCAAGATATATGTGCCCCCTACTCACTGCCTATAGACCTGCTCGGAATTTGAGGTCGCTGGGCACGGCAAAGATGACCGTGCCTAAGGTTAGTAAGGTACGGTCTGGGGGTAGTTCCTTTAGCTTTCTCCCAGCTAAGGCCTGGAATGACCTAAATGTGGAACTGAGAACTTGTCCATCAGAGACTATGTTTCAGAAAAAATTGAAACCTGGCTCTTTGAATCTCCCCCTGGGGGCCGATAGCAGGCCTTCTGGCATCTTAGGGCCTTGAGGCTTAGGGGGAGGAGGGTTCGGGCTAGTTGCTGTGGTTTCCAGTGTCCTAGCGCGGGGACACTCTGTCGGAGAAACCAGGCGCTCTACAAGCTTAATAATAATATTAATAGGGGGCACACAGTGCAGTGGCATGATAAAACTTGAAGGGGGCCCACAACAATGTGCATGGAGGGGGCCCTCAATGCCACGGACACAGTCAAGAGCTCTCAAGCCCAGTGGCCCACCGCCTGTGCACAGTGCCAGAGGGGGCTACTTGAAGCTCAGCCTCCACCCGCACCGCTGCAGGGGCTAATACTACTTTACTGACACAGTACTTTGTAAAACCCCAAAAACGCAATGGATAAAATACCAGAGCTGGGAAACTCTGCTTTGTGACTTGGCCACGACTATTCCAAATGTTTCCTTTCAAATGGAAGGAGAACCAATTTCGATGAATAATGACAACTCCATTACATATTTCAATAAAATTCTCCTCAAAAGGTGGCACGCGTCAGTAGCCAGGATCATTTTCTGATAGAGGGGTGGCTTTGTTAAGTGTAACTGGGCGATGTCTACGGCTAGGGCTGCCTTCTGGGTGTTTCACAGAAATAAAATCACATATTGTTCAAAAAGAACACCAGCCACTGTTCCCTGCAGAACACAGACGTCTTGCTCGCAAGCTGACACAAAGCTGCAGAGACGTGCTTTTCAATTACACTAGAATCCTATTTCATCAGCGCCATCTAAAGGATTTCCAATTTACCCTTTGCTCGCAGGGTGTTCATGGTTGAAAAGCACAACTCGGTACTGTAAATGAATCTAAAAAGTTCCATTACTTCTTTCAAAGCCCTAAAAGGCGGACAAAGGCAGGCAGATGAATCATTTCACAAACAGATGTTTCTCACAGCGGTTAACAAATTCCCGAGTGAACTGAAGGCGCTTGAAACAGGCTGCGCGTGGGAAGGAAGACAATGTAGTGTGCAATGGCAGCAGAATACGTACACATAAATTACCTTGCCTCATCACAGACACATGAATGCAGCCCCTGCTAAAAAAATGTACTAGATGGCAGTCCATGGTCATTGGATGGAAAGAACAGTGCTTGCCTTAAACGTCTGAAATTGAAAGGGCTATATGCATTCCTTCTTGGTTCATTAGATCCCTGAGACGAAAGGCCACCACAACAACGGCTAGCGCAAACCTATACAGACTTGGCACATACGCAGAGATGAGTAATGAATACTGAAAGTCACCAAATGTAGAACTATTTCATTGAGAGCCATAAAACATTTATGAGAGCTCCAGGCTCATGCAATTAATAAGCAAATATTCGGGCCACACTTGCGGCACCGGAATGTCACTTTTTGACGTTCTAGTGGCGCAGTGTGCCCCGGTATATTTACCTGGCTTTTCATGACCTTGTAAATTTGTGCCCCTTTCACGCAGAACTGCGTGAAATGGGTGTTCCATGGGTGTTGCTGTGGGGTTCCCATGCAACACCCATGGAATGTGGCTCATTACCAGATTTACAAGAAATTGTAAACCTGGGAATGCCTCGGAATCTAACACCACCCCAGGCGTGGCACTAGGGAGGCACAACGAAGAAATATGTTTTCATTTCTCCTCGTTTTTTTCCTTTTTCTATTTGTGCTGCATTCAGGTGTCCCTTCCTGCACAGAATCAATCAGCCCCGCAATGCAGGTACCCTTGCACCATGTTGCAAGGGTGTCTGCGTTGGCGCATGGCAGCCCATTGTGTACCAATGCAGGGTAAAATGCCAGGAATGCACCATGTTTTATAGATACGGCACATTACTGCCCTTTTCTTTTGATGTAAGGCAGCGCAGCATGATTCCTTGCAGCGCTGCACTACGTCAAAACCTCATAAATGAGGCCCCAAAGTTTATTGAGCCTAAAAATCATGCCATTAGTTGAAGGACAGTCCTAAACTGCTTTGTGAAAACAAAAACACTGATAAAAATAACAGTGATCATGCTAACTTGATGAAAGAGGGACATTCGACTACGTGATGATGAAGAATCTGACTCTCCCCAATCATGCCACTGGGGGTACCAGAAATTTCCATTTCAAATCATAGATGATGACTAGGAAAATCTGGGAATACTATGTCTGAAGAAGGATTACATGGAGTTAGAAGGTTACCACTGCATTTATCCTGAGTAGGTCAAGGCAAAACCTAAGGACATTACACAATCTGATTTTTAATCGCTCAGATGTAAAGGCAGATTTGTGCCATCAACTGCAAATGCCGACGAGGAGTACTTATGAGTTTGTCCTGAACAAGGCATAAAGCCATGAACTCCTGATAAAAGTGCAGTCCATTGACAACAACCAAAAACTAAATGTTCCTGCACAAATCAATACCTAGGCACAGGACAGATGTCCTGAATAACTTAGCAGCCAACTTTATGATTAATTGTGTGGAATACACCACTTTCACCTTTTACATTGGTGAGTGCATTGAGCGAGGCGCGCCGGCCAGAGGCACAAGCGTAGCAGAAGAGGGGCCGGGGATATTTATTTTATTTTATTTCACTTTCCGTTGGTTAGCGCAATCCCTGCAGGCTGCCCTGTAATTTAAGAGCCAAGACACAACACACGGGCACCCTCAACCGGAGCCAAGGTTCTATAATATACAACATGACGCTCCCCAGAGAGCCGTTCATTAGCGTATTTGTACACATCATGCAGACAGCGCTACTACTTAGGCGACTAGTCCACAAACTGACAGATGGCATTTTTACAGTATGATCTTGTGACTCCCTGGTCTAAGCGTTTTATACCAAGCTCAGTCTCCCTTACACTGTAGGTTTGGCTAAGATTCTGGAACAACATGATTCAAGGGCACCCCACATAGAGCTTCTACACAGGGCTCCCTATCTGAAGATAGATCTACAATGAATACATAAAGAGACTAAGATACTACGTATAATCATGATTGTATACTATTCTATACTAGTCCTCATTTTTAACTCCCACCTCCTAGCCTCCTATGACAGAGGCATGTTCACGCGTTGTACAACCCGCCGAGTTTTGATGAGGCAGTTAATTCTTGACCTTTAGGTAAGTTGAGAATATCTGCTTTGAATCACAACAACTTGAATACTGCTGTATTAATGTTTTTATTGTTTTTAACCACATGATCCACGAGCATGCAGCCACACACCTGTATGCTATAAGATTTGTATTTCCACACTGCTCCACACCAAGCATGATATGTGGTCCAGTTCTCAAAGGGATACATGCCTGGCACGCAATTACACGGTAGAGCATGCCTTGATATCCACACCTGGTCACGGTTTTTATGTCACTTTCTCTTATAACCTCTTTTTGTCCCCTACTCCAGGCAAGGACAAATCACCAGTGAGGTAATACTTCTACCCATACGCTGATTAACAATTCAACACTATTGATTTAGGAAACTCCTTAGGTAGACAATAAATAATAGGTCCTGATGAATCGCAGTCACTGTACATAGCGAGAAACATGTCGACCAACCTCTCCAACCTCTAGCCTAGTCTAGAATAAAGAAACATCATTTTTCTAGCTATTCTAGTCTAGATCCACGTTTTTAACTGTAACGAGGGACCACCCGAATAAAATAGTCTCAGGTACCCTACGCTACATTTTAACCACACATTTCTGTCTACTAAACCTACTGGCCCCATACCCACACTTCACCAATAGGCAGTTGGACCCAAAAGATCTCCGGTAAAGAGCCCCTCTATGAGGTGAGCCCGTTGGGAATTGCACCGCCTACCCGACGAGGAGCAACCGCCGATGATGAAGCATGACACCTGCAAGGGTGTGTGAGGCCAACATGTCCAACATAATGGATACCCAGTGGGAGGTCAATACCTTTTTACCACCACTGTTTCCTTGACCAGGATACCTGTACAACCCACCCCCTCCCCCACTTCCTTCCCCCCTTTAGGAACAGCCCGGTCAACTTTGTGTGCATAACTTTGACTGGAGGGCCTTGACTCAGGCTGGACCTTCGACTCCATGTGAGTGGTAATCACGCCCTCCTTGATCGATTTGGATCACCTCCTCCCTTCTTTTGTTAAATATTTGTCCTGAACAAGGCATAAAGCCATGAACTCCTGATAAAAGTGCAGTCCATTGACAACAACCAAAAACTAAATGTTCCTGCACAAATCAATACCTAGGCACAGGACAGATGTCCTGAATAACTTAGCAGCCAACTTTATGATTAATTGTGTGGAATACACCACTTTCACCTATCCATGATGCAATATTCATGTTTCTTCACATTGCAGAACTTGATGTTTATACAAAACCACTAAAATTCACTTGAACTGTCAAACAATTCTTGTCTGCTTATAAACTAGAGAGGCATAGAATCCACATGCAAACTGGATATCACCTATCCTTTCGATTTACCTTAATGCTGTGGTACTCATAGTACGGACCGCGGGCCCCCAGCGGCCCGGTAGGCTTTCGTTGGCGGCCCACGAACCTTGCCTTGCCGTTTCTACGTTTCCTGTGAGGCCGGCAGTAAACACAGAAGATGACCGCAGGAGCATACGTAGTGAATACGTATTAAATAGGTATTCACCACGAATGCTCCTGTGCCATCTTCTGTGTTTACTGTCGGTCTCTGTGATGTCAGGGCACCATCGGAAAGCTACCCAAAAGGCCCTTTAAAAATCAGCTGTAAGCACTTTCTCAGCTGACTTTTGAAGTGCCTTTTGGGAAGCTTCCTGTTTGGACAGAGACAGATAGAGGAAGAGACAGATAGAGATAGAGACATCTAGAGTTAGAGACAGACAGATACAGAAACAGATAGAGACAGATAGAGATAGAGACAGATAGAGACAATCAGAGCCAGACAGAGAACGAGAGATAGAGACAGAGACAGACAACAGATATAGACAGACAGAGACCGATAGAGATAGAGATAGATAAAGAGACAGAGATAGAGACAGAGAGAGACAGACACAGACAGAGACAGAGACAGAAACAGAAACAGATAGAGACGGATGGAGACAGACACAGACAGAGACAGACAGACAGAGACAGATAGAGAAAGAGACAGATAAAGATATAGACAGACAGACACAGAGACAGATAGAGACAGATAGAGACAGAGATAGATACAGAGACAGAGAGAGACAGGGACAGACAAAGACAGATAGAGACAAATACAGATAGGGACAGATATATAGATACATAAAGACAGAGAGAGAAAGGGCCAGACAGAGAGAGACAGAGACAGATAAAGACAGAGACAGATAGAGGCAAAGACAGACAGAGACAGATAAAGATAGATACAGAGACAGACAGAGAGAGAGAGATAGATAGAGCGAGAGAGATATAGATAGATAGAGAGATAGAGCTAGATAGATAGATAGAGATAGATAGTGAGATGGATAGGGAGATAAATAGATAGGTAGATAGATAGATAGATAGATAGATAGATAGATAGATAGATAGATAGATAGATAGATAGATAGATAGATAGATAGATAGATAGATAGATAGATAGATAGATAGATAGATAGATAGATAGATAGATAGATAGATAGATAGATAGATAGATAGATGTGTGTATTCCGAGTTTGGTGGCTCAGTGGCCTAATGCGTCCGCTGCAGGGGCCTGTGTTCAACCTCCTGGTCACAGGCTTTTTTTTGTTGCTCTAACCCCGCCCCCCCACTGACCCCACCCCCACCGGTACGGCCCCCATTCACAAACCAAACTGTAAATTTGGCCCATGGGAGAAAGTTTGTGTATACCCGTGTCTTAATGCATAAAAAAAAGCTTTCTTTTCAAGCACAATCACTGTTACTTTTTATTATATTAATTCTTTGAAATTGCTAGTTCCAAGGAGTAGTGTTTTTACTAAAGAAACAGAAAGCAGTATCACATTCAATAAAAAAAATGTCAAATCTTGTTAATCCTAAACAATGTTTTTTCCAAACTTTTACCACATAGTGTTATGTTAAGCACAACCCAAACCGAAGGCCACATGAGGTCCACATACTGCATTGCTGCCACCATCACAACAGCTTTTTCTCAAGCTCCTGCAACCCCCTCCCTGCCCCCCTTCCCCTGGAGGAGCTAAGCTTTTTTCATTTACTACTTCTCTGAAAAGGGAAGAGTGCGCTGGTTATAAAATAAATAATACATATATTTTCCTGCCTTTTGGGGCGGGGGGTTGGCGGTGGTAGTTATCTAATCGGGAACCTGCTGCTGCCCAAAAGTGTGGGGTACTCCACAGTATTTTTATTTTGCCATCATACCTACAGAAATATTATTGATTATTGCATTGTCCACGTGAACTGATGTTTTTCTATTATATTATATGCTAATATATGATATGCCCTGGTTCTATCTGAGTAGAGTCGTCCTTGTTTTTCGGATATAAGCCAATAACAACTGAAGCATCACGCCTTAGCAAACGTAGTCTCTCAATCTCTCATGTGGCCTGGGAATTGGCCAGAAATGTTACCTTTAGCTCTGTGGGTTGGATCCACTAATCAAAAGGAAAGCACTGCGTGTGGTTCTTCACTTTATCTCAAATAATTAAAAAGTTGGAATGGACACTTGTAACTACGTGAACGTAGGTTAATCTGCCCCCGGACTCCGGGGGCAGAGTCAGCACCAGACGTGGAGACCGATCCACATGCGGCTCGGGACCAGTGAGTACTATATCCCCTGATGAAGCTGAAAACTTTGTTCGAACGAGGAAGCTAGAACAATTTAGAAACAGTGTGTTAAGGTTAACACTAAAACTACACAAGTAGTGTAAGTAAATAAATGTTTTGTGTGTTTTGTCTGTCCTGACGAAAGCTCCGTAGACCCGGCTGGGCACAGAAGGAGCAGAAATATGTCGACTTTGCTGATTTAGTATAACCAGATCAAGTTACACAATCCCAAGTTATACCCATGTATTTTTTAATAACAAAGCCTCACCTTTTATAGTAAAGTTTTGTCGGTGAGTTTTTTGTGTTTTAATCATCACTTTCACCTACTCCTACCCTTTTGTTGGGGGTCCTCCATTTCTCTGGACACTACTACATGAACCAGAGGTTGCCTCAGGATGAGGTGGGCATACAGCACTTTTGGACACCCAATGACTATGCCATAACGCAGATGTGGGGCGGAGAACCGAGATAGACCGCACAAAAAACATAGCGTTTATGAGGGTGATTCAATTTTTTCAAATTAACCTACGTTCACGTAGTTACAAGTGTCCATTCCAACTTTTTGATTATTTGAAATATTGATTTGGGGAAAAGAATGGACTCAAATTCCTCCTCCCTACCAGTTATTAATGAGTTCTTCACTTTACTCAGTTTGTTCAATTGGTGGTCTGCCCCTCGTGGTGTCGGGACGACCCACAGCTACTCCAGCCATTCCCACTAATACATTCTCCATGGGGGGTGGTGAGGATGTGGTCTGCTCAGTTGCACCAGGACACCATTTGAAGGGATGGGTACATTACGTGTGACCCTTTCAAAACCTCGTGTGACTATAATCATCGTCAACTTGACCTGCACCACAGTTCAAGGATCCTTCCCATATGGAGTACTGCATTTCAAGCTTGTGTGTCAATCCCTCCTCAACAATTACCACCTAGTGGCAAATTCACCGATAGAGCTCTCCACTTCTCCCTGGTCTAGTCATTTATGGCCCTTTGCTTTCAATAAGCCTTTTCCATGTCCCACTGACCTGGTCTCCATTGAGAGGCAGCTGGAATACTGTCTTGTAAGGGTCTTTCAAGCAGCAAGATGTCTAGGGCACACTGGGCTGTACACTGTGAGGGTTCTGTTTTACACCATATGGAAATGATGCATAGCCCATTCTACCTCATTGTTGTGCTCCACCCCAATGCATAAGGCCTCGTTTGGAGAGAGCATGAATCTTACTACCCATCGCCTCCCATTAGCTTGAGCCCACGGGGTGAATTTACAGTGATGAACTCCTAATTCTCATAGGTAGCTTTGATACCTGTCCCCTTGGAACGGGATCTGGAACTCATTTTAAGCTCCAGAGGTATTCCGTAGGTAGTGATTTTTTTCTCCAGTGTTGGCATCACCTGTTCAAAAGTCAAACACCTTACTTCTTTAAGAGTGGGAAATTTTGTGCAGGAGTCTATCAGCACCAGTGCCTGACAGCGTTCAGGACCCACAAAAGTCTGCACTGAGTTGGACATTTTGTTTGGGCTGGAGGGTTCGTGCCACAGTTGGTGCAGTGGCTTCTTCTTATCATTGTATTGTCTTGCCTTCTCCTTGTATCAGAGCATGTTGATAGTTTCCTCCTTGATTCAACAAGCACAATCAGGTGCTGATTTGATGAACTATCATGCTAGAGGTATTTCCATCTCCATTGCCCTGCTATTGGGACGTTCATATGGTCGTGCTTGCACCAGCATTGCTTTAATTTTCATTCCCGACTACCTCGGGACGAGTCTTTTTAACACCAACGACCTTCATCCTTGTATTAATTGGGCACAAACTTTCTTTGCTGGATCAATATTGGTGCATATACAGGATAGCTCACGTACCTGAGAATAGAAACAGTCTATGGATTCCTCTTCCAGTTGTCTCGCCTGTCATAGTTTAAACCTCTCATAATCAGGATTGAGTTGAGGGTCAAAATAGTGAGAGCTGTCCATGCTGCTTCGTAGTCTTTCTCATCTCCTGTGTTTGGAAGGTTCTAAAATAATTTATAGACCTCCTCTCTTGTGAATTGTAGACCTCTTTAAGGTGTTGTCAATTTCTCTAAAAGGCCCAGAGTAGGGTATTAAGCCTTCCCAGTCATGCTATCCACCTAGGAGCAGAAGTCGATAGGTCCACTAGTTCACTCAATGGTGGGAGAGCCTCCTTGGATGAGTGTATTGATTGTGGTGGCGCCTGCAGGGTAGTGGCTTGTCAAGGGGGGGGGCACCATTGGGAGGTGCTGTACCCTGTAGCTGTTCCTCAGCCATTAGTGTTGCTGTATGGCTTGCTGTTCATTGCTCTTGCCTCCTTTGGGATATTTACTGTGTTCCATGCCTTGGGACGGTGCTCAAATTGGCAACACACATGTTAAAACCTATTAATGTGACTCGCTTTTCCATGTAATTCTCAGTCCACCCAAGCCACCCTGCCCACGAGGGCATGCAGCCAGTGCTGTAATAGTCAATCACTACTAGGGGGCACTTGGAGTGTGTCTTTCTCACGTGCTCACTCTTGCCCTGCAATTGCCCCAGAGTTGATGACGGTTGTGTGCTTGCCCTTTGGTTTCACCTTTGTACTGTCCACTGAATGTAACTCGGGGAACCCACTGCATTACTGTACACATGGACTCACCTACTCTGGAAAATCAGGTCACAATGCTAGCCACAACATAGATCGGCTTGCTACTGGCCCACCCAGAGCTTAAATTGAACCAGTGGTTTCTGGTGCTTGGCACTGGCACTTAATTGTCAGCAAAGGCTCTAGTCACAGTTCACCACATGGTTGCGCTGTCGGTCAAATTTTTAGATGAGCGCAAAAGTATTTAATAAGTCAATATACATTACAAATAAGTAATAGCTGCCACTCACACCATTATTCTAGATTTGGGTGGCCAGGAATAGTATGAATTGGAAACACTTGTAAAAGTGTGATGGTTAGTAGTTACGTTGGTACTGTCATTGGCAGCTCTGACGGGGCAATGGGTGGTGCTGGCTGTGGTGGATTCCCAAGGATGGGTTGGATGTGGGCTGCCATTCATCCCCTCTTTTCGGATATGTCGCAGGCCTCATACCAAGTCAGTGTGATGGCCAGGCCTGGGGTGGGATCAAAGTCTGGACATGCATAAACAGGAGGCACACATGCTGCTCATGGTCCACTGACTGGAACACAACTTTTTCTAAATCCCCCGGGTGAGCCAAATCCCAGGGGCATGCAGGGAATCATGGAGTGGGGCTCATGTGGCCTCCCTCCTAGGCTTTTCTTAGCCCAGGGAACCGCTACCTCCCCGGGGAACTGAACAGTATAGATGTGTGGGGCACTCCTCCCCACTGCCCCGAGGACCACCACCTCCCTGGGGCACATAAACATTTCATTCCATAGAATCTGGGAGAGGCCATTCAGCCTCCCCCACAGACCCGGGGTCCTCCACCTCCCAGGGCTCAAATAAAATATTTTTGGGGGCCCACCTGGCCCCCCTTATGCGCTGGGGACTGCCACCTCCCCGGGGCTACAATGAAATAATGAAGGGGGTCTGTCGCAGACCCCCCGCCCCGGGGACTGCCACCTCCTCGGGGCAAATTCAAAGAAAGGAGGGGGGCCATGCCCGCCTGCTCCTGGAGCCCTAGATAGCTCTGGGGACCACCACCCCCCAAGGCCAGCTCCCTTGGCTGCCGACACAGCCATATTCACACAAACTCACCCATGCAGCCCTTCACACACACACTCACTAACCCATAAAGCCACTGACTTACCCACTCACTTATCCATACACGCTGTCACACATCCCCTAACCCACCTACACAGGTACATAGAGACCCATATAGGTACTCAGACAACCAATCACTCCCCAAACAGAAACTCATGCACCCACTCACACACCCATATATCCACTTAGACAACAACTGACAGACAGATACAGACATTGACACAACCAGTCACTCAATTCAATTCAATTTCAAAATGCTTTATTCGGTATGTATGAATACAACCATATAGCAACAAGCATAAAAATAGATACAGCATACATTTGTGTCAGTTTTGGTTTGCAAAATGCCTTAATTACTTGAATACAATATACATTTAACAACACATATCCGACAATCTTTAAAGTGCTTTATAGTACATTTGTTTACTAATATATGTGCAAATTTAGCAGTATTAAAGTGCAAAATTAATTATATCATCCTTACAGATGTATAGCTTACATTAGAGCATACTTCTACTAATACATATGCAAAGTGACAAAAATAAGGAGCAAAACAGCTATACCGTTCTTTCTGTGTCCAATATACAATAGCGGCACTTGTCCGGCATTAGTAGATGTGCAAATTAGCATAATAAAGTGCAAAGTAACCAGTCACTCACCCATACATTCACTGAGCCACCTAATCACTCACTTATACAGTCAGTCACGCACCCACTGAATCATCCAATCAGGCACTCATACACCCTCTGATTCAATAAAACAGCCTTGATATATTTAATACTAATAAACTTGTTTAAAAACACATACAGTCACTAGATGATGTCATCAGTGCTGTCACTGTCCATGTCATGAGTGATGTAATATGTGATGTCATAAGCAGTGCATTGCAGGAGTTATAGTTAGCTCAGCTAACTCTAACTGCTGAATTTCGCTGGCTTTGTGCGAGTGATATCCGAGCCTAACTATAATGCCCATAAATATTATGGGCATTATAGTTATATTATGCCCGCCATAGTAATATGGCAGGGGAAAATGGGTGGCGGGCGAGGAAGGATGTCGGGCGGATCACCATCGCCCGCATGGCGGTGGCGATCCGCCCGACATCCTAATGGGACCCTTTGTGTGACAAGGTGTAGTGACTGTCTGTTTTTTCTGTGTTTCCTCCTAACATATTCAGCAGTTGTGATGGTGGAGCACAAGGGACGAAGGTGGCAGGGCAAATAGAGCAGGTGCACCAACCCCATCGGATCCCCTCTACAGAAGCCACTGTCAGAGAGTGTGTGCGACAAGAGCTTGGGGCCTGGTGATCCCACTACAGTTGTAATTTCACAAAGAAGCATATGACATGACATGATGCATGCTATTTCAGAGAAGTCCAAAGAAAATGCACCTAGAAATTGTCTTTGAGACTTTGGTGTCTTTGTGTGAGAAAAATGAGCCTATGTATTAATCGGTCTCGCCCCCATTTTAACATAATAAAATGCTAATTTTTGAATGCTGAAAAGCATAACTAGTTTTTATGGCTTATTTCACTGTGCAGCGATGAGCCGTGAACGACGCCGAGCGCGTGCATTAGGCCTCCACATTAATCACGCCGCGCGCTCGCTGGTGCAGGGCCTTGCGTCCCCGTTCCAAAAGAATCGTGCGCCACTTAATCTCTATATTTAAGGCTTATACGGCCCTTTATCAGCACACTAGGCGCGGGCATAGCGAGAAGTGAAGCTCGCCTTGAATAGGAAGCAAAAATATAATAATTCTTGATGCAAACTGTAGCATCCAGCTACAATAATTACAGACACGTGTGGTTCTCTTACTTGGAGCTTTATTGCACACCTCTTGCTCATACCCTGTCCCTACTCTAACTGCCCCTTCCTGTCCTGTCCCCACCTCTTCCCCTCTGCCCACCTAGCTCCGCCCACCCCAGCTACTAGACTGCTAACTTCTTTACATCTCCCCCTTTCTTAATAAAGTAACAAATGAAATAGAGATTAGTCCATCTCTGCAATCAGTCTCTTGGGAGGCTGCACGTGACGGCGGGGTCTCGCTGGTGTGGGCACAGCGCCTTCAGTTGAGGGTTCCTTTGCAAGTGAATGTCCTGTGTCGGGTGCGACAGATTCAGGATTGTCCCGGCTTTCAGGTGTGGGGACTACAGCTGTACTTTCAGGGACTTCAGGGGAGCACCTCTTGAAATGAGAAGCGTTGGGGGTGACTCTCCGTGTTTCAGATTCCGCTGTCACCATAGTGCCCTTTTGTTGGGTAATTGTTAAAGGTTCGTCCTTGAAACGACAATCAGTCTTTTGGCGTTGTTCCTGTCTGACGACGACTCTGTCGCCTTCCCTCAGGGAGGGGGACCGGGCTCTTCGTTTGTGATCAGCATACTCTTTCATTTTGTCTTTGTGGTGCCGATCTGTTATGGCCATTTCTCTGTGTTGTTGATCCGACAGAGGCTTTCTCAGTGCTCCGTCCCATGTGGGGATCCGATTCCTCATTGTCCTCCCGAGCATGAGAGTCGCAGGGCATTGGCCCGTTGTGGAGTGGGGAGTGGTTCTGTAGGCACTGAGGACTTCGTTCAGTGCTGACTGAAGATCTTTCTTCTCGGCCGTGGCTTGCTGGAATGTTCTCTTAATGGTGGACATGAATCTTTCCACAGTGCCGTTGGCCTGGGGCCAGAGTGGCGTGACTTTGCGATGTTGAAAGTCCATGTGTTTCGCGAAGTCGCTGAATTCATGACTATTGAATGGGGGCCCGTTGTCCGTCTTGATGATCCTGGGGACACCCCAAGTCGCGAAGACTTCTTCAAGTACCTTGAGGGTGCAGGCGGCACTGGTGGATGATATGAACTGGGCCACTGGGAACCTGGAGTATTCATCCAGGATGACGACTACATACTTCCCAGATTGCAGGGGGCCATAAAAGTCCATGGCAACTTCTTGCCATACCCCATCAGGCAATGGGGTCATCTGTAGAGGTGCAGGTGGATTACTGTGGCTGGTCAGTTGACATGGGTGGCAGTCTTTCAACGTGTCTTCAACCATCTGGTCGAGGGCTGGGAACCAGACACGTTCTCTCAGTGCTCTTTTGGTGGAAACGACTCCTCGATGGCCTTCGTGGGCCAAGTCGATTACTCCTTGTCTCAGTGCCGCTGGTATAACTAGTCTGTGATCTCTGAGGAGGAGGTCGTCACCGGTTACAGAGATTTCATCGGAGACATGTCGAAAAGCTTGGAGTTCTTTCTTGACAGCAGGGCTTTCCTCTTCCTCCTGCGGGTGGTATCTCCATCTGTTGGTTCGGGTACGCTTTATTACTGCTTGTAGGATGTTGTCTTGATTGGTCGCTTCCCGAATGGCGTGCATGGGGATGGCTGGTGGACGAGCATGATTAGCCACAAAGTGAATGTATTCTTCCGCGATGGAGGGCGCAGTCTCTGAAGAGTCTCGGGGGTGGCGGGACATATAGTCAGCTGGATTCTCATCCTTCCCCGGTTTGTGAATGATCGAGAACGTGTACTCTTGCAGCCGCAAGCCCCATCTTTCGATCCTGGGGGGCATCTTGCACTTGGGATTCCCATAGATCGTGACAAGTGCCTGATGGTCGGTTATGAGTGTGAAGTGTTTCCCGTATATGAAGATGTGGAAGTGTTCGCACGCCCACACGACGGCCAGGCTCTCCTTCTCCGGTTGGGAGTATCGCTTCTCAGGGTCTGTTAGGCTCCGACTGGCATAGGCGATGATCCTCCTCTGATCCGACTCATGGTCGTACTGTGCCAGGATGGCCCCTAAGCCCACGGGGCTTGCGTCCACAGTGATTTCCGTTTTCCTCTTGGGATTGAAATAGGAGAGGCACTTGGCTGATTCCACGGCGCGTTTGATGTCCTTGAAGGCACGCTCACACTCCGGGGTCCACACAAATTGCGCGCCAGCTTTCGTGAGGAGCCTCAGTGGGTGACTTACGGTGGCGTAATCACGAATGTAGCGGGCGCAGTAGCTTGCCATCCCAAGAAAGGAACGCAGGTCGTTGACGTCCGCCGGACTCTTGGTGTTGTTGAGCGTGGCGATCTTGTCCGGGTCTGGTTTCATGCCACTCGCTGAGAAGATGTGTCCGAAGAATTTCAGGGTCGACTGATGAAATTCACATTTTTCCTTGTTGAGGGTCAACCCAGCTTCCATCAGAGCGAGGCAGACACGATCGAGGGCGGTGTCATGCTCTTGCGTGTCTGAACCGTAGACCAAGATATCATCGCTGTAATTAAGGGCGTTAGGGATGTGGTGGATGACGAGACGTATGGCCTCCTGGAAGATCTCGGCGGCTGATGAAACGCCAAAACTGAGCCGTTTGTAGCGGAATAGACCAAGATGGGTGGCAAACGTCGTGATGGGGCGAGAACTGTCGTCCAGCTCGAGCTGATGGTAGCCCTTGTTCAGGTCCAGTTTAGAGAACACGGTTGCCCCGTTGAGCGCCGTGATCATGTCGCTCAGGAGTGGGCCTGGGTGTCTCTCCCTCTCGATGGCCGTGTTCGGCAGATGCATGTCCACACAGAGACGGACTTTGTTTTGGGACCCTTTCTTGGGGACGATAACCACCGGGGACACCCAGGGAGTGGGGCCCGCAGTGCGCTCAATGATGTCGGCGTCCAAAAGTTCCTGCAGTTCACATTCAACCGCGGATTGCAAGTGAAATGGCACTCTTCGCGGGTGTTGAGCCACCGGTTTGATTTGTTCGTTGATATGCAGATGGATTTGACGGCCTTTCAGTTTTCCCAAACCTCGGAAGAGGGAAGGGAATTTTCCAGCGCAGTCCGAAATGTCATGGACGTTGAAGAGGATGTGCACCAACTGAAGACGTTCAGCCGTGGGGAGACTCAGCAGACAGTCAGCCTCAGGACCTTTAATGACGTGGATAACTGCTGGGATGGAGAGCTTGCCATGCGTGAGGGTGGTGTCAAACTTGCCCAAGCATTGGAGAGGTTTCTTCGCCATCCAGGTGTAAACGCGGACGGGCGCGAAATGCAAACGTGGTTTGGGGTCCATTCGGTCATGTTCGGCAACCGATATGTAGTTGAGCGATGCTCCGCTGTCCATCATGAACTTGGCGGCGTGGTTGCCCACTTTGATGTTGAGACGTGGATAGCGTTTGAACTGATCGTGGTCAGCAAAGTTGACGTAATCGGTGGTGTATGACGACTGCCTGGATGAGGACGATCTTGAGTCTCTTGACGGAGAACGACGGTCCCACCTGGAGCGTCGAGAGTCGTGGCTGGAGTGTGAGGACGTGGGAGATCTAGGAGGCTCTTCTTGAACCGCTCTGATGTGATGACGCTTGGCCTCCGATCGTGAGGGTCGCTGCGACCCATCGTGTCTGTCACTGTCGTTGCGTTTTTCTTTGTGGTAATCCCCACACATGGCCTCAAAGTGGTTGGACCGTCCACATTTTCTGCACCGTTGGCCCATGGCAGGGCAGGAGTCGATGTGAGGGTAGTCGTATCCACACCTGAAACATCGCCTCGTGCGTTCAGGTCGGCGATCTCTCCTTTCGGATACTTTCCTCCTGTAGTCCGGGCGTCGCCTGGGCGAGTACTTGGAGCACCGTGATCTGTCTCGCGGGTGACGTCTTCCGCTGTCACGCCGATCCTGTCGCCCTTGCCGTCGTTCAGTGACACGGTTGGCGTGTTCACGGCTGGTACTGGGTCCGGTTTCAATTTCCGCCGCGTTTTCTTCAGCCTGGTCGTATAGTCGGGAGTTCTCTTCGATTTCCGCTAGTTCCTGTGGTTTTCTTAGTAACCGCCGTCTCAGCGATTCCGAGTGACACCCAGTGATTATTTGAGATTTGATGGCGGCATCCGGCGAGAAGTTTGTAAAGTCACAATGTTGGGACTGTCGTCGCAGTCGATGTATGAAGGAGCTCAGTGGTTCTTCCTTTCCCTGGCGCTGCTGGTGAAATTTGTGTCTCTCATAGTCGACGTTTCTCTTATGCAGAAAGCGGTTATTTAGAACGTCTCTTACTTTGGCATAGGTGTCGCCATCTGTGGCTGGGATCTCTCGTACGATCTTGCTTAGCTCGCGTCCTCCTAGATTGCGAAGAGCTATTATCTTGTCTTTGTCTGGTTCTATTTTGGACCCTTCAATGTAGTCCTCAAAGTCCTCTAGCCATTCTTGCCATTTCAGGCCCATGCTGCTTCCTGTTGTGACTGACAGTGGCTCCGGGGCTCGCAGGTGTGTGCCTCCCTTAACTTCTGTTTGCGCGGGAGGGTTAGACATCCTGGCGGTGAGTCTTAGGGCCGGTGTCTGCTTCTGGCTTCAGTGACTGGCGCGCGTTTTTCAGAGGGTCGTCCCCTCGTAACTATCAATGCTTGTTTGTTTCTTGCTAATACTTGTCCTTGCCGGCACCAATGCTTATTGTTTTCCTGTTATTAATGTTTGTTTACTTTGTTCTTGCCAAGGCTTGTTCACTTTCTGGCTGTTGCCTGACTCCAAAATGGCCGCCTATGAATCACATAGGGTACGTCCTTGAAATTTGCCTGACTCAAAGATGGCCGCCGTCACTGCAGTCATACACGAGGCTTTCTCCTGATTCATGCACTGCTATCTCACTCTGGACTCACCGGCCGGCGTCCTCGGGGGCAGCGCGCATCAGGGCTCACTTTCCTTCGACCACCACGGCTACCAGGTGAGGTTGGGGTGGGCTCCCGCCTTACTTTCCACGTTCCCGCTCTTCTTCTCCGCTGGCATGCCAAACCTCACGCATCGGGCGTGAGGTTTACCGACCTCCGGGGCTCCGTTTTCAGCGCCTTCAGCAGCGCTCGTCACCGGGCTCCTGGGGACAGCGTCCACGACGTCGGGGGGTCCTGGGCTCACTTCGAGGTGCTAGACAGGGTCGGAGTGGGCTCCCGACTCCTGTATGTTTGGGGTGCCAAGTTGTACGCATCCAGCGTGACGCGCGTTTCCAGCGCGAAATAGTTTTCTCTTCCTGAGCGTTTCAGCGCTCGATCTAGCGGCTCCCTCTGGGCTCCCACAGACACTGGGGGGAAGCAGGGTCACCTGCTGCTGACCTTTTCTCCGGCGGTGGCACCACCAGGCATCAGATTCTTTACTCGATGCTGCAGGGGACAGGGCACTCCGATTGGGTTCTGCAGGCACTGATTATGCCTATCCCACCCTCGTCGCCAGTTGTAGCATCCAGCTACAATAATTACAGACACGTGTGGTTCTCTTACTTGGAGCTTTATTGCACACCTCTTGCTCATACCCTGTCCCTACTCTAACTGCCCCTTCCTGTCCTGTCCCCACCTCTTCCCCTCTGCCCACCTAGCTCCGCCCACCCCAGCTACTAGACTGCTAACTTCTTTACACAAACGAGGCTCCAGCGGCCGGCAGGGCAAATGCATCGTAGTGATCGCCAAGAAGCGGTTTCCTGTAAACAAAAAACAAAAGGAGGTGAAATGAAAGGGGGTGCGTCCTTGTGTATATTCTGCCAGAATTTTATCAGCGGGCAGCTGCTCCAACAATACACCCTTTCCTTGTCGTATTTATCAAAGGAGGCCTCTTGAGCTGAAGCGTTCTTGACACTTCAATATGGAGCTCGTGTTGTGGCTCGAGAAGAGATTTCGCCCCACAATGCGGAGCCATTGTGCTTCCACTGAATAAAGCGCTACAGTAAATGTAATTAAGCACCGCCTCTAAGACTGAAAGGGAACAGAATGGACTCCAAACGCCGTACAATAAACGCAACAGCCTTTTCTTTCCTGAAAATGGTACAAGCCTGGATGGATGCTAAAGGCAAATACAAGGTCAATTGTCGCCGAAGGTTGTGTGCTGCTGACGACCATTTTGCTCAGTCGCTTCTGCAGTCCCTGTTGGTCGTCGTCTTTGATAGAAAAAGAAAACAGCACGGGGAGGCGAGGAATAAATCATGAATTCTTGCAGCACACAAAATCCTGTTTCTGTAGCATATATTTTAAATGTTTTGTTCATGTAGTCGGAACATCAGGGGATATCACAAATGGTCTGGCTTGATTTATTATCACTGTACTATGACTACATTTGTTCCTTACACACCTTTGTGGAATGTACCGCCTGTTGTTATATTTTTACTTGATTTTAAGCCATTGGTATCAAGGTTTCTGTGATGTGACTCAAAAATATATTCAAATATTGTTACTTAGTTCTAGAGTCAATGCAAGCAAAACCGTTACCATGTTTTTATGGAATCGATACAGGCTCTTGCTCGATGGAACTTGGGGACACTTTGCAAACTGTTGCAAAAGGAAGGTTTTTGCCTCCCTGTTGCTCTGTTCAAATGCAGTACTTTTTCCATTAAGTGTGTTATGCCACACATAATAGAAAGTTCTTCAATGTCTATGGCAGATATATAAACACTATACATTTGAACACATATTTTAGATGCTGGTGCAGATGTTTACTCTTAGAAATTGAATTTCAGGTACAATGTTGCATATTTCAGCTCATTATACCATATAATCATACGCCTACAATGTGTTGTCTATGTATGTGGGTCATGATGTGAGTAGCAATGTCAAGTTTGGCCTGAGAACTTCCCGCTTTTGCTCTGTATATAATCACTTTAATTGTCTATAGCGATTTACTTAAGGGAAATTCAGCCGCCCGTATTGCCATTTTGCACTTTACCCTTAAGGGAAAAGACCAGTCCCTTATTAGTTATTTTGATCCATTTATTTTCTGCATTTGGCATCTTTACTTATATATTTATTTAGGAAAGTTAAAAAATGTGAAGTACAATCGACAAGCTGTCCAATGGCTGAAGTAGATGTTTGACACATTTTTAGTCTTACTTGTATGCGTTTTAAACATTTTGAATTGTATGTTTGAATCCTGTTCATGGTTTTATTTGACTAATAAACTATTACACTGCACTCAAAATGTACTTCAGAAGGAACAATCATCTTTCGGTCACAACATTCTGTTAATCTGTCCCAGAACACACCTTGGAAATGTATGAAAGATCTAAAAGCATGTCTATTTAATTAGGTAATGCACCGTTACATCGCAACTTTTACAACGGGAGGCTTTTACAACGGAACTTTTACAACGCAGGATCCATTACATCGGATGCCATTACAACGCATGGCATTACATAGCAGATGCTATTACAACGCATGGCATTACATCGTAAGTATAGGTAAGTATTTAATTTTTTTAAATTTTATTAATATTAATTATAATTAAATATATTTATTTATGTTTTTTAATATTATTAATTTATTATTTATTATATTAATTAAAGTAATTTTTAAAATAAGTACAGGTGTACAGGGGTGTTTTTAGGTTTCAGGGTAGGGTTTGGGTTTTGGGATACAGGGGTGTTTTTAGGTTTCAGGGTAGGGTTTGGGTTTTGGGGTACAGGGGTGTTTTTAGGTTTCAGGGTAGGGTTTGGGTTTTGGGATACAGGGGTGTTTTTAGGTTTCAGGGTAGGGTTTGGGTTTTGGGGTACAGGGGTGTTTTTAGGTTTCAGGGTAGGGTTTGGGTTTTGGGGTACAGGGGTGTTTTTAGGTTTCAGGGTAGGGTTTGGGTTTTGGGGTACAGGGGTGTTTTTAGGTTTCAGGGTAGGGTTTGGGTTTTGGGATACAGGGGTGTTTTAGGGTTCAGGGTTGGGTTTGTGCTTAGGGCTAATTAAATTATATTTACCATTTATAAATTAATTAAAATATATTTATTAAATTAAATTAATTATATTATATTAATTACATTTTTTAATTAAATTAATTAAATTAAATAAAATATTTTAATTAATTTATTTTAATTATAATGTTTAAAAATATTTAAATTAAATTAATTTCATTATATTAATTAATTAAAATTAATTACAATTTTTATTAAAATTAAATTAAATAAATAGATTTAAATTTATTAAATTAAATTAATTACTATTTTAAAATGTATTTTAATTAAATTAATTAAATTAAATTAATTAAATTAACTTAATTACATTTTTTTTAAAAAGATATACTTACCTATACTTACGATGTAATGCCATGCGTTGTAATAGCATCTGCTATGTAATGCCATGCGTTGTAATGGCATCCGATGTAATGGATCCTGCGTTGTAAAAATTCCGATGTAACGGAATGCGTTGTAAAAAAACGCGTTGTAGTGACACCAATCCATTTAATTAATGTGCCTGAATTCAAATTAACTTGAATCACACACTCCATGTCTGGGAAAACGTAAAGCAAATACAAATTGCAATACAGGTTTATAACTACCCTTCCTACCTTACCTCTTTTACACAGATGTCTTAATTGATTGGTATTTTAATGCAAAACGTGACAACAGGAGCTATGGAATGTCTTCAGAGACAGAAAAGTTAAGAGTTCACTGAAAGTCAAGCAAAACACTGTGTAGCCCAACTGCCAGACCTTTAAGACAACTTAGTAAGGATTGTAAAAATGGAGAACATGGTTCAATAGTGACTGGGGACGTGAACACATACCACCAGAACTCAATTTTGAAAACAACTAGAGCACACACAAGCTCACTAGATTAGCTTTTAAAACACTGAAACATTAACTATTTGTGAAATGTTCATCCTCCCACGAAGAACCAATTAATGCAGAGCACATTCACGAGAACACTTTGTTAAAAGCGATAGTTTTGAAACATTAACCATTAGTGAACTAAGAGGCAAGACAATTGTCATGTTAACCCTCTATGTGGCCCACATTAAGATAGAGCAAATTATCATCCATTAAATCAAACATAATAGGTTTTTGAACAACAGGTATTTGGATTCACCTATTTAAAAGTGTTTCCGTACACAATAATGGAGCGCTTTACACGAGCACCTGTTACTAGTGGTGGCTGGTGACTTTATTAAGTGGTCGGGTGAGCAAACTGGCAATGAAAGACACTAGCAATGCCTTTAGGCTCAGCGACAAAGCTCTCTATTGTGGCTTGTTATAAACAGTGTTTATAACTAACCAAAACTGGTATCTCTGGAGCTGAGGCTGAAGGCAGTGAAAGTTTCTTACAGTTCCTATTAGTGGGTCAAACATGCAGCCCTGCCAAGTACCACAAATCAGGGGTTAGTCTAACGCATTTCAGTGTGGTGGTCCGCATCAAAGCACTTGAAAAGCAAACTTGTGCATTATAGCACCTCCTCAGCTCTCATCCCGGAGCACTGGCTGCTAAAGCACCATTTACTGACCGAAAGCTGGAGTGGCGATGTTCGGTGCACGTTGCTACTGGCAGGTTTGGTGGCCAGCTGGCTCAGCTACTCTGTTACAATGTAACACATGTAGAATTTGGCGCATGGTATTACATTTCATTGAAGTCAGGAGTCCGTGCCCAATGACTACTACTAAGACAGTGAGGTCAGGACATGAGTTTGTCAGACTCATAGTAATAGGCAGCATCCTGCCACCTGCGGCAAGACCAGGTGTCAGTTCATGAACAAAAATAAAGTTTTGACTGCTTCTGGTAATGTTAGCGGAGCTCTACGCTGCTTGCGCCACGGTAATGAATCGTGCAATTGGACCTGACCCCCCCCCACAGGCCGATGAGTGAACCACAAACTATGGTAGCTGCCGGAGTGGTGGTTCCTCTCTCAGCAGCCCAAAGCAAACCTCACTGTGCAGCTTAGCTGACAGCCTCAGTCATGCCCGGCTGGCGTTGCCACTAACTAGTTTTTGGGTCGCCGGGGTGAGCCACTGAATGTCATGGTTACACATTTGTTTAACAGTACGATCAGGTCACCAGGGCACTCAGTTAGTGCCCTTCCATTTCTGGTAATTTGCAGCAGTTTAAGATTTTTTTTAGAGAGATTCTTGTTGCTCAAATAGGTGTAATTTCTGATTTGTATATGCTTCCCTCGTCTTCAATGCTTGATTTTGCTTGCAAGAAAATGTCACTTATAGTCTTCGACATGCCACTCATAATTTCACTGAAATTAGGAAAATGTCACACATAGCAATCTGAAACCTTGGCAGCTATGGACAGGTGCAGCTGCAGACTCGAGCAAAATTAAATTAAATGTCCAACTTGCCTGCTATAAACAGTAACTAATTCACTGACATGCATTACATTGACATATTAAAGTTAAACTTTACAGTTAACTTTAAAATGTTAATGGATGTCAGCAATTTAGTTATTAGTTCTTTTTTTTAAATATGTAAAAAAAAACAATATTTACTAACCTCCCGCATACATGATCTAGCATTACTTAATTTATTAGGTAAATGAGGCATAAGGATGTCCCAAAAAATGCGACAGAATATGGGGGAAGTGGTGGGCATACTATGGGATACCGTCATAAGAGAAATGTTGTTTGAGATTGCTGTTCGCCGTAATAACGCAACCCACAGATGTTACGTTATTGATCATTGTATTGCAGTGGATAATGCTTGTATTATTAAACACAATACAATGTGGTTATCAAAACATTATTAGCTAAATGTAAGTTTGGTTCTATACAACTAGTTTGAAACTGTGCTTATAAACACTCAACTTGAGCTTAATAATGGCTTTGAGTTTATGAGAAATGTGAATGGATATGTATGACATAGCTTGCCAGAGAAAGGAGGAGAGCTAGAAACAATCAAATAGGAGAAGATCAATAAGGCAATTTTATGGTATGTTACCTGAAATTTGTATAGCGTACAATCTACCCAGAACGGTATCCTGGCAATGGCAGGATACTGTTCCGTTTGGGCTGAGCTGTGGTCTGGCCTAGGTGAAGAGCCATGTCTTCAACTTCTTGCAGAACTCAAGTACTGAGGAGGTGGCCCTGACAGGCATGCTACTGAAAAAGGAAGAGAGCATTTGTGAAACTTATTGGTGCCTGATGCCTTAAACAAACCTTTGGAATTAAGCCCATGAATCATTTTAGGCCAGCGGTGTGCCAAAGTATGCAAGTGTGTTGTACATAAGATGGGTGTTAAGGACCATAAGAAAGAGAAGCATAGTAGGAGTGCGGGCCTCCTCCAGCTTCTCAGCATACAACCAGTGTAGCATAATGTTGAAAATCACTGGCTTTTATATCGCCCCTTATAGTCTTGCAACAATTTTTATGAACTGGTGCCACTGCATCTCCATGTGGAATGTGTCCTAGGGACACATGCTCAAAACTCTAGCATTAAGATTTCGTAATTCCAATTCTTACCAAATCGCAATTAGGAAATCACAATTCCTGATGTAAGGAAACAGGGGAGGGGGTCCCATTAGTACCCCTTCCCATTTGCAAATGGATGACCCCTCCCCCTTCAAGGACTAGGTAAATTATTACTATTTTGCAACCGGAATTCAGTTGTAAAACATGAATATATCTCATTTAGATTCAGCACCTGAAAGGGACGCTCATAACACGCCCCTTTCAAATACCGAACCGAAAACACAAATTGCGAATAGGTAACTTGCTACCAAATCTCAATTTGTGCTTTGAACATATGTAAAACTATTTTTGCAGTTGCAATTGGCATGATCAGGCCATTTACGACTGAAAAAATGCTTTGTACATATGGCCCTTTGCACAGAAAACAGTGTTTTCCAAACAGTAAGGACTATCTCACAAGGAAAGAAACTGATCATTTTAAATGAATGGAAATCTATGACCTTGTAGGTGGAGACATCCTACAAGAATCTGAACTGGGAGCTGTTCTGGTATCCACCCTTGAAGGTGACTGTGCGTTTTACAAGAACCTCAATATTGATCCCAATTAATGGCTCAGCTTCAAATGAAATCCGTACAGGCCTTGAAATTAAACACCTTGAACAGAGGGAATGCAAGTGGTTACCCCGTTTCTGTAAGATTCTTTAGGTAACAAAGTCACATAGGTGGGACCAGAATACTGTAGATTTAATATAGTTCTGCACAAATATTATAGCCAGAATGTTGACAACCAAATTATCAAGAAGTCAATTATATACTGTTAAGTATATGTTTATTACTTAACTTTACCTACCTGTACCTTGATTGTATCTTCAAAGTACAAAGAGGTGGAGTTAAGATTTTAGGACGATACAAACAGCTACAGTACTCAGACGTTAAAATGACTGAAAGCTAAGGGTTTTTTTTTTTGAGAGTTTTATATAGCGCTGGCTAGACCCGGCGGTATCAGAGCACTTTACATAAGGTTCCACAGAAATTACAAAATTACATCAGTTACTAGAAAAACATTTGAAGAGTGTAGAAGACGAAATAAATGGAGCTTAGAAGTGTAAGGGGGTGTGGTAAAGGGGTAGGAGGTAGATAGGATGGAGAGATGAAGGAGAGTCTGCCCAAAATCTGCCTGGGTAGGCGACGGCCGAGGGGGAAGTCCACAGCCCATCTCCTCTTTAGCCATCAGGTAGCTCCACCGGGCTCAGTTAAAAGGAAGCAATGGCTGCTGAAGGTTATCACATTGAAGAAAAGACTGACTACCTATTATCTCACTTCGTGTTGGCATTGCTATTTTTATGTCGTTCTCCCCTTCTGGTCACCTGCAACCGTGCGAGGCTAATGCTGAGGTTATTCTCCTGTGCAATGAGAGAGATGACGCTATGCGCATGAAACCTCAGTCGTCGTTACTCTTCCTATGTCTTCTTACTCAATAACTCAGCACCATTAATTCGCAAACAGATAACCACTTGCTAAATTATTCAGTATGAACACACTGGGCACTAGATACAACATATTATTCAATAATTAAATTTCATTGTGTGGATTACCAACTTGATTTGTTTTTCGGTCTCGAAGTCCCTGAATGGATCTTAATTGGGCAGTTTCACAGCAGTAAAGCTGTAAGTGGCACCACCGGAAACTAAAAATTGTTTGCTTACCGGGGAGAGCAGGAGGAGGTGGAGCACAAAACATCTCGAGCTCAGAGTCAGAATTTAAAGCAGGTCTTTTGTGGATGGCCTTAGCAAGAGCTCTTAACCTATAGAAATTGATGGAGATTCCGAGACAATGGTTTGGACATCAGAATAGTGAATGTCTGCTTCACTTAGGGGCACATGCATCAAAGGAAATTGCATTCGCAAATGGTGCAAATCGCAAAATTCGGCCGTTTGCGAATGCAATTCCCATTTTTGGGATGCATTAACATTTTTGTAATTTTCGCAATTTAAGAAATCGCAAAATTGTGATTTCTTAAATTGCGATTGCATTGAAGGAATCTCAAATTGAGATTCCTTAAATGCAATGCATCAAACTCTAAACATTTGCGAATTCGCAAATAAGGGGAGCAAAGTACCATGAAGTTGACCTTCATGGTAATTTGCGAAAACTTTGAAAAATGCACTAAAGTGCATTTTTCAAAGTTACATTTTACACACACACACATGCCCCATGGCATGTGAGTGTGCAAAATGAACATCTAAGCAGATTTCAGGGGTGCAAGAGGGTGTCCTTCGGACACCCCTGCACCCTTGAAATTGCATTCTTAATTTGCGAATTTCTAATGGTGAATTGCAAATTAGGAATGTCTTTCCATTCATTCCTATGGGCCTATGGGGAGGTATTCCTTAATTGCGATTCTCAATTAGAGAATCGCAATTAAGGAATTTTAAGAAATCGCTATTTTTTTTTAGCAATTTCTTGATGCATTGCAGTTTGCAATTCCTTAATTGCGATTCCTTATTTTTCGCAATTAAGGAATCGCAAAATGCAATATTGATGCATGTGCCAGTTAGTACTTACAGTTCAGGAACATTCTGGCAATAAGAGAAGACTGCACTTATCTAAAAATACCCCACTAAACTTTGTTTGCAAGCGTAACTCACACCTAGTTGAGTTAAGCATTATGCTGAGCGGAAGCCGATGCTGCTTCCTAGCACTGCTAAAAGCAGTCATTCATCAAAATTTGCTTGAAAAAATATAACATGGCAGATAAGGTGGTACAAATCCTTCCCCATGTCAAGGTAAAATGAAGCACAAATTGGAATAGAACATCACATGAGGTAACTCAGAAAAAAAATGTACAGCCACAAATTACAGTGCGCTGCTGTTCTTTTTCGAGACGCAAGCATGAGAGATCGCAGCTCGGGGGTAATATGGATAGGGTGAGAGGCAGGCCAATGTCTCTGTGAGAGGAGGCGAGAATGGAAGACCATATCAATGCAGTGACTCGCCCGTCCATTGCAATAAGGTTGTTTAACAGCGAGCTGCCCCATTACACACAGAAGTCCTTCCCTGTTCCTGTGATTTACAGTTTCTTTGCACACATACATCCCTCCTGTAGATCGTAGCTCTGCTGTGTAATGGAGCAGCAATGGCAATAAATAATGGTGTCAGGGAGACATTTTTCTTTTGCTCATGATAATGCAAGCGCAAAAGTCTATTTTATGGGCCGAGTGGAGAAATATCTATCTGTAGGATGTATGACGTTACAATGCATACTTTTACAACGCCTACCTTTACATCGCAAGTTTTACAACGCATACCTTTACAACGCATAGTGTTTTTAGGCGCTGGATAGTGAATAGTTTAATCTACTATTCCAACTCCAGTCCCCGTGGATAGTGGTGAAGGTGTTGGATAGTACATTAAACCTATTCCCTATCCTAGAGCGCCCCCCAGCACTATGCGTTGTAATAGTTTGCGTTGTAAAAGTTGCGTCGTAATAGTAGTGCGTTGTAAAAGTTGCGTTGTAAAGGATGTTCCCCCTATCTGTAAGATGGTGGTGGGAACCTCGGGGCTCCTAAAGCATTTCTACATTGAATATTAACCACCAGGGCATTATGAATAAGGACACCGCCAGCTTGTAACCAACTGTGGGCCCCCTGGCCAATGCCTGAATTCAAAGTGTCAATGTACAGAAACACATTTTTCAGGGTATACTCCAGCCTTATCAAGCAAGCAGTTTAGGTCACCATTCCTTCCTTTTGGGATCCTACACCTGCGCTTCAGTTCACCGTACCTTTCTGGGGACTAACAAAGTAAACATATTTTAGTCTAAGGTGTAATGCAACATGAGCTTTTAAAGCCCCATAAGATCTGAAGAAGTGTAATCTTGATCCCATCTGAAGATAATGTAAGAGTGCACCATACTCACGGATAGTCAGCACTTGAATGTATTCTGTCATGACTAATGTACTAATAGGAGTGGGATATTATATATCAAAGATGTTTTATTTGAAACGTATTTAGAATGTGATTAATATGGGTAGGTGATGAGTGAGATATTAATGCAACAGGAGAAAATAACATGACATGTTGTATTGTGAGATACTTAATTAGGATGTGTACAACTAATGTTAATGTTTATACGCATAATTTGAATTAAGTGCAGACGCATTTAAACTGAGACTATAATTCATTGCATTTATTTTTCTTGTAGAAATGTGCACGTATTCTGTAACCCTGTCCACACGTTAACTTAGCAAAACTAGGCCTTGAGAAGAAATTAGTTCAGTTGCTGCTCATATTAAGATGTGAAAAGTAATTCACATTTAACCTTCATTATTGAATGCATGTTGCTGAGCTGTTTCTATCGCAGGTGGATAAGCTTAATTGTTCAAAATAAAGAAGTCTTGTATTAATACATGGGTACTCACAAACTTTCTCTCGGGGGCCAAATTTACAGTGTGGTTTGTGGCCGAGGGCCGCACTGGTGGGGGCGGGGTCAGAGGGGGAGGGGCGGGGCTAAAGCACAATGAAAACTTGTGACCATGAGGTTGCACACAGGTCCCTGCAGCAGATGCCTTCATCCACTGAGCCACCAGACCCAGCATACATACATCTCTCTCCCTCCTGCCCTCCCTCTCCATCTCTCTCTCCCTCCTGTCCTCCCTCTCCCTCCTGCCCTCCCTCTCCCTCCTGCCCTCCCTCTCCATGCTGCCCTCCCTCTCCATCCTGCCCTTCCTCTCCCTCCTGCCCTCTCTCTCCCTCCTGCCCCCCTCTCCCTCCTGCCCTCCCTCTCCATCTCTCTCTCCCTCCTGCCCTCCCTCTCCCTCCTCCCTCGCCCTCCTGCCCTCTCTCCCTCTCCATCTCTCTCCCTCCTGCCCTCCCTCTCCATCTCTGCCTCCTGCCCTCCTTCTCCCCCTGCCCTCTCTCCCTCCTGCCCTCTCTCTCCCTCCCTCTCCCGTCCCTCTCCATCTCTCTCTCCCCCTGCCCTCCCTCTCCCTCCTGTCCTCTCTCTCCCTTCCTCTCTCTCCCATCTGCCCTCCCTCTCCCTCCTGCCCTCTCTCCCTCTCCATCTCTCTCTCCCTCCTGCCCTCTCTCTCCCTCTCCATCTCTCTCTCCCTCCTGCCCTCTCTCTCCCTCTCCACCTCTCTCTCCCTCCTGCCCTCCCTCTCCATTTCTCTCTGCCTCCTGCCCTCCTTCTCCCTCCTGCCCTCTCTCCCTCCTGCCCTATATCTCCCTCCCTCTCCATCTCTCTCTGCCTCCTGCCCTCCTTCTCCCTCCTGCCCTCTCTCCCTCCTGCCCTCTATCTCCCTCCCTCTCCATCTCTCTCTCCCTCCTGCCCCCTCTCTCCATCTCTCTCTCCCTCCTGCCCCCCCTCTCCATCTCTCTCTCCCTCCTGCCCTCCCACTCCATCTCTCTCTCCCTCCTGCCCTCCCTCTCCCCCATCCTCCCTCTCCCTCCTGCCCTCCCTCTCCCTCCTGCCCTCCCTCTCCCTCCTGCCCTCTCTCTCCCTCCTGCCCCCCTTTCCCTCCTGCCCTCTCTCTCCCTTTCCATTTCTCTCTCCCTCCTGCCCTCTCTCTCCCTCCCGCGCTCCCCCTCCTGCCCTCTCTCCCTCCCTCTCTCCCTCCTGCCCTCCCTTTCCCTCCGGCCCTCTCTCTCCTTTTCCATCTCTCTCTCCCTCCTGCCCTCCATCTGCATCATGCCCTCTCTCTCCCCCCTGCCGTCCCTCTCTCCCTCCTGCCCTCCCTCTCCATCATGCCCTCTCTCTCCCTCCTGCCATCCCTCTCTCTCCCTCTCCATCTCTCTCTCCCTCCTTCCCTCCTGCCCTCCCTCTCCCTCCCCCTCTGTCATCTCACTGTGTGTGTGTCTGTCTGTCTGTGTCAGCCTTCAGCCCGGGCTGAGACAGCTTCCCCAGCGCGCACACACAGACAGCCACACCAAAGTCCTTAGCAGGTCTTTAAAAGACCATTTACATATTATTGAGGCTTTGTTGTAGCGCCCCTGCACTCCACTCTGACAATCACCGCTCGCCCGGCCCCACAGAGCAGAGGCTTTGTTTGTCGTATTTCACCTCTTTGCGCCCTTGCATCTATTCTCTACTCTGCTCTGTGGGGGCCAGGGGAGCAGTGATTGTCTGCAAGGTCCGCGGGCCGCCAAGGAAGGCTTGCCGGGCCGCCACCGGCCCGCGGGCCGTACTATGAGTACCCCTGTGTTAATAGATAGCAAAGCATGAGAAGGAGGAGTCGGCTGAAGGAATTGCAGTAACAAGAAAGGAGAGGAGTTCTCATGGGAAAGGTATGGCCAAGGACAAGAAGAGATAGTGTGTTATCTGGCTGGGAAAGGTACTGAAGGTTTCCTGGTGTGCTGGAGCTATGGGAACTGCATAAGGAGGAGCCACATGAGAGTGTTACGTCAACTGCAAACAATATTATGTGCTGTGTTTAGTTAGGGAGAGAGTCCATCTTGGGTTTCCTTAGGGAGCAGACCTAATCTACCGCTTGGGTGGCTTTAACCTTCTTGACTCATTATCAGGGCTTTCTACTGAAGATTCAGGTGGCTGACACCTTTTTTCTTTTCAAATTTGATTAAATCCTTATTCAAATTCTTTAGTTTAGGGTTTCCCCTCTTGGTAGTGTAGGGAAAGTTAGGTTACTCCTGCTCGTTAAAGAGAATCATCTGATGCAATTTAACCTTCATTTCTTCTTTCAGATTACCTGTGACATTATTTTAGTTAGTCATTTGGTTTGTACTACATAGGGATTAACTCTTAATGAGATTTGGACTTACTCTGATCTTTTTGTTTTTTTATATGATTATATTGAGACCAATCTATATTGATTTGTTTCTGAATTTATAATTTAACTTGCTAACCTTAGATCAAAAAGTCACATGGATTAATGCGCAGCCACATTGATTACACTGTACTGAAATTATAGCTATTGGTTTGATTCCTTTCACCACTCATTCTACAAGAAAGACCTGTCCCCTCTGGATAGAAATGTGTAAATGGGGCTTTAACAGCTCCTTCAGAGGGTAGATGACGGTCCACTACTGTACACGTTATGTGGTAATCACAAAACACATTGTGTACGATGTCAATAGGCCATGGTTATGTACAACATAGAAGTAGCAACCATATTATGTTTCAAAAAAGGATACAATAATGACACCAAAGGAAGTCCAAAGATAGTTTTATTATTTTTTTACATGTGAATATTAGGCTGTGAATCTATACATATATTACAAGTGATTACTATATTATGTTAAAAAGCTGGGTATTTTTCATTACCTGTCTTAAGCATGCTAGAATAAAGCTGATACTGGTAACATATAATATTATCACTTTTGTGATAAATTTGTTTAATGGAGAAATCTTATAGAGCATTGTATTAGGGTGCTCCTGGGATAAGGCTGAGATTTTGAACTACGTTATGTGGCAAAACTTGCATTGCGGAGGGATCGAAGCAGAAAAGTGTGTTCCAGGTAGAAGAAGTGTACGCGACAAAGACAGAGGCGGGCAAAGACACTGGCGTTCTGATCAGGGTTACACATTTTACACACTTTCATCCTGGGAAAGTCAATATCTATCTTCTACTGAAAACTGGAAGAAGCTAAAAGCAAGGAACGCCTGAATTAAGCTCTATGTGGACAAGCCAGCTGTCCGGAAAAGTTTAGCACTTTTCACATCATTACCCCTATAACATTACATTTGGGAAACATTTGTTATGGGTAGCTGTAAATTCCCAACATAGGTTGTCTGTGTCAACCAGGCAGGTTTAAGGAAACTTGTGAGAAGAAGCAAACCGTAACAGAGAAAAGGTTGGATAATGTAAATATTCACTTCTCCATTGTCAAAAAATAAGATTTCTGAGTTTGTTTAGAGTAAGTTTTGTTTTAAAACAGAAAGCAAAAACAAAATATTTATAGTGATAAAATTAATTATTGTATGTAAGCACGCCACAAGGGTTGCATTTTAGCTTCTTGTTTTCTTGTTACACAAAAGGCAAATAATCACCCTGATGCAGCAGGGGACGGGGGGTTTGCACGGTGCAAATTCTTGGTGCAAATTCAAGTACAAGTGGCACTACAGTGGATAGACCTTTGTCTCGAACTGAGGCATAACATTAAGAGTTTACCAATTTATCAAGGACGGTGAAGCAGTAGATTTGCAAACCAGGAAGGTTTATTGGCAGATTAGCAAGGTTACAAACTCAAATCAGTCAGATTAATTATGAATCAATAATTACTTTGTTACAGCATGGTTCAGTATAATCCGAAGCAAGTCACATAGCAAATACAAAGGCAAGATATTGAAAGATAGTCATATGCAAATTGAATAATATTCAGTTCCCTTGAAGAGAAATGTCCTAATGCTAAGCTAAAGATTCAGATGAGGTGGTGGTAACTAGGCAGCAGGTGTCAGCAAGTAAAGCCTCTAATAACAGAACTAAATGAGGGTTCAATTAAGCAAGGAAAGATAGATTTACTCAAGAGTCAAACTCTATGAGCGAGGCAAATAAGCCTGGAGTCTGAAAAGAGTGGAACATGCTGTTGAAAGAGGAGCATCTGAAACTAACTCAGAGATGCACCATTCAATGTACAATTTCAAGATTGAAGAACAACTCCCTACAGCTCCAAGAGATAAGAACCAATCAAAATCTAGTATTTCGAAAGCTCACAGCTGCATGGCCTACAGGACCTTGTCCTAGATGGTACATCATGGCCAAACCATCCTGGCCGCAGGTACAAACAATTTATTCAGTTATACTGAAACTAACAATAATAGCATTTTCATGAGAACCTGGCAATTTTAAAACAATTAACCTATTCAGACTTCTGTGGCTCAGCTCCTGGAACGAGAGAAAGAGCAAGAGAATCACAGCAGCAAATGTGTACATTTTAAAAATTAGCTGTCAACTGAGGTTTACATTAACTATTGGTAACATAACCTGAACCTACTTTAACTGTAGTTCACTATAAAAATGGCTAGCTATGGTCAAACCTAACATGGAAATCACACTTTGGATATATGCACGTAATGTGCATTAGTACATTCACAGGGGTCATCAGCACAGCCATGCACATTGTTTAAAGAAAATAGCCATTACAACAATAGAAATGTTTATATCAACATTAATGACACTCTTTTCCGCATAGTCTTTTCTATTTTTTGCCTTTTTCTTGACTCCTTTTGCTGATATTATATATATGTAGATTGTCATACTGCCGATCTGTGCCACAGTGCATGTGCCCTTTCCCTAAAATGGTACTGTGAAAGCAGTTTCATCGAATTTGGGTATTTAACATTCCAGAAGGTCATTGTAAGTTGGCAGAGAAATTGCATCAGTGGTGAGGAAGTGTTATTTGTGGGCTGCAGTGTATATTTATACCACCCACATATATGACAAAGATTTAATGCTGCCAAGAGCACCGTTGTGTTCTGGCTGATCTGCAATTTAAAAGCAGTAACATATTGGAGGGAGAAGAGCCTTTGCCATATAGGAAAACATTCCCATATGTATTAAATAATTCACCCTTAAAGTGTGCCATAAGCCCACATAATTTATAAAAACATTACATCCTACTTTTTATTAATAGTGTGTCCCTACAGTAAACAATTACCCAAAAGCTGTTTCACTGTTTAGATAGCGCTTCATTTTCCACAAGCAGACCAATGTGGAAAATACAATTTTAATTTTATATCTCCATCTGTGAATATGCTAGAACTAGCATTCAAAGTTATCTTCCACATAGTTTCAAAACTCTTATTCAATTACACAATTAGATTTTTGATAACTATAGTGTAAAAGTAACTTTGGAAAGTGTAATTTGTGCTGCCTGTGAAAGAACTGTTTCAGAACCAGATTGTCTCTTAGCCTGACTGTGGAAACTCATTACACATTCTAGTAAACTTTGTGAACTGTGGCTGCCTAGACAAAGCAAAGGCGTGCCACTAAGTACTGCAGAATATAGCTGTATGAATTCAGAATCCAATCTTGCACTGAAACTCTGTGCACAGATATACCAGCCAAAAGAGCCATCTTGAAACATATTTAAAATTGTGTCCAAATTCAGCAGATCACGCAGAGATTTGAGCATCATATTTCAACATTTTTATGGGCCCCCTGTATTTGAAAGTAAAACATTTTTGTATTATTTATTCAGAAATTATTAGTATAATCTATGTGTTTTCTTTAAAAATGCTGTTCTACACTATGAAATTTGCCTTTCCGTACGTATTTCTCCATGAATAATTCTTTTTCCAAAGGATCTCAGATTTCTTTAGACTGCGTGACCCACCAAAACTGGTTGCTGTTTTTTTGTCGTAATTGTTCAATTCAGTGTAGCAGTGTCTATGTGTATTTTTAGAACAACAAAAACATCTCTTATTGACTCTAAGTGGAATTTAAATTGACATTATTTACATTCCTCCTAGACCTGGCAATGTATTCTGAGAATCACTGAATGGATTTGTAAAATAACCACTGTCCATTAGGCAGTTATCAAAATGCTCACTCTCATGCGTATTGAGTTGCTGGAGATCACGTGCGCAGGTTGTTATGGCACTGGGCTTGTGCTATTTTTGCCACAGTCGTTTTTGACCACCATCTATGGGAAGGATGGTAGTGCAGTCTATCTATCTCTCATTGGACAGATCCTAGAATGGACCACTAAGCCATTTTGTTTCAGTGATAATTTGTTGTGAAACACCTTAAGTCTTCCCTTGTCCCCTCACCATTATATGGCAGTCTAGCTCAATAGAGAATGCTAGGCTGTTCATACCAAGCGTGGAGTGGATTTTCAAACTAGGATAAGCTAGTCAATTTAGACTTTAGAAGAGACCTTGCACCCTAGCTGGCTGAACCCAAAAGTCATCAACAAAGCTATTCCTCTTGGTGCTTAATAAAGCAATTAAAAAGAAAAAACCAATATCCTGCTTTACTCCATTCTCAGAATGTCATATAAACAAATATCACTAAGATTAATTCATATCACATATTCACATTCTTCCATGCTCCACAGGTACACATGTCGCAATGGGGAAAATACATATTAGCTTTTTTTGGTCATTTGACGGGGTAGTAAAGATATAAATCAAGGGCGTGCCTGCAATGTTTATTCATAAGACATATTATCTCTTTCACATATACATTGTTAGAAAACACAATAATCTCAATCTTCATGTTACATTGGATAAAAGGATGCAGTGAAGAAAAGCTCCTAGAACTGACCCACCAGTGTAACACGCTGTGAAAAGTGATAGGAAAGTGTTTTTATTTTGTTAGAAATTGGGTTTCTGGTTGACTAGGGTATGCACCTAAGCCAGACAGAATACACCACTCTAGTCAGGGTAAGGGAGTTACACACCAATGATAATCCTGCTCACTCCCTTGGTAGCTTGACACGAGCAGTCAGGCTTATCCCAGAGGCAATGTGTAAAGCGTTTGAGTAACACAAATACACCACTTTTACAGTACAAATACACCACAAAAAAGATCCCACACAATTTTATATATAAAGAAAATTATACAAAAGTTTTAGACCACAAAATCATAAAACTGTGATTACTTTGCCAACAAGGCAATGGTTGGTCATAAACATCACAATGTGCAATCAAAGAACATCTGTTATACCGTAAAACAGCATGAAAGAAGCAAATACTGTGCATATTAGACACCCCTTGAAATAGTATTCCTTATCCTTACGCATAAGACATAAAAACAACATACATCAATCTCAGAGCTTAAAATGCCACATGTAATATATCAGGCACTGGGATCACCAACTACCACCAGAACTGTAGTCAACATATAGATATCGCACACCTGTGCTCATATTACATGTTATACTGTTCCCCAAACGTAGGTTGCTGAGCCCACTGTCCACCTACAACATTGAGTACGGTAACTGAGGGACTTAGCAGGAACGCGACCTCTGTTGAGGATTCCTTCCAATCCGGCCAGCTGAGTCGTGCATGCCCTCCAAAGGTATGCCACACAAGGAAGGCACACACACTTCCCAAGTCAGCAGAGAGACTGTGCTAGATCTCCAGCACATGGAATAACCGAAGGCAGCCGTCCACAAATGTGCGGTGCAGCTGCTAAAACTCAGTCCCTCTTCGCCGGGACTGCAGACCAGAGAAATGCCCTCAAGCTCCCACAACCATGGAGCTGCTCAGCCACCCCTCCAATGAGCCAATATCTGGCTGCCAGGAATAGAGTCATGCTGGGACAGGGGCCCGAAGTATCGGAGGATGGTCCTAGTGTCAGTGAGGGGGACACGCCTATCAGCTACTCCTCCAGTGCGATGACTTCCTCATGCAAAATGGGGGCCCACAGGGGATTTCAGACGACCGACCCGGTATCTCTAATGGGATGGCGGCGCTGCTCTTCTTTAGGCTTCCTGTTGCTGGGGGAGGGTCCATACTGCAGACAATGATGGACTCACTGGGCATAAGTGCTCACTTAGTGCTGAAGCAGACAATAAAGCGCTCACCCTGCACGGGTTCCAGAGCCGGGAACCATCAATCTCAATCTCTATTTAGGGCACAATGCAAATGGGCTTACAGCTGAGGTGATCAGGTGCAAACTTTTATGGTCCTGGGCTTGCAAAGAGCAGGGGGGCAAGCCAACATGCCCTGGAAGGGGATGTATGATGGTACGATGCATACCGTCACAACGCGTTCCTTTACAACGCGTCCCTTACAACGCAAGTCGTTACAACGACTTGCGTTGGGGGCAAGGATTTAGAATAGTATAATTTACTATTCTAACACCAGCCTCAGTGGACACTAGGGAAGGTGTTGGAATAGTAAAAATACTATTCTTAATCCTGTAGCGCCCTCCAGCGCAAGTCGTGGTTACGACTTGCGTTGTAACGGACGCTTTCTAAAAGCCACGCGGAGTAAAATCCACGTGGTAAAGGATGTTTTCCCCTGGGAGGTCACTGGCGGCACACAAGCAGGAGTGTAGGCATCAGGCCAGCACACAGGGTACTTTGTATGAAGAGGCAGTACGTCTTGCAGCCCAGCAGGCCACAGGTCAGCACATCAAACAAGGAAGTCCAATGGCAGTTCTTCCTGGCAGCATAGCAATTCCTTCTGGCAAGGTGCAGTCTGTAGAGCCAGGAGTATCTGGATACAAATCCCTGCAGTGTCCAAAATCAGGGGCTCTGAGCCCCTGTTCGTATACTCAAAATGTCTTTGATGTAGAGGTAACTTCAAAAGCTCTTTAGAAGTGCTCAACACTGCCATTCAACCTCAGCCCTGGATCCAGACATTAGTAGGGGGTAAATGAGCCCTTTGTGTTAGAGCATGATTCAGCCTATACAAATGTAAGTGCGCCCCGCAACCCTCTATCCCAGCCCAGGAAGACCATTCAGTATGCAGATTTAACACTGTCAAACCATAGCCTTCTTGTGGGATGGCTGCCTGGAAAGTATGCACAAAGCCTAGCTGTCACTCTGTCCTAGAGATGGTTTGGAGTCAGGCTGCAAAGCACAAAGAGTCATAAGCACATTAAAATGCCCACTTTCTAAAAGTGGCCTTTCTACAATAGTAATGAAAAATCCACTGACATCAACAAGCAGGATTTATCACCACTATTCCAAACATACCATACATGGCAACGCTACTCCCTTAAGACCAGAAATGACCACTTACAAACATATAAGGGAATACCTAACCATTGTTAACCTATGAGAGGAGCAGCACTCACTGTAGTGAAAAACGAAATAGGGTGTTTGTCACTACCAGGACATGCCACGCAATAAAGGCAAATGTCCTACATTTTACCTACACACCGCCTTGCCCGTAGGGGTACCTAGGTCCTCCCTTAGGAGTGTCTTATATGTAGTAAAATTGCTTGAGGCAGTTAAGTTAATGATTTAGGTGCGCTGGGGGATTTCCTGGGATGTTTGTGTTCAGGGGCTCGTCCCTGCTTGTCCAGGTACTGATCAGTGAATACAAAAGGGCCCCCTGCTGCCTCATTTAATTCACTACCATTATCAAGGGCCCCAAACAAGACTTCATTCTATCAGGTACATTGGCCCAAATGTTTGACTATAACGCATAGGCTCTACTCTAGCGTCTGTTGAATAATAAATACAGCTTATAGTCTTGAATATCGTCATGTTCTGTAAAGTTAGTCAATTGGGAAGTATTTTAGTAAGATGAGTGTCAATATATCGATATATTTACATAGAGGCTAGGACATGATATAAGTTTATTCTGTCATCTAGCGCCCTAGCAGAGTTATCATAATGGTGGGCAGATATACACATATATCATGAGATTAAGACCATATTAAATGGAAGATGAATAAGTGTTTCTTGAAGATAAATAAGTGTTTCTTTAAGATCTACGACCTTGTAAGCATGAATTCTAGCGGTTGATTGACTTAGTAAGACAAAACTCATTATGTTGCAATATATAAGTCACTAGTGCTTATAAAATGAGAAGATATACCTGTTGAATATAAAGTTTAGACACATGATTAGTAAAAGAGGACTGTTTTACAAATAAGTGTTAGGATGTACATACTCGGTATGTGATGTAAATATGTGATATATGTATAGTTCTTTGAAACTAAGTTGTATCTCACAGTTTTCGAATCGAAACTAGGATGTACATACTCAGTAAGTGATGTAAATATGTGATAGATGTATAGGTCTGGGAAAAATCCTTTACAACGCAACTTTTACCACGCAGTGCCTTTACGACGCAACTTTTACAACGCAAACATTACAACGCATTGCGCTGGGGGGCGCTCTAGGATAGGGAATACGTTTAATTTACTGTCCAACACCTTCCCTAGTGTCCACGGGGATTGGAGTTGGAATAGTAAATTAAACTATTCACTATCCAGCACCCCAAAGCGCTATGCGTTGTAAAGGTTTGCGATGTAAAAACCGCGTTGTAAAGGCATGCGATGTAAAAGCATGCTTTGTAATGTCATACATCCATAGGTCTTTGAAACTAAGTTGTATGTCACAGTTTTCAATCGAAGCTTCAATGCAAATTTTAATTAAGCGTCCAAATTGATGTTGTAAATACACATTTGAATTGAATCAGAAGTGGAATTACTATCTTTTGATATAGAGAGGTGTAGTGTGATATGTATATATTATTATTTGTGTCCCAGTATAGGCGATTGAGATTGTTTTTTAATTACAACTCTGTCTTTTAGGGTTTTCAAGATATGATTCATATGTCCTGAAGATGGTCTCATCAACTCAAGATTAGAGACCGAAACGTCGACATATACGCTTTGTCTGCTTAACCAATAGATCAACTGTAAACAGGCGGATAAGCGCATACAATTGTTATAGAGAGTTTTCTTTTGATTACTATTCCTGAAATATTTCTCCTATAACATGGTTATTCATTCTGTACCCTTTTCTCAAATTTATCTTTTGAGTATTAAATACAATTTTTCATACACATCTTTTCCCTCTCGTCCATTTGGATCACGTGAAGTGACTTATATATATTGACTGAATATTTGTGATTGTTGCTTTGCACTATTGGCCCTATGTAGACAAGGCCACTAAGTATTGTTTGAAATTTTCTCTGAAATACATAATAACAAAATCCCTTGAAGGTACCTATACCCTATCATATATGAGGAACGGTGCCGTCCAGTTTTCAGTAGTCATGTGTACACTTGGGCACTTAGCCAGCTCATACTTCTCTTCTTTTGAGACTTCTTTAGCTTAAAGGGCCAAATGTATCAACGCATTTTGCGATCACAAACGGCCCATTTGCGATCTCCAAGATGCGTTTTGACATGTATCAAGCAATAAGAATTTGCAATGTGGGTAATCACAATTATTTGCGATTACCTAAATTGCGAATGCTCTTAGGTGGTAATTTGCGAATTTTAGTTAAAATGCACTGTTTTGCATTTTTTGAAGTGCCATGCTGTGCACATGCCTGCCCTTAGGGCATGTATGTGCGCCACATGTGCACACATGCATATTTCAGGGGTGCAACAGTGTGTCCTTTTGGAACCCTTGCCACCTTGAAATTGCATGCGCAATTTGCGAGTACTTATTGGGTACTCGCAAATTGCGCATGCAATTCCCATTCATTCCATTGGGCCTCTTGGCCCATAGAAATTAATGGGAAGCCATTCCTTATGTGCGAGTCTCAAATAAGGAATACCTAGGAATCGCTATTTGAAATGCGAATCCTACATACATTGCATTTTGCGAGTCCTTAATACTGAATCAGTAAAATTCGCTATTAAGGACCCACAAAATGCAAGGTTGATACAACTGGCCATAAGTTCTCTATGTTGGAGTTTAAACATTCTGCATATTCACCTTTCCAAATTCACTCCTTAGTAGACAACATCAGGTGTTCCCCAATATATGGGAGTTTTTGTATTTTGAGTTCCTTACTCTCTTTCCCTACGGCGTCCTCCGCCTTCCTTTTGTCCCCACACTTGTCATCCTTCCCAGCCTGTGTTTAAGCTTCCTTACCTTTTGTCTCTAGGCTTGTCTCCTGGTCTATGCCAGACTTCTCCTGTGTGTCTAACCCTTCTCTCATCGCTTCCTCTGTACATACCCCACTGTCCCTAACATAAGTTCCCTTCCTCTATCTTGCCTCCTGTTCCCACTCCCACACTGCATCCACCCCTGTTGACACCATAATTGGACCCAGTTGCTCATTCGCATTCATATGTGGCCTTAAGGACAGTGCCCGCTCCGAAGTCTGCCGCCTTGCCAGTGTATGCGTCTTTCGCGTCTTCCTATTGTCCTTCAGTTGTCCCTGAACTGGAAAAACAGCACCAGACGTGGGATTAAATGAATCCCCTCCCACGTAGCTCCCATCCGCTCTATTGGTGGCACTATGATGCCCTGGTCCTCTGCTTCCACAATTTCTTCTTTTGTCTCCATAAACCAAAACTTCATCTTGCCATGTAAGACCAACAGGCCCGCTTGCCATTGCAGCCACACCTTGTGGCTCTTTGCGACCAAATTCAGGGCTACCCTCCAACAATCCACGAGGCACAATGCCAAACCCACTCAAGCGTTCCACCAATGTGGGCCGTCGCTCCCCGTGCTGCTCCCAACGCAGAGATGCTCCTTTCGCCTCTTGTGTCTGCCATGGTGACGTCTTCCTGGACATTCTTATGCCAAATGCTGCTGGGTCCAATGACACAGTCTGGCTGACTGTTCTGGGCTATGCCATATCTTACCTCCGGGGTATAGGAGCCTCACTGTGCTCTCCCTGGTCAAACTGCTGCCTGCTCTGCCCCTCAAGTGAGGAAAGTAGGCCTGGTAAGCAGTGTCCTAAAAAACTGCTGACTACTCCTGGTCCCCTCCCTCCTAGGAGACAGCATTGCCCTATTGCTCTGTCTCCCCTTCTGGCCTCCATTATTCTGTCTAAAATACACCTTACAGGGTTCTGTGGGGGCAGATACCCATCCTATCTCTGACCTCTCACCATTTGCTCCACTCAAGCATGGCTGCCACTATGGCAGAAATGTTGCTGTGTTGTGCCAATTGCATGGCGTTGCTCTCTTCCAAATGCCCTTGGTGGGCGCCCAGCCTGCCCCACAACTCTCCCTTTACACTGAGGGCGACTTGTAGCCTACTCCCAGGCCCAACCTCAGTGGCCTGCTTCCCCCCCACCCACCCACTTTTACGCCCACTACTGGGGGACCATGCTCTGCTATCCTCACCATTCCTACACTCCCCAAACAGGTCCTGACTAGCCCCACCCCACTCCCCACTGCCCTCAGCTGTATCCACCTCAGGCCCACAAACTCTTGCCCGCCAAAGGGCAGCACAAGGTCCCCATCCCCCACAAAGGGTTGTCCTGGTGCTAAATCACTGCCCCCAAACTGGCCCCGAGAATTCCCCAGTACTGGGGGAATCTCTGGTGCCTGGTCTTTGTGCACAGAGGGCTCCCTCCTTTTCCTCCCACAATCACTGGACTTTCAACCTGGTGCTCTGCACCAAGGCCCCAGGGAACCTTCAAAACCCGCTGGGCTGTTTTCTTGCAGACTCCACCCGCCCCTGCTGCCTTGGGGATAAGCCACTTATGACCCACAACCCCTTCTTCACCCCTTCCCTCACTCCCTGTCTCATTGAGGCTGCACCACGATCTCACGTGCATCCTCTCGAACTCACCTGGGCCGGTTCTGGACCCCGTGGTGGCAAGCATACCAGGATGTCAGCCGCCACCCCGCTAGATGCATGCCTTGTCGGCCACGCTGATTGCGCAACCGTACTGCCTGCTGCTGGAAGGTCCAAGCGCCTGGCCTCTGATAACAGCCGGAGCGCTTCTCTCACAAGCGCATCCTGCATTGCAAAAAAACTGGCGAATACGGGCTCACTATGGGGCAAACCACGAAGCCAAAGTACTGAAAGGCACTACCTTCGCTAATACTGATACAGGCTAAATAATTTATCCCTACCTAAAATGGGCTGCCACCATGTATACCTGCAATAAAATGGAGGGTGATAGCACAAAATGGAAGACTGTATATCCCTTGGGTTACATCTTTTACCAGATGTAGCCCAAAGCGCGCAGTCAACTAGACTGTGCCTTTCGTTCCACCAATACCACTGGGGTACAGACCTCTCGTCATCTGCTGTCTCCCACAGCCCGATTGACATGTGAGCACATTCAATTTATATAGTCATCATGCAGTCACAGACCTTATACCTGTATAGAATAATGTATTAAAATAGGCCAAGGCTTGGAAACATAAGCTAAGAACATACCAGGGCCATATCATATATAAGGCGCAGCTCCTGTTTAGGCCACTGGGGGCACTGAAAGTTAAAAAAAATATATATATGCGTGCAATTTCTGCCAAAGGGGTATTCACTGCAGTTTCACACATACACTTCCAGTTCAAGAAATACATGAGGTAAAAAAAAATACTTTAAAATGTCAGTTTGCTTTGTCTACAAAAAAAAAATATTGGTAATAATTAAAGTGTTTTAAAGTCAACATACTGCATTCAAACAGGATGAATCATATTAGCTTGTATGGGCAGAATTTGCTAACATCCGTAGAATGGAGACATACATTTGCATGCAGTACTCTAGTAATTTATGTTCCTTAAAGTTCAACAGGGTTGAAAATCCAATTATTGTTCCGAACATGAATTTCAGCATTACAGGAGTCATTACAGAGTCTGAAAGCTACTCATGCCTCTTGGTTTTGAACTTTGCGAAAGTTAATCTACCTATTTGCAGTTATGAACCCCCAGTCACACACTCGTCTCCATCTGACCTGACTGCTTTATAAAGCCAATGCTAATTAAACTGCACTGTCTCCATTTCCATAATGAGCTCGGAGCCAGATGTGAAGCAAGGGAAATAGCGGGTAATGGGCCAATAGCAAACAAGCCTCGCTCCGAGCACGAAAAAACACTGTAAAATCGTGAAAGCAAGTGTGAAAGGAATAAAGACCCTGGAACAGTCATAAAACACATTCCATGGGAAAATACTGACCATTTTAAAGCACATGATCGCCCATTGAGGAATCTTATTGCTGAATAGCATTTTGTTTTTACCCAAAGTACTCATTTTATGACTTTCCGAAGGATGAATGGCTGGGCGCACCCTCCAAGATCAGCATCGGACTGTTAGTGCAATCAGGCAGTGCCGGTGTGACAGGTCAGTGTGTGGAACATTGTGGCTGTTTGTGGGCCTGTTTTATGTTCTGCTTGGCCGTGTTTACTGTCATGGTACAAGTTGATGGTACACACGGGGAGACAGAGTCTACCCACTATTTTCACAGGGTGGACGCCTTCTACCCCGCCAAGAGGTTGGGCGTTATCTGCTTTTGTTCCAAGCAGCAACGTGCAGACGGGGAAGGGGCTTATGGGGGAGAGGGGGGGGGTGCTTATCAAATTCCAGCTCGTCCATAGCAAAGGCCAAAGTAAACCGCTTCGCTGCGTCCGTAATTTTTCCCCGGTGCTGAGAAATCCCACCGTGCGCGGTTCGGACGGCCCCTGGCCGTCCACCGCACACGACCACCGTTACGTCAGACGGTCGGGACCATTCGACCCACAGAAGAGGTTGAGGGGCCATAAGTTGAGCGGTACGCGAAGAGGGTTTGGACACCACGTATATGAGCAACCATGGGTCAAATTAGGAATTGATTGAGCTAACCGCCAGGCATCCAATACGGGGCCACGCACCCTAGCGTCACTCTTTGCCCTCGTTTCATTACATGGGACAGTTGGAACCACAGAGCGTCGAACTATGTATACCCTATAAAGGACACTTGGAACTAGTAACTCGATGCCTGCCATAGGAATAATTAGGACAGGACCAGACTGTCTATTGCTGACAGTGACCTCATTGTTTTTAAGGTGTCACGTCAGAATTTCTATACTTTAAGGACCGCAGACCTTCAACCCAAGATATTACCTTCTAGGATTACCATTGGTTTCACATTGATTGAAATTTGATATTGAGCTCCAGTTTTGCTGTATCACAAATTGTTCATATATCCATTGAGGAACACCCTATCGAGAAAGTATTGCATCTACTGGGCCCTGACGAAGGAACTGCGGACACAAGTCCTAATCTGTAACGCGAGTCGGCGCATCTTTTCTTTTTTTTGTTGTTATGTTGTTTGTATAATTTTTGTATTATTGTCACTTTTTGATGTTTTGTAAAGTGGAGTTTGATGTTATTTAGTTGTGCATGGTATGACTGATGTGTGTGGGTATGTGTGAAACTATTAGGGGATGAATGGATTCTGTGTATACATTCTTGTTTTGGGGCTCTCTGTAAATACGAATCATGTATAGTGAAGAATTCCGTACATTCAACAAATAGTTTGATGAAATTGCATTGCCAAACATAAGATTTGTTTGTGATATAATAAAAGAAAACAATGTTTATAAATGTCTGGTTTGGGACAATATTGATTTCAATTAAAAGAATTAAGTAATACCCATGTATTAAATTGTTACTAGGGAGAGGCTTCTGTACTTGTTCTTAAGGGGCCATCAGTATCCTGGCTGGGAGCTATCAGGAGCCTCACACCTAGAGGCAATGGAGGGGACACAAAGGCTCACAACTGGTTATTACTTCACAGAGCCTTGCTCTTGAGTTTGTTCAGTCCTTGTGTATAACAGGTATGAATGCACTGCAAGAATATCAGAAGTGTTGGTCTGTGCCAGTATTTACACAATCAACAATTTCAATACCATTATTTTGTTTTATTTCTTTTATAGCACTTTAGAACTACTCATCCCAATGCAGGGTGTCGGAGCACTTTAGATCACACGTACACATTATACATTGACAATAAATCACGTGTGTAAATCAATGTACAGCTTGTGTTACATAAGACGGTGAGGGCTACAAGGTGTAAAAGCCACTTCCCCCTCATAGCTCACTGTGGTGTAGTAGAAGGATTACAATTTATGAACTGCAAGTAACAAAAGGACCTCTGAGTTAAAAGCCGGAACCCACTTACTAATTTACATAAAATAAAAATCTGCCATCGGTGTGTTACAAAATGTGCTTTGCAGGAGACATATCAACCCTCTATGCTACTTTGATCCAATACTGGGACTAGACAAAACACAGATCTCCCCAGCAAAATGTTTTCCTCCAGAGTTATCTTACCATTATTATTATTCCCCGAGATTTATCTGACACACAAAGATCTCTGCAGCAGGTACCTTAACCCCAAATTATAAATATTAAAATGAAGACTCAGCAGCCAATTACACATTACAGATTTACTGCCACATTTCTACTTGTTGTCAATTTCTCTGTGGCAGGGTTTTAACAAATAATTGTATAATTTGAGGCCCAGATTTTGTGTCAAGGTTGTGCCAATTTTTTGGCACAACCCCAACGTAAAATCTAATTTGTTGACTATTGTAATGTGCTCAAATGTACTCTTGATAGACCTGCTGAATAAATGAGAAGTCTTAAAATCTTATTTCACTTCCTGGGAGGGCATGGGTTGTGAAGCCACTTCCTGTGATGCCACATGCGATGTCACATGCCGTGATGTCACAAAGCATGATGTCACATGCATACTGCCTAGTTTGGTTAGTCCTCCTACTTCTGTTTTTAGGACTTGTTCCCTGTTTACTGTCATTTTTTTCCTGATATGAAAAGAAACATTGCCTGTAGCAAGCTCAAATCCTTGCAGCCACCCATAACTTGCAAAACACTTGTACAGATTGTTGTTACAAGTTCGAAACTGCCCCAATTTGCAAACATGGGCCACTCTTTTAGCTATCTATTTCATTAATGGGGGCCACAGATCTGGAGACATTAGTCGACTGAGCCATCAGACCTGGCACCCAGCGTGCATTAAAATACGTTCAACTTTACACACTTTTTAAAATGTAATAGTGAAAGAGAAGCCTACATATAAATATTTACAGGTTGTGACAGAGAAGGCCACAGGCTGTATTAGGAAAAGGGCACACGGACAAGATGTGGGCTACTGCTCGCTGTCACTAGGTGCACCCCATGCAGGCGAGGATTGTACATCAACTCGGAGAAAAGAGTATGCTTTGAGAAATGTGCAATTGTATCAAAGTATAGCCAGCAAAGGGAGAACCCGCACAATCCGTTACTCTATACTAGGACCAAGCCAGCGGTAAACCCATAAAGCAAATGTATGTATTGTGTATGGAAAACTCAAATAAATACAAATAAAAAAAAAAAAAAGTGAAGCATGGCAGTGCCCTGCAGGAAGGCACACATTCAGGGTGGTAGTTAGACGTACTACCACCCGGGGCGGCCTCTAAGTTTGCTGCCCGGTGCTGGTAAGATCGGGGGGAAGGGAGGTTGGGGGAGTGGCAGCCGACGGACGACCAGAAGACTTGTCTAGGGGATGTGAGGTGGGGGGCGTCGGATGACTTGTTTTCGGGGCCGGGGGTGATGGTGGTAGTCGACAGGCACGACTCCCACCACCCCCAAAAAAGTGACACCCAGGGCGGACCGTCCCCCCCCCCCCTAGCTACGCCACTACCCACCTTCGTGATATGGCTGCTGGCTGCTTTTCTCATGGGTGTCCCCCCATGTGGTCACTGTGACACTCTATGTAGACTCCCAAAGGGTTGCTGGGGAGGGGCATGAACTTGGTAGTGAACAGTTAACGCCTTTTGCCCATTCTGACACCGCTGATAATATTACTCTGCATAAGTTCCACGCGCAGGCACCTTAAAACTTGACTTTGTTCACGTTTTGAGATTAAATCGAGTATGTTCTTTTCACATGCATCTCTATCTCTTTTTATCACAAGTGTATGTATAAGAGCACTTACATTTGGAATAACACTTCACTGAATGCAAAGTCTGAGTAGGCCGAATGAACCCACTGTAGGACTCTGTGCTTGAAAGGATGGTCACAAATATGAATCCAGTGGGGGAGGAGTGGGGTAGTCGAGGGAGTCCACTCTCCATTTCATCTCTCAAAAGTTGGTGAAATTAGTACCACTGAGGTACGTAACAAAAACATGTTATTCATTGGCAAGCTACCCAAGGATGTATGCAACATAAACCAGGAACTATATATTTGTATTTTGAAAAAAAACATATTTTCTCACTCTTCTTACAGACTGCAGGACAGATTTACCATGGTTTTGCGCCATGCAAAGTTACAAAAACGGTTGCAAACCAGTGCAAAATCTTGATAAAGGATTTGCTTGCAAACAAAACGTTTGTGCTGGAAAGTTGCAAAAACGTTTTTTTTGCTAGGCGTCAAAAGAACGTAGCGTGTACAGTACATACTCGTTCCCACACTACCACCCATGTTTTCTTTATGCAGAGCCCCACCTACTAACATTTATAGACAGGAAATTGCACCAAAAAATAAAATAAAAATTCCTTGATGCCAGTGTTAACTTGGAGAAATGTTTTTGTTTCTCCCTTGCTTTGCCTGTTTGCTTTACTCTACAGCAGCCTCGGATTGGTAACGCGGGCATTCGGGCAATGCCCGAGGGGCCGGTGTCCGAGTTCCTGGTGTGGGCTGCTTTTTTGAGCAGTCTGGGGCCGATTTGGGTGCTGTCTCTATTTTCGGACTACAGCCAGTGGCCCAGTGGGTGGCTGAGTGGCCTTTCTGCAGGCCGTTGGGCACTCATTACCCTCCCTCCCACGCCCCCAACACCGCCGGTCCCCCACCCCCAGTTTAGCAACAGGCAGAGGTATCACTCCCTTTGTCTCGCTGGCCAGCCCATTAATGTGTGCACATACTGAGCAGGGCAGGGGGCCTCAGTAGAAGTGGCCTCACTTGTTTTCAGGTGTGTTTCACTAGTGTAAACTAATGCATGCATTTTTTAAAGCCCCCCTCCTTCTTTTTAATGCAATTACGCTGAAGCAGTGATTTGAGGAAAGGCATTATGCAAATGGGGGCCGATTTTTTTGTGTGTGCCCGTGTGTGCCCGGGCCGATTTTCAATCCCAATCCGACCCTGCTCTACAGTATCCATAGAGTGTTAAAGTTAGTCTTGGCATCGTCTTTTGTACTAGAAGGTTACACTTCCAGTACAAAACCTATGCTAAACTCACACACACAACTTCGCTCTATTGTGCACAGGTGGGTGAACACCCATTACAACGCCGGCATCACTACGCATGGCTTTACGTCACAAGCGTTACCACGCGTACACATTGCAACATGTACCATTACATGGCATGCGCTTTTAAAACACATGCTCTTTTAAAAAGCATGTGATGTAATGGCGCCGGAACAGAGATGGCAATGCTGAAACCGGGAGCAGAGATGGCGACACTGGAGAGGAACCACGAGGAAAGAGAGGTAAGGGTGATTGTACTTTGGGTGGGAGTAGTGTGGGTAGTGGTTTAGGGTAGTGTTGTAGTGTCATAGTGTATGGTAGTGTTTTAGGGTTTAGGGCTTAGGGCTTAGGGTTTAGGGTAGTGTCAGGAGGTCATAGTGTATGGTATTGTTTTAGGGTTTAGGGCTTAGGGTTTAGGGTAGTGTCAGGGGGTCGTAGTGTATGGTAATGTTTTAGGGTTAAGGGTAGGGGGTTGTAATGTAGGATAGTCTACTGTTTTGTAGTGTAATGTAGTGCTGTGAAGTGTGTGTTATTTAGGATACTGTGTTCGTGTTTGGGGGTCATTTTGCGTTTTAAATACATGCCGGGAAATGGGGTCCGTTGTATAGGCATTTAGTATGCATTTCAAAGGAAATGCAAACTAATGGCATCCGTTGTAAAAACACACTTTGTGACGGTACATGCGATCTAAAATCCGAGTTGTAAAGGCACGCGTTGTTTTGGTTTGCGATACATCGTCACACATTCGCACAGGTGAGTGCATGGCACTAGGCACCCTTAATAATGCAGCCACTAGGGATGAAAGTAGCAGTGCCATATCTAAGTATATATGGCACAAAGCGGTGGCTCCTCCGATATGATGGAGGAGCATTGCCCCCAATGCCAGCAGCGTAAAAAAAAAAAAAAGAGATTGATCACAACTTTATTATCGTTTTATTTTGTTTCTCTGCTGAGTCTTGAGGGCGAGGCCAGGGGGATGACAGGCACCAACGGGAAGTGGGATGCTCTGCTACCAGTGCGCATGTTGGTTTGGCCGGACGTCTCCTCCACCCCCTGCCTTACCACTCTCCTCTGAGACCGGCCGCTACTGCTGGCACCGCCCTATTCTCTCCTCCTAGCACAACGCAGCAAAGCAACTTCGATACTTTGATTATTGCTCTCGCATATGTGCAGCGAAGCCTTAAATTACTCTGTTTGAGATTTATATTTTATGTGAGAACCAATCATGCTCAAAAGTCAGTTTTTTCCCCTGGTAAGAGGGTGTTTTAATTTTCATGAATGGTGCAAGGTTTATAAAGCAATATATTAAATTCGTAGGAAGATCAGATGAAAGTATTGCTTGGGTTGGTTATGTCCACTATAAGCTTTCTCAAGGTTGCGGGGGAAGGAAAACAAAAAAAAAATTCAAGAAAACTACGGTAGGTTAGGCCCCCATTATGTCGTGGTGGGCCGCAGAAATTCCCGAGGTCGCTTGTGCACCCCAAGGCTTTGCATGGCCTTGTGACCCCCTCACCATTTCCACAGCAAAGACATCAATGTACCCGTCACTGTGCAAAGGGACTGTGTGCTGGGAGGCGCCAACCACCTGCCTGATTAATATATTAATAGGGTCGGAATTGGCTTAGCAACTTATTGGTATAAATAGCGAAATATATGACAGGGCCTGCAGGGTATAGGAGATCGTGTCTCAGCATTCAAATTTACAGTGTGTCGGTATTTTAATCCTTGTCCTTTACAGGAACAGAGGCCATGGTTGTTCGCAGGGGCCATGGCATGGATTTGCTAATCACATTGTGGTCACATTTGCATATAATTAATGCATTAGCCTTACTGCCTTTTTTCTTTTTCTGCGAAACAAGTTTATCCGGTTCTTTACAACTGAGAATCACATTAAAAAAAGTCAAAACATTGGACAACTGAAAGGGGGAGATGGAAAAGCAAACGAGAAACGTATCATCCTTTTTTTCTGCCAGTATATGAATGAAATTTAGCCACATTTAATAGTCCCATCCGACCATGGCAATGCCTCACAAAAAAAACTGCATTATGTGTGCAGCTTTCTCAAGTTAAAAAAACAAAAACATAAAAAGATATCGAATACTTATGAACAGGTTCAAAACGCCCAGACAACTAATTTCTTGATTTCACTAAATAACATTTTTTGGCAGCCAAGTCCATGGCCTTTAACTTGACCTCTGACCCTATCACATTACAAACAGTTGGTAGGAGCCACAGGTGAACACTGCAGCTAATCGTGAAACACGAGAGACCCCTACACTGAAGACATTTCAAGCACAATTTGCCTCTTTTTTAAAGAATTTGTTCTACTGGGTGGATTTCATGGAGTTGTGCACTTTGCACAATATTAATGGGGTTTTCCACCATCTGTACCCACGTCCGACCCAGCAAACTGTAAACCAGCACAAAACATGAACTTGTGGAAATTCCATGGATGCAGGAAGCTTGTCCTGTGTGGTAGTGATTAATGGCAAATAGTGAGCACTACATTCTGTCGCCATATTGTTTTGCTTTTTAAAAACAATTCTAGTAAAAAAGCCAATGTTCCATGAGGAAGAAAACTATACACGTTCAGCAGATCCCTGTCAAAATGTTATTCACCAAAATACAATAATGTTCTTTCTTGCATAGAAACACAGGAATATCATTTAATTTACACCTTTCTTTCACCTTCACAGAATAAAATAGATTGTGTAAAACTAACAATGTTATATGCTACAGAAAACAAGACTGCTTGGTAGATGTACCATGCAGTCTTGTTTTCTTGTTTTCTGTATTGTATTAAAAGTGGTCCCCCATTTACTCAGCACACCATACCAGGCCGGATTCCAACAGGCCGACGGGCTCTCCGAGCCCGTCGGAAGCAAGCTGGAATGACCGGCAGGTTTACTTTACGACCGCCTCCATCGTACTGAGGCGGTCGTAAAGTAAAACGACCGGCCCATTATGATGTAGCTGTAAAGGCTTCGACTGAGGGTCGGAGCCTTTTAAGGCTGCATCGTAATCCGCCCCATAACCTTAAATGAAGGTGCATCATTTCTGGAATACATCTGTCTCAGTGTTATTTGGATTCCAATAGGCCGACGGGCTCTCCAAGCCCATCGAAAGCCAGCTGGAATGACCGGCAGGTTTACTTTACGACCGCCTCCATCGAAACGAGGCAGTCGTAAAGTAAAACAACCAGCCCATTACGATGCGGCTGTAAAGGCTTTGACCGAGGGTCGGAGCCTTTTAAGGCTGCATCGTAATCCGCCCCATAACCTTAAATGAAGGAGCATTATTTCTGGAATACATCAGTCTGAGTGTTATTTGGAAATACCTGCTGCTTTGTCTTCGTACACTTGTGTGAGCAGTGAAGCAGAAATATATTTAACAATGAATCACTTATTTACTTTGGATTATATTTAAACACCTTTCAAGGTACCTGAGACCAACGTGTAACCTTCATTAGTACGAGGTTCCTTCCATTGGAATAGAGGAGGAGTGCAATTGAGAGTGAGGCTTTTGCTGTGGTCTGGGTGCTAAAGAAGCTGAGGCACTACTTGTTTGGGACTCACTTCCAGGTTCAGACCGACCACAGGCCCCTCAGATGGTTCATGCAGAGGAGGGGTGAGAACCCAAAGTTGTTGAGGTGGTCCATTTCCTTACAGGGGATGGACTTCACGGTGGAACACCGCCATGGTACAGAGCACGCCAATGCTGATGGTCTGTCCAGATTTTTCCGACTTAGTGAAGAGAACCCCGAAGAGGGTGGGTAGTTCTCCCCACATTTCAGCTGAGGGGACACGTGTTAGATCTGGCATCATTGGCGTGGGTTTACCCTGTATTTTCTTTCCAGGTGTAAGCAAAATCCTTCCTCCCAGTATAGCAATGGGGGATGCTTACTTTGGTAACTATTTCACCTTAATAGAAGCCTAAATACAGCATGCTGCAGCTGAAATGTGTCCATATAGTGTCTGCAAAGAGTGAGGTGCAGTGCTGCATCCTGTGAGCTGTGGCTGTAATATCTTTTGATTTGCTTGAGCTCAAAACTTTCCTGTGTCTAAAGCTGGAAATTATACAGCAGGGTGACGTCTAGTTTACCTAGCAATATTAGCAAAACCCAGGGCGTAGCTTCTGGGTGAGAGAGGTGTGGGGTGTTAAACCCCCTTAATAAATGTATTTTGTGATTAATAGTTGGGTACAGGTGCATTCAGTTGGGTATGGTGAGGTGTCTGTCAGATTTCATCAGGACCTTTTACACAAGCAGACTAATAACACACACACCTACTCTCCCCCTCTCTCTGTTTGGAAAGAGAATGAAAAAACATGTTGGGTATTTTACAAAATGATGTGTTCTCCCACTTAATACACCTCCCAATTCACATTACTCCACCTTTCCACTGTCCCTTAAGCCCCTCTCATGCCCCCTGCTTGTCGAATTATGTATTTGAACATTATGGGGTATATTTACTAAGATTTTGTGTCCCTTTTTCCCCCAAATTACTTTCAAGTGAATTTTTAAAATTCACTTGAAAGTAATGCAAACCAGCGCATAGATCTGCTTCGCATTACTTAGCGCCAAGCGGGCATTCCATGGGTGGTGCATGGGCGTTCCCATGCAACCACCCATGGTTTTTGATGCAAAACTCTTTTTACCAGCAAAAGTATACAGAGTTTTGTGTCCAAAAATAATACCTATTTCAAATAGGCACTATCAAGGAGAAATGCTTTTATTTCTCCATTCTTTTCTGACTTTGCACGTGTGTTGCACTGTGCATAACACATGAAATGAGGGAAAAGTTTTACAGTTATTCCAAGTATTGTATTTTGTACTGGGCGAGAGGAGAGTGCCATATCTTTGTAAATATGGTGCTCTCTTGCTCTCTACTCACGCAGAGCAGCATTTTTGGCTGCTGCACTGTGTGAGAATTTGGTGAAGACCACCTATGTGCCAGCATGATTGTTTAGAAATCTGAAGTTCGCCCCCATTCTTACTGATCAAGCGACACCCCTGACAAAACCATATTTACGTGAACAAATTCCCTACCCACACACATTTTTCCAGTGGCTCATGGCTGTAGTGATAGTCTATCAAATAGTCTCTACAAGAACTTTCATCCCACTACCGGAAATGCAGACGTCTGTTTCCACAATACTTTTGTGTGGAGATCTCCAAGTTGTACCATCATTGTAATACTTAAAAAACTACACAAGGCAAACTACATGTCATTTGCAACTATGTAGGTTCATGTGCAACTCAATGTCTATTCTCATTACTGAGAGGAAAATGTTACTTATCTTCAACAATGCCCTTTCTTTTGGATAACTCAATTTAACCTCAGGGTCATCAGCCTAGACTAGCCCCTGGCCAAAGTTAATCCAGAAGATGTTGTAGCATAGCCCCTGCACACCAGTAGGTGATATCAAGTGGCTCTGTGCTAACTTGGCTCTACTCTGGAAGTGATGGCTGGAGCTGCATATCGGTGCAACTCAAGCTTGTTGATGTCAGTCTATTTCTGGACGCCCTCTAAGGCCGAAAGCCAATTATTCATGCCAGTGTGCAGATCTCTCATTTGAGGCCATTTTAGAAAGAAAAAAGTCCATTCCATAGAAATGGGGGGGGGGGGGGGGGTAGGAGGTTGGTGGGAAAGGAAGTATACATAAGGAAAGTAATGACCAAATTAAAGTCCCACTATGGCATCACAAAAGGTTGAGCAGGAAACATGGACCAATGTTTTGAGAACACGCATCAGAATAGCTGTTTTTAAACAAGGACGGCTGGTCCAGTAACTGGAAAAAGGGTGAAATGACTGACAGATAATCTAGAACAGTGCCCAGCACAAGTCCTTGCTGGGCCAAAGACAGAACAAACAATAACATCCAACAGTTTAGCCTGCAACGGGTCTGTGTTACTGGTTCTACACCAAGCCGCAAACTTGTCAGAGCGTCTGATTTCATAAAAAGGCTGCCTGGCAGCCAAGATGACGTTCACTACAATGAGAGATACATCAACTGCAGTCAACTGCTGCCACACAATATCCATTCATGGAGATTTATATTGCACAAACCCGGGTGCAGGATCCTTACCTCAATGGAAGGTAACTGTAAATATAGTACTTCAACTGCCTGTCTAATGTCTAAGGCTAACGTCATTAGAAGGGCCAGGGAGAGAACCCAGCCCCGTGCCAGGGGAAGTGGCCAACCCGGTGGCCTCTTGTAGGTCAAAAAAAATTATCATCATATTGCAGGGAGAAATTCTTCCCCACCATCATATCAAAGGATGGTGGTCACAGCTCAGATTCTGATCAAAAGTGTTGTTGGTACCTGGGGGGCACCTCCTGGGCAAAGGCAATTTCTTTCAAGAGTCAGAATGTTTTGGGGTGGGTGTCTCAGAATTGTGCCAGAGGGAAAGTTTGGCTGAGGTCGAGATGGATTCAATTTTGAGTCCATCAAAACAATGGGATCAATGCCCTCCTCTGGCTTCAGCAGTGCTGACACAGCAGGAACCGGCAAGGATCATTTTGTCGGACATGGAGTTGACTCCGTAGCTAAAGATGCATTCAGGAGGCAGAAATGATACCTAGGGAGTACTCCCCAGCAGTAACCCGACTGGAGGCTTCTGCAGATCCATGTGGCCCGAAGGCATGTCAAAGGGAGGCAGTAGGGGGTAAACAGCCATAACAGCACGGGTATTATCCCGCGCTGCTATTACAACGCTGCCTTTACAACGCAAGTCGTTACAACAACTTGCGCTGGAGGGCGCTGTTGGATAGGGAATAGTTTAATTTTCTATTCCAACACCTTCCTTACTGTAACGTGAGCTGGAGTTGGAATCGAAAATTAAACTATTCCACTATCCAGCGCTTAAAGCGCAAGTCGTTGTAACGACTTGCGTTGTAAAAACAGCGTTGTAATTGCACGCGGGGTAAAAGCCCATGTTGTAACGTCATACATCCCAGTAGGGTGCTGAAGATGTGGAGCATGGCCTCCATAAACGCATACATTTTTTGTGGTATCCTGGAAATTCAGGGTGCATCAAGATCAGCTGTGAAATCAGCTATTAGGTAAAGGACTAGCAGTGAGACCATGGGGCATCTTGTCCTCGTGACTTCTCAGATAGAGAGGGGCAAGACGGAAATGAGTCCACCTTTGACTTCTTGTGCTTCTTTTTTGATTCAGACTTACCTGAGACTTGGGCCTCAACGATAATCTGCTGCTGGACCAGAGAGATGGGACAAGTCTGTGTCCTTGATTCAGAGAGTAAGCAGATCTCACACAACTTTCTGCGGTGTTTGGCAATGTACAGCTTGGCTTCATGCTAATAGCTCACCTTCAGGTTCATCAGGGCATACTCGCTGCATGACTTGGAGTCATGGCCTGTACCCAGGCACCAATATTTTGAGAGAAAAAAGCTGGTCAACTGACAAGAGAAAAAGTAGTAGCCAGCTTTTGATGTGCATACGAAGGTCAGGAAAGCGAGAGGAATTGACAGTGCATTTGTATGGCGTCTATAAGCGGTGCCAACCTTCAAGTTTATGGTGAAGGAGAATCATCATGAAGCCACACAATGCCACCATGCTGAAAAATCTATTGGATCCAGTCTGGCGCCTTGGATATTCTAAAGGTGAGGAGCCTGCAGTTAGAACTCCGCAGGTTCTCTCTGGCAGTGGTGTCTCTTTTTCGAAAGATCCTTGCAGTCTTTTGAAGCCAGAAGTTGAAAATGTATTACTTTCTCTATTCCTGCTCTGTGTCCAGTTGATGGTTCTGGTCTGATGAAGAGTTGTATATGTTGCTGTCCTGTTGCTCCTATTGAAACAACTGCTGCTGCTTTTCAATGTTTCAGTTTGCATGTTGACATCCTGCCGCACAGGGAGTATGGGAATGTGGCATTAAAAGCTGGGTCTATTTATGTTACATTTTTCGAGGTGTTTTTTGGAGTTCAGGTGAAACCCTAATTTCCTTCATAGTCTGGAAAATAAACATTGAGAGAATGTGTAGGTATAAGCCGAAAACTGGATAAGGAGGGCATATAAGAAACATAAACATTGTGGAGGAAGGAAGTGGTTTTGATGCATCCGGGGCCATGCTGTTCAGGGAGTCAGGGCATTGAGTGAAGTGACTAGAGGCATATTTACATCAGAATGGCAGAGTGTGGCATTACGCATAAATTGCTAACGCCACGCTTCACCATTCTGAAAATGCAGAGAAGTGCCGTATTCACAAGAATGCGGCACACCCCTGCGTTTCCCCTAGCACTGGACCTAAATATAGCTGCCTAGCACCAATGCAGGCCCCCTTGAACCATAGTGCAAGGGTGCCTGCATTGTGTGGAATGTTTGTGTGTGTGCAGGAAGGTGTCCCGCCTTGCACATAAACAATAAATGCAGATGTGAAACTCTATGTGTGCTGCATTGTGCAGCGCAGATAGAAGTTGCAAATTGTCATGTTTTTAGTGTTTGTGCACATACACAATCATTCATGGTGATTCGATGTTTCTATGTGTGCTGCACAATGCAGCATACATAGAGACAGCAAAAATGAGGAGAAATAAAGCATTTGAGACCAGGTTTTTCCTGGTCTTAATTTTAGCGCTGTCTCCTATTTACACCACCCTTGTAAACAGGGGGCAACATCAAAATCAATGGGTGTTGCGGTGGAACGCCCACTGCAACACCCATTGCACGCCCATTTCATGCTAAGTGTAGCGTTGAAAGGCGGCCTTATTTACAAGGTGGTGTTAGGCCAAGTTATGTGGCTTAACACCAACTTGTAAATAAGGCAAAGAAATTATTGCCACAGGAACGTCATGAAAAGTGGCGTCCCTGTTGCGACGGTGGCTTGTAAATATGCCCCAAGCTGTATGACATGTTTTCTGAGGTAAAATAACATATCGAGTTATTCTAATAAATAGAGACGTAAGATACAGAAATAAGTAGTGGGAAAACGAACAGTAGAGAATCCTCTGTCAGGCTACCTCACCAGCAAAGAAGTATCATTCAGTACGGATGTATGATGTTACAACGCATGCTTTTACAACGCATGCCATCACGACGCAGGTTTTACAACGCAAGTCGTTACAACGACTTGCGTTGGGGGGCGCTGGATGGTTAATAGTTGAATTTACTATTCCAACTCCAGTCCCCATGGATAGTAGGGAGGTGTTGGATCGTAATTAAACTATTCCCTATCCTAGAGCGCCCTCCAGCGCAATTCGTTGTAATGACTTGCGTTGTAAAAGTTGCGTCGTAATGGTAGTGCGTTGTAAAAGTTGCATTGTAAAGGATGTTTCCCGTTCAGTACGCCAAACTCGGCTCACCTTTGACAGCTTGGCCTCAGTCCCAGGGACATCCATGGGGACAATACGTAAATGTGTTCAAACAAGCGAAACAAAAAAAAACAGTCAATCAATCGTGTCCCATTTCAGATATAAATATCCAAGAAAACAAAATGTACACTATAAAGTTAAAAGCATTCCAGTGCAACAACAATGAAGCACACTGGAAAGGGAATGATTGGATACAAAAAGATTAAAACAATTTTCTAATCACATTGACAAAGTTAGTTTTTCCGTAGCCCAGTACAAGTGCCAATTATTTCCAACAGGGCTGTTATCTCCATTAATACTGATGTCTCAACCAGTGCTTAATTTGAGCCCACTAGCAGTAATTTTAGGCCACAGGACAATTGGTTTTTACCACCAGAATTCGATCCCGAGCAAGATAGGGAAAAACACAGAGGTAGAAATAAGGAGAAAGACAAAGAAATTAAAACACTGACAAAGGGAGAAAAAAGTAATGGAAACAAGTTACAAAAGGGAGATAAAGGGATAGACAGTGTAGGGAGATGGATGAAAGAATCATGAGGGGGAATCAAGACTAGGCAGCCCTGGTATTCTGCTACCTAGACATTCAGCAGAACTGGCGATAAGCTCTTGAGAAAAACTTTGGGCCCTGCCACTTATTCTTTTATAAATTAAGCAGTGGTATTAATATTCTTTCCTCTTTTCTGATAATTTCCAAATCCATGTTAGATTTTTCTGCTCAAATAATGTTCTGACTTCAAATATGTTTGTGTTTTAGGTGCATGAGGCATTGTTCCCAAAATATGTCTCAGTCATATCATGATACAAATGCAACCGCAAACAGGAAGCGTGCACACAGAAACTAGAGCACAGTTCCACCTTAAAGTTTAGTGGTGTTGCAAGCACGAGCTCCATCACTTCCTCAAACACCCAGAGGCTTCTAACATCCTTTCTGCTTCTTCTGCCCACAAGCCATTGCAGGTAAAGAAATAGACCATGTTAAGAAACAGATTAAGCATCTGCTGATCTGACACCTTTATATTGAGAAATTGGAAACTGTTACGTCACATGGATGGTATTTTGCAGTATGTTAATGGCCAGCACATTATTACTAATAACAATTCAATAATTAAATCCTCAAGATGTACTGAAATCTAAGTGCACCCAAGAAAAAAGCAAACATGTGATAATGCAGAAACCGATTCGGAATTCTGTCGCAATTTTAAATCAACTTCTGAACAGAAGCGATTAGCAATTTTACTATTCACAACTGCATACCTCAGGTTCATTTGTGGGTGCCAGTTGCTTACTCAGAGTTGTCAAACGTTAAAAGAGTCATGAATCCGGTCTAGTGTAATGTGCCAAGAGGTGCTCCTACCCACATTTAAAAAACTTGATTTAGGAGAACAATTTTGTGTAGGAATTATTAACACTACTTTTGGGGAAAATGTTAAAAAAAAGAAAAATGTATTTTAGAGCACTTTTGGTTACTGAGGGTCAGTAAAACATATTTACTATTTTTTAGAAAAAGTAATATGAGCTGAGGTAATATTGCCTCAGAAAACCGATTGTCTATTAAAAATGTATTCATTTGTGAATTATATGTAGTTTCTCTACACTGCTTTACCTGAATTATTTAGTGCCAGTCCTAAATATAAATCTTTTGGGGTAACAATCCCAATTTAATTGGTATCAGATCACCACTGACACACCTTGTGAAAATACATTTCTTACCAAATGCCTAGCTGCATAAACGTATGGGATTACATTGTAAAAATGCTCTTTTGAGTTGTAGCGATTGGTTCACTTTCCCTAGAGGTGGCTTGCTTAGAAAGTTAGCTAGCTCAAACAAAGTGGCAGGATCTGTGGGGCACGATGTGCCTCTGCTTTATTTCAAATTTAACAAAAAACTGTTCCCCAACTTTTTTTCGGTCGAAGCCTATGAGACAGCGCAGCTGCCTGCTTGGCTAAAGACAACTTGGGGACATTCAGAAAGCTAACCTAGGAATGCGTTACGCCCATTGTTTATCATTGGCTTTTTGGTTTGTAACTCAAATTTTCTGACTTTCTATTTGCTGGCTTTATTTGGTTTAGGACATACAGCTTGAGTTTATCCCTTCCGTTGCCCAAACCAAAGTTTACTGTATTTTTCAAGGTGTAAACAGGCCTCTAAATCGAGTTCTTGTCTTGTCGCATTTGCTGTGCATTCAAAGACAGAGGTCAAATGTTAAACTCTATTTCCTGATGTTTCTTTTTCTTTCCCTGACTTCAAAGTGAGGGAACTTATGTGACAATCCTGCCAAGTATCCATGCAAGAGAAGAGGATGTAAGATTTTTTTTTCCTAGCACACAACAAAAAAATGAACTGTGTTGATGTTTCAGAATAGATCAGAATTAGCCCCAATGAAGCACATTTTTTTGAAATCCTAAAGTGTGGTGGAAACAAATATTTGAATACAATCAAAACACATCATGATGACATTTGCACACATTTTCATTTGTGTGCAGTAAAACTGTATTTCAGTGCAAATATAATGGACATTTCAATTGAAAATGTATTGTCTGTGATGGCAGTGCGCTACCACACTATGCATACTCTACACTACAGCCAACCCGGCCTGTTACAGGACTATCAGCCTGATTCATGAAGCGAAATAGCGCCCGCAATGGCTGCGAAAACGCAATTGCGGGTGCAAAACACGGAATCGGCATTCAAGTACGAAATAGCGAAATCGCTAAAAAATAATAGCGACCGGAATAGCGATTACGCTGTAAAAGTCGCAGACTCCGGGAAGTCGAGCATTAGCGATAATGAAATAGCGACCAACCACGGAATCTGCGAATTGAATAGCGAAACGCAATATTGTCTCAATCGGCATTCATGAAAGAAATACATTAGCGAAAAATCGCTAAATCTCACATTAGCGCGGCGCAATTTAAGGACAACTCAAAGCAGGTGGTAACCATAAAAGCCATGATTAACCAAAATTTGAAAAACTGTTAGCCAATCACCAACAGGTCCAGGCCTGACCAATCACACATAAGGACATTCAGCAGCAGCAATAGGCGTTCCACAATGCCTGGGATGTACATGGTGGTGAGGCGGCGAAGGCTACAGCGAGCAGCACGGAGGAGACGCATGAGGCAGGCACGGATTTACCGGCAGCGGGTCACCTTGCTGGGGCAAACCAGAGAACAGATTTATGCTAAATACAGGCTGAATGGGGAAATGATCACCTGGCTGATACAAGAACTCGACCCCATCATGCAGCACCCAACAAGGCGAAACAATTCTGTGCCCACACATGTGCAGGTATTGTGCAGCCTGCACCTCCTGGCATCCGGCAGTTTCCAGGGCATAGTAGCCGCTGCTGGGGGGATTTCCCAGCCCACCATGTCACGCTGCCTCCACACTTTTGTTGACGCCATGCTCACCCAGCTCCACCGGCACATCACATTTCCCACGAGCCAACAGGATTTGGACCTCACAAAACTACAATTTTATAATGTTGCCCATTTTCCCCATGTCCTTGGCTGCATAGACTGTACCCACGTCGCCATCTGCCCACCAGCTGCCACGGAGTATATGTACCGCAACAGGAAGTCGTACCACTCCCTCAACATACAGATGGTCTGCAATGCCAAGACCATCATCACTGACATTGTGGCCCAGTACCCAGGGAGTACCCATGACTCCTTTATCTTCAGGCACAGCGGACTCCACACACGACTGATCAGGGGAGAGTTTGGGGAAGGACACCTACTTGGTAAGTACACTTTGTCGACAATGTCACATTGCTATGAAGTAACTGCGCTGCACAGGCAATCAACATCTGCTCCTCTCATTCAGGTGACAGTGGCTACGCCCTACGGGAATACCTCCTGACCCCTTACCTCAACCCTGCCACACCTCAGCAACGCCGCTACAATGTTGCGCACATCCGGACAAGGAACTGTATTGAAAGGACATTTGGCCTGCTCAAGAGCAGGTTCCGTATACTGCACAAGACAGGTGGGGCCATGTATTACAGTCCTGCAGCGTGCTGCCGCATTGTGGCTGTCTGTGCAATGCTTCATAACATTGCAACCAAGCGCCGGATACCAGTTGACATCTCAGGCAGTGAATCTGAGGGGGACGACCGGCCACCAGCACATGCGCACCATGCACGCGGGGAGAACCCAGCTGAAGGCCACAGACGTCGCAACCACATCACAGCTAACAATTTCTAGCCCACCCCCTTCCCCCACCCCACATATCACAATTGCATGCAAACTGTAATGATTACACAAGGCGTATGTGTGCACCAAAATAAATGTATTTGTTTGAATCACAAAAAAATAAATGGGTCTTCGTAACAACTATATACAAAAAGCAGTATTCATGCATACTGCATGAGACGCTCCATGGCAGGCTTAAGTTCAGCCTGCGCCTGTGTCCCTGACACAATGTCATTGGCGCCTCCGGCGCACAACTCCCAGGCGCCTGGGAGCCTCTTCCTCTTCCTGGGCAGCTGGAGGTGGGGCAGCCCTTGCGCTGCGCCTAGGTGGGGGGGCCTGCGTGGCAGAGTGGCTGCTGACACTAGAGGCACCCTCACTAGCATCATCACCCCCCACAATTGCCGGAATCACAGGTGCGTGCAGTGCGGTGACCGCGGTTGTCAAATGCTCCAGCACGCGGGTAATATCCTCGCAGCACTGGACGAGTTGGTGCTGCTGGGTTAAGGAGCGGCGCGCAAGCAGGGTGGTGGCATTTGCCGAGGCATAATTGGAGCGGCTGTAGGTGGACAGCCGGCTCAGCAACTGGTGGTGGCGCCTGCTAGCAACACTTCGGTGCTTCACCAGCGCTGCAGTGTTGTGTTCCATAGCCGTCGTCATGCGGTCAATGGCCGCCGTCATGCGGTCCACCCTCTCGCCCACTCCCGCCACATTGCGGCCGATCTTCTGCAGCTGGAGCTGGATGGCTCCTTGCTGCTGCGACTGGCGCTGGTGTAAACGCAGCATGCGCCGCTCCACACTCATGCATGCGTGGAAGTGGCCATTGCCCCTCCTGGTGGTCGGCCGCTGTGTAGCGGATGTGGCTGGCCCAGATGGTGGTGGACGAGCTGCAGGTCTTGCAGCAGCTGGTGTTGCAGGTGCGGCAGGTGTGGTGGGTGGCCTGGCCTTGGCAGCCGGTGGGCCTGAGGCGGATGCAGCAGGTGTGGTGGGTGGCCTGGCCTTGGCAGCCGGTGGGCCTGAGGCGGATGCAGCAGGTGTGGTGGGTGGCCTGGCCTTGGCAGCCGGTGGGCCTGAGGCGGATGCAGCAGGCAAGGTGGGTGGCCTGGCCTTGGCAGCCGGTGGGCCTGAGGCGGATGCAGCAGGCAAGGTGGGTGGCCTGGCTGCTGGTGTTGGCGCTGGCGCAGGGGCTGGTGGCTGGGTAGCAGGTAGGGATTCCTCCTCCTGGGCCTCCTCGTCGATCAGCAGCCTCTCACTGTCGCTGCTATCTCCTGCACCTGTGAGGGTAAGTGGATACTCATTAGGTGCATGTGACTGTCAGACGTGCAGATGTTACATGCATGCTGGGTGTCATTCCCTGGGTGGCTGTGTATTTGCGCACTTTGGAACCTTTCGGGCCGCATTGTGGTAGTACTACATTGTGGACATACTACGTCTCCCACAATGCTTCAGGGCATTTCCTGATGCACGGCATGACTAAGGGCCAATGAGTGAGCCTATTTGGTCATGGGCGGTCATAGGGGACAGGGTCGCAGTCGCATGCCACTTACCTTGGGTGTCTTGGGTGGGGCGGGAGGAGTCCAGAGGGGTGACGCCAACACACGCCTCCCTCTCCAACGTGTCCTCTACCCGGTCCTCCAGGGGGGTGTTGGGTGGGACAGTCGGGCCACCACCTCCGGTGCCTGATGCCTCACCAAGGCGCTCCGCAACCCTCTCCTTGGCACGCCCTCGGAGGTCGTACCACCGCTTTTTTAATTCCTCCAGGGACCTGTCCGCAACTCCCACAGAGTTCACGCTTGCGGCAATCCCCACCCAGATCCTCCTCTTCTCCTGCTCAGGGACCCTCCGGGAGTTTGCACCAAACAGCTGGTCGTGGTTGGCCACCACACCCTCTATGAGGTTCTCCAGCTCCTGTTCTGAAAATTTCAATTTGCGCTTTCGGCCAGCGCTGTTGCTGGGTCCGGGCTGCGGGTCGTCTGACATAGCGGTCGCTATTTCGGCGGGGTCGGGATGCGCAAACGGCGGGTTGGTGGCAGCTTTCCGTCGTGGACAGTCGACTGATAGCGTCACTGTGGTGTTTGGGGGTGGGATTTGGCTGCTTCCTGGTTGTGATGTCATCACGGTGCTTGGAATGCGTCTTCCCGTTTTCCAGATCCGCGAGAATGCGACTCGCAATCCCGTGCAATCGGGATTGCGAGCGCAATCTCGTGCGATCGGGATTGCGAGTCGCAATCCCGATCGCAGGTAGCCGGAAATAGCGATTATTCTGCGTTTTTTGTGGGTCGCTAACGGCTTTAGCGCCCGCATGCGAGTCGCTATTTTTTCTCCGAAAAGTACATGAATGCCGTTTTGCGTTTCCTCAATAGCGAGTCGCTATTGATCGCTATTAGGGACACGCAAAACGGCCCGTACATGAATCAGGCTGTATATCCTTAGTGGACTCAGAAGTAAAAATGATTGGCCATGTCTTGTTGAATAAGGTGACAGCCTGGGCAGATGAGCATAACATCCTGTTCGATTTACAATATGGTTTTGGACTTGGACGTGGGATGATGGAGCAGAATTTGAACTCATATTTGTTGATCAACAAATATAAGAAAGCTAAAAAGGGGGCTATGCATTTGGCCTTCATGGATATCAGAACGTTATTAAACATTGTTAACAGAGCTAAGCTCGGGCTGTGCTGGAGTTCATGTAACCTCCACAAGGGGCTTGTGGCTTCTGTGAGATACGACCCAATGGGGAGTGCACGTCGTACTTTAAGCTGAGGAGGGGAGTCTGAAAGGGCTGCATACTAGTGCCTTTGCTCTTTGTCCTTTATATTAATTGGCTAGAGTTTTTTTTACTGGAGCACTGCCATGATGTCCCAAAGGTTGGAGGAAGACTAGTCCCAGCTCTGCTATTGGCGGACAGCACAGTACTCATTGCGCGTACTGCTAATGGCCTACTGCATTTATTAATCATTTTATCAATTTTATGGATAGGTTGGATTTGAAAACAAACTTTCTTAATCCCATACCTTTGGGTTTGGTCCTAAGAGAGTTAAAACTAAAAAACATATGATGAACAACCAATATCTTAGCAGGGTTGATAAAGTTTGATACATGGGCATTTGATTGCACACTCAGCTGAACTGGCACCCTTTGGATAATAATAGTGTACAGTGAAAAGGAGCACAAAAAAGGGAAGTTCTTTCGCTGACCAAACATTTGTTGACCCACTACTCTACTGTTAAATCAATGAACCTTACTGAACTGTGTCTGACACTAGACATGTCCCCTCATCATAGAAAACGTCAGACTTATTTTCCACCAAATTCATTTCTTCAGCTTATGTTAGGATAGCATAAGCCCTCCGAGATCCTTGTATGTACATATGATCGGGTTGCTATTTCGGATACTTTGCGCATTGTTCTAATTTGTCCCAAATATATGTTTCAATACAGTTTTATCCGCCTGCTTTTGTCAATGAATGACAGACAAGTGAGGCCAGCTTTACTGTATTTGCAAGTTTTATCCACACCAAATATATGTTTTTATTAATCACGTTTTTTAGCAGGTGTCTTTAAATTAATTTTCTTGAGCTGTATTAACTTTGATGGTCCACTTTTACTGTCCATTTTACTAAGTTTTAATGAATTGTTTGATTTTATGTACTTTTATGTTTGCAATGATCAAATCGAATAAAGTGATTCTTGACTTGACTTGAGAACTCCTCGAAAATTTGTCCTCATTTAAGCTTTCTGGGACACTAACCATAATTTGTATGTCAAAAAGAACCGCCTCATAAGGAGCATTGCAATAACCACTGCAATTGGTTTGTGAGTTATGGTTTTCATAGCTGTCCTGCGAGTGATGAATCGTAGTCCTAACATTCACAAGAAGTTCAGCAGATTGAAACGTTCGGTACTTATGAAAAAGTACTGCACCTTTCCCCACTGAATTCTCCATGACCCCTCAGTTTCCTATGCCTTACACAATAGTTACTGGAATTAACTTGGCTGAAAACAAGTGAAGCAATATCTAAAATCCTACCACAGACACAAAGCCATGTTTCAGCTGTCAACGTCTCAAAATTGTTTCTTTCATTCATTTGCACAAATCATCAAACCCAGCCAGGAAATATATGTTGGCTCGCTAACTTTTGCATACATTAGAAAGCTTTCCTGTACAGATGGAGAGAGAAATAAATAGAAATCTGTTGGGGATGAGAACATATCTGGAGGTGAGGTGAGACTTGAAGAAACAAGGGAGAAATCAAACACCAATGAAAAAGAGATGGGTGAGTAAGCAAAATTTGTGATAACTATAAACAGCGGCTGGAAAGTAACTCATAAAGCCGCCCCACACAAACTGGTGTTCTGGAACTATTGCTGAGATCAATCCAAATACAAGGTTAGATAAAAAATACTTCACAAGATGAATTAATCTTTAACTTTTACCGAAAACGATTGTGGTTTTTAGTCTGCTTTAAATTGAAATGTAGAAGTAATAGTTTACATTTATTCAGCAGTTTCCTAAAACTATTAATATACAGTTACCAATTAATAGATTCTAAAAACAGCAAAAAGGTTTGAAAAAATAATCCTTTGCTACAAAACCTAAACATGTGCTAGTCGCTGGGTTGTTTATTAGGTCCATAGTAAGAAATAAAGAGCTATGCTACTAAGGGGCCAATGTATCAAAATACCTATTTGCGATTCTCAAATAGCGATTTTTTGAGAATCGCTATTTGAGAATTGCAAAATGGTATGTATCTAAAAAATCGCAATTTTTTTGCGATTTCTTATTAGTCCTTATTCGCGAATAGCAAATTGCGAAATAGCAAATTGCGAATTCGAAATTAAGGAATACTTTCCCATTCATTTCTATGGGCCAGGAGGCCCATAGGATGAATGGGAAGTTATTCTCAATTTGTGATTCGCAATTTGAGAATCGCAAATTGATAATAATTTCAAGGGTGCAAGGGTGTCATAAGGACACCCTGATGCACCCCTGAAATTCACATGTGTGCACATATGGCGCACATGTGCGCCACATGGCACCTTCACAAATGCAAAAAAGTGCTTTTGTGAAAGAAATCGCAAATTACCACCACCTTCAAGTTGGTGGTAATTTGCAATTTCTTTTTTTTATTTCAAATTGTTTTTATTAGGAAAACAAAGGGAAAATAATCAAGAATGCAAACAGAAAATACAAAAACACTAAAATACAAAAATACAAGATGCATTGGCTGATAATGTTGTCAAAAAGATGGTTGCTAGAGGAATATTAATCACAGGGATTGACACATATATCAAATCGTATGGACGCATAGTTGGTCCCCTGCAACAAAATATAATTTGCGATTTCTTAATGAGAAATCGCACAACTTGGGTGCTTCATACATTGCATTTAAGGAATCGCTAAATTTGCGATTCCTTAAATGTAATCGCAAATTAAGGCATCGTAAATTTGCGATTCCATATGTTGCACTCAAATTTGCTACATACATACCATTTAGCAAAAATGAGTTCGCAAACGCCGAAATTCTGCGAATTTCGGCGTTTGCGAACCCATTTGAGCTTCATACATCTGGCCCTAAATTTGGTATTATTGGCAGATCTGGGCATAGTCCCGCTCTGCTTGGTCATAGGTGAGAAGTCTGGAAAGGAATTATATGCATATAATTATTTATAGGACCTTTGGTGATTGGAAACAGTGCTGTTAAATGAAAAAGCATCTGAGGTAGTAAAGAAACTGCATCTCCCTGGCTGAGGGCTCCGGACTGGGTCTGGAGTGTGGGGGGCCCTGCACTTAATTTGCAGGGGGCCTCCTGCAAGTTTCGTTATGCCACTGTGACACCTGATCCTTCTATCTTAGAAAATGGGTCTCATATACGCATGCCTTTCAGACCGTAATGTGTAACTAAGAGGGCACAGGAATCGGCTAGGGCGGTCGTCCTCTAATCTGGGGAACTGGGTTTAAGTCTCGGCAATGACGCTGAACATCCTGTGATTCTGGGCAAATCACTTAATCTCCCCGTGCCTAACAAAAAACAAAACATATTGTGTCCTCATGCAATGCAACTGGTTCTATGTAAAGTGCTCTGATACCCGATTCGGGTCAAGTTCGCCCTATATAAAACTCCGTAAAATACATTTAAAAAAATAAAATAAACAAGAACAGGAGTGTTGGGTGTAGCTCTTTGGAGGAGGATATTGATTCTGGAGGCATTCGTATGCAGAGTGATCTTTGTTATCTTGAGCAGAAAGGTCATGATGCACAAGCTTTTAGAAATAAAAACTTTGCCCCCTCTCACTGAAGGTGCCTCTTTTCCTGGGTTGAGACCCTGCTGGGAGCTCCGCTGAGAGCCTGCTGTTCATTATGCAGAAAAACGCAGTGAACAGAGGGCTGAAGCCATATGAGGTGAGCTATGCTCCCAAAACTGAAGTGAAAGTCCATCCTGGGAATCCTGAGACCTTGTCAACAGCCACAAAAGCGCCATGGGATCCTACTGGGAACATGTATCATAGAAAAGTGCTGAGGGGGAGGGGCTGCACTTATGCTGCTTTGACTTCAGAAAACATCAAAACAGTTAAAGTGCAGCAAAATGGAGTGTTTTCCGGTTACTGCTGAAAAGTGGTGTTTGATGAGTTATAATTGGATGCTCCTATAAAGGTTGAGAACCACTTGGTAATTTCAATCATACATCAGTCTTGCAAACCACATCCAACACATTCCATGAACTTAGACTGAATAAGTAGCTTTTTTAAGGCATATGAAATATATACTTATTTTTATCCCTAGCTGTACAAATGCTAACAGACACTTTCACAGTAACCCACTGCTAACTAGCAAGTGTGACCATGGACAAGCATCTATTCTGGCCAGATCTAAAGCAGTGGTGTAACAATAGCCCCTGCAGCCCCCTCTGGCACTGTACATGGGCGACTGGCCCAGGCCTGAGAGCTCCTGTCTGGATCCAGAGCATGGGGGGCCCCCTCCATGGTCCTTGCCCCCTCAAGTTTCATTACAACACTGATCTGAAGCTCAAAGGTCAAACTGTTAACAAACATTACACTTAGATTTCTGAGGTTATCTCTTGGATCTGAATCAGTCCCCAGAATTGTCTGCCACTCAAAGGGGATGACTGCAGCTATTGCCCAAACAGAACCTCTTAGAACCTCTGTTCTAAGTGGGTTTTGGCAGGGTGAGCTTTCATTCATCCATCGTGGGCCCTTGCCATGCTAGTCTCTAATACTTCTGCTATCACCCAAGTGTGAATGGATATCAAGGCGAATCGGGGTATCTTTCGTATCCAACTGACTCTGTGCACCAATACTCCGGAGCATCTCAGCCAAAGGGAGCTTATAAATAATACAGAACAGGTACAAGTAATAAGCCAATCCCTTTGGGAACATGGTGCAATTCCAAAACACTCATATTAGTACATGCTGGCAACGTTTGAAAAAAGATTAAATCCAACGTAAAGCTACCTTACAATTGCCTAGAATTTATTATAATCACTTGAAAAGGACAGTGTGGACACTGGACATATACAGCATAATTGGTTCAGCTGCAGGGCATCTCTCTGGCCTAAATCAATGTGGCGTCTGTGGTTCAAAAGCAAGTCAAAGGGACAAGTGGCTTAAAAATGTACATATATTTGGAAATAGGCACCACACAATGTTGCATAAGGTGGAAATATCCATTGCACCACACTCTGATGGGAACCCTTTCGTGTCTGCAAGAACAGATACCAGGAATTACACTTATTCTATGGACGCAGTTGTTAATAATAGATGTCCCTTTATTTTCAGATGGGTCTCCAAAAAGTTTTTTTAATTTTAATCAAATCTTGTATTGCCATCTTGCCATCTTGCAAGGAGAATACATTTTGCCTTGGTAAGCCTCGGAAGATCAGGGATAAGACGACAGAGTGGTAAAACGCGAATATTTCTGCAAACGTAGAAGTGAGGGTGTAGGTAAATTACAAAGAATACTGAATTAAAACAGTTCCACAACAAAAGTGAAGGCAATGCCACTCAAAAAATGGTAAAGTTCTGTACTGCCTTCAATAGCTCACCCTGATCTTATGGCCATCTTGCACTACTGAAAATGACTTAATGAAGACAGCAAAATGTCACGATTAGGAGCAGCAGCTCCTTGCTCTCTCAGAAAGAACCTTGTTGCACCATGCATCAGTAATAATACTAGCACAACATCAGGAAGGAGTCTTCATCTTATTCCTCATGATTCTGTCATCAGGTTTCACAAAATTGGGGCATTTACCTGCTAACTTCCAATCCCTCTTTCAATCACAATGAAGAAGCACAAAAAAAACAAGAGGCAATGTTCATGACTAGCTGGTTGCATGACCACTGTTGGTACAGCAAGGCACTGACCCCTCCCTGTGCCACGGATGGATTACTCCAACACAAGCTAAACTTCACCTTCTTCCACACTACCACCAACAGGCACACATTCAACTGGTACCAGAACCCACATATGCTTAATTAGGTTGTATGATGCTTATTTTGGTAGCACTATACCACCCCTATTTGGGATATATTATGAACGCCTCCGGATCATCATACATTATTTGGAGAAATCTGGTGTTTGTTTGGGGGAAATATCATGGAGATATTCGGTTCAACCTCGCCCTCATGTTGGAGGCAATCTGGGGCCGTATCACAGATCAGCACATTTTTATTGTTTACGCCGAGCGCACCTTTTAATAGGAGCGCCCATTGCAAACAAGGAAAATGCTCAGTATTAGGATGAATGCGCTGCTCCTAGGGCAGCCTCAAACTCATGTTCCACAGAGCAGGCGGGAACCCACCTGCAATTTGAAGGGGGATTAGAGATCCCCTTGCAGGCGGGTGCAGTGAGTGACAGCACTCACCTGCAAGGGGTTGTCTGAAGGATCCATAAGACCCCCTTTCCTTCCCCCTGAGGGCTGCCATCTAGGTGGCGCACGGTAAGTGCACCTCGTGACAGCTTCTTTGCCTCTGCAGCTGCGTCTATAATATGGTGCGGGTGCAGAGGCAAAGGGATTCCCTCATTTGCATAGGGTCACGCCCCATGCACATGAGGTGATGCCCTCTGATGCTTTATATGCGCAATCGTTATCGGATTACAGAAGGGGATACATAAGTGCCCACAGTCCCTTCTGCAATACCAAAGTGCCCCAAGGGTATGCAAAGTGGGCGAAAATGACCATTGCGCCCACGAGGCACTTCTGTAATATGGCCCCTGATGTTCACATGATGACTACTTTCAAAGATCTTTTATGAACACTAATATACTGTCATGCTTACTTAGAGGAACATTTCTTGATTATTTGGGGGGGGGGGGGTGCTCAAGCTACCGTAAAGACTATTGGATTGTCATTTTTTCAACAATCAGAATCAGATGGTCACTGCATGGGACATCACTTGTTCATTCCACTGCATATATTAAAACTACAGATGGAAAGCTGTAACCAGTATTTTTTAATTATATGAGAAAAAACAACATGTAACTAACAACTGAACATTAAGTTAAAAAGAATGAACCAGTATGTCCCTTTTTTGTGAAATGTGTGCAGAAAAGGGGCTTCAAATCCATCTTCAGTTTTTTTATTTAACTTGTGCTATACCTATATTGAAATGCATAATGTTTTCTTTTAACGTCATAGTTTCCTAGAAAGAATCCAAACCTTTTTTTTTTAATTTTCTCTAATTGCCTGGGGTAATTCCTGCCCACCTGCCATCTAGGTGGCGCACGGTAAGTGCACCTCGTGACAGCTTCTTTGCCTCTGCAGCTGCGTCTATAATATGGTGCGGGTGCAGAGGCAAAGGGATTCCCTCATTTGCATAGGGTCACGCCCCATGCACATGAGGTGATGCCCTCTGATGCTTTATATGCGCAATCGTTATCGGATTACAGAAGGGGATACATAAGTGCCCACAGTCCCTTCTGCAATACCAAAGTGCCCCAAGGGTATGCAAAGTGGGCGAAAATGACCATTGCGCCCACGAGGCACTTCTGTAATATGGCCCCTGATGTTCACATGATGACTACTTTCAAAGATCTTTTATGAACACTAATATACTGTCATGCTTACTTAGAGGAACATTTCTTGATTATTTGGGGGGGGGGTGCTCAAGCTACCGTAAAGACTATTGGATTGTCATTTTTTCAACAATCAGAATCAGATGGTCACTGCATGGGACATCACTTGTTCATTCCACTGCATATATTAAAACTACAGATGGAAAGCTGTAACCAGTATTTTTTAATTATATGAGAAAAAACAACATGTAACTAACAACTGAACATTAAGTTAAAAAGAATGAACCAGTATGTCCCTTTTTTGTGAAATGTGTGCAGAAAAGGGGCTTCAAATCCATCTTCAGTTTTTTAATTTAACTTGTGCTATACCTATATTGAAATGCATAATGTTTTCTTTTAACGTCATAGTTTCCTAGAAAGAATCCAAACCTTTTTTTTTTAATTTTCTCTAATTGCCTGGGGTAATTCCTGCCCACTGCCAAAACGAACTACTCTACTTTAGGGTAACCAGACATTGCTTCCTCTTGTCAAGAGGCAGTCCATTTGCTCTACTCGTTCCTAATACTGTCGAATGAGAGAGCAATGGTACTCAGTCAGTCAGTCAAAATACTTTATTTCGATAAATGAATATCACAAAAAGACAATAGCACTGTGCAAATTTCACATGTTATAAAATACATAATTTATACATTATTTATACATTATAAAATCACAATTAATTTACACAATCAAAATATTACAAAGAGTATAAAAATTTTGAACCTTAAAAATACGTTTAAAATACATTAAAAAAGAGGTCAGTTTGGTAGGAATACGAGATGTCAATCATTATACAATCCCACATATTAATTCAATCCGGTAAACATTCCCATATTATGAACGTTAATCTTGCTTTCATCCACTATAAATCAACATTATAGGGATTATTGGTCATCTTCCTCTTCTTGATCCTAACAGCTCCCACTAGGAAATTAGCAACATAAAACATGATCCTAGGGGTCTGCAATAACTGTAAAAACAGAAGTGCTGGCTTTACTTGGATAAACCCTGCCTCCTTTAAAATAGGGATCAAGTATTTCGTCCTTACAGCCGAGTGATGTCCACAGAACATCAAAAAATGCATTGTATTCTGGGTGGAAAAATTGTCACAGGAGCAGGCATCGCATTTTCAGGCGTACTCCATGTTGGAAAATGCCCAAGGTTCAGGTGGATCAAGTTAAACCGAAACCGGGTTAAAAGGAACCGGTGATAAGCATGATTCACAGAAGTTAAATACAATTCAGGGCCTACTTGAGTACTCATAAGGATGTTAGCCCTCACCGTAGGTTTTTTAAATTCCAACTGCTCCCTCTCCAGAGTTAGCATTTCTCCCATTAAGCCCTTAATCAAGGCAATGTCCTTTGTTGTTATAGACTCCGGGGAGAAAAAAAGCTCAGGTCTCCCTAGCTTAGCAAAACTTTCTTTAATATATGCTAGCCCCAAGATTTTATTAGCTTTATATAGCCGTAGGCAATCTTTTAAAATTATATGATTAAGGGGGATTTCCTGGTTCAACCAGATCTTCAGCCAAGCTAGGAGAGGGGCCATTTATGTCTGAAATAAATCCTAGTCCTAGTTCAGTGTGGATTGTGTATGATGGAGTAGACTGGGGCACAGAGAGGACAGCTCTTAAAAATTTGTTCTCAGTAGTCTGTATACTATCTAGAGAACAATATCCCCAAATGGCACTACCATATGTAGCCACCACAAGACATTTTGCTTTATAAATTTTCATTAAAGTTACTATTGGCCTTGCCCCCAATTTTTTCGAAAAGCCCTGTAGGGCAGAGGATGTTCTTGCGAGAGAGATGTTTCTATTTTTTATCTGAGGACCCCAGTTCCCTTTCTCATCAAAAGTAATCCCCAGATATGGGAAGGTGGCTACTCTACAAAGTTCTTCTTTGCCACATGTAAAAGTTTTTAGGTTCTTATTTTTGCTACTCCTGCCCATTATCATGATTTGAGACTTCTTGACATTAATCTTGAGGTCTAAAGAACCCATAAAGTCTTCAAATACATCCAGGAGGCGTTGTAAACCAACACCGGTCCGTGAAAGCAAGACGGCATCATCCGCGTATAGGAGAACTGGAATTCCAAGAACACCTATACGCGGGATATCAAGGGATGCCTCTTTTAACGCTGGTTCCAGTGCGTTTATATAGATAGTAAATAGGAGGGGTGCCAAAATGCACCCCTGCCTGACACCCCTTTCGGAATTAAAATGATTAGTACAGCGGCCCTCCGAGGTAACCCTCACAGAGGCTATAAGACCGGAGTGTAAATCCGCCAGGAGATTTACTAGAGCCCTGTCCAGACCCATGTCAATTAGAATTTGCCACAATTTTGATCGATTAACAAGGTCAAAAGCTGACGAGAGGTCCATGAACCCCAGGTACATGGACCCCTCCTTGACCCTAGTATATTTATCCACTAATAAGTGCAAGTTAAGCCCTTGGTCTATCATGCTTCTTTTTGGTCTAAAACCATACTGAACGTCATTCACCCATTCATTCAGTTTAGATAGGATAACCCGACCCAATATTTTCACAGATGAATCAATCAGTGAGATCGGTCTATAACAGGAGGGGTCTTGCCTGTTACCCTTTTTATAGACCGGAATAATGATAGATTTTTTCCACGAGGCCGGGATGTTGTCATTTGTTAAGGCATTAAAAACATTACATAAGATTTTAGACCAAAATTTTGGGGCGCATTTGAAAACATCCGCCGGGACCCCATCAGGGCCCGGCGCTTTGTTTTTCAGGGTCTGATCTATTGCCCTTTCCACTTCTACCGCCTCAAAAGTTACAGCAGGGCCCTCAACGTTGTGAATAATACCCTCGATTTGCAAGTCATTACTAATGTCTGAGTATATTTTACTGAAATGTTGGATCCACCCCTCGTCAGAGATATTTGCCTCAAGAGGGGTATTCTCCTCTCCTGAAAAAAGTGGCTGATTTATAATTTTCCAAAATAGACCACTATTATTTATGATTTCCGGATCGAGTAGTTGGACCCAAGCTTCATCTTTCAGTTCCTTTTTTCTCTCTAGGATAGCTTTTTTATAAGCGCTCCTTAAGCTAGCTATATATGCACAGTTTTTGGGCATAGCTTTCAGGGCTTTAAGTAAGTCTCCGTGGGCTTTGGAGCATTTTTTGTCAAACCACCTTTTACCTTGAGGCGGCTTCTGACTTAGACCTGCCTGTAGGCTATGGTTGATTTCTATACAAATGTTACCAAAAGCAAAAATAACATCTTCATTTTGCTAAACATATTGCCACTTCATCCTCTACCTTGATCAATACCTCTTGAAGAAATGTTTCTGGGACTATTTTTGTCCATTTTAGCCTTCGCCTCTGATCTTTAACGGACACATTTAGACCCCCTCTGTGTGTCACCGTTTTTAGTGAAAGTAGATCTGAATGATTTGATTCCAGAATAACAGGGTTATGATCACTAAAAACTGATACCTCTGTATAATAGTTTAAAACCCTACACAACAAAAAAGAAGACATAAAAATATAATCTATAATAGTGCCATCATCTTTACCCTTGAATGTAGGGGTCCTTTTTTTACCATCCCCGCTACCTGACTCATATAAGTTCCATCTGGCAAGAACATTTTCTAAGTACTCCCCCCGCCTGGTATGTTCCAGGTGGATAGGTGAAGAAAGGGGCGGACCTTCTTCATCCTGGCTAATACATGGTAAGGTGCAGGGATGAATATTAAAATCCCCCAGAAATAATATTTCAAAAGTATTTATATTTACACTGTAGGCTGACAAAAATTTGTCCAGTACATCCAAATTATGACCGGTACACTCATTTGCATTCGAGTTATAAAAATTTACAAATAAAATCTTAGTATTGTCCTGGGTAGAAAGTTCAACAATCAGACAATTATCGCACCCTGTGTTACACTGTGTTATTGTTCCTTTTATATCAAGTTTAAATAAAGTTAGTAAGCCACCCTTGGCTCTACCTGCAGCGCTACTAGTTGCAGGAATGCTAAAGTGACTGAAGCCATCCAAAGAGAAACTATTTTCTTGGTCCCATGTCTCTTGTAAAGCGATAATATCAAAAGTTTTTAATGTATTAAGCCACTCACTATTTCCAGCTTTGGTCTTAATGCCAGCAATGTTCCAAGTAACAATTTTAAACACGGGTATAGGGAGCTGGGAAGTACTCCCTGATTCGATAGGGAGTCAATCATTTTCCTCCAATGAGGATAAAGGAGTATAACGATTAAATAGTGGTAGAGCCTGATTTGATTGATTATGCGTGCTAGCCAATGGTACTCATGGATACTTCCATTGGCCAAGGTCTTTTTGTTTTGAATTTGAACTAAACTTCAAGAAATGTTCAAGACCCAAAGACACACAAGCACCACCTTGAAGATTTTTCCCCAGCAAATAATAACATTTTCCTCAAACATAAGACATTTGTGCATAATGACAAGAGTGTGGAACATGCGCCTCATTTAGATGGATCGCGGTTTAGCTTGAACTTTTTAAACCACTGTGGTTAAAAGAAAAAGGTTCAGAAGTGGTATTCCAACAGTACCTTGACTGGATTTTCAGTGATGTGATCTCGTTTTGCTACATGGTTTCCCATGGTGAAACGATGAAGATCTTCAGAACCTACAAATGAAAGCATAGAAAGTTATAGATGGACCACTGGAGAACAATATCAAGTTAAAGTACTCTTTATTTGGCGCGTGCTGCCCATTAAAAAATACATAAATACAAGGTGAAAACCACATCCTAATATCAGACATGAAAAAAGTATATCTACTTCATGAAATAGGAAAGATTACTTTTAGCACCATATTATTGTGAAGCAGTAGTCAATATCCGAATGTATCACAAAAAAATCATATGGTAGACACTCACGCAATATGTGGGACCAGGTGAATAGATAAGGTTAGAAAAACACTCCTTGAGAGTCTCATTTTAAGCAGATGCATGGAAAGTTGAGTTAATAAAGTCATATGTTTTTCCCCACCCGCTGCCTGCTGGTGGACAATATCTCCCATGGGTGGGTGGGAGCCCTTTGCTGTTTCCTCCCTCTAAAGGGAGAGACCCTCTGTGGCTCCCTCCTCTACTAACCTGCAGGTTATTGGGACAAGTAAATTGTCAGTATTCCCCTCCACCGGGTGAAAATATTTTCCACTCAGCAGTTTTGTGGGCCACTGGACAGAGATGGTCATAGTGTGAGCAAGGTCTGTAAGACCCATCACCTCTGACAGCAGAGTCATCACTTATTGCCAGAGATGGCAGGGGTCATTTGCACAGGTCTGATGCCATAACAATTAGGTCACACCCAACAAATGGCCATGATGGGGCTTGCTTTTACCATAGGTAAACTCGCATCAGAAAGAACCCATACCCATAACCAACATCCATTCTGTAGTTGACGGTGCTCTTAGCCTGGTGGTGCTGCAGTAACAAATGATGAATGGAATGCTGAATGAATCAAACATTCGCCCCCAGTCAAGAGATTTGGGTTAAATCCATTGTTATTTTGCCTACGACGCCACCCCAGGTGGGACTCAGCCATATGCAAATCAGTCTTAACCCTGTTCCTCATGGGAACACACCAGCCCGAACTGCCAAGCCGGTCCTCCCTGGACCGGAAACAAGCATCCTGGTGTAGGCACTGCTACCAGCCTGGTAGTAGCAGTGCCTGCAGCTTGGAAGAAAGGGCCACACATCTCTGTAATGTGGCTTAAATTGATTTGTGATATTTATGAGTCTGAACTGATCTCAGTAGGACCTACTTCTACTCAATTACATCACAGTTACATTCCTGAGAAAAATATTGATGAACAATTCAATTGCTAGAGAATCACATAATCACACCATTAACATGGAGAATTTCCACAAATGCAAGCCAATGAAAAGCAAAGGAATGAGTTAAGAAAAAGCACATTGGCTGCCCCAAAACTAATCACAGACTAATTGGATGCTAGTTTCAAGACCATTGGGAAAAAGGGGTGTGCAGTATGAAGATATCTCGCCTTAGCTTCAGTAAATATTTAAGCAGCGAGCATCACTAGGAGTGCTTACCAACATAAACTGAACTACTACGCTAACTGGTTGTAATGCCAACCGCACTGATGAAAACTGAGGGCCTGATTCACTAAGGTAGACTTACACTTAAGTTTACGATTTTTTGGTATTTACAAAGGGATATATGAGTAGTATCTTTACGAGTGAGGAAACTCCACAAATAAAAAGATAGGAGGACAGTCCGATCTATAAATGTGCGAAGACTCCACACGCGTAAAGATACCAATCGTAAATCCCTAATATATACCACACAATTGTAAACTTTCACAAAAGTATAAGTTTACCTTTGTGAATTAGGCCCTGAGTTTATGAACCAATGTAGATTTTGTGAGTCATGTTTACATAAGGCATCCGCCCAGATATCGGAATGAATGTAAACACTCTAAGAAAGGTTTGGGTTTATCATTAATTCTCAACATGTCTACGCAAACATTTCTGCTTGGTCCTTTTTCTTCTTTAAATACCTATTTTTTATCCAATGTCGCTTATTCATGCCCCAACATTTTATCTCCAAATAACTCCTTTTTGCCAAATCCTTTCCACTCTACATCCAAATTGGCAACTTCGTTTCCAGGGACTTGGATTCCTAACTTCCAAGTTTCTGTGTTGCAACTTCGCGAGACACAAACAAAAGCAGGCTAGTCAGATTTCTGAACATGGAGGAACTCCCTCACAATCTATCTTGTCCTTATTAATTCCTGGGTAGCGTGGTCTCTAGTCTGTCTCTTCTCACTCCTAACTTGTTTCGCAAAACACACATAAATGAGAACAAACGCTCCAGAAGTTCACTGGCTATGCTTAAAAATAAAGAAAAATATATGGACGTGGAGTCTACAAAATGCCAGCTGTACTGAGAGTGTTTTTTCAATCTTGAAGGACCCAATTCACAAACTGAATTTTGTAGTGTATAAGGTAGTACAACAGTCATACTACCTACTACAAAATGTGGTTCACAAACCTAAAGGGGGAGGTCTCCTCCTCCACATCTGCTTCCTTTTCTATGGAGAAAGTTCAGCAATCTAAGTTTACTATGTAAATGGGGAACCATGGCAAGTGGTGGCAAAATGGGCTATATCTACTACAAAATGGAGGGGTGTGGGGAAATGCAAGGAGGTGTTTAAGGAGGAACAGCCTATTAGAAACACCTACCGACACCCCCCAACATTAAGCCAGTTGCTGTTACCAAACTACATTTCTAAAGTTACTACAACCCCAGAGGTGACAAAACAGTAGTAAAGGTACTCTGGACAAGATTTGAAGTAAGTGAAGCACAACACATGGCCACACAAGCAGATATTGCAACACACTCTCATAGAAAATAACGAAAATAACACACAAATGAGAATCCAGAAACTTCACAAATCCACAAAAGACCAGCTGCAGACACCATCTGACTGCTCAAATTTATTTTATTTAATTGTTGCGCTCAATCTGCTGTGACACATTTCAGTCGACACATGCGGTCTCGATAACACATACATATCTATAATATTTTAGGATGAAGTGAACTTGATTTAAAAATATTATTAAATTATACTTTTGCTAAAAGTGTAAAAGGAAAATAATAATTTGAATGTATTCTACCCATGACATTTAACAAAACATATACATATTAATTTAAAACAAAAATGTTGCTGCATGTGGATTTTTTTAAATTGATTCTTTAAGAAATTGTATCATAAATGAAATAGAAATATTATAATTATTTAATGCACATTTACTTTAATGATTGAATATGCTGTAACATATTTTATTAGTTCTATGTTTATAATACTTAGCTTAATGTGTTCAAATTTATATTTTATATTAAATACTGTAATAATTTCGAAAGAATAATAAACGTAAACAATTTTTCTTATACATTACCATAGGGAGATCGCCACAGTGGCAGGCTCCTCTATCCGATGAAAAGTTACGAGTAGTAACATTACACCCATAAATACTGTTGTAGGGGGCTCCACCAGAAGGTGGAGAAACGCAAGGCTGCAATTAAGTGTAAGTCTACAATTTACAATGGTGAAGAGCAAAACACGGTAGATTTACACCTAGGTGCAGTAGTGGAGTACATATGAGTAAATTTGCGCTTTTAATTTAACTTTGTAAATAGGTCCCAATGCCTCACAGTGTTGATCCATCACCCAAACCATTTTTCCTCAACAGCCCTCTGACAGATAATGGATGTGGCATTCTTAGTGACTCGATTCACCATAAAACACAAATGCATAAATGCATATACTGTACAGATTAGATGAGAATTGAGAATTGGCAATATAGAAAAAAAAATTAACCACACAAATTTGAACTGATAATGCATAAAATAAAGGCGCACATAGTCAAATCTAATTTCTTGACATTTCTGTCCATGACATAAGGCTGTTAATTGCTTTATTGAAATCCTCTGAAATTTCGTATAACAGTCTGTGTCAGGGATACAAAATTAAGGCTGTGAGTGGAGCAGGCGTAGGAAAGAAGTAAACCTTTAAGAAGTGCTGTAGGAAATTGAAGGATGGCAGAACATGTTGATAGTGCAAGTAACTCAAATTCATTACTTCTGAAAAACATGCAAGGTAGACACACCCAATAGAAGGGGTAGATAAGTGCTGCTTGGGATGCAGTGGCCTTTTAGAAGGATTGTAGTGAAATAAATTAGGCACAGAAGAAAGCAACCACTGTCAGATTCACATCCTCCACCACAATCAAAGTACGCCCATACAATTACTGAATGTAAGCAGGACCCAAGCAGCAGACATCACAGAAAGGTAGTGGGGAGTGAAATATCAAAATTCTGCAAAGCGCAGTTGATGTGACTCAGGTACCATCTGAAAGAAAATGTTGATATGTCACATTCAGTCATGCACAATAAAAACATTTCAGCATTCTGTGTTGGCTCAAAAAAGAGTTGTCAATGACTAATGAGTGTGATATTGTGGATCAGAAATGAGAATGGGTTAAGGATGTGCCTACAACTGCTGCAGGCCCAATGCGAGCCCTTGAGAAAGGAGACTTTTAGACAAACTTTATCTGACAAGAAATACACCATACAATTCTAATCTACAATATGTACAATATGCAATTGATGGTGAGGAGATAATTTGTATACCTTGTCCTACAAGAACCAGAAGAGTTGTAATACAGCAATGAAACTTATGGAGGACAAGTGAATGTAAGAGTGAATACACACCTTGTCTTGTGCAATGAATAACCGCTTCGACGCTGATGACGAGCTCAGCTCGTCATGAAGTACACCTCTCGTACGCTCATGACGAGCTGAGCTCGTCATGAACCGCGGCATTTGCGAATCTTTAGCGCACAGCGGGAAAATGCACTGCACCGATGGTGTTAACTTATTGTAGTCAACAAACTGTGAAAACCACTCAGTAGCCTAGAGAAGGACTGAGACCAGCAACACATTTTGCATGTTAGGTAATCCACCTATATGCAAGAAATTCAAATACAGGTATTTTACTACTGACACCGGACTAGCCATACCAAACAAGTGCAATATCAAAGTGTCAGGTGTTGTGAGCATGAATATATTTAGTGTATTAGAACTAAGAGAAAGGCAGTTTATTAAATCCGTGCCAGTGCCCATGACGTAGCAAAACAAGTATTCTAAAGATGCATTTGTTCTTTCCTTGTGCCAATTACTCTGCAAGCCCTAACTCTCTCAGAGATCACTGCTGGTATTCGTAATCATTGAAAATAATCTTGTTAATAAGAGAAGAAACACTGTCTGATGTGAGCTGAAAGGGGTGTCTTTGCATGGGAAATATGGCTTCCAAAAAATTAAGATCCGCAGGGAAAATAACTGACTTGGTTAAAAACAAATACCTCCCAGCCAAAACAAGATTGAGATCACGATGAAATAAACAGTTAAATTTACATAGGATACCAAGAGAACTCTAACCAGTCTTAATAGACTTTGAAGTTTACCATGTACACGTCGAACCATGTCCCACATTGAGTATAATGTACAAAGGAACATATATTTTTACTTACTGCTGGCTACTACATATAACAGAAGAAAGCAATTTGGATACGTTGTCTAATAACATGTTCTTTGAACAACAATGTTGTTTGAGCATCCTTGTGTTACTTACACATTTATTAAGTGTCAGTTGGATCAGCTTTGATGATTGGTTCTGCCCCCGAAGAAGTACTACTCAAAACTAAAAACACCAGCCTGCGGTCACTGCAGAATTATCATCCCTATACATAGCAATTTTTACATTATTTTGGTTTAAAGAAATATTGAGTTTGCCACTTTACTCTTTCAACATTACTTCTATGCTCAATTGCAACCATTTTCCCAACTAAACTTTTCCTTCTCCAAAATATAAGTAAATCTTAACTAATTTACTGATAACTCTAAGGGCCGGATGTAGGTCGGTCGGTAACGGCCGAAAATCGGTATTTTCGGCCGTTACCGACCGGTATTTACGAAATGGTATGTAGGGCCACATATTTTACAGATTCGGTAAATTTACCGATCGGTAAATTTACTGAATCTGTAAAATACCGAATCGGTATTTTTACCTATTCGATAAATTTGATATGTAGCTGGGACTCTTCTGAGTCCCACAACCCTTACCGAATCTGTATTTTACCATCAAATATATTTGATGGTAAAATACCGATTCCGGTGTGCATGCACATGTGTGCATGCACACCTGTGCCATATGACAGGCAGACCTGCCCTTAGGGCAGGTATGCCTGCCACATGGCACCCGAGCCTCTTTTGGGGGTGCCAGGGGGTGTCAAAGTGACACCCCCTGCACCCTTGTGGAATTCGGTATTTACCGATTCGGTAAATACCGAATCGGTAATGCCCATTCATTCCTATGGGCTGCAAAGCCCATAGGAATGAATGGGCATTACCGGTCGGTATTTACCGAATCGGTAAATACAGATTTTTACCGATTCGGTAAAAGGAACATCTGGATGTTCCTACATGTTCCCCATTCTTATTTACCGATTCTTAATTACCGAATCGGTAAAATTTGGTAATTAAGAATCGGTAACTGAGTCCTACCTACATCTGGCCCTAAGGGCCTTATTTAGAGCTTGACCGATGTGAGACTTGCGCCAAAAATTGTGGTTGTCTTGTCTGCCCTATTTAGAGCGCATGAAGCATCTATACACTCTAAATATGAGGGACAGGACATCCACCAAACTCTAAAAAAGGATCTGAAAGCCTGAAGTACAAAAGCATTTTTCAATTACAAACCCAGCGATTTTGCAACAGCTCAAAGTTTATGGTCACAAACGAATATATTCTTAATTTACGAAACCCCTTTTGTGATTTAGAAAATAATTTATGAATTACAAAAGGTGGGTTGCAACTTGTTAGGTCTCGCCTACGTAGCTCGCATGCGCTGCTTAGGAAAAAAGACCTTTAGCCATCGGCACAGTTTGGCTGCCAAAAACGTGCATGCGTTGCATTGCCTTCATTGGCAACGCTTGCACGCCTGGCGATTCCCTTGCGGGAGCGAGCCTTGAAACCATACGAGTCCTGCTTGCTCCCGCAAGGGAAACAGGCGCAGGCCCCCTCCCCTGGCCTCCCCCTGCTGCCTTTCGTGAAACTTGTTTTTGTCCGTGAGGCACGCACTCTTGTTTTTAAAGAGATCGGTGATTGATTGATGACCCTATTTAAGGAAATATGTTCAAGTGCTTCTCTCCAGGGACAGCAGCGAAGCTTTCAGGACTGCACTCTGCAGTGCACTTAGGACTTTTCTGTACTCAGCACACAAGATGGGTCGTCGTTTCCTCGTCGTCAGCCATGTTCCACTGAAAAAATATTCAGAAGTGAAGACACCAACCACCGGCGTCCCGGCCAACCATTAGAGAGGCTCAGATATTCCTCGCAGACCTCCCTCGCTTCTTCCCCAGCGACCCTCCGCTTTTCCAACAAAATACCACGCAGCGTGAAAGCTATTTGAATACCAAATGCGTGTGTTTTGTTGTCACTGACATCACGTTAAGTGCCCCCAGAAGTGCTGTGCACTCATTATTGCTTGTGTTTTTTAATCTTTACAGTGAAGTTCACAGACTGCAAAGAAAACAGTAAAATACGATTCAAGACCAGCAGTCCGGCCAACTTTTGCATACACGGGGGTGGCGTGGTGTATGCAGTGAAGACCTTTGACATCTCTCTGAGACACATGGACTTCCTGGTGTATGCACAGGATGAGGAAACGCAACAGCAGTGGCACACGACCATCAAGTTAAGCCAAAGAAAATTGCTCAGACTGGAAGTGATGCAGGTAAGAGTTCCACAGAGACACTGCAGTATGTGACAAGAATGCTAATTATCTCAAGCATAGAGGACTCAACTCGTGTCATTCGTGACTTTTGCTTGTAATTATGTATCAATCTTGACAAAATGTGCTTTTCAAAGATAAAAAATGGACATTTTTGCAATGCTTGAAATATTCAATATGTCAATATAAGAAAACTACGAGCATCAATTTGTGTCATAATGTGTTGGACAATATAGGGGCAGTAAAACCAAAGTACAAAAGACGTTGAACTCCCTTATTTCCTATGTATGTGCAATTTGCTGTGCTGAATTTGTTGTTGAGAAAAATGCAACACAACTTTTTTGTTTAACTTATTTAAGGTTTCATTCCGTGTTCTCATTTGAAGGTTTAACTCACTTCCAGTGTCAAACATGGCATATATTATTGTGAGAAATTAAAATGCTTTACTTTGTATTTCGGACAGTAAATATATTTGAGCTTCACTAATGTAACTAAAGCACACTGATGTGCATTAGTTAGTTCAGAAAATGTAACTTTTTACCTAAAAACTGAGAGAAAACATTGTTATGACATTTGGGAGGCCCGCTAAATTATTTTACAAAATTGGGATTTCAGCATTGAAATATTTGAAGAACTGTTCTCCAGGAGGTGACTTGCATAACCAGGAGTTATCAGCAGTATATGATGTAAAGTCTGCTAATTCTTGGAGCCAAGGAGTTGGTGGCAGGCATTTTTGCCACCAAGAATGGCCCTTATCCGCCGTAACCGGTTACATGGTGTAGTGTGCCATATGCTTTTCTCTATGTGACACAGTGGATGGCGGGGTAGCAAGGATGCCTTTTTCCATAACACAAGCCAAGAAAATTGCCTCTGATTTCACACTTGAATAGTAACAGGGCGCCATAATTACGCTGCAGTGGCCTCTCCCATCCCTGGGCCGGATGACATTGTACCCGCTGCAATAATTTCAGCCACGCCTCCGGTAGCGGAAACTGGTGAGTTCCACGTTGCAGCATTGCAGGTTGACTCAGGCCAGTGACACTTTGGGCATCATCACCTTATTGGACTATTGATATGCACTGCTTGGCCTTCGGAAGATCAGTTCCGAAAATGTGTGTTTCTAACAATCCTTAGTGTCAAGAATGGACCCCCTTGGTCCATGCTCGGTATCATCTGCTAGCATTTTGACTGATGTTTTGACGTAATTCTGTGACTACAGAAGGGATATTCATTAATACATTAGTGTATTCCTACCTAGGGATTCATCATGCTCATGAAATTCTTTTTCTGCTTTTAATGGTATATTTTTTAAATGTGAGAACAAAGAAGCAGTATCTCACTTCAGGGATCCTCGAAGCATTTGGGGCAGTAGATTAATCTAAAAACGTTTTTGACACTTGAGGAATTATAATATCTTAGCCATGCAAAATCTAGGAATTTCTTTGGGTGTGTAATGCCATTTCTTACCTGGTATAAGCATGCAAGTTGTCTTTTTCAAATTGTCTGATAACATTCCCGCACTTATCAGGCCGACCAATAGGGACAGTGGATACATTTTTCTCGGTGAGATGGTATCAAGCGATATATTGGACAAGGACTGCAGATTTACAGTGGTTCGGGCTGGGATTTCTGGCTGAGCACTGATTTCCTCTTGTTCCTGCACAATCTGATTGAGGAGCACAAGCAGTTAATGATTTTAATCCTGCATCGAGGGGAGGTATGCTGCTTCTGTTTGAAACCACCACAAACCAAGATTACCTGGTTTAAGAAGAAAGCAGCAGCATTTCAATTATTTCGTTTCAGAGATTCTGCCAGTAAGCTTGATGGGAATTCTTGCCCTTCTAGGAATGTATGCATCTGTATACACAAGTATTTACATAGATGCTGATTTGCAGAAAATCTGCATTAGCATATTTTATACTAGAAATGCATCTTTTTTTTTAATCTGTGTGAATATATGTCTTTATACAGGCTCAGAGATCTCCAAAATTTACTAGAGTACAAGCTGCTGCTTCACATACATTTTCTTCAATTTCATCCTGTTAAGAAAGTGCATGAATACATGACGATTTATGAGTTCTCATATTTCTTACGTATGCGCTGTGGGATAGTATTGAAGTTTTTATTCCATCTTTCACAGCGTAACCTAAATGGTAACACACAAGGCCTTTTCTCTTGCCAAAGCGCCATGCCTCAACATTTGCATACCAAAACAATATAATATTTAATAATAACAATAGTAATGATAATATAATGGTTCCTTAGCTTTGAATATTAGCCTTTAAATAATATAACTGCTGCTCGGTCAGACACTGCAGTGCCTGTAGTATGGAATATTGGAATATCGGGATACCTTATTATCAAACTCAAAACATCGAGGACGTGACCAACTGTTCGATCACCTACAGAATAATGCCGATATCATTTCCTTTTAATTTTTAATTTACCTATCCAAGATGACGGATGCCACTTGGATCAGTAAATACAGAAATGCATGTTTTTAGCTTGGAAATGCAGAATAAAAATAAACAAGCATTGGCATAGCCAATAGGTCTCGCCTTTGGGACCTTATAAGTGTTTAGTTATCCAGCACAATATCCTTGGTGCAACAATATCAACTGTTGCATGGCTAAACACTTATAAGGTCCCAAAGGCGAGACCTATTGGCTATGCCAATGCTTGTTTTTAATTACAATTAGAAGGGGGGGTGAAAGAAATGTCCCTTAATTGTAGCTCACTTTGAAGTGTCACGAAATGTTAAGAACTCATCAAAGGAGGTGGTAACAGACGTGCATTGGGGAGCCTGTCCCTTTGGACAGTTACCTTGTGGGAATCAGTGTTGTGTGGCCTCGGGGGCGCTGCCAGGGGATCGATCACTGCTTGCCTTTCCCGTTCTCTTGCCAAATGAGAACTTTTTTAAGCATCACCAGTCCCTACAAGGAACTTGGGCTACTTTAAATTAAAGAAATGTATCCTGTTTTAATGTTTGGGAAGTCAAACTCAGGGATGATGGTCTGATGTTCCTTGCATGTTACCTACTCTGTGTTTGCAGCCAATCACAGGGTCTCAAATAGTGACCTGACTAATTGGGCAGGGCATCTGTAACTCCAGCGACAGGAGATTTCACAATGCAAACTACCAGAACATAGGTTGCATTGCAAAATTACAGAGGCCGCAAAGTGTCAGTTTGTAATCTGCACCCACTATTTGTGACTTTTCTGTTAGGACATCAGGCCCAAAGTTACATAAAATTAGATCCGATTCCTCATGATCTTTACCTATAGGGCTTTAAGTGGGCTGGGTCTCACCGGGGCTGAGCACCGGCAGTTTTTTAAAGGGGGCCTCGAAACGGGTCTCTATGGGGCTCTTTTTTGTGCCCTGGCACAGGTGGTCCGTTTTTTCCGGACTGCAGTGACTGCAGGCACATAGATGCTCATTTCTCACTAGTGGAGAAGTTACGGCATGACGTCATGCCAGCTGAGCGTTCTAGGGGAATGGAAATCCTTTAAAGAGAGTCATTTTCTCTCTGGATTTCCCTTCTCTTTTTGAAACTCAAGAGCAGCAACATTGTCGTCGTGTCACCAGGGCTTTAAGTGGAAGCGTTTTCATTATTATATAAAGCCCATAGTTGCTGCTTATTTATCTTGTGCAACTAACAACCATTGAAAAAGCCAATAGTCCTGACTTGTTGTAGGTATGATGTTACTTGTTGCATCATATATCTGGATGCAATGACAGGAAAAGCAAAATACAATTCGGCGGCACACCATGATAAACACAGATTTTTAGCTTACATGTTTTAAGCCATGCCCTTAATTACATCGGCCACGCCCCTTCGAGAAACCCCCAGTTATTTCATTCCACTTAAAGTCCTGTAGGTATCACAAGAGCTATGTAAAAACAACAAATTCACTAAAATTAAAAAAGTTAAATTTAGGTCTCCTGTTTAGAAACCAAGTTTAATCATGAATAATTAAGAGATGACATTCTATCATTTCTTGAGAGGAAATACACGCCAGACTCAAATAATACGCACTTTAGAGAGCCATGCTTCAAGGAAATAATTTAAATTAGTTTTATGAAGCCATAGCTATTTCTTAAATGAGCTGTAAATCATTCAGGGAAACGTTCATTAGAAGTAAGTTATGTCAAACCAATCTGTTCTTGACACAGTAACTTCATTCCTAAACCACCAGGTGCCGTTCAATGAACACATAAAGGTTTCTTTCAGAAAAAAGCACTTTATTTGTGAACTGAACCCTCGATGCTGAAAGGCACTCATTCATTGTCTTCTTCAGTTATTGCAATGCTGTCCACCTGTTTTTTTTAAATTAAAGATAAGCAGTCTTAAAATATGCATTTTCATTATGCGACTAAGGCAAGCCCTATTCACAGAATGTATAATAACTGCATGTACCACTCCAAACAGAACTCTTGTGTTTGAGAGTTGCTGTTATATCGAAATGGGGGGAAAAAAAGTTTGCAAAAGTTCATTGTGTGCGACAATTCTGCTTCAAAGTTCTTTTTGTGTAAAATAAGTTAACTTCAAGAAACATTTCAGAAAGGAAGGTTCTCGAAACCAAGAGCATGCCAGAAGACCAATAAATATGACACAGAGAAAACATCACCTGGCACCCTTGTCCACAGGCTCAATGCACCTTGCATTTTGTTGAATCTGATTGCCAAAAACACTTGGGCATTCGTGCATGTTGCTTAAAGTGCTTTGCTTCATACATTCAACGGCTGAGATAGATACTCGAGAACCTGGAATTCAGAAAGGTGTTAAATACCTGGCTGTTTCCTAATAGATGACCCTTTTCTGTGCCACCACAGAACCAGTGCAACACTCTGTCCACCCCATAATTCTAGTATGGTATGCATTATCTATATTTGTAACTATATCTCTCATTGCTCCTTGCTTTACACTGTGCATAAGCGATGACAGAACTGGATAGCAACAAAATAGGAGCAACCCTCCAATCCACACGCACAACAAAGCATAGGCTACATAATACATTTACCCTCGACCAACCAAGCTCGACAGAGCAACCCCTTAACTGTCCACCGAAAATTTCTCGGTGCTTTGTCAGGGGTATGAGGCACTATACAAATGCTAAGAGAAAACAGTACAATCCACATTGTTTCTAATTATTTCCCTGCATTCTGCATACTTTCAAATTAATTCCCAGTATTCAGGAAAACATAATTAATTTAAATGTTTGTTTCACCCATCAGGATAGGAAGGCTGTTCCGAGAAGGCTTCCAGTTCTTAGGACGCTAAAAGCAATAACTACAACTCCCAGAATGCAGAGGGCTGTTTGCTAACACACCAGGACAGCAGCATTGGACGTGACTGAGCTAGTTGTCAACTATATATCCATCCCTCTTAAAATGGAGTCCCATAAACACCTGTCCTGCTCGGCCATTTTGTTTCTTTGCATATTACTTTACAGTCGCTCACTAACATTACCCGCTCCGCCAGGTCTCCCCAATTGTTAGGCTTTACAATCATGCTTTGTGACTGGAATTTGCCATAAAACATAAAAACCTGTGTGGTGCAAAAATGTCAACCAGCACAGACGTGCAGGATTCCGGTATTTGGGTTTGGTGGTGTCCGTCATTTTGCGAAAAAGGACTAGTCGGATTCTTACGTCTGCGGTGTACCATTACCTCATTGGGCGTAATGTGATGGGCCCACTCTAAAGACGTCCCGTATGGTGTGGACTTTTGTATTATCATTTGTTCCCCCTGTTGAACTGACTAATTTTAACTTCGTCGTTATCCTGGCCCTGATTTGGCACTGCTATACACATTGGTGGAACCATCATATTTAGATGTAGCTACGTTGCTACGTTTTCTCTTTTTTTGGATTTCTGTTCATTGGATTTATGGTATCCAAACACTGCCTGTGTACTGTTCAGCCTGGAGAATCTTGCCTGCACAAGACATTAGTGAACTATGTCCATGCACAGAAATTATAGAGAATTTGGATGTCTTGTTAGACAATAGGATTGGAATTATCCCTTTCCAGGCCAGAATATTTGGGTCCATACTTCAAGTCTACATTTCTCTTGCCCTGAGGAAGTTCCTTTTAGAGGAACGAAACACGTTGGCTGTTGTCCTGTGTTTTTATGAAGATCATTAAAGAACTTTTGAAATAAATTTGCCGATTTATGACTTCATCCCTGGTGCTGCCTGAACTCATATAGCAAACAGCATAGACGTGCAAGGGTGCACACACATGCAGGCTCAAGCTAGGATTAGAGAATGAAGATATAGTAATAACCATTTACATTTTGCACACAACATACTCCAAATTAACATTACTTGCATTTGAGATCATAAGAATAAAAGGGTGATTTGACCCTGAAGCAATTCAAGCCTGTGTTCCGCATAGTTCTTCAAACAACCTTATTATTTCAATAGTTTATCAAAATGTATGTTCAATAGATAATATAATATAATATAAGATAAAATATAATACATGTAATAATTCTTATTTTCACTACCTGCAAAACTATATCTGCACTACCAAAGGTTATGCGTACTAGGTGGTTTCATATTGTTGATGCTATCTCAGTTAATCTGATAGAGATAAAGCTGCTGTGTAGGATCAGGGACATCAGGGACGGTGTTGTCCTTAAGAACAGATGACGAAATGCGCCCCTAAAGGTACGTTCCAAAACAGCATTTCAAATAGCAATCAATTAATAATCCTTTAGAATCAAAAAGGCTCGGTATCAGTTAGTTAGAAACTATGACGTTTGTATAAAGTACAATGCATAAGGCAAAAATATACTTTTTTTCAAAGTCTGTTAAAATGCCTAATAATCAGTCGTAGGGAATTAGCAATAAGGCTTAGAAACAAGTTTCAAAAAAGGCAAGCAGCATTTAAAACAGATGCAGCATGAGCAAAATCTGGAAAATATTATAAATCCAGAATATGCAGCAAATCAATACGAAATTGGGTAGCATCCCTAGTGTGTCAGAGAAAGGGCACCAAAGAGCCTCAACATGATACCCTTTTATAGACAAATGCATCATGGAAACCAATGTTAATAGCCAAGGTCAGCAGAGGGTGAGCAAATGTATAACATATTGATGAACCAAACTACAGAATTAATACAACGTCATATAATGCCACCATCCTAGCAGTGTCACCTTAAATGAGCAATAATAAACTTCACTCTGACCTCATGTCCTCCGAAGTAACTGTATAAATTTGATTGCATGAATCATGAAAGTCACATAAGTGAATTTACCCACAGTGAACGAGGCAGGAAGAGACGTAAGAAACAAGTGAACAAAAAACTTCCCCCGAGGCTCTCCAAGAAGAGCATCAGCACACATTTTGCTGCATGCATGCAGTGTCAATGAGAAATCAAAACATGGTGAAAGCATGGCTATTCTGAACACCAACATGGAGTCAATGGCTAGTTGAGGCCTAGTTATACCACTGGCAGCTGGTGACATTTGAAAGTGGTAGGGCGTAAAAGTTGGCTATGACTTTTATGTAGCAAGAGACGTAAGCAATCTTAATGCACAAACTTGGGGTCCAGGGTGCGTCCTCCTCCCGAGAAATTATTGAAAAAAGATTGGCAAATTGTGTATTTTAAAGTAAATGAATTTAGTGTTAAAGCATGGCTTATAAAGCAGTGAGAAAGTATAGTTTTGAAATATTAAACATAATAAAAACTGCCCCATATCTTACTGCATTAATATGCTCAAAAGTTACTGTAATGTGCCAATTGTCCAACACAACAACTTCAGACCCTTTAACGTGTGTGCTTGTCCAGAGTCTTGCACTGCATGCAGCATCAACTTTGGAAGAAAATGCTCTAACCAGGCTTTGGGAAGCACCCACATTTGATAACTGTAATGAGTCATATAGAAATATGTGCAAGTGGGATGTAAATAGGGGGGACTCTCTAAAAGGGAACATGAGAAATACATTTCCAATTCCCTTAGTGTGCCACCCGAGTCGCTTTTTTGTTTTCTCTCAGATGTAATTGCATCCAGATATATAACACAACTACTGGCACACACCTAAAACCTGTCAGTACGATTGGCTTTGTCAATTGTTAACTGTTTAAGATAAATGAGTAACAACAATGAATTGTGTTATACATAATTAATATTGGAAATGTTTCACTACCGAAATTATGAATCTGCGAATTAAATAGTATTGAGCCCTTTGTAAGGTGTTTCAGCCTTCAGTGATTTGTGCTTTATGTTAGAGATGTATGTCCTTTTTCTCTGCACATCTCATCTAACTGCACATCTTCAACTGCCTCTCTTTCCTCTTATGTATGCGTAAGAAACAGGGCAACCCAGTAACCCTGGGACCTGGATAATATAGTAATAAAGCAAAACAATGGTCCCTAAAGTGGGAAGCGTGAATCTTTACTACCTTGGAGAGAGTAAATATGACCATCACGAGATTGATTTCATTTCTTAATTCAACAGTTTTAAAAAAAAAAATTTAACAAATAGAAAAAATAATTGGCAGTTTTTATACTTCTAATACTTTGTATGTAAGAAGGTGATCCCAAACGGTGCTACCATGCAGTGCAAGTGAAAATCAGTGACTACATAGTACTTTGGTGCAATACAGTCTATATATAAAATAGTGACTGATCCAGGATGCATAAGCAATTGGTACATACTCTGACAAAGAGTGAAAATGCTCCAGAGTGCAAATAAAAGCAGGAATTAGACCTGCAGACCGTTGTGCTGTTTTTTATTTGGAACGATCGACATTGCAGCCTTGTGATTATTCTGGTTTGGGTTCCAGTTTCAGCCACTTCAGAGTCATCACATGCGTCAGTTTACCTCTGAAGCATCTCATGCATCAATAACGCTCAGAAAATTACTTTGCATTCATTCTATACATTGGCCAGGTGCTTCCCAAACCTACGTCCTGATGATGACACTGTCTAAATTGTATGACTGGGTCGAAATGTTGAATTCACACAATAATTGTGTACTGTTTTTATTTGGATTCTGGAGCATTTTCACTCTTTGTCAGAGCATGTACCAACTACTTATGCATCCTGGACCAGTCACTATCTTTTTACTTTATTTTATTTAGGGTGGGTTTAGGGTGATTTATACTTTCCTTTTAGGAAAGCTTAAGACTATGAAAGAAAAGCTGCTTATTAATAAGGACGTCTGCCCTAGTGCTCAAAGACATAGCCAAATTGCTTTTCATTTACAAGACGCTGTTGAAAAATTATTTAAATGTCTTGCTTAAGCATGATATAATTGAGCGGTCTACTGGTCTCACGCTATGGGCTTCTCCCATAGTGGTAGTGCTGAGATAGGACAGTGATGGAGGTGTACACATATGCATTGACATGTGTCAGGCATACAAGGCAATTGAATGACAGCAACATTCAGGTCCACACATTGCTGACATGATAACATAATTAAATGGTGCAAAGGTCTTCTCTCGGCTTGATTTGAATAAAGGTTATCATCAGTTAGAACTTGAAGAAAATTGCAGTTACATTACAACCTTTTCTAAACTTCTTGTCCTGTTTCAATACAAATGACTACGTTTTGGTATGTCATGAGCTGCAGAACTTTTTCGAGACGTCAACCAACGTATCATACAGCCTGTCATGAATGCGTTTAATTATAGCAATGACATATTGGTCTTCGGAGCTACACAAAAAGAGCATGATAAAACTCTCACACAAGTTTGTTGTTTACTTGCTAATGCAGGTTTGACTTCTTCTTGTGGAACTCATATTTATCTGCATTCAAAGTTAACATTATTTTACCATATCTTTTATGATGGGATATGACACCCAATCCTGCAAAAGTACAAGCTCTGTCAAATGCTGATCCCCACAAGATGTTTCTATGGTGCGTTCATTTCTTAGCATGGCACGCTACTGTTTCAGATATTTACAAGACGTCCACACTGTAAGTGCTCCACTGAGAGAGTTGAGAACATTTATTTTTCATTTCATTGGTCACATGAATGTGAGAAAGGTTTCAAGAATATCAAGCAAGCTATTGAGAATACTTCTGAAAAGGCATATTTCAATCTGGAGCTTCATACAGAGGTTTTGTTTCGCTAAAAGCCCAGTCAGGTTCGGTGCTATCATTGCACAGCAAAGCGGACCCCCAAATGCTCAAAAGCATATTAGGGCAAATGCAAGTTGGAGTTTGTCCCAAACAGAATGTCCTTAACCACAACCTGTTAAAGAAAGTTTTGTCTTGGAGTGGGTTTGTGAACATTTCCATGTATTCCTTTACAGAAAGCCTTTTACGCTGTTATCTGATCTTCAAGCTTTACAAACTATATTTGGCAATCTAAAAGCCAAGATGTTTCCTCGCATTGAATGATGGGGACTACAATTACAAGAGTGAAATTATAACACTGTGCATCGCCCAGGAAAGGATCAGAATCCTGCTGATAACTTTTCCAGAGTGCCTATACAGGGTCAGGGTACTCCATCCAAGAAGACTGAAGCCTCTATCAATTTTATTGTAAACTGAAACACACCAGCTGCCATTTTGTTAGCTCAGATTATCACTGCCACGAGCCATGATAGTGACTTGCTGAAGTTGAGAGAGATATTCACACATCAGTCACAGAACCAACACCCTCGATCTCTCACTAGTAATGGGGAACAACAAAAATGTCAAAGATAAACTGTCCATAACTCAGGAAGGAGTTATACTGCGAGGGTCGAGAATCTTGATTCCAGAGAGTCTGCAACAGAAGATTATTGAAGTGGCCCATGAAGGACACCGTAGATTCGTTGCCACAAAACGAGCTCTCCGGGACAGAGTCTAGTTTCTATATCTTGATGAGTGGGTTGGAAACGAATTAAAGGCCTGTCATCTATGCAACTGCCTTTCTTCAAATGTTACTCAACACTCCTTAAACATGTCAGAACTCCTGAAGCGTGCCTGGAATAGGGTAGCCATTGATGTTTTCGTTCCACTTGACAATGGACATCACCTGATGGTGATTGTGGACAAATACTCATGATTTCCATTAATTGAGGAGCTCTCATCTACAACTCAAGACAAGTCATGGACAGACTAGATGGCATATTTGCGACACGGGGTTTTTCAGCCATATTGAAATCTGACAACGGCCCATCTTTTAACAGTTGACAGTTCAAAGATTTCTTAGAGCATCTGAATATAAAGTATAAGATCACACCTCTGTGGCTGCAGGCCAACAGACTTGTTGAGCATTTTATGAGTACGCTTAAGAAAGCAGTGCAGTGTGCCATTCTTGAAAAGCTCAATCTAAAAACGGTGTTAAATTCTACCATAAGAGCTTATCGTTCAACACCTCACTCAATTTCAGGTGAAAGACCTGCAACACTGATGTTCGGTAGTGTAATGACAACCATGATATGTCAGCGGACCAATCAGAGAAAGAAAGACGTGAACGCAATTTGTGAAAAGGACTTGGTTAATACACAAAACATGAAAGCGTAAGCTGATAAAAGACGACATGTGAAGAACATTGTCTTTGAGAGGAGATTAAGTGCTTGCACGCCAGATGAGGAAAAAAAAAACGATGCTCCATTTGATACAGAACCTTTTCAAGTGCCGTCTACAAAGGGACACATGGTGACTGCCCAGTGCCTGGGAAGTCTATTATGAGAGCCTCTTCTCACGTCGGTATTTAGGTTCTAGTTCTTTAGATCCATATGTTGGAAGAGAGACTGATTCTGAAGCACCAGTGACTGTTGTTGCCTTTCTATCGTCAATGCAGATCGGAGATATTGACGGTGAAAGTTCTCAGTTTCCACTGACAAGATCAGGTCGAACAAATAAAGCATCAAAACGATTAAATGAATAGATATAAGCGTATGTATGTGTCTGTATATATATATATATATATATATATATATATATATATATTTAAGCAATGCCACTTGTGCTGATGATGTTTCCTGTTGTCTTTTTGTGCTGTATTATTGCAATGTGATTTGGGTTTGCAGTACAGCAGTATTCTCTTGCGAATGTTTTCTTGTGACGCGCCATGTTAGGTTTTAATTGTGGTGTTATGTAGCTTTGTGTATGTTATTGGGTTATGTTTTAGTTCCTTTGGCTATGTCAACAATAGCTGCTATATTTTCAGCCAGAAGTACGACATACCATGAAAGTTCCTTTAACAAACAGCCATATACCACTTTCTAAGGTGGTAAGATAGAGCTACTCCAGCTCTTGAATCGCGTAATAGACAAGTTAGCCTAAATCTGTGATCGCTGTCAGTGCTCCCTTCACCCTAACTTTTGGACTCATCTAAGTCCAGAGTCTCAAATGGCTGCTTCGGTTCTCAGGTACTTTTGCTAAGATAGTAAACCCTGCCCAGGTTGACACAGCACATTGCTAGGAAGATTGAGGCCTACCTAAGGTCAAGCTTTACACTAGGAATGGAATCGTAAAGTGAATACTTGCAACAATTTTGGTAAGCAAACTTGTTGCTACAGTACAATTTAGTGCTAGTTATAAAAAGGTGCATGAGTAATGACATCTCTCCCAGTTGGCAGATATTTGCAATGGCCAGACCTGTGGTTCTTAACAGACATAGAACGAGGCAACAGACCGGTGTATCTAATTTAAATTGATAATTCCCTTAGACAAGCAGCTACAGTTAAGAAAATAAAAGATACAGTAATTTTCCATTGAATCTAACATATTTGTTTTTTTATTTAGTGTCTCATTTTTGTAACTCTTTATTTTCTAATTGGTTATACAATGGTACATTAAATCAGCCATTCTGTGGCAAATGCATTAACAACTGGATGCAGCTATTGTTGCTTTCCACGAAAGCAATGAATACAATATAACATGTTCTACAGTACTTTCCCAGAAAAGCCTGAAGTAGTTTACACCTTGGTATTTCTCCCAAGAAAGCCAATTCACGCTAATTATGAAGGTGCAGATATTTATTTCCAGTGGCGGTTTCTCTTCGTGGGTGGAAGAGTGTCACCCCACTTGCTTCGAGTGCCGCGGTAAACGCAGAATAATAACGTGGTCATTGCCATTTTATTATTCTGTGTGGTGCCGGCAGTAGCGAGTGGATGGTGGGGCAGAGCAGATTTCTGCAGATTGCAGGATGACGCTGTGGGTGCTCAGTAGCCATGTACGCTTACAGCCAGCCAATCTGACATGTGCACTTCAAAGCCAGCAATGCCAAAACAGTTGAGGGATTGCAGGTACAGGCCCCCAGTTTCAAAATGAGCTCTGGGTTAGCCTGCTCCAACCTATCAGCTCCAGGATTGGTTGCATTTGTACTGCACAAGGAGGGAAGTCCTTCCCTTTCCTTCCAGCTCCTCGTCACCTCCAGGATCGGTGTGGGGAGATAAGCACCAGTTTGGAGAGCCCGGCGGCCAGCAGGATTGTGTTGCCAGTCACCACTGCTTATTTCTTCATTCAGAGCATTCCATAAATGCTGTCCTTTACCCCAGCATGGAGCTCCCCTCTCCCCTCTGCATCAGCAAATTTGAGTTCTTCAAATTGGGAGTACAATAAAGCACAAACTACATTTTAGTGGATCTCACTAGATTTGCTGAGGACACTTAGCTGGCAGAGTGGGAGCATGATTGCCTATGAACTGATGATCACAATTAGAACAATAAAACCCCATTGGTCACATATAGAATGTCTTCTTGTAGTCCTGTGGAAGTCTGTCCTGGAGCCGAGCAACTCCTCTGGCTTCAAAAAGATGCAGCATTCTCTCCTGTAACAAAAGTCCTGGTGAGTAGAAACCTGCCCAAAATTTGTGAAATTCTCAAAACTTTTTCATTAAAGCATGTCATCTACTTTTGTGCTGTTCTTGCCAGAAATTTAGTGAGAGCACATGAGAAACAGCGAACGACCACAATGCGCAGGAATACTGTTTGCAATGCTTGTAATTTTTGCGCAATTGTTTTAGTGCGAAATGTGTAATTGCGCTCAAAAGAGATGTGAGGACACATTTCAAACTAGATATTGCACCAAGTGGCAGCTGAGAAGCTCACATAATTATGCCTAATTTTGTGCAATTTTTGATAAATGTAATATATTTACACAAAAGCTAATTATGTGAATTTCGCACACACACCCATTTAAATTCCAGAAAACCCTGGCTACAGGTGTGAACTGGTAGTTGGTACAATACTTGGTGCAACTTTACCTTAGGAAAGTTATAACAATTTTATCTTATGTACATAGGCCTATGCTTTGTAATATCATTATGCTAGTTCTATATTCGTTGTGCTCACTTCCAGCCAATAGTGGCACATTATATCTAAGCTATTATTTTAACTTGCACATCTTTCGTTCACACCATTGCAACACTTTTTCTTGTGTTTAGAAGCATGTATCTGTTTGTGTCTTATATGTAATTCATGTACTCAGAAGTCCCTATGTAATGTAACTGGTTCTAATGTAAAAGCACCCTGGCACCTTCGTGTAAAGTACACACTATATAAAAAACATAAATAAATAAATGAAGTCCCAAACTGGCCAGCCTGCTACAGCACCTGATTTTGTCTCGAATCTTCCTTTTCATTTATTTCTGCAGTGCACTTTACCAAAGGCTCCTGCTGGCTGCATGAACAGCTTTAGAAAATAGTTCACATGAACCATGAACCCGCCGACCAATCCAATTTACAGAGAAAAGCTCAGTAAAGGCCTTGACCGGAAATTTGACGAAAAGAGTTGCTAGGCTTGCATCTAGCTTCAGCCATCTAGGACACTTGCTACAGTGTAGAGCTTTCGGGATTTTGGTGTTCATCTTCAACAAAAACACATATATGACCTTGTGGACCCTTTTTGCAGGAAGTATGACTCATTCTGAAGTTCATGTTTTTGTTCCAAAAAAGTAACTAGGTCTTAACTTTCTTTGCTGGGCTCAACCCACCATTGTTAATGTTAATGTTAAATTTTCTTCTAAAGCGCAACATTCATCCTAGCTAGGATATCACGGCGCTGAGATTGCTAAAGTAAATGGAGGGTACGCACATGAGTGAAACGGTTTTAATCAGGTTTTGGAAAAAGTAAGGTTTTCAATTTTTTCCTAAATGTGAGATGGCAATCCGTAAGTCTGAGGTCAATGGGTAGATCATTCCACATGGTTGCTGCTAGGTGGGAGAAGGCCCGCCCTCCCATCCTGGCTCTCTTTATTAGAGAGATAGCCGCTCTAGCTGTTAGTTGCGAGCGAAGTTTCCGATTAGGAGCGTAGAACTTGATCCTGTTTTTTAGGATACTAGGGCCAGTGTTATGCAATGCCTTGTGTGCTATGCATAGCATTTTGAAAGAGGCTCTTTGCCTCATTGGAAGCCAGAGTAGTTCTCTTAGACAGCTCTTGGCTGGGTCATATTTTTTTCTGTTGCAGATAGCCTTTGCTGCCGCATTCTGAACCCGTTGTAGTTTTGTAAACAGGTAGTCTGCCATGCCAACAAAAAGGGCATGAATTTTCAAAACAACATGGACTGATCACAAGGAGAGGAACATGTTCTTCTCGGATCAATACTGACATTCTCAATAAGTTAAAGTAAGTCACCGTGTTTGAAGCATTTGCTATCCTAGTTTTCCCCCTCTGCAGGCTCTGGAAGGAATTCAGTGAATTTGCTTTTAGCTCGGGGGAGGGGAGGGAGAAAGGTGATGTGGTAAGCCTTTGCCAATTACCTCAGCTGAGGGTGAAAAAACGAGTTGGTATAGTAATCAAGAGAGACATGGCCACTAAAGAGAAGTATACCTTTTATAATGTGAAATGTACTCACAGAGAGGCTGATTGGAAGTATGTTAATGTAATGTATACAGTGATATTATTGTCAATGAAATGTATATATGTACGAACGGGTTCTTTGAAAAGTGCACTTTTTACACTGATATACAAGCGCAAACAATGAAAACATGCCCTTAATTGACAGAAATATTTTTAACTTTCTTTAAATTAAAAAAGGACACCACGCTTTGCAATGTTCATCCATTTTTAGGTCGAGCATTCGAAACCTCTTGTATATACTTTAGTATATACTTATATCTGTATGTACTTTGTGGGCACTGGAGATCAGCCCTAGGACTTGCCAGCTTCCTCTTAGGGACTTTTTGTCTGTTCAACTGCCTCTATTTAACTGTCTTGATAGAAAACGACCAGTAGAGGTCAGTAAAATCCCAGAATTGCTTTCTGCTGAGGGACTTTCTTTTTTTAATTTTACTGTTCAACTGCCTCTATTTAACTGTCTTGATAGAAAACGACCACCAGTAAAGGTCGGTAAAATACCAGAAATGCTTTCTGCTTGTTCAACCACCTCTATTTAACTGTCTTGATAGAAAACTATCAGTAGAGGTCAGTAAAATCCTAGAAGTGCTTTCTGCTGGGAGACTTTCTTTTTTAAATTTTTCTGGCAATTGCCTCTATTTAATTTTCTTGATAGAAAACGACCTGCTGAGGTCATTAAAATACCAGAATTACTTTAGCATTCTCTAGATTCCAGTCCATAGAAATTGTCTTCCATGAGCACCAGTAGACAATAATATTTTTTTCAAATCTTGTATTTTCAGTGAAATGACAACCGAAGGCCTTAATTTTATATTAAAAACAGAGCTTTGGACTATACCATTTCCTGCTGAAAGGCAATATTTCTCTCCATGTGTTCCCATACCTGGCGTGTCATGCAGTTTGGTGCTTACTTTCCCTCCATGTTAAAGAACAGTAGATGTTTCAGCACCCAGGCTAATGTGCTACATAACTAAATACATATAAGATCCTAAAGGCGAGACCGATTGCATTGCAAATGCTTGTTCTAGAAGACACCTGTTTGAAAGCACTTTTAAAATCATGCAAAGTATCATCTTTTCTTCTTTTGACTCCTAAGGAAAAAAAAAAATCAGGACTCAATTCTAATTTTTAATTGACAGCTCAACTGAAGGTCTGTGGGGTATGGGTTTTTGACATTCGTATTTACTCACTCCTTAAAAGGTGAATGAGGATATTGTAAAGAATGTGTGAAGAGATTTAGCGATCTTTTTTTGGGGGGGGAATCTTTTTATTGTGCAGAAAAGCAATAAAGCAAGAACATTGAATAGCATCACAGCAAAGTGTCTATAGTTGTACAGAAAATCATGAGATTCTTCCCATCCCATCCCATTCCAGAGATTCAGCTTTCTTAATAAGAAAGTACAAACCGTATGAAAGGGGAAGGTTGACCATGCGCAAGGCGCAAGCGTAGGATACCAGGAATTCACCATGTCATAAGATACAGGCCTATCCTGCTCTTTCGCTAGCACTGGTGCACAATCAGGCTGCTGAGCACCACACAAACACCTTTGTACCATACCACAAAGGTGTCTGGGTCATGTCTAGCATACGTTTTGTACTGGTAGGGCACCCTTCCAGTGCAAAATACTATGCTTACACTAACTTTTCAACTTTTCCCACGTTGGATGCGTGCTGTACAGTGCAGCACCCATGCAAAGTGGGAAAAGTTAGAATAAATAAAATACCTTCTCCTTTTTAACACTTGCTTCAAACAGGCATTATTATTGAAGCAAAACCCAATTTACTATTGTTTGTAGATACACTTTTGCCTCAAAAACCATGGATGATTGCATGAGAACGTCCATGCAACAACTATGGGACGCCTCCTTGATGCAAAGTAATGCAAAGCAGCACAAAGCGCTGTTTTGCGCTTATTTCAAACAACTTTCCACAACATAACTAATGTTGCACCGGAAAGTGAATCAAAAATAAACATTTTGTGCAAAGTGACGCAAGCCGAGTCCAAAATGTTTATAAATCTGTGCCTAAGCCTCAAGGTTATACATGAAAAATGAAGTTTTAGGATCACCGTCTAACCTTTACACCATTTGACCAGCACATTTTAAATTCCATTATATATCTGTAAACATGGGCATAACACATGGGAAATATTCAGGAATCGGGTGCAATGTAAAGCGTGCTTACTTAAATAAACATGTGAGAGCTTGACAGTTGACACAGGCACAGGCAGCACAGGCAGCATGGAAGTTAATGCCTAACAAGCTACTTGACGGCAACGCCCTTTCCTGCAATCAAAGTCTCAGCACCTGCACGTTAAGTATTAACACGCCCCAGAAATATATGCAAGAGACAGCCTAGGTTTACTCCCAAGAGAAAAACATAATTTGTAATATGGTCATGCATTTTGAAATAAGTGTCGAGCTCTTTATCAAAAACCTGAGTTTTGAATCAAGCTTTTATTTAATTCACACTCACAAATGACAAAACACCTACATTTATTTGAGTCAAGAGGTTAACAAGTATGCACACTGACCTAAATTACGAAACACCTTGGTAGTCTAAAAGGAGAACAAAGGTGAAAAATCAGGACTGAGGTTTTGTACCATTTAGCTGCAATGGTAAAAGACCAATCACACTGAGTCATTGCTGCAAACAGGGCTGGACTGGAAATCCAAAGCAGCCCTGGCAATTATCTGAGACCTGCCCCTGGGGAAGCACTGCCTGGTCACTGGAGGCTGGAAATGCTTGCCTCCTGCTTTTGTTACTGGTGGCCGATATTGCAGCACCAACAACAAAACCAGCCCCCGCCACTGCAAAACTGGCCTCTACCCTTCCAGCCTCCTGGGGAAACGTCCAATATCCACTGCGGACAGTGCCGCCCTGGCTTGTTAAATGTATATCCACTATTGACTACAACAAACGATCAGAGGGTATACATAAATTCTTGTCTCAGCCACCAAAGGAGGAGAAGGTGGCTGGACATACAGGAGTTAAGTTTCTACATCCTCTGAATACAATAACAGGAGAGTGTAACTCAAATTAAAAAAAAGTGTATGAAGGAAAGACTACCTACAAGACAAAGAGGGGATGTGGAACAGAATCAAAGAGAGATGAGAGACAAAGCAATCAGAGAGGGAGGAGAGAATGAGAGAGAGATTGGATGGATGGAAAGTATATGATAGAGTGACAAGACAAAAGGAGTGAAGCTGGTTTGAGCATTTTTGCAACAGATGCCTTTGGTTTCCCAGAGTTCAGTATGACAACAGAAACCGTTGTTATGAAGGCCTGATTTGACCGTCCTGGAAGGTTTTCCCTGATAAGAGCTCCATCTTGTACCCAGTTCATCAAGTGAGGAAAGATTGCTAAATGCTGCAGAAAAGCCAAAACAAACTCATGGAAGCAGGAAGTCAGGATAAGCATTCCAAGAGAGGAAATACGAGCTTTTATAAAGCTAAACAAATCTTATACCATGCCTTCAAGCTTCCTAAACATGGCAACCCAAATGGAGAAACCAACACACATGGACGGTAGAACAAAATTATTAATAGGTACCCTGCACTAGCTTCAGACGAATGCACGGCTACTGTGAAGCAGTAAGGAGGCTCTAAATCACAGAGAGAACCAGTGGCGTAATGTAGGCCCGCAACCCCTGCTAATGCTTTGAATGGTATGAACCTTCCTCAAAGTATGGCTCCGATGGATGGCATCCTTCTGTGCGACCTTGAGGGATGCTGCGTACTGAGATATAGAGAGGAAGTGTAGGGTGGCGAAAGCGAGAGGCACGACGTGGGATCAAAACTAGACAGCCTTGGAATCCAGGAACACAACATTCAGCAGCTTTCTCCAGAGAGAACCTTTATGCCACTGCCCTTTCTTTTTACAGGTGAATCACTGGATGCACTACTAGAGAAAGGGGGTATATAAAGGACTCTACCTGTTACCTTTTACCAGCTACCCACCACAGAGGACAGGTTGAGATGTCGTCTCCTCAAATCTTCAGGAGTTAGGTTTCAGGTCTATGAGACATAACAGATTATGCAGTTACCTGTAAGAATTCAATGCCGGTGACGCTGGGGCAAAAAACGATACATTTGAAAACATATCCATGGCTTTAATAAGACTGGGAATGCCTGCTTCAGAAAGGCCTTTACTGATGTGGTTACGGAGATCAGCAGGACTAAGATGAAAAAGGTGGAGTCAATACGGCTTCCTTTTAATATCTGCTTAATTTGGACAGTCTATGAAATGGTATCCTGGGCTAGAGTTCAATTCGGACTCATTGTCGAATAAGGCAACTCATTGTGGGATTTAGACAGGTTTAGAATACTTTATGACGGAATGAAGAAGTCCTGCTTTGAAACACAGATGTAACATCTATAAAAAAAATTAAAAAAAATCCAAATAATTGTTAAATAGGACAAATCTATAATAGTGAAACTACTTGCAGTCTTTCAAAGTAAGTGTGGCATACAAAGAGAGAAGATCATACCCTTACAATAGTTTCAAAAATAGTGATGCATGTGTGGACAGTGAAAATCTGTGGAAATCCATTAAGCGCTACCGGTTGGAGATATGCCTTTAAAATTCTCTCAAAACCATATCATATACCAGTATTAGTAAGTGCTGCAGAAAGGGAAGCAAGTACCACAAGGACGTTGGTGAAGCGCAGAAGTGCAATTGAGCATTTTGTGCACGCAAAGTTTGAATTCAACATCTCAGTGTGTGAAACCCAATAGAACAAGTGCAAAGGGCTGATGTGGAGAGGTGGTTGAAGATAAAATGATGCAAAGGGATTGTGGATAATGATAGTTTTTCATTCCCTTGGCCAATCACAGTAGCCCTTTAGATAGCGGAAAACTGAAATAGGTGCTCTTTTTGGGTATGTAGTGTTATTATATAATACATAATATAAAAAGTAAATAAAATTGATTTCTATAAGCTCTTAGGCAGCAGAAATTGGTAATGGATGTAGAGGCTATAGGAGAAAGGCAGCTCTCCAACTCAAAGCAAAGCTATATAATGAAAAAGAAGTAGTAGTTTAATATTTGAGGAGGCCTCAGACACAAGCCCTCTCTGCAGTCTTCTTCGATGTGATATCAAGAGGTTTTAAAAAGTCAAGTTTGATATATCAGTTTTACAAATAAGTCTTGTAGGTGTAGTGTTATGACATCACTGTCCCTCCTCTCCTCTGCAAAAGGACACTTTTCAATCCATGAGTGTCACTTTGAAATTCCCACCCAAGACAGGTTTCAAAGGCTACTTTGGTGGGTGGCGCAAGCAGCGCTGCAAGCCCACCAGCAGCATTTAATTTATTGGCCCTGGTATATGGGTTACCACTGTACAAGGGACTGATAGGTAAATTAAATATGCCAAACAGGTGTAGACCAATCTTACCAAGTTTAACGTAGATAGCACTGAACATCAGTGATATAGTGCCCAGAAAAAATACTGGAGGTAGGCAAAAAGTTCTAGGATTACCCTGCAACAATTTTGTGTATCAATGGGCAATGGTTGGTATTATTTCCAAAATCTCTTTAGAGACATTAGAAATTCGTCCAGTACTTTTATAAAACAATTGACTTACATAAAACCAATTTAAGATAGGTTGCCATTTTGGTCCTGATATGGGATTTCCAGTGGGAAACCACAACCCTCTTATACTTTCCAAAGTGGGACAATTGTGATCCCTTGAACAAATCTGCTAAAAAAAAAAAAAAAGTATAAAAAGTTAAACTTTCCAGGCAATCGAAGAGATATACTGGCAATTGGCAGTGACATTCAGTCCATATCTAATTATTCATGAATATATATTCGCTCTTGGAGGGGAATAATACCAGCACGTGTCAAAAAGCCTGACCTTCTATCACGCAAAAGGTCATTTGGACATTGAATGTTTTTCTTCTTTTTCTCCATTGCAAAATGAATAAAAATGACAGGAGGCAGAGCATCCAAAGATCATGCGAGCAGGAATCAATATTTCATAGCTGCATCATTTCATCACTTTGGCACCTCTGAATGTTAACCAAGTTGTATGCTCTATGAGCTGTCAAACACGTGACGAATAAGACACCCAAAGCACACAGTTCAGCGCTTGATGTGCTGTCTGAGTCCTATCATTTCTCCTCGTACTATTAGGCATTAGCGACAATGGGGGATGAAGATATGTCTTGGAGATCACAATGGTATTGTTATTGAAATGTCCTTCCCCACAGCGCCTTCAATTGATTTGAAGGGAGGGTCCTACTAAGAGATGCATCATGGGAGGATATTATGTTACATCAAAAAGTTGAAAACATTCCAAAAAATTGATTGCTTTTAAGGGATGCATAGATTTAATATGCATAGAGGGTACATATGTGTGTTTAACTGTCATATACCGCATTCAAAGAGGAAGTGTATGTGCTGTGCATCCACACAGACCTACTAGCATTTAGTGGCATAGTGTGGGGCGGGCCAGAGGGGTGGTTGCCCCGGGCGCAAAATTCTTAAGGGCATTCTTAGAGGCGCAACTTTTTAAAAGAAAAGTGGAAAGACACTTGCCTTACCCCGGGCGCTGGCAACACACCCTACGACGCTGTAGCCATTGTCTTTAATGCATACAAAATAGCATGCATGCACATCCGGGCAATCCAAATTCACACAGTGTTTAACTAAGATGCCACTATCCCGCAACTTAGCTTAACACAGGCCTATTTGGTTCCAATAAACCCTGTTGATTCCATGCAGTACATTTCTCAAGGATCTGGTAATTAGGAGAAAGTTTCTTGAAATTATGAAAAAAAATACTTCCCACAACCTGTAAGCGACAACAGACAGAATATTACATGTTTGATCTAGGCTCACTTTGGTTCATGATACTGTATACCACGCCAGCAGACTCGCTTTGACTAAAGAATGGCTGCCCATTTGCTGGAGGGTGACAGTGTCAGAAGAGTAAATTGCATTGCTAGTCCTCTCTTCCTGTGTGTGCAATTTAATTCAGTGGAGCATGCTAGGCATTCTGGAGAGAGTTCCCACTGCAATTGTCTGGGAAGCTTCCATCCCTCATCTGTCTGCCTGTCTGTCTGTCTGTCTGTCTGTCTATCTATCAAGCCATAAAGCGTCATTAGAGTGCAATGTTCAACCTTAAGACCTGGTTCTTTGGCTGAACCACAGATCTCCCCTCACTCAGCGCCTTGAGACCCTTACGGGTGAGCAGTTGCTCTTTACAAGACACCTGATTGATTGATTGATTGATTGATTGATTGATTGATTGATTGATTAGAAGGATCTCTTGGCACTGCACAAAATGTTGGAGCTCTCAATGGACACAGATGCAGCTCATCTGCCCCGCCTTATTAAACACCTATATCTTAATAATTTTTTTCTAAAGGAGATGTGATTTTGTTTGGTTTCCATCTGGGTGAAACAGATCACAACAGTTTGGAAACTTGAACTCTGAAGGCCCTCCTACTCCAGACTGCACGTCTATAGTTGGGCACAGAAAAGAGATCTAAACGATCACAAGGAGTGTAACTGATGACATTTCTTTTAACAATTTGCTTGACATGAAAGGGAGGTGATGGGATGGGGATAAGTGTGGTAATACAATGCAAAACGTAGTGAGACTGAAAAAGAACTATTTTCTCACTGGACGCCATTAAATCTGTTTGATCATCCCTGATAGATGATCAAACTTCTTGAGCACAAAAACAGCTTGACTATGTCTATTATGGATACGTTTAGAGTACATGTATGGATATATTGTAACAGAAATCCAAGTGAAAATTGATTAATGCATTCATCATCACGATTTTTCGGGAAAGGAAGAATGCTATTAAGAGTTCTTAGAAAATAAAAACAAGCTTTTGAAACTATGGAGAGTTAGGAGGGTTAAGTCAAATTAAAGTTAAATAGGAAACCAAAATTATTTATAAACTTGGCTCACGAAGTGTGTGATCACTTAGTTAAAGGATATCTTTTGGAAAGTTTGCCTAGAAACTGAGTCCCAGATGTAGGTAATAGCAATTTACCGAATGGTAAATACCAAATTTTACCGATTCGGTATTTACAATTCGGTAATTGCTATGTAGGTAAATAATTCGGTAAAAATACAGAATCTGTAAGATTCGGTAATTACCAATTCGGTAATTACCGAATCGGTATTTGCCATTGATTCCTATGGGCCTTGAAGCCCATAGGATTCAATAGCAAAATACCGATTCGGTACTTACCGAATCGGTAAAATTACCGATTTTACAAGGGGGACAGGGTGTCACTTTGACACCCTGTTGCACCCCTGTTTCGGGCTTGTGTGCCATGTGACACACAGACATGCCCTTAGGGCATGTCTGTGTGCCACATGGCACAGGTGTACATGCACAGATCTGCATGTACACTGTAATCCATTATTTACCATGGAATAGTATTCCATGGTAAATAACGATTCGGTAAGGGCCGGTGGCACTGATTACAGTGCCACCTACATATTGATTTACAGAATCGGTATATTTACCGATTCGGTATTTTACCGATTCTGTAAATTTACCGAATCGGTAAATAAACCGATTCTGTAAATAATATGCCCCCTACATGTCAATTTCCAAATACCGGTCGGTAACGGCCGAAATCGGCCGTTACCGACCGGTAATTGGCGACCTACATCTGGCCCCGAGTTGGGTGGGGACAGTATGGGTGCTTCCATAAGCAGCCGTATTATGATCAATCATTGAATACAACTACCATGGATATTTCTATAGGCGCAAACAGAGTCTGGTAGCAGTTCACAGACCATGCATACCCTGTGGACACAAAACAAGAGTTTTCTTCACAATTCTAAATGGGTTGTTAGAAAGACACTACAATTAAAGACATATAATAATTCTCTATCAATATTTAGCGTTAGGAGCAGGTGTAGGAAACCATCACATTTAGATATCTTTTACTGAACGAAGTTCAATCATTCTGAATTTGAAAATAAAATACTTTCAGGCATTTGCTCTTAGTCAGTTAGAGAGGGCTTTCGTGTTTGTGGGCTCCTGCGCATGTTCTTTTACTCAGCACCATTCTTACAGTAAAGATTTCTCAAAGCTTATCAGTTCAACTGACAATGGTCTCACTGGTCCGTCACTTACGGTCAAACCCTTATGTAATTTCTATCTACACTTCAATAATTTGTAATGACAAAAATATTCTGAAATTACCTGTGCATTAAAAAACTGGCGACGGCTGCTGGCAATTCTAAGCTTGGCTACCTGCAATGTGTGCTCTTAGACTGGATTTGTGAAAATCATTGGTCAGAAGAACGTGCTCATACTGTTAAGAGACAGACAGACGAATGACGCATGACGCCAATCAACAGAGACACCTGGAAACCAGGACGGGAGTTTTGAGAGCAGGCGGGTATCACACATCTGTTCTGGGCACTTGATGGCGCCCGCTGTCTGAATAACCAAACGCACTATCATTTATTGAAAATTCGATGCATTACACCAAAGTAAACAAGAAAAAACTGCCTAGAAGGTATTATGTCTTGTTTTGCCTTGCAAATGAGAAAATGTAATATAATGCATGGCTGAATTTCGTTCGAGGTAGAGCATTCGCAGGGGGCGGCTCCTCGTGATGGCGGAGGAGCATCGTCCTACTTGTCAGAGCCAGTCACAGAAAAATAAAATGATAATGAAAATATATGATTCTATTTTTCTTTAACGGGATTTGACATGCGTGGAGGGTGGGGTCGGGCCATGGCAGGCAGGTGGTGGCACTTAGAAGTGCGGATGTATTTTTGCTCGGCCGCCCTAGGCCCGCAAAACATACATGCGCACTTCTATTTCCCCAACCCTGCTGTGAACGCGTTTGTGTCCACAGTCAGGTTGGAGAAAGGCCTCAGGCTCACAGGCAGTGTCTGAGCGGCAGAGTAGTCCATTCAGACCAATCTAGACACTGCTCGCCCATCAGAGCAGCATCCAGATTGGCTGAGCAAGCCTCTGCCTTCTCAGAGACTGCTGGGAGAGCTCCGAGGCGTTGGAGGCTGCCAGGGAAAAGGTACCTTAAAAAAAAAATCAGCCACCCCTCCACCCCTGCTCTTCCCCCGCCACCCCACCCCCCACCTTCATGTTGTGGCGGCCAAGACTGGGCATCCAGGATGGCAGAGAGAGAGGTGCACTCTTCACATGAGCAAGAAGAAATGGTGGATAAAATGTACCACTGTTGCAGAACCAAAATACTTAGATTCATCCCAGTCAGGGTCGTAACACAGGTCCCAGCAGTCCCCGCAGCGCAGGGATCCTCAAACCTTCAGGGGACCCCAATCAGCTCAAAGTCTATGGATATTTGTGAGATACTGGAGACGCCAGGGGCCCTTTTCACATTCTGCAGGTGGGGCAGGGGCATGATTTTGGATTATGCCACTGGTCCCAGCCCATAAATTCTGGTGTATCACTTCTTATCATATAGCCAAGCCAGGTATGGAAGTGCATAGCTGATCGTGAAGGACCTATCTATGAAAAAACATGCCATTCACAATTACTAATTACTAAAACTGTAGAATCATTCCAGGGGTGGCTTCTCCATTTGAGCTGAGGGGAGGAGCGTCTCCCCACTTAAAAATCCCCTTAAAGCCCCGAGATGGAAAATAAAATGGTAAATCATTACCATTTTATTTTACATCCTCCTGTCCTGAACTGAGCGTCAGGACGGGGGTGGGGCCGCTGCTGAATGACAGCAGCAGGGAAGAGCATGGGCAGTTAAGGCACTTTTCAAAGTGAGCATGTCCCTTTTGCTTGTTGTCTTGGGACGGCCAGCCAGACATGTGCACTTTGAAACCTCTAACCCAGCTGTCTTCAGACAGCTTGGTTAGAGTACGTTCAGACCTCCAGGGCGCTGGGGAGCGCCTAGTGAGGTCACTCCCTCCTCTCAGGGCGCTGGTCTCATTTCATGAGAGCAGCACCAGGATTGGTGTAGGGAGTTTCCTGGTTGGGTCCATGCTGAAGTCCAGAGAGGTCCTATATTGTAAGTTTATTTTGCAGCACTCGTCCGTTGATTTCGATATTTTTTATAATTTTATGTCCAACCGCCCCCTCTCCCCATTGATGACAGTCGCCACTGAATCACACCTCATGAAGAAAACATTTTACATTTTAATCATTCCAGGCAACCACCTGTTCTTGCTTTTTGAATGGACAATTGTGGTCTTCTTGCCCTTTGGACACGGATCATCCTACCTGAGCAGGATATGGGATTACAGCTGAATCTGCATATGATCCTGCTGAATGTGATACTTAGCAACATGTCTTGCAGGACTTGTATGCGTCTATCCGAGTCCTGTGGGCTTAATTTGATACTTAGCAACATGTCTTGCAGGACTTGTATGCATCTATCCGAGTCCTGTGGCAAGATTTTGGCCAAATCGTGTTGGAAAAAAGCTGTACACTTGGATACAGTAGGCACAAGAACATGGAGACATCTTACTGCAGGCTAGGCGAATTTCCTTATTTTGTTTTCAGTAGCCACTACTTCAAAATGAGTCCATTTATTGCCTCACCTTTACAATTCTAAAAGAGTATCGGAGCTATTACAGTGAGAAGCAGCAAAGAAGACATTAAATGTATGTGATCCTTTTCAATAATGTTGGAGAAATAAGCTAGATATTTCCTCAATTACAATTTTAACAAGTACCTGTGCTGTTGTGCTTTGAACCTCTGGCCAAGGACCTTGATAAAAGGAAGCAATAAACGGTGTGTGATAAGTTGCTGTGCCTCCCCACCATCCTTTCCATTCTATCACCCATTTGTTAAATCTGTACCTCTGGTTGTCCCGTTGATTTTGTTCCTTCTCTGTGTAATGGTTTCTCTTTTGCCCCCTTATACTCTAGCATTGCTCCTTTGCCGGTCTCTCGTTACTCCGCGCATCTGCAGTCACCTTGCTTTGTGAATGAGTCCTAGCTCAACTGTTTCCTCATTGCGCTTGCATTATTCCAACCGTACTCTACCAGGCTACCAGAGGCACGATGATTTGAGGATCAGTATCTGCTATACATGTACTACAGGAGAAATCGGGTAATATGGAGTATAGGCAAGGTTGTGGTAAGCTTTTGCAGACTGGAAATTGGGATACACCAGGAGAGCAATAAATAAGATTTAAAGAATGGTGTCATCATGTAGGACATTCCCACAGATACACTGCCACACCATTGCTCCTAGAAATGGAAAAAGAGGCAGTGCGAGAAACATGATTCCTATTGACATGATCCAAGGAGGAGAAATGGATCACCATTGCCACATTTTAGCTCCCTGCTCCAAACATATTTCTATGTATTTCTATGTAGAGGACAGTGCAAGGGACGGACAGTCTCATTACACAACATCTCTCTTATTGTGTTTGGTGAGGGTGAATTTATTCATTCAGCAAACAGATGGGTAGGGAGGCAGAAGTCATTAAAATCCATATAAAAAATGTAACTAGGTAAATCAGTGTGTCAATTACAGCATGGTAGAGCCTACTACACAATTCTTGTGATTGTGGCAGAGCCAATGGGGCTGCTTCCATGCATCTGCAGAGTCACCAATTCGGCAGGAAAAAGAATATACCCCAGTACAGTGGTATGTGACAGTGTCACAGGCTAAATCCTTTCATCCACATTAGTGCAAAGGCTACTAATGTTGGTGCCATACCACCTTCTGCATTTAATCCTTAATCTTGATGCATATACACTTCCAATATTGGAATACGGATTGCCGATACTGAGGTTGACATTTTGCTCTATACCAGTCTTAATTATTTGAGCTGTTATAAGTTTGTAAGGAAATACCTGTCCTATTTTACTATCTTTGACATCAAATGGGCTCCAGAAACTAATGAAGGAATCTGGGGATTTTATCACTTCCAAGAAAATGGTCATTAATAAGTCCAAGACATTTACTATGATCTATGGGAAGAAGATGTAGATCTTTCTTTATTGGGGACTCACCTACTGTCAGAGGTAAACTCCTTTTGCCATCTAGGAATTCTGTTTGAGAGAAATGGTGCATGGACTCAACAGGTCACTAATGCTAGGTCCAAGATGACTAGGAATTGCCACTTGGATGGCAGCCGACCGGTTAAAGAGATGGTAGACAAATATAAAGCTGGAGGACTGTCCACCGCCACATTTGGAGAAGGTCTTGGGGGTTATACCTCGAGCTGCCCCCTCCATGTGGAGAAGAATTCCTTTTCTGAAGCAGATGTTATGCCTGCCTGTCTCAGCCTCGTCTGTAAGCATACACAGGGAGGTTGGTCTGCAAATTGTGAAAGATCTGCTCTTTGTAAAACATTTATTATTGTGATACTCTATCTGGTCCAAAGCGGAAACTGGTTTAACCAAACTAGTCATTTCAGACTGTCTTGCTGTGGATCATATTTTAAATATTCCCTGGTTCTGTCACATTGGCGCCTCCTTTAGAAGGTTATTTAATATTTCTGTTCTTCAAGATCCCCTTAAATCTTTGACCCTTAATAAAGCTCTATCAAGCCATGTTTTCTTGATTATAGGCAGGATCTTAGAATAAAGACGTCGACTGTTGTCTATTACATGTCATCTGCCCTACAGGTCGATTGTCAATATTTCTAATCCTGTGTGAATATGCATCATCAGGTTGTATTTACTAGATTTCATGCCAGCATAGTACATCTTTTAGTTGCATTCCCGGTAATGAAGGTACGCCCTCTGGATATGACGCCCTGCCCTTGTGATGGGTGCACCAAGCAAGGCACCCAGCACTTCATGCTTTTCAGTGGTTTCTTCAAGCATTTGAGGAGGTACCATTTTAAACCATTCTTCCTGGCACAGAATATTAGAGAATATAAGTGTACATTAAGCTACCTGTTTTCACTTGACACCCCATTCGTGTGTATAATTGTTGCACTTTTTATCACAAAGGCAACACAAGTCAGGAAACAGCTGGTTTGAGATGTGGTTTTTAAACTAAAGTTTTATTATTTGAGTATTTTTTATATCTATATGCACTTATTACGAAGGCAATATAACTCAGGTAAAGGATGGTTTGAGTTGAGGTTGTTTTAACTAATATATTAACATATTTGTGTATTTTCATGACTGTATATTTTTAATTGATGATATTACGTTGTACTTTTATGCCTGTGTTTTTTAATCTGCTGAATAAAGCTATTAATCGTATTGAATGCATTTAGTGCTGGTGACATTACTACTAAACACCTTAATGGGCTTGATTAAAAAAATCGTAGCAATTGGATGCTACTGCAGTTGACTGCAATCAATGCAAGTTGCATAACAAAATACACGCCAGTCGCATCCTGATATAGGGTTTGGGTTGTGGTGTATTATATTGTGAGGTTATGTCACCTCGCCAAATAATGCCTTCAAAAAACTGCATTGGGTTCAGTCAGGCTCATTTGTAAATTTATTGCTCAACCCTCAGTAACTGTGGCTTTGAGTAGCTAGGCTTAAACAAAGGAACTAGTGTAAAATATTTACACACACCAAACAATAGAATAAGAAAGTCACATAGTGCAAAATAAATCTGACAGCAATTAAAAAAAAAGATTTCATTTTAATTCATTTTTAGATGCTAAAGCAAACGAAATCCCTTAGAGGATTCCGGAGACATAGATTTTTAAGTAAAACGTAAATCTAAGCTGTTTAGTCCAAAGAGCAAACAAGCATTGGTAACCATAAAGTTTGAAAATTTTTGAAGAGTTGTGTTTAACTACTCCGGCTCGGACTGGGAGACCTATTCTGATAGGCAGAACTTCAGGAAGGTCAATAAAGAATAAATATTTGGACATTTACCTGTTCACCAAAGCAGACTCAAGTCAAGATCCGCACTCAACACAAGAACAACCATAGACTTCATAGAGTGCTCATGATGCTGAGGATACAGAAATATTCTCTGGGTGCTATGCAGTCGCCCGGGGCCTTCCTAGGGTTATTCATCGGTCCACGGGTAAGGTGGGGCAATTTGGTCCACAGGAGTCAGGGACCCTTGAAGTCCTCTTTGAGCCAGCAGAAGTCCAGTTACGACTGGGCGACCTTGTATCCGGTCACAGCAGGTCCAGTGGTTTCCTTTGGCAAGGGCTAGTGTCTGTCTTTAGCAACCAGTATGCACTCTGGTGATTCTCCGGGATCCAGCAGACTTCGGAGCGCAGAGGAGTAGTCTTCTTGGTTGGACGTCAGCGGTTAGCAGCAATTCAATGAAAATGGCTACCAACCAGCCAGAACCGGCTACTTCAACAAACAACTGACCAACTACCTCGAGGAGAACAACATCCTGGACCCGTCCCAGTCCGGGTTCCGCAGCAACAGCAGCAGCGAAACTGCCCTCATCGCCGCCACCGATGACATCAGGACCCTACTAGACAATGGAGAAACTGCGGCCTCATCCTCCTGGACCTGTCAGCCGCCTTCGACATGGTCTGCCACTGCACACTACGAACACGCCTCCATGACGCCGGGATCCAAGAGAAGGCCCTGGACAGGACCACCTCCTTCCTCTCCCGCAGAACACAGAGCGTCCGTCTCCTCCCCTTCCGCTCCGAAGCCACTGAGAACATCTGCGGCATACCCCAGGGCTCATCCCTCAACCCAACACTGTTCAACATCTACATGGCACTGCTCGACCACGTCGCCCGACTGCACAACCTCAACATCATCTCCTATGCCGATGACACCCAACAGATCCTCTCCCTCACCAAGGACCCCCACACCGCCAAAACCAACCTCCACGAAGGAATGAAGGCCGTCGCCGACTGGATGAGGAACAGCTGACTGAAACTAAACTCGGACAAGACGGAGGTCCTCATCCTCGGATACACCCCCTCGACCTGGGAAGACTCCTGGTGGCCGACCGCACTGGGAACAGTCCAACACCCACCGACCATGCACGCAACCTCGGGGTCATCCTCGGCTCCACCCTCTCCATGACGAAGCAGGTCAATGCTGTCTCTTCCTCCTGCTTCAACACCCTCTGCATGCTCCGCAGGATCTACAAGTGGATCTCCACCAAAACAAGAAGAATGGTCACCCAGGCCCTCGACAGCAGCAGACTAGACTACGGAAATGCCCTCTACACAGGAGCCTCAGCCAAACTCCTGAAATGGCTCCAACACATCTAGAATGCCTCTGCACGCCTGATCCTCGACTTCCCTCGCCGTAGCCACATCACACCCCACCTGAGACACCTGCACTGGCTCCCCGTCAACAAGAGGATAACCTTCAAGCTCCTCACCCACGCACACAAGGCACTCCACAACACCGGACCAGCGTACCTCAACAGCCGACTCAGCTTCTACAACCCGCCCGCCAGCTCTGCTCCGCCGACCTCGCGCTCGCCACTGTCTCCCAAATCCGAAGAGTGACCGCCGGCGGCAGATCATTCTCCCACCTCGCCGACAAGACATGGAACACCCTCCCCATCCGCCTACGGCAGACCCAAGACCTACTGACCTTCAGAAAACTCCTCAAGACCTGGCTTTTCTAATAGTAGCAGCCTCCCCACCACTTAGCGCCTTGAGACCCTCATGAGTAAGTAGTGCGCTGTACAAATGCGTTGATTGATTGATTGATTCAACTATTTTGGCCATGGTGCTGGAACAGGTCATCAGTTGAGTGACTTTTGGAGTTAAGTTTATCTGTCTGAGACTCTGGAGGGACTTTTCTATGAGTCAGGCACCACAGGCACAGTTCTTGCTTCACTTGCTCAAGGGGCAGCAGGTGCAGTCTAATGGTTAGTATTTTCTGTTTGCTGGTGCAATAGAGGCCTCCCTCTGCGGCAGGCCTCTATTGTTCTTGGGCTGGAAAGTAGTTCACACTACTCCCCAGTAGGGCAGAAGGTTAGCTGGTGTCCAGCAACAGTGCATGGCTACCGGATAAACTGAGCAACAGAGTGGCAACTCTGTAAAAGTTGATTTTCTTTAAAAGTGACAATAAGTTTGACTTGGGCATCAAGTTGGGTTTGATGCCACGAATAATTTGATACCTTGAAGTACTATTTTTACTAGTCCCATTCAGAAGTTATCAAGGCTGAGGTATCAGCCTGTAACTTTGTGCTTGCCAATCGGACTACTAGCTTTTTCACAGTAAAAACAACAATTTGCGGGGTTTGCTGTTAAAACATATTCAAGTACATGTCCTACTTAATAATAGTCAGCACTCTGCATTAGGGCTCAGTAGGCCTTCCTTTCCGATGACATAAATTTTGCTAAGGGAGGTCTGGGCTTTGCCTAGAAGTTTAAATTACAAAGTTGAACTAGCAGTTTTAAAACTGTCTTTCCAGTATGCAGTGGCAGGCAGGGAGGCATGTTGTACTTTGTCTTACTTAGCTTGGCTTCAGCCCTGGTGGACACTTTAAGTTACAGGCCCTGGGTACCCCTGCAACAATATTCTAAGGACTTACATGTAAGCTAACGTATGGCAATTGGGGTTAGCCAATTCAACATGCATTTTGTAGGGGTTTTGAGAGAGCACAAGTTTGAAAAAAATGTATAAGTACGCCATATTTACAAGCACGTAGTTAGTTTAAACATGTTTTGCACACGAGTGTTTTATATTCAATAGCGAAATGTATAGAATGTTAAGTAGAGTAACCATAATTATAACGGTGTGAGATTAAATGTAGAAATGTTGGAGTATATGTGAAAACCTCATGGTTCTCTCATGTTAAAAGAGTCATGTCCGAATTAAATGTAACTTGGATTCCAGTATTTTGTGTAGGCCTTAGGGCAATTCACAGCAAACCTGAACGTGCTGCTAAAATAATGTGAGATAAAGTTGACATGGTTCTTTCAAAATGTACTATTGAACTTAGGGTTAAAAGTATATGCTTTATAGATGTGTTATTTTAGAAACGTATGCTCGTTAAGAATGTTTGCTGTTTAAATCAAGTTAACGTTTTAAGAGTGCAGGAACCTGCTGCATGTAAATCAAGTAGGCCAGAACAGATAATGTCATGTAGTTTAAATCGTCATGTGCTCGTTAGAGGAGAGGTCGTGAGGTGTCCAGTATGGAGCTCTGAGAGTGTTTTATGGCCTAAGATATGGTGGAGTCTGGAATTTGAGGCCCACTGCAGGACGAGCTGTATGCAGGTGCGAGGGTCCTAATCAGCTCGAATGAAAGGGACTTTGTTCAGTGGCGCCTTGCGCAGGCCTGTAGGAGTTTCCAGGAATTTCAGGGGGTATCAGCGCACTGAAGAAGCCGCCTGGGAACCAAGGTCAACTATAACGAGGGTCTTCAAGAGTACCATCATGGAGTTTGCCGCGGAAAGATGTACCACGTGAGGGGCGTCCCAAGGGGCGTTTCTATTGGAAATGTGATTTGGTTTTAGGGAAAGTGACCCGGGAGGAGAGCAGAGCAGATGATTTTGGGAGCCTAAGGAAGCGGATGGGTAGGCAGATAGACCGATCAGGAGAGACCCATTATCAGAGAAGAGACAAAGAGAAGTGCGTGATCTTCTTAGGAAATCACCACGGCTGACACCTAGAGGGTAAAGATCTTGTTAAGTAGGGATGTCATTTAGTGTAGTGTAGGGACAGACTAACCTTAATTTTTCTTTCTGTAATGACTTTGAGGTTGCAACTTGTATTCATTTTGGCAACGCTCATGTTATTAGAAGTTGTACTTATTATCTTGTTCTTCAGACTCAGACTATTCAAAAAGTTCATGTTCATAGTGATTCCGATCTACCTCTTGAATCTCATTTTGAGAAGTTTGTATCTTCAGTTATCTTTGACTTTATATTAAATCTTTAAAACTTTATTTTGGTCAGTGGTCATTTAGAGTGGTGTAAGTTCTTAAATTGATTGTTTATTGCGAGATTACCTTTTACTCAAGACAGGTACCAACGATTCAGTCGACAGGAAATGGGATTTGGTAAGATAATTAGTAACCAGTAATCCCGCGTTAGCAGTTGGTAGCAGAGTGAGGATGGTTATCTTCTTGAGGAAGGTAATCTAGAGAGGTTAGTTTACCCCAAGGCCCGAGACGTCGAGAGACGAGCAGCGGAAGAATCGTGTGCCGAAAGGTGCAGACGGTGCGAGAAAAGCAGCAGTATCGGAGAGTGAGTATAAAAAGGGTCATGCGTGAACAGATTGCGGTGTTTTGTGTTGTATTTGTATTGTAATGTCTTGCGGAGTTGAATGCCTGTAGTGTGAAAGAGAGAAGGTTGTGAGCGCGCGCAACCTGGTAAACTGGTAACCTGGTAAACGGGTGTACTGGTGAAATCTTAAGTTCAGGCCAGAGCTTAAGTGGTTTTGGGTGTATCGAACATCCAGGGTAGTTGTCGACCATAGTACGGAGGTCACGAGGTACCATTGACCGCCGTGGATCCAAGATAGGGGGAGTGTAAGAGTGAGTGTATGAGTAACGGACGCTGGTCGAAAGTTACTGTGTGTGAGTAACCTATCGGAGAAGGCGATTGTCTGGAAGTAATCGGAAAGACATTTCGCCAAGTTAAGGTGACAACTACAGAAAGACTGTGGGCGTACAGTCAAAGAAAGGTGATCGCTTGGACGGAAGTAATCATTTTTCAGAGTATGAATGGGATGCGTGCATGACCGAGGAGACGAGCTGAGAAAGGAGGGGAACTGCTGCGAAGGGGGACGGGTGACGTCGGCTAGAGCCGCGCTCTGATTGAGCGGTTGGTGTGACGTTAGCTAGAGCCTCGCTCTGGTTGGGCGGCTAGAGTGACGTCGGAGGAAAGCCGCGTACGGATAGGCCAGTTAGTGAGAACGGCGCCGAGATTGGTGGAATATCATCAGGAAGTAAACAAACGCGGAGAAAAGAGAAATCATGAAGTGTTTTAAGTGTTTGAAAGGGATTTTTAAACGTAAACGAAGTGAACATTATTACGGGGAAGAGGCTCCCCCAGAGGGTACGCCAGCTCATTATATGGCAACGAATGTTGGGCTGCATACGATATTGTGGATTGGGGCTTGGAATAAGCTTACGGAAGGAAATGAGGAAATGCAGTTCCCGAAGTATGGAACGTTTAAATTAGAGGTGTTACATCGGCTAAAAGCAACCATGTCCTCATTGAAACCCTCACCTAGACCAACACAGTTTGAGGCACTTAATGCATGGATTAAGGCTGCACACGACCGAAATTTGAACAGGCGTCAACAAAGGCTGACGCGATCGGTAAGGGCAGTGCGAGATTCCAAATGGGATGAGGAGGAAAAGCGTTGGAGGGTACAGACCATTGAGGTGGAGAAAATGTATCCGATGAGGGAGGTGTCAGGAGGAGGAAACCTCATGGAAGAAGACGAGGAAAGCGAGTCGGAGGACAATCTGATAAACAGATTGTTAATGGATAGACCACCTCCGAGAGTGGGATTGATAGAAGATAGAGGGCTCGCAAGGGAAGATGGGAATGAGATAGAGGGATATACACCACTCCCTATATCGGAATGGACACCTAGCAAAGGCGGAGAAACACCTCCAAACAACACTGTACAGAGTGTAGTGGGAAGGTTTGTGGTGCAGAAAACGCCAACCACAGAAAGGGTTGAGTCTGTGGGATTGCCAGACGCTCTTCAAGTGCCTGTTACCATAGGACCCATAGTTTCGATCTATAATTCTGAGAGAGATAGAGGGGAACAACAAAGGCAATTGGATAGGGAAAGGATTGAGATGGAAAGGAGGAATAATGTGACGAATGCATGGAAACAATTACCAGGTTCGGTAACGTGGAACACCCCATTAGACACAACTGTCGGTCCCAATTCAGAACAGGGAGGTCCGAGAGGACCAATGGATCTAAGGGGACCGCGGCCAAGATCTTTTTCAGAGTTAAGAGCTGATTTGAGGGAATGGGACGGGTCCATAGTATCTCCGAGTAACAGGACAAGAACGGAACCAGAGTGGGAAAGCAGGGGTAACGGAACTGTATCTCATTGTGGGGCCAGCGAGAGTAGTCAGGGCCGGGAAGGCCAAAGTCAAGAGAATAGAGGGGATGCATGTCCTACAAATCAGAGAGAACAGCCGGAACAAAATACTAGGATTGTAGAATGTGAGGAAATGTCCCGTCTCTGGGGGAAAGGAGGAGATGAGGCGGTACGGGCTTTTCAGAATAGGTTTAGGTGCCTTCATCATACACTCGGGGAAGACGTTCAACATTGGAGAAAGGAGAACAGCGATAGGTCCCGCCACGCCTCGAATAATCAGGAACCACAGGGAAGTAGGGAAGAAAGAGGGAGTAATGGAACATCTTACCCTGCATCCCGTGAAACTAGCCCGGAGGGGGAGAGAGGGGCTATGAGGCATGAAGGAGTGTTTCACCACCCACCCCGAGAAGATGGAAAGGCATGGGACTTAGAGAGATGGGAACAGGGGAGGACTCCCTATAATTCACCAATACCTAAACGTAGATCTCGGAGCTGGGATGGGAGAGATGCGGATGGAGGAGCTAAATTGAGTGCCTTGAAAGCTGAAATAAAGGCAAAAAGGCTTGATGTTACCAGTTTAAAATCAGATGTTGATGAGATAATAGATGGAACATTGCCTTTGGAAAGGATAGAATTGTATGAGCAGGATGAGTTATTGTTCATGGCAAAGGATATTACTAGGAAAGCTAGAGCGTTTCATGAAAAACTGACTGATTTGGCAGACAAGTATGCCGTGGATTTGTCTAGGACAAGGGCATTGCAGAGCAACCACAGATTACAGTACGCAGACCAAGATCTAGATGAGAAGAGAACTACTGGATTAAAAACACACATAAGAGAGCTGGTAACAGGGATAAGAGTGTGGAGAGAACTGGATAAATGGGAAGAAAGGTGGTCGAAAAAGGGCACAGTTAGGCGAAGTACAAATGTGATGACCCCTGAGGGAAGGGTAATGCAGATGGAGGCATTCCCTTTGCGAGAAATATCAAATGGAAATTATGTACATGTGCCCTGGAGTAGAGGAGACTTAGCCGCATTTACCAACTCATTTCCGAAGTTGCGGGACAATCCAGTCGAATGGTATAAGCAGGTAGAGAGGTTTGTTAAAATTTCGAAAGTATTATGGATAGATTTGAACACGTTGTTTGACATCGTGGTCCCATCTGATCTATGGACCCCTTGCAAGACTAGTGTCGAATGGCCAAATGCTGAACCATTGAGAGATGTTCGAACAAATGGACCATCTGAGATTGTCATGCGAAAGTATGAAAGGGTAATAGCATGGCTGAAAGATAAGGTACCACCACAGGATATAGATTGGGTAAAAATAGACCGAACAAGGCAGGAACCCAAGGAGACAGTTCACGAGTTTTATGAAAGATTGTTGAAAACATTCAAGCAATACAGTGGACTAGATGTAATGGATCCCAAAGACATAGGGCAGTTCGTGTCAAAGTTTGTCTTGGGGTTGAGACCTGATATTTGTTTGATGATACAGCAACATTTAATCTGTTGGCAGAACAAACCACTAGATGAGATTTTACGATATGCGAGGTACTGCAGTGACGAGATAGATTCTAAAGCCAAGAATCTAAAGGAGAAATTGATGGTGGTGCAAATGCAGTCCGCTGGGAAGGGTGGCCAGCAGAAGCAGGGGATGGGACGAAAACCAAATGGTCAGAACAAAGATAATGAAGAAGGGCAGAGACCTAGGATAGACTTTGCCACTTTAAAGAAAACGACAAAGTGTCATCTGTGTCATCAGGTGGGGCATTGGCGACGCGAGTGTCCCTTTAACCCTGAAAACGGGGAGCTAGAAGTAGAAGAACAGGTCCAAGAAGACCCAGTGCAAAAGGTGACAGTCCCAAGTAATAAGGTGGCCAAAGGGGGGACTTCGGCTCCACGGGCCCAATTCCCACAGCCACCGAAGATAGCAGCTGGAGGAAAGGTCTTTAAACAAATGCCTCTGTTTATCGAGGAAGAAAAATGTTATTACATTGATCCATTGACAGGACAACGGGTGAGCAGTGAAGAAGACTGTACCCTCGGGGCAGTTCTAGAAGTGGATCAGAGAGGGCCATTTGTTGAGGCAGAAGTGGCAGGGTGTCCCACTACGTTCTTAGTGGATACTGGGGCTACTCGTTCGACTCTGAGATCAGCGGTGGTTCCAGACTTGCCGATGTCAGGGGAAACAATTCAGGTGGTAGGAGTCGCAAATAAGAGAATGACTAGTCCATTGACAGAACCAGTATCTGTGAAGATAGGCAATCATATGAACGAACATCAGTTTGTGGTTTGTGACTCGAGTCCGGTATGTCTGTTAGGAAGGGATTTGTTGTGCAAATTGAACTGCACCATATACTGCACCCCGCAAGGAGTGGAGGTACAGACTACCGACGATGATGCTACCTTTAAGGTGGCCAATTCAAAATTCTGTGTAGAACTATATCCTACTCTGACTGTAGAAGATCTTCCACAAGACTTAAGAGATGCAGTGGCGTCAGAGGTGTGGGATTTCACAGGAGAAGATATAGGATTGATTAAAGGGGTAGAACCGGTAAAAATTCTGGTAAAACCAAATGTTGAGTTTCCAAGAACGCCTCAATACAAATTGTCCCAGGAAACGATTGCAGGAATAAAGCCTGTGATCGAGTCAATGATACAGCAGGGAATACTGAAAGAAATCGTGGGCAGTCCTTGTAACTCCCCGATTATGGGTTTGCAGAAACCTAGTGGGAAGTTTAGGATAGTTCAGGATTTACGAAAGATTAACAACATAGTCGTTTCATGTTGTCCCGTGGTACCGAATCCATCAGTAATATTGTTTCAAATACCATGTCAAGCAGAATGGTTCACAGTGATAGATCTTTGCCAGGCTTTCTTTTCAATCCCATTGGATGAAGAGAGCAGGTACCTTTTTGCGTTTAAAATGGAAGATCGCGTTTTAACATGGTGTCGAATCCCACAAGGATTCACAGACAGTCCATCCATCTTCAACCAGTTGTTGAAGAAGAATCTTGAAAATCTAGTACTGCCACAGAACTCGGTTCTGGTACAGTACATAGATGACCTACTTGTTGCGTCAGAAACAGAGGAAGCTTGTAAAGTAGATTCAATTGCCTTACTGAATCATTTAGCTGAGAATGGACATAAGGTATCTCCGAGCAAGTTACAGTATTGTCTGACAGAAGTACAGTATCTAGGGCACAGGTTAGAAAAAGGGAAACGTAAGGTGTCCCCAGAGAGGATTGAGGCGATAATGAAAATGAATGCGCCTACAACACAGAGAGAAGTTAGAATGTTCCTAGGAATGGTGGGTTACTGCCGACAGTGGATAGTTAACTTTTCACTGAAAGCAAAGCCCTTACAGAAACTGACGCACAAGGAGGTGAGTGATCCGGTACCATGGGATGAAGAATGTCTGGTGGCGTTTTTACAGCTGAGAGACGATTTATGTCGTGCTCCGGCTCTGGGAATGCCGGATTACGAAAAGTCATTTTCACTCTATTGCTGTGAGAGAGAGGGATGTGCTTTGTCAGTCTTGGCACAGACCCACGGTAATGCCCGTAGACCAGTTGCATATTTTTCGGCTACATTAGATCCAGTAGCCGCAGCGTTGCCCGGATGTCTCAAATCCGTTGCCGCAACGGGTGTCAGCATTGAAAGGAGCGAAAGTATTGTAATGGGACATCCAGTGGTGGTGTATGTACCGCATTCAGTTGAATTGTTAATGACCAGGACGAAGACGCAGCATCTGACCAATAGCAGGCTCACGCGTTATGAGCAAGTTATACTTGCCGCAGAAAACGTGACTCTCAGGAGATGCTCTGTCTTGAATCCTGCTACTTTGATGCCATTACCTACTGTAATAGAAGGCGAAGGATGTGAAGACCACGATTGCCTTGATGTGACTGAACTATGCACGAAACCCAGACCAGATATAGTGGATGAGCCATTGTCTGACCCCGATGAAATTTACTTTGTTGATGGCTCATGTTTAAGAGACGATACTGGTCGGTTGAGAGCAGCTTATGCTGTTTGTACCATTACTGGAGTTGTGGAAGCCGCTTGCCTGGAAGGAGTACATTCCGCACAGGTAGCAGAGATTATTGCCCTAACTCGTGCCTGCATAGCAGGAAATGGAAAGAGAGTCACCATCTACACGGACAGCCAATATGGTTTCGGTGTGGTTCATGATTTCGGGCAGTTGTGGTCTCAGAGGGGTTACATGACTTCCTCTGGTTCGCCCATTCGAAATGGAGAATTTGTGCGATTGCTGATAGAAGCATTACAAGGTCCTGTTGACATTGCAGTAGTGAAGTGTGTAGCTCATACTAAGAATACAGATTTTGTGTCACAAGGTAATAGATATGCTGATGAAGTCGCACGCTATTGTGCGGAACAAAATTATTCTTTCTCAAAGGTGGAAATAGAAGGTGCAGAAGAAAAGACTGAATTAAGTATGATGTTAGAAACTGTAGACACTTGGGAGGATTTAAGGATAATGCAGGAGAACGCACCTGAAACAGAGAAAAAGGCATGGGAAATAGCAGGCTGTGTGCGAAGTGAAATGGATTTTTGGGTTTCAGCAGATGGGAGAGCTGTGTTACCTGAAGAATTAGCTAATCCCATGGCGAGAGAAATACATGGTCCAGTACATCTAGGAAGGGATGCTATGATGAGAGTTTTTAGGCAGACTTGGTATTGCCCGAAATTCAGAATAGCGGCAGAATCAGTATGTAAGCGATGTGTTACCTGCCAACAACTGAACGTAGGCAAACGAACACCAGTCACACTGAGTCACATTGGGAGGTCGGGGGGGCCTTTCAATAGAATGCAACTAGATTTCATTGAAATGCCAAGAGTCAATCGCCTTCGGTATGTGTTGGTGATTGTATGCGTATTTTCCAGATGGGTTGAAGCGTACCCTACACGTAGGTGCGATACACTCACAGTGGCTAAATTGTTGCTCAGGGAGTTGATACCGCGCTTCGGGGTGCCTGCCTCTTTGGAATCGGACAGAGGAAAACATTTTAACAGCGAAATAGTGAAGATGTTGTGCTCCACACTGAATATCGACCAAAAGCTGCATTGTAGTTATCGACCAGAAGCTTCAGGAATTGTGGAACAAGTGAATGGCACTTTGAAGAATAGATTGGCTAAAGTAGTGGCATCCACATCTTTGAGTTGGCCAGATGCTCTTCCATTGGTGCTCATGAGCATGCGCAGCACACCTGATAGGAGGACAGGTCTCTCTCCCCACGAGATCCTGATGGGGAGGGCCATGAGACTTCCTACAGTTCCAACTACTGCTCTATTGAATATTACAGATGATCTGATCTTGGATTATTGTAAAGGACTGTCTGACGCCATCCATTCTGTGTCCCTTCAGGTGCATGCGGCTGAAGTTCCAGCAGCGAGGAACCTGTGTCATGACCTGAACCCAGGGGACTGGGTCTTGGTTAAAAAGCACGTCCGGAAGAACTGCCTAGATGTTCGCTGGCGTGGGCCCTTTCAGGTAATCCTGATCACGAACACCGCGGTGAAGTGCGGGGGGCTGCCAAATTGGATCCATGCATCCCATACTAGAAGAGTTCCAGCACCTCTAGAAGGAACAGCTCCCATCCCAGACGAAAGCCCGGAAGTGGAAGAAGAGTCGCAAGAAGGGATTGAGGCAGCTGAGGAGGTGTCGGAAGAAGTTGGGAACGCATCGGATTCAGAAGAAGAGCGAAGGCAGGACGGCAGTGAGACAGAAGACGCAACTGAAGGAGAGAGCAGAAGTGAATACGACTCAGACTCAGATCCGTATCGGAGCGATCAAGAACCAAGTGGGAGGACAAGGAATAGGAGAATAAGGCTTGGAGCTGCCACTTGGCCAACAAGGAGAAGAAGGCTAAGTTTGAGGTCGGCCCAGGAAGAAACGCTTACTCCTATATCCGAAGACTCAGATCCAGAAGAAGATATCCAGGATCAAGCCGAGGAGGGTCTTAGAAGATCAAGTAGGGTGCGAGTGCCTAGCAGAAGATACTCTACTCCCGACTGGACCTACCTTGTTGCAGATGTCTGGGAGATACAGAACAGGGAGGATCAGGGAAGTGGAACTGATCAGAACTGACCCGATCATCACAGTGCAAATAAAGTTTCTACTGCCAGGAGCGGAGACCGAAAGGTTGCTGACACTCAACATCGTTCATCCTGCTCTTCTGAGTGGAATAAGAAAATTGCTTTTAGAGACAGTTGAGTTTCCAGTTTGCTGTTCACGATATCCAATATTGGAGGGAACTCTTCTTCGTTTGGAAATGCTTGAGCGAGTAGTAGAAATGCTAGGAGCGCTTATTGTTGTGGACTAATACCATATTGTGAATGTCTTCAAAGGGGCGCAGAACTGGAAAGGTGAAGAAAGTGATCTTGATTAGAACGGACCCCTTTGTAACTGTGGATGTAGAACTGATAGTACCAGGAGTGGAGATTGAAAAGACATTAACTCTTCATTTTGTTCGTCCCCTGGTCCAGAGTGAAATAAGGAGAATAATCCTAGAGACAGTTGAATTCCCGTGTTGTTGCAAGAATTGCCCAGAACTCGAGGGAATGTTTCTTCGTATGGACATCTATGAGGATGTAGTGTCACTCCTTGAACCATACATAACTTCAGACGAAAATAAGACTGTTGAAAAGAAATTGTAAAAACTTGTTGCAAGATAACCTAGCGCCGAGTGGAAGAAGAAAAGTGATAGGGGTTTCATTTTAGTGGATGGAGAAGGGCTAGGGTTGTCTATTTTCTACTGGACTTTGAATTGTTTTGCGGAAATAAATTGTCAAGCTTCCAAGTGTTCCAAGAAAGACATTGCAAGAGAGAAAGACTTTGTTTGAAAAGAAGAGGAAGTGAATGCTGGAAGAAAGTCGAAAACTACACTGTTTGAGAACATGGAGGCTGGCAACCCGAACCGCAGGGCAAAATGTATAGCTGTTACATTTTTAGGAGTAGTGGTTTCTCTTATTATTTTAGTGGTAACTGTTTCATTCCTAGCAGGACACGAAGGGGATGGAACCACAGTTAAGGAGGATAAGGGAGTGTCAACACCGAGAACTACCATTATTAAGGAGAAGGGAAACATCAATGAGAAAGACAAAGCGTTGTTAGATGCAGAAGTAAAAAGGTTACACATGGATGAGTCACAGGGGAATTACAAGTCAAATGCTTATGCTAAGTTGCTTTATGAATATGTTGATGCCATGGAGGTAAAGGATTGCTATGTCTGTATGCAATTACCAATTTCGGTGGAGGAGGGTATCAAATACCATCATCTCCCGTTGACATATGGGATAACGTGCAGTTTATTGTTAAGTATGTTTTATGGACGAGACGGATTTGAGTATTACTTCTCGAATTTCGACTCGACATTGCCAGAGGTTCCGAATTTCAAGCATTTGAACAAATGGGACTACTACAAAAGCGAAGACAGGTTACACAAATGGTTTATTCCATGGAGAACGTTAGATACTTCACATGCTCGAATCAACAATTTGACTTGTCAAATATCAGAAGTTGAGAAAAAGTTTATAGCACAGGTAGATACTAGATACAGGAAGCAGAAGGTATTGAAGGCATCAGGACAAGGGGAAACAGATTGGACCAAGGAGGAAAGGGCACAACAACGAAAAGGTAGTATTGGTCCAATTGCTTTGGATAAGGAGAAACGGGGGAAACTGTGCATTCACAGGAGTTACTCCTATTATGAAAACGTTTATGTAGGACAAGTAAATTGTGAACATGCCTTTCAATTGGAGTATTACTCTAAGAACTTCATGAAAGGGATGCAAGCAATACCAAATGTATATTTTGTATGTGGAAGATATGCCTATGTGAAGTTACCAGATAATTGGTACGGATCATGCTATCTGGCTGTTGTCTTCCCTAAAATATATCATGTTGAGAATTTAGACACGCCTAAGAAAGAAATATCAACTAGATGGAAGCGAGGGCTGGGTGCAGCAGAAGTAGTTGGAGATGTAATAGGTGCTGCATTCCCTTTCTTAGGATTGATAATGAATGACATTAAGATCAGGAGGTTAGCTACAGTCGTAGATAGACTGTCTGCCAGTACTGCAAGATCCTTGATGCTGATAGAGGGGGAGATGCAATCGATTAGGGCAATGGTTCTTCAGAACCGACTTGCTTTAGATGTTCTGTTAGCAAAAGAGGGAGGAGTCTGTAGGGCCTTGAAGGTACAGGAATGCTGTACTTACATTCCAGACAATTCAAAGCCTCTAGAGAAGTATATACAAAACATCACTGCCATACACTACGAAATTGAGGACCTGGCGAAGGTAAATGTGTGGGAAAAAGTAGGTCATGGAATGGGTAAAGTTGGAAGTTGGTTTGCCAACTTAGGAAAGGGTATCGTTTGGTACATATTGAAACCCATCATCATAGTAGTGATTTGTGTAATCACTTTGTGGGGATTGGTGCGTTTGTATCAATGGTATAGAGCAAATAGGTTACAGAGAGCTATGAAGAAACAGGAAGAAGAGTTGACAGCGATGCAGGACACTCAATATAAGAGTCTGAAAGCATTAGAGAGTATGAAAAGAAGTGGTACTGCCCTGTCTTCACTTTAAAGGTTCTACATTTTTGATGTCTTGGTAATGATGACCCCTAAAGGTCATCAAAGGGGGGACTGAGAGAGCACAAGTTTGAAAAAAATGTATAAGTACGCCATATTTACAAGCACGTAGTTAGTTTAAACATGTTTTGCACACGAGTGTTTTATATTCAATAGCGAAATGTATAGAATGTTAAGTAGAGTAACCATAATTATAACGGTGTGAGATTAAATGTAGAAATGTTGGAGTATATGTGAAAACCTCATGGTTCTCTCATGTTAAAAGAGTCATGTCCGAATTAAATGTAACTTGGATTCCAGTATTTTGTGTAGGCCTTAGGGCAATTCACAGCAAACCTGAACGTGCTGCTAAAATAATGTGAGATAAAGTTGACATGGTTCTTTCAAAATGTACTATTGAACTTAGGGTTAAAAGTATATGCTTTATAGATGTGTTATTTTAGAAACGTATGCTCGTTAAGAATGTTTGCTGTTTAAATCAAGTTAACGTTTTAAGAGTGCAGGAACCTGCTGCATGTAAATCAAGTAGGCCAGAACAGATAATGTCATGTAGTTTAAATCGTCATGTGCTCGTTAGAGGAGAGGTCGTGAGGTGTCCAGTATGGAGCTCTGAGAGTGTTTTATGGCCTAAGATATGGTGGAGTCTGGAATTTGAGGCCCACTGCAGGACGAGCTGTATGCAGGTGCGAGGGTCCTAATCAGCTCGAATGAAAGGGACTTTGTTCAGTGGCGCCTTGCGCAGGCCTGTAGGAGTTTCCAGGAATTTCAGGGGGTATCAGCGCACTGAAGAAGCCGCCTGGGAACCAAGGTCAACTATAACGAGGGTCTTCAAGAGTACCATCATGGAGTTTGCCGCGGAAAGATGTACCACGTGAGGGGCGTCCCAAGGGGCGTTTCTATTGGAAATGTGATTTGGTATTAGGGAAAGTGACCCGGGAGGAGAGCAGAGCAGATGATTTTGGGAGCCTAAGGAAGCGGATGGGTAGGCAGATAGACCGATCAGGAGAGACCCATTATCAGAGAAGAGACAAAGAGAAGTGCGTGATCTTCTTAGGAAATCACCACGGCTGACACCTAGAGGGTAAAGATCTTGTTAAGTAGGGATGTCATTTAGTGTAGTGTAGGGACAGACTAACCTTAATTTTTCTTTCTGTAATGACTTTGAGGTTGCAACTTGTATTCATTTTGGCAACGCTCATGTTATTAGAAGTTGTACTTATTATCTTGTTCTTCAGACTCAGACTATTCAAAAAGTTCATGTTCATAGTGATTCCGATCTACCTCTTGAATCTCATTTTGAGAAGTTTGTATCTTCAGTTATCTTTGACTTTATATTAAATCTTTAAAACTTTATTTTGGTCAGTGGTCATTTAGAGTGGTGTAAGTTCTTAAATTGATTGTTTATTGCGAGATTACCTTTTACTCAAGACAGGTACCAACGATTCAGTCGACAGGAAATGGGATTTGGTAAGATAATTAGTAACCAGTAATCCCGCGTTAGCAGTTTCGAACACTGGCACTGAGGTCCGGTTAGAAGTGCACTCTCAAATACGAAACACCAGCAGCACCAGCCCAAAACTTTGGGGATGATCATGCAAAAAGAGGTATTTTCTTACAAACTCATAACAGCTCAAAATGTTAATGTGGCACATTATATCACTAGAAATCAAATGTCAACAGTACTTGTAAAGATTAGTCTTCCCAAAAAAGGATATGTAGTCAACTGGCCAAAGGGTTCCACCATATAGCTGACTGGACAATGGTTGTACCAATCGCGACCTGTGCAGGTAAGCACAGTGGGGTGGGGCGGGGGGAAGTGACAAATGACGGAATAGGAAAAATACAATAAATAAATAAATAAAACCACTTACTTTGTGCTTGCCGCATCGCCAAGTCAGTGATGCGGTCTGCGCAAGGTAAGCGGTTTTATTTGTTGATTTGGTTTATTTCACCCATTTCGGTCGTTTCTCACTTCCACCCCCCCCACCCGTGTCCCGCCTGTTCCGCTTCACTGCACTTACTTGCACGGACAGCCACTGTACTGTAATACAGTTGTGTATTAGGAACAGATTTGAAAACGTGTATGACGAAGTGAAGGCAGCACAAATGTATTTAACAAAATCAAGCACAGCGCAATATTGCTATGCAAAGCTGCAGCATGTCTCCCTATAGCAGTGAGCACCTATTTCTAATTCCACCCCATTTAAATTTTTGATTTTCTACATAAATTACTATGGATGAGCATACATGTGAAAGGAAGACGAAAAAGGGCCTTGACAAAGATACAAGGAATTGAAAATATCAGTTGCTGTACTAGTGATTCTGCAAACCACTGCTTAGAATACTAGACATGAGAAAGCGGCTGAATACATCAGAAGCAAGAGGGCTGAAAAGACCTGTGTAAAACATCGGCTCAATAGCGATATAAAACAGGAGTTAATGAATCAGAATGACATTGGCCAATACAGTGGTTTTAAAGTAACCCTGTGTGCAGTTTCACAATAGCAAACAGAAAATAGCAAACTGATACTGGAGCACACAAAACAACTCAAGGTGAACAGAACTTAGCTTTAAGTTATCAGTGAAAAATAACAATGCAAATTCTTTAAGGTGGGTTGTGGGCAATGAGGCAGCAGACAGAGAATGCAAGAAAAGAGTGATATGGGAGTTACAGAGAAGAAGACCATTTCTGTTTCATAAAGACTCAGGCGAGATGAGGGAGGAACATCCAAGTTGACTAGAAACAGAAAAAACTGTTTTACAGACAGCCAAGTTTGTTCAATATTGTCCTCCAATTCAGCCTTACAATAATAACTGTTGAACAAACATTTGAGTGTATTCGCCAGCTTTTGAAACATAGTCCCTGGACCCACGTACATTGACCCTGGAAGGAGGTAAAGAGTTAGACAAAGTAATTCTTCTTTTAGTGAAAAGAGAAGTTTGGGATTCACAATATACACTGTCCAGTCAAGGATGCTCTTGAGAGTGGGGCATATGAGATAGGGAAAATGTTGAATGACACTGGTGTTATCTGTTATGATGTAAAAATTATGTTGACTCAAAACATGCTGATTTAACTGGGCTGTTCAAGCAACCCCTGGCAAAGGTTCTGCCATTTTAGTGGTTGTTGCCATTACGTTTTTGTTTCATTTGCTCACTGTAACATAGCCCCCCCATACTTTATATCAGGTACCATCAATTAGAACAGAGATAAGTTAGTACCAGAGTCTCACTGGGGCAGAAAATAGGTCCTGGCACCAAAATAAAAGCGGCCCACATTTATGAACCGGGTTGTAAAAAAGAAGTGGCCCGCATTGGTAAATCGAGCAACTATTGACTTTTTAAGGATGCTCCCCAAGTGGTCTTGAATTGATGGTTGGGGAAACATGTATTTGTTCTTACCGTGGGATATGTGTGGTGATAGTTGATGAATGAGGCTTTGAAATTCCCTATATTGCTTCCCTATCGAAAAGATATAAACAACACAAAGAGCAATTGGTCTGTCCACGCTGCACACAATGAGATAACAGCATCCACTGTCTGCGCAGTGCTGCTTGCTACTGTCAACTATTCTATTCAAAGATGTATTCAACACAAGTACACACAGCTACATGATCACCCGGTAAACAACCACAGAACCAGCCAACACAGAGCCACCAAACCGGCCAACACATTACTCTGTCAGGCCAGTCCATCTGGCACTGCCAGATTGCATATTGGCCAGTCCAACACTGATTAAAACATAGGAATGTTGAGAGCTCCATTGAAGACAATGGAGCAGCAGCGGTCTTTATGAACTGGCATAGCCTGCTGTTCTCAACATTTCAATGTCCTAATACACAGTATCTGTCTTTCTCTTTACCCTCTCAAAAATATATTATTTAGGCAGAGGAAAGCGAAAGGCAGAGGCTGTGCAGGAGGACACACGCAGCCTTCACACTTCCCTCTACCTGTAGCTCAGTGTCTCTAGGGCTTCAGCAGGAGGGAGGGGTGAATGCTGCTCAGCTCCTGTGTCTCTCTAGCTTGGTTGAACTACAAAAAGCAGTTCAGCCAGGCCAGGGAGAGCCAGGGGCTGACTTCCTCCTCCTTTCACAGATCTTGCTGTGAACGTTCAACAGCTAACAGCTGTGGTCTGCATGTACTGTATTAGCTGTAGAACACTCCCAACAAGTGCTGTGAACAAAGGCTTTGGAGCCCAAGCGGGATTTCAACCCACTGGGGCTCTGAGAGGACTTTGTGTTATTTAATTAGAACATTCTGCCTTTATGTGGCAAAATGTTCCAATAGCTTTATAGTCCACTGTAGCTGGGCTATACCGGCCATTAAAGTTCTGCTTCCTTGTTAGAGGCCCGAGATAAACTGGACCGAGCCTTTAATGGCCAGTATAGCCCATTACAAGGGGCTATAAACCTATATAGTATACCATACAAAAATAGCCACCGGCACACCGCAGCCTCTAAGATGCAAAAGACCCATATGTATTTTGGACACAGGATTTTTAATGGCTGAATATATCAATGTTAGCTGTGAAATACTGATTGTAGTTTCTAGACTTAGTGGACCCTAGTGACACATTTTTCCCCACATAGGCAACCCTCACAAGAAAGTTTTGCAAATTCATTTATTGCCAAGTCCAACACTTAAGAGTGTGGTCTCAGTAGATGGTGTCAGCCACTCAGTAGCAGCAGCCACAGGTGTTAACATCAGTCACAGACTCTTTTTTGGGGAAAGCCTGGCAGTGGACTCTTTAGTGGCTGCACCAGTTCCCTGATGTTTAATCCCAGGGTGAGGAGAAGGGGAAATTGCCAAGTGAGAATGGAATGGGGGGGTTAGCTATGTGGTATCCAATAGTCAGTTGGCCCTGATATTGCTATCTGAAAACAGTGGCTTGGATACTCTTCCCAGGGCTTGTACATTGTGCAGTAGGGGCCCGGTGTAAGATAAGCCTCTGTGCTTGGTAAACTCTGCACTAAATAACCATGGGCCCATATTCTTGACTAATCATACAAGTATTACATGCCACCCAGGACCCTTGAGTTCACCTCTCTACACCAATCATTGCCAATGGACTGTCCTCAGAAATGCTGTAGTTCTCAGCTCTGCCATCACAACTATAGCACCACCCATCTTTAAACTTTAAAATAATAATCACTGTGAAGCTCAGTTAAGACCTTTCTTTCCCTGCCAATGCTGTTTATATAATCCATCTCTATGGTATTATTACGTGGACTTCACAAGGGACTCAACACAATGTTACATAATGCATGCTAGCAAAAACCAACCACGCCCGATTTGTTGTAATTTATACGTACACATGACAACCAGTGTAAATAAAGGACTCTATCAGAGTGAAAGCAGCTAGGCAATTACAGGAAAAGTACTACCTGTGATTAAAAGCTTGCCATAGTAGAACATGCTGTCTTTCAAAGGAAACTTAATCACGGCTGTGGTGGAAATTTAAAGTGAGAGATTACAAAACGTTTTGTAATTCAGTGTGATGCTTAAATGTGACAGATAAGCAGGTTATCAGAGAGACATTATCGAGTTTTTCACAACAGAATATTGACAGTCATATACTTACATTGATAATATAGTGGTAAAGACCAAATGCAATATTCTTATCTCCACATATATGTACTGCCAAGTTACGTAGATGTGGAGTTCAGAATATTATACCTATATTGGCTTATATATGCTTCCAATTAGAGGTTGGTGAAGAATTCCGCTCCGCGGGCAGAGGTAGTGGAGTTTTGCCCACTGCGTTCCGTTCGGAGTTCTGAAAAACTTCACAAAGTGACGTGGAACAGAGTTTTTTCTCTCGAGTTGTTTGCCAATGTTAAGTAGGTGAATGCTCACAAGAAGAAATCGCACACTAGACCTCCTCCCGGTAAGATTTCTCAACGCGGGCGGTCTCAACAGATCGCGACTGCTCGTGTTGAGAAATCTGACGCTCTTGTTGAGGAAGCTGTGGCTCAAGTAGAATGTTCACTCAAGAAGCAGAGAGCTCTCTGGCGTGATATGAAGTGCCGTTCAAGCTCATTTTATAGCGCAGGACAAATTTGCAGCGCTAAAAATCAGTGAGTGCAGTGCGACTTAACAGACTCTGCTGCTGGTGGAACTCTGCGGTGTGCAGAGGAGTTTTTCCAGCACTTTGCGCAGTTCTATGGAGTTAAACTCCGCAAACTCCGTACAGGCCTACTTACCAGGACAATATAATGGTGGTCGATTTGATATTGGTTGTTCAGGATTTGATATTGGAAAAACTCAATATATTGACATACAACCCCTTAAGTACATCCTTGCCGTTTTAGACTATCCTAAAATAAGATAGCTGTGGTGCTATCATCGCCCTTTTTCCTCTTAAAGCTCCTGCTGTATTATTTTGTATTGTGTATAGCAGACAAAACACGTTACACAGTGCATAGTAAATTATCAATCACAAAAATAAACTGTTTTACATAGAGAAATAAAATAAACAATAAAGCAAATTACTACAATTATATACTATCCCACACTAGGACTGAATCACCTCTAAAAACCTTCAAGACTGGAAAGCTTTAATTGAGCCAACTGAACGGATTAACACATACTTGACATAGCCAAACTCTCCTTGTTTTCAACTCCACATCCTCATTATTAAGTTAAAATACATTCAGAGGTTTGGTTCACCAATTTCCTTGGGTCTTTCTACACCTGACAAATCCTCCAAACTACCTCCAGCCTGCCACTTGCACCCTTTGTAGGTTGAAGCCTACGAGACAACTAGGCTGTCTGGTTTTCTAAATACATCTTGGGGATATTCAGAAAGCTTCCCTGATAAGTCATTCCGCCTGTTGCTCACCATTGGCTTTGTGGTTTGCAACTCACATTTTCTGACATTCTATTTGGTGGTTTTATTTGTTTTAGGTTGTCCAATGGGAGCTCAGCTCTACCAAAGAGCAAAACCTTTTCACACTATCTCATCACAAGTACTGTATTCTTCCACAGGGACTCTTTTCTGTAAACAGATCTGCAAATCTTGTTCTTCTCTCGTCACATTTGCTGTGCATTCAAAGACAGGGGGGAAATGTCAGGCTCTGTTTTCTGTGGGAGCTTTGTGTTTACTTTTATTACTCTAACTTCAAAGTGGGAGGATTTATGTGACAATCTTTCTCGATACTGGGAGTAGGCAATTTTTTTCTATCACACAGCAACATCTAAATGAACTGTGCAAGTATTTCAGAATATATCAGAATTAGAAAGCATACATTAAGTACATTTTTGGTTAGTTCTGAGGTGTGTTGGAAACAAATGCCTTATTATGATCAAAACAAATCAATACACTAGGTGATGCCATTTCCACACATTATTGTTTGTATGCTGTATTATTAGTAAAACTGTATGCCTGTGCAAATATAATGGTCCTTTCAATTGAAAATGTGCTGGCTGTAATGGCAGTGTACTACCACATCTCCACTCTACTCCACTGTATTCTGCACCACTCCATGCCACTGCACTCTAATCTGCACCAATCAACTTTACATCATTTCACTCCACGCCACTGTACTCTACTCCCCTCTACACCACTCTACTTTATGCAAATGCACTCTACACCACTCCAGTCTAGGCCTCTCCACTGTACTCTGCACAACTCCACTCTATGTCACTTCACTGTACGCCACTCTGCAAATTGCATTCTATGCCACTTTGACCGCAATATTGTGGTACAACATCCCACTACATCCACATCTCTTTGAAAAGGTGGTCATTTTTAAACTGTCTCAAATCTACTCCTGCGGTCTAACGACTTTCCAACTTTTAAATCATTACCATACTCACTTACATTGGAATTGGTTCTACTACCCCTGCAAAAATCACATACTACCTATAAAATATGCGCAGTCTTGTAAATTGCCACATAAACACAGAAATGGACAGTTATAGTACGCTGGTTTGAAATGGAGCACTTCAGTCAAAGTGTGTGCAGTCACTCACAAAGTGATCAGATTAAAGGAGTAGAATAAATGCCCATACTCATTTAAGGGCGATGTACCTCAGTCTTTCTCACACTCTCCAAAAGGAAAATGTATCTCTACCTCACCAAAATGGCTTCATTAAATACAAAATAGTTATTTGCTACCAGTTGGAGATAGATAAGCATTTCATCTAGTGAATAAATTATTCCTACACCACGGCACAGTTGTTGATGTCAGATTATTGTTTTTATCGCCTAGCTTGACAGCACAGCTGTAACCAGACAATTATGTGAGTATCGCTAGAGAGGAACTTTGGTTGCACCCACATCTCTGAGCTCTGACAGAATTTTAGAGCTTGAGTTATAAAGTAGCTTCACATGTAGTTCAATGCAAGCGCTAAAGTGGAGGTGAAAAGTCACAATCAAACAACCAACAATGTTAAATGAAAGATGAATACTTCTCTGGGCGAAGCCAAGACAAGATCGACGAAATCTCAAGTAATGTCAGAAAAAGGTCAGTCAACAGGGGCGTAATACAGGCCCACGCATCCCCCGCAGTGCGGGGGGCCCTCAAGCTCAAGGGGGCCCCCTCAGCACTGCACTTCGGCCTGAGAGCTCGTAATAGAGTCCAGAGGGGGGCCTCCACGTACCTGGCAGGGGAGCCGCCTCAATTATCATTACGCCACTGTCGGTCAAAGAAACCCAACTGAAAAGGGCAGACCCAAAGCCCACTCTGTGTAAATTGTTAACAATAGCTAATCTTGATAATGGTGCTGTCAAAATTGAGACCTAAAAATTGTAGGCCCTGAAACTGACAAAAGGTATGGTATATGCTCCAACAGCACAACTTCTATCCGGTCTCAGTTTTATTTTGCCTTCCACTGTCCCCGCAATTCCAATTTACACCTCACTTCCAGATATGTCAAGTACCCACGTTTGATTTAAACTTTCATGTGAATTGACTTTCTTAAGGGTATTAATGAGCTGCAACCCCTACATGATTTAGTACTGAACACCCATCTGCCATCAGAATTGGGTAGTTCTTCAAACTCACTCATGTTTAGTCCCACAAGTGTTTCCAGAATTCCACCTGAACAATGAGATGCTTCTTAGAATCATGTGTTCATACAAAAAGGCACCATAATTTAAGAGGATCTTACAACACATTAATGTTAGTTAAGATCTTTGGACTTATGTGAAATCTGACAAGTGTTTGTCACACATAGTGGTGTTTACTCAAACAAGATGCCCTCCCAAACCCCTACTGGCACACGGGTAACCCATGTTTCAAATAATATTATTCAGTGCAAGGGACATCTCTTGCACTGAATATCCCAGAATATTTTACAAGAGTCTAGGCATCTTTAGTTGCACTCTAAATGTATGTGACTGTCAGAGATCTGCACAGCAGCTACATGAGGCACTCCAAACAAATGCTGCTGGCACAGTGTCCTTGCTGCTTCTTAAAGAGGCAATACACAATTTGGCACAAAGTTCTAAAAAAAGGAATTTTGGCACAGCACTACATTTCTTCCCATTTCAGAATTTTTCTCTTGCTGAGGAATGTATTCATAGGTTATGTTTTAAATTTGTCTTTGTGTGTGCTTTGTGCCGGTATATGAAGTACTGACTACATATTGAGCAACATCTAGGCGTAAGCTTTTTACTTTCAGGAATAAATCTAACTTCAATTTATTTTAGATGTCAAAAGTTTGGTCTGATGCTCTATAGAACAGTGGTCAACCTTTTGACTTCTGGTGACCCTCATTAATCGTTACTAGAACCCGGGGACCCCCACTGAATCATTATTGGAATCCAGGGACCCCCGAATGAGTCATTACTGGAAGCCGGTTACGCCGGCCTCAGCATTGTCCAAGATTTGGACCATAAAACAATACACAAAAAATGCAGAAAAAGAATCATCAAACTAATACACAAATGATTGCATAGTTTATGCAATTTACAAACAAATATACATGAAAAATAAAAAAACTTATAGAAAGGTTGGAGCTTTTGTAAATTCAATAGAGGCCACTCATCATTTATACTAGATTGTGTTTGATGCACCTGCACTGCTCCCACGAATCAAGCTGAGTATACTAATTTAAATGTTAGCTTCCATTTTCAAATTCCTTCACATTTGCAGTATGTTTGATATGTTCAATTGTATATTTAGCTTCTTTTTTTATATACACCTTATTAATTGGTTAATATTATTTAATTTTCTAAGCAGTTTCAAAGTAGTTAAAGACCCCATGCGCAGGCTTCGTGGACCCCAGTGGTCCCCAGATCACAGGTTTGGAACCACTGCTCTAGAACATCTAAGGGTGTCAAATATTATTTCTACTCTTTATGCTTCCTTGTAATATGCATATTGAAACATAGCCAATAATACTGGTATGTGTAGCATACACCCATACAGTTGGAGGAAATTTACATACAAATTAATTGTAAAATTTCATGTGAAGAAGTGGGACTATATTTCTTCTCATGAAAAAGATCCTTCTGTTAAAATAAAGTTACACTCCAATAGCAGTGCCTTTGTCAATCCAAAGAATTATGAATACAAATGTTATGAGTGGTGTTTCTAATGATGCTAAATGAGTTATGAGGAGGAAATGTGAATAGAGTTGAATGCACTAGATATACCAGTATTATGGGTTGTTTGGTTGTGTTCTTCTGTATATTAGGATAAAGCAGAAACAGTAGACATAATGATTAGCGTACTTTGATATTCTAGAGAGCACCAGACTAACTTTGTGACCTCTCTAAAATAAATTGTAGATAGACTAATGACTAGAAGGAAGAAGTAATTTAGACTTAGATTATACTATAGTCCCCCATCTTCCTCTGAAGCTACAGAGAGTCCATATGATTCTGAGACTACGTACTAAGCAATGTTTCACTAGTAAAATGTCCTGCTCTTTTCTAGGAAATTCTGGCTCAGACTGCAATTTGTAGCAGATTGTGTACCCGACCTTTATCATTATTGCAAGAAGCACCAAAGAAGTTTTATGTTGAAGCCTACCAGACAGCGCAGCTGACTGGTTAGCTAAAGACATCTTGGGGACATTTAGAGAGCTTCCTTGGGAATGCATTCTGCCCATTAGTTGCCATTGGCTTTGTGGTTTGTAACTCACATTTGCTTGCTTTCTATTTGCTGACTTAATTTGTTTTATGCTGTCCAACTTGTGCTTGTTCCTCCCGTGGAGCATAAACTATTTACTGTATCTTTCCACCAGTTCTTGTTTCTGTTAACATGCATTTAAATCTTGTTCTGATCTTGTCACATTTGCTGTCCTTTCAAAGACAGAGGTCAAATGTCAGACGCTGTCTTCCACAGGAACTAGATGTTTACTTTACTTTCTCTGACTTCAAAGTTACAGGATTTATGCAACAATCATGCTGGCTTCAGGGGGTGTGCTGGAGGAAGGCCTTACAATGTTGTTTTTATATAGCACACAACAAAATGTAAATGTCTGTAAATGAACTGTGCTGATATTTCGGAATACATCAGAATTATGACAGCACAAATGTAGCACCTTTTTGTAATTCTGAAGTGTGGTGGAAACAAATATTTTAATACAATCAAAACAAATCAATACACTATTTTTTTTTTCAGCTTATAGAGCGCGACAGCTACCCAAAAAGTGTTTCCCGGCGCTAGCGGAGACAAGAGCCACTTGACACTGCGTGTCCAAGGGTTACTGATTAAATAGCCAGGTTTTAACGGCTTTACGGAACCGACCGTAACAACTTTCCGAGCGGATGTCCAGGGGAAGAGAGTTCCAGAGTCTAGGACCCATGAAGGAGAAGGACCTACCGCCTATCCTTGAGAACCTAACTTTTTGCACGCAAAAAAAACTTGAGAGGATGATCGAATTGTGCGTGCTGGGGAATACATGGTTACCAGAGATTGCAGGTATCTGGGAGCCGTACCTGGTTTGATTTTATACATATAACTCAGGGCTTTAAACTTCACACGGCTCTCCGCTCTGAGCCAGTGGAGCTCCCTGATGCCTCCAGAGATATGATCATTTCTCTTGTAGCTGCAGAGTAAACGCACCGCAGCGTTCTGGACCATTTGGAGGCGCCTAATGACTGCCTTGGTAGCCCCCAGGTAGAGCACGTTGCCGTAATCCAACTGGGAGGTCACCAAGGCATTGACCACCGACCTCTGAGTGTCCTCCGGCAACATCCACAGAATTATCCTCAACCAACGCAGGATGGTAAAGCATGCGGCGGCCACTGTCTTCACTTGAACTTGCATTGTTGGCCCATTATCTATAGTCACTCCCAAGTTGCGAACGTGCTCAGATGCAGATGGAATGGGGCCCATTTCAGCTGGCCAATGCTTCGAACTCCACAGATCTTGTTTTCTCCCAAGGATCAAGACCTCCGTCTTCCCCCCATTTAGCTTGAACAAATACTGGTTCATCCAGATAGCTATTTCTCTAAGGCCTGACTGAAGGAGGGAGGTGGAGGCCTGATCAAATTGAGATAGGGAGAAAACGATCTGCGAGTCAACAGCATAGGTGAACAACGTGAACCCTGCACAGTCGGCGATGTAAGCCAAGGGAGTGACATACAGATTGAAGAGAAGAGGGCTGAGAATCGAGCCCTGGGGCACACCATAAGGTGAGGAATGAACCTTGGATGTCGAGGACTGAGAAAAGATTTGAAAGGTCCGATCGGTTAGGAAAGATGCCAGCATTTTAATGCGTTGCTGCCGATGCCCAAGGCGGCCAATGATCTGAGGAGGATGTCGTGGGAGATAGTGTCGAAAGCCGCACTAAGATCAAGAAGGATCAGTGCGGCTGTGTCTCCTCTGTCAAGCATGAGGCGGAGGTTCTCAGTGGCGCCCAAGAGCCTCGTCTCAGTCGAGAAGCCTGGACGGAACCCAGATTGCGACTGGTGCAGTAAGCTATTGGTGGCGACGAACTGGGCTAAGTGCTGGTGAATATGCCTTTCCATGACCTTGGGAAAGGCCGGCAGTAATGAGATTGGCCGAAAGTTGGAGAGAACTTTAGGATCCGCCGTGGGTTTCTTCAGCAAGGGAGACACCATTGCATGTTTCCAGCAAGCTGGAACACTGGCAAGTTGCAATGACAAGTTGAGTGTGGCACAGATCATGGAGAGCTGTTACTCATCCAGTAGTCTAAGGATAGGGATAGGAAGAGGGTCGATGGGTGAGCCAGATTTTATTTTAAGCAAATGCTCTAAGAGGGCAGTTGGATGAAGGTCAGGCCATCCGATAAGGGGAGCATATGTGAGGGTTGGCAAATTACTAATGTGGCTCAGGCTGGTATCCGCCGAAGGGGCCATGAGGCCACCGCTGTGGTCGGCTATCTCTTTGTATATCTTCTCAATTTTTATAGTGAAGAACTGAGCACGTTCGTCGCACTGGGTACTATTAAGGGGCGGGGGTTTAGCCTCTGTACCAGCTCCTGCTAAATCCTTAACTAGCCCAAAGAGCACTTTGGATTTATTTGCTGTGTCATTGATAGTTTTAGCGACGTAGGTAGCTCTGGCCAGACCACACGCTCTGTGGTAGCGCTTCAGCTCTTTTTTGTAGGCCAGACCTGCTGCGGGAGAATAATCCTTTCTCCAGGTCCTTTTCAGTTTTTTACAGTGAGATTTGTCTGTTTTTAATTTTCCGTTGAACCACGGGGCCGGTGTTTTGTGTATGACCGGTTTCTTGTGGGACGGAGGAAGGCAGCTATTGATGGCTTCAGAAATCCACAAATTGGTTGTTGCCGCCGCCGCTTCTACGTCGTTCAATTTATTAGGATCAGTAGGGAGGTGAGTGCTTAAGATCTGTTTAAAGGAAACCATGTCAAGCTTGTTCCAGTTCCTCCTAAAGGTGGTCGAGGGAGCTATCGGCTGGGCCAAGCTATTCACTAGGGAGAAGTTGAAGCAGACCAACGAGTGGTCTGACCACTGAATAGGTAGTGCTGGACGACATTGTACGTGAGCGAGGTTGGAGAAAATCGGGTCCAACAAGTGGCCTCCTTTATGTGTGGGACCACAATTGTGTAGTACAATGTTCATGGCTGCGAGGTCGAAGATTAGGTTCGCACTCACACTATTAGTAAGGTTGTCTAAGTGGATGTTGAGATCCCCTAAGATCAGGAGATTACTTGAGTGCAGCAGTGTAGTGGCAACATAGTCTGAGAACTGCGAGGCCCAGGCGCTTGCGGGGCCAGGAGGGCGATAGACTAAGAGTCCTGTGAGGGTATACTTGGGATGAAGGGCCAGTTTAAAGTGTGCTGCTTCGCAGTCTTTAAGATTTGTTGGTTCCAGCACACATTGAGCATTATTCTTAACTATAATCGCAATGCCCCCTCCCACTCTATCTAGTCTGTCACACCTTGAGATAGTGTTGTTGGCTGGCAGCGCTTCCGTGATGTCAGGCCCGGAGCTGTCATGAAGCCATGTTTCAGTGAGAAACAGGGCGTCAGGCCGCTCGTCCACGAGCAGATCAAAGATCTCGCGTCTGTGTTGGACTAGGGATCGGCAGTTTAGACTAATAAACGTAAAGGTGGTGTTGCGAGAGGGCCTGATATAAGACGCGCAGCACCGACATGGCTGGGCAGCCTCCACCCAAAAAGTGCAATTGCTGCAAGCCCTTGGGAGTTGAGCAGCGTAAAGCAGAGTAGTGTGTTGTAAAATAGATCGGAGTAAGGTTTCATGGAGTGTGGTAAAATGAGTTGCATAGAGCATTGTAGAGTGGAGTAGAGCATCATATATTGGAACGGCTTAGAGTGGCGTATAGCTCCGTATAGTGGAGTACAGTGGAGTGGCATACAGTGGAGTCCCGCAAAGTGGAGTAGGGTGGAGTGGCATAGCGTTGAGTGGAGTATGGTGTCAGAGTGGAGTGTCATAGAGTGGAGGGCATAGAGTGGGGTATTGGGGTAGGGGGGCGTGTCGTAGAGTGGAGTTACAAAAAGTGGAGTGGCATAGAGCGGAGTGGCATGTAGTAGAGTGGAGTGAAGTGGCGTAGAGTGAAGTGGCTTGCCATAAAGTGGAGTGGTGTGTCATACAGTGGAGTGGCATGACCGAGTTGAATGGCGTGCCTTAGAGTGACGTGTTGCAGAGTGGAGGTGTGTGTCACAGAGTTGTGTGTTGTGGAGTGGTGCAGAGTGGAGTTGAGTGTTGTAGAGAGGAGTGGTATAGAGCTTAGTGGCATAGAGTGGAGTGGCGACACTCAACAACACATTACTCAACTTTATGCCATTCTACTACACTACTCCACTCTATACCACTCCATTGTACAGCAATCTACTCCGCCCCTCTACTCTATGCCACTCTAGTCCACTCTACACAACTCCCTCTATGCCAGTCCACATTACTTTACTCCACTCTATGCTACTACACTCTATGACACTTCACAACACTGCGCCACTCGACTATACACAGAAGAAACAAAATCAATTCAGAACACTAGGTGATGCATTTCTACACATTAATGTTTTTGTGCATACAGTTTTATCAGTAAATCTATGTCTGTGCAAATGTAATATTCATTTAAATTCAAAATGTGTTGTCTTTAATGGCAATGTGCTATGATATCATGCATCATGCACAACGCCATTCCACTCTACAACACTCTACTCGATCTATGCCCCTCCACTCTGACAAGCCCCTCCACAACACACCAGGACACTTCACTCTATGACATTCTACTCCATGCCACTCTACGCATCTCTACTCCATTGTGCACCACTCCACTCTGCGCCACTCCACTCTGTGCCACTCCACTCTTTGCCACTCCACTCTGTGCCACTCCACTTCCCTTCACTCTATTACATGGCATTCTACTCCACTCTATACCACTCCATTCTACGACACTAAACTCTACACCACTCCACATCTACGACACTCCACTCTACGACACTCCATGCCTCTCAACTCCAATCTGTGCCACTCCAGTATATTCACCTTCACTCTACCTCACTCCACTATACTTCATGACACATCCCTCCGCTCTACAACACCTCACTCTATGGCACACAACTCCACTCTGTCACGCCACTCCACTCTACAACACGCCACACCACCCTACTCTATGACAAGCCACTTAACTCTATACCACTTCACCCTCCTCTACAACACTCTACTCCAAGGTACGCCACTCCACTCTGACAATTTACTCCACTCTAACCTATGCCACTCCACTCTGTGGGATTCCACTCTATCACCCTCTATTCTAAAGCCCTTCTACTCTATGACACTCTACTACACTTTATGCCACTCTATGACACGCTACTCTATTCTAAAATGCTCACTTCAACTCCCTCTATGTCACTCCATGACACTTTACTCCACTCTATTCTGTGACACCCGACTTCACTCTAACCTGTTCCACTGCTCCACTCTATGACTCTCCTTTTTAAAACACGCTATGTAACTCTACTCTACAGCAATCTACTCCGCTCTATGCTACTTTATTCTATGACACTCTATTCGACCTTACACAACTCCTTTTAAGCTAGTCCACATTCCTTTACTCCACTCTATGTCACTACACAACATTCTGTGCCACTCCACTCTATGCCACACCATGACACACCACTCTGCGTCACTTGACAACACTCGACTCTAGGATACTCCACTCTATGACACTCCACGACACTCTCCTTTACGCCACTAACTTTTGGCCATGCTGAACAACAGCCATGCTTGTCTACAATAAGGTAAAAGCCAATAGCTCTTGCGTAGGCGAGACCAATTTGCTTTGCCAATGCTTGTTTGTTCAAGCAGTGGGGAAAAAAGTTCAACAATAAGCTACTGCAAAGGGGGCATGCCCAATAATCAGACATTGTAGTACATGACCAGGTTCCATTCAACTCACTGTTTAAAAAAAGACATGTGTCTGAGTCCTTGCATGGTTGGCTCTGAACTGTAAGTGCACCACCCTTTTACAGGGTAGATTGGCTGAGAGCAGAAATACATTCAGGAGGGAACTTGGACCCAATACAGAACTAAGGCCCCTTTTAAAAACGTTCCAGCAAATTACAAACTAAGGGCATGATTTAGAGTTTGGTGGACAGGTTGCTCCAACATAAATGTGACGGATATCCTGTCCGCCGTATTGCAAGTGCCATAGGATATAACAGACTTGTAATAGGATATCCATGATTGTAACGGAGTAACCCTATCCACCAAACTCTAAATCAGACTCTAGTTTTCACCACCATTTTCACGTTTCCACTACTGTAGACTTTATGTCCATTAGCTAGGGATGTACGTTTTTTTCTGTAACTGATACTATGCATAAAAGGACACAGCACCTTGAACACTTGCCTATAGTTCATCTCCCTATTTCCACATAACTGCTGGTTTTTCCAAGTGGCACCTTTTAGGTTAAAATACACTTTTGGTTTAGTTTCAGCAACCTCGGTTAGGTGTATTGTACTATTCCTTCTTTCAGCGAGGGATTCTTTCAAGAGCGACCAGACTCCAACTGCACTGTCAAGCAGAGGGCTTCCTGGCTGGGAATAACTATGAAAAGTGTTCCTTTTAAACAGTGACTACACAGTTCCTTTCTGAGATCGATGATTGGCTGAAGCTAGGTTAGCCTCGCAGTTAGATTGTCCTCACAAGTTAGATTGCCCTTACAAGTTAGATTGCCCTCACAAGTTAGATTGCCCTCCCAGGTCCGGCTTGTTTTTAAACAAGGGAGAAAATCTTCCCCACTACATTTGTACAATAGTTGCACTTCCCTCTGAGGGATCATATGCCTGTATGTTTTGGAACGAATCCACTCGATAGCGCTCAAAACCAACATATAATAATCATTACTAATTCAAACATATTTAATTGCCCATCATTAAAACACAATCAGAAATGCTCCAAGTAATAAAAGTTGAAAAAGGAATACTTCTGACTGGGAAGCGCAGCTGCTGTGGCGAGTTTTTTTTAGGTTGAGGCATTACATTAAAAGGCATTAGTAGGCAAAGAGAATTTGTCACGAAATGACAGGGCCACTAACTGCCTGGTCTAATGGGACAGTTTTGAGACAGCTTTGTGGCTCATAAGAAGCATTCTAGCGAGTTCTTTTCAATATTTTCACCCAACAGAGGCGGCGCAGAGTGGAATACGAAAAACAGAATGCTCAAAGCGGATTGACCCAGATTTAGACTTCACTTTAAATACAATTCCTTGTTTTAAAACCCATGGAACTGGTACGAAGGGGCAAATTCAAGCCATGCATGCTCCACGTCTTTTTAAGCGTCCCGGACAGAGATTAGTAGGAATAGCAAGGTTTTGGGTCTGCTCATTTGTGTCAAGTGCCGACCTTGCTTAGAATTTTGCCCACATTTACATGTTTTATGCGTTCTCTTACTTGCCACAATGCGACGCAAAAGATAGTGTCAATTTACTTCGGGCCATATGTATGAAGGTAATTGTGCGATCGCAAACGCCGAAATTCGCTGAATTTCAGCGTTTGCGATCACAAATCAGCAGTGTAAAATGTATGACACAAAACACGCCTCGCAAAATAAGGAATCGCAAATTTTGTGATTGCATTTGAGGAATCGCAAATAGAGATTCCCTAAATGCAATGTAAGAAGCACAATAAAAGTGCGATTTGGCCGTAAGGAATCGCAAATTACCAGCAACTTCAAGTTGGTGGTTGTTGGACTTGGCCCTTTTGGCAGATTCACCCCGAAACTTTTTGCTTTTGCCTAGCCTGTTTCTGTAACCTGGTGTTGGTGATTTTAGGCCTCTGCGCACTTCTTCACTGTGGTACAGTGTAAAGAGCGTGAGTTTGTGTAAGTTCTTTGCTTGACAAGAAGCTTGCACAGGAAGTGTACCTCTGGTGGTGTGCGGTAGGTCCTGCAGAGGCCCTGGAGGAGGAGGTGTGAGTTCTTTGCTTGACAAGAAGCTTGCATGAGAGGTGTACCTCTGGTGTGCTTGAGGTCCTGCTGAGGCACTGGACGAGAAGGTGGACCTCTGGCTGTGTGCTAGAGGTCTTGCAGAGGCATTGGGGAGTGATTCCAACAGGACACTGTGGTGTTTTGACCGCGTAGTAAAGGTTGTGGACAACTAGAGAGTACCAGTGGGGTATCCTAGTTGGGCCAGAGAGTTCTTGTTTGGAGGTAACCATGTGAGTTCAGAATAGCGTAGAACCGGAGGGTGTCCCTGCCGTGCGGGCCCGCGTCCGTGTTCTATTGCCCAAAGCAGGGAAGCTACCAAGGGGGTGAGCAGGGGTTGTCTTTGGCGTGTAACTCCATTGCCCTGACTAGAGTGGTGGTTTCTGCCTGGCTTTGGCGCAAGCCTTAGCCAACCAGAAATCCCAGTTCTAACAGTGGTAATTTGCGATTTCTTTGAAAATGCACTTTTTTGCATTTTTCAAATGCCATGTGACTCACATTCATGCCCTTAGGACATGTATGTGTGCAACATGTGCACACATGCACATTTCAGGGGTGCAACAGGGTGTCCTATTGACACCCTGGCACCCTTGAAATTGCATTCTCAACTTGCGATTCTCTAATTGCGAATCGCAAATTGAGAATGTCTTCCCATTCATTCCTATGGGCCTCTAGGCCCATAGGAATTAATGGGGAGGCATTCCTTAATTGCGAATCGCAATTTGCGATTCCCAATTAAGGAATATGTAGGATTTGCAAAATTCTTCGCAAATCCTACATACATAGCGGTTTGCGATTCTCAAATAGCGATTCTCAAAAAATTGCTGTTTGAGAATCGTAAATGGACTTTTTCATACATATGGCCCTTCCTATTTTACAGTCTGAGAACGCAGTGATAAATTAAGTTGCTTCACGAGAGACCCCCTACACACTTCAGGGTCTTGGTTCTACCTCACAAGGAGAGGCTGCCATATAATACAGAGAGAGTGCTTACACCAATCCCATTTTAACAATTAATACCCATAGTGTGCACAGATATGTTTTTGAGAACAATCTGAAGCATGGCAACTCTTTCTGTATAGCTGTGAATCTTTTAAACGTGGAGAAGCACAAACCATAGCAAGGACTATCCAGGCTCTCACTTTCCTCTATTTCTGGTACAAATTGAATTGAATTAGCACTTGTAGAGCGCATGGCTACTAGAAGGCTTCCCAGCACTTAGGAACAAAACCTACACAAATGACCCGCTTTAGGTGACCGAGAACAAGAACGTTTTCAGCTGTCTACGGAAAAACATATAGTCGCCCTCCGAACGAATGTCATTTGGAAGAGCATTCCAGCTCTTTGAGGCGATGTAGGAGAATCGTCTTCCCCCACTCCTGGACCTCTATATTCTAGGGACTACTGGCATGCGTTTATCCCCAGAGCGCAGGGCTCTATTGGGACAGTACAGAGAGATGATAGAGTGTAGGATAGGAGGAAAGAATCTTGTGGACTCTATCAGCAAAGGTGCTAGTTCCCCTGCCCTTAAAACACTGACTCCAGCACTTGGCCTTGCTTAGACCTGCGGTCCTATCAGCTCATCTAGCACTGGCACCCTCAGGACATCCCTATATTATTACACCTCCAGAAAATCCAGCAGTTTAAGAAATCATATTAAAGCCCAAAGACAGGTGTCATTTCCCCCACTTTTCCCCCATGCCTTTGAGCGAGGACCAGAAAATTACTTTACTTGAACTAATATGACTATGGTACCAAATTACAATGAGTACTAAAAGGAAAAACCAGGGCTAAGAACATAGTGCCCCAGTGATGCTGAGTTATCAGGAATCACAAGTATTAACAGTAATTTCCACTGGGTGTTCCTTTCATTTTATTACTTTACTCATAGCATGTACTTGTGGTGACTGTGTTAGCTAGTTGCTATGGACATGTAGGCATTCTAGAATGGTTGAGTAAGGCAGTTGGACACAGCTCTGGAAGAAGACTGCAGCTCATTGTAGATTATACTGCCTGCTCTAAATCAAGAAGTTTACCTTTCCTCAGCATCCTGGATATCAATACAAACTGGCTATGAAGGACTTACCTACTTCTTTTCCTGGCCCCCTGAGGCGTACTTGGGCAGTCTTGCTGCTCATTCTGTTGAAAAGCTAGCCAAAGTGATCTTTGCCAGAAGGATGTGAAAAGGTATATAGTACAAGATTGGCATGATAAAAAAGAGCTTAAGGAAGTACTGGGAGCTCAAGGATGAGTTATGTGTGTGTGTGAGACCAAGGTTTACTCTTGATGGCAGACGGGGTGATTCCTCCCGATAGTCTGAGACAAAAGATTTTGAGTAGTACGCATGAAAGGCATTTAGGCATTGTCAAATTTAAAAAAAAGAGTGACGGCTTCATATTGGTGGCCTGGCATTGATTCTGATAATGAAAAGTTTGTGATTTCATGTGAACAATTTATTAATTCTGATGAGTCACAATCACTTATTAGGGCCCTCGTTAGGCACCAAGGAACTACCTGATAATCCTTGGGGGGGCATTAGCCATAGATATTCTCTGGGTCCCATATTGAACTCTAGTGGTACCTTTAAGCATCTAATAGTGCTCATCGACATGTATTCTAAATGACCTGTGATTGATATTCAAGCTAAGATTGACATGACTGTGGTTATTTAATTTTTTTGAAAGGATCTTCTTAAAGGATGGTATTCCGAGGTCCCTGTTGTGTGACAATGGTCCTCAATTCACAGCAGAAATGTTGAAGGGTTTCTTAGTGAGAAATGGTGTCAAACACACTGCTATACTTCATCCAAGTGATAATGGTGCAGTAGAGTGCTTTAACAAGGTGATTATGGGTAATATACAAGCTGTCATAGATGTTGGAAGGAATTAGGAGAGGGAACTCTGCAAACTTTTGTGGGCTTACAGGATTACTCCCACTATGACTGGGTATAGTCCTTCCAGAGTGGTTAAGGGGAAATAGCTGTTTACCAAAGAAGATAATGCATGGATGTCTGAAGAGCATCTGAGTAAGTGGTCCCTGGCAGTGGTAACAAGTCATTGAATTGAAGTTCAAAAGATTTACAAAGGGTATTATGGCAAGATGCTTGATGTGAAAGAAGTCAAGTTACGGCCTGGTGATTTGGTACGTGTGAAAATTGGTCATAAGGCTATGGCCGGGTGTGGTAAATTCTCTGAGCCATTACAAGTGACGGATGTTGATTCCTGTTATGCTAAACTGAGTGATGGTAAGATGTCACCTTGGGGGCAAGGTTGAAGGAAAGGGGCGGCCACTGTCTAGAATGTGATTATGGTGGGAGGATGATGTACCTAATGAGCTTGACAGAATTGAAAATGTTCCAGATATAATTCCAGGTGCGATTGTACCTCAAACAAGTTCAAATAATAGTTCCACAAGTGAATTAGTGAATATGTTACCAAAGTAAGCAGCCAATTTATTAGGTAGAGTTGGCACTCTCCCTATGAAGTTGAAGGATTTAATTCTAAGATGATTAAGGAATGCATCTTAAATATATGTTGTAATCTATATTTAATATTGTTAGGGTGGCATTAAGTAATATCTATCGCTGTTGTATGATGTTTTGTTGTGCAAGTCAAAGGGAGTGAAGTGTGATATCTGTGTTAGCTAGTTGCTTTGGGGATGTAGGCATTCTAGAGTATGGCGAGATTGGCAGTTGGAGAGAGCGAGAAGAATGCAGCTTGTTGTAGATTTTACTGCCTGCTCTAAATAAAACATTTACTTACCTCTGCATCCTGGATCTCATTACTAAATGTCTATATGGCACAAAATCATGTCAGTTATTCAAGTCAGCTCTGACCACAACAGAAAACAGCAAAACAGAACATCCTCAACACCCGATCTTTTTGGAAATCAGTTTGGATATTAGTTAAAAATCAAGGAAAAATGAATGAACCAAATCCATTCAGCGACTTTAGACGCAGAAGCAAAAGCTGAATGTTGCTTCTTTTTAAGCAATGTGTAGCAGTGTAGGAAAGTGATGGAAAGAAGACTTGGGAAATCATAGCAATGAATTGTCATGGGAGCCCCACAAGGGTATGCGTATGTGCAATGTGATTGCAGATATCAAAAGTTAAAGGAGAACCCCAAGCTAAGCCTCCTAACATTTACCACTACATTGCCCAATGGGATTATTGATTTTTTGATAGGATGTTGTTGTTAAACTGGGCAAAGATTGGAAGCCACAGCTTGAAAACACACATGCATGCATGAGAGTGAATTCTAACTTCAACATATGGATCAAAGTTAAACAGTTTCAGTTATATTTTTCTTTACTTAAGTCTAATACAAAGATGGCAGTTTATTTTCCATGTGTTAGAATCTTAGCCAGATCCAAGAGATGATTCTGAATGTACACATTTGTCACTGTTTTGTGTATAGCATTTCTGGCCCTCCATGGGGTGTGAGTGGCACAGGATGGTTGAGTTGCATCCCGCTCCCCCCAGACACAGGAAAAGTTCCTGACAGCCAGACCTCTCTACCTGTTTCTGTATTTCCAAATTTTATTAACCTGAGATTTGCCTGGCAGAATTCATCTGTTTATCGAACACTCCTAGTTTGGGTAATATATTTTTCACCTACTGTAAGAACAAGCAACTATTACTCAGGCAATTACTTAATGCATTAAAAATGTCAAAGAAAATTGCTGTTGTAAAATGTGCTGCACATAGAAGTAGTGATGATATGGTTTCACTTTGCACACAAAATTGCAAAATACTGTCTTCCTATGTCTACCACACTGCTATCAAATGAGAATTCTAAAACAAAAGTTGAAAATGTAAATCGTTTCCCTGTTAATGTCAGTTCAAACTCTTGAAGAACTTAGGGATTTGCAAAGTGAAACATCACAAGAGGAAAAGAAACAGGAAAAAGGAGGACGTACACAAGATAAAAATGATAAACATGCTACTGGAGATGACAAGGCACATGCATGGACCTATATATGTGGGACGTGAGGACATGATGAAGAGGGTCCAATGTGTTGCACTAAGGATCGAGCAAAAACTCCATTGTAATTCCCCTCGCAAAGTATCATGTGTAGTGGAAAGGGTTAACGGTAAGATTAAAGCAAAATTGGCTAAAGTGTTTTCTTTAAAGTCATTGAAATGGCCAGGTGCTCTTCCTTCAGTTCTGCTCAACATAAGAAGTACAGCAACAGAGTTATCAACACATGAAATTTTAATGGTGAGAGCTATGGGGATTCCCAGTGTTTCATCAACTGCACTTCAGAATGTTAATGACTATCTGGTTCTGGATTACTGCAAGGGTTTGGTTAATATTGTTACATTCTATCTCTCACCAGGTGAAGTTTGTTTCACCTTTAGCAAGCAATGAACGATATCATGACTTAGAACCTAGAGATTGCATCATGATGAAGAAACTTGTTTGGAATCATGTCTTGAGCCCAGGTGGATGGGCCTTACCAAGTCATATTGGTGACTAATACTGCTGTGAAGTGTGAAGGTTTACTATATTGGATCCATGCATCTAATATGAAAAGAGTGTGTGTGGATTGCAGCTGTAGTAGTTATTCAAAGTGCTGATTCACAGAGTCATATCTCAAGTTCACTAAGTGGATCCAGACGGGTGAGAAGACAGAGTTAACAAAGAACAACAAGAACAAGAACCAAATTAAAATCAAGAAAATCATATTTAAAAAAATCAAAGTTTGGGAACCTCAAGAGAAAATCAAAGTGTTCCAGTTGCAAGAGCTGCAAATCAAGACGCAAATGAAGATTAAAATGGGACAGGTAAAGAAAATGAACCAGAAGATGCAAGCTTGATTCAAGCTGAATGGTCTGAAGGTGTGAAGGAAAGAAGGATAGTGTTACAAAGATTTAACAGTATGAAGGAAAGGTTTTAAAACATCAACTGAAGCAGTAATAGATTAGAATGACAAAAAGACTGAGAAATCAGTGTTCAGAAGATCAACAAACAGTAAGAATGCCAAACAAGAAGTATAAATTGGAATATCTGTCAACATTTGTGCCAGACGAAAGAGCCATTGATCGGAGTGGTTTTAGATTTCTGCTTGAAGAACCTATGTGAATTAGCATAAGGACTGCGCCTGAAAATGAATAACATAAAAATCCCTGCTGAAGAAATGGAATTGATTAGTTTTACATTTTGAGGAGTTTTGAAATTTGAATGTTCAAGAATTTGAAGTGTGCCTGAATAGCTCTCTCAGATTAAGAATTTTTATATTTGCCTCCTATTTGACAAATATGACTTCATTTTAAGAAGGCTTATTTTAGCATCATTATAGAGTAAAGTTGTGGCTTTAGTGTCCAAATAGTTTCCTGCCCAAATAGCTTTGAAGATCTTTTTTGTCGACATATGGTACTTGAAATGTTAGCACGACCTTTGAAGAAGAAGAATTGTTTGAATTATTTCAAGATTTGCTTGCATATATTGCTAAAAGGGACGGTTTTTGTTCATGTGTGCATAATAGTAAACGTACTATTTTTGGAGAATGTCTGAATTTTTGCATTTCATCATTTGAGAATTAGATTATTGAGAGACTGTATTTTTAACAGATAGAAGATGGCTTTATGTAAGGAAATATTTTGTATGGCTCTTAAAATATTTGTTTACGATTTTTTATTTTGGTAATATTAATTGAAATCTTACTGAATTTATATTTACCTGTTGGATAAGTTTCAAGTCATAAAAACAATGCACAGCATAATATTATTACTAAAGAAAGTAGGTTAGATCATAGGGATAGTTTAAATGGATATTATGGAGAAAATACTTAGACTAATTTGCAAAGTGCTTTCAAGGAGATTATGAATGTTTTGAATTGCTGTATCTCAATTAATTTACCAACTTCTGCTTCAGAAGGTGGCAAATCCGTGCAGCTTCCGCCATCGTAAGGGTTAGGTTCCTCTGTTTATTTTAGTAGATTGATGAATCAAGACTTTGTAGAAGAATTTGAAGTAGATTATAATTTTTCTATAAATAATATTATGTCTGAAGTTGTACAATTAGATTTCCCTATTAAATATAACAATCACATTACGTTTTATAATTCAATTACTAATGGAACAAATGAGAAGAGTGTGTGTATACTGACTGATGTAGGAAGGGAATAAGTAGACCTAAGGTTACAGTGGGGTGGTAGAGAGTATGGAATGAGCAGTCAGGATGTAAACTGTACCTTACGATAGTTAACAATGTACAGCACAGGTAGCTTCTAACTTTTTTCCACCTTCGCATTTTCCATTATTTGACTGCATTCTCAAAAAAATTAAAGCTGGGGCACAATTACCAGAAAATGTACCTGTGATAACTGATCTGAATAGTCCACTTAGCACATAGCACTTTTCGGTAAATGTTATCTGATCCCTCCTTAAATCATTATTTTTACAAGAGGGAATTATTTACCATCAGGAGGTTTTTACATTTTTAGTTTTAAATGTGTTTTATTGATTTTATCATTAAAAGTAACAGTAGACATCGTGACATGTTGCAAAGGCATTCGGCACATATTGCTGGGGGGACCGACTAGCATGTCTTCCCTGAGTAAGAGAAACAAGGCGAGGTGCATATGCCAAAAATGAAAAACGATATCACGGAGGCAGATGTGATGCAGTGCAAGAAGGCAAGACAATAAAACGAACAACCAAAACCCCTTGAACAACCCGGACCCTACCCCCCCATCCCCGCCCCAGCCAGTGTGCCATGCGTCAGAATAGAGTCTGTGAATTAGCCGATAAAGAGTAATGCGATTAGTCAGTGAGTCACCGAGAGTCATGTGTGGTATCAGTGAGGCGTAGAATCCGGAGATATTTAGGACACGTGATCTCATTGAATTCTTTGGACAAAAGGGACAACAATTGGGACCATGTTTTCTGAAATGCGGTAGTGGAGTGTGTGAGTGTAGCGTGTATGCGTTCCATCCCCAGTGTGAACCAAAGTTTATGTAACCACCCTGAATGCGTGGGCTTGGTTGTCGAGCCCCACAGTGATAAGATGTGTTGTGTGGCAGCCTGCATGGCGATTCCCATTTGACGACCCCGCCACGATTTCAAAGGGAAGGTGAGTGCATTGGGGAGACCCAGCATGGCATATGCTGGAAATCGTGGGATTTCAGTGTCAAAGGAGGAGTCAATGTCGTTCAATACCGCCTCCCAGTAGCTTCGGATCTCCCGGCAGTCCCAAAGGAGATGGGTATAAGTGCCACGTTCCCCACACTTTCTCCAACATTGCTCGCTACGCGATGGGTTTCCTTTGTGAAGCCGGGCTGGGGTGAGGTGCCAGTACATTGCCAACTTCACTGCGGTTTCCCTCGCCGCGGTGTTGCGTGTGGTGTGTGAGGCCCTGTAGTACACATCTCTCCATTCCCTAGAAGTCAGTGTCCTGCCCAGTTCAGCCTCCCAACGCCTCTGGCCCGGTGTTTTATCCGGTGTGTGTGGTGGTGTAAGCATCAAGTAAATATCTGAAATGAGGTGTTTATCTGTGTCTTTGGTAAGCAACCATTTCTCAAAGGGCGTCATTAGGCGGCCAACCTTGGCGGCGGTGGCCGGGTCAGTGAGCCAATGTCGGAGTTGGAAATATTGGAAAAGGTGAGGGTTCTCCAGGTCGTATCCTTGTGTGATGTCTGAGAGGGGAAGAAAGCCCTGTAGATCAAAAAGGTGACCGGCCGAGCGACACGCAGTGCCACGCCATTGTGTGAATGCGCTGGGGTCATTGCGGTTTTTACATTTTTGTATGAATTACGGGACGCAAGACTATGATATAGGGTTGCCCTGTTTCTCTCCATAGTAATCCTCATTAGAGTTTTCTAGGATGATTTAGGAAACCAGAAAACTTGATAAAGGCTAAAGTGCTAATTTTAGCTCTGTGCTTTGCTTTACTGTTGATTCCATTAGGGATTCATGGTTAAACCAAATTCAATTTAACCCTTACAGTTATTATTGGATTTTGTGTAATTATGCATGATGTTTGTATATAATTCTATTTTATTCATGTTGTATTTTACCTGCTTTGTCACTGTGTGAATTCTGGTTTTATTAGATCAATGTTTTTAGCAGCGCTAATAATGTATTGTAATATTTTCTGCTTTTATGGCTCATACAGTTTGTGCTGAATACAGGTATTCTGACCTGTCTGATGTAGAACATCATTTTATTAGAAAATATAATGCAAAAAGAGTGCAATTTAGTATGACTTGTGTTTCATTTGAACGATGAGACCTTATTTAAGAACTCACAGATTCATCATAGATTTTGAAGAGAAGAATGGAGAGGTGTGTAAGATGGGCACAAAACTTGATAAATGGGATACTTCAGCTGTGATTAGAATAAGTGTGTGTATATAGCTGATGGAAATGTTATGTTGGGTCAAGACCTTATATTTAAAGGCATTTATCACATATGTAACAAAACAGCCTGTTTTAGCACTACCAGCCCTTTTTCTCCAGACATCGAGTAAACACAAATCATTCATCAACTTCTGTACTTGCGCTAACATCTTTGGGGGGGTAGCCATGCTTCTTGTAGTGGATTGGTCGAGCATGGCTGTCCAATAGTACATTAAAATCACTCCCTATCATTATTGGCACTGCTATCTCCAACAGTATAATTCCTGGAGGGGACCTGGGTCATCAACATTTGGGCCGTAGAAACCTACTATTGCATACCATGTGCTGTGTACCTGACTTGGCTATTAACCTGCGCCCCCTGGGATTACTGTGTAGTATCCAAGGATAGCATGAGCAGAGCTCTTGATCAAAATAGCCATCCTCTTTACACAACATATCTGGTCTGTACATGCAAAATCCCTGATCCATCTTTGTCTCCTAAGGATTTCTTCGCACTCCTTCTTCAGTAAGTGAATCTCTTGTGATATCGCTAACCCAGCTTCTGATTGCCTCAAGTATCCAAAACCTTCTTCCTTCTACTTCTTACCCTAAGCCCATTCAAACCTTTTACAATAAGAAATATGGTAATTTTTCTAGAATGTATTTTTTTCTCTTAGATATTGGATTGACCAGTAGAGTGAAAGAGATGAGTCACCTTCAGAGCTTCTGTCTGGTCAAGTCAGCGGAACTTGTTAAGCGCACATATCACCGCAGGGTCTCATGGCGCTAGTAAAAGACTCTGTGGAGACTTACAGTCGGATTAGCTAGTTATGGATGGTCGAACAACCAGGTTTTTAGTTTATCGGGGAACAGCTTATGGTCTGTGATGGAGAGGAGATAAGATGGCAGTTTGTTCCAGAATGCAGGTGCGAGAAAGGAGAAAGATCGACCGCCGCTTCTGGCAGTGCGGATTCTGCAAGGTGTAAGAAGACATATGGAGCTGGACCTAAGAGTCCTGCTTGGTTGGTACCAGCCAAGTTTCTTAACCAGATAACTTGGCCCAGTTCCAGATTTTAAAGTGGCAGCTCTTTTTGATCGGGAGCCAATGTAGGGTCTTCAGAATGGGCACTGATAGTGCTCTAGCTGGAAGGTTTAACACCAGTCTAGCCGCTGTGTTTTGCAAAACTTGCAGCTTGGAGTAGAGCTCCTCGTTTATGGAGGCTAACAGGGCATTACCACAGTCAATACGGCTCATGATCAGTCCCTGTAGCAGCGGTTTCCTGGATTCGAAAGGAATCCAGTGAAAAATGTTGCGTAGTTTACGCAAAATGCCGTAACAAATGTAGTTATGTGACTTATATGACCTTCCATAGACAGCTTATTGTCTATAATCACTCCAAGATTTCGTACTGCGGATTTGGGTGAAGGACACGGGTCCAACTTCTGTCGCCACCAGTCACTGGACCAGTGTTCCTCCTCCTTACCAAAGAGGAGGACCTCTGCTACAGTTTAGTTGTAGGTGATTGGTACACATCCAATTGTCGATATGGGCAATGCAGTTTTTAAAACGAACTTTAGTGTCAGATGGGTCAGGGCCAAGGGTAATCAGTAGCTGTGTGTCATCAGCATATGATACCACTTCAAAAACGTAGGACCTGATTACCCTGGCCAAAGGTGTCACATTCAGGTTAAAAAGCATAGTGAAATTAGATCTCCTCTTGGGAAAGGGACTGGTAGTTAGGACACTACTGCTGAATCAGATAGTGGTCAATAAGTTGAGGCATCAATCCATGAGGACCAAAAGGGCTTCATCAGGGTATGCACTTACATGAACTTACACACGATTTGGTAGGAGCAGAGGATATGGCAACAGAAGAGAAATTAACATTAACAATCTTAATGTTCGGCACCCCCAAGGCGTTTTATAGAGTGAGTTGGCCTCTAGTGATGAGGGGGAACCCCGGTATTACTCTTTCAAATGTAAGGGTTGGGAGAGAAAAGTTGCTTTGTACGCAGAACAAATATTATTAAAATATTGTTAAAATGTTGATATTCCCAAATTTCACTTTCATCTGTAATGCAATTTCACTGTCAGATCAGTGGTTTAAGTAATTGCAGGGAGAAGTAAGTAGTTTTATCTGGGCCTCTGGGGGGTGAGAATTGACTGGAAAAAAACAGCAGGAAAATGATTGAGGGTGGCATAGTAGTCCCGGACTTCCAATTTTACTGTTGGGCCTTCAAGTTTCAAGCCATGCTGAAAAATCTGCCACAGGGAAATGGACATTTCTTCGATTAGAAGCAGATAAATAGATGGGGTCAGATCATTAAGAATTGCAGTCTGAATTCTTGGGAAGATATATCTTGGATTACGGGTCACAGGTTATCTAGATTTAGGTACTCTCAACTGGCCAGTTGGGCACCTGAGGTGTGTCAGAAAGATTTTGGGGGCCTTGAGGGGGAGGAATTAATACAAGGATGTTTCTCTCCTATAGAAAGAGGAGGCAAAATGGTACTGGATGATAGTGCAGGGTACTGACAGAGCCTTTACCTTGCCAGAGACGAGTTGGAGAAGGACCTGGTGACGCTGTAGTTAACACACTTTTGGCAAGTATCTATATTTACCATATGTGAATCAGTGAAACCAGCATCTCTAAAAAATCATCTATATACACTACACAGAGCTTACTGGACTCCAAAAAAGCTGTAAAAATTGGAAAATCACGTTGTGAAGACCTGTCTCAAATGTGGTGTCGAGGTGGCTGATGATCTGCAAATGTTTATGCAGTGTACCGCCAGTTAGCTTTTCTGGCAAGAAGTAGACAAGACTCTAGCCGAGATATTGCATAGAGAAATAAAGGTCAGCCTGGCACTGATGATAGTTGGTATTTTAGAGGATAAAGGGGCTATCACTAAGCTACCAGGAAACAGTTTTCACTCTTGTCTTAAGTCTGTCTTAAGTTTGTCTTAAGTCTGTCTTAAATCTGTCCTAAGTCTGTCTTAAGTTTGTCTTAAGTCAAACTTAAGACAAAATCCTAACTTTACTACTACTAAAAGCCTCCTGTGAATTCCAAAAGTAGTAAGTTTAGGATTTTGTCTTAAGTTAGTTCTGTGAATCGGGCCCTTAGATTTGTGGTGGTTAACTAAAATTAATTATAATAATTTTATTCGTAATGGGTATAGCTTTTGGAAGCTATTTGCTTTAAAGGATTTTTCAATGATGGCTGTGAAAAGAAGAAGAAAGTAATCAGATGAAGGAAGAAGGAAGGTTATCAAACTTGATGAGTTCAAATCCAGAGTGCACGATGATTTGAAGGCACTACAAAATAAGAAATCAAAGGCGCTAACAATGATGAATGAAGTACTATAGTGCAGTAGATTGTACTGTAGTGTGATAATTTCAGGAATTATCAGAGGGGGGAATGTTAGAGCATTTTTATGAATTAAAAAAATAATGCCTACTTCAGATAAGCTTAACTTGGCATGACTAGTCCTCAGCCAGCTTGCATTGACATCCACTCATATTTTCAGAAAAAAAGGTGTGTGTTTATTTTATGTGAACAAGCTTTTCCATGTTTCTCTTTGTTCTTTTCAATTTAAAAAAATCAACTAAATAGTCTCTGCATTAAGAAATTGTATTAATGTGTGTTCTCTCGAGGAAACCATGTTGAGGATGTTTCTGTCTTTGTAATTTTTAAGGTCTTTTGCTCAAGCTTTTCCGAAGGACCATTCATTAGTTGAACTGTCTATTGTATTTCTGTGCTACATAAATGGCATGCAGTTTTCTTCATTTGCTATGCAAATATGCAGTAGAAATAGGTGATTCTAGATATATCATATTTAATTTATTTTATGTATTAGAAAATTAATTCGCTTACTAGAATAATATCTCACTAGTTCAACCCTATTGTGCCACATCTCATCACCGAATAAGTTTGGCGTTTCTGTCTAAAACCCTATAAAAGATTATGGTTTTGGGATATACACCAGACTTTCATTTTACTTTCTTAGACTTTCTATGTCTTCCTTTGCCTTTCTAATTCTGTAGACTCTACACTAACACTTCATTTGATTTATACTATGGGCCTGATTCAAAAGGTAACTTCCACTTTTTGAGTAATTGAGATTTTTGTTTTGAGATTGCTACTTTTGGCTATTCACAAAATCAGAGTGTAAGTTACTACTAAAAATAAAAACCGTAGTAATTCCAGCACCGCACATGGCCAGTACAGTAAGTGGTACTGCAACATTCATCCATAGAAAATAATGGAGGTAGGGAATTAAAATAAAACTCCATACAAACATTATTGAATTAAATTAAATTATTTAAAATAGTTAAACATATGAATAAATATAATGTAATGTTACAATCTATATCAAAATATAACTAAATTAATATTTTATTAAGTCATATTTTCTACAGTGCAAAGCTAATAGTGGATAAAACCCTTGGACTTGATCATCTTCATCGCCAGTACCACAATTCCTGTGGCTCATAAGTTTTCCTTGTTAAGATTTATTAATCTTTTCCATTTTTTAAAATATATAGATCAAATTTTGCCTGATCGTCTTGCCTTGTGAGGTCATCACATCTCTCATCCTCATTAATGACATGCTGTGAGTCTAGAGCAAGGATGACTATATTTGCTGTTTTTGTACACTCTGTAGAATGTAGTGGATGTTCCTTCACATTTGTTGACCTTTGACTGCAAGATTTTTGGACTTTTGCAAGAAGATAGACCAAAGAACAGCATGGTCAAATTACATTTGCATCACCAGATTCTTACTGAACCTGCTTTATTCATGAATTTAGTTTGACCATTTTGCAATCTATTGCTGTAAGCAAGCTTCAGACCTTTACTATGGTACCTGACTGCTTTCCTAAAATATGGATTTGTCTAGATAAAGATGATACCATTATAATTAGTGTCACTGACATCTCATACCAGGAAGTTGATTCATCAGCTTTGTCCTTGTTGGGATTTTTATGGAGAGCTTCATTTTTCCATGACACTGCTGACTGTTCTTTTAGACTAGTTTCAAAAAGTCCCTCATTTTAAATTTCATAAAGGTAGGAATTTGAATCTTCCTGTTGTTTGTAATGCTTATTTTCCCCTGGATTAATTTGTTCACTTCTTATTGGAGGGGTTATAAACAGTGATTTAGGTGGTGTATTAGTGTCGCTTTGAAATATGTTCATAGAGTTTTTTTTTCCATTAGTCAAGTAGGTTGGCAAACTGTTTATTACAGTGGTTTTCTCATGTGCAGGTACATACAGATTAATACCAATTTTATAGCCTTCATAGGTAAAATTGATCACATGCATTGATGCACTTTGGGTGCCTTTTCTTTGAAGTGCCATTTTAAATTTGGTACATTGTAGTCTTTACTTTATAAGAGGCTCTCTTATATAAAATGGGATGAATTCACTCAAGGATTTCAGAAGTTCAGTAGCTTAATTTAATTAATACCAAGCCGATTTCAAGTTTAAAATGAATACTAGGCTGTGTTGATTTGTAGAGAAGGCACTCCTCTAAATGCCTGATCATGCAAGTACTAGTTTTTGTTTGCATTAATTCACCTCATAGTATGTACCTTTCACCACGCTCAAGTATTTAAAAGTCACAAAGAGCCATAATACAACTCTGTCAATTGTTGCCATAGAAGTAATAGTCACAAGTATCAATTGCAGCACAAATAGATACTTGATATGAGCTTGCACGCTCACTTACGCTCACATAGAAGTCATGTCACTTTTACCAAAACAGTTCTACTAATCGAAAAGGAATTAATTTACAAAGGACCTTGTTCAGTGTGGTTAGTTGATTTATCTGCCTTCAGTTAAATACTCACTCTGGGTTGGCTGATAGCCAAAAAACTAAATTCAAAAGCTACAGCTCGAAAGCTGAGTTACTCTGTGGCACCCGTCTCCTCAGTTATAGCAACTGCAGCTCATAGCTTTGTTCTAGGCCCCGCGGCACTGCAGCTGCAGACCAGGATAAGCTCCACTGGTGCTGCTCACTCCATCCAAGGACACAGTTCAGCTACCAATATGCATTTATCTTCTGAATTATGCCTCCTCAATTCACCAGCTGCCAATGGCGGTGGGGGGGGGGTTGGAATTGCCAGCTCTCTATGGCACTAGCTTGTGCTAACTGCTATTTGGGTGGAGGGGCATGAGCACAACCAGCCGCTAACGCGGTTCTAGAGAGAGAGCTAGGTACTGACGCTGTGTTATGTTTTGGAATGTACACCAATATAGGCCTAGCTAGTCACCTAACCGTTCACCTACATTTCCCTGCCATTGTGGTATATAACAGTTTTTGGTATTGACCTTTTACCTAGTTAGGTGCTATATAAGTGTTGTGTGGTTTTCCCAGAAAACTAGCCTCATTTATTATGCATGAGGATTCTCAGAATCACAGCAAAATTACCATCTTCTGCATAATAACTATGCATAAGGGTCATCCCTTCCGTCATCCTTGGCCAAGATGACAAAGCAAAGTAGAACCCCTGAGGGAAGCTTTTGGGTATACATATATCATGGGTAGTCATAGTATGGCCCGCGGGCCGCCAGCGGCCCCGTAAGCCTTCCTTGGCGGCCCGCGGACCGTTCAGACATCGTACCCATGTTTTACATTGCCACTGCCACTGCAAACACTGCCGGTTGCTGCAGCGCGAGTCTGAGAGACTCTGCTGCTCTGTGGGGGCCGGGCGACCAGTGATAGAGTGGAGCTCCAGGGGCGAAGAGGTGACATACAACAAAGCCTCATTAACCTGGAAATGGTCTTTTAAAGACCTGTGAAGTGCTCGGGTGCGGCTGTGTGCGCGCGCTAGGGAAGCGGTCTCAGCACGGGCACACACAGGCAGGATGAGATGACAGAGGTAGACAGAGGGAGAGGGAAGGAGAGAAAGGGAGGGATGGAAAGGGAGTGAAAGGGAGGGAGGGAAAGGGAGAGAAAGGGGGAGGGAAAGAGAGAGAAAGGGAGGGAGGGAAAGGGGGAGAGAGTGAGGGAAAGGGAGGGAAAGGGAGGGAAAGGGAGAGAAAAGGAGGAAGGGAAAGGGAAAGAAAGGGAGGTAGAGAAAGTGAGAGGGAGAGAGAGGGAGGGAAAGGGAGAGAAAAGGAGGGAGAGAAAGGGAGGGCGGGTAAGGTAGAGAGAGGGAGGGAGGGAAAGGGAGAGAAATGGAGGGAGGGAAAGGGAGAGAGAGGGAGGGTAAGGGAGAGAGAGGGAGAGAGGGAAAAGGAGAGAAAGGGAGGGAGGGAAAGGGAGAGAGGGAAAGGGAGAGAAAGGGAGGGAGGGAAAGGGAGAGAAAGGGAGGGAGGGAAAGGGAGGGGGAGAAAGGGAGGGAGGGAAAGGGAGAGAAAGGGAGGGAGAGAAAGTGAGAGAGAGAGGGAGGGAAAGGGAGGGAGAGAAAGGGAGGGAGGGAAAGGGAGGGAGGGAAAGGGAGAGAGGGAGGGAAAGGGAGAGAGAGAGAGGGTAAAGGAGAGAGAGGGAGAGAGGGAAAGGGAGAGAAAGGGAGGGAGGGAAATGGAGAGAGGGAAAGGAAGAGAAAGGGGGGGAGGGAAAGGGAGAGAAAGGGAGGGAAAGTGAGAGATAGAGAGGGAGGGAAAGGGGGAAAGGGAGACAGAGTGAGGGAGAAAAAGGGAGGGAGGGAAAGGGAGATGGAGTGAGGGAGGAAAAGGGAGACAGAGTGAGGGAGAGTGAGGGAGACAGAGTGAGGGAGAGTGAGACAGAGTAAGGGAGACAGAGGGAGACATAGGGAGAGAGGGAGAGAGTGATAGAGGGAGATAGAGGGAGGGAGACAGAGAGAGAGATAGAGAGAGAAAGAGAGAGAGAGAAAGAGAGAGAGAGATGTGTATATGCCGGGTCTGGTGGCTCAGTGGACGAAGGCGTCCGCCGCAGGGACCTGTGTTCAACCCCACGGTTACGTTTTTTTTGTTGCTCTAGCCCCGCCCCCTCCCCCACTGACCACGCCCCCACCAGTGCGGCCCTCGGACACAAACCGCACTGTAAATTTGGCCCCCGAGAGAAAGTTTGTGAGTACCCATGACATACACCATATCTTTGCTGGGGCAGGCAGAGGAGAAAGACTTCCTTGCTGACACATTGACGTGAGACGCTGAGGTTCCTGCATGCAGATACTCGAGCACGAAGTGGTCTGACGTCCCTCGCGGGGTGTCCATCTCAAGACAATGATGGGTCCTTCATTCTCTCACACCAGGTAATGGGGTTGGCTTTATCCTAGGGGATTCTTGGCTCTACACCTATATATGCTAGGTATACCTAGTTAGGGTTGCATCGTAGGAGTATGCATTATTATTGTCATGTATTTATATAACTGCCTAGATTATTTTTTTTGCACTCTGGTAGAAATCTACCATCCTTTTACTCTGTTGGTGCTTATGATCATTTATCTCTGTATCTGTCTTATGGTTGTTTCAGCAACACCTATTTTACACTAGAATGACGCTGGTTCAATAAATGCTTATTGAAAATGTCCCTGCAGTGTATTCTGTGTATTCTGTGTATCTCTCTGAGACAAACTGAGCACGAGTGACTGAGCGAAAAGTACTGTACTGTTTCCACAATCCCTGATGGGACAGGGTTGTCATGTTCGATAGTTGCTAGGAGCTATTCTGTCCTTGTAAAGAGTTGTTTATAGTGGCATTGTGAGCTAATTAGTATACAGGTGAACATACCCGGTGGGGGGGTCTCGAATCAGTCTGGATACCAATCCCACAGTTTATGTTTTCTAAACGTGCAGATACTATATGGATTAATAGGAACTACACAACAGCTGTGTCCATGTTCTAGTTGCACAAAGATGCACAACTTAGGTGGAACTCTGCATAAAAAGATCAAAATGTATACTTTTTTTTGTAAGCACATTTACATTTTCTATGTTGTCATGCCTAAATAGGTTCCAGATTGTCTCTTATTGTTATTTCTCCTGTTATTTGCTTTATTTGCATAGATAAAAATGCATTGCTATATTTGCTTCTGCAGAGAGTTGACATCTGAGCATGTGCAATATATATGTAATTTTTATTTACAGCTTTATGTTAATACATGATGGTGATGATAGTGATGGGATTTATAGAGCTCTGAGCTACCCAAGAGTGTCCCGGCACTATAACGGTCAAAGTCAGAAACAGAGGAAGATGACAATTACTGTGAAAAGAGCCAGGTCTTGAGCTTTTTCTTAAAGACAGCTTTAGCCTTAGTTTGACTCAAGTCTAAAGGAAGCTTGTTCCAAGAAACCAGGCCCAAAAAAGAGAAGCAACTGCCTGATGTAGCCAGGCGAACACTAGGAATGTTGTAAAAGAGAGCACTATCTATACTAGGTAAATAATGGGTTCATATCTGTCATGAGTTCCTTCTAGGTGCCAAGAGCCCCACGTGATGTGTAGCTCTTTGCAGAATCGGGCCATTTGCGATTGGAAAATGTTATTTTCCTATGTATCAAACCCATTTTGCAAATCGGTAACCTATTACCGAATCGTAAAATGGGTTAGCGAGTCAGTATTAGGACGGGGTGTGTTAAGGGTGTCTTTTCCTAATAGCGACTTGCAAGAGTATGTAAGAATGTTTTTGACCGGAATGCGGTTGCAAAACATTAGCATCGTAAATGGGAAAGGGGTCCCAAATGGACCCCTTCCCCTTTGTGTATTTATGGGAAAATGTTTTTAAGTGCAGGCAGTTGGTCAGCATAGTCTTAAAAAAATGAAACATTTAAACTTTCTTTTTGAAAAGCATACTATTGTCCTTCAAGGAAACTGGCAGCATTAAAAAAAATTGCTTTATTTAAAAATCGAACACAGACATGGTGGTCTGCTCTCACTGGAGGCCACCATCCCAGTGTTTTTAGCGATTCTCAATGGGTCGCAAATTGTGACTTACCTCATGAATATTAATGAGGTAGGTCAATTGTGACCTCATTCAGAATCACTAAATGTGTAACAGACGTATTAGTACATATGTGTTTGCGATTTCCTTATAGCAAATGTCACCTTCATTTGTGAAAAGCCGGTGTATACGAAACAAATCACCCAGCTACTTTTAACATTGAAATCAATATGTCTGCACATGTGTACCCCAGGAGTAAGGTTTTCTATTACTCACTTATTTATGTTTATTCAGCCAACAGAGCAGGTAATTACAAGATATCTCTAGTGGCCAGTGGGCCTAGGAAATAAATTGGTTGAAGAGACTATGAACACTGAAATCTTAAGGAATAATTGTAGGGAATAAGCATGAGAGTTGTGTTGTCACAGTGGCGTTTAACAGATAAATTGCTTTACTTTGCAGGTAATTAAAACATATTGTGGAAGGACTGTCAGATGTACAAGACTCAGATTATATAGAGTCAGGAAAGTGGAAATGATTAATTCTTAAATGACTATTAAATACATGTAATTGCCGCAGAATGATCGGGACATCAGCAAGTAAAGAAACAGGGCAAATACATTTTCCCATAGATGGGGTGCACACAATGTAAATGCTTTAATATCGACCAAACCAATATCAACTCCATATTACAAACTTGCAGTATATCAGTAATGTAACTAGATATGGAGTTACAATAGTGAATCTACACTTCCCTAAGTACACTTACCTTGACAATATAGTGGTAGTCAATATTCTGGATTTGACATTTGAGCAAATTGATATTTTTTATCTTAACATTGTTACATCTACCCCCAAACAAAGACTACAACACAAATAAGACAATGCTAAAATAGCATGCTTGAGTGCTTTTGGAAACAAGAAAAGATCAATGTAGGCAATATGCAAGAATTTACACAATAAACATTAAACATTTGAACAGTATCGACATTTAGCAAAGCTACTTATCGTCACGGTTATATGTCGAAATATCATTTACAAGAATATCATCCCATTGAGGGTAGCTTTTCTAATAAAAACTCCCTGTGGGGCAGTATTTTTGTAGATGATATGTAGGATGCAATATTCATGCCAGACTATATTCTGATACAACACTGATGGTCACAGACGACAATCTTGAATTGTTAATTGCAACAAAGAGAAGAGAGTGAGGCCTCAGCACTGAGCCAAGTTCAGTTTCCTCTCAAAGCATATCATGTAGAAATTCTTATTGCATTGTACGACATTGTTTATTATTTGTAATCCGCAAAAATATATCAAGGACCCCGTTTCTAGGAGCAACTAACAAAAAGACGTGATTAAAAAGACTGAAAGAAAACACGGAGTGGAACATAATAACATTTAAATAATCAATAGAAAATAAATATAAGAATACTAAAACTTTTAGTAACAATTATGGAAAACACACAAAGTTATTTGCATGATTGTCTTCAGGCAATAACAGTATTCACACTTTTCTACAGACACTTATTTCCTTAGTTCCTACAGAATTTCACCGGACGACTACTCTTTTAGGAACAATGACAACTAATCTTTGTTGAGGAATGCAGGCTTGGGGGGGCAGCCGTCAGGAGAGTTTGCCCCCAGGGAAGATTTTGGACATAGTGCAGTCCAGTGACTGCCAGTGTCAATGTCAGCTATAGTTAGTAGGGTGGACTATATTAGGCCAGGTAAGTTGGGCTGCCACACACCATTGTGTGAGGTAGCGACACAGTGGTTGGTAGCATAGACAGGGTTTCTTTTTTGGGACTAGGCAGGAGTAGAATTCAGCATAGTGTGGGCAGGGCAGTGTGGCAGGGAGGAGATGAAGGCTCCACATGTGGTGGAAGCACTCTAATTGCTGCAGGCAGCAGGTTGGGGGACATGATCGCAGACAGTAAACAGGGAGCGGTGCATGAGTGTCAGACAAGGCCTGTGTGCCAGGTTGATGATGGCGTGTCGGTGCCCGTATGGGCTTGATCATCACCTCAGTCTAAAATGAAAAGATGTGGTGAGTGCGGGCAGGGAGGGGCACAGATGGGGGTAGCAGTCCCACCCGACTGGCATTGCTTTTGTATGAGACAGTTGGGGGCAATACCGGGAGCTTCCTTGCTTCGGTACAGGCGTCTATTGAGGTGTGACCAGAGAAGCAGGGGCGGGGCAGAGCAAGTGCGCTGCCTCCCACTGGGCTGCAGACTGCACTGGGAAGGCGTGAGTGTATTAGCATGGGCAGTGGGGGGCATTTGCCAGGGTGTGTGAGCAGGGAGTGGAAAAAAGAGAGGGAAACCGGAGCTGGGAAAAAAGAGGCCAGGAGGAGACACAATAAGAATACTGATGGCAGGATGGGAAATAGAGAGAGTGGCATCAGCAGGGACAGTAGTAGGTGGAGCAGTAGAGAATGAGATTGCACAGTGGTGAAGGGGCATTTGGATCTAATGGAACGCCTGGTATCTGCTATGGTGAGGGTCATGCTAGACTGATGCGAAGAGGAGGAAGACGGGCTGGGACGAGAGATGATGAGCGAAGCCTGGGGGAAATGGGAGGCCGCTTTTGGGTCCCGGAAGGCTCCCAAGAAGTTGCTGAAGTTATGTGGGAGGAAAGAGAAGGCCAACGCGTTGTCGGGTGCAGCAGATGGGGGCAGACAAGCATTAGGGGCAAACAGATGTGCAGAGGGGAGCTATTGGTAGCAGTGTAGGAGAGTGAGGAGTGTGAGGAGGGGGGAAGTGGGAGGCACTGAGGAGAGCAGAGAGTGGGGTGGGGTGCTTGGCTTTGGGAGGAGAAAGACGAGGGCAACAATATGGGTACCTTCAAATCTGCCAGCTGAGCAGGATAGCTCAATGGCGTTTTGATTGTAGGAGCACCTCTAGATCTGGACTCGGGAGAGTTTGGTGTGGTTCACCTGCCATGAGTGGAAGCGAAGGCACAGTCTTGGATGGTCAGCCTGACAGCAACGTTGGGCATTTCAGTTAACTGCTGAAGATCTGGTGGAGCCTCTGTAGGACCAGCCCTGGGTAGGTCTGGTGGTGCCACACAGGAGCGAAAGAGCGGCTGGCACACCTATACTGGTTGGATGGAACTGGCTATGAAGAGAGGCCAAGTTCAAGCGGTTTGCAAAGGCGTAATGGAGCCATGGAGGAAGATCTAGTGTTGGACTATGAGGAGAAAGCACACAAGGATAGTAAAGGGAAACAAGCAGCAGAACCGGATAAGAAAGATACTAAAGAAGTTAAGTTTAAGTAAGTGGGGGCTCACTTAATGATGTCCAATACAGAAAGTATCTGGAATGGGGAAATCATGGAAGTGTTTAAGCTACTGCATAGGGAGGTCAGAGCAAAAGAATGTTCGAAAGATGAGGACTATGAGTTGGTCCTGAGATCTAAGGTGCCAGCGACTATTGAGAACTGGACTGCGGCATTTCTGATATACACCAGAGTGTATTGCAAGGATTTGCCAGAATGCTGCATAGCGATGTTTAAATGCATGGACGTACGTACATGTGGCGGCTATGCGTGGGTATGCTATGATGAGGAATTTAGGGCTTGATTGTCATGTGACACAGAGGGCAAGTGGGGAGAGCTGGATAATTATCTGTGGCTGCACAAGATGGGACAGGCCAGACTACACCAACAGTGTTCATTGCCAGTGGGTTACTGGTAGTTTACCAGCCCTTTCAAGGGCTCCTCATCCAAAGGGGGTGGGCGCAGCAGGTAGAGGACAGCTAGGACAAGTGGGGGTCGGTTGGGTGTTTAACAAGGGGTCTTATATTAAGGAATTCTGCTAATTTAGACACAAATGCTCGAGATGTGGGAGGACACCCACTAATTCAATGTAGACTGATGGGGATGTAAGGCCAAAATTGGCATCCACATGCAGCGAGGATGCATGTACATCTCCATCAGTCCTCTCCCCTGCCCCCTGCATTGAATGAGTAGGGGGGCACAAGGTACTTTGGGGAATGGCTCACACGCTGTCGCCAATTAAGTTTGAGAGGTTGGCCTACTGGCTGAGGCAATACTGGGAGGCAGGGGACAGTACGCTTCTGTGGAAATGGTTTCAACAAGGCTTTCAACTTGGCTACATGGGGTGGATAGAGAATTTGAAATCAGCAAAAGCTCACCCTCAGGTAGTCGGGAAAAATCTAGAGGAGGTGGTGAAAGAGGGCAGAATAGGGGGACCATTTGAGGACTGGCTACTGGAACAACTGATGGTGTCTACCAGTTGGGTACTTCCAAAGAAAGAGCACAATTAGTTCAGATTGATTCAGCACCTGTCATAGCCAGAAGGGCAATCAGTAAATGACTACATAGCCAAAAGATTGTCAGCAGTAAGATACTTATCAGTTGCCATAGCCATAGAACTGGTCAGGAGAGAGGGCCATGGAACATACATGGCAGAGAGTGACATAAAGTCAACATGACAGCTTTTACTGGTGCACCCAAAGGATTTTTAGCTTTTGGGGATACAGTTTAAAGGCATTTTGTTACATGGACACACTGCTGCCTATGGTTTGTTCCATATCCTGTGCACTATTTGAGAAGTTCAGTTCATTTTTGCAATGGCTGTTCATCTCTGTCAGGTTTCACAACGGTGACACACTACCTTTATGATTTCTTTTTGTAGGACCCACTGGCTCCACAGACTGCCAGTAGATGGGAAACATTGTTTACAACGCACGTATTACAACACGCGTCATTACAACAAATGTTTTACAACTCGAAATCCATTACAACGCATGTCATTACATCACATAATCCATAACAACGCATTCCCCAAAGTAACACCCCAGCGGTGTTAGAATAGTAATTGCGTAGTAATGGATTATGCGTTGTAATGACATGCATTGTAACGACATGCGTTGTAATGGATTTTGCGATGTAAACAAGTTGTTGTAATGACACACGTAGTAACGCACGCGTTGTAAAGTGTCATATTCCCAGTAGATGTGTGCAGGTTTTAGGAAGCTCTAGGAGGATGTGGGGTTTCCATTGGCTGTGGACAAGGCTGTGGGTCTAGTCACATATTTTACATTCTTGGGAACTGAGACTGACTCGGTGCAGTAGGGAGTTGATTGCCGGAGGACAAGAAAGCAGCTATGGTACAATTGATTGGCCAGTTCCTGGGCAAAAACAAAGTGCAGGTAAGGGAGGTGCAGGTACTATTGGGACACCTGAATTTTTCATGTTGAGTGGTGCAGACAGGCAGGACATTTTCTAGAAGATTGGGATTTGTTTTATAGGTCCTGACATTGCCTCACCACAGACTGAGTTAGAAAGAAGTGGTGAGAGAGGAATTAAGGATGTGGCATTAATTTCTCAAATTGTACAATGGGAACGCTGTAGAATGACTTGGTGAGGAGAAGGAGTGGAAGATTCAATTTTTTTCAGACACAGCAGGAGGCTTGGGCTTCAGCCTCTTTTGGCAGGGACATTGATGTGCGGCGCAATGACCAGAGAGTTGGTAGGGCGGGGGGAGGAGTATTCTTTCTTGCAGCTGTTTCCTTTGGTGGTTGCTTTATCCTTATGGGGCAATGAGTCTGCCAACAAGGAGGTACCACTTAATGTGGATAACATGATAGTGGAGTGGTACAAGTCACAAACAGGCAGTCCAATACAGACTCTCAGGTACTAAAGCTGATGAAAGTCTTTGTGTTGGCATGTTTGGAGAAGAATATAGTTTTCAGAGCACAGCGCGTTCCTGCGTTTGAAAATGGCACTGAGGACCCTTTGTCTCATTTCCAGTGGCTGAGATTCTGTGGTCTTGCTTCGGGAACAGATGAAGTCAAAATGCTGATGCCAAAGGGACTATTGAGGATAGGCGAACGTGGCTTTTACAGGTGGTTATAAGGTAGTTGGCTTAGTCCATGAGGAGGGTCTATTGGCAAGCACGGTGGGAGTACCCAGACCGGAAACAATGAGGACCAGAGGAGGTTTGGATGAGGCAGGAGGATGTGCTACAATTCATCACGAACATGATTGAAAATCGGTTGTTGAGAGTGACAACAGCTGGGAAGTTTGGGGGATTGCATTTGTGGGCAAATTGGCACAGGGATATGCACAATCAGCAGGAGAGATGGGGACAAGGATGTTGGAAGGATGAGTGAGGAAGACAGGGAATGGAGGGTGTTTGAGTTAACCAATGGGATGCTCAATGTTGCGAAGGGTGATGGCAGAGCTGGTAGTAGTTTGCCGGCATGACAATAAAGAAGGTGTTTCTTTGGGGCTTTGAGGGTGTCGGAGTTGCTGCGAAACAAGAAGGGGGTGTGGGCTGGAGTGGTCAGAGGTGAAGCTGCAAGGTGATTCTGTCAAATAATGGTAAAGAAGTCAAAGACTGATCAGAGAGCTCAAGTGTACACCTGAGAGCCATTGCAGAACAGGGTGTCTGCCCTGCATATTGGGGACACCAATTAAAATTGAAGGGTGGGGAGACAAGGGGTTTAATGTTTCAGCATCCGGACAGGCTCCTTTGTAAGCAGATTTTCTACTACTGATGATTTTACGAGGGCATTATAGAAACTGGGTTTACTAGCAACAGAATATGGGACCCACTTCTTCAGGGTTGGGGTGGCGACTGAAGCTGTACAGAGGGGTTGGACGAGGGATAGGATCATGAGGCTGTAGAGGTGGACTTCAGAATGTTATACGAGATATGTGTGGAGGGCAGAGGATCTGCAATGAGAAGTAAGAACATCTAATTGTGTTTTATCCCCCCTTTAAGCAGTGTTCCAAGGCTATAGAAAGAGGTGAGGGATGTTGGATAGTTGCGCACTCCTTCGTAAAATGGGCAGACTAGGAAGCATATGGCAGGAGATATGGAAGACACTTGGACCTGGAGGCTCATGGCGTAAAGGTTGACCGGTACGGGAAAGGGGCAATGCTATGGAAAGAGCGAATACCTGTTTTGATGGTGGGGTGAGAGGACTTGCCCAGATACACTGGTCATGCACCTAGGGGCGACAAATTTGGTGAGAGTAAAAGGTTTATGTTTATGAAAGCCATGAAAGCAGACATGGGAAAAATTGAGAGGGCTTGGGTGAGGACTCACATATTGTGGACAGAAGTGAGGAGAGGGGTAGGACAAAACATTAGTTTTTATAAATTTAGAGCAAGGTTGTTTTATAAGGCAAGTGGCCTAGGTTATATTTATGCTTTTATATTGTGGACCTGATACAATAAAGCAGCCTTTTTCTCAGGACAAATGGCATTGGTCTATGCTATGCCCTCCTGCCCAAATCTATGTATTTGGAAAACTGACTGAGAGAAGAATCCTAAAACAGAAAAAAAAGTGCTATTTACACGAAAACAACATGCTTTCTTTGACTGTAATAAGAAAATAACATCTGATTAACAACATTACAAATCTAATTAAATACAAGGGTGCAGCCCTAAGAAAAGGTGTGCAGAACCAACACCTAACATTCTATCAAACTGCATTGTGGTTGCCTTTATACAGTGTTTCATACCCTCAGATGACCCTTGACATATTGCTAGGAAAAATCAATACACACATATTGAAAAAATGCCAAAGTAATAAGTGGAGAGGGGTGAAAAATTGCTAATTAAAAAGAGCACCCAGATGAAGTTACGAGCATGATACCTCAGCTGTGTACTCTTCAAAACACTATAAGACAATCATTGGTAAAGCCAATAGGTCTGACCTTAGCAAACTTGTACTTTATTTTTATTTTATATCCAAACATATGGAATATGCACAAAAAAATGTAGAAATAAAAAAATACAAAAATGCTACCATCTAAAGGTGGTGTGCGCATGTTTGCCAAAAAAGATAAAAAATGGCCCATGCCCAAAGTAATTAAGTGAATAAAAAAGACCTGAAATGAACAGACCATTGGGCATAGAGAGTGGACCAAACCCCCCTGTATCTTGTATGTGTTTTGTTTTACCCACATGTGGTTGCCAGTAGGTAGTTATCATTGGGACCACGTTTGTGGAGAAGTGTGGCTCAATGGTTAGAGCTGCAAAAAACACAGTTGATGGACAGAATGTAGAACAATGTCATACATTCACCCCAGTACAAGGATCTGGGCCTAAATCCATCGTTTTTTTGCACTCCACACCACCCTGGGTTAGACACTGGCTATATGCAAATCAGCTCTGACCCTGTGCCTCATGGGAACAGTCCAGTCCAAACTACTAAGCCATGTCTTTCCCAGACCGGAATCAAGCAACCAAGGACCGGTTTCTGGCTATCAGCCTTCATTTAGCCTGGATAGCTTGACTCCAGTGGTGTGGAGAGCCTGGGACTCACGTCTGAGCTTACCCAGCCCACTCGGGGTGAAAATTGCAAAAAACACAGTTGATGGACAGAATGTAGAACAATGTCATACATTCACCCCAGTACAAGGATCTGGGCCTAAATCCATTCAGCCTGGATAGCTTGCCTCCAGTCATGTGGAGAGCCTGGGATGTAGTGTAGTTCCTATATTCCCAATAGGCTCTGCGCATTGGAATAATATCTTCAATAGTATAGACGTAGGACAGAGGTTAACTAGGTCTTCTACTGACGATATTAGACTTAAGTTTTGTGTGCCAGCTAGCTCAGAGTTCACTAGAAACTTTCTCGAATAAGCGAGGAGGAGTTTAACCTCCCTGGATAGACAAGAAGGGATTTAGTTTCTGACAACCATAGAACATGACAACTTTGCTCTCCCTGATCAAGAGTATATCTCTAGAGTCGTGTGAAAACAAAAGACAGCTATTTTACTCAGTCAATACGTGCATACTTAGTTTCACCAGATTGCAGAGAAAAGGAGAGAGGGCGTTTTCAATAAAAGGTGTTATTTATTGATCAGTCTCTTTTCTCATACAAGAGAAATGAATCGCTACAATTGCAATACTTATAGTTAAGTAAAGTGCATACAGTAAAAGCAGGATCATGAAATAATACTGTAAAAGCATTGATATGGTTTCTTAGCCATATGATACTTTAAAATGGATAAAAGATATACATACATATAAACATTGACTAATCATACTCAACTGGTGCTTCTAACTACGCCTACCCCGGTGTACCTGACCTAAGCCTAATACATGGGAGGGAGTAAGTAAGTAGCAGTTTAAGCTAAGTTTATTTTGCCAAGAATCTGACTCAAGAATTCTCTATAAGGGTTTAGTCAGTTCAGTACCTAGGATTTAGAAGGCTGGAGGTCTGGTATCTCTTTCTCAGGACTCGGTATCCCAGTCACCCGCGAAGGTGGGCTGGAAACGCTGGAGGCTGGATTTCTTGGCAAGAGAAAAGACAGCGTCTTCCTCAGCGCGTCAAAAGGGGAGGGGCAGCGTCCGTGGGCTCTCGCATCAGCTGGGCTCTCCGGCAAGTAGTCACTGCTCCAGGTTCATCACCACCGTGTCTCTGCTTAGGACAGCGTTGGTATATTTATACCTGAGAGGTGCTGGGTTTGACGTAAGGATGGACATAAGACGTCAATAAGGATGTCACTAAGAACTGAGTGTTCTTGCAGTGCTTTACAGGAGTTCTTGGACTAAATCAAAACATGGCAGGCGGGGATTTCCCAGGTGGCTCGAGGCTTGGATTTGTTTAAGAACTCGGTGTGCTTTCTAGGGGGCTGGAGGAATAGTGCTTGCTTAATGTGACAGCATGCGCTATGACTAATTTATGAAACGGGTTTCTGTGCCGTTGTATGGATATTAGTGATTTATAACTATGCAAGGGACAGAAATAGGAGTATCGATACAGGTCCCTAGATAAACACACTACACCCACTCCACGAATTCATGTCCATATTTACTAACCTAAGCAATAGTAAACATAACTAATAGTGTATGTGTATACCCCAAAATACATTTTTTGCATTTGAAAAATGGCATATTCGAAATACACGAAATTGAGTATAGGTACTGTATGCATTCAAGCAGTGTAATCATTCAAAAAAGGATGCACATTTTATATCAGCATGAATGATTTGCGAAAATAACACATGAAATGGCTCTTAATACAGAAGAAAAAGTGCGAGATCACTTCATCACATATAAATACAATTATTTGTAAATATGCTAGAGGCTGAGGTAAAGTTTTGTCTCTAGAGTTCCTAAAAATAGAAGCTCTGTTCTCTAAGAATAGTTCTACTTTAAGCAGAGGACGAGTGCCAAAAAAAAAGATAAATATTTTGGATTCGAAAAAAGTTTTCGTTTTCAGGGGAAGAAGAAAATAGTTCCAAATTGTCTCAGTAGCTCTGTTTATTAAAGCTGAAGGCCAAATTCAGAGTTCAGGGAACGCTGTGTGCTCGATTGCTTAAAGTTATTCTTTCTGTTCGGGGGAAAACATCATGTCAGACAGATTTTCAAAAAAGCAGTTTACCGCTTCAGGTGAAAGTTCGACCAAGTTGGAAAATGTCGCTACCATGCAGTCGTGCGCATGTTCGCTTTCAGTGATGTTTCGATCAGCATTGCTTACTGAAGGTCGTACCTGGTTGATGCTGCTCTCATCTTGTACTTCACTACCCTGCAATCGTAGTGGTGAAGTCTCCACGAATGCCGTCATCAGGATAGGTAGCCGCTGGGGACAGCACGATGCATGAGCCTTTACTGGACCCAACAAAGTATCTGTATCCAATGGTACTTCTGATTGTAGTGTAAGACAGGTGTCCAACACGCATTCTTCGCCGCATAGCATGCACCTCAATACAGGTAAGACACAATTCTGCCATATGGGTCTGAACGAAAGAAACCAGGTCATATTCAGATCTCTTAGCTGGGCTAATCCAAGGACTTTAGTCCCGATAGCGTATAGCTAGGATCGTTTCTTCCATTGTTGCTGGAGTCTTGTCTGTGACATGGCTTGCCATAACGAAGCAGGAGTAGCAAAAATAAGATGCCTGCTACGAGTCCCAACAGGAGTGGAAGTCCGCCAAAGACAGAATGGACAAATTCGGGAAATATACCCAGGACTGCTTTGAATGGGGTTAACTGTCCCGAAAAAACGGTCTTAAATACACTCGCGATACCATTCGTATCCGAAATGTTTCATATTTCGTTTAGCATTTCTGCGAAGTGTAGGGGGCAATTTGTCGATAACAATGCATGTATCTCTTCCGTTGTCCTTGCAACTTGGAGATCATACGTTTCTTTTGATGACGTCAAATGAATTGGTGTCTGTAGGAGCACAGTCTTCATTCTGCTTAAAGTATCAATTCGAATAGAAGAGATTTTCAAACTGGGCCAAATTTTTCCCTCCCTGTCTGGAGTGTCGTTTGGATACAATACTCGCTCACGGCAAGTGACCATGGAACTCACGCTTACCAGATAAGGTTTTCCTGGCAGCAGGCCACAACATCTGTGATCCACAATTAGAATGTAGCTCCCGTTAGAAAGCCGTCTAAAGAATGGCTCTATTCGTGTTGCAGGTGTGCCGAGCTGGTGACATGAAAGGTTATTTGAAGTCCCCTCACAGGCCCCATGTAAACTTATACCCTGACACAGAAGTATACCACTTAGTGATTTTTCACAATTGTTACCACTAAGAAATACACTCTGTGCTTTTTCACTATAACATGTGTGTGTATAAGGTAGGTTCCATGTTGACTTAATGTATCCTTTACCCAACCTTTCATACTGGCCTGCCTGTATATATTTTTGGCAGTATCGAAATTGGAAAGTCGTTATCGGAATAGTTATTATCCCATGTATTATCCATTCAATGACAGGTCGTTCTGACATTGTCAATGGTAATCTCTCAAGTTTTTCAAAGCTCAGAATTGTATATTCTGCACCCTTTTGTGCCAAGCTGATTTGCGTATCAGTAAGGTTATAGATAGAGAATAATGACGTTGTGTTGATTAAACGCCAAGGCACGTAGCCTGAACGCAGATTTTGTAACGTTCAGCCAAGCTGTACAATAGAACGTAATTGGGACTGACCGTGTTGCAACATTAGTAAGTCTTGCTCTATTATGTCGATTGCAGATGATACAATACTGTCCAGTGAATATATTCTGGAAGACAGAGTCATTAACCCATTGTCCACAACAGAAAGTGATTTTTCCAAATTAATACGGTCAATTTCCCGTATTTTCTCTGCTGTCTCAATTTGAGTTTCTTTCCAAGCTTCGTTATAAGCTGCATATATAGAGGCCGCTATGAAATGTTTCTGACGCTGTTTGCATGGTCCCATAATGAAATCACGCAAGTCAGCACCTTCTTTAAGTAAAGTCAAGTGTTGCTTAATTTCTGCCAGTGTGGATGTTTGTAGCCATTCGAGGCAGAGTTTCCCTACACTGTATGTAGTTACAATCCCTGGATGTTGTCTCTGGGAGTATCTAGGGTCTGGCCTGGTTAATTTGAACCCCTGTATTTTGTTCAGGAATCTATCTTGACAGTTATTTGTGTCTGTGGGCCAGATCAACCATTTTTTACAATCAGGATGTGTTCTGTTTTGGTTAAAAATATGGGATACGTCTATCTCAACATCTGTAGTGCTATTACTGTCAGGTGTCGGCTTTGGAATAGACGGTTTGTTCAAGTCTTTAATTTTGGCTAGGCCAAGACAGGTAGTCTGTTGAATTGTGTCATTCAAGAATATAATTTGTTCTGGGATCATGCAGGCTCTAAATAAGGAATCTGTACCTTGCACTTGCCAATCTTTTGTACCCCAGATTGTTTTCGTTTCAATATTATTGTTCCAGAAATCAAAACCGAATGTATTCATTTTGTCAAAAAATGATTCTGAATAGATTAATTTTGTATTTGTAAGCATGATTTTCATTCCTGTCTTATTTAACAGTTTGAAATAAAACGTTTCTGCATCACTTGTGTTAAACCCTGAAAAATATGAACATTTTTCATAAAATGTTTTCGAACTGCCTTTTGGTGGAGTTGCACAATGTTCCCATTGGTTATAATTAAAAACATTTCTAGGTTGAGCAGATTTATGCAGATAATGGTTACCATAGTGGTTGTAACAGTACATCTGGTCATAGTTAGATGAACCCTGTAAATAATCATGTTCTGTAAATTTAGCTGACATCACTAGATCTGACATCATATCATTAATACTTTCAAAGTCCCAATCATCAGCGAATGTGCTCGGTTTTACAAAGTCACTTAATGAAACCTTAAATTGATGAGGATACTTCAAGAGCTCGACCGGGCCATAGATTTCGTAATCAGTTTTGTCCCATGCTACCCCACCGGGTATAGGATTGGCTGTGAAGTTTACTGAAGAAAGTTCTCTTTTCTCGATGTGTGAAGACATGTGTGGTTTCAGGACCAAGTTGATATTCTGACTTGCTGTGTCCATTGTAACATATTTTCCCTCAATGAAATGTCCCAAGTATAGTACCATGATGAGCCAAAGTATGAGGACAAATACACCTTGTGCCACCCAAAATTCAATCCATGGAGAAATCAGATAAGTTTCTTCTAGTTGATGAAAGAGTTCCTCTGCTTTGTTTTTAAAAGTCTTTGTTGTTGTCGGCTGTTCCTCAGGTTCACTCGGATCCTCAGAAAAATCATCGAAGTTGATGAAGTAGCCTGATGCTGTTCTGTCAATTGTTTCAATTGCTTCTGGATTCCTTTTTGTTTTTGGAATTCTCTTTGTTTCATTAGCATAGTCTGTGGTTACATCATTGTAGACTGGTGTTTCTTGATGTAAGATTTGGATTTGGGTTTCAAGAGGTTTAAGTTCCATGGCTTTGTTGCATAGTCCTTGTTGATTTACTGTAGGTTTTTCAAATGTGATTAGTCTCTCAGTTTGAACCTCTATGTTTGTAGCAAACTTTGGTGTTCTGCTATTTCTTGGGAGTCCACTTGGCCTACTACCTGTTATCGGCCACATGATTGTGGTTTAACCAGCTCGATGGATACAACTCGGTTCTCCTTTTTACCAGCAAGGGGCGGTAATACAACTGATCTTGCCCCGTTGATAGCCAAGACAGGTACTGCTTTTCTGTAAGAAGGCCCAAATTCCTTCTTTACCGCGATCTTCTCTCTGACAAGATCCCTGATTTTTGGAATCCAGACAGGCCTTGCTGGGACAGGTGGTTTTTCTTCAGTGGTTGTTGGCTGTTGTTTCAATTTTATGTTGCGCAGGTCTTTTCTTTTTTCGTTTAAGTCCTGTAAAATAGCCAAACGATCTTTGATATCAAAGCATTTTTCTTTAACCACTGAAGTTTGACTATCGAGGTCCTGGATCAACATTCTAGTCCCAAACAATAGTTCGTACGGACTGAGACCTCTCAGAGAATTTCTTGGCAGATTATTAAGACTACGTTGGACACTTATTAAATGTTTGACCCACCCAGCCCCCGAACCTAATACCTTTGCCGTTATAGATTGCTCTATGCCTTGGTTTTTTCTTTACACCATCCCGTTTCCCTCAGGAAGGAAGTGATAAGAGTCCCGCAATGCAATGCCCATGCTGGCCATGCCCCCCCCATAAGCTCGAGAGCTAAAAGCAGGACAATGGTCAGAATGTAGCATGCCCCTTGCGTATATGCCATTATAGACTCGCAAATCTTTTTATAACAGTTCTGGCGTCAGCCGAGCGCTGGGGCCTACATTTTTAAGTGATGATAGTCTCTATATGTTTAATATGACGCATTATTCATACTGGGTTTTATATATTTATTGTTTAATCCCATCTTGAGCGAAATGCCATGGCAAAACACCGTCTCGGTCGCCACTGCGATCTCTGTTGCAGTTTGGACAGTTTTTTACAAATATGTGATGTTGCAGGCTCATTCCTGGCCACCAGTATGTGGATTGCAATTCTTTCAGAGAATCCTTTAGCTTAAGGTGTCTAAGACCCTCACCCATATGTGCGTCTGCTATTAACAATATTCTCCTGTTCGTGTTTGGAATTACTCTATCCCCCACTCCAGGGATTTGAGCAAAAGGAACGGAGTTTGCATCGATTATGTATGTATAATTGAGTGGATAGGTGATGGGTAGCGCTGAGCAGTCGCCTTTTGATGACGTTTTCACCGCCAGCATTGTTTCCCCGTCAATGTATTTTTCCGAACGCTTTTTTGTAGCTACGGAAGCCGATTTAGTTGCTTCCGCTCAGGCTGTTTCAGCCAATGAATTCCCTGCAACGTGAACGCCATCACGTTGATGACTCAGTGTATGTATCACGTGAGTCTTTGGTAGTTCTTTCTGTAAAAGAACTACTTGTTCCCAAAGCAATTTTTGCTTAATTGTGGCACCTGTGTCATCTTTGTAACCGTTTAGAATCCATTTCTGTAAATTGTTATTGTATGATTTGACGCAGTAATATGAATCGCACACTATTAGTGTCGGGAATTCGCGATCAGCATTATCTAGCGCCATTTTCAAAGCTATTATTTCAGTTTGTTGTTCTGAATTATTTTCCACTGAGTGTGTTTTCGTTAACAGAGGTCTTAATTTTTCTCCGCGCCACACGTTTTTTACAATCTCGCATGTGGCGTTATATGCTTGTTTTCCCCAAACCGAGGGTTGTGCATGTTCGTCTGTATATATTACACAGGCGTACTGTCGTATGGGCAGAATGTCGATTGGCAGAGGGTATTCTCTTTCATATTCTATATTTTTTAATTTTTTCATTTCCGGGTCAAAATAGTATTTCACTTTGTCTGTTGCAAGAGAATTTTCCCATTGTATCTATTTTGGATTTAATGCCATAGTAGGTATATTACATGGGCTTGCTAATGCCTCAAAGGCTGATTCTGCCGTTCTGACTGTAATTCGTCTGCCGTCAGCTTGGTCTCTTTCTCTTGCTACAGCTGTTTGAACTGCATGAACAATATTTTCCTTAATGCTGAATGTTTTTTCAGCTTCTGTGTACAAATGTGATTTGTAAGCTATTGGTACCGTTTCTCCCTCATTAGAGGTCAGGTATGTGAATCCGCATCTTCCTGGGATGACCCGGATTACAAGGTTGCGTGTGTTATCGCGTGTTTGCAATTTTGTTTTAGTTAACATGTCTGTTTGTAATGATCTCAAAATTTCTGTGTGTTTTTGAGTCCAATTGATTGTTTTAAAATCTGGTCTTATCAGGTCATAGAGAGGTTTAACCCTCTCTGCATAATTTATAATGTACGTTCTACCGAAATTCAGGAAACCTAGAATTGATTGTAAGTTTTTCAGCGTTCTTGGTGCTTGGATTACGGCACATTTCTCTAGGAAATTGTCTGCCAGGCTTTTGCCTTCACTTGATAGTTCATATCCTAAAAACAGGACAGTTAGATGGGCAATTCTTGACTTTTTGAAGTTGAATTTATAACCCTCTGCTGCGAACCTAAGTATTATGGTGTTCACTCTTTTCAAGTGAGTATCCAAGTCATCATCTGTTAGATAGATGTCATCGACATAAGATAATGCCTCATCATCATATATTTGTAGTAACTCTGTTACTCTCGCTGAGAATAATCCTGTGCTGTTCTTGAACCCCTGTGGCAAACGACAGAAATTTTTCTGCGAGTCATTTATTGAGAAAGCGGTCAAATATCTGCTTTCAGGTGCTATATTTTGACAAAAGAATCCATTAGATATGTCTAATGTTGTTTTGTATTTTTTGCGCACTATGCTATTCATTAGTGCTGCACTGTGTGAGTTTTGTACTGCAAATGTTTTGCAACATGTGTTAAGGTGTCTATAGTCCGAAACTAGACAATATGAATCATCTGGCTTGGAGACAGGAAACAAAGGATTGTTCATTTGTGAGGTGCATGTTTCAATCACCCCCTGGTATTCAAGTTGATCTAAGATCTCCCTGACCTTTTTTTTGCTTCTTGCTTAATTGGGTACTGCCTTTGTGCAGTTGGTTGAGATTTTAACTGGATTTTGTGAGGAGGTGAGTCCTCATCCCATCCTACATGGTTTTTATATAATACAGGAGCTTGGGCTACTGCCCACTTTCTTGCAAGTGTATATTTTTTATGTATTGGAATGTGATTTGAGAAGGCAGGCATAATCATTTCTTTGCCATGAGGGCACTCCCTGACAAACTCTGGTGGCCAGTCTTTTTCAGCTAAAAGGATGTCATAGCCTTTGGATAGGTTATCCCAAAATAGACTCCTTATTTTCCTAGTCTTATCTCCCTCTATACGTAATGTTATTTCATATATTTTATGAGGTTTGCTAACTCTGGTGTCTGCAGTTTCCACTTGAATGTATTCATTCGTGTCCACTGTCTCCAGGTGATTCATCAGGATCTTGCGAGCTATGCTCACTTCTGCTGCGCTGTCTAGCATTGTCTGAGCCCACTCTCCGTTTTTCAGCTGTGTCCTCAGGATCCTCGGCATGTTTGATTACTTTAATACTGGCTACCTTCTTCTTTGGAAATTGTAACTTTTTACTTTGATGAGCAGGTTCCTTGTCTTTGGACTTGAAGTGCTCTTCCCTTTGTTCTGACCGTCCTCTTCTTTCCGATTTCTGCGAGGAAGTCTGAAAAGATCGAGATGGACGTGTATCAATATCTTGATATCTATCAGGTTTCTTCAAATTATCCCTATTTCTAAGGTTGTATTTTTTCTCAGAGGGCTCCCTCTGGGGAGATTTGTGTCCTTGGTCTGGAGATCTTTCTCTCCGCCGAGGAGACCTTCCTCTGGACTGGAATCTTTTTTCTTTGGGAGTGGATTGTTTATTTCCATCCCAGCTCTTTTTTGGAGCGGTTAGATTGTTTTTAATAAATACCTTTTCAGGATTTTCAGTTAGTTGGGGTTTCACTGGTTTCCCACCCAAACTATCTCTTCCTAGTTCTTCATAGGATTTCTCTATGATTCTGGCAAGTTCAAATGGTTGTTCTGCTATATCAGTTTCTTTCAACTTCTGGCGGATTGCTACAGATGCTGCTTCCCCTTTTATGTTGGCTAGTAATATAGCCGAGACCTGCTTGAAGTCTTTCAGTAATTTCATACCCAGAGTTAAAGCAGGTTCTGGACCGTATTCATTTTGAATCTGTCTTAGAACGTCTGGTATTACCGCCATGGACGGAACACCATGTGTTTTTGTGTAAATGGAAGCAAAGACTGTGCCCCAAGTGTCACAGTCCTCCACGTGTGGTGCGATCCAAATTGGAAGACAGATAGTCAGAATTCTGTTTTTCTCAGTAGCGGTAGTATCCGGAAATACCGCCTCTATATGGGGAGAGGTGTGGCGCCGCGGCCAGGGCGACTGACGCTGGAATCTGGGGATCAGGGTTCGATCCCCGGCTCCGGCGGCAGGTTAGCCCAGCACCATGTGACTTTGGGCAATAGCTCGCTTAATCTTCCCGACGGCCCCCAGCGCCTAGAGACCCTTACGGGTGATTGTGCGCTTTACAAATGTGGATTATTATTATTATTTGAGTGATTTTTTGTGCTAACCAGAATGGAATTTGTTCCCGTTTTGCAGGTACTTTACCTAGACATGACTGTATGTTCTGTGGTGTGATTTTATTTGTGTTCCCCTGATGAGGGGTCAGCTGTGGAATTTTAATAGCTGGTTGGACTGTTGAAGTCCGCCTTACATATTGGACTAATTGTCTGTGTATTTTAATTAGTACTTTTAGTTGTACTAGAAGTTCTTGTATAGACATTTTCTCAATGTCTAGATGTGGTGTGTAACCGGCTAGAACTGGCCACGTTGCTCCTGGTCTACCTAGTGGACCGAGCCTGGTGATGTGATTATTATGTTTTAGGGCGCCTTTAAACCAGAGCAGGTGCTCTTGGTATTTTAATGGGATTTCCACCTCCTCGAAAGGAGTGTACTCATCCGGTGGTTCCTCTATTTTGTAATAGTGGAACTCATGTGTGACAGCGTTTGCTGCTGGAAAGTTTATCCATGAATAGAATACCTCTGTCTGCCCATATTCATGTGCCTCAATTACGAATATGACTGTACCACCTCTTGATGTTAGTCCATTTTCTATTAGCTTAAGAGTTATTGTTTTTCTTATGCTAACCGGGATGAGTATTGCACCCGGGTCTTGCTGTAGGAGACTTGTGTGATCCGCTAGGAGTTGAGCTGCTATTCTAGCTGCCTCCCTTTCTTCTTCATTGTCTGACATTTTACTGACAAGAAGGTTTTTTTGTTGCAGATCAGGTTTTCAAGGAAACAAAGATTAGGTGCACAATATTTTGGAACACTGTATCCTTCAACATTGAATAAACCAAAAACTATACATAGAAATCTCTTTCTACTAAGTTCTGGCGGATTTTAACCTTTGACCCACTCCAGACGTCTTTGGAGTATTTACGGGAAAAAGGGTCTGTGTATAAAAGCACGACTGAGTTACTCTAATGTCTTGCGTTAGATTTATCGCCTTACCAAACCGTTGGGCACCATGTAGTGTAGTTCCTATATTCCCAATAGGCTCTGCGCATTGGAATAATATCTTCAATAGTATAGACGTAGGACAGAGGTTAACTAGGTCTTCTACTGACGATATTAGACTTAAGTTTTGTGTGCCAGCTAGCTCAGAGTTCACTAGAAACTTTCTCGAATAAGCGAGGAGGAGTTTAACCTCCCTGGATAGACAAGAAGGGATTTAGTTTCTGACAACCATAGAACATGACAACTTTGCTCTCCCTGATCAAGAGTATATCTCTAGAGTCGTGTGAAAACAAAAGACAGCTATTTTACTCAGTCAATACGTGCATACTTAGTTTCACCAGATTGCAGAGAAAAGGAGAGAAGGGCGTTTTCAATAAAAGGTGTTATTTATTGATCAGTCTCTTTTCTCATACAAGAGAAATGAATCGCTACAATTGCAATACTTATAGTTAAGTAAAGTGCATACAGTAAAAGCAGGATCATGAAATAATACTGTAAAAGCATTGATATGGTTTCTTAGCCATATGATACTTTAAAATGGATAAAAGATATACATACATATATACATTGACTAATCGTACTCAACTGGTGCTTCTAACTACGCCTACCCCGGTGTACCTGACCTAAGCCTAATACATGGGAGGGAGTAAGTAAGTAGCAGTTTAAGTTAAGTTTATTTTGCCAAGAATCTGACTCAAGAATTCTCGCTACGGGTTTAGTCAGTTCAGTACCTGGGATTTAGAAGGCTGGAGGTCTGGTATCTCTTTCTCAGGACTCGGTATCCCAGTCACCCGCGAAGGTGGGCTGGAAACGCTGGAGGCTGGATTTCTCGGCAAGAGAAAAGACAGCGTCTTCCTCAGCGCGTCAAAAGGGGAGGGGTAGCGTCCGTGGGCTCTCGCATCAGCTGGGCTCTCCGGCAAGTAGTCACTGCTCCAGGTTCATCACCACCGTGTCTCTGCTTAGGACAGCGTTGGTATATTTATACCTGAGAGGTGCTGGGTTTGACGTAAGGATGGACATAAGACGTCAATAAGGATGTCACTAAGAACTGAGCGTTCTTGCAGTGCTTTACAGGAGTTCTTGGACTACATCAAAACATGGCAGGCGGGGATTTCCCAGGTTGCTCGAGGTTTGGATTTGTTTAAGAACTCGGTGTGCTTTCTAGGGGGCTGGAGGAATAGTGCTTGCTTAATGTGACAGCATGCGCTATGACTAATTTATGAAACGGGTTTCTGTGCCGTTGTATGGATATTAGTGATTTATAACTGTGCAAGGGTCAGAAATAGGAGTATCGATACAGGTCCCTAGATAAACACACTACAGGGACTCACGTCTGAGCATACCCAGCCCACTCAGGGTGAAAATTGCAAAAAACACAGTTGATGGACAGAATGTAGAACAATGTCATACATTCACCCCAGTACAAGGATCTGGGCCTAAATCCATCGTTTTTTTTGCACTCCACACCACCCTGGGTTAGACACTGGCTATATGCAAATCAGCTCTGACCCTGTGCCTCATGGGAACAGTCCAGTCCGAACTACCAAGCCATGTCTTTCCCAGACCGGAATCAAGCATCCAAGGACCGGTTTCTGGCTATCAGCCTTCCTTCAGCCTGGATAGCTTGACTCCAGTGGTGTGGAGAGCCTGGGACTCACGTCTGAGCATACCCAGCTCACTCGGGGTGAAAATTGCAAAAAACACAGTTGATGGACAGAATGTAGAACAATGTCATACATTCAACCCAGTACAAGGATCTGGGCCTAAATCCATTGTTCTTTTGCACTCCACACCACCCTGGGTTAGACACTGGCTATATGCAAATCAGCTCTGACCCTGTGCCTCATGGGAACAGTCCAGTCCGAACTACCAAGCCATGTCTTTCCCAGACCGGAATCAAGCATCCAAGGACCGGTTTCTGGCTATCAGCCTTCCTTCAGCCTGGATAGCTTGACTCCAGTGGTGTGGAGAGCCTGGGACTCACGTCTGAGCATACCCAGCCCACTCGGGGTGAAAATTGCAAAAAACACAGTTGATGGACAGAATGTAGAACAATGTCATACATTCACCCCAGTGCAAGGATCTGGGCCTAAATCCATCGTTTTTTTTTCCACTCCACACCACCCTGGGTTAGACACTGGCTATATGCAAACAGCTCTGACCCTGTGCCTCATGGGAACAGTCCAGTCCGAACTACCAAGCTATGTCTTTCCCAGACCAGAATCAAGCATCCAAGGACCGTTTTCTGGCTATCAGCCTTCATTCAGCCTGGATAGCTTGCCTCCAGTGGTGTGGAGAGCCTGGGACTCACGTCTGAGCATACCCAGCCCACTCGGGGTGAAAATTGCAAAAAACACAGTTGATGGACAGAATGTAGAACAATGTCAACAAAGCCTGTTTCCTGTCCAGGGAAGACATGGCTTGGCAGTTCGGGCTGGACTGTTCCCATGAGGCACAGGGTCAGACTGAATTGCATATAGCTATGTCTGGGCTGGGGTGGCAGAGTAGGCTAAAGAACTGTGATGGATTGAGCCCAGATCTTTTGACTGGCTGTGAGTGTTTGATTGGTTCAGGTGCTCTGTCCATCACCACCCCCTTTTGTACCGCTTTTGGCCGCCATAAGTGTGGTGGGTATGCTCAGACGTGAGTCCCTTGCTCACTTTGCCACTGGATTCAAGCAAGCCGGGCTGAGGACGGCTGGAATGCCAGAAACCGGTCCTCGGGAAGCTTGTTTCCTGTCCAGGGAAGACATGGGGTGGCAGTTCGGGCTGGACTGTTCCCATGAGGCACAGGGTCAGACTGATTTGCATATAGCCATGTCTGGGCTGGGGTGGCAGAGTAGGCTAAAGAACGGTGATGGATTGAGCCCAGATCTTTTGACTGGGTGTGAGTGTTTGATTGGTTCAGATGCTCCGTCCATCACCACCCCCTTTTGTACCGCTCAATGGTTAGAGCGGCAGACCCTGATGCAGAGGTCTGGCCCGGACCAGGGTTCAATTCCCGCCTCGGCGGGTCTTGGGCTCAATTTCCCCGGACCTGATAATTCTCGCCTCGGTGCCTATTCTAAGCATGGGTCCCACTCTGCAACTCTGGGCAATAGCTTGCTTAATCTCCAGAACGGCCCCAACAGCGCTAGGATGCCTGGCTTCACCTTGGGGGTGCCCAGGAGTGGGCACTTCACAGGGAAAGGCCAGGAAGGGTTCCACAGCGGTATGTGTACAGCGCCTTGAGACCCATTCGGGGGTGATACGTGCACTATATGAGCACTACATTTACATTTTTTACATAGGAAACTGATTTTTTTGGCGTGCTAATAAATTTCGTGCTGTTTGACAAATCTTCACAAAAAGTTCCATGCAGAAAAATGTCCATCCACCTCAGCTCTTTCCCAGAAAGTTTTGGACTGATCAATGAATGGATGGCCAAGAGAAAAAAAGGAGAATTGCACCAAATTTGGCAGGAAGCTAAAGGTTGGTCCAGAAAGCAGGCTTTTGCCAATTTGGTATAAATCCATTCTGTAGTTTTTGAGAAATTAAGGTTAAAAAATATTTGTATATCTGGACAGTTGGGATCGTAAGAGTCTATCAAGGGCCTCTCAAGAGTCCTGTAGTCACGGAAAATCACAAATGTAGCCTGGACAGTTGGGATCGTAAGAGTCTCTCAAGGGCCTCTCAAGAGTCCTGTAGTCACGAAAAATCACAAATGTAGCCATTTAATTGGTAGACAGGGCCTTTTTTCTATCTGCCCTCTTGCAGGAGAGAAAAGATCCCGCTAGTCCCACAGTGGTTCGTGCTCATATTGGCTGACTGTTGGAGAAACAAAAATGGAATGGCCAACATTACTGAATATGGGAAAAAAATCCTGGTGGTGTGAACATTATTAGAAAAAGCAATATAAGGAGGTAGGGTAGAGCAGAGTAAAGCCATTCTGACTCTCTAGTAAGTCAGAGGCGGTCATTGAGGTATTATGTTGTATCAAACTGTACATTCTTAACATAAAATCTGATCCCACAGGAGTTTGTGGAAATTCTTGCAAGAATCTCTCAGGATTGTGAGAAAGAATGGAGGTCAGTCCCTCCCCACACCCTACTACGCACACCTTACATCCCGTGGAAAGGTCTCAGTGGTTTCAGTGAAGAGGCCAGTCCTTCCCCACACCCTAGTATGCACAATTGTCACCCTGGAGAGAGATCTCAGCTGAGAAGTCAGACCCTGCACACCCTACGCTGTGCACTTCCTTAATCCTTGAGAGGTTTCAGTGGAAAGGCTAGTCCCTCCATACACCCTACCATGCACACCCGTCGCCCTGGATAGAGGACTCCGCAGAGAAGGCGGCACATGGTGGGGTTGGCTGCATGTGGGGGGTTGGATGCCCACAAGGGTAGGAAGTAGGGCAAGGACCATTAGCCAGCCCTACATTAAGCACAGCCAAAGGTGCAGTGTGAGGTTGGCTTTAAGTATAGTAATAAAATATTACTTTATGTAAAAAAAATTATAACTTTAAATTCACTTTCGTTATAGTTAGGAATTATAATTATATCTTACTTTACAGTAAAAAAAATGAAATTCACTGAAAAAAAACAAATGTTAAAAGACAGTTATAGTTAGGTGAAAATGTCAGTTAAAACATTCCGTTTTAAATTAACAAAACCACTGAAATGCACCAGTTACAGTAACCTCAAGTACACTCGCGCCCTTGCCATACATAGTGTTGTCATCAATGATGTAATTACAGATGTTGTAGTGATTTTATCAATAATATTATAGAACATGTAATGAGTGATGTAATATATGAGGTCATTACTAGTGCATGGTGAGGGCACGAGTTAAAGTTAATTTAGAGCACTAGTTTTAGTTACTGTGGATAACTATAACTGGTAAATTTCAGTGGCTTTGTTTGTTTAAAGCTTTATGTTTTAACTGACATTTTCAACTAACTATAACATCCCTTTAACCTTTTTTTTTTTAAACATTGAGACTGATGGGACAGCTCTAGTTCACTACAGGAGGTACATAAAAAACAGTGACCACCTCATTCCACCCACAGGTAGTGTGTCATACGAACCTGTGTTTCACAAGGATTTAAGTCTTACTTGCACTTTCTTTCACTTTCAAGCATTCAAAGATGAAATGGCACTTTTTTCTTTTTAATGATTTTTAAATAAAATGTATTTAATAATAAAAAAAATGCACCAGTAATGTTGAAGAATATTGGAGCAATCCATGAGTCTAGGCTAGCTGGTTTGATATTATTTTGCCCGAGAGTCTCTGTCAAAAAGGAATGAAGAGAAGGCAATGACAGTCTTGTATAATGTCTGCTGAAGGGCATGGGATGTAAGATTCATAAAAAGCAAAAGGACCAGCAAACCCAGTGAGTGTAAAAACAAAGCACAGACGTGTGCATTTTTTAAAACAATGAACACCTACGTGTCTGGAGTCCCTAGACTAATAAAGAAGTGTCAGAATCTTTGTAAGTACACAGATTTGAGTATAGAGTTAATATCAGCTGTGAGTGGGCAGTATGACCCTATAAGGTTTGAAAAGTAATTACTGACCAGTGTGTAGTGTTTATAGACAGAACGTCAGACACAAATTGCAAAGTATTGACGGCCTACATATGCACAACCAAGGCATATTGTACATTATTAGTTGGGCAGTAAAGATAAAATACATGTAATAAAGTTTACAAATTGTAGTCATGAGCTATATCAAAAGGATATTAGATTGTTCAAAAGGATATTAGATTGAGCTGCATAAATAATTGGTTCTGCGCAGTGGTAATCACTTTGGAGGACCAGTTCCTATATTTGCCTCCAGAACCTCCTTAGTTTATGAGCAGACTGGAAATAACACAAGAAAGATATGCATTCACTTGCCAAGTGACACAACCATGAGCCATGCTGCTGCTCTACTCAACATGAAAGAGATATGAGGCGTGCTTAGTGACATGTGACAGAAAACGGTGTCATATGGCATAAAAATAAACCTGACTGTAAATGTCACAGCCAACAAAGCTGCGGCTTTTACTGGACTGGGAACTCAAATTCACAGAGGTGAAGAAGGACCTTTTAGTTTCCACATACTAAAATATACAGAAGACATTGATGCACAGTTTTCAGTAAATAAAAAGAAAATATGGGATAAAGAATGCATGCCACACATTGCAAGGATATTGGAAGTCACTGAGCAAAGACTAAATAGCGTTCCTTTTTATGGTCACAGAACTATGAGGTGACTTGCAATATTCTTTTAACATATTGCAGAGGATTATTTAGTCCTTATAATACGTTGTCACACCATCACCCTTCTGCAAACCAATTAAATCCATGGTGTCTTGCTCTATTATTTGAAATAGGTAGAATGTTTGCAGACATGAAGAATAAAAGTAGAATCTGTAGTATGAAATTAAACACACCAAAAAACAGTTATGAATGTGTTGCAAAAAGATACTAGGATCAGTATGATATAAGTTAGATCATAAACTGCTGTACACACAGAGATTTTAGCTTTCCTGTAATGGCATACTATGTGAAAAACAAATCAACATGTTGCCATAAAGATCTTCTTTCCGCTGATGACTGTTCATTTTAGAAAAACAGATCAGCAAGCAAATTCTCATTGTTTAAACTACTGCAGCAGTTATGCTCTGTGACCTGCCTTTCATCGTGGCTTCTGGCAACAGACAGAGAAAAGCGGGGCCGGCATCGGCCCCGCCGCAAGTATGGCGGGCGCACCGGCCCCCACCCGCTCTCTGTGTTGAGGCAAGTCCCGTCGCGTCACAATGACGCGACGGGCGCGTCTTAACACCGATTGAACACCGGGTCTCCTAGTGACCCGGAAGTGATTGAATCACTTCCGGGTCACCAGGGAGCAAAGGCCAGGCCAGTTAGAACTGGCCTGGCAAGTAAGGGGTTAAAAGGCAAGGAAGCGAAGGAGTCCGCCTCTTTGACTCCGCGCTCCACGTACAACAATGCCTGGCAAAAGAGAAAGTAACCTTGCATCAGCTACAACAGACAGTGGGTCAGTTGAATTTTGCGCTAAGAGTCATACTGATGGCATGACCATTCTCCCGCTCCATGAGCACATCGACCCATTAATGCTTTGACTCAAGAATTGCATTCAATGTGGCTTGTTGAAATGAAATACTTGTTTTTGAACTATATATGATCTACGGTGATATGTTATTGCACTGTATACTATGATGTATGCCTAAAAATTTCGTAACTACTCTGACCACTTTTTACAAACGTACTGTACACTTGACCCAGGTCGGGTAGTTTTTACTTGGGCCCCACCCGTAAAAACCCACCACACTGTAGGAGGACAGAACTAGGATACGACAATGTGAGCATGGTTGGGTCATAGCAGTCCTGCAGTCCCCTACCCTGCTGCCCACTGGGAAAATGATAAAGTGACAGAATGGTCAGCCCAGTCATGCTTACGCTCGGGTGTAGAGCTCAGTGTTGAAAGGGAGCAAAGTGGGGTTCGGTGGAGGTGCTGAGGTACTGTTTCCTGATGCTCAGTCAATGGATTGTGCACAGTCAGGGCCAGGTGCATATGATCCAGGTAGATTTCTGACCTGGCCCTCTTTTGTCTGTTATCCTCCATACCTGTGCTCTACCACCTCTTTCTGCATCGTCAAAAAGGCCTTCAAACCATTCTCTTCTAAAAAGAAGCAACTTTAACATAAAACATGTCTGCTGAACAAAAGTAAACAATATACAGAGGACAAGGTGGAATTTAAACTTGCATAAAGCAAACTGATTCTGAAAAGTAAGAGCATGGCAAACTCTAACGAAACAAAACAAATAAAGTATTCACCTCTGGCACAAACATAAGAAGCCATCTTGCTGCGAGGTTATCTCACAAGAAACCAGTATAATGAGATTGGAATGTAGCCAGAGAATGTCCCTTCAGCGAGTATTGACTTTCATCTAGCAGTTATAAAACAAGCCGAAAAAACAGATGATTATGCTCTGTCTTCCTCAGGAAAATTGTTAATTTGACAACAAATGCACATCGGGAACGTCGGGTTCTAGTTTGTTGTTTCAATCACAATAGCAATCCTTTTACACTATCTCTAAGCGTCTTTGGGTTTGGCTCAATGAATGTCTCTGCGACAATCAAGTGGCAAGTCATTTTGAAGATTTAAAGAGGAAAAGACTCGATTATTCCACACTCTGCGATTGGCTCACAAGTAAGCAATGCCAGCGTCACGCTTCAGGGGTGTACTGTACCCTGTGCACGCTCCTAATCTCCATCTGCAGGTTCCATTGCTGGTGCTTTCAGGGCTGGACTGGCCATTTATCTCATTTGGCATTTTCCCTTTTGGGGAAGGACTGGCCCCGGGAGGGCCCGTTTGGGGCCATTGTTTCACCTTTGTCACTTTCTCCTGCTCCACAGGGTGAACTGCAGCCGGCAGAGCAGGGGCATAAAAAAGAGAGAGAGACAGAGAGCAAGAGTGGAGATTAGAAAGGGAGATGAGAGGGGTTGTAGCTACCGCTGGTGCAGCAGGTGAGGCAGCACTAGGGCCCAGAGCACTGGGCTGTCCCCTGAACCTTAAGAATTGCTGTGTTCTACTGAAACGTCAATCAATCAGGGTTGGTAAAGCGCAGCTACTCACCCACAAGGGTCTCAAGGAGCCGAGGGGGGAGGGGTGTGTACCTAGAGTGCTGGGGTCATAAGACGAGCCAGGTCTTGAGGTCCTTCCTGGATGTGACAACATTTTGAACCTGGTAAGAAGGAGATTTTGAAAAACAATTGGAAAAACAATCGGAGGAATTTATTTTTCCCTTTGACTAACTTTGAAGAGTAGGAGATTTTAGGATGGAAATACCTAAAACCATTTGGGGCTGAAAAAATCAGAAGCCTCCTGCCAGAATCCGGCCTGTCAGCATGTATCTCTACTACCACAACAGCAGTCAAAGGGAACAAGTTCCTCGGGTGCACCAAGTCCCAATGCATCCTTACTGCGCTAATGGAAGGGAGAGAAAGAGGGGGCAAATTGAGAGAGACAGAAAATGAATGGATGGAAAGAGAGAGTTAAAGAAAAGAGTAGTACTTGGTTGAACACTTTTACCAGGAATGCTAATGGATGACAGCCTGGCCCCGAGCGCTGGTAGAAAGAAATACCACTCCAACAAGAAAGCATTTCAGTAAACAAGACGTAACAGGCCATTTGCGTTTGAGCTTCAGTGTCAGTGCACTGAATGACCTCACCTGACGTCATCAGCTTCAACTTTCAGCAGCTCTTAAACGCCCACCTGGAACATTTATTGCAAGAGGAGAATTTAAAGCTCGACAGAAATGTGAACATAAGGTTTCAACGGCAGGTAGACAAAAAGAAAACAATATTTCCTATTGACTTTTCCACAAAACCCCAAGTCTATAGAGAAGAATTTTCGAAAAACGGGAAACCATATTAAATCAAAGGGCAAATGCCGAAACTTTGCTTAGGATACAAAATAATTTTGTTTGTTATAATTGATGTCTGCAAACTATTGTGAGAAACTGGGGTTGCTCCGTCTCTACAGGTACACTAAATACCAACTTTATTGTTCTAGTTTGTCACTTAACAAAACAGGGCACTCTAGAAGTTGTAGTCAGTGACCTAAATGGATTATCATGGTTTGACCAATGAAAGCCCAAGGCGGGCAACAAGTTGTAAATGGCTCGAACTGGTTAACCTGGATGTGACACATTTGTGTCCAAGAGAGAGACAGCTACTCAATTGAAGCGCTGTATAATATTATACCAAAGAGGGCAAGTATGAAATGGACATATGGAGTGCACTGCATGTTTCACATACAGTGTTCAATGCAAAGAAGGCCATGGTTTAATGGACATGGAAAATGGAGTCTGCCAGTATCCTGTAGATGTGATTTTTCCAAGGAGAGGCCAAAGATTGAATGAGAATCAAAAGCCCACTGTTTTCTCCATAACTTATGTGACTTACTTCTATGAAGAGCTACATATGAAGTGGACATGGAACTGAATCTCCGCAGCAACAATTACGCACCCTTCAATCTGTTTATCTGCCCCATCCCTGATCATCCGACTCAATGCTGTCTGTGTGTACCTGTACGTCTCCTTGTATGTAGTATGACTATACGTATGTTGTGTGCATCTATAGAGGGAGTATATATAGGTATGTTTGTGTGTATCTGGTTTGTGGACGGTGTGTGTTAGAGACTAATCTGTAGGATCACTGTGAGCACAGATAGCGGAGCTCATGCTTATGACAGTGACCATCAATATTTGTGCTAAGTTACACTGTGGGCATCTGCATTTATCCTGAGATTGCAATTTCACCTCCAGTATAAGTCCTGAGGTCACACGATTACTCAAGTACCTCTGCCAAAGCATTCACTGTTTCATCGAGTGCTGGACTGTGAGCCATATGTATAATTCCAAATTGCCGATCACAAACGTGCGATCGCAATTGGGCTCAGTGGCATTAATGAATGAAAAACTGCCTCGCAAAATAAGGAATCGCAAAATTTTTGATTCCCTATTTTGTGATTGCATTTAAGGAATCGCAAACTGCGATTCCTTAAATGCAATGTAAGAAGCACCGAAAAAGTGCAATTTGGCCTTAAGGAATCGCAAATTACCACGAACTTCAAGTTGATGGTAATTTACAATTTCTTTGAAAAATGCATTTTTTTGCATTTTTCAAAGTGCAATGTGGCGCACATACATGCCCTTAGGGCATGTATGTGCACTACATGTGCACCCATGCTTATTTCAGGGGTGCAACAGGGTGTCCTTCTGACACCCTTGCAACCTTGAAATTGCATTCTCAATTTGCCATTCTCTAATTGCTAATCGCAAATTGAGAATGTCTTCCCATTCATTCCGATGGGCCTCTAGGCCCATAGGAATGAATGGGGAGGGTTTTCTCAATTGGGAATCGCACTTTGCAATTCGCAATTAAGGAATGTGTAGGATTTGCAAATCTTTTTGCAAATCCTACATACATCTCGTTTTGCGATTCTCAAACAGCGATTCTCTAAAATTTGCTATTTGAGAATTGCAAAACCAAACTTTCATACATATGCCCCCGTGTTATCCAATCATTTTGCCATGTTTGACTTTTTTTCATATTTCCAGAAACGTAAGTTTTTCCATTTTGTTTATTAAATTTCTGCTTTTTTTATTTTGGAAGACAGAAATGGGTTTTTAAGATGTTTTAAGATGGCGTCGCTAAACTTCTTAGACTCCCAGAACTGTCCTCAAAGTGTCCCTCACATATCCATTAATTGTATGAAAATTATACATATAACATTCTTTAAGGGGCTTTCAGCCAGCCCGCTTTAGCTATTGGTCTGTTGTTGTTATCACTCACATTATTTCTTCCACCCATTATAGCATACCATATGGGGTATGGGTCAGCCCCTGCTAAATTCACTGTGATTGGCAGCATTCTGTTCTGTTCTGTCACAAGGAGCACATCCACACACAAAGAAGTTCCCTTTAGTGTCAGGGGCTGCTATGACAATGTGTGCTTTTTGAGACCCATAAAATATTTTTACTTCTAGACATTTTAAAAAAAAATTTGTAAAGGCCAAACAGCACCACAGCAATAAAGTGCTAAAAAACCATGTCAAAACACAATAAGCATTGGCAAAGCCAAAAGCTGACGGCCAACGCCAGACCTATTGTCTTTGCTGATGATTGTTTAATTAGGGCTTTAGTGTTTTGCGTTCTCCACAGAGGGCACTCTCTCCAGATATCTATCGTTTGCTCTACTCCGCCACAAAACTTTACACATATTTGTTTTGATAATGGCGACTCTGGCATTCATGCTAAAATATAAAGCACAGTTAAATACACTGGCCCTATAGGAAAAACTAGGGCAAAGGGGTTGTTAGCAGCGTTTTGTGATGTTGGCAACTTGGAGCTAAAATAAGGACCAGGAGGTCCCTATTATGAAAATGAAAGCACTTGTGTATTTTATCCTGGAGAGAGAACATTTTTATTGGGGAAATATATGTATCACAGCTTACAAAGTAGTGCTCACGTTAGACCTGCCACCCACCCTTGCTCACAACATTGTGAAAATACACAATGTATGCATCTAGCGCAGTTCAAAGCCAGACGATTCACGCTCGCGCACGAAAACAAGATGGTTGCCGCTCTGTGAGCTCTGTGTTGAAGGGACCCGTTTTTATCGACGAATTCCTGAATTCCAGTCAGAATCTACTGGAAAATGTACTAGCAGCCCTGTGAAGCCTTATCTGCTGCTGTGGTGCTTTTTTTGGCGCTGAGGACATCAGTAGTGGTGTTTTTCTTCCTCGAGATTCAGCTCGGAGCTCTACCTAAGTTACTGCCCAGATTTCCTGTCAGGGGGGCAGAGCAAGTATTCAGGAAAGAGCCTGGCTTTGGCCTAACCACTCCCACAGTCTGTTTTAGCTGCTGCACCAGCTTTTCCTTTGCTGCATTTTTCTTAATTTAACTTTTATCCCTGTACTTTGCATTTATTTACTCCTTCATTTTTATAATACGAAAATGGAGAATAAAAATGTGCAAAACCCCAATAATAAGAGGAAACAACAGATTTCTTCTCCTCCTCCTATAAAATCTAAAGTGGTAGAATCTAGTGAGCCTTCTTTGGCATTAATTCTTGACGAACTTCATGCGCTGTGCACCAACACTGATACTATTGCGTCGGAAATTAAAAACCTACGTAAAGATATGGCTAGTATGTCAATGAAAGTTTCTGATAATTCAATTAAAATACAAGATAACAAAGTTAAAATTGATGCCTTTACAGCACTAGTGGCAAAAATGTCTCCTATGTCTACTCATCTGCTGGATATGGAAAATCGCAACAGGCAATGCAATCTACGTATTTTTAATTTACTAGAGGATGTTGAAGGCTCTAATTGCAGACTATATCTGGAGAATTTTGATTCCTGGTCTTTTATATATTAAATTTCCAGAGAAATTTGAAATAGATAAAGCGCATAGGATTCCATCCCATCGCAAGCCTCATCACACTAAGCCAAGACAAATGATTTTTAAGGTTCTACGTCACCATCATTTGGTTTTAATAAGGAAGGCGGCACGAGAAATTCCATCCTTAATGGTTAATGGCAATAAAATCTTTATTCACCAAGACTTTTCCAAAGAGACTGTTAAGATTCGTAAAGAATTCACTGACATACGTCCTCAACTGAGAAGTCTGTTTGATCCTTCGAATCTGGAAAGATAATTTTTTTAAGTCCTTCCAAGGTCCGGAAGATTTAAAATTGTTCCTGGAGCATCATTCACAGCACTTTATGGATACGCATGACTCTGATATTTGAATAGTAGTCTAGCATGTATTTCTGACTAATTTTGCAGTTCTCTTTATGCTGGGCTCCAACGGGTCGGTCATGCTTGTAAAGCACGTGTGCGTTTCATATTTGTTATTAATGTTTTTTTGTGGTTGTCTTTTTTATGTTTGTTTGTCTTTTTTCTTTTCTCTTCTTATCCTCACACATTGTTCTAGAATTACTATATTCTACATGTTTCTCCAAATTTTTCTCCTCTTCTTAAATCTTACTTTTTTCTCTCAATTTCATTATGGCTAATGTTCATAATGTTAAAATAACTTCTTTAAATGTTAAGGGGTCAAGACATCCAGTAAAACGTACGAAGATTCTGGATTATTTAGGAAGATGTAAAGCTGATATTTGTTTTATTCAGGAAACACATATTGAAGATAAAATATTAGACTATATGAAAAAAAAGTGGGTTGATACTATTGTCTCTTCTCCTGCTAGAGGTAGGGACAACGGTGTTGTTATTCTTTTTGCTAAAAGACTTCATTGTCAAATGTAAAGTCAATCATCAGATTCAGAAGGTAGATATATCATAGTTACAATTAAAATGTATTATTCTGTTTTGTTTTTAAATAATGTTTATGGTCCAACTGCTGATGATCCTTTGTTTTGGTCTAATTTATCTACTGAAGTACTCAAGTTAGGTAACGTTCCTCTCATAGTTGGAGGAGACTTTAAAGTTATTTCTGATCCTTTATTGGATAGAACATCTCCCATTAAATTACGTCCTTCCAAAGCTGTTTTTACTTTTAAAGCTTTCCTTAAAACTACAAAATTATTTGCTATTTTGCGATTACATTTTTCTATAGAAATTTTTTTTACCTTTTACTCTAATCCACATAATTCACATTTGAGACTTGATTATTTACTGATTTCTACACAATTAATTAATTCTGTGATTACCCCTACCATTGGTAATATTGACATATCGGATCATGCTTTAATTTCTTTTGTTTTGCAATTTAATGTAAATTTTAAATCACAATCCAGATGGAGAATGAATATTGATATTGTTCTTAATGAACAAAATACATTGAACATTTTTGATGCTATTCAGGATTACTTTCATCTTAGCCCAGAAGGTTCTACATCCTTGTGAATAGATGGGACGCGTTTAATGCTTATATTAGAGGTGCTTCCATTTCTCTCATGGCATATGAAAACAAAACTTTGAATGTAAAAATTAAAGAATTAGAAAAACAAATTGCAAAATTTGAAAGGCTCTTTATTACTACTAATGATCCTCAGTATAGGTTGAAATTACAAAAACATAGATATGAATTAGATTCCATTCTTAGTAGACAAGCTGGTATTCAACTCTCCAAATCTAAAGCTAAATTTTGTTTTAATGCTAACAGATATGGATGGCTTTTAGCTAATTACCTATGTATTGAAAAAGATAAATCCCAAATAACTTTGATTCATGGGCCCAATGGGAAAATTGCCATATTGCAAAATGATATTGTTAATGAATTTCTAAATTATTACACTACTTTATATAATAAACATAACTTTGATGATTTTTCTTTAATTGATTCTTTTTTATCTACATGTGGATTACCCAAAATTTCCCCTTTAAATAAAAATAAATTAGACCTGCCCATTACTGAAGATGAAATTCGATTAGCTATTAAATCTGTTTAAAAAACAAAATCTCCAAGATCAGATGGCATTCCGGCAGAATTTTATAAGGAATTTCAAATACAACTTATTCCTCATTTATTTAAATTACTTACCTTTTTTTGCTCCACAGGGACTACTACAGGTTCTTTTACTGAAGCGTTAATTGTTGTGTTACCGAAACCTAATAAAGACCCTACACTTGTTTCAAATTACCGCCATATTTCCTTATTAAACCAAGATTGTCAGCACTATGCCAAAATACTTGCAACTAGGTTATCCTCTGTTTTAGATTCTGTCATTCATCAAGACCAATCTAGGTTTATGAGAAATAGATATTCTGCTAATAATACAAGAACGTTATTACATGTTATAAAACAAGGGTGCAATTTACCTTTACCAGCAGGAGTGTTAGCATTGAATGCTGAAAAAGCCTTGGATAAAGTTCATTGGCAGTTTTTATTTCGTACTTTATTTGCATTTAATTTTGGTGACATATTTATTTGCATGATATCTACTCTTTACTCTACTCCTACAGCTCGTTTATTTATTAATGCCTAACTTCAAACTAATTTTCTCTTTTCAGAGGTACCAGACAGGGTTGCCCCCTCTCCCTGCTCCTATTTCTTCTTGTAATTGAACCTTGGCTTGTTTCAGTTAGGAAATGTAATGATATTAATGGTATTAAAATTAAGGAGGTTAATGTTAAAATGTTAGCATATGCAGATAATGTGCTTTTATTTATTAGTAATCCTATTTCCTCACTTCTTACTTTATTTGAGATTATTTTATATTATTTCATACTTTCTGGTTATAAGTTAAATACTAATAAAACTGAATTCTTTACTATAAATATTCATTGTAACCCAGATATGTTACCCATGAAAGATATAATTTGGATAAAAGTCATTTGTAAAGCGCCTGGCTACACAAAGAACTGTGTAAAAAAAAACTTAAATGCCTAAGCATTTTGTTTTCATCTTCTATGAAAACTACAATATCATTAAATTGTGAGTCTATTTTAAGTTATATTAAGGATACAATTTCTAAATGGTCTTCACTTCATCTTTCATGGTGGAGGAGAATGGAATCCATAAACATGACTATAGCACCAACATTTTTTTACTCCCTTGCCATGATCCCTACCCAATTTCCTATGAAGTTTTATAAAGATATATGTTAAGTTATATAAACTTGTAGCGCGCACAGATACTCCAGGGAGTGTCCCGGCGTGAACCTGAAAAAGGGGTCAGAAGGCAGAGCTAGAAGAGAAAGGTTTTCAACTTTTTCTTAAAAATTGCAGAATCTTTGACGCCGCGCAAAGCCAATGGCAAAGCATTCCATGGGCGGTTTTCACTTTAGCCATGGCCAGAAAATGAAAGTAGCCAAGCTGTCATCTCAATGCTGAAGTCGAGCCATCATCTCAAGCCGAGGACTTCATGCCACCAGGAAGAAGGACTGTGTATTGATTGAAGAAATTGTGTTTTGAGCCTCTCACTCCCATGCCATTCATCTGCCAATGATTTTCAGATCTATGTAGTTCATCGGATTCCATTTTAAGAATGTTGCTCAGGGATACCTGTATTTTAGCCATGTGTTTCTTAGATACCGCACGTGCAAGGCAGGAGTCATTCGACTACCCATCCTTTCTGAAAGTTGCGTTTGCACATATTTCCTTGAACTTGGGCCAAAAATTATTGCAAACTCCCCAGTAGTCATCCATTCATGGCATTTTTTTCTTTAATGTGGATTTGGAAATAGTTTTAATTGTTCGAATAGACCCATGAACATTCCTACTTGCATGGCTTATTCAAAACTAAAAATAATACGGGCTATCTAATTAAACAAAAAATACCAACCTTGTAAGTGCATTCTGGGCTGAAGGGAACCTTACTCACATGATAAACTTGATCCTTGGCCTAGATGTATGAAGCAGTTTTGCTGGCGCAAACGGACATATTCTACGAATCGGGCCTTTTGCAACTGAAAAAATGCACTTTGTTATGTATTAATCCCAAATTAGAATTCGGTAACATGTTACCGAATCACAATTTTGAATTGCAAATACATATCAATTTGGTATTTGGAAGGGGCGTGTTTAGGCCACCTTCTAAATACTTAATCAGAGTGGGAGGCATTAATGTTTTGCGACCAAATGCTGTCACTAAGCATTCGCACTTTACCACCAACTCAAAGTTAGTGGGAACCCATTGGCAAATTCAGGGACCCTTCCCCTTTGCGGATGTTTGACAGGGTAGACAGGAGGACACTGTGGAGAAAATTGGTGGCCCTAGGAATTCCTGCTTATTTTTTTAGGCTAATAATAGTCCTTCACTCCTCTACTTGGGCTAACATTTTGATGGGAGCATCCAAGGCCTATTGAGAAGAGTAGAGATGCATAACGGTCTGAAGCAGGGAAGGGTGCCTGCTGGCGCCTTTTCTCTTCTCGCTCTATCATCAGGATTTACTTCAAAGAGTCAGTCTGGTACATAGATACCCTACCTAAAGTTGGTCTAATGGATGTTTGTTGTCTTTATATGCTGATTATGGTATTTTGTTGGATTTAACCTCAATAGGTCTCCAAAGACACGTTTATACGTAGGGAAATTATGCAGAGGTTTATTATCTAAAAATAATTACCTTCAAGAGTAAGGACAGTATTTATAGAAAGAAAGGCATGCACAACTTTAATTGGTTCTTGGGAGTGTTAATAGAATTTTCTCAAGTTATTGCTTAAATAATGATCATATAAACCATTATAAAAGTAGGGCATTGTCCCAGGCCTCTGCTATCCACAGATTATATAAGTGCAGTGGGAGAAGGCACTTTGCACATGTCCTATCAGTATACACGCAGGAATTCTGCCCACATTGAGTTATGCCTGTGTAGTGATGGACATGCAACATTGGTCCTTCTTTGACATTGTTGAGGGGCGTACTTGGCATCAAATTTGTAATCTGAATTCCCTGGTTTCTCCATCTGCTCTTCAACTTGAATTTGGGTAAACCTCTACCATTGTGCTTGCTATGGCAGCAGTTCTGAGGGGGCGGAATTGGTTGTTAAGAAGTGAAATGGGGTCTATGCTAGCCAAATTGAAGCATGAAATTTCCCAGACTATGAGAGAGAAAAGCACTCTGTATACTTCCTACACAAAAAGCATTGGAAATCTTTGAGATTGTCCAGAATGAAGAATCACTGTTTCCAAAAGCATTTTTTTAAAATATCTAATAAAAAAATCATTGCATGTAGTCAGTAGGATGGGGATATTTTACTCAGTACACAGAATGTGAGGAATAACACCGTGATAGAAGATAGTATTTGTAAAAAAAAACAACCCTATGTCCTATGGAATCTTCCACATGGTATTCGGAGAATTATCTTGCTTTTAAGGCTAAATCTGTTTCTTTTACAGGTGATTACAGGAGAATGGGAAGGTATTCCAAAGGATGAGAGGCTTTGTGATCTTTGTCTCAACTATGTTCAAGATCTAAATCATGTGGTCTGTGTATATCCATATCTTCATTCTGCATGTTGCCACTTTTGGGACTGATCTTTCTGAAACATAATATAACTTCTGCAGCTGAGGCCCGTAAATTTTTATTTGCTCCCCCAACTAAAATAGTATGTGCAAACATGTTCAACTTTTAAAAATGTTTTTTAAATGTGTTTTAATTTTACGTTGGTGTGTGTATTTGCACTTTATAATTGATTTGCAATGAACTGCAAACCTCATTTCACAGTCATATGATTTAATTGCACTCCATAAAATGTGACCTACATTGGTTGACAGTTGTATATAATAGTATTATTGCACTTTACTCACGGGCTGAACTGTATATTCCTTCTCTGCAGTCATATGTTCCTTCTGCACTTTATCTTTCTCTATTAGTCTGTTTTGTTTATTGGAACTTTTTAGGCCCCTAGCACTTTAATATGGAGAGTACTGTATTATATATTGGTTTGCGTATTTGCACACTCCCGGGATTCAGCACTTTATTATGGAGTGTATTGTACTGTTCACTGTATTCATGCAGTTTTATGTTTTATTTTTGCTCCATATACGCTGTACTCTTCTAGGTATATACATGTATTGTTTGCACTTTATTAGTAAATCTTACCTATGGAGCTGTATGTATTTTAGTGGTCTTTGCATTGTGCTTTTTTTGAGAAAGCTTTATTAAACATGAGGGCCTGATTACGATCTTGGCGAACAGGGTTACTCCGCCACAAACGTGAAGGATATCCTGTCTGCAAAATTACAATTTCTTTATATCCAATTGAACTTGTAATATGGCGGACATATCTTTCACTTTTGTGATGGAGTATCCCATCCGCCAAGATCGTATACAGGCCCTTAGTGATGTTTGTTAATGGATGTATTTCGGCATCTTTTATGTAGACCTCAGTTGAGTTCCAAAACATAAATAAATAAAAATTGTATTGATTGAGAATTGGGAATGTTTGAAAAAAAGTTTTTTAAGACCAGGCAGTGGTCCCAGGGACCATCATCGACTCTTAAAAAAAATATTGTGAAATGTTCCATTTTTTTCTTTTTAAACGTATCCTGTTTTCCTTGAAGGAAACATGGAGGTATTTAAAAAAAAACAAAAGGTTGCTTTATTTAAAGCAATCGCAGACATGGTGCTCTGTTGCCCCAGCAGGCCACCTTCCCTATGAAGGCAGCGTATCCTAGTGGATCACAAATTGCGATCTACCTTATTAATATTCATGTAATAGGTCTATTTGCGACCCACTACGCATTGCAATTTAGGTAATAGGGGCTGGGCTTTGTACATATTAATAGCCATGACCGAATAGCGATTCGCAAAAACACGCTATTTGATAGTCGCCACTTCAATAGGTGTTCCAAGTTTCTTATAACAGCTGCTATTATGTGTTTAAATCTGGAACAGCCTTTGACTTTCCTGTAGCTCGAGTGTACATAAATAATGGCAGGATATCTACCAGCAGCTGCCTTCTGTACCATAGTAAGAGTCAAGCATATGTTGCTCACAGATTATATTGTTTGCCTTTCACACTGATTGATCTTGTTTGTTTTTCCATAGGTCAAATACATAACCTCAATTTAAATGTCAATGTAATTCAATGAAGTGGAGTGAATACAACCTATTAAAGATTTGATTATACTTATGAACTTGAGAAATACAAATCTTGAAAGTTACTGTTAGTATATGTAGTAGCCTTAAACTATGGAAAGAACATGATTACAGGAGGCATACTTATTTACTGAAGTCATTTGCACATTGTTAGAAATATGCTGTGCATGCAGCTCATTAAATATCAACCCACTGCTCTACTGGGTAGTTATGATTAGGTCAGCAGTTACACTGGAAAAGTTATTTTGTGTGTTGCTAATAAATGTGGTACTCTTTGACGAAACTTTCCAGAAATGTGCTTCTTTTAGAATGGTGTGTGCATGGAAAGTTTTGGAACGATCCATCAAGCGGGGGCCAAGAAAAAAGGGGGGGTCCCAAAAAGCAAATTCATCATGAATTTTCTATAGATTTCTTTGAGACGAGCTACAGCTGCTAAATGGAATTACAGGAAGAAAAGTGCCAGTAAGCTAGATCTTGGTATGCATATTGTGCTTTTTGTGAGTTGGTGTTAATCTGTTCAGTAGCTTTTGAGAAATTAAGGGTAAAATAAATATAGATATCTGGTCGGTTAGGTCCACGAGAGACTCTTGTGGGAGCACCAATTTAAAAATAGAGTGTTCTGATTGGCTGTAGTGGGAGCCACACTCCTGCAGGAGCGAGCGCTCGGATTAGTTGCCAGCAACATGTGAAAAATGTTGCTGTCAGCCATTAAAGGGGTTGGGGATGCAAGGCCTCTGTCCTGAACATGTAAAAAAACATATTAGGGGAAGGGTAGGGACACCCTGATCTCATAGGCCCTATTGGAGATCCAGAGAGACCCGCTCAGGGGCCAAAAACAAATGACTAGAGGGGGCATGTAGCCTCCCTCCCCTATCCCTTAGAGGCCCCAGAGAGCCCACCCCGGGGACAAAAATTATTTAACAAAGGGGGGGGGGTTATGCAGCCCCCCTCCCAGAGCCATCACAGGTGCCAGGGAGCACACCACCAGGGCCAAAATGATTGAATATGGGACGGGGAGATGTTTGGCCACCCTCCCTGAGCCATCAAGGCCTCAGGGAGCCCACCCTCAGGACTGAAATTATTGAATTTGGGGGCTGCGTGGCCCCCCCTTCTCAAGCCATCATAGGTCCCGGTAAGCCCACCCCAGGGCTGACATTTTTTAATATATAGTGTGGGAGGTGCATGGCCCCATTGTCCGAGCCGTCACATGCCCTGTGGAGCCCACCCCGGAACTGAAATTTGTCAACAACGGGAGGGGTGACATCTAGCCCCCCTCCCAGGACCAGCTCACTAGCTATGTCCCAAGGAGCCCACCCCTGGAACACAGCAGTTTTTCCTTCCTGCACGGGCACTGCTAGGGAAACCTGTGTTTTTTCCCACTTGGTGGGCGAATTTTCGAATCTCCTGCCAAGCAGGAGCAAACACCAAGTTTGCTCCCACTGAGAGGGAGCTTTGTAAATGCACCCTCCAGCCGGGAGTAAAATTTTGATCTGTTTGCTTGACCCACTGATATGGGCAGGAGCAATGCCGGCTTCTGTTGCATGCGGGGAGCCATCTGGAGCCACGGAGGGCCTGGGGCTCCCCCCACAGTCCCCAACTGATGTATGGTAGGGGCCCCGTGTGGGCATCGGGCACCTACTTTTAATAATGCAGCCACTGGGGGATGGTGCTCTTTATTTTAAGTAGTGGTCTTGGGGATGAAGCCTCCATGGCCTAACAAGGCTCCCCTTTAATTAAAAAAAGGCCTTGGGGGATGGAGTCCCCAAGGGCCTAATAAGGCGCAGGGGGCACGCAGCCCTCTCCCCTTTAATTAAAAAAGGCTCTGGTGAATGGGGTCAAGAGGACCTAAAGAGACTGGGGGGGGGCGCATGGCCCCTCCACTTTTTTCTAGGTGTTAGCCCCAGTGGTGGACTCCTGATGGTTTAGGGGTTGGGTTCCCCAGGGCTTCCTATGGCTCGGGGAAAGGGGACTTTCGGCTCCCTGCCCTCAAACATATTTAAGGCCCAGGGGATGGAGTCTCAAGGGCCTAATGATACTCAGGAGGGGACCACGTGGCCCTGTTAAAAAAAAAGCCTTGGTCGATTGGGTCCCGTGGGCCTAATAAGACTTGGGGAGGGGGGCCACTTGACTCCCCTCTCCTTTAAAAAGAAAAACACCTTGGGAATGGGGTCTCCAGGGCCTAATAAGGCTTAATGAGGCTAGGTGGGCACTTAACCCTCCTCCTCCTTAAAAAAGATAAGGCCCTGTGGGGGATTTGCCAATGGGCCTGACAGCAGGCCAAGTGCTGGGGCCAACTCCCTGCCACGCAAAGCCTTTGGGTTGGCTTTCCATATGGAAACGAAAATATATGTTACTTTTTAAAAAACTAGAAATTCACTAAAAACAAAGATTAAAGTAGCATTATAGTTAGGTGAATATGTCATTGACAACATTAATGTTTTGACCTTTAAAACACTCAGAAATTCACCAGTTATTGTTAGCAGAGCTAACTATAACTCGCGCCCAAGCCATGCTCACCTTAGGACCTCACATATTACATCACTCATGACATGTTCTATAACACCCTTTATGATATCACTGATAAAAACTGAAATCACAGGTGAGAGAGGTTGTGGCAGCACAACACACCATGATGGGCAAGAGGGAGGGGCAGGAAAAATGGACCATGGAGAGGGCACAGATTCGAACAACGGAGGGCAGGGTGAGCAAGCCGACCACATAGGGTTGGTGGCAGGAGTAGTGCCAGCCAAATAGACCACACAAGGCAGGCGGAAGGACAGTGGTAGCACAATGGACCATGAAGGGCAAGAGGAAGGGAGCGGGGTCACGGACAAAAGAGGGCAGGGGCAGCAAGCTGTCTATGCAGATCAGGAGGGGGGCCAAGTTCATTCACACAGACAATGAAGGGGGGGGTAGGGGCAGTAGTAGCACAACAGATGATGCAGGGTAGATAGGAAGGGCAGAGGTAGCTGTAGGATTGGCTTTATTAGGTTTTTTCTTGGGCATTCTAGGTTTGCGTTTCATTGTGCAGAAATCACTTTGTTCAACATTCTGAGTTCTATGGGTCTGTGTGTATATTTAATTGGGGCTGTACTGTTAGGGGGCATTCCTGGCAAGGTGTTGTGTTGCCAAAATATGTACTCTTGGAGTTCACAAATAAAGGAAGTTTCCTGGTCAATATTATATGCCTTTTTCCTTCATGATGCTACAAGATACCACATAATTTTTGCGACAAAGAGTCTGTCAACCCCTTGAACCCACGGAAAGTTATGTGTTGGATTTGGATGTTTACGATACTACTCGGTGTATCCCTGCTTTACTGACTTTCAGGTTAGGAGGATTGCCAACTTTCAGGTTTGGTGTGCAGAATAGTGCACTTTCTCTGGTTCAATCTTTAATATACCTGACTGTCACTGGTATTGTTCAATCCTTTTCAAGCGGTCCTGTTGCTATTTGAAAATGGACCCTGTGCATCAGCCACACACGTCCATTCTTGCGAGGTCGCACTACGTGACCACAAAGTGACACCATTTTTATCTTCACAATTATTCCAGACTTAATGCTTTTGTGTGAACAAGTACAAATTATTGAGTGAGTGTTTCCAAGTGGCTTATTTTATGGAAACTACCCATTGGCTCCATCCAAAGATATATATGTTTTAATGGAGTTCTGTGTCTTGAAGGTAATTATTCTACTTTATCTATCACCATGGATGCAGTCACTTCTAATAATAGAGTTAATGTTGGTATAACCTTGAACACACCTAGAGAATTCCTCTCAAATCCAGGAGAACCTTGTTTTAAATGAATGGAGTCAAAGAAGAATATTTGAAACTATATCGCTACTTTAGAAGACAATGGTAGTGTTTTATCTCCTGAAAGAAAAAAAGAATCCTTATGCACTGTCTGAATCCGGAGAGGATCAGAATCTACAATCAAATGCAAAATATGATAGGTGGGGAGATTTTAATTCATTCTAGACTTATAGCAACATTATACCCCTAGTGTAAGTGTGACTGTAATGAGATGTACATTCTTCCAAAGGAAACAGGAACAGAATGAATTGATTAAGGATTATGTGTCATTCCCCCAGAAATGAGCAGAAACTTGCAAATTTGGCAATTTGTATAACAAATTAATTTGTGATCAGATTGTTATCTCTGCAAGAAACAAAGGCATACAAGAAAGGTTCTGGATTGAAGGGGATTCTATTTTAAAGGACATTATTGTCTTAGTTAAGAAGGCAGAATTATCTGAGAGATATACCAGAGCTACTGCCCCAAGTGATGACAATTCATCGGTAAGTAAGATTACTGAAAGAAAAAAAGGAAAAAGTGTGGATTCAAGAGAGTCAGTGACCAGACGAACAGTAACAAGGATTCATGGAAAGCGTCAAACAGCAGTCATTGAAAGGTCACTGGCTGTACTTGCTTTCATTGTGGTAGCACTACAGATACTGCCGGCATTGGTAAGTGCCCTGTTAAAGCTGATAAATACTTATGTTTTTTTTTTAAACACATTTTAATACTTAGGTGGTTAATGGCAACCTTGCAAGAGTTTGCAGAAAAGGAAAAATAGAGTAGCTTGTCTTACAGAAGGCGGTTTGAATTCATTTGGAAATAAGTCTGATGAAGTCTTTCACAAAGTTGGTTTACAGAAGGATTGCAGTAAAAACAAAGTAGTGCTGAGCATGAATGGGAATTATGGCAGTAAACCAGTGTGTGTGATTACTTTTGGTGGGATTCCTTTACAGGTTGCAGCAGATTTGGGGTCTATTTCCGCCATCATTGCACATTCTGTATGGGAAAATAATGTTGTGAATGTTATTGGTCCTCATTTGGAACCCACTGATGTGAACCCAGAAAGATTTAATGGGGAAAAAATAGATATGTTGGGATTTAGACTTTTGGTGATCGAATGCAAAGCAGACGTGTCACTTGTAAGCTATCTGTGGCAGCGGATGGTCCTTCTGTTTTAAATTGGAAAGATCAGAGGGAGTTACACATCTTTTTTTATACCAATAGTCCTGAGCAAGTATTATTTGCTTTTGATGGGGAAGACACAACAAAATGGGTCTTGAATGAGTTCCAGAATGAGTTTTGTGATAAAATTGGGAAACTCAAATGTCTTACTCCTCAACTTGAAGTTAAAACTCAGTCATTCCTAAAATACACAAGGTTTGTAATGTGCCCATCATTGCAAGAGATAAAATTAAGATGGAGCTCAGAAAATTGCAAGATGCTTGTATTATTGAGTCTATCGAAGTTTCAGCGTGGATTCCGCCAATGGTCGCCACAGGGTGAGCCAATGGTAAAATTTGGTTGCGTGTGGACCTCAGATGTTTGTATGACAGCATTGTGGTTGACCAATTTCCATTGCCTAGGACTGATGAGATGCTTTTGTTAACCATATGTGCGAAATGGTTCTCCACTATAGACCTTCATTGGCATATGACCAAATTTCCGTACATCCCTCTAATAGGAACTTAACAGCATTTTGCACCCCGTTTCGCTGTTTCAATTCCATCATATGCCTTTTGGTCTAACCTCTACGGTAGGGGTGTTCAAGAGACTTTTGATGGAATTGTTTTGTGATTTGCCGGGTATTGTGTTCCTTCAAGATGCCATCTTGGTTGTTAGTCACAGTATGAAGGAACATGATGAGAGGTTGAGCAAGGTCTTGAGTGTACTACAAAAGAAGAGGTTAACAGCAGAACTCAAAAACTGTACATTTTCTGAAAAGAAAGGCACATACTTAGTCATGAATTTAGTGGTGAGAGCATACGTTTAAAGGAAAAACTGGTGAGGGCCTTTCATAATGCACCCTTGCCCAAATTCAAGGATGACTTCAGATCATGTTTTGGGGTTGCCCACATTCTATTCTAAATTTGTTAACAAATAAAGTGAGTTTTGAGTGGTCCAGTAAGTGTCAACAATCTTTCAATTACATCAAGAATGCCATTACCAAGGCACCTAATCTGCAGGGGGTTGATCTTGCTGCCAGCACTATTGTCACCACTGATGCTAGCAATAGAGGATTAGGTGGTGCTCTTTCACAAATTGATGAGTGTAAAATTAAGTTATCCTTGCCTTTGCGTCTCTCTCACTCACGCCTAATGAAGAAAAGTACTCTGTCATAGAGCATGAAACTTTGGCATGTGTCTGGGCGCTGCAACACTTCACGAAGGTTTTGTGGTGAAGAAAATTTACAGTGAGAAGTGACTACAAGCCATTAACGAAGTTATATACTACGAAGGACTGTTTAGAGTTACTACTAGATTAGCCAGAATATCCATGCATTCACAGGATTTTAGGTATAACGTCCAGTATGTCCCATGTGCTAAACATGGTATGGCATATATATTAACTAGCATAGCATGCCACTTGATAGAGATGCCTGGATGAGTAATCTGTTGACAGTGTTTTCTAAGTTTGTGTTCTTGATGATAAATTTGACAGTAATGCTCAGTTGGAGGCTGAGAGTAAAGGTGCTGTATTGTTGGAGATGTGAACGGTTTGGGTAGCACGATAAGAACTGTTGTAATGAATCCTTGAGAAGATTCTGCAAGGTCAGAGGTGAGCTGAGTGTGTGTGAGTCTTTTGTTTGAAGGGTGGAAAAAGTTATTCCGCCAAAAGGTTTATGAGAAAAAATTATTATCCTGTGCCATGATGGGCATTAAGGCATCATCTGTATTGGTGGCCTTAGGTGGATACAGAAATAGAGAGATTTCTAAGATCATGTGTGAAGTGTGAAATGGTGGATAAGACACAGTAAATTTTTAATTCCACATTGAGTTCATTGGGATGCCCGAAGCGGCCCTGGGAGGACATAGCTTTGGACATCATGAGCCCCATATGTTGGCAAGATGGAAGTTCTAGAAGATATCTTCTAGTTTAGCAGATAAGTTTTCAAGGTGGTTTGAATTGTGTATTCTTAATAAGAGGGATACTAAAACTGTGATTACATATTTGGATTATGTATTTTGGAGAGAAGGATTTCCTGCAAACATTCTCATTGATAGTGGTGTGCAATTTTAATCTGATGAGATGAATGATTATTTAAAATCATCTGGTGTTAAGCAAAGATTTACTGCTCTTTATCATCCCAGTGGTATTGGTGTTGTGGAAAAGATCAACAGTATTATCATGGGTATTTTACAACTCTCCAGTAAGGGCAATGTGTGCTTGGAAAGTGAGTTAAGGAAGATGGTGTGGGCTATAGGGTGACTTGCCATAGTTCTTTAGGCAAGAGTCCTTTCGCATTGATAAGAGGAAGAGTGCCTTGTTCGAAGGTTAATCCAGGATGAATCTGGAGGAGTGTAATGGTGGAGTGGGTTGTCAATGAAAGCAGGAAGTGCATCGTGGATTCTCAAAAGAAAAATATGGTGCATTATGATTACAAGCATGGAGTAAAACAAGTGAAATTGAGTGCAGGACAACGAGTGCATGTGAAAAGTCCGAGTAGGGTCATTAAAGGAGAAAGCAAAGTTAGTGAACCCAAATGGTTGGTAAAAGTCATGAAAAACACTTGTGCTGGAAAATTGTCACATTTGGCACATGAGTCGCCTTGCGCTGCCAGAATATGGAGCAGATGAGAGCAATGAAAATAGAACCGGTTCTAGTAATTATTTGTGGATTGATGCTTGTGGTTTCATTTCAGGTGTGCAGTGTGATGCTGACTCCATTAGTACTGGAAATTGTCCCCATATCAAATGGTGATTCTCATTATAGTGTGGAATGGGATAATACCTTCCTGATTCCCACCATGTAGTTGAAGTAAGAACATCTCATGGAAGAGTTGTGAAGAAACCAAAATAATTTGATGTGTTTGAATGTGATTATGTATTTATAGTCTATTCTTTTCTTTCTAAAGGGGGTATTGTGTAGTATTGGATGTATTAGACTTTCTTGGGTATTCTAGGTTTGCATGTCATTGTGCAGAATTTACTTTCTTCTACATTCTTAGTACTATGGTTCCATGTATATTTAATTGGGGGCAAGAATGTTAGCGGAGATTCATAGCAAGGCATTATTGTGCTGCCAACGGATGCAGTTCTGAAGATGACAAATAATGGATGATTCCTGGTCAACATTATACACATCCTTTATATGATGCCACAGTAGATCAATGGACCATGGAGGGCAAGATGGAGGGGGCAGAGGCATGTACACAGGCAACAGAGAGCAGGGAAGAGGCAGGGCCAGGAGTAGTAAGCTGATCACACAGAGCAGCCAGGAGAGGCCATTAAATCACAACCACCATGGAAGGCAGGAGGGAGGGGAAAGGGGCATGAACATGGACAAAACAGGCAGGAAGGTGCGAGGTAGCCCGGGTAGCAATCAGACCAAGCATCCCACGGCGCAAGAAGGCAAGCAAAATCAGTGGTCAGGTCACAGGCAGGTCGCTCCCCACGCTGCTGCACAGCTCTGCCTGAATCATTTTTGCCTAATCTTGTATTTTTCCCCTGTGCATAACTTGCTTTCTTGCCCAGACTTGTTTTTATTCCTCTGTGCCTGGACTTGTTTTCTTGCCTAAACTTGTTTTTCCTTCCTCTGCCCAGTTCTCCCGCAGCCCCGCCCATTTTTCCTGCAGCCCCACCCCCCTGCAATCCCATTCGCCGCCCGCTCCCACCTCCCAGCTGCTCCTCACTCCCACATCCCCTCACATGGAGGCCGCGCAGCGGCGGCGCTCAGCTGGCGCGCAGCAGGCAAACCCCTCTGCGCCTGGACCACGCCAGGACCCCTGAACCCCACGAACTCCACGACGCCCGACACCGCTACGATGCCAGAACCCTCCACGCACTCAACACTGGACGATCACACACCTGCTTCCTTGCCGTCCCGAAGCGCACCCACGGAGCTTTCACCTGCCGGAACTGCAGCTTCACAAGCATACGCCCCACCATGCTGCCAACCAGGAAAGAACCCAACCACCTCAGAGGAACCCTCATCTACAGACCCCCCGGACCCCGACCACAGTTCAGCGACTCCATTGCCGACTTTATCTGCACACACACCCTCGCCTCCATGGACCACATCCTCCTCAGAAACCTGAACGTCCACCTCGAGAACAACAACGACAGCAACTCCACCACCCTGATCGACAACCTATCCAACCTCAGACTCAGACAACTTGTCACAAAACCCACCCACTCCGCCGGTCACACGCTTGCCCCCATCTTCTCCGCAAGCACCCACGTCTCCTTCAACCACACCACCGAACTCCACTGGACCGACCATCGCTGCATCCACTTCACCTTCAAGAAACCGACCATGCACCACCGCACCCAACAGATGCCTCGCCGCTGCTGGAGCAAAGTCCAGCTAACCACCACCCTCGCCAAGAGCCCACCCGCCGACCCCACCGACACGGACACCGCCGCCTGCAACCTCAGACAGTGGATCGACGACTGCGCCAATACCCTTGCCCCAATCAAGAAACCCTCCAACAGTCACACCAACAAGAAAGCCAGCTGGTTCACTGAAGACCTTCGGGCCTCCAAGCAAACCCGCCGAAAGCTGGAGAAGATCTGGCTCCGTGAACGAACACCGGACAGCCATGCAGCCCACAAGAACGCCACCTGCAGACACCATCACCTCATCTGATCCGCCAAAAGGGCCTCCTTCAAAGACCGCCTAGACAACAATGCGCACAACAGCAAAGAGCTCTTCAACATCGTGAAGGAACTCTCCAACCCCAGCTCCAACACCAACGACGTCCCAACCTCTCAAGACCTGTGCGACTCGCTGGCCACCTTCTTCTACCGCAAGATCGCAGACATCCACAACAGCTTCAACGCCACGACTGCCCCGACAACCACTGAGACCCCCGCACCCAAGACCTCCATCCGCACCAACCGCCTGCTCTCCTGGACCAACATCAACCACTACGACACCATCAAGATCATGAACACCATCCACTCCGGATCTCCGTCAGACCCGTGCCCACACCACATCTTCAACAAAGCCAGCACAGCCATCGCACCCCATCTCCGGAAAGTCATCAACACCTCCTTCGAGACAGCAACCCTTCCGGAGAGCTGGAAGCACTCCGAGATCAACGCTTTACTCAAGAAACCCAAGGCAGGCCCCAAGGACCTCAAGAACTTCCGGCCCATCTCCCTGTTCACTGCTCCCGTTCCCGGCAAAGGTAATCGAGAAGACCGCCAACGAACAACTGACCCGCTACCTCGAGGAGAACAACATCCTGGACCCTTCCCAGTTCGGGTTACGCAGCAACCACAGCACCGAGACTGCCCTCATCACCGCCACCGATTACATCAAGTCCCTGCTGGACAACGGAGAAACGGCGGCCCTCATCCTCCTGGACCTGTCAGCCGCCTTCGACACGGTCTGCCACCACACACTACGAACACGCCTCCACAACGCCGGGATCCAGGAGAAGGTCCTGGACTGGACCACGTCCTTCCTCTCTGGCAGAACACAGAGCGTCCTCCTTCCCCCCTTCCGCTCTGAAGCCACCGAGATCATCTGAGGCTTACCCCAGGGCATATCCCTCAGCCCAACTCTGTTTAACATCTACATGGCACCGCTCGCCCACATCGCCTGTCGGCACGAACTCAACATTATCTCCTACGCCGATGACACCCAGCTGATCCTCTCCCTCACCAAGGACCCCCACACCGCCAAAACCAACCTTCACGAAGGAATGAAGGTCATCGCTGAATGGATGAGGAACAGCCGACTGAAGCTGAACTCAGAAAAGACGGAGGTCCTCATCCTCAGATCCCCCCCTTCAGCCTGGGATGACTCCTGGTGGCCGACTGCACTGGGTACCACTCCAACACCCACCGACCACGCACGCAACCTAAGGGTAATCCTCGACTCCTCCCTCTCCATGACTAAACAGGTCAACGCTGTCTCCTGCTCCTGCTTCAACACTCTCCGCATGCTCCGCAGGATCTACAAGTGGATCCCCACTGAAACGAGAAGAACGGTCACCCAGACCCACGTGAGCAGCAGGTTGGACTATGGAAACTCCCTCTACGCAGGAGCCTCAGCCAAACTCCTGAGACCGCTCTAACGCATCCAGAATGCCTCTGCACGCCTGATCCTCGACATCCCTCGCCGCAGTCACATCACACCCCACCTGAGAGACCTGCACTGGCTCCCGGTCAACAAGAGGATAACCTTCAAGCTTTTTACCCACGCACACAAGGTACTCCACAACGCCGGACCAACGTACCTCAACAGACGCCGCAGCTTCTACACCCCCACCCGCCAGCTCCGCTCTGCCGACCTCGCCCTTGCTACAGTCCCCCGCGTCCGAAGAGCGACCTGCGGTGGCAGATTGTTCTCCCACCTCGCCGCCAAGACCTGGAACACCCTCCCCATCCACCTGCGGCAGACCCAAGAGCTGCTGACCTTTAGAAAACTCCTCAAGACCTGGCTTTTCGAGCAGTAGCAGCATTCCCCACCCCAGCGCCTTGAGACCCTCACGGGTGAGTAGTGCACTTTACAAATTATATGATTGATTGATTGATTGGTCACCCAGCAGCCCTGTGGTGGACAGGGAAAAGTACAAGGCTTTGTGACAGTGGAGCTAACTGAGGTTGGGCTTTCAGAAACAGAGTAGGTCCCCCAACTTTAAATGATGAGTGCAACAAGAAGCTTGGAAGTGCAGGAGCTCTGCCAGTTGAAGTTGGAGCGAGCTCCTATTCACTGAACTCTCTATTAGGCACTTAATTATTTCCTTTATTTATTAATTACTGTACCAGAGGATTCCTATTTTTCATTTGCTTTACACAGAACCCCTCCTCAACAACTATTATGCCACATAGTATTGATGATGATGATGTAGGTTCTAGATCATAGCTGTTACTCTAGTAGCAGGGTATTCTATCACTGACTGCACAAGGGGCAGGAAAAGGAACCTAATAGCAGCAGTGAAATCACAGGATTATGGAGCATTGCAGGAGAGAAGGTGGTCATCAGTAGCACATAAGAACAAGAGAAAAGAGTTTCAAGCGTTTGCAAAGAGCACGAAGAAAGTACATCCGCCCATCCCTACTTTTAGGGAAACAAAGCATTGTCGTCCATGAATTACTGCACCATAAAACAAATGCCATGAATTACTGTACAACAGATTGGTTGACCATGAGAATACAGCTCTGGGGGTGGGACAGTGAGCAAAAGAAAGCGTATCGCCTCTCTCAGATGACAAGTGTCTGTCACACCTTTCATCTGAGCCTTCTGAACCACTGTCACATCTTGCTATCACCAAGCAGCATGATTGACACAAGAGGGGGTTGTTTGAGAGAAAAAGGAGGTGAGTAGGTTGTAGAAGCAGGAATACAGGGTGCAAAGTAAGCAAATGATCACAGTTGGTAATCTCCAATGACGTCCAGGAGTCATATGCCTTTTTAATCAGTCAAAGCTGGCAACGGAATCCAACAAGGACTCAGTGAGTTAAACGCTTGTTGCTGCTACCAACATCTAATGTGACCTTGAGGTCATGAGTTCTAATCGCAGAACAACCATCTCAGCCTTCCATCCTTCCAAAGGCAGTAAATTGAGTCAAATTAAGCAGGGGAATAGAACACTTGTTCTGAACAGTGCTTAGAAGTAGCAAAATGCTGTACGAACCCCTATTTAAAAAACAAGTTATTATTATTCAAATTAAATACGATGACCTTTAAGGGCAATTTATTTTATTCTTCTTGAAAACATTCATCTTAAAAAACACACAATGTGTTTTCATGATGTAAACACAGCAGCCAGCATAAATGTTTCACCTCTCCTGTGATATTTCCTCACCCTTCCTTCTAACCAACCACCCACTAAAATAATGGATGTTTAAACGAGCCCCCAACAATAATTTCAGACATCTTGCAGTGAAATGTTCCTTCTGGCAATCTACAGGCAATTTACAAACACCTAACCAAGGTTTGTTTAATAGATTATGCAAACAATGAGGATCCTGCTGATCGCCTTCCTTTTATCGGACATAAAATGAAAATGAATCGTCAATTACGAAGGTTAAGAGTACTTATCCTCTACAAATTGGAGCATGCTGCTACCCTGTAAAAAGGAGAGTGGTTGCAATATTCTGATTACTGCTAATGTTCAATTTATTTCACCTCACTTTAATATCTGTCAACACGTTTCCCCTTTACCTTATTCAAATATGCCAGTGTTAGTAGATTTTAAAAAGCACTTACAGCCATATTGACACAGTTGTTGGTCAACATGTACATCACAATGAACAACTGTGCTTAATTTCCCCAGCATTTTGTAGCCTGTGGTCCCCATTACTGGTACCTTCATTGTGATACTTGTGAATGACTAATAAAAGATTTTGTGGTATTAAATTAATCAGCAGGGTTGCTGAGGCTGGAGGCAAACTTGAGAGTTTAATCGGACAGATATTAGGGAACAAATATCTGACCAGGCAAACATGATTAAAGTTTAACCAAAGATTTAGCAAGCATTGGCGGAGCCAGTAGGTCTGGTACTGGCTCCCAGTCTCTTGGCATTGTAAATGATTGGGGTTTTTTTGCAATGGATTTTCCACAACTTTTTTGTGAGGGAAGCTGTTGAGACCTGACACTAAAACATCGAATGAAATAATCTGTATTTTGGTCTAAAAAAACACCATTCCTTAGCAGTCCATGGAACTGAAGGGAACTACTTTGATTGTGGATGGTCTCATTGTAAAAGTAGAGAATGACGTTACTCACAGTAAAGTTAGCGAATGGCTGAAGTTAGCTGCCCTCCTGCCCTATGCTGTATACTGAAGAGGGCGTGAAAAAATATGAAGGACACAATAACAGATGGAGATGGCAGGCTGAAAGCCCCTATAAGTTAAAAAGACTACATAATTTTAGTAAAATGAGAACGTCTTTGCAACACAAGTTCTAAATATATAAGAGTATGAATACGTCCACATAACTCTTTTTTCACTAGCTAAAGAGACTCAGCAAAAAAAACAGTTCACAAGTCCTAAAAAAAGAAGTGGGGGGGTCTAACCTAGTTAAACTGGGCCCGATTCACAGAACTAACTTAAGACAAAATCCTAAACCTTAATACCATTTTGGTATTCACAGAAGGCACTCATTTTGGTATTCACAGAAGTTAGGAGTCCTAACTGTAGGACTCCTAAATGCCTTCTGTGAATACCAAAAGTCTTAAAATTAGGATTTGTCTCAGTTTAGGAGTAGTAAAGTTAGGACTCTTTTTCTCAGTTTAGGAGTAGTAAAGTTAGGCCTCCTAACTTTAGGACTCCTAAATGCCTTCTGTGAATACCGAAAGTCTTAAAGTAAGGATTTTTCTCAGTTTAGGAGTAGTAAATTTACGACTCCTAAACTGAGAAAAATCCTAACTTTAAGACTTTCGGTATTCACAGAAGGCATTTAGGCATTCTGTGAATACCAAAATGAGTAAGCGCCTTCTGTGAATACCAAAATGAGTAAGTGCCTTCTGTGAATACCAAAATGGTAGTAAGTTTAGGAATTTGTCTTAAGTTAGTTCTGTGAATCTGGCCCTCAGTATGTAAGTGGCATCACAGCGCATGACATCATGGCGTGTGACATTGAAGCGCGTGAGGCGCGTGATATCACAGCACGTGATATCGTAGGAAGGGGCATCACAAGAAGTGACATCAGATATTGAGCCCTCAAATATATGCTTAGCAGGTGTATCATGAGTACATTTGAGCACATTTCGAGTATACTTGCAAACCCTCCTGATTTAGGCAGAAGAGTCACACTTTCGTACGCTACTCATAAACCAATGTTGCCTTTTGTCAGCGTAAAGGTTCCTCTAGCCATAGTGCTTTAAAAGAAAAAAATGTGATATTTAAATTATTACAACGCCTCCTCAGGGATAGTAAGAACTATATAAATGCTTTTTATTTTGTGCAAATACTGGGAATGACAAACACATCTGACATTCTTGCAGTGCATGCATAGCTCCCAAACAGAGCCTGAATAAAGTGAAAAGCTGTCTCTCAAGTATGCGTGAAGTGCTAACAAGGTGTGAACCTGTGTTTCCCCTCTGCTGCATTTGCTTCTAGGTGTGAAGCTCCTGACTGCTCCCAGCCAGGTGACTCGAACAATAGAAGGCCATATGTCCCAATTCGGTCTTTGTTATGGGCCCAGAAGGAGTGAGAAATAAGAAAGCCCCGTCCCCGCCTGCACATTGTTGCTGATGGAAAGCATGCAACGTGCAGGCACTGCTGAAAGTGTCCTGGTGTTTGGAAATTACACCGGGCTGAGTTCAGCATCTTTTTCAGTGTGTCCCAACTTCTTGGCAGGGTGGACGGCGTCCACCCTGTGAAAAAAGTGGGCAGGCGCCGTCGACCCGGTGTACCCCAGACTCGTGCCCTGAGAAAAACAAATATAGCATCAACTCAATCAAGAATACCCTCAGGCGGCCCTAACAAGAGACATTCAATGGAAGCAGCTACTGTGTCAGAAGCTGGGGTAAATTACATTACGCTGGGTTTGTCCCTGGCATTTAGTAATTCAAAGAAGAGAGGCCTTGAAGGAAACATTCAGACCAGCAACAGCTTTTCCAGTAAGAATAAAACAGTAAATACCAGTCCTTGCAGTGGATTTAGAGATGTCAGCCACCTTGAAATATAAAAAGGTTAAATGTATTTTTAAGAAATACTTACTTCTCAGGCAACAGTGAATTTTAATGATAAATGATGAAATGCTATACGTACTTGTAAATAAAAAAAATTCAAAGACATTTTTTTAACATGTTTTCAAAAAAGCATTTTTAATGCATACAAATTATGTGATCGAAAATTGCACTTCATGGCCGCCAATGAGTAGAAGCTCAAGAGTAAAACAAGACTCGGGTGCATGTATCTAATGGTGGTTGCAACTTTGTGAGACAAGGTATAATAGCAGTATCTAACAGAGAAAATGGAAGTTAAAGTCTTATTTCTATGTCTATGATGCCCTGAACAACAGAGCTTCAAGCTCTGAAGTCTCCAGTGCACTGACAGTTTGACAAAGGATGTGTGGAAGGCTGTACGTTATTTTTGCACCAAGGGAGCATCAGGATGTTTGAGTGCACTTGTCCTACAGTGAAGCCCCTGCTGCTATAGAAATTCCCTGGCACTGAACTAGGTTTTGCATCCATGGGCAGAATGCCGTAATTCACAGTAAAGATAGCCAATGGTTGAATTAGGAGGTCACATGGTAATTTCAATTGAAAATGTGTTCTTTGTGATGGCAGTGTGCTACCACACCTTCTACACCAGAACACTCTACTCCCTCTACGAGACGCCGCTCTGCTCTACGCCAGTTCCCTCTACGCCACTCTACTCCACTTCATGACGCTCTACTCCACGCTACAACACGCCATTCTACTCCAGTATACACCATGCTACTCCACTACACTCTATACCACTTCCCTCTACGACATCCTACTCCCCTCTATGTCATTCTATGCCACACTACTCTATGACACTCTGTCACTTCACTCGAGGCCATTCTACTCCACTCGACTCCAATAGACTCCACTCTGACATTCTACTCCATTCTACTCTGCGCCACTTTATGCCACTCTATGCCACTTCACTTTGGGCCACTCTACGCCACTCCATCCTATGACACTCCACTCTATGACACTCCACGACACTCTACATCACTTCACTCTGCGCCACTTTACTCCACTCTATGCCACGCCATTCTATGCCCTTTCACTCTACGTCACTCTACTCTATTACACTGTTCTCCACTGTACGCCACTCCACTCCGGTCTACTCCACTCTACGCCCCTCCACTCGACTCCATTCCACGCCCCAGTACAACACTCTCCCATACTACACTCTATGACACTCCACTCTACATCTCTCCATGACACTCTATGACACACCACTCTAAGACACTCCACTCTACAACACTCAACTCCATGTCACACCGCTCCACGCAACTCCACTCTATGACCCTCTAATCCACTCCACTCTACATGACTTCACTCCACTCAATGCCACTCGACGACCAGACAATCTACGACACTCAACTCCACAACACTTTACTCTATGCCACTCCACTCTACACCACTCTAAGAAACTCTACTCAACTCTATGCCACTCCACTCAACACCACTCCAAGAAACTCTACGCTCCTCCACTCTACGCCACTCTACATCACTCCATGACACGCCATGACAATCTATGCCACTCTACTGTACTCTATGCCACCCCACAACACTATGCCACTGCACTCCATTCCATGCCACTCTCCTCTACACCAATAACTATTAGCCATGCTGAGCAGCAGCCACGCCGGTGTACAACATGGCTAAAACACATTGGCAAAGTCAATAGCTCTTGCATAGGCGAGATCGATTAGCTTTGCCAATGCTTGATATTTTTTCAATGAGACTTGTGCTGAGGCCCACATGGGCTCCTGGCAATAATCACTTTAAATCATTTTCATTCTCTCAACTCTCCTTTTATAAATTCTTCAAGATTATTTCGGTTTGCAGAGTATATCAAATACAAAAAAACAAATCTACTCTAAGCGACTATCGGCCACATGCATCAATGTTGCCGTTTGCGAATCCTTAATTGCGAAAAATTAAGGAATCGCAATTAAGGATTCGCAAACGGCAATGCATGAATAATTCGCTATTTTTTTAGCGATTCGGTAATTTTCCTTAATTGCGATTCTTAAATTGAGAATCGCAATTAAGGAATTTCTACACATTCATTCCTATGGGCCTAGAGGCCCATAGGAATGAATGGGAGGGCATTCTCAATTTGCAATTCATCATTGTGAATTCGCAAATTGAGAATGCAATTTCAAGGGTGCAGGGGTGTCCAAAAGACACCCTGTTGCACCCCTGAAATTTGCTTTTGGATTCATCTTACACACACACATGCCCCAAGGGCACGTGTGTGTGTAACATGTAACAAAGAAAAATGCATTTAAAAGCATTTTTCTAGATTTTCGCAAATTACCATGAAGGTCTACTTCATGGTAATTTGCATTTCTAATTTCAAAATTCGCAATTTAAAAAAGTATGATGAATTGCATTTAAGGAATCTCAAATTGAGATTCCTTAAATGCATTCGCAATTTAAGAAATCGCAATTGTGCACTTTTTTTGCATTGCGAATTTCTAAAAAGGGTTGGTGCATCCCAAATCAGGAAATTGCATTCGCAAACGGCCGAAAAATGCGATTCGCACCGTTTGCGAATGCAATTTACCTTGATGCATGTGGCCGTATGAGAACACTGGACGGTATTGTTTCTTTCAAGTTGTAGTTTAATGTTACATTTATAAATTACAGTATTTATTTAAATATTGCTTTTGCATGTTGACTAAAAATTAACTGCGAGCAAAAAAGGAAAGTGTGTAAAATGTTTAGAGCATTGAAGAAAAGGCAGCAACATAAATGAGTTTAAATGTGAAAAGAAACAGACGGAAGAGAGTGTGAAAAATGTCTATCACTAGGGAAGGGTTCTGGGGACATGTTGTTTTGAAAGTCTACTGCTGAGCCAGGAGAACAAAGCACATCAATTTCTCTTGTTGTGTGCGGTATGATCTTTTATTTCTTTGATGTAAGGAGCTGTGCTTGTTATCGGCCGACATTGTTACCCGAAGTCTGTCTTTTATTTCGGTTCTGATTAAGTGTGCTGGCGGTAGCTGAAGCTGCTGACTTAACTCTACGGAGTATAATTCGCTTTTATAGCTCCATAATGAGACTACAAAATTTCATTTGTGACCAAGGTTTACAGAAGACCCGCAACTGCCCTTGAACGATGCAGGAGTCACCATATGTACAGAGGAATATAGTCCTCCAGGGTGAAATGAAAACATCGGCATGTAAACGAACTGGATAATAACACTGGCTGAACATTTATATTGCAACGTTATTCAGGTTCACAAGCCATGTGATTGCTACACGCTGAATATTGAAGGATCTAGGTTTTAGGGTGTATTCATTTCTTGCAGGGCAACTTCGTTTATTTTTTTAGAGTCAATGACTGCAAGTAAGTTCTCTTAGTAACACTACACTTTTACGACGATGACAGTTCAAAAGTCCCATGAAGCTGGACATGTCTCTAGGATGGTCAGCTATAAGAGGAAGAAGTGTGTTAGTGGTCCAGCTAGCCTCTGGCCACGCTAGATTGGGGTTTCTGGATGCAGGTCAAGTCAGTAATCCAAACCCCAAGGCAACTTTGTGGTTGTCAATGGTGATTTCTTTTTCTACAGTGTGGCATAGAAACCCTGCCAAGGGGCTTCGTACAAGCAAGAAATTGCCCTCCACCTGGTCTGGGTAGCTAAAGGCAAGCATACATGGGAAGGAGTGTGCTCATTGCACGCTTCTCCAGCTGCAACCTGCTGGACTAACGATGATTGCACTCTTTTCCATAACATGATGCTATCCAGTGGTTGTAGCATCCTTTACCACCATACTGAAACTCATCTCTGTATTTCTTTATTGGTGTATAGATTTTGTTTTCTGCCTACACATATATCTCAAAAACAGTTCACAGTGGCAGGTGAAGGGGGGACACACTTGGTCCAATAAGACCCCTGCTTATAGGCAGCTGTTCCACTGATCCATGGGTGCTGAGCTCTTGTTTCCAATGTGTGGTGCCACCGCTACCTATCACTCAATTGCAGAGGTCAAAGTGGGCGGGGTCTGTGGGGCACGAGGTGCCTGTACTTTTCTTTTAATTGAACCACTACAGTTCCCGTACCTTGTGTTATAGATAACCATCCCAGGACGGTTAATTCTGGCAGTCGAGATGCCTCGCTAAAATGGAAAGGTCCAGGCCACTGGATCTCCAGTGCTGTGAAACCAAGGGAGAGGTAGAGAGGTAAAGAAGAAACCCACCTTGGCAGGATGCCAACTGCATAAAAGAAATGAGAATGTTTGAAATTGGTTAATCTGCAAATGTAAAGGCTACTTGGAAGCCACTATTGGATTTAATTGACAGAGCGTGAAGCATCATGACGACAAAGATTTATTCTTTTTGAGGACTAATGTTAGGGTCTTACCAGATGATCTGTGGATGGTCTGCTTTTAATGGACATATAAAATGTTTGGGGTGGGTACAGTCCAATTGCTACTAGTAAAATTTGTATTTTGAAAGTCCTTTTTATGGTCTGGCTTGACAGTGCAGCTGTCGCCAGACCATGTGTGTATCACTAGACTAGAGAAAGGGTTGGCTCTGCCCACATTTTGGGACCAGGAGAACATACAACATAATGCAATTAATTGTCTTAGATAACTTATGGTGTTTTTCGTTGGCAGGCAGCAGCACCAATGGGAGAAGGACAGTCATTAACTTACATGGATGTTTAGGTCTGGCTTGAGAGTGCAACTCTCTTATGTTCTTTTAACCTACACCAATATTATTTTACAGTTCTTTGCTTCCACAGAAAAACATATCCATTCCCATGCCGTTTACTTGTAATGCTCCACACTACCATACAACATTCCCTTAAAGCCAGACCTACTCGCATTGCCTATGTTTGTTTCTATCTAAAACCTAATTTTTGTGTGCGTTTTGTGGCAGTCTACTTTATACTGAGTGTAATACAAGTTGTAATTAATTACTGACATATTCACAGTGCTTTCTGTCAAAGACTAAGAACTTGTCACTCTAATACACAACCATATTAACCAATAGAGGTTTCATAACATAAAATAGCACATTTTTTCACTGATTAGTTTAACTTGCATTTATTTTTCATTTAAGGTGTGTGCTACTTTATATGCAATTAACTGAAGGAGAAAGACCAACAAAATAGTTATCGAATATTTTGTTCTTTTTAGCCACAGCTTTGACCCAGCCTCTAATGTACTCAGGACCACAGTTCCCCGTAGTTTTTTAGTGCATTTCAACCCCTCCTTCAGTGGGGTTGAGCATAGCATGTGCTGGGTCACACACTGTGAAAGGGGAAGAGGAAAAGATGGCTGGTTTTGGATTAATACGTGTCCTAAAGACATCCTTGAAGAGAACGCCTCTCAAAGAATGCCCAAACATGTGGTAGATTGCTCGGCCTTTCAAGTTTTTGGCTAGCTCATTCCTAGGGTGACCATCTCCATTAAGGTCATCACTGAGACAGGTTCCAGTCTTGGATTTTTGTGAGATAGCCTGGTGATGCATTCTGGATGTTGTAGTCCTGTTGTGCTTCGAGTGACTGAATTAGACTCATGCATCTGACTCATGCACATGTTATGTAGGTGGAAAGTTAAGGACTGGAGACTGTGTTGTAATGGCCTGCAGTGAGGTGGCCGCGCTTCTCTCTACAAAGGTGAAATCACAGACTTGCTGTGTGGCACATTGGACTGAAGCTTAACACATGAATCTGGAGAAATTATTGCTCAAGTTGACAGGGAGTTGAACGGAGGCATGCAGCACACTGAGCGTCTCGGAGCGCTTCCACTCGAGGGGGGAGGGGGAGTTCTTCTTTGCAACGTAGTGTCAACAACAAAGCCCCTCCCCAGCTGCTGCTGCTGAACATCAAAAAACGAAACGGACTATTCCGAAGAAGCAAAACTCGAATGGCAAGAGGATGAAAAACAGGCTGCGTCACCGGCCTGCCCACAGCACCATATCGAGCAATATAGGAGCTTTCAGGATGTAGGTTTACTACACTCAAATGACATGGTGAAACATTGCTCAGAGCCCACGTGTTATCATTCAATCTAAGTGCAAGACGCCACAAATGGTGAATCATTTGAGACACTAACAGTTACATGAAAAATCGCCTTTCAGACGCAATACCGAAAATTGCCACCGTATCTGCTGTCAGCCATTTTCTGTTAAGTCCTCACCTTCAAGAATCTGAATGTAATGTCAATGAGGCTGTCCGCGTTTTGACTTGTGAAACTGTAAAGCGCAGACACATCTGTAGTGGAATGACTCGATGTTGATGCTAACGTGAAAGACCCTTTGAAAGAGAAAGAAGCTTGCCACACAGTGACTGGCTGCCGAGGTCTTCCCAAAAAAAAAAAGTTTTTGTTTTTTACCTATGCCAAAGGAGAGGTAATTATTCTGAAGTCTATGGGGCTTTGGAAGAGTAGCCCAGTGTCTCACCATAAGGTAAGGGCCACGGCTATACTGGTCTCACCCTCCTGGACCCATCAGCAGCCTTTGATGCAGAACACCATGCCTCCATGTTTAAAATAATTCACTCGTTTTGTTTAGGACAATTTGTGCTTTCAAGCATCAGAACAATAAAGCATGAAATGTACAGTTCAATAAATACAATTTACGGGGGGCGTGGCTTGGCGCCCGGCGAGGACGGCAGCGCAGATGTAAGCGCTCCCGGTCGCTCGGGGATTCCGCCGCTTTCCTCACACCACTTCTGCCTGCAAACCCGATTTCACGGAAGCGGAGACTGCAGCCTACAAAGCGGTTCCGAGTTCAGGCTTCGCTGAGCGCCGGAATGGTGGTTTTCGGCGATATCTCGGCGGACGCGGCTGAGTGATAGTCGCGCCCGCCATTTTGTTTCTTGTCAGAGCGGACTTCGGCGCTCCTGTTGCTCGACCATGCGAGCTTGCTCACGAGACCTGGGACTTGCTAACTTTCTCTGGTGAGGTTTCTTTCTACATTTTTGTCTCACCGCTGCCCTAATTTCATATAAGCTGCTCTTCAATGAAGTTAAACGAGTTTCTTCAGAGTTCTGCGTGTCCTGGGCGGCCATTTTACGCAAATGGACTTTCCTTGTTTCAAATATCCTGCTGATGCCATCACTTTAAGTCAACCCTTTGCTGGGGGCGCTGTTTTCTCTACCGCTCCTACATTTAACGCTATCTGCATCTCGAAGCAGCTTTGAGCATGGCTCCTGTTTGCTCTCCTTACCTGCTGTCTATATCTTTTTGACGTCCTCCACCTGAGGGACCTTCTCTGTTCTACAAAGCGAATTGGTTGCGGCTCTACCCATCTTTTAGACTCTTTGGCATTCTTATATTCAGTGCTGTTTTCTAGTCAAGAATTAGGGCTTATTGTTGGACTATCTCTATATTTTCGCCTCACCAACGACTCCCTTCAACTTCATTTTTATGGAAAGGAAGACGTTCCCTCGGACCCCCAAAAATCCACGTCGTGTCTTCATCAAAAACTCCAGAGTCTTCTCTGCATTGGCACACCTTGAGGCCTCTCAAACTCTCGCTACTCAAATGTCGCAGTCATCTGCCGAACGACCTATCCAGTCTTCAGGAACAGTCACGACGAAACGTCTTAAAAAACACCCTCCATCGCCAACGGGGTCCACATCGGCTGTCTCTATGGAGCTGTTATTGGAAGAGATTCGTGCTCTCAAGCCCTTCATGGAAGAAACCAATTCTAAGTTGCAGGTCCTTACCGACAACTGGTCCCAAATGGATGCCAGAGTGACTACAGTGGAACACTCTATAACTTCTCTCCAAGAGTCTTCCTCCAAGGTATCGCACATGCAGTCTCAAATTTCCTCTCTCCAAAAGCAAGTTGAGGAATTGGAAAATCGAAATAGGCGCAACAATCTTCGTCTCTACGGCCTGGCGGAGAATTGTGAGGGGGATGACCCTATTGCCTTCTTCAAATCATTTCTGCCCAAACTTCTTCATTTGCCTGAAGACACTAAGCTCAACATCCAACGTGCACATAGATTGGGTCGGCTTCCTTCTACTTCCTCTCCCTCTTCACGACCAAGAGGTGTCATCATGTACTTTTTAGAATATACTGACCTCCTCAAGGTTATTTCAGCAGCTCGTGCCTCACCTCGCTTACAATGGTCAGGCTCCAATCTTTTCTTTGCGCAGGATTATGCAAGAGCCACAGCTAGTCGTCGCAAGGCCTTCTTGGACATGCGACCAGAACTTCGTGCAATTGGAGCTAGATATGGCCTTTTCCACCCTTGCCTATTCAGAGTGACCCACAACAACAAGACCACGACATATGAGGATCCTGTTCGACTTCGCAGCTTCTTGAATGCAACCCAAGCATCTGACATGGACTTTTCCAGCTCTTCGTCATCTTTCCCGCCATGATTCCAGCGTGATGCAGCACCGGAATATCAATTAATTTGCACGCTTATTGTGCATTGTTGAATGTGTTACTGTTGGTTCGTGCCACGTTTCTTGATGGCTCCGGTTTTCTTGTTATCTCCCCCACCTTTCGTCATTTTTTCTTGTATTCCAGTTCGTTAATTAATATTGTTCGCCACTATTTCTTCACGCACCCTTGTGTTATTTCCTGTTGTTTTGTTCCCATTTTCTCTTAATTGTCTCGCTCACTACTGGTTTTCTTCCCTTTTCCTTGCAGGTTTTTACATTTTATATGGTGTCTCCCCCTCGACCTGTCGGTCCGCTTGCATTGGACGCTTGCTTCCTCTGCCTGGTGCTCCCCCCTCATTCATCTCCTCGTGTATCCTTCCCCTGATGATCGATCCTCCCCATCTCTACCCTTCGTAAGTATGTTTTCCTTTTCCTCCTGGATGTTCATTTCCCTTCTTGTTTCTTTTTCACTTTTAAGTTCACCAATTTCCTTCTGTTCACAGGTGTCTCTCCTTTTTGTTTCTCAAATTTTCTTCGTTCATCATCTTCTTCCTATTATTCTACTTCCCTCCTGGACTACCTTCACATCTTCTCCACAGCGACTGCTTTTATTCTCCTTTTCTTCACCTTATTTTCTCTTTCCTCGTTCTTTTACTCATTATCACACTGTTTTGTCTTTCATCGACTTTCTTATTTTCCATGATTTTCTCATTCTTCTGGATCTTCTTTCCACCTTTTTCCTTTTCTCTGCTTTCTTCCTCTTCTCTGAAATGATATGTCTCTCAAGGTAATCACATGGAATGTTAAGGGCGTTAACTCCCCTATCAAACGTCAAAGAATTTTATCTCACCTCTCGCGTTTGAATGTGGACATTGCTTTTTTGCAAGAGACCCATTTATCTGATGAAGAATCTGTTAAATTGAAGAGAAGTTGGGTGGGTGATGTTTATTATTCTCCTGGGGATGGTAAACGTAATGGCGTTGCTATTTTATGTCACAAAGCTCTCTCTCACTCCCTGCTTGCTCAGGAATCGGATGCTGAGGGTCGATGGATATATGCCAAACTTTCTATCAAGAATGTTCCAATTTCTCTCCTGAACGTTTATGCCCCTACCACTGGTGATCCCACCTTCTGGCACTCATTTTCCCAGCACATCACCAGATTTATAGATGATAATTTTATATTGGCAGGAGACTGCAATCAACCCTTAGATCCCTTTCTAGATAGAAACTCCAAAGCACACTTCATTCCTAACAAAGCACATAAATCCTTCTCCCAAGCTATCTCTCAACACAAACTCACTGATGCTTGGCGCCTATGCAACCCAGAACTTCAGGAATTTACTTTTTATTCTCCATGTCACCATTCCCAATCTCGTATTGATTACATTTTTGTCACTCACAACATCGCCCAAACTCTTACTCATGCGGAAATTGGCCCAATTTTACTTTCTGACCATGCCCCCACATTAGTCCAATTGGACGTTTTACCCAGATCAACAGGCCCTAAACGCTGGCGTTTCAACAACTCTCTCCTCCTGGACCCTAAATTTACTACTTCCTTCACTTCCTTCTCCCATGAATTTTTCTCCCTAAATGATACCTCTCCTGTCCCCAAACACACCATTTGGGACGCTTTTAAAGCGGCAGCCAGAGACTTCATCATTGGCTTTGTTGCTAAAAAACGTAGAGCTGCTCGGGATTTTACTAAGGCTATTCTCCTGGATATTAAGAAATTGGAGCATTCTTACTTCACTTCTCGTTCACAGCATACTCTAAATGCCTTGGTGAGCGCTAAGATGAAATTCAACAAAAAATCTACGGATGACGCATCTCTGTATTTATTAAAATCTAGTGCCAAGTTTTATGGAGGCAAAAATAAGGCTGGCAAGATTTTAGCTAATTATCTCAAGGTGAAACACAATAAATTAAACATTGACTCAATTTACGACACCAACTCAAATCTCAAACACACAGATGCAGATATCCTCACTGAATTCTCTACTTTCTACAAGACTCTATACTCTTCTGAAACTCAGCCTTCTTCTCATTCCCTCCACACATTTTTCTCCTCCATTCAAAAACCATCTCACTTCCCACTTGATCTCTCCCATCTGGAACTTGATATATCCCAGCAAGAACTCCTTAAAGCGCTCGACACTCTTCAAAAGGACAAGGCCCCCGGGCCGGATGGCTTCACAGTAGAATTCTTTCTCCACTTTTCAAAACTCCTCATCCCCAGACTCCATTCCCTTATTGGCTCCTTCCTTTCCTTGGGTTCCTCATCGGGTTCTTTCTCAGACGCCCATATTTGCCTTATACCCAAGGAGGGAAAGGACCCTCAACACTGCAAAAACTATAGACCAATTTCTCTGGTCAATATTGATTATAAAATTTTTGCAAAGTCTCTTGCGGCACGTCTCGACCTTCTTCTTCCAGACCTGCAGGGTGCGGAACAGTCGGGTTTTGTCAAAGGCCGTTTTATCACCGATAACACCAGGCTCCTCTTTAACGTTCTTTCTAAATCCCGCCTTTTACCCCACTCCCTTGCGGCCATTGCCTTAGACGCCGAAAAGGCATTTGATAGGGTTGAATGGCCTTACCTATTTCACACCCTCCGGTGGTTTGGTTTTGGTCCTGTTTTTATATCCTTGATTTCACTACTTTATTCTAATCCCCGCGCTGCTGTTTGTGCCAATGGTCAAATATCTCCCTTTTTTGATTTAAAAAGAGGTGTTCGTCAAGGTTGTCCCTTATCTCCCTTTCTCTTTAATTTGGCCTTAGAACCCTTCCTCTCCAAACTCCGTCAAAACCCCTCCATCCATGGTTTCCAGACGTCGGACTTCCACATTAAGCTAGCCGCTTATGCAGATGATATTTTGCTCTTTGTCTCTAACCCCTCCGTTTCCATTCCTGCCTTTCTCACTGAAGTCCACACTTATTCCCAAATATCGGGCTATAAACTTAATAACGATAAGTGTGAGATCCTCCCCTTAACTAAATTCACATTCAAACCTGATTTTGACGCCTCTGGCTTTACATGGAAACCTTCCAATATTAAATACCTCGGAATGCATGTTACCCCTACCATCTCAGACACTGTTTCCCTGTGCCTCTCCAAATGTACTCAAAAATTAACAGATCTCACATCCAAGTGGCATCCCCTTTACTTATCCTGGTGGGGCCGCCTTGACACTATTAAAATGATGTGTTCCCCCATTGTTCTCTATACCCTCTCTAATATTCCGGTCCCTATCCCTTCCAAATTTTTCAAAAAGATCAACTCTATTCTCATGTCTTTTCTTTGGAATAAAAAGAAACCACGAATGTCTCTAGCACGTCTGATTCGTCCTAAATCAGAGGGTGGGGCTAACTTTCCTGATTTCCCAGCTTACCACAAGGCATTCCAGTTGAGGCAAGCCTCTTTTTGGCTACAAGACCCTGACACCCCATCTCCTCTATGGACCAAATTTGAACGCCTCCTTCTATCTCCCTTTTCCTTTGCTGAATACCTCTCCTTCTCCCGCAAACCCGTTTCAATCTCCACTCCAATTCATAAGTTTACCACTAAATTACTCTTCTCTCTCACTCACGTGCCTCCTACCACCACTGCTGATTTCCTCTCCTCCCCCATATGGCACAACACATCCTTACTCATACGTGATAGACCCTTTTTTTGGAGCACCTGGCATGCTCGAGGTTTGCAATGGATCTCCCAACTTTTCTCTCGTTCCTCTTTCTTACCTTTTGACACCCTTCGCTCCCTCTATGACCTACCCACTTCCTTTGCGCGCAAATACCAACTGCTTAAAAACACAGTTCTAACGAAATACATTGACCTCTCTCAACCCCGCCCTTCTTCTCCTGCTCCCTCCACTCCCACCTCCGCACTTCATTCCTTTTTACGTACTACACCAAAAGCCTCTGCCATTTACAAGTACCTTCACGCTGGTGAGACTCCGCGACCCAAATCTAAAGTGGAAGAGTCTTGGGAGCTTGACTTGTCTGTCTCTTGGTCGGTCTCTTTCTGGGACAAAATTTGGACCAAACTACGCAAGTCCTCCAGAGCAGCGACCCTCACTCAGACTTTGTTTTTCATTTACAACAGACTTCTTTTCACACCCTCTATCCTTCACAAACGCTTTCCTAACACCCCCCACACATGCTGGTCCTGTTCATCACCACAAGCTGATTTGTTTCATATGTTATTTCTATGCACTCATGTTCGTAATTTTTGGCTGCAGGTGTGGGCTCAACTTAATTTAATCTTCCACACTACTATCCCACTTTCTTACACACACATTTTTATGGGCAGTCTCTCCCCTTGCTGGGATGCTGTTGATCTCAAACCTCAAATTGTCGACCTATTACTTGCCGCCGCCTTCCAACAGATAACGGTCAACTGGAAGGATTTCTCCAAGATTTCATTCAAAGCGTGGTGGTTTAATGTATGCCATAACCATAGACTTGACACCGCTCATGTCTTCCCGGCGAGTATGGCTACTAAACGCATGGACCTATGGACTCCCGTCACACTTTATCTGGACTCATGTAGTAAACGCTTGTTTCACCCTCCGCCTCTGCAACAGGAAGTCTCTAAACCTCCTTCAACGCCCGATACATTCTATTTATTCTCCATTGTACCATTATTCTTTTAATTCTTTCTGATGTTTTCATGGTTTTCATATTTTATGCTTAATACATTTTCCCTTTACCTCTTTCCTTTCTCTTATCTTGTATCCAGATTTCTTTCATTATAAGGATTGCATTTGTATAGTTGCATTGTTCTGCTCAGAGTTTTTTCCTTGATATCATATTGTATTTTGCTTTGACACCTGGCTTTATTTTTTATTAATTTCAATAAAAATTTTCTTGAACTTAAAAAAATAAATACAATTTACAGTTTCTATATCAAATTCCACATTTATGTTGTTCTAAGCGAAATAAAACACACTTTACTTTAATAAATCAAGTTAATATTTCTCCTCATGTTGAATATTCTTAGTACTAAGAAAGATAGATACAACATTTTACACAGCTTTGCCAAATAGCATAGCGTCATTACTTCTTCATGAGAGCGCAGTCTAACTTTCAGAATGGGGACCCATCGATCTTGCATGAGGTCTTCGATAGAAGGGAAACAATAGCATAATGTGCTTAATTTTCTTGATAGCCTCTGTATTGCAGATGCATTTACTTAATTTGGTTGCACCACTTATTGGCCTCATCAGCAGTGGAATCAAAATAACACTCAATCTGGATTTAATATAAGCTTATAGCCTGCTGTAGTGGGCTATACCGGCTATTAAAGACCAACTCCAGCGTTAAAAGGCCCGACCTGAAGGCGAGGTCCTTTAACCCCTTCGCTGTCGGGCTAATTCACCCCTGACGAGCGGGGGAGGGGGGCCTCGCGCGGCTCCGCAGTACTCATGAGACACAGTGGAGCTGTGCTCACGACGAGCTGAGCTCGTCATGACTCCGCCCACTTAATGGAACACACCGCACAGGAGGGGAATTAGCCCCGCGTGGGCGTTCCACGGCCGTTATGACGAGCTGAGCTAGTCATGAGCCTCGAAGAGGATAACAAGGGAGCTGGACTTTAATACCAGTATAAACTAGCTATGGAAGGCTATAATGCTATTAGAACATTCCGCCACTAGAGTGCAGAATGTTCTAACAAATAAAACAAAGGCCTCAGGGAGCCGAAGGGATTGAAATCCCCTCGGAACCCCAATGATGTATTTGTTCACAGCAACAGCTGAGAAGGACAACATTGGAATGTTAGAGCTCTGGGTTTCTACCAGCCATTAGAAGCATGGAGCACACCATTGTTATCAATGGAGCAGCACTCCAATATTCTAAATATTCTAATATATAGTGAACAGGGTGGCAATGATCATAGGTTCTCCAAGTACTATTCAATACCCAAGCCATTCTTTACTTCCAAATATTCATATTAATTCCCACAATGCAACTCTGTATATAGAAGTATGGTCTTCCATATACTATTTCCTCCAGGAAACAAACAGTTTCACATTACAGTATCTTTAATGGTCTAAAAGTTTAGCTCCATTCTTAGTTCTTTGAGTGGTCTCCCGGGCCTAACAGCAAGTTATCTTAATAGAATTTATATTCCGTTACAGGAGGTTTATCGCTATTACTGAGGCCCAAGACAGAAGAGCTCATAGAATTGATATTACATATATCCTTTAACTTCATGCAGGAACAGCTTTGAATTTGTTTATTCTTTTTGTTACATGGTAAAGTACTGTGGCAGATTCCTCGATTTGAGCAGATCGATTAATTGAACAAGCAAACTGAATACTCAACTAATCAAAACATATCTCTGGTCTAGTGCCGACCATTTTATCTGAAACTGACTTTAGTCTTTCCTTCTGTCACCAACAACCATAACCATGGTGTTAAACTCCTTTATAGTTCACCCTTTCAATAGCAAATAAGAAGTTACCCTTTGAAGAAATGTACACATATATATTTCAGGTTGCATTAACAGTAATGCATATTGGGAGGGGGTTTTAGGGAAAATAATATGTGAAAAGCTAATAAAGATTGTTTAAAAAAAAACAGTACTGCATATTAAATATATACATCTTAAATAAAAGTGGAACAGAAATATTGTTCATTGATCGGTGATCAAGGTTTAAATTGAGTGCATAGGAGTTTTGGTCATACAGAAATAGGCTAAATAGCATAGATGCCATAAAACATCCTTGACCCACCCAAGCAGATACTGGTAAAGATTCAGTCTTACTCCCGTACAGATTAGTTCTGACACTGCCATTTGTGATTTCATTCTAACACTTATATCAGGCATGGAGCCAGCTCCTTCTTCTGTCATTTTGCGCAGTTAATGGAGTCAAACGCTGCTTTTATATCTATAGAGACGAGGTAAATATGATTTTTCTTGCTTATTATGTTCTTTGCCAGTATGACCTAAGGCTATAACCTAAAACATTGATGGATAGTTGAAAAGACAGGCCAGCAGCCAGGCCAACTTTGTAAGGATTTATTGAAACGTTAGTCACAGTAAGAGAGAGCTGCCAGCCAGCACTCGACGTTTCCTTTATCAGCGTTTGCTTAAGAATCTTCACGAGACACAGGCAGTGTGAAGAGCTGCCCGCATCACATTTCTTGTGGACGAAACACTAAATGCAAAATATCTCTGTTGGAATTGGCCCTTTTTGCAGGGTCATCCCTGAACTTTTTGCCTTCCTCCTGTATTTTTTGTGACCTGTTGTTGGTTGTTTTAGGACTCTGGGCACTTTTTCACTGCTGATCAGTGCTAAAGTGCATATGTTCTATTTTGTAAATTGTGGTAATGGATTAGTGACTCCATGATTGGATTCTTTGATTTACTTGTCAGACCCTAGTACAGTGCACCATGTGTGCCAGCCTGTACATCAAATGCTGCTGGTGGGCTTGCAGCACCAATTGTGCCACCCACACAAGCAGCTTGTAAAATGTGGCTTGGCCTACCATTGCAGAGCCTGTGTGCATTCTGGGACTGCCATGTCGACTTGGCAAGTGCACACACTTGCCTGTCCCTAAACCTTCCCTTTTCTACATGTTAGTCACCCTAAGGTAGTCCTAAGGTACATAAATAAACAACAAATCTGGTAGGGGAGGGTCTGAGGAATATTTAGAGACCAGCCTAGGTTAAACTCCTCTCAATCATTACTTTAACAACACAAAAACCTAGGGGTCTAAAAAAGAGAGGGAAAAGGGGGGCCTCTACATCAAACAATCAAGCAACTGGATGTCTAGATTAGTACAACCAGGTTATGTCTAGACTCACTAGTTCAGACTCAAAAACATAAGAGACACACGAGTAAACTAATAGTGATTGTGTTGGAAACACATTCAGGATTTTAATTGATGGGACAGCCTTTCCTATTAAAAACAAGAACAGTGCAAAAACTAAATGCAGTTTAACCAAATACCTGCATGGGGGCCCCCATGCAGGTATTCGGTTAAACTGCATTTAGTTTTTGCACTGTTCTTGTTTTTAATAGGAAGAGGCTGTCCCATTAATTAAAATTTCCCTTATCGGTTCTCTATCCTATTTTAGATTCACCACTTTTCACTGCTTTTGTTTGCACTGCATTTATTCTCATCAGATCTATATCATTTGGTCCATAAGTGATTGTGGTTCCGAAACCCTTCTTCCGGATATGGGTACGATCCTTGTCTCAATGATCTAGAGACATATGACCCTTGAAGGATGACCAAATGATAATATTGATCATACAATTATTTGATGGGAATCCTGAATGTGTTTCCAACACAATCACTATTAGTTTACTCGTGTGTCTCTTATGTTTTTGAGTCTGAACTAGTGAGTCTAGACATAACCCGGTTGTACTAATCTAGACATCCAGTTGATTGATTGTTTGATGTAGAGGCCCCCCTTTTCCTTCTCTTTTTTAGACCCCTAGGTTTTTGTGTTGTTAAAGTCCTAAGGTACACCCATGGGCAGGCTGCATTGTGTGTGAAAGGTAAGACATGCCCCGATGAGTGTGGCATGTCCAGATAGTGAATTACCTCCAGTTTCGTTTTTCACTATTGCCAGGCTACCAGTTCCCATAGGCCAAAATGGACAGTTAGAATATAACATTTTATAATCCTAACTGACCCAGGGAACAAGGTAGAACTTCGAGTTTAGTATGCCTGAACTCAGAATGTTAAAATACATATTTTAGTGAGGGTGATTTTTACATTCTGTGTTTGAAAATACCACTTTTACAAAGTAGGTATTTTCTTGCCTAACCATCCAGTATGTATCTGCTAGGTTTCTGTATTCCATGTCTGGTTTGTAAGTGGAAAGGGGGCTGGAGAGGGCCTTGGCTCCAGCAGTCTGATGGGCCAGGGCTGGGCTGAATAGGACCTGCATTGAATAGAGAGTAGGGGCGGAGATTTCCTTTCACTGACCTGAGCCCTCATAGAATATAGAGTAGGGGGGGGAGATTTCCTTTCCGCTACCTGGGCCAAGTCTGCTCTCAAACAATGCTGTCTCCACCTCCTGCCAAGAAGCTGCACCCAGAATGACAGAACTGGTATAGACACTCTCTGCCTTCAGAGAACGAGAACAAAGGAGTTTGCAGTATAAATATTGGGTCTCAGACCTGAGAACTTTAGATCACTTCTGGGAACCAAGACAAACCTTTGCCAAAGAGAAGAACGAAGGAAGCTGAAGGGGGAGACTGCCCTTACGATAGTGACTGTTTGGGGTTGGCCTGCAGTGGTTACTTCATTGCCAAGTAAATGAGAAAAGGAACTTTGTGTGTACTTTATCATCTTGAGGAAGATCTCCAAGGGCTTGTGACTGAGCTTGCCTCCTGTTCTGAAGTCTCATGGACACAAAGACCCCCTGAATTTCCTTGCTGGGAATTCTGCCTACAGAGAGGTGCCTTCTGTTGTTTAAGGACCTCTAGAGACTGCGTGTCGCTGGGAGCTGGAAGCATGTCACAACAAGGAAGAAGATAATATCAGATTCCCTCTGACATTCCACAACCCATTTCAATACATCATTTTTTGCAATGTGCTTCCTCATAAATACAGTTTTTACAGCAAACCTGGAAACACACCGGGAGTAGTATTCTGCTGATCCCAAGAATGACCTCAATTGGTCTTTATTAAGAGGCGCCGGTGCCTCCTAAATGCCCCTTACCAACTTCCATTTGGTTGGCACTCCATGCTCACTCAACCAATGTCCCAAATACTCTAATCTTGTACTTTTCCCTCTTAATCGTCAACTTACATTCCTGCACAGTCTTCAACACCCCATCATGTTTTTCCACACATTTTCCAAAGACCATGATGCCATCCTGGAAACAGGTCACTTTTTCCACATCCTTGAATAGTTGGTGCATGGCCCTTTGAAATACCGCTGCTGCGGATGCCAGCCCAAACAGCATGCATTTGAACTGGTATGCCCTTTCAGTGGTGACAAAAGATGTGAGGGGCCTTGACTCCCGGATGCAATGCGTTCTGGTGAAATGCTGAAGACAAATCAAGCATAGAGAAGAATTTGGCTTCTTTAACTGTCATTGACATATCACCAATGTTGGGCGGGGGATGTTGACTGATCCAGATACATTTGTTTGGGCCATGAAAATCCACGCACATCTGCAAATACCCATTACCTTTTTTGCTAAAACCACATGGGCCAACCACTCTAAAGCTTCAATCTCTTTGATGACATCATCTTGACTTAACCTCAACAACCCTTACCTCAAAGGATCTCACAACACCAATGGAACCCCTCATGGTCTGTGCACTATGGGACATGCTTCAAGTTACCTTTGTGTGCAAACTCCTTTAACAATCCTAAGTTTTCTAGGAAAACTGCTGGGAATTCCATCTCCCACTTGGCCTCACTCACCATACTCACATTGATCAAAGCCCCCACCACCTGGTCAGGATTATTGGGGTCCAATTTGATCTTAAGTTCTATCTGTTGCGACCAACCCAAAAATCCTCTAGTGCACCCATCCAATAACCCACCAAATCAATGGGTTTGTTCCCATAGGCTACTAGCTTGATGTCTGATGGAAATAATTCCTTCTCAGGAAATGTTTTCCCTCATTCTTCCCCCAATAATGTGTACCGGGCTCCAGAATCTGCCATCATGCACACCTCCTCTCCATCAATAGTGATTCCACAAAACGGTTGATCTCTTACCCCCGAAACCCCTACTTCGCTCACTTTCAGTGAAAATTATTTCGGCAAGTTTAGCTCCACTTTCTCGTCATGCAACATTCAGCCGAAGGATTGGTTTGATACTCCTTTCATTAAAAAACCCTGGCAACATGTCTCTTTTTTTTACAACTTCTGCACACATTCTCCCCAGCCGGACACATAGGATCAATCGCCACATGCTGTTTCGATCCACACTTGTAACATATCAACATTCTTCCTGCTCCCCAACTGTTTTCCTCGAGGAATCCATCACTTGTTTCCTTTCTTTAGATGTCTTATAAACAACACTTTGAACCTCTTCTAGTTTCTTCGCATTTCCAGCCGCCATCTCCTTTATCTCTTCTTTCGTGCTTACTGACCTTTTTGTGATTTTCATGGTTTTTTGTAGAGTCAAGCCCTCTGTGTTCAACAACATCTCTAAAAGCCTTTTATCCTTTAATTTTTGCTCTGATTGGCCCTGTAACATTTTGTGTATAAATCCCTTGAAATTGCAGGTGGACCCTACCAACCTAAGCACCGCTACAAATTTGTCAACAGACTCTACTGGCAACTGTGATCGTTTCAAAAATTTATAACGCTCCACCACCTCATTTTTTTCTCCAAAGTTGAGATCTAATAGCTTCACTGCCATCTCATAGTCGTCTCCATCTGAATCATCAGCACCTACATCAAGTAATGGAGGAAAATGCTTTAAAATGTTCCTACCTTCTGCCCCCAGACAATGCTTGAGCATAGTTAATTTTCATGAAGCAGAAAATTATTCACCACCTACAGCCTCAACATACGCCTGGAACCTTCCTTTCAGTCATACCAAATGATGTGTGGCTCACCTGGCATGTTAAAAAATGATGTTGGTCACCCCAAAAGGCTTGATACAATGTAGAAAAGGATATGTATATTTAATTAAGCTGTGGACTTATATAGAGGGTGTGCGCATCGCTGTGGATGAGCTCCAAAATAAAAATAAAAAACACGCGTGTCACTTATAATTAGAGCAAAACATGATATTTTTAAAAGTTACCCTGGTTTGACACAGTTTCTATTGCCAAGCATTAAAGACAGCCCAAAGCCTCAAGATGGTACCAGGGAGCATAGTTCTGTTGAGTTTTCTGATGGAGATAGGGCTTGTTAAAAAGTTGCAGTCAGCTGAATACTCGTCACAATCAGAGGCATTGTGAGTAGCAGCGTGTGTCAGGGCTCAAGTATTCCAGGACACCACAAACCGGTTCGAGCATTGTGAATAATTAAAATAAATAATAAATCAGACGTGCCGCGCCGAGTGTTGGTGGAGGTTGCTCACTGCATAAGCTGCTGGCCCTAAAAGGGTGCTCTCCTCCTTGTTACCCCATTCTTGCCACTTGTTACCATTGAAAAGATGGGCAGGCAACCAGGTTAACTTCGTAAGGATTTACTGAAACATCAGTAACAGCAGGAGGCCGCTGCCAGCCAGCAGTCAACGGTTCCTTTATCAGTATTGGCTACAGACTCTTCATGTGACACATGCAGTGCAGAGAGCTGCCCCACGTCACATGTCTGGTGAAGATAAGATGACAGATACTAAATGCAACAATAGTACTGGTTCCAGTACAGAAACCAATTGGGCAATCACTTGTGATACTTTCATAGTCCACACAATTCTGAATCATGTTCAAAATCAAACCACCAATCGAGTCAAGAAGGGATATTGGCCTATAATTGGTGTGCATCTGGTTGCATGAGACCGTGGCAAAGGCAAAAGTTAATGTTGACTGAGAAAGAACGCAGGTTGGATACACAAGCTGGTTTGGGCCCAGTCTCAGCCTACCTTCAGACTTAGAAGAAATTCTGTGAAAAAGTCAAGGAGATGGTAGAGTTCCATGGGGCAAGACAGCAGATTGTGGCAAAGAAGTATTCATTGTCACCAAGGAGTGCTGGACAAAGTCTCAGTGAGGCCACTGAAGATGACAGGAAAAATATCCAAGCTGAAGAAGCTGTATTTCCAGTCTGAGGAGGTTGTCGTCATTGATGGGGAGCTTTTTCCCATCAAGCCAGTGAACGAAACGGGATGAAGAATGCAAACCATAGCCGACGACTCCACGATGCTGGATATCGTCTGTTAGAAATTGGGTCTCTGGTTGGCAGTGGTAAGATATACTTTAGGAATAACCCTTCCTCATTCCCCCCTTGGAAGCTTGGCACAGAGCACTCAGGTTTATCCCCAGGGGAAATATGTAAAGCATTTGTGCACACACAGTAAAACACCACAAAATTGCTCCACACCAGTTTAGAAAAATAGCCAATATTTATCTGATTAAAACTAGACGAAAATGACAAAACTCCAACATACACAACTCAAAATATGAATTTTCAAAATTAAAATGCAGTTATAGTTCACAGAAACACAATAGCTCCAGCTACGGCTATTACTACATGGTTGACGGAGTCGAATATCAAAGTTCGGGGCTGACCATGATTGAGCAGATCTCAGTTACAGTCCATTGGAAATGAGGACAACACAAAAACATTGTAATGCACCTGGAATGTGAGGCGTCACTCCGGATGGTGCGGCATCGGTTCCTTACTGTCGGTGCAGGTTGATGGCACGTCGGTGCTTGGGATGGTACGATGCACAAAGGAGATGAGGAGTCACTGAAGCAAGAGCGGCGTCAGTTACTGGAGGCGGTGCGGAGTCGTTGAGCTGGTGATGCACTGGACATTGCAAGACACAGGGGAGGTGGTGCAACGTTGGCGGTGAGGCGTCGGTTCCAGCGGCGGTGTGGGGTCGATGAAGTGTCAAGAGTCAAGCCACGCGGCATCTATTTCACAGTGTCGCCGTCCCAGAACGGGGCTATTAGTGTGGCGGCGGAATCAGAGTTGGGCGCCACAGACTTCGGTGATGGGGTACTCGAGGCTCCCTCTGTGGCTGTTCTTCTCAATCAATCAATCAGTCAAACATTTGTAGAGCTCACTAATCACCCATGAGGGTCTCAAGGCACTGGGGGGGTGCAGCTCCTGCTCGAACAGCCAGATTTTGAGGAGTCTCCTGAAGGTCAGCAGGTCCTGTGTCTGTCGCAGTTATGTGGGTAGGGTGTTCCATGTCTTGGCGGCGAGGTAGGAGAAGGGTCTGCCGCCGGTGGAGGTCCTTTGGATGCATGAGACAGTGGCGAGGGCGAGGTCAGCAGACCGAAGCTGGCGGTTCGGGGTATAGAAGGTGAGACGTTTGTTGAGGTATGTTGCCCGGAGTTGTGGAGTGCTTTGTGAGTGTGGGTGAGGAGCTTGAAGGGGATCCTTTTGTTGACTGGGAGCCAGTGCAGGTCTTTCAGGTGGGCGGTGCTGTGGGTGTGGCTGGGTAGCTCGAGGATGAGGCGTGCAGAGGCGTTCTGTATGCGTTGGAGTCTTTAATGCAGTTTGGCCATGGTTCCTGCGTAAAGGGCATTGCCGTAGTCCAGTCTGCTGCTGACAAGGGCCTGTGTGACCATCCTTCTGGTTCCAGTAGGGATCCATCTGTAGGTTTTGTGGAGCAGGCGAAAGATGTTGAAGCAGGAGGAGGAGACGGAGTTGACTTGCTGGGTCATTGAGAGCGATGAGTCCAGGATGACCCCCCGGTTGCGTGAGTGATTGGTGGGTTTGGGTGCAGCTCCCAGGGCAGCTGGCTACCAGGAGTCATCCCATATGGAGGTGGTGGAGCCCAGGATGAGGACCTCTGTTGTGTCTGAGTTAAGTTTAAGGCAGCTGTTCTGCATCCAGTAGGCGACGACCTTCATTCCTTTGTGGAGGTTGGTTTTGGCGGTGGCAGTGTTCTTGGTGAGTGAGAGGATCAGCTGAGTGTTGTCGGCACAGGAGATAATGTTGAGTTTGTGCGAGCGGACGATGTTGGTGAGCGGTGCCAAGTAGACGTTGAAAAGGGTAGAGCTGAGGGATGATCCTTGGGGCACGCCGCAGATGATCTTGGTGTCTTCCGAATGGAATGGGAGAGGCGGACCCTCGGGTTCTGTCGGTGTGGAAGGAGGTGGTCTAGTCCAGGGCTTTGTCACGTACTCCTGCAATGTGTAGGCTTGAGCGTAGGGTGTGGTGGGAGACAGTGTTGAAGGCGGATGAGAGGTCCAGGAGAATGAGGGCCGAGGTTTCGCCGTTGTCCAGTAGGGTCCTGATGTCATCTGTGGCATCGATGTGGGCGGTTTGGGTGCTGTGATTGCTGAGGAATCCTGATTGGGATGGGTCCAGGATGTTGTTCTCCTTGAGGAAGTGGGTCAGTTGCATGTTGATGATCTTTTTGATCACTTTCGCTGGGAAAGGGAGCAGGAAAATGGGCCGGAAGTTCTTGAGGTCCTTTTAGTCTGCTGTGGGTTTTTGAGTAGGGCACTGATCATGGCATGCTTCCAGCTTTCCGGGAAGGTGACGTTCTCGAAGGAGCTGTTGATGATCTTCCCGAGTTGGGGTGGAATGATGCGGTTTGCTTTGTTGAAGATGTGGTGGGGTCAGGGGTCGGATGGTGAGCCGGAGTGGATGATGTTCATGGGCATGGTGGTGACGTCATCATTGATGTGGGGCCAGGAGAGCAGGCGGTTGGTGAGGCTGGGGGGGTGGTGAGTCTGCGGTGTCGGCGGCTGCAGGGAGGTTCTAGGCGTGGAGGCTGTCGTGGATGTCTGCAATCTTGCAGTAAAAGAAGGTGGCTAAGGAGTCGCATAGGTCTTGCAAGGGTGGGATGTCATTGGAGCTGGGGTTGGATGTTCCTTCACGATGTTGAAGAGCTCTTCGCTGTTGTGTGCGTTATTGTCTATGCGTTCCTTGAAAGAGGTCCTTTTGGTGGCTCAAATGAGTTGGTGGTGCTTGCGGCAGGCGTTCTTTAGGTGTCTGTTTGTGCCGCCACTTTTTCTCGAGTCTTCGGCAGGTTCGCTTGGGTTCCTGGAGGTTGGTGGTGAACCAGCTGGCCTGCCTGTTGGTGCGTCTGTTTCAGGGTTTTTTGATCAGGTGAGAGTGTTAGAGCAGTCGTCGATCCATTGCCTGAGTTTGCAGGCGGCTGTGTCGGTGGTGTCAGTCAGAGGGATTCAGGAGTCGGTGGAGATGAGCTGGTCTTCGGTGACCTTGTTCCAGCTGCGGTAGGTGGTGCGAGGTGGGTTTCTCGAACGTGAAGTGAATGCAGCGATGGTCGGTCCAGTGGAGTTCAGTGGTGTGGCTGAAGGAGACGTGGTTGCTGGCGGAGAGGATGGGGTTGAGCGTGTGTCTGGCGGTGTGGGTGGGGGTCGTGACGAACTGTTTGAGTCCGAGTTTGGCGAGGTTATCGAGCAGAGCAGCGGAGTTGTTGTTGTCGACATTCCGAGGCGGAAATTCAGGTCTCCGAGGAGGATGTAGTCAGTGGAAGCAAGGACGTACATGCAGACGATGTCGGAGATGGCGTCAATGAACTGTGGCCAAGGTCCGGGGGATTTGTAAATGAGTGTTCCTCTGAGGGTGGTGTTGGGGTCCGTGTGGATCTGGAAGTGCAGGTGTTCAGCGGTGCTGGATGTGTCTGCTGTGCAGGCTGAGACTCAGAGGCTGTTTCTGTAGACAATGGCGATTCCTCCTACTGGTCTGTTGGTGCGGTCCCTTCTGGTAACCTAACAGCAGGGTCATGTGACCCAGGGCACTGGTAGCAGGCCCCAATTGTTTCCTAAAGTTGAATTGACAGAACTGGGACTTAAAATCCGACTTTTCCAATAAAGAGGGTTTTAAATAACAATTCATTTGAGCCCAAACACAACATACCTACCTGTTTCCAGTCAAAAGTTAGCACTTATTAAATGTAATAAGGTAACCCAATGTTGTCCTACGGAAGAGGTAGGCCTTACAGTACTGAAAACGAATTTGAGAGTATTTCAATACCAGGACATGTAAAACTTAAAAATATGTTTTACTTTTTAAATAGAATGCACCCTAACCTATGGGAGGTTTAGGGCCCCTTATGGGTGACCTATATGCATTAAAGAGGAAGGTTTAGGCCTGGCAAAAGTTTTACTTAGCCAGTTCACAAGTGCTCTAAAGACTGCAAGGGCAGGCATGAGACATGTTTTAAAGTGCTACTTTTGTAGGTATTTGTAAAGCACACTTTCAATTGTAGGTATCTTGGCACTGAATAACAGATGTTTATTGTTACCCAACTTAATGGTACTCATTTTATCGGCCTCAGATGCATGAAAGGTTGAGGGTACAGCGAGGATTTGAACCTGTGACCATGAGGTCAAACACAGGCCCCTACAGTGGACACATTAGTCCACTTAGCCATTAGACCTGGCTATCCATTGAAGCTGCAGGCCCATTAGTATTTAATTTACAAGCCCTGGGTACAAATGTTCCCATATACTAGGGACTTATAAGTAAACTAAATCTGCCAATAAGGTATAGGCTAATTTTACAATGTTTTAAGGAGTGGGCACTGGCACTTTAGCACTTTTTAGCAGTTGCAAATTGCACAGATCTAATGCCAACACAAACTAATTTTAGCCAATAGGAGGGTGAAGGCAAAAAGCTCAGGGTAAGACCTCACCAAGGATGCCATGTTTAACGATGTGCATTACTACAATTAGTTAAGTAGAAGTGTCTAAAACCTACTGCCTTATCAGAAGCAACTATTTCACTTAATCTGGGGTTGGTGGGATTCTGATTGTGCCCTTATCAGTGGACAGTTTCTCTTTCTTATCATTTTGCATCGTGCCCTTCCAGGCACATTTTCCCCATCATTGGACTGTGGCTTTTACTTTACTATGATCTTACTGCATCACACATCCTATTTAATTCTCTCTCACAAAAGACTAGGTTATGCATACCAGTTTGCATTGGTTCTGGGCCTGAGCTATACATTTCAAGATTGGTCATATTCTATGCCTGATCTTCATATTTCAAAACTAGCTCCATCACATCTGTGGATGGGACGCTAGCCATGGTAAAACCTGTGTGTATACTGTTCCCTTTTGCTGCTAGTATGTCACTGTTAATTATTGATTTTCAGTCCACAGTTTCTCTAAATTAGTATCTGTCCTTATTCATTAGGGAATTAGCGTTTCAATTTGTACTCCTATTCACTTGTGGAACTCCCATGATATGGATTTTATGTCTGTTCTTATTCCACTGCCCCATAGGTCTTAATCCCTATTCCCTTTCTCCTTGCAATGTTGAGCTCTTATTTGTCTGGTGGTCTCTCTGTTTAGAACTTGTGATGGTTTTGCTCAATGTTCTTAATAACTGCCTCAATAAATCCAACCTCTCCTATATCATTTGTTTGGGGGGCCCACCTTTGTCAACACCTCTGCAATATACAGTTTTTTTACACATTTCTTTCCACATCATCTCACTAATTAATTCTGCCTTTCCATCTACTTGAATTCTTCCATTATGGTGGTTATTTCCTCTGGCAGCTTTTTTAAGGCATGTCATTTTCGTAACTAAGGCTTCAATTTATCAATACAATCAATATAACATTAGTCTTCTTGAGGATATTGAATACCACCTTCAACAGCTGGATTTTCTTATCCATGAAGGCCTGCTCAGCCCACACGTGCCTGGGATTCCTATTAGTACTAAGCCTGGTGTCAAACTGCCCCACTATACAAATATCATCTACAGTAGGTACAGACTTTGTAGGCATAATGTTACTCCCGTCCTATAAACAGCTCAATGTTCTGATGCTTTTATACCACTCTTTTCACAAGAATAACCCTTGAGGACATTCAAGAGAAGGCGTTTGGTTGTTTTCTGACTCCCGAATCATCCCTTGTGTGCTTAATTTGTAAAAGAATGAGTGCCGGTGCCCAAAGCCCTGCTAAGAACCTGCAGCTGGTGCAAGTTAATGTTGGTGCAATGAATACCAAGGCAGCCTGGTCTTTATTCCACCTCTTGCCTCTTAAATCCACTACCAGACACTCTGCCTTACATCTCACTCTTGCGGGGTCATACTTTCTCATTTTACGACGTTATTTCCTTCTTTCTCTTCCTCAGTCTTTCTATTTTGTTTGTTCACATCTCTTTTCCTCTAGCTAAATGTCTATTGAAGAAAAATAAGCATCAGTCCCCAAAAATGAGTGTCGGTAGGCGCCACCAGCAACCACCGGCTCAACTTAAGCTCTACCCCTCGTGGGTAACCTGCTTTATGACAATATGAAAATTGCATGAGCAGAGGTCTCTGCAAAGTAGCCACGAAAAATCTGCTGTATGGGAACATGACCATGCGTTAAACCAACTACAAGGACAAGCAGAACCAGTCCTTGCCCAGTGCACACCAGCAGTGCTAACAGCTTAAGAGACATCCTTTAATATCACCTGGGCTTCCCAGTTCAGCATCTATGTGCAAATAAAGAAACCCACTACCAATGAAACCATTACCACAATTTTTTTATTTGATTTTTCTCTAATATTGCTCTTTTTATTTTGAGAAACACCTTTCCCAAACCCTTCCATCTGGCACGTGTGGTTATCTTAAGTAATCGAGATTGTAGGTTTCTTAGTTATGGGTCGAGTTATTCGTTTGATGCCTGACTCAGTAGTGCAAATCATGCTCCAAATGATGATCCTGCTAATTAGGAATTTCTCCTTCCTACGATTCCCCCAACATGTTATACTTGTACTTTCTATTCCAGACTATCCTAAACGTTGACACTTGGTCCCACTTTTCTATATCCGGCGCAGCCTCCTAAGGATACAGACATTGCTAGAAGGACTACAGGGACGATTTGTCACTCTTTCACACAGCGCAGTGCAGCAGCCACAAATGCTGCGCTGCGTGAAAAGGAGAGAGGAGGAGAGTGCCAAATGTACTGAAATATGGCACACTCCTCCCCTTTTCCTAGCGCCGGCGCTGAAATCAGCTGCTGTGCGCCACTAAGAAATTTTTGTGCCATGGTGCAAGGGTGTCTCTGTGAGTCTAGCATGGGTTTTGTAATGGAAGGGTAGCCTTCCAGTACAAAATACTATGCATAGACTGACTTTAACTCTTATCCCTCTTGGTATGTGTGCGGTACAGTGCAACAAACGTACAAAGTCAGAAAAGGAAGGAGAATTTAAAGCATTTCTCCTTCCTTGCCCCTACTTGAAAAGTGCTCAGTTTTCTGACGCTAAACCCTGTCAACTGTATTTAGTAAATTGGAATTAGCATCAGAAACCCTTTTTTAAATTATTTTATTTTTTAATCCGACCAGTAGTTACATTACATGTGAATCATCACAATTCTGTGCATAGAGAAAACAAAAAGACTTGCAAAGCACATTAAAGTACAATTGCCATTACATTCTATGCACTTGTCTCTGTACGTTTCCATTATTATGGCAGACGTCAATCTGTACACTGTATAATAAAAAGCACCTGTTCCTCAACCTGACCTGGTGCAGATTCTTGGGATCCATCCCACACACCCACCGCCCCTCCTTTATTGTTCGCCATCAGTATATGTACACGGAGCGTTTATGCCATGCTATCTGGGGCGTATCAGGTTCTGTGGTCGTCTGCAGGTATTGGACTAGTGGTTCCCAGAAATCTCTGGGCCTCGAGGCTTGTGGTATGTCTTCTGCATAGGTCTCTAACATTGTTTTGCAATATGTCATGTCCGTTATCCAGTCTTTGAGCCTAGGTGGTTTCTTACTCTCCCAACGTATCGCTATTCTTCTCTTGGCTAGTAACAATGCAACCGCTAAAAATGTCCTACGTCTAGCATATTTAAGCTTCTTAACACCCAGTTTACACACTAAAGGCGTATTGGGAACCTGCTCCGATAGCATATCAGTAAGTGTGTTTGTGACATCTCGCCAGTACATCTGTAATTGAGGGCACGCCCAGGACATATGTAAAAAATCAGCACCCGAGGCATTATATCTTTGGCATTTATCTGACTCTCTAAGTCCAAAGCTGTGCAATCTAACCGGCGTGTAGTATAGTTGATGCAGAAACTTAAAGTCGATAATGCGCAAATTGCATTTTGATGTGATTTGTGTGAGTTGTGTGCAGCTATACTGCCAATCTTGGTCATCTATGGCTTCACCCAGGGCTGCTTCCCACCTCTGCGCCGCAACATTTGGCTTCTCTGCCTGTTCTTCTTGGGCCGCATTATATAAGCGTGTTACCAATTTCTGACACGTAGGTGCTGTTAATAAAATCTGCAGCGTATTTAATTGACTAGGTTCTTCCGGAAATGTTGGATATAATGTCCGCATTGCTGTGCGCAGCCGTAGGTAAGTAAATTTCTTTGAGGGGGCCTTGTGAGCACAAAGTGAGGGGTCTGTCAGGCTGATGAATTTATTGTGTGGGAATATAGCACCCATAGTGAGCAGTCCCATCTCCGTCAGTAGATCATACATACTTTTTTCTTGTGTAACCATTAGTTTGGGGTGTCTCGCCACTGGCAGCACCTTTGCATAAACCGGAAGTTTATTTGTCCTGTGCGCCAGCGCGTGCCATGCTCTAGAGGTACATTTAGCTGTTTGTGTCTTATCTTGTGGTATATACTTCGTTGAGTTTGCCAGAAGGGCAGTCAATGGTGTGGGATGCACACTATCTTTTTCCACCGCTATGTGTGGAATATGTGCGTGTGGCTTCGTTCAATAATGGGCGTGCTGAGCTTGTGCGCAAATGAAATATAGGTCGAAATCTGGCGCCTCAAAGCCTCCTAGATGATACGGTTGGGTCAGGATCTTCCAGCTAATCCTAGCCTGCTTACATGCACACGATAGTCGTTGTAAGCTCGAGCGTAGCTTAGCAAAGAATTCTTTATTCAACCATATTGGTATGTTCTAGAATAGATATAAAAACGTAGGCAACACAACCATTTTCTGTATTGCAATTCAGTCTGCTAGGGAGATGGGCATTTTGATCCATTTATCCACCTGTTCCTTCTGTCTCACCAACGCTTTGCCATAATTTTCTCTGACGACCAATTCTGGATCCCGATGTATCCAGACACCTAAATATTTAACGGGATCTGTTTGCCATTTCAGCGGGTACTCCAAGGCAGGTTCCGAGATGGCAGCAGTGCCGGGTATCATGACTGATTTGTCCCAATTTATACGGAGGCCCGAATATTTCTCATATCTAATGTATTCCCTTATGAGAGGTTTTAGGTTTCTGTCGGGTGTGTGGTGTAGAGGACCATGTCATCTGCATATAGTGCAATGCCGATGGGTCACAAATCAAATTGCAAGGAAGCTTCAAAATGTATTTGCCTAACCCTGGCAGACTACTGGGGACTGGTCATAGTTACTCTAGGGGACATCTCCTGGACCTTAACATCTCTACCGCCCCTTGTGCTAGAATTGCGCCTCAACATCTGTGAGGTAAATTAAATTGTACATGTGGCTATATTTTTCCGAAACTTACTATTCCTCCATCTTTCATGTCGGTCCACCCCCAACAACAAATCCTGGTAGCACAGCTGAATGAAAGATCTCTAGCTAAGCACTACACAGAAATACATGATCTGATTACAGATTATACTTTGGACATCTTATTCCTCACAGAGACGTGGATGCAAGAGGATATGAATTCTATAGCCAACTTGGCTACTCCTGTAGGCTATTCTATCCACCTATTAAATAGACATACTAGGGGAGGAGGCATTGTGGTAATAACTAAATCTCATTACGCCTGCCTGTTTACTAGACTTAATATTGAGGGAAGTGAAAGTGCACGTTACACCATTAAGATAAACCCCCATTTCTCGCTATCTGGCATTCTGATCTATAGACCTCCAGGGCCGGTCAGTAGTTTTGTCAGAGCTCTTCTGGAAACAGTTTGCTCCTTGGTAGTAGGGACCGCCAATTTTAACATCTTTGGGGACCTTCATATTCATTTTGACCTGACTACTGACAACAAGGTCAGCGGCCTGCTCGCCGATCTAGCCGCTTTCCAATTGTGCCAATTAGTACAAGGCCCGACGCATATAGGGGGACATCTTTTAGACCCCATCTTTACCAACTTAGAGGAAGCAACAGCAAAAGTGCCAATACCTATGACCTGGACTAACCATACTCTGGTGATCATGTCCCTGCCCATCCAGGGCACATCTACCCGAGTCTAGCACAGAGAGTGAGCAAACGTCCTTGGAGGAAATTGCGACTCGAAGAGTTCTATTCCCTACTTAAAACCAACCCCCCTGCGGATAGTGGAAACACCAACCAGGACTATGAAAACTTCTGCAATTGGGTGAACTAAGCTCTGGACACGCTGATTCCAGCGGAATGGATCAGAGCACGCTCCCAGGAGTCTAGCCCATGGTTCAATGAGGAGCTTTCCGCTCTTAAAAAAGATTGTAAAATCGCCGAGCGTAAATGGAGGAAGGCTTATGCCCCAGAGCTGAAAACCCAATATGTTCATATCCCAAAAAAATACCATAGACAGATCTGCAGAACCCGTGCGGCATTTTATGCCAGTGAGATTAATAATAACCAGAATCCTTCCAAGATCATTTTTAAAATTCTCAAGGAGTTGAGTGCGAAAAAAGCGGCGGTGACTACTGCTACCTCCCATACATTTTGTGAGAATCTGGCCTCCTTCTTTATAGACAAAGTTAGTAAAATTTATAATTCATTCCCAGCTATACCCACTCTCACCCGTTCCAATAATAATATCACTCATAAACTTAAGCTCATACCCGAGCTGGATCAAGAGGAATATCTTAGACTCTGTCGAAAAATTAAATCGGGTTCTCCAGCAGACCCCTTGAAACCCGATCAGCTCATAGAAGCAGATAGCTTGGTCCTTAACCCTCTAAGAGCTCTTATTTACTCTTCATTTGCAACAGCCATAATACCCACTAAATGGAAACAGGCGTGGGTGTCCCCTATCATTAAAAAGCCTACCCTGGACCCCACCAAGCCGGAGAGTTTTAGACCTATCTCCCTGCTACCTTGGCCTGCGAAGGTGGCAGAGTCTCATGTGAATAACACTCTGACTAAGTATCTCTGCTCTAATAATATCTTGGACGCCTCACAGCACGGATTTCGTGCTGATCACAGCACGGAAACCGCACTCCTTAGCGTGACTGAACACCTCCGGGCCATCCTGGATTCCGGGCAGACGGCAGCACTGATCTTGCTAGACCTCAGTGCTGCCTTTGATACAGTTTCACATGAGGTCCTGCTTCACCGATTGGAGATGGCAGGGGTGGTAGGACAAGCCCTGGCGTGGTTTAAAGCGTTTCTGACTGGTAGATCCTTCCGGGTCTCCACCCCTCCGTTTTTGTCCACAGAGCGAGACATTGAGCAGGGTGTGCCCCAGGGCTCCGCGCTCAGCCCTACACTTTTTAATCTGTACGTTAAGCCACTGGCTGAGGTCGCCAAACGATGGGACTTGTCTATAGTCTCATACGCGGACGACACTCAGCTAGTGGTGATGCTGAGTGACGAAGCCGGGGTAAATGCGCACAACTTTAAACAAGGCCTTACTGCAGTAACTACATGGATGACAGCTAATTACCTCCAGCTTAATGCCGATAAGACCGAGGTGCTGTTAGTAGGCAAAGAAGTCTCAGCTTGGGGCGCTGAATGGTGGCCGAACATTCTCGACAATCCCCCGGAACCCAAAAGTGAAGTTAAAAACCTTGGAGTCTGGCTTGATTCCTCGCTGAGTTTCGTCGCACACACGAAGAAAGTTGCCGCCACGTGCTTCGGAATTCTACGGAATCTTAAGCCAGTACTGAAATTTTTTGACCCCCCTACGCGCCAGCTCGTGGTGCAGTCCGCCATTCTTTCTCGGTTAGACTACGCGAGCTCTCTGTTTCTGGTAGCCAACCAGACTGAGAAGGGGCGTTTACACCGTGTTCAGAATGCAGCTGCACGGGCCCTGACCGGGCTTCCCCGGTTTAAATCAGTAACCAACACCCTTATAAAGCTCCATTGGCTTCCTGTGGAGAAGAGAATTCATTTAAGGTCTTATGTCTTGCTTTTAAGTTTTTGAAAAATGCCTCACCACCCATGCTATGTCCCTTAATGACTATGTATACTCCCCGGAGAGCCCTGAGATCAGAAGGACAGTCTCTGGCTACGGTTCCGCGAGTAAAGCGTGCCCGGATGGGAGGACGCTCCTTCCGGTACATGGCCGCAAAACTCTGGAATGCACTACCATCACTGATACGTGGCTTACATGACCTCTTGGCCTTTAGAAAGGGAATCAAGACTCACCTCTTCTGTTAGGGTTGGTTATGTTATGCTCATGTCCATCGGCGGCGTTTGCCCTTTTCTCTCTTGATAAGCGCCGGGACGCCCCTTTGCTGGGGCAGCCGTGCGCTATATAAAAATTTATAACATAACATAACATAACTTCGCAGGCCAATGGTTCTAGGATTAATGCAAATAGCATTGGTGACAAGGGGCAACCTTGTCTGGTGCCCTGTGTAATCCCTATTGCGTTGGATGTGTTCCCATTTATTCTAACCCGTGCTGTGGGCATGGTATACAGCAATGATATCCACTTTAGAAATGGATCTGGGAACCCCATCCTGCATAGAGTGACTAGCATCAGAAACCTTGGGTGGTTGCATGGGAACGCCCATGCTTCATCCATGGTATGCCTCACTTGGTGCTAAGTAATGCAAAGCAGAGCTATGTGCTGCTTTGCCTTACTTTCACGGTATTTCTAGCAGTAACCAAGTTTAGAGCTGGAAAGTATATTGGGCAAAAAATATTTTGCGACAATTTGCATCACTTTTGTGACGCAAAGAAGGTGTAAAATCTTAGTAAATCTCCCCCTACTTTTGCATGGGGCCAGATCTCTCAAACTCAAACCACCTTATCTGTGCTTTCATCTTGAATTTTTCCAATCCACTAATCCCTGTTTAGCAAGAGCTACAGCTCCTGCTATGGAGCAACTATACCAACACCACTGAATGGGGGAATACAGCTGTATCTTCAGTCGATAGTTGGGCCCAGAGCGCATTCCAGCTCAGGAGGGAACATAACCATTATCCACATTCACGCCCATCTAAACTGTTCTTGTGTAAATTTTTGCGTTCAGTGACTTTTGGCTGGCCTTTTCCTCAAAAATCCTTACTTTGACTCTCCCTTTAATTAGCTAAGACTGAACCTTTAACTTCAGACCCAGGGACCCATGCCATGAGCTTCCTCGCGAGTAATGTTCCCCAGTCATAGTGTCCCTAGGACATGAATTTGAGGATGTCACAGAACTTCACACAAAATATCAAATGCGTTTCACCTAGAATACTATTTAACTACACTCTCTGTGTACCATGCTTGTGCTACGTTCTACAACTTTACACAACTGCACATTATACAAATAGTAGTGACACATTTGGTTCTTTTGGATCAGTAAAAAGACCAAGACAGGCCAATCTGAATTAGAAACTAGGACAGTGTCTATTCAATCCTACCAGAAGCTAAAGTAATCCGATGCCTCGAGAAGCCATGAAGGCCAATCACAAGGCTATGAACATGTATTTTTTGCCACTGTCACCAATTTATCAGGTGATCTGAAACAGAAACCACCATCTTAAGGCCTAACAAGGATCTTGACTGGGTAATTTGGAACTGACCCAAGACCATGAACTAGATATCTGGGGAGATCCATGTTAAGACAACTACAATAGCCTAAAGAGGTCGACACAGTATCACAGAGCACCCATTAGCAAGGCAAAGTCTTTAAATACTATTTCATTGGTTACCCAGGGCTAACCCAAACATTGAAGTCTGCAAAAATATTTGACAAATGAGGAGGACAGAATGAAACACACCTTTAAGTTTTTAAATACTATTTCATTGGTTACCCAAGGCTAACCCAAACATTTAAGTCTGCAAAAAAAATTGACAAATGAGGAGGACAGAATTGAATGCACCTTTATTATAATAGAAAGAACAATTTAAAGTGAATTACAAGAAAAACACAGTGGCATGTCACAAAGATCTTTGCCACAGATATGCCCCAAGTAATGCGTCGTGCTCCCAGAGTGAGGTTATATGGATTTGGTTGCTATACTACATTAAATGACGTTCTTCTATCCTACAACCACCTAAAGGAGGTATTCAGTCGACTGTAGAGGGTGTAAAAATTGAAAATGGTAGGCTTACAAAACCTCCGTGACTTACCACAAAAGGTATTTGGCACAGTAAATCCATAAATACCTTGGTATACTCTAAGCTTACAATTAGGTGAAATGGCTGTTGAATGTTATAGCATGGCTCATGTTTCCCATGAAAATGTAATACAGTTTAGCAAGGCAATCCATTGTAATGGGCAGAACAATTACATTGAAAAGAGATGAATAGAAACATTTCCTAAGACATAGCATAATTAAAAGTTTGCTCTCAGGGTTATGGTGGCTACACATAGGGATGAATGTTCCCTTGCAGCACCTACTGTTGTTTGAACAGTTTGTGAAGCAAAATGTGAGATCAATACTTAACTGCATACACTGCAGCATACTACATTCCCTTGATGACCTCCCAACAGAGTGAAATATGTATTAGGAGTTGCACTGAAGAAAAATGATAGGAAATGTTTACCGGATCAATAGATACAATGGCCATAAGGCAAAAATCTGTCAGATTGTGGGCTTCTGAAACCATCAATTGTGCTGTAAAATATGAGCTTCGAGATATATGACCAGAAGGCAATGTAAGACAAGAGACAATGAAAGGGCCATGAAAGCTGAGGAGTACAAAGGCACTGGTGTGGTGGAGTGTGACCAAAGAACATGTATTTGACAACATAAAGGTATGCCGCGCGTGTTCTCCCACGTGTACCCTTACATGTTCTGACCGTAAATATGTTCAACACAACGACAGCTGTTTTCGATGACCTGATCACGCAGAATAGCAAATCAATGCTTTAGAACAGGCCACAATAATCAAACCCGGAGACAAGCCACACCGATCTGTGGTACTGAAACTTTCTGAAGATCCCCGCCCTTCCCCCGCAATAGGAAGGAATATTATGGCAATGACTGCTGTGTTTTACAGAATGTCGTTTTTTGGCCCGTAATATAGGACCAGAATGAATGATTGACTAGAGCTGTTAGCAGAACAAGATTATGTGTGTAGAGTATGTAACTTGCACGCCCCCCGCCCCCCCCAAATTGCAAGGTTTGTGGTGATAGGATAAAGCATGGACAGGCCCATTCTGCATCATAAATGACAAACTGCATAGATACAGTGGAGTAACTGGGCTCCTGCCCTGGTCTTGTCCAGCAATTGACTCACTACATTTGATGAGGCTGAACACTGAGCTCTCGCTCTGCAGTGTGCAGCAATTGACTCTGGTCACACTTCTGGTACTCTAAAGTTCTTGAGGAACAGTCAGCTTGATTGAAAACAAATAAAATAAATGTATGCCGATGGAATTAATGTGTATGCCTCAGTGGGAATTATCCTGAGCTTTTCTCGTGGTTTACATATAGCAATTGCCTGCTTGCATTGTATTGGGCATCATTAGACTTGAGAACATGTTTTAAAGATCAAAATACAATGGCAGTTGAATGCCAGTTGACCTCAAAGAGAAGCAAGTATCGTAAAACGTGGTACATCATCATGACAAAGATCTGTGGACGGGCAACCTTCAAATGGAATATCACACTTAAGTCCATAAACTGTTTAGTCAGCATGTTTTACCTCCACGGAGTTTACTCCTCAAGCCTTTACTTGCCAGTTTCATTTAAAATAATGATAAAGGAATTTACAACGCTAGTCTTTACTCTACACATATACGTTTTACTCCACTTTCCTTTTGCTTTTTAAAATTGCATTTATGTCTTTTTTGATTTCCCATATCCTCCTTTTTTGTAAAAAGCAAATCCGTAAAATCCTTACCTCAATTTACCTCTACCCACCCCTGAATCCTAACAAACCCTTTCCCCGTTTACTTCTACCTCTACCCACCCCTTAACCCCAAATCACCCTTTTCTTCCCCTTAACTCTACCAACCCCTTAGCCCGAAAATCAGCCCTATTCTCCGTTACCTCTGCCCATCTCTAAACCCTAAAATTAACCTTGCCCTCCTTTACTCCTATCCACACTTAAGCCTAAAAACCACTTAGCTGTGGAGTAAAGGCATGTGGAGTAAAGGCATGTAGATTAAAGGCACAAGAGGTGTGAAGACGGAGGAGTAAAGGCTATGCGGGCTAAAGACAAAAGAGGGTAATGGTTACAAAGCCTCAAAGTAACTTGTACATTCTAAAACTGACATTACAAAGGCCTGCAGATCCATCCTGTAGATTGACAGCTGGTTTCCATGCTCAGGCTACACTGTAGAAATCCAATCCATTTATAAATAGAAGGAAAATTAGATGTGACATAAAAACAAAACCCTAGGACATCTTAAGCCGGTCTTTGGCACAGACTGACTGCGTAATACATGCAAACTATGATTATGTGAAATGGCAGCCGTGTTGCATGGACCGAAAGCTATTTTCTAGAAATGACAGACTGTAATAGAAACGGGTTACACCATGAAAGAGAATTAAAGGTGACGTACACTTAAAATCCCAGAGACATATCACAAATATTGGCAGCATATGTAGTACCGGCAGTGCTTTATTTGTGCCAGTGGTTTCCAGTGTTCAGCACCTGCATTTAATTGCCAGCACCAACTCTAGTGACAGTCCACCACATGGGGGCACTGCCTTTTAATTTTGTGATGAGCACAATAACTGTGTTTATTGAGTCAATATAGAATGAAAATGAATATTACCAGCCTCTCATGCCATTATTACTGCTTTTGTGGCCGGAAATAGTCTGAATTGTCATACTTGTAGGCGTGCGATGGTTAGGTGTTATGTTGGTACTGTCATTGGCAGTGCTGGCAGGAGCAATGCATAGTGCAGGCTGCAGTGGCCTTCCAAGAAGGCCCCTGGCACTTTTTTTTTTTTTTTACAAATTTAGCACTGAGTTCCTGGATGTCCTAAGAATGACATTGTGCGGAATGACACTAGCATTCTATTGAATAACAGCTATTGTCCATCACAGTAGAACACTTTATTCAACACTAGAAAACAGAGTTATGTTGCCAGTGGTTTAAAGCAAAATGGTTGGGCTGAGTCGGTGCCCCTAAAGGGCCTGCCTGGTTCCCCCTGTGGCCAGCGGCCTGTGTTACACCCCTTAATATTGCACACATTTTACTAAACTTCCAGACATCTTGAAATATCTCGAGCACTCGCTATTGCTCATCATAATACAACTTGTTACACATGAAAAAACCCAAGATTTAGGCTATGCGCTGTGCTTTCTATGCATTCTGTGGCTCTGTTTAAGCCTCCTGTGCGATGCAGTAACCTTAAAATGGGGGACAAATAGCCTTTACACCCGGTTTGAAATCAAGGGGGTTGTCTATATTATGCTTGGCCACAGTTTTACTCATTGTACCTGGAGAAATTTGCACACCTAAACAATGCACAAAGAGGAATACCGGGCGGCAATACAAGTTACAAAGATCATTGCCACACTTTACTGCCCAGTGTAGAGGAGAAAGCTTGTAATTGGGAGAAACACCTGCTACATACCATGTGGTAACAGTAATTGCCCTGGTGGGTTTTCTACCCGTTTTTGAAAAATATCAAGACTATAGGTGTATTTTTTCTGTATCGGACAGGTATTTATCTGTGCTTGGTGGTACCCAGGCACCCCTTTGTAATGGCAAAAAGGATCCAGCAGCCCTGTGGTATCCAAATCTGTACTATCCCAAATCTTAAAGACTCAGGGCCTTATTTAGAGATCGCAGACAACATACTCTGTCAAAACGTGATGGATATCCCATCCACTGTAAATGCCACAGGCTAATGCACTGGTAATGCGGTTGATGCCGCATCTGCCACCGTTGTGATGGAGTATCTCGTTTGCCAAAATCTAAATAAGGCCTTTAACTTTGATGCTTCCTGGTGGTTAAGCCACAATTTTGGAAAACAATTGGGCTAGTCTTGCTACTTGCTTTTCATAAGTGGAGAGAAGACCATCTGAACACAACCGGTGAAATGTTGCATTTTCAACAGTTTCTGCTGAGCCTGTGCCCGCAATTCACACATGGGCACTGACAAGTCTGTAATTTTGCACTCCCGGTGTGTCAAAAGTAAGGCAAGGCTCACAAAATACACTTTTTCCACTTATTAGAGGACTAATGTTAAAATATTACAGCTTCCTCTGATCAATTTTTTGGCGCATTTTATGTCTCTCATATTTTTAGTAGTAATAAAAAGACATCAGGGAGGCTCAGGCAGAGAGTGGATTTTCTCCTTTTAAAGCACCGCTATGATATGCACCATGTAAATATAATTTTCAATAACATTTACTGAAATAAAAAGCCAGCCTAAAGGTCGGCAGCAGAATACTAAGGCTGGAACTCTTAAATCCACCTCATGTCTCTTTACACCACTACCAGATCCTTTCAGCCCCTTTATCACTCTCGCATGTTCCTACTTTTTCCCTTTGTGACAAATTTTCTCTCTAGCTCTTCCTCAGTCTTACCAATCTGTGTGTTTTCCCCTCTCTTGCTCTCGGGAAATATCTGATGTGAAGTAAAACAAGCATTTGCAATGCAATAGGTCTCGCATTTGCTAGAGTTTGAGCTATTAGCATTGTAAATGACAATGCCTTTTATTTATGTTTTAAAAACCAAAACGTAAATAAAAGGCATTGGGGCACATGCATCAATGGAAATTGCATTCGCAAATGGTGCGAATCACAAAATTCGGCCGTTTGCGAATGCAAATCCAATTTTTGGGATGCATTACCATTTTTGTACTTTTCGCAATTTAAGAAATCGCAAAATTGCGATTTCTTAAATTGCGATTGCATTTAAGGAATCTCAAATTGAGATTCCTTAAATGCAATGCATCACACTTAAAAAAATTGCGAATTCGCAAATTAGGGGAGCAAATTACCATGAAGTTGACCTTCATGGTAGTTTGCGAAAACTTTGAAAAATGCACTAAATTGCATTTTTCAAAGTTCCATTTTACACACACACATGCCCTTGGGGCATGTGTGTGTGCAAAATGTACTTATAGGCAGATTTCAGGGGTGCAACAGGGTGTCCTTTGGACACGCCTGCACCCTTGAAATTGCATTCTCAATTTGCGATTTTCTAATGGTGAATCGCAAATTAAGAATGTCTCCCCATTCATTCCTATGGGCCTCTAGGCCCATAGGAATGGATGGGGAGGTATTCCTTAATTGTGATTCTCAATTAGAGAATCGCAATTAAGGAATTTTAAGAAATCGCTATTTTTTTAGCGATTTCTTGATGCATATCAGTTTGCAATTCCTTAATTGCGATTCCCTATTTTTCTCAATTAAGGAATCGCAAAATGCAATATTGATGCATGTGCCCCTAAGTCATTTACAATGACAATAATTCAAACTTGCGTAAATGCGTGATCTATTGCACTGCAAATGCTTTTTTCGTTGGTTTGTTTTTCCTTCGTTCGAAACTTTTACCGGTAATGTTCTGCTTTGCAATTGTAGCTCTTTGATTTACTCAAAGTGCCAGTTAAGCCACTTATGACTCGCCAATCAGCAAGCTGCTGATTCAAGAATATAGCATCCTAACGAATACATCAATTTACACTCCTTTGGGATGGGCAAACGTCCCGCTGTGAATGAGAAAACTGAGCAAGTCCAGGAAAACAAATGCGTCGGAGCGAGCCTGTCAGAAAGTCTGCCAGCCACCATTCAATAAATCAGTGCCAGCATCTTCAGAGCACATTAACTACTGCTGGACTGCAGGTGCCTCGTAAAATTCCAACACAGGCGTAAACTGTTTGTAGGAATGTCAGAGGGGACGTGTCACACTGTGAAATTAGTAAGGACAGCAAAAAGTCACTTTTCTGAGACAACTGACTGACTACACTAATTAGTTACAGCTCATGGGAATAAAAAAATGTGTTCCCACCTTAAAAGATGTGCAATTGTTACCCCGGATTTTAGACAATCTTTTGCCTGAGCATCTAAGGTTAGAACCTATGCCTTTTCAAGTACAAAGACGCAGGAACAGTGAAAATATTTTTGAAGCTCAATGCAACAATTCTGCTTTGAACACTCCCCCTCCTCTGAGAAAAAAAGCTAATATTGCGAGCTTTTTTGTGCATTTCTTATGGATGTAGCCTTTACTGCTCTGACAGTTTTTAATATAAAAAAAACAAGCAACTGATGTGTTGCAGAGCCATGATGTGAAGATAACAGGCCCAAACTACATAACTCGACACTCATCTGGGCAGTGAACCGGATCGGCAACCTTAGGCGGGGCCATTGGAATTATGGGATTACGCAGCCACAGCTATTTTCGCATAATTCTACATTTGCCGCATTTGCCAACCAATCCATCCGCTGCATAATATTGGTTTTGTTTCTAGCTCTAACAGTTCAAAAGTTACAAAAAAAAGAAGCGACATGTGTTGCTGCCCAGCGAAAGGCCCTTTGCAAAGCTGAACTGGTCACCTTTCTATTGCTTAAGGCTATATTTGGGTATTAAACTGGTGCTAATGAGGAGCAACCAATGCCCGACAGTGTTACCAAGTTAAACAAGACCTATTGCATTGCAAATGCTTGTTATTGAAGCAAGTATTTTACTGGACAATCAGATTATTGCCATTACTTTTATACCTACAGTCTTGCGCTTAAGTATGACTTACACCGACCTCCCCCTCGAGGATCCTTTGACTGCTCACCCCCTTTAACACTGAGTCAAGGGCTAAAAGGGGTAATACTTGTCTCATTTACTCAGGACCTATAGTAGGTCATGCACCAGGACAGCTGGAGTAAAAGGTCACAACCCCATGGATGGACCGAGTAAACCCTGCTTGTCCTCTGGATTTTAACATGAGATTGCTGTGCTTTACAAATGTTATCACATAACATAAGATGAGGATTCATTCCTACCACCCCCCCACTTACTACATACAGTGTTCATGTTGCCATCAAACGAGGACTGTGCTGTTTAATGGCCAATAGAAATACCATTACCAACATGCAAATCTGCTATGTCACCAACAGCAGCACTAGGGGGCATATTACCAAGGAATAGCGATATTTATCGCAAAATGCGCTTAGCGCATTTTTTTTTATCGCTGCCTATCGCTGGATATGTTAGTGGAGAAAACATGCTATTAGCAACATTTTTCTCCATTGTGCTACAATATCCCGCGATAGCGGCAAAATGCGTGAATATCGCTGAGAATACAGCGATATTCACGCACTAGCGATGAAATGCTCTTAGCCATGTTATCCACCTCCCATTAGATAACATGGCTAAGAACTGGTCTGGGCAGGTGTTAGTATTTGGAGATATTCGCGCTTAACGCGAATATTTCCATCGCTACGCCTGCCTTGCTACTAGGCGATAGCGACGTTAGGGAATGCTTTCAGTCGCTAACTGGTTGGGTACGCCCACTTTGTATGTCATTAGCGATAAACATCGCTGACATGCAAAGCAAGCCCCAAACCGCTCGCTATCGCCTAAAAGCTGTCGCTAACATCAGTTAGCGACAGCTTGCTAATAGGGCGATAGAATTATCGCCGCTTAGCGGCCGAAAACGGCCGCTAAAGCGGCGATAATTGCCTATCGCCCTGCTTGATAATATGCCCCTTGGTATGTATGTCAATCAAAGGAGTGGTGCACCAAGTGAAAACCTATGCACAAACACACACAATACTGCATAGGCAGCAGCAATTCTATGTTCCATAACACGCGCTGAATGTGTAGAACAGGGCTGCACAAGTGTCATTTGCCCCAATACCCTCAACAGTTGCAGACAGTATTGTAAGCCTGGCCATACATTATACAATAGGGGCGGCAGATAAGCTTTGAAAAGACAACGGGCTGCCAGCACCCCACGAAGGAGGCACAGCATTAAAATCTACGGTGCAAACCCCCTCCGCCCCAAGCCCCCTCCCTCCCCAGCTGTGGGGACGCAAAGGACTCTCCCCTTGGCCCTGAGCGAGACTGATGCATGGTAGGGGTGTTACATTGCACACCCCCACTGCCAGATGTGGGGACTTCGTCACGTCTAGTACTCTACCCTCGACACTGAGCGAGAAGGGCACAAGGGAGGGGCGTTGTTTCTGAAACAGGGGCCTGCAGCTCTCTCCATTCTGGTTTATTGGCAGATGGTAAGGTGGTTTCTTTCCGTCATCAAGCACCTGCCAATTATCAGGAAAAAAAAAACTGATACGATCGTGGATTTCAAAATATCATTTTACCTCACTGTAAAATACCTCAATGTCCTGCATGTAAGCAGTGCATAAAAACGAACAGAGAACACAACTGACTGGCTGGCACTGCGGTCAAATGTCTTCTATTGAATGCCAAACTTTACACGAGAGCCCACTGCACCAAAAAAGGAGGCAAACAATAATCATAAGTAAATACATAAACAAACAAAAAGGCACCGTCCCACGGTCCTGGTCTAGAGGCGAGGCCATTTAGCGTGGAAATGTTTGCTTACTCGCTCCTTCTTGTGATCATTCATTCATAATTCAACAATGTTTGGAAGGCGCAGCACACAGGAATGTGCTACACTTGTTCAAAGTACGGCATATCACAGTGGTGTATTCGGTGCGACCCCTAAACCACACAAATCAACGAGTAGCGACTAAACAGGAGTGGATGATGGGTTATTTGTTTCTTTTTCTTTGTCTTTAGACACATTTAACTGCTGAACCTTGAATTGTCCTGTTAAAGTCATTTGCTGGTTTTCCAAAAAGTGTTAATGTTAGCCCATCAGCAGAAACATGTAGGCGTTTGCATCTGAAAGGCTGTCTCTGGCCTCTCACCCACTGGGCGTTTAACCCGTAATCTCCTACAAGGAAAACCAGACACAGATGCTTTCACATACACAGGCAAACACACACACATATACACACACACACAGATGCTTTCACATACACAGCAAACACACACAGTTGCGCACACACGCCCAGGCACGGACACACACACACTGATGCGAGCACACACACATACACACTGATGCACACACACATACCCAGGCACGCACACACACGCAGGCACACACACACACACACACAGATCCATTCACATACACAGGCAAACACACACAGGCATGCACACATACACAGATTTGCACACACGCCCAGGCACGCACACACCAAACACATACACATACGTTCATGTTTCCGTCTGCGAGGCTGCGAGAAACAGTCAACTCCAAACTCAACAAGTAGAAACCCTTTGTGCACAATTTGCGCCACAGTTGGGATTTCGTCTTGGATGCAAATTTCTTTTGCAGCACATCGGGATGTCGTGCGCCTAAGATGGAATGGAGAAGGGGGTCGTCTCTGCGTCTAAAATGTAGCGGGCAGCCCTGCGCCTGAGTGAGAGAGAGTAACCCGTTCTGTGTCCGGGATGTCGAAAGGAACACTGTGAGAGAGCGTGTTTAAGTGTCTTTTGTAGGCCATTCATGATTTACATGTAACAGTTTAATTAACAGGACACATCATTAATCTATACCATCGTAAAAGAGTATTTTAACAAAATAGAGAATAAGGCACAGGCGGTGTATTTACTCAACTCAATATAACTGACTTTATATTATAAATGAAAGAATGAATTGTCCTTCAGAAATGCGAACATCTGTCTATCCAACCTACAGATTACTTACAGATAACTGCAGCTGCGCGCGGCGCTCAGGTCCCGATTGGGACTGGGGAGTTTCCTGTTTAAGGACTGCTGTTTGAAGCACCCCATCAGCTCACTGCGCCTTGAATCTGCTGTTTGTTATCAGCACCATCACACACGGGTAGGTGTCAGATGCACAGTGAAACAAGACGTCAGCGGTTGTTTTTTTATTTAGTTGCTTCGCCGCGAAATGGATCCCAAAAAAAAAGCCCGCAAGTAGTGCGCGCGCGCGCCACTGCGAGGCATATGTCTTTTAATTATCGCGGCCGTGTCTGGCCGCGATAATTGAAGACATATGAGCTTTGCTGCACTTAACAGACACCAATAGGCCATAGGCGGAGCTACGCGACCGCCTATGGCCTATTGCGTGTTCTGTTAAAAAAACAGCACGCACGCAAAGCCCAACCGAAATGGACCTAGGAAATAACACGCACGAGCTGTGTAGAATTTCCAGGTCAATTTTTAAACCCCTACAAAAAGGCTTTTCGCTTCGCTTGCGAGCCTGCGACCCCTAAAATTAAATGCTGGTCCGCAAAAATGAGTGCCGATGGCCCCCACCAGAAACCACAGGCTCAAATTAAGCTCTGTTCCTACATCACATGTTTTGAGATACAGAATGCACCATCCTTTGGCTGTTGTAAGATCCTGTGTAGGGTGTCCTAAGACAATGCTTTCATTTGCAGAGAACACTTTTTACGGAATTTGAGATGTTCTAACTGCTTGTGTGCCCACATATATCCAATAGAACAGAATAAGAGGCTCAAGGTTTACTTTAAATTTAGTTTATTACCTAAATAGGTGAGTAAATACATAACTAAATTAAATATTTGGACTAAGCAGAAGAGATGACCATAGGTAATTTAAAAATCTTTGCACCTCTTTATTAAAAATGTGATATGAATCCCACCAACAGTATTTGAAAATGACCACAAGTGAAATTATACAGTGGACTTCAAACGAGATAAGTTATTATAGCCAGCTGCAAAATCAGTTCTGATGTGTTACTTCAGCAGTAATTGTATTACTGGTAGGAATCCTCATACCAGAAATCCCTCATTACATAAAACAAAAAATACTGTAAATGGACGAAACTGCTACTCAAAAATAAGGGCATCTGCATAGCTGCCAAGGTTTTAGATTGCTTATGTGTGACATTTTCATAATTTCAGTCTTATTATGAGTGACATTCAATGGCTATGAGTGACACTTTCTTGCAAGCAAAATCAAGCCATAAAGATGTAAAAATGGCCTTGACAATCACTCCTCTCAACCATACACTCAGTGTCAGACCTTTCAAGGCTCCAATTTTTCCCTGATTCAGACTTGCAATGTGCATAATATAGTACTTTCAGTCGCATACGGGACATTGGAGCAGTAGCATACAGAAGTCACTGACCACCATTGGCACAACTAAGACAACATTTTGTGACTGTATTAATCAATCGAAGATTTCATGAGATTAATGTAAAAGAATGCTTTTCTCTTTCATTTTGCTTAATTTGCCAGGTCAGCTCTTCACCACTTGAGCTGTGTGTTCTTTGGCCAGGCTGGGAAGGAAGGTCAAGGGCTGCAGGAGCATGCAGGAATTGAAGGGTGTGTCTGAGCCAATTTTGGACTGGCATATAGGGCAATTAGGCAGTGTCCAAAGGCCTGGTCTGCTAGGTCAGTGTGTGCACTTTTCTTTGGCTCTTTGTGGCCCTGTTTTGTGGTCTGCTGTGCCAGTTTTCACTGTTGATTTGCCTGTTATTAAACAACACAACATGGCTCAAATTCATTAAGTGTTCCATTCCTTACAAAAAGCTTGTATGATGTGTCTGAAACCTGGCACAATGTGCAAGCAACGGTCTGGTCGCTTAGTGGGGCACTTTTATTATGGTGCCTGCGCCTAATTTCTGTCCCAGTCTGACTCTGGTTGGAGTAGACGGAGAGTCACTGGCTGTGTGATCTCTCCTCCGTGGGTAGTGTTAATTATCCAGTGTCTGGGGCTGAGAAAGACAGTGATAGATTAAGTAAAACTCGCAGGCCTACCTGTGTTCCCACCCATCCACAGTAGCACGACCTCTTAAAATATGGGAGAAACAAGACACCATTACACCCATGATAAGAGAAGCTCCACAGTACCAAGTGCTTGAAAACGTAGAAGGAGGCATGAGCAGGCATTGGGAGGAAGTTATTATTAAACAGATAGGCATTTTCTTAAGTGATTTGTGCTGCCAAGAGTAAGCACTAGAAATTCAAACCAAATGAGGCTAGCTGATTTTGTTTCACCCCCAGCTTATGCTCTAACAGTCTAACTCCACGCAGTGTTTTGTTCAGCTGCAAGAGGTTATGTGAGTATTAGAACAAACCTGTTATACCAGTAGCGTAAGATTGGTGCAGTGGGCCGGAATGCAAGCTGGCTTTGTAGAATAGAAATAAAAACAAGTAGATGGGGTGCATTGGGCCCTTCAAACACCTGTGTTATGGGGTGCTACTGGACCTGTAACACCATTGAGGGCTGTGTCTCTGTGTTACACTAATTGTATTTTTGACAACCACGCATAATTACACCGACACGCACAACCACAATTCGATAAGCATGTCCATCTAACATGAAACAATTTGCAAAGCTCCTCCATTCTTAGCTCTTAAATGCCAAAACCATGACACAAGTCTCAATGATTAAGACATAGCCACCTGGCCAGAAATAGGTCCAAAACCGATCACCACACGCTAACTCACTAAAGTGTCACAAGCACTACGAGGATGGTAGGAGCTGTGCTATATGCGCCTGCCATAAACACACATATCTTCTTAATTCACAAGGAGGCCCACGTATCCAAAGATCTCGAGTCCCCTTTGTGATCTTCAATTGAACTTTGCTTAATACTTCTTAATGCTCATGATAAAAAACATGTGGGACGTCTATGTGGAAGGCCCTTAGTACTGGAACATAATTAAATCTCAGATCCAGTGTCTCCTACGAACATGAGCATAACATTTTTCTTAAAATCTTGCTTGCAACTGACCTGAGTCACACTTACCATAAAAGACTGTCAAGAAGTCCGTTGTGGACACCATCAGTAGGATGCCAAACATCAACTATCTAACCTACTCTAACATGTCACATTAAAAGCAGGGTGTTGTGCCTGGGAGAAACGTAAAGCTAGGATCATGCAAGATTGTAGTTGCGGGAAAGAACTGTTTTGCCGTTCCTACTACTTGTTGTCTTTTTAGCCACAATAAGCATCTTGAGGTGTTCTCTGAATAAACTGAGTTATTAACTTGCATCAATGATCTCTCAATATATGGAAAACATGTACATCACATTCTTTTCCTCAATGTGTGCTCCCTAAAACAGTTGCTCTTTATATAGTGATTATGTGGTTTCCAAATTCAGTGTTCATTTAAGTCATTGTAAAGAAGTATTTGTTTTTTGTTTGTTCAGTTGGCTAACTGTACCTCTCCTTAAATCTGGAGTAATGTGGTAGAAATCTTAAGTTATGGCACTTCTGTATAAAGATTATTCCAAAGGGCCTTGATCAAAAATACTCATAAACCAATCTCAACACTTTAAGACACCTTTAAAGACGCATCACTATTCATGAGAATGAAGGATGCTACACGAAGGCCAGCAAAAGCAGATGAAAAAAGCGCACTGGGACTAGTCAATCAAACATGTTCACCTTCAGCAAAGAAAATGGCTCCGCGGAGAGCGGAGTCGGTGACAGATCGAGGGCACAGTCATTATGCGAGAAGATAAATCTGAATACAGAATTCCTATTAACCTACTTGCACCTGGTGATGTTACCTTTACCATCACAAGTGGCTATTTGTTACCATTATAAATAGTGCCTGTCAACTGACAAGCACTGACAGTTATGGTACACTGATGCAATATTGAGCGAGGACACTAAAGCTCCAAGCGCAAATATTTTTCTTAACATGAACAAGAAATGTGATAGACTGGCAAAAAAAAATATCACTGATACCAGCTCAGAATCTGCACACATTCCCTCCCACTGATTTAGTTTACTCCAGAGGACAGTCTGCCAGTTTTGCAGGTTGCTCATTGGAGGAAATCTCAGACCAGGGTAAGGAAAAGGGTGATCCTGAGTAGGGCAGCAGGCCATGTAAACGTTGATGAACCTCTACAGTCTCACAAGTTAGTATACCCAATTTTTTTGTAGATCTTTTCCTACTTTAGAAAGTACTCATAAGTAAAGTACGGTTAAGAACTTTCTTGAATTTGGGTAAGTAATGGTCCACCACCCCAACACCCCATTGGGTGTAGGGAACTGGTGTCTCCACATGAAACAATGCTTGCACTCTCAAGTTTCCCAGTTCCATGGGTGCAAAGCTCATCCATAAAACTTGGATTACAAGTACCAAAATATAAAATAAAAATGCGGAATGTACAATCTACTCATGCACAGAGTACCGCACGCACCTGATAGTCCCCCATGTTTTAAAAAAAATGGCAGCAGACTGTTTAGCAAGTCAAAGGTCCACTGGAATACGCACAGAGGATAATGAGTATGCATTTATTCTATGATTTGCATACATTTCCATGGTACACTCATCTAGTGTATTAAATCAACAAAAATGTGAAAAAGCTATGCAAATGTTATGCTACTGGAACACATTTCATTCTCGTCTAAAAAGGCATGCAACTCAGAGTTTCCCTTTTTCTTCAATAGAGTCATAAAGGGAGTGCTGTCCTATGACTACTACCTGTGGGGCTTCTGAGGATACAACAGTGATTCTTCAACATTGATGTGTGACTTAAGCATGGATCCTATTGCAGTGTAGATTTAGCATTTTTGTTACAGTCACAAAAGTTCTAGCATTGTTTGGTTTTGCTGCCTGATGGACCACATTACCATTGTGAAAAAAACTTTTATGGAAATGTGTATTGTAATTGCATTTATATAGCAATTACTACCCCTGACGAGGCGTTGGAACGCTTTTTTACAAGTAGCATGCTACTCCGGAACCCAAAAAGGATTAGTGGTGTATTAGTATAGTGAAATTTGAGTTAAATTGAGCGGTGGACATGTGAGTCTGCTAGTTGGATTGAAAAGGATCATGGGGGGATAGAAGAGGGGAGAGTCTAGAAAGTGTTTATTGGGAGATAATAGTTGTATGATGAGGTTTGGGATGAGTATAAAGAGAGATAGAGGAGAGAAGAATCTCTAGAAATGGATTAGGGAGATCATATTTTAAAATGAGTTTTGAGATGAATCAAAGGAGGGATAGAGGAGGGAAGAATTTAGATGAGTTGTTTGGGAGTTCATAGTATTAAAATGAGCTTTGGGTTGATCCAAGGTTGGGTAGAGGAGGGAAGAGTCTAGAAAAGGTTATTTTGGTGATCATAGTAGTAGAATGAGGTTTGGGATGAGTCAGAGAGTGAAGTTCGAGGATATATTGAGAGAGGTATAGGGTGAAATATAGAGTAGTGCATTGAAGAAAACATGGCTAAAAACACATTTGCAAAGACAATATCTCTTGAATAGGCAAGTCCTATTGGCTTTGCCAATGCTTGTTTTAATGCAACTTTATGATCTGCTTGTATTACGGCGACAGCACCTGACATTTTTACTTTACTCTCAATTGTGCCATTTTAGACGTGCCCTATTGGAAGTGCGCTCTCTAGTTTTTGCCAGTTGGGATATACCATCCATCCACGCCCTATTTTAGACTGGCAGCAGAGAGAAGTGTGCTAAAGACAAGTCTGTCTGCATCCATCTATGCCCAGACCGTGTCAAGGGTCTGCGACACTGCCCTAGCACTCTTAGGAAAAAGTGCCCCAGAATGTGACTACTGGGTTCAGTTGGCAAACATGCTTACCTAGGCCCCAGAAAAAATGAGCATATTTTCACATCTTTGATGATTCACAGAATCCCAGTGAACATGCATCTGAAATCTCCACTAATAGTTGATTTTCAAGTGTAATCATGATCCACTGTGCCTTTTCCATGGGAATGGCAATGCATCAGAAAATCTGCTGAAAAATGTATGGCAAGTATGTGCAAAAAGATATTCTTATAAATATTTTTCACTCAGATGCAAACATTACCCTGTAGAGAAACCAATTCCCTTGCACTCCCTGTGAAATATGAGCATTACTCATTGGTGTATCGTCTTGGAAAGAAATGTATCCCTGGCATTCAGGGCAGTAAAAGATCTACAAATTAATCATGAATATACACACAAATCTCTAAGCGTGTTCATTCACTTTGTGATGGGTAATTGCCTTGGGTTGCCACCTACGCCATTCCTGGTCATAGATGTAATCCAACAGACAATCCACAAAACTGGTGGAGAGTCCACCAGAGTAAATAGACCTGTAGGGAGCATATTACAAAGATCCTGATTCTGTGAGTCTGCACAAATTAGTCTTTTTCTCCATGTAGGATCAATTTACATAGTAAAAAAATTCTTAATCAGGGCCACCAACAAATGACTCACAGGAAAGATGGGAGTATTCACACATCGGATTAATATCCTGTCTCGGATATATAAAAAAAAGTAACAAAAGTTTCAGAAATAAAATGCGTCACAGAGGATTTCATAAATTTAGCAGCAGTGGCATAACCAGTGTGTCATAGACCCTTGTGCAAGGAAGGAAATAGAGCTACAGCCAATATTTCCTCAACAATTTGGGTCCAAATCACAGAAACATTTTTTCGTTAGGAGAGGATATTTCCATTTACCCCTGAACCCTTTCACTTTTTTTTCAGCCAACAAATATTCACAGAATTATGCCTAGAAAGCAGCGCCACTCAGTGCGTAATTTGTAAAATAATGAGTGCCAGTGCCCACAGCGCTGCTCAGTAAGCTGCGGTCGGCGCTATTAAATGTCAGCCTGCCTAATACCAAGGTTGCGTAGTCCTGAAACAACCTCATGCCTCTTTAATCCACAGTCAGACACCCCCTGTCCCTTTATCTCACTCTTGCTCGAGCTCCAGCACGCATGCGCTGCTGAAAGAGCTGCAGTAATCACTTACCCAACGTTATTCCCGCCTGCTGCTTGCCATTGGTTCCCTGCAGTGCCCCTCTTAATTGCTGCATCCTGACTCGTTCTGGTAGCGGATAGCTCACTTCCGTTCAAAGCGAAGGAGCACCGACAATTACAATTTACTTACGCTGGCATTCTGTAGCATCCTGATGTTATGGATTGCCTCTCCCATGTTTCCCTGTCCCTGGCTGCTCAGCTTGTGTGAGTGTTCTGAATGGAATTTTTGGTGTGTGGGCTCTGAGTGGAATTCTTGGGTGACTGAATGAGAGATGACAGTTGATGGATGGGGCTGAGCAGCTAGCAGGCTGCTCCCGGTGGGGTTTACTGTGACTTATATCTAGACTTATTCTATACTACACATTCTTTATCAGTTGCTTGAGAGGACTCATTTGTTTTTAATGTTTCCTGCCTGAGCATTTGTGCTGATGTTCGTGTTTTTGCCCTACTCATTCACCCGATGGGTGTTCATTTGCAGGCAGTTTCCGAAAGCAGCGTGTTTCAATTTGTGAATTTGTACGCAATGAATGTCCGCCTTCACAGCGGGCTTTTGTAATTTATGTATTTGTTTTCGCTTTGAACACTCATTTACAAACGAATTACTTTTCTGTCTGCTAGATTGTAATAGGTTATTTTTATTTTCAATGTGCTTATGCTTTTAAAATATGTATGCTTACTGTTTATTTATGTTTAAATTGAAACGTGTGCGCCTTAGAACGGAATCTGTGTGTCGCACCTAGTGAAGGTTTGTGTGCTTTTCATAGCGAGGGGATGTTGAGCCGACCCCCTTCTCACACCTTGCCGACACTCAGGTACTCCGGCTAATCATGGTGGGCCAGTGAGAACAGGCACCAGTGAGGGTTTGTTTCCTTTTGTGTCCGTCTGTAACGTCGAGTTTTTGTTTCATTAACGGTTTCACATTTGTTTGTGCGTCATTGAGCGCATTTGTCAGTTCTAGTGCTATTTTTTGTGTCAGTCAGTTTTTGTGGGCGAGTGTTTGTGTCATCGGGAATGGGTAAGAAGTGCGTGCCAGGAAGTGTTTTTGAACGTGACAGTGAGTGTCAGATAGTGTTTTTCAAGTGTGTGTGTGTTTCAGACAGTGTATTGCTACATCAGTGAATGTGTATGTTCTTATATGCACCAGATAGTGCATGTGTCAGTCGTGTTTATTTATAAAGTTTTATAAGCGAGACCTTGTGCGAACATCGTTCAGTGTTTGGTCAGTCAGAGCTTTTTGTTACTTAGTTTGTGTGTGACAGTGTCTCAGACAATAAGAGCGTGTGTGCCAATGCTTGTTTGTGTCACTGAGTACATTATTGGCTGTGTTCATTTATGTATGTGTATGCTTTAGTCACTGGAAGTAATAATAATGTGGGCGTGTGTTCATGTGTCAGTGGATGTATCAGTAGCTCACATTGATGGGATGTCCCTGTGATAGTTTTCTCAGTGTTTTTGTCAGTGAGTGTTGTGAGTACGTGAGTGAGTCATCGAGTGAACAGCTTTTAGTCTTTTGATAGTGGGAGTTGAGCGAGTGAATATTTACACTAGACAATGTTTTTGAGCCAGTGCTAGTGAGCTAAGAGTCACCAAATCTGCGTTTGTGTCAGTAAGTCCCTAAAAGAGTGCTTGAAATGGAAAAATAGGTTTGTGTGAGTGCGTGGATGATTCTTCTCAGCTCACTCAGCGCCCTGGCGAGGGGCAGCGGTGTTAGCAGTTCAAGGAGAAGGACTGCCCTCACCAGCAAACCCAGGAATCACGACAACTCACAGGGTCTTAAGCAAAGTAGAAAACTATATGGGAATGCATCCACCATACAGGTGGAAAGAAATGTGCACACAAAGGGTTGTGGTTCCTGTATTGCAGAATCTGCATTTTAACTTATTCAGAATCGTTTTAAATCTTGTGTTGAAACGGTGATGTACCTTGTAGTGTACCACAAAGGAGTATCCTCTATCGAATATCACACATTACAAAGCAGGGCTTTATCCTGCATCCCTTTAACGCTTTGACCTTAACAATGCACTGTATGCTACGTTTGTGTATTGTTTTGCTAGTAATGCGTAGAAAAACGTAAATTGTAATTCTTACAGACCAATGACAGATCACATTGTTTCTCACTTCACAATATTGTCAAGTTTCAACAAAGGTAATTTCTTGTTTAAATGACTGAGGGCAGAAAGAGCAAGCCAGTCAGCCCTGTCAGTTGTAAGTACTATATAAATACATTTACAGTTGACTCTGACTGACCTTACTTTTCAAAGGAAACTGTAAAAATTCCCAAAACACTCAATTGAGATCAGAAGGCTATAAAAGGATATACAATTACTATAGTTTATGCAGTCACATGTTTCCAACCTATGGCAATTCAAAACCAAAGACCTGTTTTCATTGAAGTACTTGAATTGCTCAAAGACTCTGAAGACTGCTATTCAATCTTGCATACATTTAAGTCAAGGTGAGCCGGTGATCCTCAGATCAAGGGAGTAGTCAGCAAATTCAAATACACTCCACTTTCAACCAAAGGTCTTATGGCACTAAGAAGGCAAAACAAGTCATTGTGACCCTCCCCAGAAAAGCTTGCTTGTCTACCCAAACACCTACTCATTCATCTTTTCATCATTCATCCACCCATTGATATCCACCATTTCATCCATATATTCTGTTATCCATTCAGTCTTTTATCCAACATTCAGTCTGTCACCTTCCGCCCACCCATATCCAAACCTCTTCATCTATCTTTAAACCTATCCATAACACATACCCTTCCTTTCACTCAGTCATCCATCCTTTCACTCAGCCAACCATCCTTTCACACAGACATCACCCTTCGACCCATCCATCCATCCATTTACCTGTTTGCTCTTAGTCTTTTCACTAACTCTTCCATCCACCCTTTCACTTATTTATCCATTCATTCACCCTTCCACTCATCCATCCACACTTTCACTCAGCCACCCATCTACTCTCCCTTTCACTCATCCATACAGTCCTTCACTCATCCATCCTTACAGCCATTCCTGCACTCATCCATCCGTTCACTCATCCATCCAGCATTCCACTCAGTCATTGATCCATTCGCTCATTGATTCCTCCATTTACCCTTTCACTCATCGATCCATCCTTTCACTCACTCACTCATCCACACTTTCTCTCATCCATCCATTCATCCACTCATTCATCAATACATTCTTTCACTCATCCACCCATACTTCCTCTTTCATTCATAAAACCTTGGACCCATCATTTTGCTCATTCGTTCATCCATGCATGTATCCATCCATCTTTTGACTCACTTGCAATCCATCTTTTCACTCACTCATCCTTCCATTCATTCACACTTTCACTCATCCATCCTCCTTTCATCCAGCCATCCATCTGTCCTCCCTTTCACTCATTCATTTATTCTTTCACTCATACACCCTTACAACATCCTTTCACTCACCCATACATCCATCATCCATTCATCCACTCATTCAACCCATCCATCACTCCAGGTTTTCACCCACCCTTCCAGTTACTCTTTCATTCATCATCCATCTTGTCACTCATTAGTCAATCAATTTTTTACTCATCAGTCATCCACCCTTTCACACATCCATTCAGCCATCCATTCACTCATCATTTTACTTATTCATCCATGCATGTATCCATCCACCCCTTCACTCACCCACCCACCCACCCTTTCACACAGCTATGCAGAAATAAAAAATAACACAATTTTTATTAAAAACAATGTTGCCTTTTTTCATTAGGGGACAGTGGACACTTGGAAAATGCAGGAGTTGGCTAGAGCGAGAAGTACTAAAATAACTACTATACAGAGGCAACACCCATTGATATCCACTATTTCATCCATATATTCTGTTATCCATTCAGCCTTTTATCCAACATTCAGTCTGTCACCTTCCGCCCACCCATATCCCAAACCTCTTCATCTATCTTTAAACCTATCCATAACACATACCCTTCATTTCACTCAGTCATCCATCCTTTCACTCAGCCAACCATCCTTTCACACAGACATCACCCTTCGACCCATCCATCCATCCATTTACCTGTTTGCTCTTAGTCTTTTCACTAACTCTTCCATCCACCCTTTCACTTATTTATCCATTCATTCACCCTTCCACTCATCCATCCACACTTTCACTCAGCCATCCATCTACTCTCCCTTTCACTCATCCATCCAGTCCTTCACTCATCCATCCTTACAGCTATTCCTGCACTCATCCATCCGTTCACTCATCCATCCACCATTCCACTCAGTCATTGATCCATTCGCTCATTGATCCCTCCATTTACCCTTTCACTCGTCGATCCATCCTTTCACTCACTCATCCACACTTTCTCTCATCCATCCATTCATCCACTCATTCATCAATACATTCTTTCACTCATCCACCCATACTTCCTCTTTCATTCATACAACCTTGGACCCATCATTTTGCTCATTCGTTCATCCATGCCTGTATCCATCCATCTTTTGACTCACTTGCAATCCATCTTTTCACTCACTCATCCTTCCATTCATTCACACTTTCACTCATCCATCCTCCTTTCATCCAGCCATCCATCTGTCCTCCCTTTCACTCATTCATTTATTCTTTCACTCATACACCCTTACAACATCCTTTCACTCACCCATCCATCCATCATCCATTCATCCACTCATTCAACCCATCCATCACTCCAGGTTTTCACCCACCCTTCCAGTTACTCTTTCATTCATCATTCATCTTTTCACTCATTAGTCAATCAATTTTTTACTCATCAGTCATCCACCCTTTCACACATCCATTCAGCCATCCATTCACTCATCATTTTACTTATTCATCCATGCATGTATCCATCCACCCCTTCACTCACCCACCCACCCACCCTTTCACACAGCTATGCAGAAATAAAAAAGAACACAATTTTTATTAAAAACAATGTTGCTGTTTTCATTAGGGGACAGTGGACACTTGGAAAATGCAGGAGTTGGCTAGAGCGAGAAGTACTAAAATAACTACTATACAGAGGCAACACGATTATGTCATCAGCGGGGAAAGAGTTAAATGTTTGCTGCATCCACACAGCTCCACGTCACACAATTCAACAGCACACCATATAATTAAACTCCACAACACAAAAAACATTCCACAGTATTACACTCTATAACACAATCCAACTCCACATAATTCCAGTACTCAATACCACATAATTACTATACACATATTTCTACTGCACAAAATGCCACATAATTCCATTACACAAATCCACAGAATTCAATGCCACACAATTCCACAACTAACACTTCCAATCCAACCCATATACTTCCACTACACACCACATACATACACCCCAAAATGCATTGATAAAAGACATTGTCATTTACAGCGCCAATAGCTCTAACTCAATCAAATGCGAGACCTATTGCGTTTTTAATGCTTGTTTTCCTCGCTGACAGTTTTTAAGTGTTTCTCTTACTCCTTCCCGTTTTCTGTTTTTTTTCTCTCTTGCTGTCGGAAAATGTCTGATGAGGGAAAATAACTGCTGGCCTCCATAAATGAGTGCCTGTGGCCTCCCCCGGCTAAAATTAAGCACTGGGGGGAAGTTTCCAAGCACACTAATGGGAATGTGTTGTACCATCTCCTGAGGGCTCCCATCCCCCCAGGTAGAAATCTATACAGCGTAGATGTCAAAATGGAAAATGGAGTCCGCAATAGTAATTCTTATTTTTACTTTTGTTTTTTTCTCCGTTTAGAGAACACTTACCCAAACCTTAGCACATAGGGGGATGATACGTTCCCCTTCCCATTAAGGAAGGGGAGTTACTCCAGCACTTGTTGGGGGTAACCCTCTGACCATTTCCAGGGTGGGAAGAGGGTATATCGGATTTTGTGAATGCACACAATCATACATGAAGTATGTGTGACTAGGGTCCAACAGTACCGTGGCAAAAAGTGAGCAAACTATGTTTGCTGTGTTGATAATGATGAAAGGAACAAATACTTTTCTCCACTTTTTAATATGTTAAACATGAAACAAAATTTGAGGTACAAGCTCTTTCTTTTCAAAGGCCCATAAGTAGTGAAAAATCAGTTTGCTCTTAACCAGGCATAGCTCTGGGTTCCTTACTTTGTTAAAACATTTGTTACGCCTGTACAATTATGCATAATCAAGGGATGCACGATGTTTTCGAAAACGCTCTATTTCTGATAGTACTTTTATTTCTTTGGTCGGCGAATATTTGTTGCATGAGAGGCAAGAGGACTAAACACAAATTACAAATTAAAAAAGCTAAGATCAATAAGTTTCATTCAATAAGAGTAAGACTACTAAAGAAAGTTAAAGGATTTTATTAGAAACTCAAAAACAAGCTAATTTAAATAAGTCTCCAAAGCATATTATAGATATATAGTATCACAAGAATGAATCTGAAACTCCTAATAAAGTTCAATCCAATCAATAAGAAACACACCAAAAACATCAGTGCCTGCAATGTAAAAAATAAGGAAAAGAATCTGAAGGTTCATTTGCAGGGTTTGATCATCCTGCCTAGTCATTAGTATTTCAGATAAATCTAGTTTATCCTTCTCTGTAACTTCGTGGAAACCTCAAATAAGTTATGGGAAGCAAGGAGCAGGTGTCAGCATCAGGGAGTCTTTTGTAAAAGCACTCGAAGCCTACAAAGCATACCATGAAGGTACTCAATGAAAGGAATCACATCAGAAGACTGTAACTCGTAAAATCCTAAAGGGTTCTGCTGCTCTACCAATACATCTACTAACACACAATCATTCAAGGTAACCAACGTTGTCACTTTTCAGTACATTTCCATCTTAGCAATCTATTCTTCCACACTGTTGATGGTGCACATTCAATTGTCTTGAGCGTCCCATCTCCACCATAAGAACTCATCTCCCACCTCATTGATACGTCTTCTTATTGCCAAGAAATTCTTCCCGTACCTTACTATCGCTACAAACAAACAATGCCTGACTCTAAATAACAAAGCCTTGTATCTGCACCTGCAGAGGAGAGAACATTCAAACATTGCAACTCTCATGTGAAAGTTAAATATTGAAAATTCAGAAGGTTAGGGCCTTTGTTTATGCTAAGTTAAAATAGCAGTTAAAGTGCACTCTGATAGGAGAATGTTGTGAATACTGGTAAATTAGTCCACACACTTTTAAATTAATACATGTATGCAATAGTAAGCAGAATAAATCATGGGTACATAATATTGTGTGTTAAATTTAATTCATTCGTATAATTGTGAGTAAGGACTACATTTCTAATAAAATCTTCAACATTAATACACACTCATTAAATGATTTTGTTAACGCTATCATGGAGCATCCCAGCAATATTTTCGAAATTCCTCCTAGTATATTATAGTATATAGGACACACGAACTAAAGAAGTAGTAATCTATATAAAATAATGGAAAGAAGTAACATGTAAGAGGAGCTCAACTAAGCTGCTCCAGTTTCTTTTTTTTTTTGCTCTGGTGGAAATACGTTTTTTTTTACATTGACTGGAGCAAAATCTGGTACCTTCCATAAAAAATAAGCAGGAAAATGGTGCAAGGGTCTTCACATTATTTTTTGCAGTAGAGCAAACTTAAGACCTCAGGACTAATAAGTAATCACAACCACTCGCACTTGTTTTTCCATTAGATGTGTGCTAAAGTGAGTGACATATATATTGTGTCTTAAGTGTTGTTTACGGAAGTATCATCCCACTGGAATTAACAATAAGAAATCTAGATGCGTAAGATAATATGTTTGTAAATGATATTTAGGAGCAGAGCTTCATTTTTGATTGAAAAATTGAATAGGCTCAAAGATGTTCTTAGGTACCCATCCCAACCACTGCTGAATGCCAGTTTTACTGAATAGTCCACCTCATGCCTCTTTAATCCATCTCCCTATAATCCTGGCCCCTTTATCTCTCTCTTGCAAGTTCCTTTTCATCCCTTCTTTCTCCCTTTGTCATTATTTTATTATGTTTGCTTCTCCATTCTGCTTTTTCGCTGTCTTTCTCTCCCTTGTTGTGAGTCAACATCTGATGAAAACAAGTATTGGAAAAGCCAATAGGTTTTACCTATGCGAGATCTACTCCCTTTGTCAAGACAGTCAAAACAGATCGAGAACTGTGCCAGAGCAAGAACAGCCACAGACACTACCAGGCCCAGAACAGATCCAAAACACGGACAGGCCAGAAGGACAGCCATGGAAGAGGAGATGTGATGATGGTGAAAATGATTATGTGAAATAAGTGTTGATACAGTGATTAGACTTGAGGTATCGAAGCATATATACAGCAAAGACAGTCACAAGAGGTAGAGTGGTAAGCAGAGACTGCCCATCAGCCTGTAGTCACTGCAGTCTGTGTATCTCTTAACACTCTCACTAAATGTTGTATCCAGGGTACAAGTCAGGGGCACATGCGGGTAGATGGCGTCCTTCCACTATTTTCACAGGTTGGACTCCTTCCACCGTTATGAAGTTGAGCCCCATTAAAATGTGGTGAATTCGTCCCGGTGAAGGTTTCAGACACTGGGACACATTCAGCAGCGCCTGCACGTTGTCTGCTTTTGTTCCGCGTAGCAAGGAGCAGGCGGGGATGGGGCTTTCTTATTTTAAATTCCAGCTGTCCCAAAACAAAGGCAGAAGTTAATAGGCCATTAGGTCTCCTTTGTTGAAGTATCCTGGCTAAGAGCTATCTGAGCCTCGAACCCAAATGCAATGGATGGAAAAGAAAGGCACACAGCTTATCACTTCACAGGTACTTAAGACTGGCATGCTTTTGAATTTGTTCAGTCCCTGTATATAAGAGATACTATTGCACAGTAATAATGTCAGGTATGTTGGTCTGTCCAAGTATTTAACAAATAACAATTTAAATAACACTATTTCATTTTATTTCTTTTATAGCGCTACTTATCCCAATAAACGATGTCAAAGCACTTTACATCATACGTAAACATTATACATTGACAAATTGGGACGAGTAGCGCTATAAAAGAAATAAAACAAAATAGTGGTATGTAAATTGTTATTTGTGTAAATACTTGGACAGACCTATACATATAACATTTTTACAGTACAATCATATGAGATTACATCAATGAACAGGATGTGTATTTAAAATAATGAGGGTTACATGTGACCTGATAGGTCACTGTGCGATATTAGAAGGATTAAAATTTACGAACTGAAGGCAACAAAGGGATCTATGTGTTAAAAGCAGTAACCTACTTACCTAGCTGCATAAAATAAAACATTTTATTTGCATGATGCATGATGTACTTTGCAGGAGAGATTTTAACCCTCTAAACTACTTACATTTAAAACTGCAACTAGACAAAACACAGATCTCTCCAACAAATTAACCTCCTGAGTTATCTTACCTTTATTATTATTTCCTGTGATTTGCAGGGCACACAAAGAACTCTGCAGCAGGTGCCTTAACCCCATAAAATATTGTAAAATGCAGACTTTGCAACTAATTAAGCAGAATAGATTTTCTACTTGCTGCCAATTTCTTTGTGGCAGAGTTAAAAAAAAAAAAAGTTATATAGGGGTTGTGTCCATTTTCTTGGCACAACCCTGATATAAAATCTCACTTGTTAAATCTCGAAATGCGCTCAAATATACTCATGATAGAACTGCTAAACATATGCCTGAGGGGTTAAAATGTGATGTCACGTCCTGTGAGGTCATTGGTACTGATACCACTAACTGTGATGTAATTTCCTGTGTTGCCATGTGCGATGTCAGGCACTGTGATGTCATGTGCCATGATGTCACGTCCATACCGCTTAACTTGGTTAGTCCCACCGGCTTCATTATTTAGGACTTGCGCCCTTCTTCTATCCCGTTCAGGGAGGTTTGGGACCAGTTATCCTTTCTAAGACAGAATACGCGCACACGCACTTCTATCCTCTCCCAGGAGAATGTGGTGAATACTGTTAAATTAGTCCAGTCAGTCAGACGATATTCCCGCTGTGGAGACCTGAGTCTAACGCCGGCTCATTTGCTCATACGCCATCGACTCTGTACTCAGCCTTTTAGCTATTCAAACCCAACCCTCTTTTTAAGTGGCTGTAGTTTTTTAGGTCGAACCTAGCACAGCGTGCATGCGCTGGTTTAGGAAAAAACAACCTCTTGGAATCACTCTGGACTTCATGCCTATGGCTTGCGGTTACGAGCAACGTTGCGCGAGCACGCGTCAACACTCGACTCGCGGGATGCTGCAGCTGCAGTCGTACCGCGCTTGTTTATTCTTTGTCTGGCCAGCAACACCACCATGTTACACTGAAAGTGCTGAAACGCCCCTCACGGCACATGAACATTAGACAGTCATTGTTTAATCTGTAGAAGAGAGAGAATGATTATTTATTTGAGCGCTGGACAAAGCAGAAGAGATGAACTGAAAATCCTTTGGTTTCCTTGCGATCGGTAGGGGGCCTGCAGAGAATACAGTAACATTCAGTCCATGCAATTTGACTGAGCATGCCCCGTCTCCTTATTCTGTCTACCTCGCACCGCTTAGCGCTGCGTCTCGAGCCATGATCAGCACAGCGCACTGTTCACTCACAAGTGACACAAAAGCGCTTCTCTCGTAGTTTCACGTCAAGTATAGCCAAGCACTCATTACAAAATGCACTTCAGTGCTCGCATTGGTGTTAGAAGCGCTATCTTAATGCAGTTAAAATGCACTTGTAATCTCGGCCATGAGTGCATTGAAACGATCATAAAAAGCTGTGGTGTTGTGGTGTAGGAGACTGCATGAAGCTAGAGATTTTAGAAGTGGAGACACAGTGCAACACCTGGATTCCCTGGTTGCCTCTGGAGAGCTGGGCTGGACCACCACGGGGCTCACCCAGGTCAATTTACTCTCAGGTCACTCCTCCTGGCAGGCATAGCCCGCTCCTCTATATTCGAGCACATCTTCCGTTTCTTCCAAGCAGCAAGGCCGCTTTGGAGGTTCCCACTTGGGCCCTGTCTTGGGTGAAGGGTAGCAATCCAGCCCTAATCCTGGTTCTAAAGTTGTCTTTCCTGCAGGGGTTCAGACCTCCTCAGTAATGAACAACCAGTCAATGAAATAAATAAAAGAATGTCTCTGATAGAGGGGACTAGTACTTACACCACCCTGGTAGGTGTTGTGGGACACCTCCACCAACCAAAGGGTTTGCCTCATTCAGAAGTTGTATGATATTCCAGGCACAGAGGAGTATCTTCCTGTTGGCCTAATTTTTTACCCTCTCTTAAGCAGTTTCCCCCATCAGACTAGTTCTGACTGTCTCAGGTGTGCACTGCATCGCTGCTGCACCGAGGTGACGCAGCGAAGGCAAGAACAGTCTGTGATTGTTGGAGCCTATTTCCTCAGAGCATTATGCGCAGCAATGGGCAACATTATCTGCCCTCTGTGAAGGGGGGGCGGATGAGGAGCAGCATGGCTGAACAAGCAGTGGAACCGCAACCTCTGCATGTCACACCATCCGGCTGAGACCAGGAGGGGCGACTTTGGCTTCTTACAGCAGCAGCAGCAGGCCAGCAGCACACATGCCTCAGCAAGAGGCATTCTGGGCACTTTAGGCAGAGGGGAGATAAGGGCCAACCGGCACAATGTGCTTAACAGTAGAGCAGTGGCGATGGTGACTTTTGAAAGTGGTGAGGCGAAAAAGTTGGGGGTGAGTGCTTTATTGCGAGCGTGTCCTACCGTCATAAGGTGAGTTCATGGGGTTCTAACCACAGGAATATTTTAGAAATTGAGTGGGGAAATGGTCCTTTAAGCTACTTTGAGCAAGCATTAAAGTTTATAAAGCAATGGTGAAAATGCAGCCTTGAAATATTTAAACAAAATGAACACATAAAAAATGCTACGTATCTTATTGAATTAAAACTGTTTATTGTGGCAAGCAAGGGTTTCAGTTATCTTACCTGCACAAGGGTTGTCTCTGCACTGCATTTATATTGTTTACACTACAGCAGAGCGGACTACAGCCTGAGAGCGAGGCATATGGCCTGCCATTTGTTAGCAGGCCCCGTGTTTGTGTCCTGACAAATGGTTTGTATTGGCAGTTTAGAACCCAGAAGCCCAGAGGCTGTGCGAGCCAATTATAAATCAAACATTCTAAAGCAAAGCATAACAAGCATTTACAATGCAATGGTTTCGCCTTTGCAAAAATTAGAGCTATTGGAATTGCTCATGACATTATTTTTATTTACAATGCCAATAGCAGGGCAGGAGAGCAAGCACAAGCAACGAGGGGGCAGGACAGCAAGCACAAGCAATGAGGAGGGGGGAGGACAGCAAGCACGAGCAACGGGGGCAGGGGAGCAAGCACAAGCAACGGCAGGACAGCAAGGGGGGCAGGACAGCGAGCACAAGCAACGGGGGCCAGGGGAGCAAGCACAAGCAACGAGGGGGGAGGACAGCAAGGGGGGGCAGGACAGCAAGCACAAGCAACGGGGGGCAGGACAGCAAGCACAAGCAACGAGGGGGCAGGACAGCAAGCACAAGCAACTTTTTGTGGACCTGTGAGATTGTCAGGTGGACAGGGTCATTGTCTCCCTTGGCCCCCCCACACACACAGAGCCCCACACACACACACATAGAGCCCCCCACACACACACAGCCCCACACACACACACACAGAGCCCCACACACTCACACAGAGCCCCACACACACACACACAGAGCCCCACACACACACACAGAGCCCCACACTACACACACAAAAAATCAAATGGCACACTTTTTTGCTTACATTTTCAATAAACAATTCCCCGTTAAAAAAAAATAAAGCTGTTTAAACTGTCCTCAAATAAACTTATATACATACAAACCACTCGGCTGCCTGCCTTGTGGTTTAACCCAGCTGTAGACCAAGAGCTTTATGTCGTCACACCATAAACATGCATAATAGACGTTAATGCCTTACACTTATCCTCATTTCAGTGACCACCATTCCCTACTAAAGAAAGTGTTACCAGGGATTTATAAATGAAGCGAGCGACCCAAAAACTAATAAAAAGGCCAAAACTTTTCTACAGCGCGCTCAAAAGGAGCAAAGTCATCTTTCCAACCTTCCTGCCTTCTGAACATGTTAAATCATTTTGAAAAAAAAAACACATCATTGCCCATTTCATACCCAAAGGCATCTGGATGACTTGCTCACTTAGTTCAAGAGACAAAAATAACTTTCTGTGACTAATGCAAGTACCAACAATTTTTTATCCTTAGTCAAGATTTGAAGACATGAAAACAGTTTATGTAGCAATTTTACGGAACCTTTGCACAACACACATACATTAAAAATAAAACGGATGAGAGCAAGGCTTGAGACAAGGATTCATTCAAGAACACACGAGCAGGCTATATGAATCACTCTGCAACTTCCCTAACCCAAAAGTCCAACAATTTTCAGCGGCTGGGGGCACCGCAAAACTGCATGTAAAGGTAAAACTCCACCTAAAGTAGCCATGGGCTCACGAAATATGCATGTATTCTAAAGAGAAACTGGGATTTCCTCAATCCAACTTATAGCTAGATATGTTTTCATCAAGGCGACGTCACAGAACTCCGTCCTTCGAAATTAAGGTTAATTATCTTCATCAGTGCTGCACTTTAAGAGAGCTGGGTCTCCCTGCAGAGTGTGAACTGACAGGTGGGCGCAGGTGTGACAACGTGAGGGTGCAAACAAATACAAACAATGTGAACATCTTTAAAAGGGAGGAGGGGCTAAAGGGGGTCATGGCAGAGGGTGGCAGTGGTGTAGCGAATAGTGCGGTAGAGTGACGAAAATTGGTAGAAAATTGGTAGAAGGGATGGGTGCAAGGTCACAAAGGGAATGACGGCTGGGTGGATTGACAGGTTGCAGGGTGGAACAGACACGGTAGAGCAGGGTCATATGGCCAAGAATTGTGGCACAAGTAACAGGTGGGCATATAGTGCGAATGAAGGGCGGCACAAGTAAGAGACAGGGGTTTATAGTAGGTATGAAGGCTGGCACAAGCACTATAGGTGGAGGTACTGCCAGGAGAGTGGTAAAGAGAAAATATAAATGGCACAGACTGGAAAGAGGGTGGTGGCACAGGAGTGTGGGTAGCAGTGCGAGCAGAGTGAAATAGGCACGGAGGTGGACTAGACCACCAGGAGGGTGCTAGAGGAAGCTGGCCATGTACAGGGAGTGAAGCCGAAGGGGAGGTGGTGTAGGCAGGAAGGTGAACAGTACAGAGATGGTGGATGCAGACACAGAAGCAGGGTGAGAAGGAGGGGTGATATGGAGAAGGAGGGGTGATATGGAGAAGGAGGGGTGTATAGACAAGAGTGAGGCTGGTACAAGGAGCAGCAGAGGTGTTGGGAGGACACCAAGCAATGCGGTGTGTGGGGATCGGACAGGCAGGAGGGGGCAGTGATACGGGAAGAAAATCGACGGGTAAGGTGGTGCAGATCAGAGTCAGGCAGTATAAAAGTGGGACAGGCCAAACGGAGGGTAAGGGTCCCAGCAGGGGGTGCGAGGGGATGGATAGGTGAGATCCTCCAGGCAGGGAGGCGAGTGTTGTACTTGTAACAGCTGTACGAGGAGATGGTGCAAAGGCTAGGCCAGCACAGACCCTCTGGACCCCCGTTCTCACTCACCGCGAGCCTTCTTGGTTGGAAACAACCGCTCAGCCTTCTCTAGGAAATGCAGCGCCTTGTCTTGATGCCCGTTCTGGATGGCAGTTAACACTATGGCAATACAGCGCTCTGCTTCGTCCCTGTTCGATTCCATTGCGGAAACAGTCATCGGGAGTCCTGGCTCCGGCCGACGCCGCCTGCTGATGACGTAAACCGATTGGAAGAGTGATGCAGTACAAAGGCGTCACCAGTTTCAGTGCTGACTGATGCTGTTTCTTCTGACCATGGAAACGAAAGAAGGACTTTGTGCCTCCTGTGGGCGCATCCTACCGAAAGCCACATCTCACGTTGACTTCTTAGACACACATACTTGCTTACGTTTGGAAACACTGTTGCTGCCAAGCAATAACACGTTTTCACATATTACAGAAGGAACTTATTACTTATCTGCTGATTGGTATTTAAAGAGAAGGCATCGGACTGGGAGGGGGGTGGAAGGGACGGGGAGAAATGCCGCGGCTGCGTATTCTCGGCTCTGGCAGGGCCGCGAGAGGCTGCAGGAGGCACCCTGACCCAGGCACCCTGACTTCTGCATTTGTGTGAAAGGAGGAACATGTGGACGCGTTCCATTGAGGCAGAAAACAGTGGTTTGTGTAAATTTGTGCGGTTTGTAGAGGTAAATAAGGATTATTGATACAGGCAGCTGGCTCTTAACACCAAAACATATATACTGACAGCAACAGGGCCCTCTGGGACTACAGACAGATATAGGCAGAGAGACGGTTCTTAACACCAAAACATATATACTGACAGCAACAGGGCCCTTGCTGACTACAGACACATACAGGTGGGGCAGCTGGCTCTTAACACCAACACATATATACTGACAGCAACAGGGGGCCCTCGCTGACTACAGACACACAGAGGTAGACAGCCGGTTCTTAAAACCAAAACATATATACTGACAGCAACAGGGCCCTCGCTGACTACAGACACATACAAGTGGGGCAGCTCGCTCTTAACACCAAAACCATGCTGACATCAAGGGAGACCCCTCGCTGACTACAGACACACACAGGCGGACAGCTGGCTCTGAACACCAAAGCATGCTGACATCAAGAGAGGAGCTTTCACTAATTTGGACACCTACACAGTGACAGGGAGGGGTGTCCCTCGCTAGGCACAGAAATACACTTTAACAATGAACAGTGCCTCTCAGTGACCATCCAAACGTACTCATAACAAGTGAGAGCCTCTAGCCTGACCACAGAAACACAAATCCGATATGGGATACCACGCATTTACCTCATTATAAATAAATCCACCACGCTACCCAATTCAAAGCATGACGATGATAAAATGCACTATGCTAATGAATGTGTGCGCGCACACAGAGCTTCACAAACTCTGCTTGTTTATGAGGCACATAAAAACAAGCTAACGAAAAGAGAGTGAGAGCAGCCCTGTTCTATTCTTCTGATCCAATGATCAGAAAGAAGTAAAGTGACAAAATGTCTTTTTAAAAAAAATTCTATTCAGGCCACCTCTGAGGGATTTCGTTTCTATGTTTCCCTTTCTCGATCTGTCAGGAAAACCTGTGGAAAAGTGCCAGGCCAAGGCGCCGAGCTGTGGGCCCGCGCCCCCGACGGGCAGAGTCGCTTCCAAGCAAGCCTAGCACCTGAGGCCTCGGGCCACTTGCTACCTTTAGGGTAAGTGGCACCGAGTCGAGCTGCCGGCCTGGGGAGAGGGTGTGCTCGACGGCTGGGCCGAGGTGATTGAAGACATGTGTGCCCAGCACCTGGGCCCTCCTGTCTGTTGGCACGGGATGCACGCTCATCCCAGGCATGGAGATCGCCGTCTGTTCCGCACCTGGCCTCTTGGAGAGGTGCGCCATGCAGGGGCAGGAATCCTGCACTGGACCGGGGAGCTTGCCCCTCGACCACGACGCACTCCTTACCATGCAGCTGCAGTCGCATCCCCACTTCCACCATGGCAGAAGGGAGGGAGGGGGGGGGGGCTGCATCTGAACCCCGTCCAAACCATGCCCGGGCCGCAGCTACTGCCGCCGTGCCCGAGGGGGCTGGGCATATGATGGGTTGGCGTCCACAAAGGCTCGTCTGGCTGCCCAGAAAGTCTGGGCTATCCACGACACAAATGAGCGTAGAAGGGTGGAGAGTGGGCACAGGCGAAGCCTTTTGAGCTCCTCAGCCATAAACTAGACTGGCCCTGTGTCTGCTACGTTTGCTACCAGCAAAGAAAAGAGGCTGCTTTCACGCTTCTCCATCACAGGGCAAGTCACGTACACTGCACACTGCACAAATTGGGAGGGGGGTGGAAGGGACGTAGAGAAATGCCGCAGCTGCGTGTCCTCGGCTCTGGCAGGGCAGTGAGAGTCTGCAGGAGGTTCCTGACGAGAAAGGAGCATTACGTGAACCCACCCGCCTGCCCTAGCTCCTAGAAAAAAATGGCGGCCGCAAACATCCTGGAAAAAAAAAAAATAAGACAACACCCACCGCCGCATGACGTTCTGAAAGGGCAGAATGCGAAAAAATCTACGGAACGCCCACGAATCTGGTCAGAGAATAATGGACAGATCTCTCTTCCAATGGCTAGCCTCCATTTATAGAGCTAGCCAATGGAAGAGAGAGGCGGGACAAAGCCCTTTACTGTCTAACATAAGATTACGCCTGCGCGAACACTGCTGTGCAGTGGACGCCAGGCGAAACCTAAAAACGCTTAAGAAACGGCTAACTAGGAATATGTAGTCTTGCATGGTGATGAAAATTCAGGTATCAGGAATGAAATAAACAATACTAATCTATACAGCACAGAGGCATATGCAAGAAGCACAGATAGTGCACAAAATGGGAGGTTAGGGTTTCCAAGCGCTTGGACCTGTGGACTCCAGCAACGGGGTAGACAGCTGGACGAGCCCAGGTGCCAGAGGGAACACATCACAGGCTTGGAGCAGCGCTGGGAATCAGACCAGGGTAGAAGTCAGCTGGACGGTGAGGTCATGTCAAAGTTCAGGAAATTGCCACCACTCACAGAGTAAACAGGAAGCAATGAGGCAGAGATCCCTGCAAGTCCCTGGGAGACCGAGAAGAGCAACAAATTAATCACACTGCCCTTCTCTTCTAGCAGTTTCATAATGCAGATCTGCCCTCCTCACCCTTACTGCCAACCGGTGAAACTACATTTGTGCACAGTGGAGCGACTCGCCGACTGTAACTGTGCACCTACGCATACAAAATATAAAACCACAAAGGTGTCTGCTGGTGGATTGAAATGAAAACAATCCATTTTTCAAACAAAACATGCCGTGCATGCAGCTGATATTTGCCAGAGTCTCTGTTTGCAGTGTTTTTAGAGCTGTGAGCGCCCATTCCTCGTTGTGTACCCAGAATGCTACATGGCCACCAGAGAAGGATCAGGGTTGATAAACGAATATGTCCGAAATTTGACATTCCTTTAGTTTGTGCAGGCATCCGCGCCTATTTTGCAATTTCATTTGTTAATCTTTACCACACTTGCTGTTTTATGTGTAACAGCGCCAATCGAAAACACTAAATACAAATCCATTACACCCCACCAACAACGATAGAGGGTGACTCGTACATTTCAGCGTGGTATAAACCAAGATGTCAAGCAAGTGACAGATGCCGATGTTCGCCATCTGGATTTCATATTTTAGGGGGTTGGAGAATTTCGCGTGAAGTGGAACTGAAGGCGGGTGGCCATCCGGTCCGCTTGTGCCAGACCACCCATTTTTGTTGCAGTGTATTCACTATTCATAAGCCCAGTGCAAAAAGTCCCCACATTCACGCTTGGAGACATCAACATGGACGGAGTCAGAAATCAAGTTAGTGCCTCACAAATCAAATCCCTCGTCGACCTCCTAGGAACTTGACATTGGCAGGCGCCTGGTCGGGAGGTACGAACGGGGAGTGGGGAGGCATTTAATTGAATGATTAATTAAATAAAAACAAATAAACGTACCAGGCATTTCCCGCTCCGGTCCCACGTCGCATCACGTCTCCTCTCACGAGACATCAATGGAACTAACTTCTCTCCGCTCTTTTGCTGGAAGTTGACTGGCAAATCAGAAGACTGGATGCGACTGGGGGCGGCTACTCGGCTGTATCCAGGCATGCAACAGGGCATCGGGCGATTGTACGTCACCGCCGAGCAGGATCCCATCTTCAGACTCCTGCACTACACTAGGCATGCGCAGCATACCTAATGTAATGTCAATGGAGTTGGGTGCTGAAAAACCAAAGCGCTCGTCTCGCAGATGCGCAGTCGGAGTCCAGTTCTGGACTCCTGTTGTTTTCGCCTGCATGCACTGTGCGTTTGTTGACTCATGCGCACTTTCACCTGTGAAGCAGCTGCCAGCACAGGCTGAAAATGTAAACAGACGAATTGTCAAAACTGTCAATTCATCTGCTTACATTCTTGCTTTGCTGCCCGATTCAGTGCTTCATGATTGCCTAGTGAGGCGCTGCCCCAACGCCCCAATGGACCAGCCGCCCCCTTCTGCGCAACAGCAAGCAACGAGAGCCCCCATACATCCTTTTCCGAGATCACAAGCTGCACTCTGGGGCATTACAGGAGTGCTCACGGAAGTGCCAAGCAAGCCTCTTGGCGCTGCCCATCCTGCGAGCAGTGAAGAGGAAAGCCCACTCCATAGATAGTGACTGCAATGTGCCGCGAGTCATAAGAACAACACTCTCCAACCATCGCCTGACATTGCCTGACATCTCTAGTGGTGGCAAAGAGCACAACAAACACATATTATTTCTTTCTTTGTCTCTTTGTCTCTTGTCTCTTGTTTCAAAAGGCTGACATAATTGCCAGCAGACACACTGTCCTTCACCATAGCTTAAATACATTGGGTAAGCCAATAGCTCTAGCTAAACACTTATGAAGTCCCAAAGGCGAGACCTATTGGCTAATCCAATGCTTGTATGGAAAGGGTTTGTTAAATTAAAGGCGGCCCTATCTTCTAAAACACGCAGCAGAAAATAAGCATTCATATATATACACATATGTATATACAGACTGACCTTAGAACCAATGTAGGCGCTATATGTGTGCACAGGTGCACCGGAAGCATGCTCTTTTAACAGCAATTATTCCAAGCAGAGGTTCTAAAAGTTATAGTTTATAGGCAAAGATTCTTTAAACACAAGTCAGCCGGTCAAAAAAAGTCTCTCAAAGAATGTTCACTAGTCTCTGACGTAATTAACCCCACTAGAGCAGAACAGGGCGGTTTAATTGGCATGATTGAAGGCAACTTAGTACATCAAGAGTACATTTCAAGAAGATAAGTCACTCTCCAAATGATGCACACAGCCAACCACTCCCAAAATCAGGAGGGAATTGAAAGTTCTAGTACTCTTCATTACGCACTTAAAGTTGAAATGGATATAATTTCCCAATTTTCTCTCAAGTGCGCCGCATGGTTTTAAATTGTAATAACTGAACTACTTTGGTAGAAATTGGTTTTGATCCGTTGTCCTCTGGTATATACACAACACTCAGCAACAGGTGCATTAAACCCACTGAACTATCAATAAACCTCACTAAAGGTTTACCCACAGGCACAGCACCCCAATAAATAACACTGTGAGAAAGACAGTGATGTGCAGTGTACACAATATATAAATGTACTGTTTATGCAGTGTCCAAAAAGATGTCACAAATAACATTATCGGTCGAAATCCTAAACATACATTTAGAAATATGTATGCAGCGCATCGAAGTGCTTGGATGAAAACGCTAATTACAATACAGTTTTGTATATAATTGTGTTGTATTGAATTGTAATATTTCGATAGGGCTTCAGTAGCCTAACTGGGTCACAAAGCACCCATTACGATGTGTTGGTTTAATGGACATGTGTGACAGACCAGTGTATAAAGACAAGTTGAGTTTAATCACGCACTAGCCACCGGAGTGGTACACTATGAGATGAAATGTGGGCTAAGGATCACCGTTCTTGGGTTCAAATATTACAAATCTCGATGCCCTAGCTTCCCTAAATTGTGTGACCCTGGGCAGATACATTTATTTCCCCGAGCCTCAATTAATAACTAAACTAATTGTAAGACTGGTTGCCCTGTCTGAGGAGGTGGGATTGGGAGTTGGACATGGGGGGTAGGAAGGGGAGGGAGCAGCAACATACAGCAGTTGGAGGGGGGGCATGCAGTCTAGAGTGCATGGCAAAAAGTACCAAAAAAAAGGTACCTCATGCAATACACGGGCAGTGGATGGGCACTGGTCACAAACAGGAAGCTATGACAGAACAGAAACCCTGGATAGAAAGCAGGAGGCCCCAATAGTCTGGAAGGCGCAGAAGGTGGGACGAACAATGTCAAAGGAAACAAGAGTTACGTGGAAGCCAACCAGTGTTAAGTATTGGTAAGTAATGGGCAGGCTCTAAGCCCATGTTTAAGCCGTTTTAGGTTGCAGCCTACCAAACAGTACAGCTGTCTGGTTTGCTAAAGACATTTTGACCAAGGAATGTATTCTGCGTGTTGATTACCTTTGAAATTGTGGTTTGTAACTCACATTTTCTGGCTTTCTATTTGCTGGCTTTATTTGCTTTAGGCTCTCCAGGTTCAGTTAGTCCCTCCTGTTGCCTAAACAGAGTTTACTGTATTCTTCCACAAACTCCCTTTTTCTGTAAACAGGCCTTTAAATCTTGTTCTTATCTTGTCACATTTGCTGTGTATTCAAAGACCGAGGTCAAATGTCAGGCACTGTCTTCCAGGAGCACTTGTTTACTTTACTTTCTCTGACTTCAAAGTAAGAGGATTTATGTGACAATCTTGCTGAATACTGGGGCCAGGAAAGAGTTTTTTTCTAGCACATGAAAACATTTCAATGAACTGTGTTAGTATTTCAGAAAATTTCAGAATTAGGAACACAAATGAAGCACATTTTTTGTTATTTCAGAACTGTGTTGCAAACAAATATTTTAAAATGATCAAAACAAATCATTACACTAGGTGATGCAATTTCCACACATTTTGTTTGTGCACAGTACAGTTTTATTAGTAAAAATGTATGTCTGTGCAAATGTAATGGTCATTTCAATTGAAAATGTCATCTGTAATGGCAGTGCACTACCATATCATGCAACCCACTTCACTCTACTCTGCACCACACCACACCACTGCACTCTACTCTGCACAACTTCACATTACACCACTCCACGCCACTGCACTCTACACCACTGCACTCTACAGCACTGCACTCTACACCACTTCAGTCTAGGCCACATCAATCTACTCTGCACAACTCCACTCTATGCCACTGTACTCTATGCCACTCTCCAATACTGCACTCTATGTCACTGCACTCTATGCCGATATCCTCTACATCAATGCACTTTACTCTGTAACACTCAACTCTATGCCCCTGCACGCTACGCCAACCCACTGTATGCTACTCTAATCTACTCTGCAACACTGCACTCCACACCACTTTATCCTACACCATTACACTCTATGCCACTCTACGCAACTGCACTCTAACCTGCACTGCTCCACTCTACACCACTTCACTCTACTCTGAAAAATTCTACTCCTCACCACTGAACTCTATGCCATTCTTCTCCACTCTGCGCCACTCCACTCTATGCCACTGCACTCTAAACCACTCCATTCTCAACCACTGTACTCTACACAACTGCACTCTATGTGACTGCACTCTATACCACTGCACTCTATGCACCTCTATTCTCAACCACTGCACTCCAAACCAATGCACTCTACACGACTGCACTCTATGCCAGTGCACTCTACGCCACTCTATTCTCAAACACTGCACTCCAAGTCAATGCACTCTACACAACTGCACTCTATGCCACTGCACTCTACTCTGCATAACTGTTCCCTCTGTCACTGCTCTTAATGACACTCTACTCCACTCTACACCACTCCCCTCTGACACTGTACTCTGCAACACTGCACTCTCCACCACTGAACTCTCCACCACTCTACTCTACACTACTCCAGTCTATGCTATTCCATTCTCCGCTACTCCACTCTACAAAACTCCACACTATGCCACTCCAATGCACTACATTCTCCGCCACTCCTCTCTACAACACTCTACTCCACCCTTCACTATTCCACTCTATGAGACTCCACGCAACTATCCCCTACACCACTAACTTTTAGCCACCCTGAAGAGCATCCACGCTGGTGACCAACATGGCTAAAACATATTGGCAAAGCCAATAGCTCCTGCATAGGTGAGACCTATTGGCATTGCTAGTTCGCTGACAGTGACTGCCCACTGTTCAGACGAAACCTAAAAACGAGTCCTGGTGTCCAAACTGTGTGCAGGTGGGCCCTCACATTAAAAACTGTTTGTGATACCACTGCTGGGGAGGGCCCTTTTGCTGAACAATGTTGTGGGTGGTGTAAGAATTAACTGACCGCTAATAAATGGCAGAGGCGCGGCTGCAGGTAAAGCATTTATTTAGCTTGGAGTAATCGAGAGCGCCGGGAACCGCGTCCGCTCAGTTCGCGGGCTCCGCACATCTTGCAACATGGCGGTCACGCTCTGCGTTGCTACATCAGGGCGTAACGACTAGAGCACGACACTACAGATGGCTGAATAATGTTTCAAACGCGTAAATATGAAGAGGTCCATAGCAAGGGTGCTACGTGCCCCAGTGCGAACTGCTAAATAAACGCTCAAGGCTGGGAGTTCAATTCAGCCATAACTGTTGAATGCGCATGTGCGGTGTGAGGGTGTGCACTTGGGAATGTTCACTTAGGAAAGCAAAAACTCTAGGGCCCTGGGTGCAGTGGGCCCCTGGCACTCCTCACCCCACTGCCACATAATTTGCAGCACTAGTGGATAGTAGCTACAACCCTGCTAAGGGGTTGCACGTTTCAAACTCTGATGAGAACATATCTTGGAAGTAAATATCCCTACTGTAACCGCGCGCGCACACCAGACTGAGGAGTTGCACGTTCGTCGGGGCAGTCAGATGGCTCCGCGTGCATGCAGTATATAAACAAACTGAGGTTCGAGGTAAGCCTGCAGCAGATGCCAGTAAATAGATCTGAAACATGGTAAAAAAAATGCAGATGAAGAAATGTCGATAGTAGCTGCAATAAAAACAAACGAAGCTCATAATTCGACCTAGCAGAGAAGAAGAGAATGTACATTTACATTCAATAACAACAAACGCGTCTCCAAAATGCCAAGAGCTACCAGCATCCCATTCTCTGGTTTTGATACTTTTAAAATATTTTGTTATTTTCGTATGTTACTTTGGCTGAAACCTCCAGTCATATGAATATATGAATAACTGCCAAGCGCTGGACTGCCTCTTCCAAGGCGCAGTATCTTTGCACGGGTCACAGAGAGAACTTGAGTACAATTCAAGCAAACAGAGAAGTTACCTGCATATTAATACCCTACATTAACCTTATGCCCTCCCGTAATTAAAACTGCCCAATCCGGATTTTGGGGGCCCCTGTTTGGAACAGCTTTGAATTTATGGTCCAATTTCAGATCTTTCATGCCCTCCTTGGCCAGGTCACTCACTGACAGTGCACATGCAGACTTTTCCATATTCTAAAGTTGTTACATGTAATATTCAGGGATAGTGAACTGTATTTCAATATTGTAACACAGCAGCAGCTCACTAATATTACTGCAAATAATCTCTGTGACACCCTCCCATTTCTCAAATGTGGGATCCTGTTTTGATATTAAACAAACTTTTTTTATGGAATTTACATGAAACATAAACACAACATTTCTCTGGAAATGTCTGTAATAGACTCTCACACATCACTCACATTAAAAATAGATTAAAGGGAAACAGTATTTAAAACAATCTGTTTTAGAATCATTCAAGTTTGGGGCGTGGCTAGCGCTCAAGGAAGATGGTGGCGCTTCTGTGACTCACCCAGGAAATTCCATGTGTTTACAGTTTTAAATAAAACGTTGAAAAATTTAGTAATTCATGTGTATATGACTCAACACTATTGATATCATGGGTGTATAATTTGGCCTAGAGGGATATGGTTTGGCCTAGGCCATAATATACCCCAGCGTATAAATTGGCCTAGGCCATAATATACCCGGGTATGATCTAGCGTAGGCTGTTTTATCCCGGGTATACTCTGGCCTGGGGATATACTAAGGCCTGCTTCCCCGGGAAGGTGCGCAGGCTTGAGGACTTGACAGCTCACCCAGCGCCCACGAGCAGCTAATAATGGTCTCGCGGCTCCTTCAACAAGGAAGGAATAAAGGAAGTGAGTACCATCCCGTGCAGCACCCTGCCAGCTACACGCTTTCCCCTCATGGCTTCCAGCAGCTCCGTCGGTCTGATGCCCACCATGTTGAGCTCCTGACAAGAGAGCAGCAGCGTGAAGACTCTCTCTTCAACAATCTAACAGTATGCAACTTAGACAGTTTACGGCTATTCTCTCACATGTTTCTACCAAACAACTTTGAGATATGAAACTCTCAAGCTTAATACATTTTATATAATGCTGTAATTTCTGAAGCAACAGATGCCAGTCATACAAGAGATATCCATGAACACTACCTGAACTCCCTACCTCCTCACGGAATATCTGCAGAAATATACTACTGGACGCTCTCCTCGCTTGCATATTTTCCACTTTAGAGGTAAACAGTAACCCCTTTTTGGAGCATTTATCCATACGCTGCGCCTCACTGATTTTTCTCATTTTGTATTTAAATATTTGTAGTGTTACTTCAACAAAATACTACACAAAATTGCTACTCGTAGGTATTTACACGAAAAGTATTTTGTCCTGTTCCTTACTACTTCCTTATATGGTCAAGCTGAAAAAAGCGAAAACTCTGCTGACTCCCGTAACGGATGACTTTACAACGCATGCTTTTACATCGCATGCTTTTACAACGCGGTTTTTACAACGCATACCATTACAACGCATAGTGCTTTTAGGCGCTGGATAGTGAATTGTTTAATTTACTATTCCGCGGTTTTTACAACGCATACCATTACAACGCATAGTGCTTTTAGGCGCTGGATAGTGAATTGTTTAATTTACTATTCCAACTCCAGTCCCCGTGGATAGTAGGGAAGGTGTTGGATAGTACATTAAACCTATTCCCTATCCTAGAGCGCCCCCAGCGCAATGCGTTGTAATGGTTTGCGTTGTAAAAGTTGCGTTGTAAAGGCACTGCGTGGTAAAAGTTGCGTTGTAAAGGTTGTTTACCCCCTCAACACATAAGTTTCTAACCCGCTCGAACTTGCCTCAATGGAAAACTCTATAAATTCACCACCTGAAGGCGCCTCTTCATCCACTTTTAATGCACCTTCTGCTGCTAGCAAAGCACCAAGTAAGAGCTTGAAAAAAAATCCTCCACCTCTACCAAAGCAGACCTCAACTGTCTCCACCCTTTTCACCCGACAACATTTTTCTGCGGAGCCTATCTACCGAATATGAGGCAATCACAAATACAAATCATAGATCTGTTCCAAGCAGTAGCCTTTCAACAGATAACAAAAAACTGGAAGGATACATCTAAACTATCATATTTAGCTTGGTGGTACGCTGTCTGCCATAATCACAGATTGGACACAACTTTTATATTCCCTATATCTCTGGCTAAGAAACATTTACAACTGAGGTGTCCTGTCACACAGTTTTTAGATAATAGCGCAACAAAAATCTTTCACTCCTATCCCCTTTACAAGAAGTTGCTCAGCCTCCCTGACTTCCATTATATTGAGAATGCCATTATTTAGCATGTTTTCTCTTTCTGTATTGTTCATATACTTGCATCTTTTTAGTATATAAAATATTTCTCCTTATTTCTTCCTATAGTAACACCTTCAAAACCAGCTCTCTGTATTTCTTAAAATATTTTCTTTTTCTCTCTTAAATATAATGTGTAACATTAGTATTATTTCCTATGTAATGTTTGATGTCTAATTGTACGAAGTATAGATGTTTACTCAATTTCTCTTAATAAACTTACTTTTGAAACTTAAAAAAGGTAATCAGGTCAAGACTGTGCAGAACAGAGCTGGATTTTTCAGGGGGGGCTGAAAGACTGGGGCCCTGGGCCAGAGCCCACTTTGCCCATTCCATAAAACGTCTGCCACCCCAGAAAAATAAGCAGTATTCTAACACACTTGAAATCATAAGGGGCCGCAACCCCACCCAATCGCTTTTCACTAGCCTAGTCATATTGTTTTGCCAAGCGTCACGAGCACATGTATTCGAGACACAGCATAGGCAGCAGCAGCAGAAGGTGTCCAACACAGACAGCAGCAGGTAAAGCACAGACAGCAGCACACACTGCCTCGCATACAGAAGAGGCACAGCAGGTACAGCAGCAGTGGAAGGTGCCCAACAAATACAGAAGCAGGTAAAGCATAGACAGCAGCACAAACTGCCTCGCAGATAAAGGAACTACAACAGGCGCAGCAGCAGTGGTGTTGAAATCTAGTTTGTGAGCTGAACATCATCTGCGCCATCTTGTCCATTTCCCCAGACACACGCACAAATATGCACAGCAGCCATTTTAGGTGCCATGGCCTCTCTGCCTACTTCCGATAGCCAGCGCGTCTCACCCCCTCACTCCCCGGCCTCTCAAGCACACACACCCCCCCCTTTTTGACAGCCCCCGGTCTCTCCTGCTTGGGCCCTAAACACACCTCCAGCGCGACTCTGCCTCCGAGCCACGTCCCGTGCTGAACCCCCACACCCTTTCATCTCATTCATAAAACAGGCCCTTTGACAACCTCTTCCTCCTTGCCCGATTGTTCGGCCTGATCCCAGACCATCGCTTAGCCCAGCAGATGCAGTTTATCACCCCTACAGTAGGACCTCGCCTCACTTCAAAGGAGCGGGGATTAATCAATGCCCTCACACCCCAGATCCGATCGATTACCCACATTTCTGTTCCCAGCGGAATGTCCAGCTGCGCGATAGCCATCATGCTGAGATTAGGGGTGGGGACTCCCACTGTAGATATGTGTGGGAACGGGCTTGAACCGGGGATTCCAAAGATGCCTTTTCCGTACTTCAAAGCAATACCACGGATGTCACAAATGTAATAAAGCCATAAAACTGTGTATAAGAGGCCAGGCCTCAGAGATGCGGTTAGAGCACCTCGAAACGATACCTCGTTGTCTGATCTGATGTGTTCTGCTCCGTCGGAAATAAACTCCTGATTCCTGCCTTCCAGTCTCCAGCGCCTGCCTCTTTATTTGATAATTCGTGAGTTGGGTGAGAAGCGGCTGACGCCGGGCAAACCTTGAAAGGGGTAATCGACCCGATCTGCCTGAACCCTTTTGTTTAACAATTGGCGTCCCAAACGTGGGGCCCATCAGCGACACGTGGATCCAGTGGGAGAGGTCCTGACGACGGATTGAACGACTGCAACGATCGGGAAGTGCACCTGCCCGATAGACCCTCGTCTGGCAGCCGATCATCCGAACTTTACTGGTTCCGAACAGACCTCTCTCGAGTGATCTACGGTCCTGACTGGGAACCATCAAGAGTGCCGCGACAGAAGATAGCGATACAGAAAAGGGGGTGGTGATGAAGATAGAGGACGATCGGGCGCTGGAATCGGAAGACAGGAAACTGTCCATGCGGTCCGGGTAAGGTCGTGTAACACGACAAACTGTGAAATATTTGATTGGTTGATTGGAAAATACTAGTATTACTCTCCGAATTGTTGGTTCTCTTGGAGATTCTCTGTCTGCAAACGGAGAGGAATAGAAAGTATTCCCTCTTCCTTTGCAGGTAGTGAAGGGTAGGTAACGCAGGCTTTTGCCCCCGTTGTAACCCGTCGTGCCTATCTTTCCCCCCCACTGATTGATTGTTTGCCCGAACATTGTTTGTTCGAGGATTGTTTTCTCGAGAATTCTCTGTCTACAAACGGGGAAGGATAAAAGTATTCTGTCCTCCTTTGCAGATAGTGAAGAATAGGTAACGCAGGCCTTTGCCCCCGTTGTAACCCGTCGTGCCTATTTCTTTCTCGCCACTGATTGTTTGATTGAACGGACATTAATTGTTCGATATTGGTTCTTTGGAGGTATTCTCTGTGTACAAATAACGTGGAATAGAGATATTCTGTCTAGTCTTTGTAAGCAGTGAAAGGATAGGTAGTGCAGACTTTTGTCCCCATTGTAACCCGTCATGCCTATCTTCTCCCCATTGTTCAGTAGTTGGTTCAACCCGGACCGCTTATTAGAGGTGGATCATCCGGCTCCTCTGGAGGGCACCCCTAATAAGGACATGTTTTTAAAGTATGGACTAGTCGCCGTAGCTTATAGTAAGTTATGGCATAAATATACTAAAAAGGATCAGGAAAGTCAGTGGCCACTGATAGGATCCTTCGATGACGCAAAAATAAGCGTGCTGGAAACAGCCCTTTGTAACAATAAAACAACGCCCACTATGCTTGATAGTTTCGGCATGTGGCGCAAAGAAACAGAACAACGAAAGAAAAGAGAAGAAGCAAGAATAGGAAAAGAGTTACGAAAGGCAGCCCACCTGACCACTAAGAAATTAAAAGAAGAAATAAAAGAAAGAAAGGAGGCCAGACAAAAGCAGGAATCTGAGGCGGCAGGCCAATGCCCTGTTAGGACCCCCTCTACGCTCTACCCTGAGCTACCCTCCAAACAACGGGCGAACGATGAGTTACTGCTAGGTCCTCCGATCATCTACATGCCCCCCCCATATGCCCCCTCCCAACCTCTAATACAGCACCTGCCAGCTCCGAGTGCAAATGAGAATGACCGTGGAGCTGGTACCCCAGCCCTCACGGCCTCCGCACCAACCGCATTAGTAGCGACATCAGATGAGCTCGAGACTAGCAAGCCGCCACCAGCCAGACCGAGTAGATTGAGCAAAGATGAGCGAGATGGAATTGACAAGATAGTAAAGACACTGGTAGAACGGAAGGAGAGCGAAGAATACACGATAGATATGCACAATTCACATGCCGGTAGTCACAGACGGCATTTCGTTTTACGGTTTAGCTACCACACTCTGAACGCATATGAGGATAGGTATCAGAATCAGGGTCCTGCTAAGCTGACAGCTTTATATAGAAAAGTCAATGTTGGAGACGAGGCTGAGCATGACGTGACGGACCTCTTCATGCAAACGCTTGAGGTCTTCCGCCACCTCACGGAACAGAAACCAGAAGTTAAGATTGCAGTCCCTGACCCGACTGGGCCCACAACAGAAGTGGCCACCACTATGATGCCTATCAGAGAAGCCACCCCCTACTGGATTCCCCTGCGAGGTCAGGGAACCAACGACGATATCAACCACGCAGATGCAAAGGGGAGGGTTGTGTACAACTGGGTTTATCAACCATGGGATCGGCAAGATATTTTAACTTTTAGACAAACCCTGCCCGATTTAAGAAAGAACACGACAGCATTTTATACCGAACTAGGTACAGCCTTGGGTTCAACAATAATGACTCTAGCGGACATTGACTTGTTTTTCGGGCTATGTCTGCCGGCTGACGTGTGGAAGCAAATCCGGAAAACCGACCACACAGATCTGTTCGGACATACCTGGAATCAACTCAGTGAACTAGATAGACAGCGAGAGCCCGGAAAGAAACCTGTAAAAGACATACTGGAACTCCCGGACAAAATAGTTCAAAAGCTAAAGACATTGATCCCAGAGAAGAAGGTAGACTGGTCGATAGTCACGGCTTGCCGTCAGAAACCCCAGGAAGACGTATCAGAATACTTCTCCCGATTTGAAACAGTGTTCTCCGACTACAGTGGCCAAGACATGACCACTGCAACCGGACAACACCTATTCGTGCAAAACTACGTAAAGGGTCTATCGCAAGAGGTCTCCCAGAAATTACAGACGAGCGAGAGTAGTTGGGGGGCCTCCAAACCTGCAGCTATCCTTCAGATGGCTCAGTACTACGAACACCAAAAGAACGAGAACGATAGGGCGACAGAGAAAAAGAAAAAGGACTTGAAAGAACGAGTGATGATTGCTCAATTACAAGGAGTGACAACAGGAAGGGAACAGTATAGAGGAAACTACCAGTCGAATGCCCCTAGAAATCCACCCCCTAGAGACCGCACACCCACACCCGGCGCTCCACGAACAGACCTCGATGAGAACCAGTGTGCGGTTTGCAAAGGATTTGGCCATTGGAAGTCTCAATGTCCGGTTCTCCTGGAAATGATTAAAAATAAAGAGACGAGGGACATGACGAATGGCCCCAGGACTAGAGGGCAGGGACGAGGGCACACCCACGACACCAACAATGACAGACCTGGCAGACCGAATACGTTTGACCGTCCCCGACAGAATCAGTGCCAACAGTCTGACTGCGACAATACCCGCGACTTTGCATAGGACTGCCAAGGGCAAGGAAGGGATCCAGTCGAGCTCTATGTTGACCAGCAAGGTCCTTATGTCACCGCTAAGGTCCTAGGTACAAAGTCTCCATTTCTGGTAGACACTGGCACGACACGTAGTGCGTTATCTAAACGACTGATTCCAAGGGCACCCTTGTCTGGCTCACACATAACATCAATAGGCTTTGATGGAACGCCCTCCACTAACCCCTTATCCGCACCGGTCTCCTTCGACTTGGACAGTAACCCCACTGACACGACGTTTCTGCTTTCCTCCAATACCCCCGATGCCATTATGGGACTTGACTTACTGAAACATTTCCGAGCTACTATCAGGTGTTCACAAGACGGAGTTCGAGTCATTCTGTACGATAACCCGACTCGGCTCAGACCTCATCCCGCACGACACATGTTCTCCATCTCTGACACTGACGCATCCTTACTTGACTCTCTACCTCTGTATCTGTGGGCTAAAACTGACGCTGATGTAGGACGAATGATGATCGACCCCGTGCGCATAACTGTTCGCCAAGATGCGATACTCCCAAAACTCCCACAGTATCGGATATCGCCCGAAGGTGAGAAGGCATTGGTAATGATAATCCAGTCCCTGGTAGAGGCAGGAGTGGTAGAGGAAGTAGTCAGCAATATTTGCAACAGCCCTATCCTACCCATTGTGAAGAAGCAAGGCGAGGGAGATGAGAAAGCGTACCGCTTCATCATCGACCTTCGAGAGGTCAACAAGGTAGTTGTACCTCAGTACCCCGTAGTCTCAGATATCGCCACCATTCTGACCCTGATTCCTTCCACAGCCACCACCTTCACTGTAATAGACCTCAAGAACGCTTTCTTCTCCATCCCTATCCACCCAGACAGCCGCTACCTTTTCGGCTTCACGTTAAAATCCCGCTCATATAGATTTTGTAGAGCTCCCCAAGGTTACACTGAAAGTCCCAGCATCTATAGCCAGGCCCTCAAGAGACAGCTGGACGCCGTTCAGCTACCGGAGGGAGTGGTGTTGATACAGTACGTCGATGACATCCTTTTGGCGGCCGACACCACTCCCCTTGCAGTCACAGCCACCATCCAACTCCTGCTCTTCCTCGCGGAAAATGGCCACAAGGTCTCCAAGAAGAAGTTGCAATTCTGCCAACCCCAGGTCACCTACCTAGGCCACCTCTTGTCCAAAGACGGGAGAAAGCTTACACCCGATCGAATTCAGGCAATTCTAGAAACCCCTGTCCCAAAGACCCAGAAACAAGTCCGCTCCCTGGTAGGCCTCACCTCCTTCTGCCGGCAGTGGTTGCCAAATTTCAGCCTCATTGTAAAGCCACTACTTTCCCTACTAGCCAAAGATGTCCCCTTCCCACTCCCTTGGACCCCCGAATGCCAATCCTCCTTCAAAGAACTTCGAGACGCCCTTTGTTCTGCGCCAGTCCTAGGAACCCCCGATTACACCAAGCCCTTCTCTCTCTACACTCACGAAAGGGAGGGGTGCGCTTTGTCTGTCCTAACTCAAACTATTGGCCCCAAACAACGACCATGTGCCTATTTCTCTGCCACCCTTGACCCCGTAGCGAGAGCCTTGCCTGCCTGCCTTCGAGCCGTAGCTGCCGCTGCTGTCTCTATCCGACAAAGTGAGGGGATCGTACTCTCGAATTCCCTCACGGTATTAGTGCCCCATGCTGTTGACACCCTCCTAAACCAGACTAAGACGCAACACCTGACTAGCGCACGACTGACCGGATACGAACTGACTCTGCTTGCACCCCACATCACGCTGAAAAGATGCACCACACTGAACCCAGCCACCTTGTTGCCCCTGCCCGAAAATGACCCAAATGTCCCCCCCATACATGACTGTGTGACCCTCACAGACGAACAGACTAGGAGTAGAGTTGACCTCCGAGACACCGCCTTCACAGACCCCGACGGAGAGCTATGGGTAGACGGCTCTTGCATAAAACTCCCCGACGGCACCACCTCAGCTGCCTATGCAGTTACCACAGCCCGAACTATAGTTGAAACCGCCCGCATCACGCAACGATCCGCACAGGCGGCAGAACTGATTGCCCTCACACGAGCATGCATTATAGCAACAGGGACTATGGCAAACATTTACACGGACAGCCAGTACGCCTTCGGAGTGGTTCACCATTTTGGACTCTTGTGGAGAGAAAGGGGATTCCTGACGTCCCACGGCACACCCATCCTCCACGGAGATCTAGTCTCCGCCCTGATTGAAGCAGTTCTCCTCCCCAAACGATTAGCTGTAATCAAATGCCAGGCACACAGGAAGGTGACAGATTTAGTCGGACAGGGAAACGCACTGGCCGACATCACCGCCCGAACCACAGCTGAGAATAGGACGACGACACGCATGTATGTGACCAGGTCACAAGCAGAAAAATGGACTGACGCTAGGGAAACGATTAGGGACATCCAGATGGCCAGCTCACCACACGAATTGACTGAATGGGCACGGGTGGGAATGAAAGACGATGAAGGCTGCTGGCGGACAAAGGACACTAACAAATGGTTGTTACCCAATTCATACCTGATCCCCATACTGACTATGGCTCACTCCCCTGCACACATAGGATCTGCCCCCATGACCGAACTCGTCTCCAAGGTCTGGCACAACGACAAAATCCCCGACTCAGCCAGGCGCCTGGTCCAGCAATGCCTTATCTGCCTGCAACATAACCCTGGGAAGGGAACTGTGGTACCCCGGGGAGGGTTTGGGGTCCCCGACCATCCTTTTGAGGTCCTCCAGATGGACTACATCCAACTAGAAAGATGCCAGAGCCTGAAGTATGTATTAGTCATTGTGTGTGCTTTCAGCAAATGGGTAGAAGCCTATCCGACCCGTGATAACACTGCCATGACCACTGCCAAGGTACTGCTGAAAGAGTTTTTCCCTCGCTACGGTCTTTGTCGAATTCTATGGAGCGACAACGGACCCCACTTCATCGCTGAAGTTATCCAACTAATCTTGAAAGGGTTGGGTGTAAAACAGAGGTTTCATGCAGTCTTTCACCCCCAATCTGCTGGCTTAGTTGAGCGACACAACGCCACTCTGAAACTAAAACTGTCGAAGATAGTGGCCACCACAGGACTTAAATGGCCAGATGCCCTCCCACTGGCATTGCTATCGATGCGCTCCACTCCCACTAAGCACCATTTGACCCCCTACGAGGTTGTATTTGGGCGACCGATGAACCTCTGGACTGCCCCTAAACCGACCTCCATTCACGACGTCCCGGACGTCCTACTGTCTGATTACTTGTGCAAATTGACTAAAACATTGTCTGTCATTCATCAGCAGGTGCAGCAGGCCATCCCCGATGCTTCCAGGGGTCCGGGTCACGATATCCAACCGGGGGATTGTGTGCTGATCCGAAATTTCCAACGGGCAAAGAGTCTGGAACCCCGATGGACGGGCCCCTGGCAAGTACTGATCACCACCCGGACGGCTCTTTGAGTGGAGGGGAAACAACACTGGCTGCATGCACACCACTGCAAGAAGGTCTCCTCGACCCTGGCCACGACAGAAAACGTCAGCACCCAAGAAGAGCTCCTGAACAGAGACCGGCCATCACTGAACTGTTATCCTGATACCGAGGCACTTGAACTTGCAAAAATCTCTGATCCCACTGTGCCATCCAGGAAAGGGTATTTCCTGCGTCGAAAGGAGGGAGCTTCGGCTAAGTAGACCACAGACTAAGTTGAATCTCAGAACGGTAGCCTAAACGCAACCAAGGGTTACCCGGAGAGAAGCTAAACGAAGTCTGCGGTTCTGCCCACTACCGAGCACCTCGAAGATGATGGAAGCGCCAGATAAGAAGATGATGGAAGCAACCAGAAATACCTACCACCGAAACCCAAAGACTGACAGTATACACAAATCGAAGACAATTGCCCTTTTCATTGTCCTCCTCTTTTGCCTCCTCCTCATGACTTCCTTCTGGATCGTGGAAGAGAGCGCAGCTGCTCATCAGATGTTGCTGACCACTGCACAGCCAACCACTATGAAAGAGCATCACCTGATCTCCCTTTCGCCTCAGCTCCGAAAAAGGCGTAAGGAGTTCTGGAACAATTCCTTCGTGCAACTGTTGCACCAACACAACCTTGCCGCCAACGCCACCAACTGCTGGATCTGCGGGTTGCTCCCGCATGCCACCGGACACTCCCTCCCTTTCATCCCTTCCCCTTTCTCAGTTCACGGCTCCTGCCTTGCCTGGTTGATTCTCTTGCAAGAGAGCTACAAGGACAACGCCACTTCAGGTCAAACAGTGTCACACTTCTACCATGGGTTCTGGCTGAACAAAACCGGAAGAACATCTGCTCCCTTCTGTCCTTTGACCTCTGGTCCCTCCTTCCAGATGGACATCCCTGCCAAAGAACGAGTCGAAATGCAGGTGTTCCATAATCCAGCCAGACCCACCTTCTCCTACCTACGGAAACAAACTGCTGCCACACTGACTGTGGCCCTGTCTGTTATCAACGTCACGGGCCTCGTGTGCCTCGAAGGCCTGGGAACACAGCTGGTGGGCCACAGTTCCTGCCGCATCACCAGAACATTGGACTCGATTGATCCCCCCTCCTTTGTTGCTTCTCCGAATATGTCTTTGTTTGTGGCACCAAAGCTTACACTTGGCTTCCAAAAGGTTGGGGGGGTACTTGCTACATCGCCTTCGTTCTCCCTCCAACGTACGTGGCCCCAGCAAACCATCACCGGCAGAAGCGCGCAAGAGACATTCAACAAGCCGACTCCACTGGAGCACAGTTCCTGGATGCAGTGAAGGGACTTGTCCCTCTGTGGGGCCCAATGGCAAACAGCCGCGCCATCCGACACTTGACCCAGGCAGTAGAAACGACCATGAACATCACGGCTGGCATCCTCACTAACAATACGGCCGAGCTTCAGGCAGTCCGCCTGGTGGCTCTTCAGAACCGCCTTGTTCTGGATGTGGTTCTAGCCGACCGTGGAGGAGCATGCCGCATCATCGGGTCTAGCTGTTGCACCTACGTGCCAGATAACTCGCCCTCAGTCTACAAAGCAATCGAGCACCTCCACAGACTTTCCTCAGAGGTTCACCAGGAGCAGGAAGGATGGTCGGTTGGGAGCTGGTTCTGGGGTACTTTGAAGGACTGGGGATGGAGGTTGTTTACATTTATCTTGATACCGATCGTGGTACTGTGTGGGTGTTGCCTAGGTATTCAATGCTTGCCACCTTTGTGTTCACTCATTGCCAACTGCATGTGCCCTAAGACTTTGGACTTTGGAACTGAACATATAAGTCCCCTCTATGAAGTAGAAATACGTGGCCTTATGGGGATAGATCCGAATTGACAAGTTGGCGAGACATGTTAAAAGGGAGGACTGTTGAAATCTAGTTTGTGAGCTGAACATCATCTGCGCCATCTTGTCCATTTCCCCAGACACACGCACAAATATGCACAGCAGCCATTTTAGGTGCCATGGCCTCTCTGCCTACTGCCGATAGCCAGCGCGTCTCACCCCCTCACTCCCCGGCCTCGCAAGCACACCCCCCCCCTTTTTGACAGCCCCCGGTCTCTCCTGCTTGGGCCCTAAACACACCTCCAGCGCGACTCTGCCTCCGAGCCACGTCCCGTGCTGAACCCCCACACCCTTTCATCTCATTCATAAAACAGGCCCTTTGACAACCTCTTCCTCCTTGCCCGATTGTTCGGCCTGATCCCAGACCATCGCTTAGCCCAGCAGATGCAGTTTATCACCCCTACAGTAGGACCTCGCCTCACTTCAAAGGAGCGGGGATTAATCAATGCCCTCACACCCCAGATCCGATCGATTACCCACATTTCTGTTCCCAGCGGAATGTCCAGCTGCGCGATAGCCATCATGCTGAGATTAGGGGTGGGGACTCCTACTGTAGATATGTGTGGGAACGGGCTTGAACCGGAGATTCCAAAGATGCCTTTTCTGTACTTCAAAGCAATACCACGGATGTCACAAATGTAATAAAGCCATAAAACTGTGTATAAGAGGCCAGGCCTCAGATGCGGTTAGAGCACATCGAAACGATACCTCGTTGTCTGATCTGATGTGTTCTGCTCCGTCGGAAATAAACTCCTGATTCCTGCCTTCCAGTCTCCAGCGCCTGCCTCTTTATTTGATAATTTGTGAGTTGGGTGAGAAGCGGCTGACGCCGGGCAAACCTTGAAAGGGGTAATCGACCCGATCTGCCTGAACCCTTTTGTTAAACAGTGGGAGGTGTCCAATAGAAGCAGGTAAAGCACAGACAGCAGCACAGACTGCCTACCATACAGAGGAGGTACAGCAGGTGCAGCAGCAGTGGAAGGTGTCCAGCACAGACACAGTTAGGTAAAGCACAGACAGGAGAACAAACTGCTTAGCATACAGAGGGAGGACAGCAGCAGCAGTGGGAGGTGTCCATCAAATATAGAAGCAGGTAAAGCACAGACAACAGCACACACTGCCTCACATACAGAGCAGGTGCAGCAGATGGGAAAGCAGTGAAAGGTGCCCAGCACAGACAGACACAGGTAAAGCATAGACAAGGGAACACACTGCCTCGCATACACAAGGAGAACAACAGGTGCAGCAGCAATGGAAGGTGTCCAGCACAGACACAATTAGGTAAAGCACAGACAGGAGAACAAACTGCCTCACATACAGAGGGAGGACAACAGCAGCAATAGGAGGTGTCCAACAAATACAGCACCAGGTAAAGCACAGGCAGGGGAACAAACTGCCTCGCATACAGAGGATGTACAGTAGGTGGGGAAGCAGTGGAAGGTGCCCTGCACAGACAGAAGCAGGTAAAGCACAGATTGCAGCACACACTGCCTCGTATACAGAGGGAGAACAGCAAGTAAAGCAACAGTGAAAGGTGCCCAACAAATACAGAAGCAGGTAAAGCACAGACAGCAGCATACACTGCCTCACAAACAGAAGAGGCACAGCAGGTGCAGCAGCAGTGAAAGGTGTCCAACAAATACAGAAGCAGGTAAAGCACAGCCTGCAGCACACACTGCCTCACATACAAAGGAAGAGCAGCAGATAAAACAGGAGTGAAAGGTGTCCAACAGAAGCAGGTAAACCACAGCCTGGGGCACACACTGCCTCTCAGATAAAGGAACTACAGCAGGCCCAGCAGCAGTGGAAGGTGCCCAGCACGGACAGAAGAAGGTAAAGCACTGACAGCAGCACACAAGGCCTCACATACAGAGGTAGAACAGCAGGTGTCGCAGCAGTGGACGCTGCCCAACAAATACAGAAGCAGGTAAAGCACAGACAGCAGCACACACTGCCTCGTATACAGAGGGAAAACAGCAGGTAAAGCAACAGTGAAAGGTTCCCAACAAATACAGGAGCAGGTAAAGCGAAAACAGCAGCATACACTGCCTCACAAACAGAAGAATTTTTACAACAAGGGGTGGTGATGGACAGAGTCTCTGAATTAAGCAGAATACTCTCACCCAGTCAAGAGATCAGGGCTAGATCCAACACCGTTTTTTAGCTCATTGCACCATCCCAGTTTCAGAACCTGGCTGTATGCAAATTAGTCTGTCCCTGGCCCAGTGCATCATGGGAACAGGGCAGACCAGACTACAAAAGCCAATTCTTACACTGGGAAGGAAACAAGCTTCCGGGGACCGGTTTCTGGCATTTCAGCCGTCTTCGGCCCGGCTTGCTTGAATCCTGATGGTGCAATGAGCAAGGGACTCACATCTGAGTATACCCTTCCACGCTTAGGGTGGACAAAAATATTTACAACAAGGGGTGGTGATGGACAGAGTCTCTGAATTAAGCAGAATACTCTCACCCAGTCAAGAGATCAGGGCTAGATCCAACACCGTTTTTTAGCTCATTGCACCATCCCAGTTTCAGAACCTGGCTGTATGCAAATTAGTCTGTCCCTGGCCCAGTGCATCATGGGAACAGGGCAGACCAGACTACAAAAGCCAATTCTTACACTGGGAAGGAAACAAGCTTCCGGGGACCGGTTTCTGGCATTTCAGCCGTCTTCGGCCCGGCTTGCTTGAATCCTGATGGTGCAATGAGCAAGGGACTCAAATCTGAGTATACCCTTCCACGCTTAGGGTGGACAAAAATATTTACAACAAGGGGTGGTGATGGACACAGTCTCTGAATTAAGCAGAATACTCTCACCCAGTCAAGAGATCAGGGCTAGATCCAACACCGTTTTTTAGCTCATTGCACCATCCCAGTTTCAGAACCTGGCTGTATGCAAATTAGTCTGTCCCTGGCCCAGTGCATCATGGGAACAGGGCAGACCAGACTACAAAAGCCAATTCTTACACTGGGAAGGAAACAAGCTTCCGGGGACCGGTTTCTGGCATTTCAGCCGTCTTCGGCCCGGCTTGCTTGAATCCTGATGGTGCAATGAGCAAGGGACAGGGTGAGAGTATTCTGCTTAATTCAGAGACTCTGTCCCTCACCACCCCTTGTTGTAAATATTTTTGTCCACCCTAAGCGTGGAAGGGTATACTCAGACATGAGTCCCTTGCTCATTGCACCATCAGGATTCAAGCAAGCCGGGCCGAAGACGGCTGTAATGCCAGAAACCGGTCCCCGGAAGCTTGTTTCCTTCCCAGTGTAAGAATTGGCTTTTGTAGTTTGGTTTGCCCTGTTCCCATCATGCACTGGGACAAGAACAGACTAATTTGCATACAGCCAGGTTCTGAAACTGGGATGGTGCAATGAGCTAAAAAACGGTGTTGGATCTAGCCCTGATCTCTTGACAGGGTGAGAGTATTCTGCTTAATTCAGAGACTCTGTCCCTCACCACCCCTTGTTGTAAATATTTTTGTCCACCCTAAGCGTGGAAGGGTATACTCAGACATGAGTCCCTTGCTCATTGCACCATCAGGATTCAAGCAAGCCGGGCCGAAGACGGCTGTAATGCCAGAAACCGGTCCCCGGAAGCTTGTTTCCTTCCCAGTGTAAGAATTGGCTTTTGTAGTTTGGTTTGCCCTGTTCCCATCATGCACTGGGACAGGAACAGACTAATTTGCATACAGCCAGGTTCTGAAACTGGGATGGTGCAATGAGCTAAAAAACGGTGTTGGATCTAGCCCTGATCTCTTGACAGGGTGAGAGTATTCTGCTTAATTCAGAGACTCTGTCCCTCACCACCCCTTGTTGTAAATATTTTTGTCCACCCTAAGCGTGGAAGGGTATACTCAGACATGAGTCCCTTGCTCATTGCACCATCAGGATTCAAGCAAGCCGGGCCGAAGACGGCTGTAATGCCAGAAACCGGTCCCCGGAAGCTTGTTTCCTTCCCAGTGTAAGAATTGGCTTTTGTAGTTTGGTTTGCCCTGTTCCCATCATGCACTGGGACAGGAACAGACTAATTTGCATACAGCCAGGTTCTGAAACTGGGATGGTTCAATGAGCTAAAAAACGGTGTTGGATCTAGCCCTGATCTCTTGACAGGGTGAGAGTATTCTGCTTAATTCAGAGACTCTATCCATCACCACCCCTTGTTGTAAATATTTTTGTCCACCCTAAGCGTGGAAGGGTATACTCAGACATGAGTCCCTTGCTCATTGCACCATCAGGATTCAAGCAAGCCGGGCCGAAGACGGCTGTAATGCCAGAAACCGGTCCCCGAAAGCTTGTTTCCTTCTCAGTGTAAGAATTGGCTTTTGTAGTTTGGTTTGCCCTGTTCCCATCATGCACTGGGACAGGAACAGACTAATTTGCATACAGCCAGGTTCTGAAACTGGGATGGTGCAATGAGCTAAAAAACGGTGTTGGATCTAGCCCTGATCTCTTGACAGGGTGAGAGTATTCTGCTTAATTCAGAGACTCTGTCCCTCACCACCCCTTGTTGTAAATATCACAAACAGAAGAGGCACAGCAGGTGCAGCAGCAGTGAAAGGTGGCCAACAAATACAGAAGAGGGTAAAGCACAGACAGCGGCACACCCTGCCTTGCACATATAGGAGGTACAGCAGCTGCAGCAGCTGTGCAAGATGTCCAACAAAAGCAGGTTAAGCACAGACAGCAGCACACACTACTTCGCATACAAAGGAGGTACTGCAAGTGCAGCAGGGGTGGAAGGTGTCCAACAAATACAGCACCAGGTAAAGCACAGACAGGGGAACACACTGCCTCGCATATAGAGTAGCTACAGCAGGTGGGGAAGCAGTGGAATGTGTCCAGCACAGACAGAAGCAGGTAAAGCACAGACAGCAGCACACACTGCCTCGCAGATAAAGGAACTACAGCAGGCGCAGCAGCAGTGGAAGGTTTCCAACAGAAGGAGGTAAAGCACAGACAGCAGCACACACTGCCTCACATACAGAGGGAGGACAACAGGTGTAGAAGTAGTGGAAGGTGTCCAGCAAATACAGAAGCAGGTAAAGCACAGACAGGGGCACACACTGCCTCGCATACAGAGGAGTTACAGCAGGTGCAGCAGCAGTGCAAGCTTGGCGTCCCTCAAGGACAAGTACACAGAACTGTCACAGCGCAGCCATCAGCGAAGTCGGCTTACCTTGCCCTTGAGCATGTCAGAGATCTCATATCAGGTGACCTCTAAGTGAGTAAATAATATGACAAGGGCAAAAGAAGAGCAAAAGCAATCTCAGGATGTAGGAGAAAAATAATAAAATCAGCTGAGAAGGCAGTTACTGTTCAGGCTGAAATGCTTTTGATAGCAGCAAAACTCATTTGCTACTGCAGCTGCGCGTTTTAAAAAGTGGAAATCACCAATAGTTGGTTACAAATGACATGAACCCTGAAATAGAGTTTAGAAGCATAAATTAGATGATAAAGCGTCGGCAGTAGTTCGCTGGCTGTCGGTGACTTAGACTTTAAACGATTTTTCCTTTCTAAATTTCTGCCCGCTGTGGTGGGTAGACATTCTCGGTCAGCACGTGGCCAGTGACATGGTTTCACCTCCTCTGGAAGCTTCCTTCAGACACAGGCTGCAGCAAGCAACATCTCCCCATTCACCTTCATAGCACCCCACCCCCTCCGGTGTAAAAATGCCTCCTGTTGCTATAACATCAGGTGTATTTGTAAAGCGCACTTTCACTGCGACGGGTAACTTGGCACTGAATAACAGATGCTTATTGTTACCCAACTCAATGGTACTTATTTTATCCAACTCAGAAGGATGAAAGGCTAAGTGGACCTGCCAGAATTTGAACCTGGGACAATAAGGTCAAACACAGGCCCCTACAGTGGGTGCATTAGTCCACTGAGCCACCAGACCCGGCCACTCATTTGTAGCAAATCAATTGCTATTCCATCCCGCGATTAAAATACACTTTCATAAGATGCACCGGTACTGGATCTGTTTTGGCCATCTCCAACTCTAATCTTGTCTTCTTTCTATGTATTTTCTCTAACTGGTAGCTCCCCAAAACCAACTGGATGAAAGCAAATATATAGTGACTACTGTCAATACATCAATGGCATAGGCGTAATGCAATATTTGTGGACAATTCTCTACTCACATGGATGCCAGACATTTATACAGATTAGGCTTTGACAGACACAAATTGGTGAGATAATAGAAAAATAAACATGATTTTTCATAAGTGATATTTTGTGTTTTTGCAAAAGAGAGTGTGATGAAATGGTTCCATTTTTAGGTCTCACGTTTGACAGCGCATGCAGTGCATGTGCTCTTGCTTGTGAGAGATATTGTTAGGTCTTGCCTGCATCAGCTCATTCACTGCATCTTCTCTCGCTTGCGAGAGATATTGCATACAACAAGGGGCTTGTAGCCGCCCATTGCTTAACATTCGTTGGTTTCATGGTCACTCTTATTTGCTGTCTTCTAATTGGCCCACCCTTGTTGGCTTCAATTCCTCTTCTAATGGATGGAGCATGGACCAAGTACTGATTGCTGTGCTTTAGCTGTTCGCAGTGTGATTGAGGTACTACTTTTATTTTTTATTTTTCCGTCTCCCTTGTTGAACCTCTTGCCATTTAGTAGCTATGTTTCACTATGACACAAGCACTTCAAAGAAGTGCCTTTCTTCTTTGAAATGAATGTTTATTGTGACAACAGATGGCATCTGCTTTTATTGTAACAACAGATGTTATCTGCTTTCGAATGGGCTTTCACAAAGAAATTGATATGGGCACAATTGCTTTCTTTATGTGATAGGGTTTGTTTGCCAAATGTCATACATATTTTCTTTTTCACGCATGGGGAGATTAACTGATTTTCTCAGAATCACACCAGTGTTGTGCCGCGATCTAACAAGCATTGGCAAAGCCAACAGGTCTCACCTTTGAGACTATTGGCTGTGTCATTGCTTTTTGCTCATGCTGTACAGTATGGGTGTTGCTGACTTTGACAATGATTTGTAGCCATGCTGTATAGCAGTGTGGCTGCTGTGCAGCAAGGCCAAAAATAATAATACAAAAAGGACTATGATGCATCCAGCTCTAATGCACTATTTTTAAAAAGCGCATAAGCCCTGGCTGCATCACAGCACTTCAAAACATTTATTTTAGCTACAGCATGGCTGCAAATCACGGCCAAAGCCAAAAGCTCACATGGGGGAGACCTACTGAGTTTGCCAATACTTGTTTTCACTGTAATGTCTGCCCAATTTAGGGAAAACGCCGGACATTTTAACAGCATTTTGCACACTGGCTTCTCCACCACTGATGAAGCACTGAAGTGGGTATACTGGAATCACAGAAAAAGGCTGATTTAAAGACCCTAAGCTTGTCACCAAATGTTTTGAAAGAGGAGCTTGCTAAAATTAAAATCAAGGGGAGGAACCTGGAACAAATATGGCCTCACTGACTCAAAGGTGCAGATAGGGTATGCTTTACTTTATTCTTTTTCTTTTTTTTCTTTTTTTTTAATAATGTTATACAAAATAACTGTGTGGGTTTGAGTCTGCTCTTAGGTATCGCACTATTACTTGTCAGTGGTATACACCACTTCCACTATTATCTAGCAAACATCGAGTCTTTAACCTTTCCCGTCTTCCTGTTGTGTATTGATTTGGGTTTGTGGGTACCTTTTTTTCTTTTGACTGTCAGGTGAGGTTTACCCTTCATGGTGGCTTGTTGTGAGTTTAGAGTGAGCCGTGTCCGTTGGTAATTGGTAATGTGTTTGACTAGAGTTTTGTCAGTTGGCTGATCTCTGGACACCCCCTTTGTTCACTTGGGTTGTATTTACGTGCTGCCTACTGTTGGGGGTCGTGTGGCAACATGTGTGTTCATCAAGAATTTCGTGGCCTAGGTCTGTTCCCCATGCAGTTTTGGGGATTGGGTGAACACTATATTTTGTGTTCTTGTAATAAGTTAGAAAGTGCCGTAATCGCTCTCTGGGTTGTGCTGTGTGCCAATATCACTTGAAGGGAGGGGGGAGAGGTTGGCAGTGGTATGAGGTACTTTATAAAGAAGGGGATATTACTGGCAAGCAAACTGGACAAAGCAAGGGTGTATCTTGCAAATCCATCAAAGATGCAACCAGTTTATCAAGGGGGAAAACGCATTTCATATAAGAGCTAACAGAAGCTTTAAGAATGCCATATGCCCAACCCAACACCACTGTCAAGATATCCTTTCCTTCTTTCACTCCGAAACAAGGTAAATATCAGAATACCAAGTAGAACCAGTCAACTCCTAATCCCTCGTCGGACCAGTTCTTCTCTGCTTCCAAGCCAATAGAACAGAGGACGTTAAGAAGCAGGGAGATGAAATGCAAGCCTCAAACCAACCAGTGCAGCCATACAATACTTCATAGGTCTAAGAGTGTTTCCAAACATTCACTTCAGACATATCAGATCTCATCAATGTATCACTAATCGAGGGGCTAGTGAATGATCGTTTGAATGAGCCTCTAACTACCGCACTCCTGAGGAAACCAAGAAATGACACAGAAGTATTTTACAACCACAGACCTATTTCAAACTCCCCCTACCACAGCAAAATCCCAGCAATGGATGTAACAACGATATGACAGAAATATTCAGAAAACAACTTGCTATTCGAAGATTGCCAATTAAAAATCAGACGCATGTGAGTCATAAAATGTGGCAGCTTTACAAAAGGACGATCCTATCACCAAACATGGATATCGTTAAACAGTAATGATTGGGTTAGACCTGTCCGCAGCTTATGATAAGGAATACTAAGACATCCCACTGAAAAAGATCAAAAGACCTACGGGAATTTAGAGGTGCAAACTTAGATGGGACTAATCATTCCTACATTAAGAAAGCCAAATAATTTGAATTGGATATACTACCTGGAAAGTAGCATGCAGTGTGTCCCTAGTGTCAGTGTTATTTCCATTACACTCTCATTTTTGTGTCCTTAGGCTCAATTAAGGGTATATCCTAAATTTCCAGATCTATGATTTGAATGTTCACATGCCTTTCTCTAGAAGAATAAACACTGAACCAAACCACTATCACAGGATGTGGGAGCAACTTATAAGTGTTATTGATACTAAAGCTTCAATTCTGTTAATGGGTGAAAATCAGGGGGACACCATCTCCTTCACACAGACTCCAACATTGGAAAAATTACCACACCTGCTAAAAGGGTCTAAATCTATGAGGATTACCAATTAATACCTATCGTTCATCACAAAGTCAATTCTTCTGAAAAAGGAACCCATGTCCAAATGTAGCTTCTCCTCAAGGACTTCTCCATTCCTCCAATGAGAACACGAAGCGAGCAAACCAGTTTAGTGGTAATGGATTGGATGGACTACCATAATGTGGTATGGGCACGCTTACCCAAAAAACTCATTGACAGTTCTCAATGAAAACAAAATGATACAGCAAGACGTTCATCAATTGGAAGAAATTAAACAACATTAAAACATCCTTAAAAAACTCCAGTGGCAAATGGTGGAAGTCAGGATTCTGTTTAAAGTTATATGCATTTTGTTTACAAAGTGTTCTGGAATAGATGCTAAAGATATAGGTGTAAGCAGGTCACATTTCATTTCAGACAATGCAAAGACTATTTGCCCAGGAAAGTTCAACATTCTACAAAATGGTGGTGATCCCTGGGAGGTCTAGGTCTGAAGCTTTATAACACTCCCCCACCCAAGATAAGGGAACAACATAACTATCCATGCTTTGGGAATCTGCTGAAAACAGAGATGCTCAAACGCTTACAGAGATGTAAGTTGAGACTTGCGGACACTGTAGTGACCGGCCATATTCCTGCTCATTCAACAGTGCCCTCTAAGTGCACAGGTTCCGCGACACAAGCCAGTATGAATATGCTCTCTCCTTAACTTCACCACAATACATAACTACTACTTTGTGCAACATATTAGTTCTTTGCCGATTATCTACCCTTAGATCATTCACCTCACAAGCAGCATTTAGCCATGCTTTATACCTTATCATCAGTGAAGTGTATGCATGATGCTCCAAAAGTGGCAAAAGAATGGCATGCATTTTGGCTGGGTGAAAATTCTCACACTGTGTGTGAAGCTGTCTCATCCTGCTCCTTTTGTGTTTTCTTGGTGAGTCCGTATTGTTTTCCTCAGTGGTTTTAGCATCTTTGAGTCCACTGGAGGTGCACCACTTTGGACTTATACAGTTCAAAGACAATAGTAAATTAATACTTGTACACATCACTATTCATTCCTCTAATTCAACAACTCATCACAAATTTAGATAGGGTGGCCAGGATCTAACTCTAGACACATGTAATTAATTTGAATAATTTCTATAAATCTATGTGCTGAATGGAGTAAAGATAAAATAAACTACACGTTCAGCCAGGTGCAATGGCGGGCTTTCATCAAGCAGTCCTACGCAGGATCCAGTCAATCCATATGGATTATGCGCAGAAGAGTGTTCAGCATTGACTCCCAAACCGGTGGAGGAAAGTTAACTGTGTTAGAATAGATATGTGAATAATATGCAAAGATTAAACTGTTTTGGTGTTTTTCAGCTGAGGTCTGTTATGTGTACACAGTAGAAAATGGCCACACACAGAAAAACTGGCTTCAAAAACTCACATGACCCCCAAATTTCAACATTATTAGTAATTTAATGATAATTTCTTTGTTCTGATGCAGATTTATGCACAGGATTTGTCCTTAACAAGATAACAGCCCTTACACTGGATCTAACTAGGGGCACAAAAAATGAATCTTTGGGCATTTCACGCTGCGTTCTATTCATGGAAACAATTCTGTGATGGAGTGGAGTCTTTTTCTAGACCTGGCAGTGAACTCCTCTCCGTCAAGTTGGTGTGCGAGAAAAATCTACCCCAAGGTGAGATTTCTCAACGTGGGCAGTCGAATTTCTCAACGTGGGTAGTAGGGTTTGTTGCAACCTCTCGAGTAGAGAAACCTTCCGTTTGTGTTGAGAAAGCTGCCCTCTAGTAGAAAATCTTCTTGAGTGGCGGAAAATAAGTAGTGCCCCTTTGCACTGCGCATGGTGCCGTTTGCACTGATTTTACAACATAAAACAAACACCTGGCGCTGAAAATCAACACGAATGGCGTGACCAAACACAGTCCGCGGCACAGAACTCTGCATAGAACGGCAGAGTTTTTTAGTCTATGCGGAACTCCACCCAGGCCTAGTTTTCTCATGTCAAATGCATATACTAAATTTGCTAATTTGCTGACATTCACAATCATTCTTCATGACGTGTCAAACCAACAAAACATATGTAAAAGTATACACATGAAAAGTAGAAATTCTGTTCCCAGCATGGGAAAGGGGAGGCACCCTCAAATCCACAATCACTTCAAATGTCATTGAGGGTGTAACAGAATTAATTCCACAGAGAAACACACTTTCTCAAGGAGAATTTATATCAAAAAGGATTTGCGCTAATGTAAAAATTCATCCTCTTGTAGTGTCAGATTTGTGGGTAAAGTACTAAAGTAAAATTAGTGAAGTGAGAGTACACACACTAGAAAGGTAATTTTCCTACAATTCAACTGCATAACCCTCTGAAGTTTTGTAAAATCCCAGAAGTCGATGATCTACACGAATTGTTGATATGTGTCTATTTGCTTTTTTCTGCTTGTTTTTTATATGTCTGGGTTGAAAGCACAGCAGTGTGTATTGCTTTTTGTTATCAGTTCTTTAAAACGCTGATAAAGTGGGCTTCTAATGCATTATTCTGTCGCTTCATGATATTGGCTATCTAGTGTATCATTCCGCCTCATATGAAGTGTTTGCATTGACCTGTATGATAGATTATTTTACATCACATATTAAATTCCTTACCTCATAGATGCACTGCTAATAGAACGCAATTGTTTGTGTTGCTTTTCACTGTAACAGGCTTTTTTAAATTTTAAAGAGGTCTCAAAATGCAAGGCAGATGTATTGGTTTTGCCAGGTCTTGTTTTTATCAGGCGGCTGACTAAACTCACCACAGGCACGCTAAGTGGGACAGGTGACCTGGACCTTTTGTCACTTTTAGGCATATGTTGGAGCTTAAAAAGGTCCCTGTCAGCAGGTGCTCTTCTTCAAACCTTGTTCAATTAATGGGTTCTGGATCATTTCAAAATGCTGCTCAAATGTTCTCAAAACGTCAACATTTATCCTTTTAGCTCCCACAGGGACAGGATACCGAGGATGATGTGGCTGCGCTCTGCCTCAGGCTTGGATGTGCTCACCGCATTAGTGTCTTTCTCAATCATAAATGAAAAAGATGTCCACAGTATGCCGGCTATCTGGCAGAATGAGGTCAATGTTTTATAATACGTTAAGCACACTAACATCAGGGCGGGACCAAGGGCGTAACACAAGCCCATGCAGCTCCACACAGGGCAGGGGGGACCCATCATTTCACGGGGTCCCCAACGCAAGAGTGGTCCACTATTCAGCTGAACACCTGTGAGATCTGGGAGACAAAATGACTCTTCTTCACATTCTGAAGGGGGGTGTCAATCACTTTCTGTTATGTTATTGGGTGAAACTGGCCTTTACCTCCTCAGGCATACCCCAGAAGCCTGGAGCCATTGCAGGTAGGTTTCTGAACGCCCCACCAACCAACCGCCCAGCACATCTGTCACTCTCTCCAGCTCTCCGGGGATCACTGGCAGGAGACAGGGCGGGGGCATAAAAGAATGAAGTGAGAGAAAGAGAGAGGTGAGTGAAAGAGAGTGCAAGAAAAGAGAGAAGAAGAGAGACAGAGAGTGGATAGATGGAGAATAAGATGGTTGGGGACATGGAATAAGTGGAGTTGGTTTTCAACTTTTTTGCCATGGCTGCCACTGGTTCCCAGTCCTGCCCGGACAGTATGTACTGCACCTGACAGGCGTGCAACGCCAATAGGGCTAGAAGGGCTTCAGCCCCCCCCCCCCCCCATTGTTGTGTGTCTCAGCCTGGGCTGCTGCAGCTCAAGCTACTGTGGGCTAAGCTGGGCAGCGTCTGGAGTCTTATCTATAATAATAATAATAATCCACATTTGTATAGCGCACAATTACCCGCAAGGGTCTCTAGGCGCTGGGGGCCGTCGGGAAGATTAAGCAAGCTATTGCCCAGAGTCGCATGGTGCTGGGCTGACCTGCCGCCGGAGCCGGGGATCGAACCCTGATCCCCAGATTCCAGCGTCAGTCGCCCTGGCCGCGGCGCCACATATCTCCGGCACGCCCACGTTTTTCACAGGTCTTTAAAGATCATTTGCATATTTACATACCTTTGTAAATTGGTTACCGAGGTTTAGTTTTTTTTGTTTCTAGTTCCAGTACCCACTGGGCGCCCACTCTGCCTATTCCTTAGATTTGTATTTTACATTTACTGCCACAGTGTGAGAATGCATTTCATGAAAAGGAATTTAAAGTAGGGTTGCCAAAATAAAATGTCAGCCATGTGTTGTTTAAAGAGCCTACAAAAAACTTGTCTTGACACTAAATAGGGATATAGATAAAAAAGTATGTATTCATTTGTAATGCCACTTTTCTGTCTTTGTTCCCTTTAATTACCAGTCTTGGATCATTCAGGTAGCCCTAGAACACAATTTATATTTGCTGTTTATATTTGCTGTTCGAAGTATGCACAGATAAGTGCTGAAAATATGCTTAATGCCATAATAACAATAGTTTAACTTATATCTGAAACCCTACCCCACCCTCAATAACACCCTGAGTTACTTCAGTGTCTGGGAATGCCCCCTGCATTCTGACAACTCACTCCTCTTTCTCACCCTTCACTTTCACACTCACCCTGCAATCACAGAGATCACAATGCACTCACACTGATCATCATCCACTCACACCATTCACCCGCTCACCCTGCACTCAAAGTGATCCCTCTACACTCATAATGCACTTGTGCTGTTCACCCTGTACCTCACTCTACAGTCACACAAACACACTACTCACACTACACTCATGTGACACTTCACTCACCTGTCCCCCTCACTGCTCAATCTGCAATCTCACTCAAACAATCCCATCACTAACGATGCATTCATTTGTCCCACTCTGCACTTACATCTGCATTCAAATTCATATGGTCACCTAACTCACTCTGCAGTCACTCCTCTTACCCTACTCTCACACTGTTGCACCGCTCACCGTACACAAACATTGGCACTCCTGCCACCCACACAGTGCAGAGGGTTAATGTGCCTGCTACAAAGAACATGTACCATGCAGATCACAGAACTGGGTGTGAGTAAACTGTGACTAGTGCTATAAAAAATAAAAATGTTTGTCAGAAAGGTGCTATAGAGAGATGAGGTACATTGTTGGTGAGTGGTAGTGAGGGAATTCATGGAGAAGGAAGAAATGGGAGAGGGGTGCAACAAAAAAAAAGTTGCACTGTGCGTGACCAGTGCTAGGGCAAGCCCTGGCAGGGAAGAGGGTAGGTGTTCTGCTGCGGTCCCACGCTGGACATGACACCATTCTCTGAGGTGTCTGATTGACTCGCCGTACCGGCAGAGGAGACATACCCGCAATAGGGAGGTCCCCGAACAGCACTACTTGATGTAGTGTTTTTCAGTGGTAGTTAGCAATTAGCTGCATCATTAAGTGTAGATAGATTTTTTTTCACATTTAAGGTCCTGAAGAATTGCCACGGTATTTAGCAACCACGAGGCAAGAAACATGTTGACCCCAAAGAGATGAGCATAGCTTCAACTGAACCTTCACATCAGCGGAGCTGTCACTCTTCACATTTTTAATGAGGTGGATAACCAACCTGAATAAAAATATTATTTGGAATAGCTATCCTTTTTTAACACACTCACTGCACTTCACTGTATCTACACTTTCACGGGCCACACACCCCCACTTCATCAAACGGCAAAGGAACAAAAGATCTCCGACAAAGAGCCCCTTCACGGGTGCCCTTTGGGTATCGCAGCACCGACCCAACGAGGAGCAGATCCAGATGATGAAGCATGACACCTAGCTTGCTGTGTGTGTGAGAACCCTAGTTGCGCAATAGCGGGATCCCCTGTGAATCCCTCCCCCTTCTAGTACCCCTCCACCACCACCATCTCCTGCTGGTGGATGGTACACATATCTCTATTTTACTAGGCTCCACTACTAGAGGAACAGCATTCACTTTTGACATTAATGATCTGACAGGGCACTTTTGCTGGACCTCTTTAAACAGCCCAACAGTCCTCCCCTTTGAGATAGAGGGAGTGTTAGCCCACAACCCCCAAAGTTCGGGTCTAGTTGAGTCCCTGGCACCTGAATCCCAGCCTTGTAAAGTGATGCAAATAAAAGCCCTTTAATTCTGTTTTAAGCACATCTCATTTTACACACAACTCACTCAAACACTGGTCACAAGAGCACCAAGACGATATAGTTCTTGGAAAGTAAACAAAAAACACAACCTAGAATGGTACCATGGGAACCAGCTTCCCCTTGAGGTTTATGCTTGTTAAATTTAGCAGTGTTATCTCTAAATTGCTTGTGAGTGGAAATTTGGAAGCACATGCAGGTCTATTCATTCTAAATCTTATTGCAAATAAGTTCCACATTGTTTACTGAGCTACTAAAATACGATGTATTGTTTTCATTACTCATAATAATTTGCTAACAGTCAAAACAACGTTATTACGTATCATTGATAGCAGTTACTTATTTTTTGCAGTTCTATCTAGCGCGAACTTGACCCGAAGGTATCAGAGCTCTTTACATGAACACCAGTAGCATTAAAGACGGACACATTCATTTTTATGCATTTTTATGCAGAGGGAAATTAAGTGATTTGTCCAGAAACACGGGATGTTTCAACCTCACCAGACTCGAGTCAAGGTCGACCGACCTAACCGTTAAGCCACACCCTCACTCCGTCTCACACTCCGGAAACAGAGTCCTGACATGCTGGCTTTCTCTTAAAAGTTCAGCTGGGCTTTCAAATTATTTCCCAACTGAGGCACGTGCAAATCAATGTATTACTACCCTACAATAAAACTTTACGGCACTCATAAAATAAACTATAAATTATACCTGTCGACAACCTAATTTCAGACTTTCAACTGAAGACACAAATCACTTTAATAATGCTGGTAGTTCTTTTTTTTGTTTACATTTTTTATTGGTAATCACAGTTAAGAATACTATAAATACACTTTTTTATGTTTAATACTTTTTATTGGTAATTACAGTTAACAATATTATAAATATAACTAATTTCTAACAGTGTGGCATTTTATTGTATTAAAATTGGATTCATATCGTGATTTCTACCCTTGACAAGGCGTTGAATCGTTTTAAGGCGGTATGTAAATTCCAAACATTGTTCACCATGAATATAATTACTATTTGGACAGTAGAACGTCCCTAAATACAAATCTGACCGTCGGTTATGCATTATGCGTTGCATGTAAGATACTGCACATCTAAACCGCTATATCAATCGCCCACTTACTTTATCACATAGGTAGCCCCTTGTGCAAAATAATTGGTTTGCCAGATTTGGGTCAAGTTCGCGCTATATAAAACTCTGTAAAATAAAAAATTAAAATTAAAAAAAATAGTCTTCAGATTGGCCCCCACAATGGCTATTACATATTTAAAATCAAAGAATATGCCAGGAGTGCTTTAAGTAGACGACAACCAACAGTCTCATTAAATACAGCAATATTTTATATTCAACCACACTTATTATGGGTGATATTTTGAAAATAACTATAACCTGCTCTGTGGTAGATCCTTCTGCACAAGGCAAGTATCTACTAAGGCGATGCTTCAAGGGAGAACTCAAACCAAATTTGACAATTAAGACTTTACAACATTTTTTGGGTTTCATCAACAACTGTTTTCATTGTAATGGTTCTAAGTGATATAATCAATAATGAAAGTTCGAGTTATCGATGATGGTGCTTGTAACACGAAGTGGTAAATGGAAAATATCTTCATTTTCCGGTGTATGGATGTGCAATATTATGCTGGAAATCCTATGTCAATTGGACGCCCCTTTCAGTGACCATAAGTCTTCAATAGAAGAGAGGAAACTTTACCTGCCTGATATGATAAGAAGAATGTCTGTCTGTCTGTAGGTGAAACGTCATTTAGACGGGCTGTTGCAACCTCTGGTTTGGGTTTATGCACCGCGGAATATTTTAAGGAAGTGTGGAATGCAGTTTCCTGATTGGCCCCCAAGAATGTGGGGGCTGCTATGGATAACTGTGTGCCTGCCGGAGAACTTGCTTATTTGGAGCCTGAATTCACCATGTAAGAAGGCCCAAACATGCAGCTGGACACAATACTGGAAACATGTTGAGTTAGGGAGGGGAGTAGTTGAATGTACAGATCATTGTCAAAATCCTACTTGTAAAATCATAGTCACCTTCTATTAGAGATGCTGTAAATCAATGGTATGAGTGGGCTGTAAAGTACCAGCAGTCGGCTAATCATAAGATGAGATGTGGTGTTAGGGCAACAACAATTAAATAAGGCTGCCACGTGGATGAGAGGAGTTATTCTGTGTCGTACATGCTCTTAGCCACGCCAGCCTTCTCCACCACCCTTCCACCACCTCCCAACACCTCCATTTATCAGAGTCTTGAGACTCAGGGGTTCTTTCTCCAGGTAGGGCAGGAAGATGGCCTTTTGTATACAAAGAAAGGAGAAGCCCTACTCCCCTGCCCATGGTCCATGATACTTTCACTTCAGACCTGAGGACGTAAACGCATTGCATCATTGTGAATTCACCCAGGAATATGGAGTGAGACTGGACATCAATGTCGATCTTGACACAACACTGCCTATTCAGTCATCAAACCATCACTTTCATCATGAACTATAAGGATGTTCCTGCCACGCAAAGTCAATTGCTCTCGTCATTATGTTGGATTCCGCTTAGCTTGCTCTTCTGTGTCTGAATAGATGTACTACTCTAAGATATCCTCTGCAGCTTACTCCCTCACTAACTCCTGATGCTATGCTAGGCTATGCTACTAAATACAGATTCAGCTGAAGTACTGCTTGTGGGCTTCAGGTACGCAGATAGGTGGGCCCAACCAGTGGTCTGTGTGGAGCTCAGAGCCACTAATTCCACTCTGCCTGACCAGAATTGCTGTGCTGGGAAGAAGAGCAGAGCAGTGGTTGCTGCAGTGACTTGGAGGACTACCACTGAGGCAATGCTACAGGAGGCTAAGAAGGCTTCTCTGATTAAATACCGTAGCTCTTCACATCTTCGTGGTTACCGGTGGCAGGGTTAACACTATTGGCGACTCTCACAGGTCCCAGAATCCAGAACGTCGAAGATAGAGTCATGCGACTACAAGGAGGACGTGTGGGGTCTGCGAAGGAAGAACCAGGAAGAGAGGCGATGGATCAGAACCAATGCATATCCTGGGAATAAGTAAGCATAATAAGTGGTTAGAAGGTAAGGCATTTTTGTATTTACGGTTAATCTGCATAGGGGATTAGGAGGAATTTCAGGTCACCTTTGGTGAGTTATTGAAATCACAAGAAAACTGTGGCCCTACATTCTGGCTGCTGTGCCACTGCTACAGATGGGACTTCTTAGCAATGAACATGCAGTACTGTGTGCTTACTGCATACTGCTAACACATGACCCTACTTTATAACACTGATGAATGCTATGTGCCTTATCATTTCCTGAAACCAGTCCCAGGATGCTTGTTTCCTGTCCAGGGAGGATCTGGCTTAGCAGTTCGGGCTGGACTGTTCCCATGAGGCACAGGGTCAAGACTGATTTGCATATAGCTGGGGTGGCGAAGTGAGCTTAAGAACAATGATGGATTCAACCCAGATCTGTGACGGGGGGTGAGTGTCTGAAAAGTTTCAGCGATCCGTCCATCATTTCCTTGTGTTTGCATTGTTCTCCCTAAGTTGGCAGGGTATGCCCAAACATGGGTCCCTTGCTCACTTTGCCACTGGATTCAAGCTAGCCTGGCTAATGAGGGGTGTTACCCCGAATATGGTCCAAATCTGTGGCTGGTGTGATTGTCTGAAAAGTTTCAGCACTCCGTCCATCATCTCCTTGTGTTTGTATCATTCATGTACAGCATGCTTAGAACAGTGTGTAGCTCTGGGAGCCGTTACATGCAGAATACAACCAGTGCTTAATTTGAACCGAAGGTTTCCGATGCTCAGCACCAGCACTTAATTGTCAACACCGGAGATTGTGACAGTCTGCCACAAGGTGGTGCTGTCAGGCTAATTTAGAGATCGACACCACAGCAGTTAATTATTGCCGCCCATGCCCTTCTTATAGCTTTGGGGCCTGAAATAGTCAGAATGATCAAATCTGTGGTAGTGTGTTGTTACCATCATTCGCAGCATAGCAAGGGCAATGTGTGGTGCAAGCTGCAGTGGTCTCCTGACTGGAGCCCTGGCATTTTTTTTTTTACAAATTAAGCAGTGAATACAACCATGTTTTCATTCCTTTCGCTAATGACCTAAATAGTTGCACATCGTTTTACTCCTCGTCACTGTAGGCGAAATACTGATGCAAAAATCAAAAAGTTCACCCTTTGTGCAAAATGTAAAAAAAAACACCAAAAAAGATTGGTCCCAAAAAAAAAAAAGATTGGTCCCAAAATAATACTGTTTCCGGATATGCAGAAGAAGAGTGCATTTTAAAAGACGAATGCACCTTAAAAGGCAAATTTAAAATGACAAAATATGTTTGTATGATATAAAGTTGATTACATTAGTAATATATATTTAGAAGCCATATGTGCAACCAGTGAATACATCTAACAATAATGGAGTAGGTACATAAATATTTCACTGTCGCCAATACGCCTTTAAGATTGAGATGTCCTGCTGCATGTCATAATACTTTCGCAGTGGCGCAATGAAACTTGAGGTCCGCCCCCCTGCAAGGTACATGGAGCCCCCCCCACCCCCCCTGGACTCAACCGGAAGCTCTCAGGCCAAGGTACCACTGTCCTGAGGGAGAGCCCCCCCCCTGGTGTCCCCCACCCCCGCACTGCAGTGGCTTTTGTTACACCACTGTACTTCCTATTTTTAGAAAGCAGGCCGCAGCACTTCCTGCATGCACGTGGCCTGGCTGCCACAAGCTTTCCAGAGCGAGTAGGGCCCACACACTGCAGCTTGTCTGCCAGCCCCGCGTCTGACACGTCATGCACGCCAGCTCCAGAAACACTCACCCTCCAGATGGCGGCCTCGTATGCCGCACTGATAAGCCGTGGGCTGGCTTCCCTTTATTTCCACATTTGTTCAATTTACGGTAATTTGCTTGCCATGCTTCCTCATTACGTCTACTAAGAGCAGGAACAAACAAGTGCACAAACGCAGCAAGGCCCTCTTTTACATAAACAAAATGGGAAGCCTCGGTTGGGTAGCTCGTGTGTTATTGCCAGTAAAACATGTCATTCTGGAAGTGCTAAATATCAAATTAAGCTGCAATTCCTGCTTGAGAGGACACACTTACAAATATGTAACATAAATCCATACACCAGGTCCCCCGCTCTGTTGTCATAAACTTTAGTGACTGTAGCTGACTGTTGTCGGGCAAAAAAACTATCACACTTCTAACGCGATTCAGTAAGTAAGAGAGTTGACAGTAGGTCTGTTCTTGAAACTTTTGGTGAAAATAGTGTGGGAAACCTATAAAAGGGTATTGGCCTTACAAGGGTACCTAAAAGCCATCACACGAGGCCTGGACTGTCTGACTAAGGATCTAGCCTAATATATGTGCAATAGAAACGTGTGCTTGACATATTGATAAATAAAATCTCATTGCTCAAAGAATAATCGAAATAAGGTAAGCAATACAACACTACAGAAGATAAATTTAAAATTACGTCACACCTTAAATGCTTGCTATTGCTACCTTTGGGGTCAAGTGGACAGTGGGCAGTGTCAGACTGGGGCACATAATAGGCCTGGGCGCCAAAATAAAAATGGCCCCCATTCATAAAGCAGATATCTGAAAAGTTGGTAATATCAAGAAATCAACTGTAAAAACCGGTCCACCTGGCCCTAAAACCAGGCCACAACTGCGAAAAAATGGCCCACATACTACTCTGTCAGACCAGCTCGTGTGACAGTGCCTGGTTGCCCTATAGGCCAGTCCAACCCTGACAGTGGGGTCAACTTGTTAATTTAACTGGAATGAAAATGTCTCTCAGATACTGGGCATCAAAGGGTAAACGACAGCATGCCTCATCTCTCTTCTTCTCCAAGCTCCAGATTGTGATAGGCTGATACATTTTTTTTTAGTCAATAAGGGACAGAAATAGCGGCCCGCAGTATTCTTGTTCAATGTTCATGCTTTTTTTTTTTAACTCAGCAAGGGTTCAACCCTGGTAAGCTGTGGGCCATGTAGAGCACTACAACAGAGGCCGTGTGCATATAAAGTGTTTTTTAGCAACAGCAGACACCAATGTCTCATTTTATACTACAGCGATTGAAATGACTTCACACCCGCTAACGCTGGTTATCCAATATATTTTCATTTCACTAACCTAGGAGTAAGTGTTGACAGATGTGTGAATGAAGTGTTCTTATTCTTTAAGGCTATCGGCAATCACCACCTGTAGCAGTACAGCCAACATGCATTTCACTCCCTATTGGTGAGCAAGCCTGGGGCTTGTACAAGGCCAGCCTGTGTAATCCTAATTGTGGTCAAATACCCTATGGTTTCAAGGATGGCACTTGTGGGCTGTAAATTCTTAGTTAATCTGGAAGGTGACTTTCTTGAACTGCAGTTACCCTGGAGAAGAATCAAAATGCAGGTGGTCTGACTGGAATGTATGGTTGGGGTGTGGGCCTTTTCATAAGTCATGAACTCAGAATCCAATATGTAGGACAGGGGGTCTTACCCACATATAGAAATGCACTAATTCACCAACCTACTATCTATTCCCCTGTCTTCTGAGACATTAAAGTGAGCTGTCTTGGCCTAGAGAGACCAATCTTCTCTTTACTCTCTCTTTCCTCCCCCTCTGATAAGATGTATATTACTACAGCTCTTTGCTTAACACAGGGTGGTGCACCCCATGCTTTATCCAGAACCATGATTATCTATGTATGTTCTAGTGCTTCCGCCCTACTTACTTGAACACATGGAGACAGCAGAGTAGGGGGACCACCTCCCCTTGGGTCATTAAGGTCACTGTTTCCCTTCCTAGACTTTTGCATGCTAGCCTAATGCAATCTCAGAGTTGCAGTCTTGTCTTATTTCCACAGACCTAACACACCGTAAATCAGTAATGGGTAGGTGAAAATTTCAGGATTGTAGACAGTGTCTGTGATGACCTGAGGTTGTCACCCTATGGAAGAGCAGCCACAGTAGAAAAACAAGCAGTGGCAAAGTCATTGGTTTCTGCCTATGTGAGATCTATTAGCTTTATGCATGCTTTTTAGACACTTTGCACAATGTGGGCTGCTGTACAGCATGGCTTAAAGTAAAGAGAAACAAGCATTGGAAATGCAATAGGTCTCGCATTAGAAAAGTTGGAGCGCTTGGTTTTGTAAATGACAATTTCTTTTTTAATGTGTTGGTATTGAAAATAGCCAAATTAATAGCTTTGTCATTTACAATGCCAATACTTTAAACTTTTTCAACTGTGACACCTATAGCATTTGTAATGCAACATGTTTTGTATGTACGTGACTTAGATGTATTCATCTAATAAATACAAATGGCTTTTAATTTTTTTAAATAATTAATATTGAAATAAAAGTTCTTGTAATTTATAATAGCAATAGCTTAAACTATTGTAAATAACTTTTGTGCCTAAAATATGTGCCAGTCACACAGGTGCCCTTACATATCTATGCCCACTCTATGCAAAGGGCTAGGTGTCCTATGAAAAATACAATGTTAGGTCGTGTGTTAGACACACAACTGGACATCTGCGCCGAGGATTTGCACGCAGATATTAGAAAAAAATGATATAACCTCTGCTTCTCTCAAACCCAATGCGCACAATGTTGTAGGGGGTGGACGTTTTAAAACAGCCTTGGAGCAAAGACGAGCACACCGACATCACTGAGGTTTCTGTGTGTCCTCGGTATTAGGTGAAGTGTGAAAGCCTCTATTCTTCCGTTCAGGAAGGAGGAGGAGGCAACAGCTGTAGCCAAATAGAGGGAGCAAGCATTAGCAAATGTAACAAACATTTGCAATGCAATACGTCTTGTATTTGTTTGACTTAACTATTGAAAATCGCGTAACATGCTGTAAAATAAAGCGGGCGCCCAGCTCTTTAAATAGAGTCCATGGTGAAAAGTGATGTGGGGAAACTGGGGGCCGGAAAGGGCGGCCGTGGAAGGTGGGAGGGGGAGTAGGAGAGTGGTGCAGGCGGGGGGCGGGGAGCGGAGCCTTTGAAGAGGCAAATGGTCGCTGAGCAGGCATTGAAGAAAAAAATAATCCGCACAACAAACATGCTGTTGTTACACTCCATGGTCCATGCGTGGAGCTGCACAGCGTTTGCAGGCATGGTGCAACAGGCGGGGGCGAGGGAGGGGAGACGAGGGTGCTCTGCAGGGGTGATGGGACCTGGTGTAGAGAAGGCGAGCAGACGACTGTGGGGGGCGGAGGGAAGAGAGGGCAGTGGAGACTGGGGTGGCGACAGGGAGATGCATGCACGTGCATTGGGTGATAAGTTGCTTTCAAGCAAGTGTTTATTGTCTAACGTTTTTATGTACATTAACACACAGTCAATAAACGACAAGTGACTGCAGCTGGCTGGGCACATATGATGAGGCTTCTATGCGGGTAAAAAAGGCTTTTATGGCCTGGAAAGGACACGCACGGATTCCAAAGGCCGCCTGAGAAACTCTTTTTGGCCAGAAATGGTGAAAGCGTCTGTATCTCCCGTCAAAGTGAAATAAACACGAGTGCTAAAAGTCTCAGCTTTTTCCCTCTAAACAACATGTCCTCCTGAATAATATGATTTCTGTGCTGTTTCTTAGGCAGGCTAAAAGAAACATATTTCAATAAAAGCTGCCACATAATCTGAGCCCCGGCACCTATCCCGCCACAAATTAAGCTTCATAAAAGCAGATGCAACCCACACTGTAAAAGCGGCACTAGCTCAGCCAACAAAAAACAAGTCTACTCCAGCTTCACCAAAGGGGAATTGTCTACATGACAAAGTTGAGAAACGTTTACATTATTCCCTGTATTTTGCCCCTGTGCACTTACCTATCCTTGCACGTTCTTCTTGTTTACAAATACAAGCACATTTGTTTGCTGTAATGCTTTCTCTTGGGGTGCTGGGATGTAGTTGAACGTGGAAAACATACAAATAAAATACCCTTTATCCGAATCATAAAACGCGACTTTTTCTTCATTTATCACCCTTCTCCCCCAGTCAGATGCAATAGCTCAAGCTCGGGCAAATGCAAAACCTGTTGCATTTGCGAGACTTAAAGCTATTGTTTTTTAAAACATAAAAGCAGGGGGGGTGACCATATCTAAAGCGATCCGCCCGTGTTGTAAATATAAAAAAAGGGTGACATGCTAACACAAAGCGGTGCGCCTGTGCACAATAATTCAAAAATAATGCTTAAAGTGGGCTCGAATAAGTGATTGATTGTGGAAATGAAAATGGAAAACCTGGGGAGAAGTGATAATGATTGATAGTGAACTTGAAAACCTTTGTGAGATGTGGTGATGACTGATTGTGAACTGGAAAGCTTGGCGAGTTGGGATGATGAGTGATAATGAGGACACGGGAGGGTGGTGGAGGCAAAGAGGGAGCGTCATTAAGGATTAAGGTGCGATCTGTAGAGAGAGAAGGAGAGTAGAGAACAGGATAGCAGGGGGGAGAGGGGGGGCGGATACAATGGCACCAGTGAGGAAGAGGAGGCGGGCAGGGGAAGAGGGTAATCAGAGAGGCATGCAGGTAATTAAAGAGGCAGGTCGTAATAAGAGGCTAGAAAAGGAAATAGGCTGACTAAGCATCAGCGGGTAGAAAGTAACTACTGAGTTGGAAGGAAAAGGCAAAGCGGCAAAAGGACGCGAGAGGCAGGAAAGATTTACAAAAAAAAAAGGAAACTGGGCACAGTGCTAGCTAGGCAGCGTGGAGCAGGAGCAAATTAATGAAAATAAAACCCATGATAGCGGGCATCGCGGTAGGCAGCGTGATGCCCGAGCACAATCATTTAAAAAAAAAAAACAAGTGAAAGCGGGATGTAAGTAGGGGGGAGGAGAAGTCTGGGCAGGCAGGATGACTCAGGGGAGGGGGCGGAGCGGGGCAGAGCGGCATGTGGGTGTGAAGAAGCCGGGCCTTTGAAGTGAAGCTAAGCTTCACTTCAAAGGTGTCGGAGGAATGCGGGCGGCTGTGCACGCGCTTTTAAGCTCAATGCACATGCGCATTGAGCTTAAAAGTCACGGGCACTGCAAGGAATCGCCACGATTCCTTGCAAGTTAGATAAAGAGTCGATGAGCCCCTATAGTCTCGCTTGCTCGATGCGCATGCGCATCGACAGGCGAGACCTAAAAATCAATGACACTGCCATTGTTGACCATGTCATAGCGTTTTTTTTATCTTTAAACCATGTTACACGGCAGCCAGCGCTGGTGCAATATGTCTAAAACAAGACAGGGGGGGACAAGCAACATGAGGGATTTGCGGGGGTCGAGGGAGAGAACAGAAATAGTGGTCAGCAGACTGAGGGCAAGCGACACCAGGGATGTACATGGGAGTCAGTTGTTGGGGGAGAGCAACAGGAAAGCAACACAAGGAAGCTACGAGGGAGGAGGAAGGAGAAGCAACAACGGACAGCAAGAGGGGACAGACCGCACAGTGCCATGCACTCTTATGGAGTGCACAGCGAAAAGTTTTAAACAAGTATTGGCATAGCCAATAGGTCTCGCCTTTGGGACCTTATAAGTGTTTAGTTATCCAGCACAATATCCTTGGTGCAACAACATCAAGTGTTGCATGGCTAAACACTTATAAGGTCCCAAAATTGAGACCTATTGGCTATGCCAATGCTTGTTTTGAGTGAGGGGCTTGTGCAGGTATGCCACTGTGAGGTAGAGATGCTGCAAGAGCTTTAACAGGAGCCCACAGGAGCCCCTGTGACATTGGGCCTCTTTAAAATGTATCTTGGGTCTGGTGTAATACTTCTAGCCCCTATTCCCGCTCCCAATGCATCCTTAAATGTCCCATGTACAACCGGGGTTGACACTCCTCTTACCTCTGCCCTCCAGTGACACTTTACCCGTCACGGGTGGTGGTGGACATGGTGGTGGTGGACATGGTGGTGGTGGACATGGTGGATGTGGTGGTGGTGGATGTGGTGGTGGTGGATGTGGTGGTGGACGTGGTGGTGGTGGACGTGGTGGACGAGGTGTTGGGGTGGACATGGTGGTGGTGGATGTGGTCGTGGACATGGTGGTGGATGTGGTGGTGGATGTGGTGGACATTGTGGTGGTGGATGTGATGGTGGTGGATATTGTGGTGGACGTGGGGGTGGTGGTGGACATGGTGGTGGACGTGGTGGTGGCTGACATGGTGGTGGACGTGGTGGTGGTGGACGTGGTGGTGGACGTGGTGGTGGTGGATGTGGTGGTGGTGGATGTGGTGGTGGTGGTCATGGTGGTGCTGGACATTGTGGTGGTGGACATGGTGGTGGTGAACATGGTGGTGGTGGTGGACGTGCTGGTGGTGGATGTGGTGATGGTGGTGGTGGATGTGGTGGTAGAGGTGGTGGACATGGTGGATGTGGTGGTGGACATGGTGGTGGTGGACGTGGTGGTGGTGGTGGATGTGGTGGTGGTGGACGTGGTGGTGGTGGATGTGGTGTTGGATGTGGTGGTGGTGGTGGATGTGGTGGTGGTGGTGGACGACTATTGGGTAGGAGGGTGCTGGCAGAATGCAGAAGGAGAGGAGGATCTCAAAGGGGGCACATGGGAGAGCAGAAAGAGGCCGAATATTGGAAACAAACAAGCGCTGAAGAAAAGAAAAGAGCATGGCTGCCATTGTTCACTATACAGCTTAGCAAGTTCAGCTGTCGAGCTTGTTTACTAAACCTTAAAAAGCAGCGACGGAAGAGAGGCAATGATGGGTGGAAGTGCTTCACGACGTAAACAAGCGGTCTTCACTGTCTTCACTTTTCAAGCACTCGCATTTGTGGCAACATCCACCTTGCAGGGGCGAGCAGCAGCCATATGTTTGTCATTAACATGGCTGCACCGTTGCTCGCTCCCACAAGGTGGATGCCGCCACAAGCACGAGTGCTTGAATAGTGAAGACCGATGGGTAAAGGCCCTCCTAGAGCAGCACATGTGTGCTGTCTGGGCGAGACCTATAAAGTTCCTGTAGGAGTGCATCTCCAATGGAAGGCCACTGGCCACAAACAGGAAGCTGTGCTAGGTCCATGCTCTGCAACAGGGACGATAGCCCCAGGAGAAAGCAGGAGGAAGCCAGCTGTGGGAGAAAGCAGGAGGTGTAACCATTAAGAAGAAAGGAAATGAGAGTGATGTGGAAGCCAATAAATGGTAAGTATCGATAAGTAATGGGTGGGTTCTAAGCCCGCTTTATGCCTTTAAAAAAAAAAAATTACAAACAATTTCGCCATCACCGCATGCATGCTGTCTAAGGCGAGACCTAAACAAACAACACTTCACTGTGGGAAATTTAAGTGAAACCCAAAAATTTTTTGCAGGCTCAACAAAGTAGTCAAATGTATGTGAAAATTCTGGACCAAAAGTGTGATATCTCCTAAAACGTAATAATAGCTTCTCAATACTTTATAGGAAAGAAATCAGCCTCCGTGTAGAGCCTTAGGACCACAAGACGCAGGATCAAACTTCTATTGTGCACCCACTTATTTGTCCTGCCTGTGTAGTAGCAAGTAAAGGGAAAGAAACACTCCTACCTGTGAACTACTCCATGTCTCTGTAGTCTTCAACAAGATGTTTTCCTGTTGCCATACTGTTGAGGGGTGATTGTGTGGGTATATGTGTGTGAGCACCTGTGTGTATGTGTGTCTCTCAACGGCAGTGTTTATTTTCTGGTTGGTGTAGAATGGACGGCACATTCACACATGAAGCCTGTAAAACCAACCAGCACTGAAGAGTCTAACTTTGCCATTAGCAGGTGTGCAGTTGCCAACATTGGGCGCAGCTTGAAATTAGAGAAGACAGTAGGAGTATTACAGACCACATTTTATGTCTATCTTAAGTTTGTGCAAGGTAAATGCAAATTTCCAAAGTTTCTCATGTATTGGTGGGCCATTCTAACCTCTCAACCAAAAACACGAACAAAGGCATGGTTCCTTTCAAGCAGTTTGTTTATTCATCCAATGCATTTCGGACCCAATTAGTCCTTCGTCAGGGAAAATACTGTAAATAACAATGAAACATATATAAGCAATTGTCTTTTAAAACCATGAGCTCTAATTCTCGATCGTTTTATACTGCACATCATACATGAATGCCATTGTAATGTATCATTAATGTAGAATTTTAGGTACCCTTGACATCTCCCCCTTCGTGTGTTTAATCATTAATTCTAAGCTTCTTCACCCTCCCTCTGGGTCATCACGCTTTGCTCTCTACTCTTCTTCCATAAATGTCTAAACCCCCCCTTCTTCCTCCCGCTGTCTTCCCTTCACTTTCCAACCAAAACTCATACTTCCCCATGGTCTGCCGTCTCAACTCTAAATCACTCCTTTCTTTTAAACCTCCCTCTTTCTTATCTCTCGAGTTTTCACGTTCTGCGTACCTGCTTGACTGCACACATCCTCCTTTCTTTCATGAAAATAGAAGTTCTCCCAGCTTTGTTACTATCCCTTTTTTTGAATACCCAGCTCCCGCCATCGTGATTCTGACCCGCCCCTTCATTATACTCACTGATTTACACCTGATTAAACGGACACTCTCTGGGAAAAAACGACATCTCCCATAATCCCCTCTAATGGCATGTAAAAACGCCGATCTATTTTTCACCACTACACCAGCTTGACCGGACCTCTGCAGCACAAACTGTCTCATTAAAACATTTATAAAGAAAACTGTCCACAGTAAATTTGTCCATACGTTTAGTAATTATTTCACATTTTTCAACAGTTTGTGCTGCAGAGGTCCGGTCAAGCTGGTGTAGTGGTGAAAAATAGATCGGCGTTTTTACATGCCATTAGAGGGGATTATGGGAGATGTCGTTTTTTCTCAGAGAGTGTCCGTTTAATCAGGTGTAAATCAGTGAGTATAATGAAGGGGCGGGTCAGAATCACGACGGCGGGAGCTGGGTATTCAAAAAGAGGGGTAGTAACAAAGCTGGGAGAACTTCTATTTTCATGAAAGAAAGGAGGATGTGTCCAGTCAAGCAGGTACGCAGAACGTGAAAACTCGAGAAATAAGAAAGAGGGAGGTTTAAAAGAAAGGAGTGATTTAGAGTTGAGACGGCAGACCGTGGGGAAGTATGAGTTTTGGTTGGAAAGTGAAGGGAAGACAGCGGGAGGAAGAAAGGGGGGGGTTTAGAACATTTATGGAAGAAGAGTAGAGAGCAAAGCGTGGTGACCCAGAGGGAGGGTGAAGAAGCTTAGAATCAATGATTAAACACACGAAGGGGGAGATGTCAAGGGTACATAAAATGCTACATTAATGATACATTACAATGGCATTCATGTATGATATGCAGTATAAAACGATAGAGAATTAGAGCTCATAGTTTTAAAAGACAATTGCTTATATATGTTTCATTGTTATTTACAGTATTTTCCCTGACGAAGGACTAATTGGGTCCGAAATGCATTGGATGAATAAACAAACTACTTGAAAGGAACCATGCCTTTGTTTGTGTTTTGGTTCAGAGGTTCGAATGGCCCGCCAATACAAGAGAAACTTTGGAAATTTGCATTTACCTTGCATGAGGAGGAATCTAAGAAGGATAATTACACGCAAAGTGATTGTGCAGCGCATTACATAAGGATGAATATACAAAAGGAAAATAATTTCAGATGAAGAGTAGGATGCATATGCATTGTTGAAAATGAGGCTGTCGCCACTGGAGTGGGGTTAAAGGAATGCCCCACGTTTTTGGTGTTTATGTTCAACACGTGCAGTGTGGGCTTGGCACGTAAAACAGTGAGCACGCCACTTGGAAAAAAATTTGGGGTTTAATAGGACAAGGGAAATATGGTTGAAAATTGGTGTGCAACCCGTTCTTATGTGAAATTGTCGAATTTAGCCCCAAGGAGTTAGCACCCAGCAAAGAATTGTACTTTTTTAAAAAGGAAGAATGAGGAAACATCAACCACTTCATGCAAGGCGGAAAATCTTGGTTCACCTAGCAAGTCTGTTCCGAACAAGAGTCAGTTGAAAAATGTGAAATAATTACTAAACGTATGGACACATTTACTGTGGACAGTTTTCTTTATAAATGTTTTAATGAGACAGTTTGTGCTGCAGAGGTCCGGTCAAGCTGGTGTAGTGGTGAAAAATAGATCGGCGTTTTTACATGCCATTAGAGGGGATTATGGGAGATGTAGTTTTTTCCCAGAGAGTGTTCGTTTAATCAGGTGTAAATCAGTGAGTATAATGAAGGGGCGGGTCAGAATCACGATGGCGGGAGCTGGGTATTCAAAAAGAGGGGTAGTAACAAAGCTGGGAGAACTTCTATTTTCATGAAAGAAAGGAGGATGTGTGCAGTCAAGTAGGTATGCAGAACGTGAAAACTCGAGAGATAAGAAAGAGGGAGGTTTAAAAGAAAGGAGTGATTTAGAGTTGAGACGGCAGACCGTGGGGAAGTATGAGTTTTGGTTGGAAAGTGAAGGGAAGACAGCGGGAGGAAGAAGGGGGGGGTTTAGAACATTTATGGAAGAAGAGTAGAGAGCAAAGCGTGATGACCCAGAGGGAGGCTGAAGAAGCTTAGAATTAATGATTAAACGCACGAAGGGGGAGATGTCAAGGGTACCTAAAATGCTACATTAATGATACATTACAATGGCATTCATGTATGATATGCAGTATAAAACGATCGAGAATTAGAGCTCATGGTTTTAAAAGACAATTGCTTATATATGTTTCATTGTTATTTACAGTATTTTCCCTGACGAAGGACTAATTGGGTCCGAAATGCATTGGATGAATAAACAAACTGCTTGAAAGGAACCATGCCTTTGTTCGTGTTTTTGGTTGAGAGGTTCGAATGGCCCGCCAATACATGAGAAACTTTGGAAATTTGCATTTACCATGCATGAGGAGGAATCTAAGAAGGCTAATTACACGCAAAGTGATTGTGCAGCGCATTACATAAGGATGAATATACAAAAGGAAAATAATTTCAGATGAAGAGTAGGATGCATATGCATTGTTGAAAATGAGGCTGTCGCCACTGGAGTGGGGTTAAAGGAATGCCCCACGTTTTTGGGGTTTATGTTCAACACGTGCAGTGTGGGCTTGGCACGTAAAACAGTGAGCACGCCACTTGGAAAAAAAATTGTGGTTTAAAAGGACAAGGGAAATATGGTTGAAAATTGGTGTGCAACCCGTTCTTATGTGAAATTATCTTAAGTTTGTGCCATGGTAGAGGCACTCATACATAATCTCCTGCCCCCTTATTATATCACAGAACCACGAGGGGGAAAAGCAGTAAATTATTAAAGCCAAATTTAGCAAAAGCTGGGCCTCTTTTGGTAAAAGCATAAAGTGATGGCCACCTGGTCAGTTGTAATGTAAGGCGTGTTTGACTGTATTATGTTAAAATGGTACCTACTTTCTCCTAATAGTGTGCAAGGCTGGTTTACAGGTCTGTAAAAGGCAGCAACGAACAGCTGACAAGGAACCCAGGAAAGATTAATTGGTGCTTATTCCTCAGGCCACTGGGAGTCACTATGCCAGAGGACTAAGATGAATTAGACAGTACCCCTAAGCAGCCGCGACCGGTAGTGGGAGTGCCGTCCGGGCGGTGACGTGGGGAGGGGGAGGGTCAGTGTGGGGGTAGTAATGTATGGATTACGGAATTTAACAGGTAAGTAAACATATAAATACATAAAACTAATTTTGTTGCGGGTAATTCATCACCAGAGGGTCATGGTGTGTTCTTGCTTTCATAAAAAGTTACACCCAGGTCCAGTCCCACTCTCAAATTGTGAAAAAATATAAAGTGAGCAAAGAGAGAGTACCTCACGGTAGCAACACCCGAGGGAGTTCCTGGCAAGCAATTGCCAGTTTACCCACTTCTCATCATCGGACACTCTCTCTTTGTAGTGAGTAAAGAACGAATGGAAAAAACACAAATAGTGATTACCCAACTACTACTAGTGTGGTGCACAAATAGAAACCTATATGTCCACTTGTCTAAATGAAAAGTGGAAAAATGTGTGTACACCTAGAACCCCTGTGATAGCCAAGAGCAATCGGCTATCACTGCTAAAATGTTGAGAGACTTGCTAGCTTAATAACTTTATTCTGATGCCGCAAGAACTCCCAATCAAAAATGGTTCTTACTATACCATATACAGCTACTCAATGCCGACATGTTTCATTGCTATCAACTTCAGCAACTTCGACAGGGCAAAAACGGGGTTCTGTTTTCAATCTTTACTTTTGTTGGTTCACAGGACCTGATGGCTGCTAGTTACTGCATACCTGCAACCATCACAGGCATTCGACACCGTGCCAATAGATCACGTGTCATCTGGTGCCGCAATTAATATCTGGCCCCTGAAGCCGAGTCTTCTCTGTCATAAACGATACTCCCACTTGCAAGCGGGCTTGATTGTATGCAGAGGGGGTTGATTGCAGGCCCTGTCAGAACGTTAGGCCCCGCAGGCAAACCCTTGCAGTGTACAGCCAAAGGCTGTGCACTGCAACAGTTGGATTAATGTAAAAAAACAAGGGCTACAGGGAGGTTATAGTTAGGTTGAGATTTTATACACATAATCCATTGAAATCCAGAAGTTATACTTACGGTTATCTCAAGAAACTAAAGGTAACTATAACTTGCACCCCTGCCAGGCACTGCTAATTACCACACATATTAGATCGGTCATGACATCTTCTATGACTTCATTGATAATATCACTGCAACATTTGCAAAAAAAATATTGACGAGAAACCTGTGCATGGCAGGGGTGCGAGTTACAGTTACCTTAGGGCATGAGTTCTAGTTTCTTGAGATAACTATAACTGTCAAATTTCTATGGTTTTAAGTGTGTAAAATCGGAACCTAACTATAATGACCCTGTAATCTTTTTGTTTGTGTGTGAATATATATATATATATGTATATATATATATATATATATATATATATATATATATATATATATATATATATATATTAATCATCTTTTTTCGTTTTTAAAACAAAAACCATAAAAGCATACTTAAAATTACAGAGAAAATCGTTGCAGACAACCCATTCAAATACTTAAAATCAGTAAGCTGTCAATTAAATACATTATACTCAATAAGACTGTACATAAATTCATTTACAAAATGTGTCAAAATGCAGTACATCCTAAACAATAAATATTAAAGTGCTTGTTGTGCATTAGGATTCCTAAAATTACGTCCAATCACACATTGGAGAGCACCATGCTATTATCATCATTAAAAGGAAACCACATGCTCTAAAATAGTCTAAAAAACGACTGCTTGTGCATTAAAAAAAATCATTTTAAAATAAAAACTAGTTTACATGTCATACAAGGGATAGAAGGTACTTCTCTACTAGTGGGCTATATGTTCTTAGACCTCAGCTGCCATGCATGCAACAGATATTTTGACAGGGCAAATATGAGCCATTTTGTGCTATCTCTACGAAGAATCCTAATTGTAGCCCTCATTTGTTGTTGATAAAATGCTACTAATTGTAATTAGCCACATTTTCTGATAATAATGTAAGTGGGACAGAAAAACAAAAATTTTCTTCTGTTTCTGGACTTTCTAAACAAGATGGGCAGTTTGGTGAAATAGTGCTACCCTTCCATTGACTGTGAAAACTAGTTAGTGGTAAGACACCATATCTGAACCTTAAGTATAAGGATTTCGCTGTAGCGGGGTCAATATGACTCAAGGATTCCTTGCAGTGCATATTGTCTTTAAAATACAAAAAACTTCTTGTTAACTCCCCAACAGTACTATGATTCAACCAAAGACCATGAACATGATAGCAGTATTTTGTGGGGGGCAAGTCAAGGTGTTTTTTCTGATGCTACCTGGATTGGACCACAATTCACTCATGCCAAGTGCACCCATGTCTGAACATACTCGAGCCAGGTTATACTCCCTCTATTGTCAAGAGTGATTACTTCAGCAAAAGATTGTCTCATAGGGCACAGGGAGTTGTTAACCCAAACCCAAGTCCAATAGGCATGGGGTCTGAATGCTGCTACATGCACTATATTTTTAATCCCAAAATCCAAGCGAATGGGGGTGAAAGGCACGTTCCGGGGCAATTCAAGAATCATTCTCATGAATGTATTTTCAGTTTTCTCACTAGCCCCTATATTATCCAGACTCCAGATCGTACAATGCAGCTACTACAGCCTTGGCCCGATAAATTTCAATCGCTGGTGCCCATTTACACACACACTCACACACCCACTCACATACCCATACAGCTACTCATGACCAAGACCTTCATACTTTTGTCAGCCTTATCAACTGCCTCTGCGTAAAGCGAACCAAAATGAGCTACCCAAACCTGGGGCTGGATATGCGAATCTTCTTCCACAACTTGTTTGCCGGTCCCTTTAGCCAGAATGCGCCAAAACTATCTACTGTCCTTGGTTTTTGTTGCAGTGAATAAATCTCTCCAAACTTCTCCAGCCAGTTATGTATGGCTGGCTTGGCAGTTTGGACTGGACTGTTCCCATGAGGCACAGGGTCAAGACTGATTTGCATATAGCTGTGTCTGAACTGAGGTGGCGAAGTGAGCTAAAGAATGATGATGGATTCGACCCAGAACTGTGACTGGGGGTGAGTGTCTGAAAAGTTAGAGCACTCCATCCATCATCTCCTTGTGTTTGCTTAGGGTTTAGTTTGAACCATTTCATAGTGTTTCCTTTTGTGGGCTACAGTGTCTCAACAACTGTTTTTTATTGCACTCATGAGCTCCATTCGAGCATCTTTACACTGATCATCATACCATTCAGTTGTATGATTGCTTATGATAGTACTCTTCATGGTCTTATAAAAGAATTCTTTAATATTCCCTATTAAATCATTAAAGATATCCCTGATTAGATGCTCATCATAAACATGTTCAATGATGTCATCTAGTGAGTGTGCTAGAACGGTGTATATCTGGGCAAGAGTGTCTTCATTTCCCTTTACCATGGGCCACTTGACCCTCCTGCAGTTATTACTAAGCATGTTTGGATTATTCAGATTACCCTCTGGTTGAGTCAGATGAGGGGAGATCAAGTGATCCAGTTGTAAACTAAGAACATTATGATCGCTATCGAGCCTCTTGGTTACCCTCATGTCAATCAAGTGGGACCATAGATCTAGAAGGATGTAATCAATTCTAGTGCTGCAGTTAACCCAAATAAAGGTATGATGTGGTTCTTTGCCTAATATTGAGTGCCTGTTACAGGCTCAGAGCCTATACTTCAGTGTGAATGACGCTAGTTGGCATGCTATATTGAGTGCCTGTTACAGGCTCAGAACCTACACTTCAGTGTGAATGACGCTAGTTGGAATGCTACTATAGTGTTTCTGGGAAGACCAACATCGCTTATAATAAGTCCTCCTCCTCCTCCTCCTCTCCTCCTCCTCCTCTGTCACCTGCTAGAATTTGGTGATCCCTAACTTCAGCCCTGTCCAAAAATTAGTCGAGGGCAATTACTATAGGGTAATCCTGATTCTGCGTGAGAATATATTTGAAATGTTGACCAAAAGTACATTCATTTTCCCTTTAGTACTAGGAAGAGTTACGGCCAGTAGGTTCCCGGACTTAGTGTTCAGTTATTTAAGGGTGCAATGTAAGTGAATATTAACCCAAATTATAAAGTCCCTTACTGGGTGTCCATGGGCGAAAGGGAGGCCTCTTCCGAAATTAGTGAAGCCCAACCTATGGACCACATCTCCTGTAAAAAATATACATCAAATTTATCGATGATATTACTCCATTCTTCTGAGTTGAGATTGGATTTGATACCAGCAATGTTCCAGGACAGTATCATCAAACTAGCACGTTACCCTGGGTGTGTGTGTGTATATATATATATCTATATATCTATATATCTATATATATATATATATATATATATATATATATATATATATATATATATATATATATATATATATATTCACTGAAAAAACCATAGGTTATAGACCATATATAGTTAGGAATTAGCATTTACAAAACCTTGAAAATTCACTGAAAAAACCATAGGTTATAGACCATATATAGTTAGGAATTAGCATTTACAAAACCTTATTTTACTCACACAAAACCATTGAAATTCCATATATAGTTAGTTGCACTAACTATATATCGCGCACCCGCAATCCACTGCTGATGATGTCACATATTACATCATTCATGACATGGTCAGTGACATCACTGATGACCTCACTGATGACATCTCAAATGACATCACTGATGACATCACTGATGACATCATCCAGTGACTGTGTGTTTCTGTAAAGTTTAAATATGTTTTACATATTGAAGAATGAGTAGATGTATAAGTGTCTGGATGAAGGATTTAGTAGGTGCGTGACTGACTGTATGAGTGAGTGATTAAATGTGTCTCACTGAGTGCATGGGTTAGTGACTAAACTGTCTTAATTTGTGCATCATTATGTCTGTTGTTCTGTAAACTGCTGCATGTGTTGATCAGTAGCTATATGAGACTATATGGGTTATTGATTGATTGTCCAAGTATTTGTATGGGAGACTGAGTGTGTGTGTGGCTGGCTGGGAGATGTGTGACTCTGTGCAGATCAATGTGTACTTGTATCAATGATTGTATAAGAGAGTAAGTATGTGTTAGTATATGTTTGAAAATGTAAGGTACTCTATGTTTAACTGTATAGATTAGAAAATGGAAGTGTGATTGATTCTTTACAGGACTGACTAGGTGTGTGAGTAACTCCATGGATGAGTGGCAGAGTGTGAGTGTCTGTATAGGTGTATGAGTGCATATGATAGTGTTGTAAAGATGAGTGATTGTATGTATGAATGATTGTATGGGTGAATGAGTGAATGTGTGTGTAGACATAGGAATCAGTGAGTGCGTATGTAGTAACTAGTATTGGTGTGTCAATGGTTTAAAAAATTATATTCGGTATTTAACACTGGGTGTAACAGAGGTTATATTAAAGTGTGAGGAGATGCATTGTATTGTCACATGAATGATATCATCAGTGATGTGACCAATGATGTCAAATGAGATGTCATCAGTGATGTCATCAGTGATGTCATTTGAGATGTCATCAGTGATGTCATCAGTGATGTCACTGACCATGTCATGAATGATGTAATATGTGACATCATCAGCAGTGGATTGCGGGTGCGTGATATATAGTTAGTACAACTAACTATATATGGAATTTCAATGGTTTTGTGTGAGTAAAATAAGGTTTTGTAAATGCTAATTCCTAACTATATATGGTCTATAACCTATGGTTTTTTCAGTGAATTTTCAAGGTTTTGTAAATGCTAATTCCTAACTATATATGGTCTATAACCTGTGGTTTTTTCAATGAATTTCAATGGTTTTTTAATAGCAAATATCAAAAACTTTTTTGTGGAAAATGACTAAAATTAGGTATACATAAGCGGCGTTCATTTATGTTCACCACAGCCACTGTTGAAAGTAAAGTGAAAGTCGCGAAACAGTGGCCACGCCATATTGTCCCTTTTAGGCCCCATCATGCACGTAAGTGACAGCCATTTTGTGTGTCATGGCCTCCCTGCCCACTGCCAATAGCCTATGATCGTTCGGAATTGGTTCTCTTTGGGTGATTCTCTATTCACAAATAAGCACAGAGTCGCAATACTCTGTTTAGTCTTTGCGGATAGTGAAGGATAGGTAGTGCAGACTTTTGTCCCCTTTGTAACCCGTCATGCCTATCTCTGCCCCGTTTGTTGGTAGTTGGTTCAACCCGGACCGTTTATTAGAGGTAGATCATCCGACTCCACCGGAGGACACCCCTAATAAAAAGGACATATATATAAAATGCGGACTAGCCGCTGTATCGTGCTAGCAAACTATAACATAAAAATCGTTAGAAAAAACAAAAGGAATCGAGCAAAATCAGTAGGCCACTGATGGGATCTCTTTTTGACCTCGCTAAAATAGAAACATTAGGAACAACCCCTCATGAGAAATATGAAACTAGTGAGAGGAACCGAGCTCGACGCCATGATGGCTGCAAGACAGCTCGGCTCCGCCGCCCACCCCGCCCAAAATAACGACAAACCCTATGCAAATATTATAAATATATGCAGCACACCAGCAAAGTAACAGGGTAAAACGTTTTATTAAATAACTATTTACATGGCAGCCTGCTGCAACATCGATCCAAATGCATGACGCTGTTCCTGTCGAGGTAGCATAGGTGGCGGCCTAGGGGTGGCGGACCGTTGTGCAAATAGCCCGGGGGCGACACCACGCGCCAAGGCCCGTCCCCGCGGTCAGCTGCAGCAGGGTGACCCTTGGCGTTTCACTCCCCGGTCAGCTGCACCATGACTGCCATTGGCGTTCCACTCGGTTGGATGGCCGGGGACCCGCTCCGGTGGCCGGGGTGAAGAGCGGCTGTTGCTGCGGAACGCTCAAAATGGCGGCCAACTCCCCGGATTTGGGCCTGGTCCACTAGAACGACTCTGGACTACCCTGGAACTCGAATGCTTGCCTGCTCGGGCATGAGCCCCACTCTTGAAGACGTCCTCTCAGTTTTAAAGGTTCTACGAGAGTCGTTGGCCCTCGACTCCCGCGGGCTTCCGATGGGGGCAACCGCCACTGTTGCTCGACTATCCCCCATGGATATACCGCTGCCACGGGTGTCCGCCGCCTTATCCACATCTGGTGCCGTGAGGGAGGCTGATTCAGTGCATCGGCGGAGGGATACGCCTGCTGTCCCGCTCTCCGGAAGTGGCCACAACATTGTCACAGGATGGTAGTGCTCTCATGCTGACGCCAGTTTTTGTCCGAATTACTAAGAGACACTGTAGACTGCCAACTTGATCAGCTCCGGTGGGACCTCAGCGTGACCCGGTAGGGAAGATTTTGCCTCCCTCGCCTTTGAGTCATGGTTCATGCTGCCTGTTCTTTCTGTTTGGCGCTAACAAACTTTTTGAACTGCCGAAAGGGATTCTGGTCCTGCCGCTACTTATTGGAGACATTGAACTATACTCTGGACCTGCCTGGCCTCGACCAAAATGGCGCCAGTATGGGAGCGACTTGCAACTCCTTATGACGTTCTAGTTACTTAGCCTTGACGTTATGGGGATGTATGCGGTCTTTGTGCACATGGCGGGCGGGGAAGGGTACTGACTGGGCATACGGACAACCCTATTGATGTCGATTTTTCATTATTGATTATTGTATTAATAAAGCTTCGAAGTAATGTTACCCATGATACTCGCCCATGGTGTGCGTATGGACGATTTTATTGTAACTGATCCTGTTATACTTTCAATTATAAAATCAACCTTCACTGATCCTGCAACCGTTTGTCACGTTTAGTTTTTTCAATTAAATGGCTCGCTTGTTACATACTCCTATACCCCTGGCTTTTGACCCTTTCCTACGCGTGGTCTGTACTACCGCCCTCGGGCGATCTATGTAATGAACAGACTACCATTGCCGAAACACAAGGGAATGCATCTCAGAGAGATAAGTCAAGTACGTGGTAGATAAAAACATTTTCGTGTTTATGCACGCTGATGTGCTTTGAACGCTGCCCCCCCCCCCCCATCATTTAGATTACCACCGCCCATTGCACAAAAGCATACTGGGCGCTCCCCACGCAAAAAAAACATTTTTTTTTTCTTTTTGCCCCGCGGGGCCCTTTTAAAGCCTCCACATCAAACCTAGGGGGTCAGGGAGGATCTACTATGCCCCCTTATGGTAGTTTCCCCCTTTGTTTTGGCCTCCTCTTGTCTCTCGATCCTACAGAAAGACAAGATGGCGGCCTCTCCGGACTGTTTAGAATGTTGACAGACACTGGAGAGCCAATCAGCTTCGCTTCGCGAAGTTCCGTTACGCGTCAAGTACGCGAACCGGAGCGCTACCCGGAGCGCTGTTACAGATATATATATTTTTTTGAACGTTAATTTATCAAAATCCACTGGAGCACATATATTGAGACCTAGCAAAGGCACATCGGGCTAACAGTCCCTACAATTTTGCCAAGTTTCATGCAAATCCATTCAGCCGTTCGGGCTAAAAGTGAGGCCAACCGCCCTATGGAAATTAACATGGGAAAAACGCGTTTTGGGACCCCCCTTTTTTCTCGCCCCCCCCTTGACGAACCCCCCCCCCAAATTTTCAGGGGCTGCTCAGAAACAAAATGTTCCATTTACCTGAAAATTTCAGCCAATTCCGTCCACAAACGCCAAAGTTATTAGACATAGAATTTTCAAAAATCCCATAGAGAAAAAATCCTAACTATATATACCTACTGGCGACCGCCAGTAGGTTATATATATATATATATATATATATATATATATATATATATATATTTTTTTTTTTATATATATATACATGGCGGACTGGCTGGTCGGTTATATGCAACAATAAAAACTTGATTGGCACATGAGTTGCGGGTCCACTTCTCGTTCTTGCCTGGTTAACGGCGTTTGAAAGCGACGATTTTTTAATATATATATATATATAGATTTTTTTTAAATTATATATATATATATATTCACTGGAAAAAAAACAAAGGGTACAGGGACGTTATAGTTAGGGACAGATTTAACTTGTACAAAACCAGTAACATTTGGCAGTTATAGTTTCCTGAGCCGACTATAACTTACGCCCCTGCAATGAGCTGCTTATGACCTCACATATTACATCACTCATGACATGGTATACACACACACACACGAATATATGTTCCCAAACTAAATAAAGAAGCAGGGACAGAAGCAAAGAAAGAGCAAACATCACCACCGGGGCTCGTGCTCTGCGGTTTTCCAAAATCAAACAATAATGGTTATAGTTGACTACACAGAAATTAAATGGTATCTGCCCTACCTGCACCTGGGAAAGCAACGCTTGGTTATATATTTGCTGTTCTGATTAGGGCTGAACAAACGTGAAAAACACACATACAATGATATGAAATGTCTCGGCTTCGTACATGTAATGCGCTTTATTTGCGTCTCCAAGATAGTTTCCAGCAACTGCTGCAAATTTTCACAGGTAATGCAACAAAAAAGCTCTCTCCCTACACGGGATTTCAAAGATCCTGGAATAACATTATATAGGACCAGTAAGACTACTTTTCTGTTAACAAAATATTGCACAGATCTACGTATCTTGTGCTACATAAAGGGTAATATTAAAATAAGATCCATTTGGCCCTTTTATAACCCTTCATGCCGTCTTTATGCCATCTCTAAGCGCTGAAAATAACATATGTTTACACTTCTCTTTATAACAGTACTTAATATACCGACCTTGGAAGTATGAGAAGCAAAGCTGGCCTCACCGAAATCCAAATGTGTTCCCAGCAGAGTAACAATAGTGCCATGAGCCCTAATGCAAACAAGGAAAACTTTTGTCACAGCTACTGGTGTGGTGGGAAAAAGCAGCCCTAATCAGGGAGCAGTGGGCTCCTCATGCCCCTAGACCAGGGCCAGACTGGGAACCAAAACCGGCCCTGGCAAAGTGCTCGGCCGGCCCACCCCTACCCCCATGGGGAGTGGGGGGTGCGACCGCGCTCTTTGCTAGGGCCGGTTTTCGGCCGATTTTGTTACAGTGCCGTTTTTGCAGCTATGCTGCAAAAAACGACCCTGTAACAAAACCGGCCCCCTGGGGTCCAAAACCGGCCCCCACCCTCGCGGCCGACCGGGGGATTGCCCGGTGCCTGCAAAGGCCAGTGCGGGCCTGCCCTAGACCGTGGTGCCACTGCGCCTGCTCTACTTTTTATAGCTACACTCCGGCGTGTTCCTGCACTGGACAGCAGTGCAGGAATTGAGGAATATGGCGAAACAGTTGCAAACAATTCCTTGACTTTAAAAAGATTGCTTTAGTCAAGGCTGGGCAGGGTCTTGCAGAACACAATCCTAGCCCTGAGCGAAATCTGAATTACTATAGCGTAATTTATGTAATTTCTGAAATGTTGCACTGTTTGTTACTCAAAATTTCTGAGATTTCCGCCACTTTGCTTAATTAAACGTAATTCACTGAAAAAAACGTACCGCAAATGGCGCTATTTATGGTAACGTTTACCACAAATGCATGGGAAAAACAGTGCTTTTTGTTTAAATTATTTCTCGAGCCAAAAATTGACACGAGGACACATTTCATGGTATAATATAGAGTGAAAGGATGGATTTGCATCTCACATAATTTCATGTAATTTTGCTGACATTTCCCATAATTACGCAAAAGCAAATTGTGCAAATTTCTCAATCCCTATACAATACACTTTTCTTTCCTTTAGCAAACTAGGCTACCCCCTCAAATGACCCATGACGCCCCTCTATTATATGTTTCTGATTCTCGCGTGTGCCTCAATTATTTCACCATGGAGCCCATTACTTCACTATGGAGCATCTGCAGATACAGCTACTTCATTCCACTTATCCCAGCCTTTCCCCAGCAAATCTTCACTACACCTAAACCTATTACCACACAAATCTCCTCTGGACAAGATCCGTAATTACCGTTTCTTCTAGGTCAGTGCTCAGCCTTTCTGGTGTGCCCATATTCTAACCGAACGAGTGACATGTTTTTCTGTAGCCCATACTCCCTCAAATATTTTTTCAACAATGCTTTTTTTTAACGTCATTTTATTCTCATACCTGGAGCCATTGGATTGTAAACGCAGTACACTTCCCCCAGCAAATGCTGACTTTTTCTTTGCTAACATATCTTTTTCAGCCCCACTTGATTCACAAAAACCCCTTTAACCTTATCCTTCAGCACTCTGGATACAATTTTCTCGAAATCTTTCTCTTTTCCCAAAAACTGTGTGGACCTTCTTAATTTTTAGGGGCCTTCAGCCTTGCTGACTTCTCCGGCTGCTTGACACCTTCTAACATTTCAATTTCCAAAACAATTTTTTAAAGAAAAAAACGTTCCTAACATTTTGTCATATATTGGGAGGTAGCCAGGGGCATATTATCAAGGGTGGCGATAGGGAATTTTTGCCGCTTTAGCAGCCGTTTTCGTCCGCTAAGCGGCGATAATTCTATCGCCCTATTAGCAAGCTCTTGCTAACCGCAGTTAGTGACAGCTTTTAGGTGAAAGCGAGCGGTTTGGGGCCCGCTTTGCATGTTAGCGATATTTATCGCTAATGACATGCAAAGTGGGCATCCCCAAACTGTTAGCGACTGAAAAAAGTCGCTAACATCGCTATCGCCTATTAGCAAGGCAGGCGTAGCGATGGAAATATTTGCGCTAAGCGAGAATATCTCCAAATACTAACACCTGCCCAGACCAGTTCTTAGCCATGTTATCCAATGGGAGGTGGATAACATGGCTAAGAGCATTTTGTCGCTTATGCGTGAAAATCATTGTATTCTCAGCGATATTCACGCATTTCGCCGCTATCGCCGTAAAATGTATTGCTTTGGAGATAAACGTTGCTAATAGCACGTTATCTCAGCAATAAATTCCGGCGATGCTCAGCGATAAAAAAATCGTCGATAAGCCTATTTAGCGATAAATATCGCTAATTGTTGGTAATATGCCCACCAGTCCTTTCCCCACTGATAGCCTCACGTGAGTCATAACGTCACTCTTCTGTGTACCAAATCAATAGTTCCTCTATTCCTTTTGGTCCAAACTGGCAGCCATTTCTTTCTCAGCCTGTTTGAACACTTTCAACCCCCCCCCCCTCCGCTAAAAATGTTTTGGTAATTCAGATATTCGCCCATTCGTCCACTTCTCTTGCAAACCCATGGAATTACGCCTACTGCCAATGAGATAAAGTGTCAGCAAAGTAGTTGTTAACTCTTCAACGTGACTCCTCCAAGCACAGTGTTCTATTGGTGGCGTTGCTGTATCAAGGCATTAGGTAATTTTATGACCATTGTGTCTTATGGCGGCGTTTGTATGAGATGTTGTAAACCATGAAAATGCAGCAGCCATGGTGATGGCTGCGGTATTTCATGGTTTACCACAAAAGATACTCTTGTCTGCCAACTCCTGCACCAGGGCCCTTCTCAAGAGGTCACTGCAGCTTTCACCACCCATTGCCCCTACCAGCTGCCAATGACAGTACCAACACGTCTAACCATCACACTCCGACACGCGACAACTCAGACCGTTCGAGGCTACCGAAAGCTATGAGAATTGCGTGGGTGGCAGGTATTTTTCATTTTTAAGTTATACGGAGTTATAAAACACTGTTGTGCTCATTTTAAAATAAGACAGAGAGCGCCATGATGCGGTTGACTGCCTTAGTGCCTGTCAAGCATTAGGTGTCGGTGCCGAGCTCTGGAAACCTCCGGCATCACTGGCTCTAATTAAGCACCACGTGACCCGTCACTATAATCTCACAGACAATACTACCAGGAAGAATATATTCTCTTCCTCCAACTTCGGTGCCACTGTTCAACGCCTCATATTTCCCTCCAATACAAACTAATTGCACTTGTAGCAGCTATATGGACTTTAGATCTGACACTCATCCTCATTAAACAATTCTGGGAATACATGCAACATCACAAAAACATCTTTCTCCTCTAGAAACTCTTACTTTGTGGTGTGGCCTGCTCTTCCCAGATATAGGTAATGAATTCCTCCTGCAAAAAAACCCTACCTGAAGTCACCGCTATGTAAACAAAGTTAATGTGCACCAGCAACAGCAAGAACTTTTGCAGTTAATAATACTTTTTCAGTCTCACTTCATTTACAAGACCTTTCAATGTCCCCAGCTTCTTTTGTAGCAACCTGGATGCATCCTTCTCCAATCTAGCTCTGTTCCCTAAAACTGGCCGGGTTGGTTGTATTTTTTTGGGGGGGGGGGGGCTCTCATGTTAGCTCCTCCAGTTGCTAAAAACCTTGCACCAAAATCCAAACCTTTTTTCCTACTTTTTCCATAAACAGAAAGTCTTATAGGTAATGTAGTACCTACCATGCTTTAGGGGCCTTATTACGACTTTGGGAGTCTTGATGCGGGGCTGCCACGCTCCGAGAATGCCTAAACCATATAGAAATGTCGACCAGAGTATGATTTTTAAAGTCTCTGGCGGGCAGTTCTTTGGCGGTCCCACAGCAGTGCCTATGAAAAAGGCACCGCAATCGGAGCGTCAAAGGCAGTCCCTGCAGGGCATTGACTGTCAAGTCCATGACCTGCGGGAACTGAGGGTGCATGCAGACAGGGGGCACAACATGTGTCCACCTGCATGTACCCCATGGTGCAGCGGCACAAGGTCACTGCCATGAAAACTGTGGCGGTGAGGAAATTCATCATATGCTTGGCGGGCCCGCAGCTGCGGCCCCTGGATTGCCCCTTGCTACCACTGGCACTGCTTTTGCGACCCCAGGCCTCAGAGGTGGCAAAAATCAGTGGCTGAACACAGGGGCAGCTCTTCCTAATGTTTAGGGATCCACTCGTCTGGCTTCTGTAAAAACAAATATCATACAAATAATGAATAATATTCGCTATTAGTGTAATAAAAAAAATGGAGTACATTAGCAGGAATATGACCCTATCTGGAAGCTAAGGTCAGTAAAAAATGCTGTTAACTGCATGTTGTATGCATGCTTAAGGATGAGGGTGTGAATATATTAGTATGTGTAAGCATGTGTGTGATTCAAAATAAAGGTCTAATGGCATGCGATGTCACTTCCGCTTCCCCTGGCATTTTGGTGAATTGACGTCCTTGTTCTTGAAGTGCTTAACCAGAGGGTCAGTGTGTTATCGACTCCATCACACCGGAGTCGGAAACGGCTCGTTTCTGTAATCATTACATTTTCCACACGTGCTTTCCTTGCCTATTTTGAGTTTAAAAACACTCTCAAATGCAAATTATATAAAGGGCCCGAGAATATAAACAAATCATGACTTGGTTAAGAAAGCAATTGCTTTTTTTGATAGGATAGCTTTCAAGGGTGACTGATGCCAGTGATGAGATAGGGGCGAATGGGAAGCAATCTAAACTGAGCAGCTAGAAAAGATTAGTTCGGAAAAAGAAGAAGGCGGGTCCAGGGTATTTAAAAATAAACTAGGGTAAAAACACGTGCCTTTTGGTAAATTAATTCCCTATTTTAAAGCAAGGAGCTGGGTCAGTTTTTGAAAACTAAGGCTATTAATGTACTGACGCATTTTCCAACACACAAAATGGATAAACCCTTTGAACCAGTCCATAGCTTAAGAACACGAATACACCATTAGCAAATTAAAAGAATAGGCTACAAAACACACTAGCTCTCTTTTTGATATGTGAGGTAATGACAGAAATTGCGGTATTTGGCATACATCACATTCCTGCAACAGATAAAAAAGTTAATACTGTACCGGATCGCAACAATTCTGTTACAAATGTTAATCGAGCTGAAAAAAAAGGGTATATCGTGCGACAGAGACATAAATCGTACAGTTTCACGTTTCTTTTCTGTAATCTAAGCCATAATCCTATAAACCTATGGTAAAATACTGCCAAGTGAATGCTAATGGCGCGCTATCGAGGTCCAATTCTTGGTGATCAGCAAAATGGCAGCCACAGGTTCATTGAGAGTCAAGCTTTAGTTAGTTAAATTCTACAAGTTTTAGGACCTAAGTACTTTAGGAGCTAACACTGTACGTCGGCTATTTTATTTATTTATTTTTATTTTACAGAGTTTTATATAGCGCGAACTTGCCCCTAATCGGGTATCAGAGCGCTTTACATAGCCCCAGTTGCACTACATGAGGACACATTCATTTTTTTTGTTAGGCTATGGTGTGTGCACTTTCCATAGAAGGTGCCACTGACTCAGCCTCAGTATTTTCAACTTTCAGGATAACTACAACAAACTAGCAAGCCCCACCCCTGAATCTGAGGTTACCCAAGGATCCCCTTTATACAGGAATCTTAAGCACGCCTAACTGCTGTGCAACTGTTAGTGCAGTGTAAATGAAGGGCACACCTACACAGTTGTAACTTTGCGGGTATTCACAAACATCTGCAATTTCTTTTTAACATACTAACATACACTGCCAGACTGACATTTGAATGACCCAGGTGCGAGTGAAGCCATTACCATGGGAAACAGCATTAAAAAAATCCCCTATTTCCAGGACCACTTCAATTATGCAATTCGTCATTTTCCGCATAATTATGAGTTTACCACATTTGCTGCATAATCCATCACCTGCTGCATATTCGGCAATCTTAACAAAAAAAATGTGTTTCTAGTTCAAATGGATCAAAGGTTACCAAAAAACATGGCATATTCCCACGCAATGGAAGGCTGTTCGCAAAAGTTGACTAGTCATCTTTCCATTGGTTATTGTTGCGTTTGGTTTTTATGGTTAAAATCGTTTTATTGGTGCATTTGTTTTTTAAACAGATCTTTATGAGGGGAAATCTTTGATCAGACAGTGCAACCATGAGTAAATATGACAAAATAATTAAGTAATACTATGCCAAAAAGTGGCGCATTATGATGCATAATTTTGTTTTTATTAAGCATAATGTAGTCCACCCTGCCACACAATTCTGTCCTCCCCTGCCGCATAATTCCACTAGTTCTGCCTATTTCACAGGTGTGTGAGGCAAAATGAAGACTTCTGATGGAAAATGAATTTTCAATAACATGGAAAAGCAATGAAAGAGTACTTTTAACCCCTTGGCTGCGGCGGTAAGGGGGAGGGGGAGGCCGCGCGGCGCTGCCATGCTCGTGACGGAACCACCCCGTCACGAGCCTCGGGCGTGCTGTGCTTGTGACGGAGTGGTTCCGTCACGGCCCTGCCCACTCAGTAGAACCCGCCGCGCAGGCGCAAAATCAGCCCCGCGCAGGCGCGGCGACCGGGCCGTGACGGAACCACTCCGTCACCAGCACAGCGCGTCTGTGGCTGGTGACTGAGTGGTTCCGTCACCAGCATCGATGAGGTTAAAACATTTTTCATTTCCTAACCCTATGTATGTGTAATCTCTGCAACGCAGAGATTCCACCCATGCAGGTGGACCAAAAATAGAGTGTGCTCTACACAGTGGTGTAACACAAAATGATGCCCCCCCTCGCAGAATGTGACGTGAGTGTCCTAATTCCCCTAGTTCTCATGGATATTCGTTGCCTTGGTATGAATGAAGAGCCTGAAGGGTGGGGGCACTCCTGCGCTGCAGGGTCCAGTGTTACGCCCCTGACTCTATAAATGTATGAGAAGAGCATACATGTACATGTATAAGATTCAAACCTCGCAAGTAAAGTACATGTTCAGCTGTAGGTTCTGTGAATCAGGCAGACTACCATCCTGCTAGGCAGTGTGTTGGGGTAGGGTTACAAACGAGAAGATTCACAACTTTGTGAATCAATCAGTCAGTAATATTTTATTCGGTTTAAAACAACCATAAAAGCATGCAAACAAGACAGTAAAACATCCAATTAATTAACTACACGGTTACAGCAGTGGAAATCGATCATAAAATATGTGTCCAGTTAAAATCCTACAATACAAAGTTAAGATAATCACTCTAAAAAAAGGCTCCATACAAAATTTAAAATAGTTTTAGGCAGCTGGCTGTGATACAGCTCATCATTATTTCCCCACTAATTGACATTAACATGAGTGAGAAATCTAAAAACCGTAATACACACTTGATCTGTCTGGAGCCATTGTAAATGCTCTAAAGCCTCTTACATTTCCTGATGTTTCAAATTTTTCAAAGTGCCTTTCAAAACTGGTTTCTTTGATCTTTATAGAGCTCACAGAAAAAAAAACGAATGCAATTCAGATTGGGGTGTAGTTTGTTGCATGGGCATAATTCCAAATCCTTCTCAGAAAAAAAAAACATTGGAAGGATAGAATACCAAGAAATAGGCCAGGTCAAGTCTAAACCTCAGCAAAACAAATCTTTGATGGTGAGGAACTCTGTGAATCATATTGAAATTCTTGTGAATGAATGAATATTGGTCTTATAGAGTGTGAACTTTGCCCAAAGGGGTCAAGGCGCTGCGGATAGAACCGGTGGGCATAGGAGCACAAAAAGGAGCCTAGCAGTTAAAGTGTGAAAACCATGTTTTTAATGCCTTACCAATTCAGAAGTCTTGCCCAGAGATCGATAATGGGAGAGAATTCCAAAGCTTAAAGGCAGCAACACAAAAAGCCCTTCCCCCCACCTGGCCCTCCTGAACCTGGGAACTACCAACCATTTTTAGCTGGCAGACCGCAGTTGTTTAGTAGGGGCACACTGTTGGAAGGGCCTTTTAATACTTTCGGAACCCGAATTATGAAGAGCCTTATAAAAAAGGCAAAGGGACTTGAACAGAATTCTCTTTTCTAAAGGACGCCAGTGCAGCTTACGAATAGATGCCAAAACTATTTAGGAAAATCCATCACAAGCCTTGCCGCTGCATTTTGCACAAGCTGCAATTTATGGATGGATCTCTTATTGATGTCCAGATAAAGGGCATTACAATAATCCAATCTGGACAATACCAGGGCAACAGCTGCCTACTTTCGCGAGGAAAAGGAGAGACATAGAAAGGTCCTGATGATACCAAAACAGGTGGAAGCCGTTCTGTTGATCTGTCAATTGTCGGCATAGACACTAACGCCAATGAGTATTGGTTAGACAGAATCTCCTCCAGCGGCCTATAACAGAAGCTATACAACAGTGGCAGAATAGACAGTTAGATTAATGGGCTAGTTAGGAATTACCTGTTGTCATTTTTATGGTTGCAGATATGATATAACACCCTCTGTTCCATGAATAAACACCAGAGGTCGTAAACAGATATAAATAGTTCTATCAGGGCCTGTGTGTGGACTGCGTTAACCTACAAGCATACTCCAATGTGCACTAACTATTGTTTATTACACAGGAGTATCGGCAAACAACTCTTCTATTAAACAGCAATAATTCTTCAAGTGAGGACCAAATTGTACGGCATGGCAGACTAAAACATGCGTCAAGAAAAGGCAAATTATGCGGCATCGTGCGCCACATTTTGCGGTAGTATTAGTTATTTTTTTACTTTTTAACAATGTCTGGGCACAGGTTTCACTTCATGAGTATCAGTTTAACTCCAAAATATACCAATAAGGAACAGAAAGGTGACTACCAACTTTTGCAAAGAACATTCCACTGCTAGGCAACAAGGGGATTATTTACAAGGAACTGACGCATCTGCATAAATGCGTCAGTTTCCTTGCACCAGCGCCAAATGTCCTGTGCAACCATGGGTGCGCTGTTTTTACAATGCAGTGCTCCATGGAGCAAGGATTAACAGATGCGTCAGAAATTCGGATGCACCTTTTGGCACAATAGTGATGTATTGCCGGAGTTGCTCATGAAAGTGAAGCAACTCCAGCACTAATCCACAACAGATAGGTGAGTCCCTTTAAAAAAGCCCTGCATCATTCCACAATTTCACGGCGTCAGTTCTACGTGAATTTCTGCGTGGGAACGCGCACCCTGCATACATTATACCTGATGCATTGTTTAAGACGCAATGGCGGCTCAAAAGTGAGGCAAGGAGCTTCTTAATCTGCCCCAAAGTATTTTAGTAACTTTTGATCTGTCTGAGTTAGAAACAACATTTTTTTTAATATAATCTGCAGTTTATGCAGTAGATGATGGATAATGAGTCAAATGCAGCAATTTCATAACTATGCAGAAAACGCAGCGGCCTCGAAAAAGCATAGTTCATGTGGCCCGACTATAATGTCGTTTATAGTGGGTCAGTGGAACCAAAGCTATTTCATCTCAATTCAAGCTCATAAAAGGAAAAGACTTTCAAAGTCAGCTCATTACACAGATTTCTGCAGCGATATAACTTACTAATGTATTTTCATGGTACGTATTTTATTAAAGAAACAGTGTTTTTGTATAAGTGTTTCCCACACATGTCTTATTAGCAGCTATTAGATTTTATTTTCCAATCCTTTCACAGTGGTGAGACCCACATAAAGTGTCAATGATTTCAATGACACAAAAAGAATAAAAGGAGATAAAAACACAAATTAAGCTTGGATCATATATTTCAAATAAACAAGAAATCATAATTCAACTCTAAAGTAGACTACCAAGGTGTGGGGCAAGTGTGTTAAGCATATACTGCTATAGGCTGTAAAAAAAAGATAAAACACTTGATCACGATTAGGGATATAAAAAAATTAAAGAGGACTTATTTTTCCAGTCTAGATACCACCAGTGTCCTAAACGTGTATATTTAGAAACAGGATAGGAAAAGAAGAAAGGCTAGAAAGACTTAGGATGTCATTACAATAGCGGGTGGTCAGACCACGTAACCGATATCCTGGCGGTCAGGAGACTACCCGACAAGCAGGCGGCGGTCCGACAGTTGCATTACAATGTGATTACATGTGGTGCATGTGGTGCATAGCACACTGTGCATGACCTCCATGCACCTCGCATGGGGGCACTTTACACTGGCCCACTATGGACAGGGCCCTGTTTGGGGCCCCCAAATTCCCTTTTCGACCGCCTTTTCATGGTGGTATTCCCACCATGAAAAGGCGGCTGCTAAGGGATATCGTAATCCCAATGGCAGTGCCTGCCTCAGCACCACCATCATTCTGGACTATGAATTCAACCGCAGCTCCAACGGGATCACTGATCCTGGAAAAGACAGCCATCTCCCCCCCCCAACAACCGCTGTGGGTCCGACCACGAGTACTGTATGCCGGTGGTTAGACCTAGGGGCAGTTGGCTGTCGGACCGCCACCAACAGCCTCCCATTGGCAGTCCGTTCACCATCTTAATCAGCCCTTAATTATCAAGTTAGTCAAATTCATGAACAATCATATTTATGCTGTTTTGCAGTATTTCAGATCAGAGTTTAGAGCTCAATTGTATTCCTTGAGTCAAAGATCAAGGACTGAAATGACTCCGTCAGTCAAAAGAAGGAAATGTACAGCTGCCAAAAGTCTCAGCAGAATTCAAGGCAAACCATTGACAATGATAAAAAATCCACTGGAATGTTGGGTATCCTACCAAAGGATATGACATTCTCAGGATTTTGATTTCACAAAGCCAATCAAGGGCAATAGGATCAGGGATTACATGGGGAGAAGAACTGGGAAGATTACAGAACCAGATGATCTCATTAATATAATTCAGGCATCAGGAAATAGTGTCAATTGACTGCGCAATGAGAATTATTTAAAAAAGCATCAACTGCAATTTATGCAACTGCAAGAAGATATATATATATATCCAGTAGAAAATCAGCGCAAAATTCACACATGCTTTCGTTCGAGCTCTCGGTTAGTTGAGGGTTGCAGCAAATTTGACCAAAAAATGTGCAGACACACTTTAAAGTAACTCTTCACCAAAAATGTGTGAGCATTTCTCAAATAAATATCAGCCATATAGAATTTATATGGCATTGGATATTCACAAGAAAAGCAAATAGAGCTTATTGATCTGTCTTGGATTCAGTAGCTCATTGCTGCTACATCTGCATGTCATCTTCGGGGACATACAAAAATAGACCTTGCAATGGATGTACAATGCAAGGTGGTGCAAGTAAATGGCAAGAGACGGTGTGAGCAGCACTGTGTGAAAAATCCTTCCTGATATCCGCTCTGACACTGGGAGCACACACACATCATAGTCGGTTTAGCGTGTCACCACCATCATGTACTGGGTCAAATGCAGCACCTTAATCAGTAAAATCAAGGCTAGTGGCCCGAAGCAGAGGGTAGTTCTAATCTAATGAAGGGAATGACAAAAGCCGTCACCACCCTACAGTATGAAGAAACGTAACCTTTTACAAAATTCAGCAGGACATTTACTGCAGGAAGTGCTGCACCACAAAGGTGACCACCCGTTTTCAGGATCAGCAAATTAACTATGCGCTTGTAATTGGCATGTGTAACAGAAACCACAAAGAACTTCAACAGTCTTTGCAGACATTAGAGGAATAGAGAATTGCTTCTCCGTGTAAAAGGATCACATTGACAGTGGCAGGCACTAGAGTAGAGAGAATTAATGACACCTTGAATATGTGTGACCAAACAAGCATTCGTTAGGGAAAACAGTCGGAACAACGCGGGCAGATCCATGAGTGTTCCGGCTACGCAAGCTCTACCGTACTTGCCTTAACCACGCATATGCCTTAACCACATATATTCGTGGTAAAGGCAGTGCGCGGTCTAGCTGCTGCCTGCAGCTCGGCGGAAGCAGGAAGAAGCCAGGAAGAGAGGACCCGTGAGGTAAGTGGGGCTGGAGCTGTTTTTTTTTGGAGGGGGTAGTTTGTATGGGTTGGGGGGTCTTGGTCGTTTTCAGGGCTGGGGGGTCGGGTTGTTTTCAGGGCTGGGTGGGCGGGTCGTTTTCATGGCTGGTCGGGCGCTTTCAGGGCTGGGGGATCAGGGGTCATTTTCAGGGCTGAGGTGGTTGGGGTAGTTTTCAGAGCTGGGGGGTCAGTGTAGTTTTCAGGGCTGGCGGGAGGGTCGGGTAGTTTTTTTAATTAGGGGTTAGGGTGTTAGGCCTAAGGGCAGTAGAAGGGGTTGGGGTAGTTTTAGGGACAGCGCGAGGTGGGAGGGTGTCGGGTAGTGCATGTTAAGGGACAGGGTTTTAGGCCTCAGGGCAGGGGAGGGGAGGGTACTGGGTAGTCGGGGTAACTTTTAGGGCTTACGGGAGAGCAGGGTAGTTTTTTTAGGGCTCGGTGGGGCTTGTTTTTTAAAATAGGGGTTAGGGTTTTAGGCCTTAGGGCAGTAGAAGGGGTTGGGTAGTTTTAGGGACAGTGGGGGGTGAGAGGGGGTCAGGGTAGTATATATTAAGGGTTAGGGACAGCGTGGGGAGGGGGTCGGGTATCGGGACCTCAGGGGGGGGCAGGTAAGGGATTTGTAGCTTAGGGCGGGGGAGGGGGTCACGACCTTAGCCACACATACCCCTTTACCATTCATGACTTAACCATGAAAATACGTGGTAAAGGAATGTGTGGCTAAGACGCCTTTATGTTTCGACTCGAGCTGCGTGGTAGAGGCACGTGTGGTTTAGCCATGCATGCCTCTATCATACAACCATCCCTTAGCCACCACTGAAAGAGTAAGAGTTCGCCCAATTAAAAAAATCTAAATTCAAAAACTGAATAATGGAACAGGAGGGGTGCAGTACGTAAAGGGCATATTACTCAGTTGTTCTAAGTGATATAGAGTTTATGATCTCCCGCAATGAAGTGACAATTTAAAGAAGCTAGGACACAATGAAGGTGATGCTGGCCCTCACAGAAATACTTTGAAAACCTAACAGATTCTATTCATGGCAACGGAAATTCAGTATAAGTAGCAGTTTCGCGGCTCCAGAGATGTATGTCACATTTCAACCTTTCAAAAAGAACCAAGGGCTTTTTTACCAAAATGTGGACAGAACAGTTTTTGGTCTGCCAACACACAGTTGTAGCTAACTGGAAGACCTCATGCCATCAATTCTTCAAAAGGTACACTAAAAATATAAACAGAATACCGTTGGTTCAGCCCCTTCAGTCATTAGCCTTCATGTGTTTTTCATGGTTTGCCATTGCTTGGATTGTAGTCCTGCTCCCACTAGGATTTGGTGATGGGGCATCCGGATGTATGACGGTACAACGCGTACCGTCACACCGCGTACCTTTACGACGCAGGTTTAACAACGCAAGTCGTTACAACGACTTGCGTTGGGGGGCGCAGGATAGTGAATAGTTTAATTTACTATTCCAACTCCAGTCCCCGTGGATAGTAGGGAAGGTGTTGGATAGTAAATGAAACTATCCCATATCCTAGAGCGCACTCCAGCGAAAGTCGTTGTAACGACTTTCGTTGTAAATCCTGCGTTGTAACGGTACCGCGTTGTAACGGTTCCGTTGTAAAGGATGTTTCACGGGGCATCCAGTAGTACTTTTGCAGATACAACATGATGAGATGCTTGTCATTTGTGACCATTCTGTTTTTTTGTGGTATGCACTTTGCTAACCCGACCGCATTTTAATTATTGATTTATAGCTCTTTTGTTTGGGAAGTGTGGCTGTGTTGAGGCCTTTGCTGGTCATAAAAACGCAATACTGTTTGCTAATTTCGCTTGTGTGTTCACTTCTACCTCTTTGATGTCCTGATTAAATTTGCAGACACATTTACAGCTTTTTTTGTTTACACAATAAAAACGTGGACACACGAGGGCTTTCGTAAAGATGAAACGATGCTGCAGTTTTGATTAGAGAACCACACTATGAAAAGAGATACAGAACCAAAGAGGCGTTTCCTGTTGCATTATATTTTCAATGGGTTTTACATAAAAACAGTAGTTGTATTATTATCGCACCCATCAATGCAAATAATCAAAGAGCAGTGTCAACGCACATTGTAGTTTTTGTACAGTGAATTATTTTGTTAAGACAGACTTACAATATCATATTATACTAATCATATTTAATTTTCCATGACTTTTTAACCACTCCACATTAGTCCTACACTATACCTGGTGAACCACATCTACCATGCCCAACTTACTATAACTATCTTACCATACCATACATAACTTACCGTACCTACCTCCCACCATTAACCTACCATACCCATCTATCAAACTACTGTTATTAACCTATCATATATCCCACACATACTATGCCTAATCTACATACCTAAACTTCCACACCTAACCTACCATATTTTGATGCCATACCTAAATAAAACATCCAATGTACCTAACTACCATACATAACCTACCATTGCAACCTACTACACCTATGCACCTATGATACCTATCTACCAAACTTACATATGATACCTAACATATCATACTTACCTAGTGTCTCTAACCTACCCATATCTATGCGCCAGATGTACCTACCATACATATCCTTCCTGACATGCCCAACCTAAGCTATCCTACCAATCGATCACACATACTAAAATCTACGTACCTTGCTACTGTACTTATTCTATCATACCTACAACCATACTTAATGTACCATAACTACCTACTTACACACTACACCTAACCTAACACACCTACCTACAATATCTAATCTACCACACCTACCTACGTACTCTACCTAACATGCCATATCTAACCTAAATTGCCTATTACTGCTCCATACATCTAACTTTGCCATACCTACCCTACTGATCATAGCTTCCACACCTCCCTACCCTACATATCATATGTTACCTAACATATAAACACCTATTATATGTGCCAAACCTATACCACGCATATAGCATACCCCACCAAACCTAACCTACCAAACATTAATGCTATGCCTATCACATCTACCATACCTACCTAATTCATTTAACCAATCATGCCCCCCATTTTATGAGGGTATTCTATCTCACACTTCAACCCCAAATGTGGGCAGACAACTCAATGATAATGTTTTAACTTCCCAACATGACACACAGCACAGGCCCTCAGAACAAACTAGAAAGCCACCCAATTCGGATCAAACAGCTAAACAGAGCAAACAAATGACACTTGCAGATTACATAGGTAAAAAGCAGTGAAAAAAGAGATCACAAGAAATTAACTAGCCAGTAGAATATTCAGGAACACTCTACCAAAACATATCTATAATGCTGGACAGAGTTGCCTTCTCAAAAAATAAATAATAGTAAACGGTTTAAAAGTGTATCAATCTATCAATCAGTCGATTTCTATAGCGCAGATAATAACACGGGAGGGTATCCAGGCGCTGTATAGCAAAGTGTTTAATGAGGAGCTGGCTAACAAGGAACTTGCAACGAGGTTGGGAAAGCACCCACAAGGATGTGGAAAGAATTTGGAAGAATCAAAGAAGAAGTAGATACTAAAGAGCAGTGACTAGAACAAAAATGTTGCGTTGTACTCACTGATTCACAGAGAGAAACAAACAACAGACATTTTAATTTGTTAGCTAGTTAAAAAAACAGAAGCTGCATGGTGCGTTCCATGTGCAACAAAACAACACTCTGAAAACCTCTAATTGCTTCATGATTTGGAAAAAAACTCTTAAAGAGAATAGTACAAATAACGTAGAAAATTCGTAGCACCACCCCCCTCAAATTGCTCTACCAGCTTTGGACGCCTCATTCCTTTCTCTTCTGGCATATGCAGACAAGGAGAGTTTTCGGCCTAACAAAAATAAACATCTCAAAACTACTAGTGGAATATTGCGCAACCTATTGCGTCAATTACTGTACCTTAACAATTGTCCCTGACGTTACAAACCTCAGACATACTTTCTTAGTCACCAGAAACTCCTGCAGCAAGTGAAAATCAACAACAATATACAAGAAACCAACAGCAGGCCCTAAAGTCCTAGCCAATTAAAAACAAACATCAAATCTCCAACACCTGTACTGCAGCACTATGTGGGACATAACAAGATGTACTTCATGATAGCCAATGTGGGCCTAGACTAACTAGAGAAAGATCCCTCCTGAGATACGCGAGGAGAAGACTTCCTCGTCTCCCCTTTATGGGGACATCAGAGAGCCACAAAGCATCCTGGAACTATCCTCAGGATGTGACACAACACAAAAAGCATTCTACAAAAGACTAAAGACATCATCAGAGATGAGAGGTAAATTAGTGGTAATTAGTGAACCCCATAAATACTGATTCTGCAGGGAGTGTCATTTCTTTCATGCAGGAATCTCACCCTTTCCAAAATCAGCATCAGGATGAAGGATAACATGTGGGATCTGTGCAGGTGTGTGCTGAATCCAGATGGTTTAAAAAAAAAAAATGAGAATTTTTCTCAGGCAAATTACATGTGGTTTCTCCTGACAAAAAAAGTGTCTGGGGAAATGGGAGGGTGTGGTAATTACTGCAAAACTCAGAATTATCATTGGTGTGCATACTGAATTTTGTGCACAAATGAGTATTTCCTTACAGATTGGAGTGAGGCGCAAAGAGTGGGCCGAAATCACAGGAATGGCATGGTCCATACAATTTGCCAGGAAGAACATCACGTGTAGAACACAATTGGTCATCTTTTTTAACAATACCTTTCTGCATGTTCATGACTTAAGTAGCGCCATTAGTCAAACATTGCCACTTGCAGGTACAAATGCTTGCAAATGACGTACAGCTCCTTCTCCTCTTGGAAAATTAGTCTGTGGATCACAAGAACGTCAAAGAGTACCTAAATCTCATCTAACACTAGACTAGGAAAGACTTTTGAACCCAAATGGTACGAAAATCTGCTACTGTAAGCAACATACAGCAGAACCATCTCCTTAGCATGGTTGCTGGTCTTACAACAGCTTCACTTCTAGCCAGGGCACAAGTCGTAAAAAAAGAAGGGGGGGACGCTGTCACCGGAAGTGAGGTTACAACTGTAAGTGACGTCACGAAAGGTGCCGAGCTCCTCGTCCCAGAGAGGCCAAAGAGTGAAGTCCAGCTGTTTGGCAGGGGGGATGGCGTCCCCCCGGTAAAATAAGTGGGGGTACGCCGTCCACCTGCGTGGTACCCCGACTCGAGCCCTGCTTCTAGCTCAAAACTTAGAGAATTTACAGGTAATTTTGCCAAACGGTTGGATTTCTCCTGTGGAAAAAACCTTCATCCATGCTGGGTCTGGTGGTTTAATGGACTAATGCATCCACTGTAGGGGCCTGTGTTCAACCTCATGGTCAGAGTTTCAAATCCCGGCGGGTCTACTCAGCCGTTCATCCTCTTGAGGTCGATAAAAATAGTATTATTGAGTTGGCTAACAATAAACATCTGTTATTCAGGGCCAAGATCCCCACGGTTGAACGTGTGAGGTACAAATACACGCTATGTTATCCAGGGATCACCTATAACGCTTCCAATACGGCAACTAACTAACCTGCTTTCGTCAACTTCAGTTCAATCTAGATGCACTTAATGACGCTGGAGAGTGATTTCAATTAAATTGCATTCATATAGCACTTGCTACCTCTCATGGGGTGTCAAAGTGCTTTACGGCGAGTAGCATGCTACCCGCGAGCCCAAAGTTAGTGGTCAGTCCATTAGTTATTGGGGTTAGTTTTGCATGTGCATTCCATGCGTTCACGCCAGTTTCTTTGTGGTACATTATTGACAGAGATGTGATCATTAGAGGGGGATTTGTGAGAAGCAAATGAGTGCTGGAATTAATAGATAGTTACAGTTTCCAAAACGAGCTTAAGGCGGATAGGCACCAGAGTTAGAGAAACTTGTGTCACAGAAGACGTAGGCAGAAGGAAGAGGGGAACAGTGGTGCACTTAAAAAACAATAGGGTATGGAAGGAAGTAAAAGTTTGATAGAATGTCAATTTTTTATTCACGATTTTAAGGAACATAGCAGGCGAAGAATTTTTGCATACAATTTGTGGATGTAAACCTGTTGAAAGAAACACTTAAAAATTCTGCTCCTAAGAAATGTAGCTTATACAATCTTTCAAGATGCACTCAAGAGATGACATGGGTGCTTTCAGCAGTAAAAAGGAAGCCCAGTGCTTGTTGAAACCCCTTTACTGTCAAGCAATTAGACAAAGAAGCACATTCCGTTACCTGTAATTACAATGAGAACACCCCAGAGAGACCCTTTTATACACCCACTACAGCAGTATATTTAACACTCTGAAGAATCATTACGGTTTATTCATATCATATTCCTCATACATACACTATACATATAATATGAAACATGCGCTATGTAAACGCCCACCAACTTAAAAATATAACAAGGCAATAGATACACACATTGTAGCAATTATGGATATATTGGTTATGTCTTCATGATCTCTCATGCGTCTTTACTACACTGGTAGTGTAGAGTTAACCATTTGTATCCCTCAACATTGCATTTTGGTATTCAAAGGGCGCCATGTTGGAAGGATACAAAATACCAAAACAAATCAATTGATTACCTAGGTACGATCTATAGTATAAATGTAATGGAAGAAGTGGAAGGGGCAAACTCTGGATACTGGAGTTCAAGCTAAAATGAATATTCCTTTCAGTGTGTTAATTCACATAGGTAATGACTGTATTTATTATATTACTTTTAAAGGCAAATGTTTGTTCACCTTTAATTGTACACAATGAAGTCACTGTGAAACTTCCATATGAAAAAAAATGTAGTATGCTGCTGTATAAGTATTCTGTTAAGTACGGGTCAGTACAGGCAACAGAAGGGTGTACAGGAGACATTTTAAAAACAGTATATTTTATATCGGATTACGCATAGCCATGCAAATCCGTATTTGGGTCAGAGAGACGTAGGCTCTGTTAAGGGGGAGTTTGAACAATCATTATAAAAGGGATTATAGAATAGAATAAATGCGGAGTAGCAATTCACACACACTCTACTGTCACAACTTTAGCTCTGTTAATGGAGCTACAAACTCGGTTAACCTAGAAGAGGATGAGGGGGGCGGGAGCGGGGGGGGGGGGGGTAGTAATACACGTATTGTAAAATTGTGTTTATAGAGCGCTTACTATTCCCAACGAGGTGTTGAATGACGTATCACTGGGTAAGAACCAGATTTAGCGCACTTAGGCCTCTGCTGCGGCGCTGCTCCCAGTCCCCGTGCACCACCCCGACTGGTATGTCCCGGCATGCACTTGCATTTTAATCTGCGGACAAGACAGGTCTTGATAGCTAGCGCTTGTGGACGCAATCAGCTGAGCCTGAGCTCTCAGTAAACCTGACGTGGAATTCCAAATATGCGCAGGCCTCGCCCAGAGGACTCGTTGCCTCCCGCCACCGGGGCAGTGCACTGCGTGGCAGCGGGGCTGGTGGTGGTGTTGGTTCAAGTGGCGTAACGGCCGGAACTGTCGATTTGGAGCGAGAGAACCGGGTTCGATCATCGGCGTCGATTTAACATCCTGTGATTCTGGGCAAATCATTTAATCTCCCCCTGCCTACCAAAAATGAATACGTCCTCGTAACTGGTACTCATGTAAAGCGCTTCAATAGCTTAGGGTCGAGTTCGAGCTATTTACAAACGGCCACCCCCCCCCAAAAAAAATAATAATAATAATAATAATGAACAAAAAGTAGCACTATTATCCTTCCATTGTAAGTTAGTAGGCCTCAACTGTAATGGAACACCTTGTCTTCGTAAACCTATGAACACACAAGGCTCACAAAAAACAGGAGACATGACGAGCAAAAATTATGCTCACGCACACGGGGCCAGTCAATGCGGAAGTAATGACTAATGTGTCTACAATTTAGGAGGATGTAGGACACAGTCATCCGATTTGTAGTTTTATCCTCTTACACACATCTTGACAACGGGCGCCTGAACCTGCCGAGCTATCTTTATCAATCGCCCCTGAACGTGCAGAGCTGTCTTTATTAATTATTTTCCTGTCATAAAATGGCTGCTTTCGGTTTTATTACTATGTTTTTACATTTGAAATCGTTATGCTCATTTTAAGGAACTTTGGGAAACAGCGTGTGGTATGTTATGACGACATGGAGTGATTCCAAAGTATATTGTCAATGCACGGTGCCCCCATGGCTTAGGCGGTGGTGGGCACGGTGCCTGAAACCACTGTTCCTTGTAATTGCAGCTGCACGGTGGAAGACACAATTACTTTCGGTGTCTGTTGCTTTTAGCAGTACTTAAGAGCAAACGAGCTACAGGCAATAGAAGGAAAGGTTTCCCTCAGTGCTAAATAGGATGTTCATTGACAGCGTGCTGAGAGATTATACGACCAAGCCTAACAGAATCCCAGGCAGTAAAACAAAGGTTCCTCTTTGTGGGAGGAGGCTCATGTCTTCTCACACACCACAGTACCTCATAGTGCTATCTCAAGTGGGGCGCTCCTTCCCTCACTATATATTTTTATGTGGATGTGTCTATGTATAGTATATGTGTGCATGTGTGTATCATAAACACCACTCCTTTCATACAAACGGTGTGGGTAAAACTTGTCTCCTTCAATTTTTTGGCTTTAAATTTATCTCATTGTACTAATTCGAACTTATTTTTTTTACGTCATCTGCTTTCTAACTCACTTCTTGTTTTGCAAAGTGCCCATGCAGAAAGGGGTCACTGGAGAGTGCACCAAAGGAATGAGATATGATGGGTGACAGACTGGCAGACAGTAAACATGATTGGTTGGTCGACGAATTGGGTGCGGGCTGGCACCACTGCTAGAATGTCCCAGTTACTTACCGGTAATCTTCATTACTCCGAGTCCAGGGCTGGGAGGGAAAGCTGGACGAGGAGGCAACACGGTCTCCAGGCCTGGTGCATTACTGGGTAGGTCACAAGCCAGCATTTACAAGTTACACACCGGCTTGTTGTGACCTGCCCAATAGTTAGTAAGGTTTCTGATGTACTGATCAGGCTTTATCGAAAGATGGATATTTACAGGATGTTGCAAAACCTCTTTGTTCATGAATATTAATTAGTCTGAAGGCAACCTCCTTGGGATGCCTGTGCTGTGAACACATACAGGGAGACAGGACAGCGGACCTTCCATTCCTGTGTTCGCATTCCTAAAGTAAGTATATATATATATATATATATATATATATATATATATATATATATATATATATATATATATATATATATATATTACCTACTGGCGGTCGCCAGTAGGTATATATAGTTAGGATTTTTTCTCTATGGGTTTTTTGAAAATTATATGTCTAATAACTTTGGCGTTTGTGGACGGAATTGGCTGAAATTTTCAGGAAAATGGCACATTTTGTTTCTGAGCAGCCCTTGAAAATTTGGGGGGGGTTCGTCCAGTGGGGGCCGAGAAAAAAGGGGGGTCCCAAAACGTGTTTTTAACATTGAGTTTTCCATAGGGCGGTTGGCCTCACTTTTAGCCCGAACGGCTGAATGGATTTGCACGAAACTTGGCAAAATTGTAGGGACTGGTAGCCCGATGTGCCTTTTGTAGGTCTCAATATATGTGCTCCAGTGGATTTTGAGAAATTAACGTTTAAAAAAAGATATATATCTGTAACAGCGGACCGGGCAGCGCTCTGGTTCGCGGACTTTTCGCGCAACGGAGCTTTGTGAAGCGAAGCTGATTGGTTCTCCGGCGTCTGTCAACATTCCAAACAGTCCGTAGCGGCCGCCATCTTGTCTCTCGGTAGGATCGAGAGACAAGAGGAGGCCGAAGCGAAGGGGCAAATGACCATAAGGGGGCATAGTACATTGTCGCTCACCCCCTAGGTTTGATGTGGAGGTTTTAAAAGGGCCCCGCGGGGCAAAAAAAAATAAAAATAATAATAATCGAACAGCTGAATGGATTTGCACGAAACTTGGCAAAATTGTAGGGACTGGTAGCCCGATGTGCCTTTGCTAGATCTCAATATATGTGCTCCAGTGGATTTTGAGAAATTAACGTTCAAAAAAAGGTATATATCTGTAACAGCGCACCGCTTCGCGTACTTTTCGCGTTATGGAGCTTTGCGAAGCGAAGCTGATTGGCTCTCCGGTGTCTGTAAACATTCCAAACAGTCCGTAGCGGCCGCCATCTTGTCTCTCGGTAGGATCGAACAGCTGAATGGATTTGCACGAAACTTGGCAAAATTGTAGGGACTGGTAGCCCGATGTGCCTTTGCTAGTTCTCAATATATGTGCTTCAGTGCATTTTGAGAAATTAACGTTCAGAAACAAGATATATATCTGTAACAGCGCTCCGCTTCGCGGAGATAAAATTATATGTGTATTACCTAGCTGTTGCTAACACCAGTTAGCGACGGCTAGTAGAAGATAGCGACCATCTTGGGCCCCACTTTGCATGTGAGTGATATTTATCACTAATGACATGCAAAGTGGGCATGCCAAGATGTTAGCGACTGGAAACAGTCGCTAACATCGCTATCTCCTATTATCAACTTTTGGAAATATTCGAGATAAGGGCGAATATCTCTAAAAGCTACCACCTGCCCTGAGCAGTTCTTAGCCATGTTATCCAATGGGAGGTGGATAACATGGCTAAGAGCATTAGCTCGGTAATGCATGAATATCGCTGAGTTTTCAGCGATATTAATGCATTGCGGTCGTTTTTTATCGTATTTCCGATAAACCTTGATAATAGCAAGGTTTATCTGCGATAATTTCTGACGGTAAAAAAATCGTTGCTAAGCATCGTTAGGGATAAATATCGCTTAACTTTGGTAATATGCCCCAACGTCTGTTAACGTTCGATTCGAAGGAAATCAGGAAGTGTTGAAAAACATTGTCTGCGCCATCTTGTCTTTTTTCAAATGCCACACTTTTGTCGTGCACGGCAGCCATTTTAGATGCCTTGACCAGACCCACTCTGTGCACGCTGTCGATCCTTAGCATGGCTCCCCACCCTCGCAAACATCTCCCCCAGGCAGTGGTCACCCCTGCTCTCTGTCTTATGCATGGGTAATAAACCTCCCCCATCTGCGCTGCTGTTCCCTGAGAATCACACCCTGTGCCCGCCCGACACCTCCCTTTCGCCCTATTCACTACCGCACCCTCTGACACTCCTTTTCCTCTGTGTCCGATTGTCCAGGCTGGTCCTAGGGTATCAGCTAGCCCTGCAGATGTAGTTTATGGCCACAGCTGTAAAGAATCACCCCTCTTCAAAGGAGTTATAGTAGATCAAGGCCCACACTCGATGAGATTCGTCACAGCAGAAGCGTTGCTATTATCTGAAAACCATCCTGTATTGTGATTGGGGAGGGGACCGAGCCTGAAGCGGAAGATTCCAGGGATGACTGTTTGTACATCAAAGTTTTTACAATTATGTGTCACATTAAAAATATATAGCACTCCGACAAAGTAGTAAGATTATAAAACTTTAATAATTTATAAATATATACAAGAAAACAAAAATAGTAATAACATATAAACATTTTTAGGGAAAAACAACGAAGTAGCGGTCGGCTGTGCGAATAGTCCCAACGCAGCACAACGTCCAGATTTCCGGCGTGGGGCGTCGCGGGGGGTGGGTCATCAGTAGCAAACTGTTGTGCGAATAGTTCCAAGGCAGCAGAACGCGTTGAAATCTAGATGACACGAAAGTGATGTCTAGTAAGTTGCCACCCAGCAAATAACGGCATGGGGCGTCGCGGGGGGTGGGTCATCAGTAGCAAACTGTTGCGCGAATAGTTCCAAGGCAGCAGAACGATGGCACCAAGGTGATGTCCAGTAAGTTGCCGCACTGGTTTTGGTATCCTACAATGCTGCTCCGAATAACGGCGTGGAGCGCCCCGGGGGAGGCGGCGTGAACGGGCCTCTCCAGGTGGAGTGTCATCTGTTGTAGTGGGGCGCCCCTTTACCGTTTCAGTTGCCATTCCGTCCGTTTTTGGTCCACTGTGTCAAAAGCCGCAATTCAGCTGAGTTGCGCCCACTCTTGCGGTGCAGCGATAGGCGGCTGTCACAGGACTCTCAAAATGGCGGCAGGCTGTTTCCTTTTTGGGCCTGGTCCACTGAAATGGCCCTGGGACACCTTGGAAATCGGACGCTTGTCTGCTAGGTCTTGGACCTCATTCTCGAAAGCGTCCCCTCCGCCTTGAGAATTCATCAAAAGTTTTGGGGGCTCCGACTCCTGCAGGCTTCTGGTGGGGAGCGGCTGCCATGATTGCTCGCGGAATGACCACGACTGAGCTACGAGATGGTGGTGCTTTCATGCTGACGCCAGCTTCAGTCTGAAACATCCAGAAACAAGGTGGGGCTTTCATCGTTTGGGGAAAAAAAAAAGTTTTCATCCTATGAAAAGTGTTGTTTTTAGGTCACATGATCAAGCCTTCCATCATTAGGAAACCAAAAGTAAAATGAACCAATGAAAAGTTTTATAAACAAGTCACATGACCTGTTATGCGGCATAGGGTGTAAAATTAGGAGAAAATACGTTGGCACGTGAGGCGGCGTCAGTAGCGGACCGATGTGCGAATAGGCCGAAGGCAACACAACGCGCCAAGATCTGGATGGCACCGAGGTGGTGTCCAGCAAGTTGCAGCACTGGTGTGGCCATCCTACAATGCTGAAAGTCGGCGTGGGTCGCCCCGTTGGCCTGTGAGTTTGCGTCAGTAGCGGACCGATGTGCGAATAGGCCGAAGGCAGCACAACGCGCCAAGATCCGGATGGCACCGAGGTGGTGTCTAGTAAGTTGTCGCACTGGTGTGGCCATCCAACAATGCTGAAAGTCGGCGTGGGGCGCCCCGTTGGCCTGTGAGTTTGCGTCAGTAGCGGACCGATGTGCGAATAGGCCGAAGGCAGCACAACGCGCCAAGATCCGGATGGCACCGAGGTGGTGTCTAGTAAGTTGCCGCACTGGTGTGGCCATCCTACAATGCTGAAAGTCGGCGTGGGGCGCCCCGTTGGCCTGTGAGTTTGCGTCAGTAGCGGACCGATGTGCGAATAGGTCGAAGGCAGCACAACGCGCCAAGATCCGGATGGCACCGAGGTGGTGTCTAGTAAGTTGTCGCACTTCTGTGGCCATCCTACAATGTTGAAAGTCGGCGTGGGGCGCCCCGTTGGCCTGTGAGATGGCGTCAGTAGCGGACCGATGTGCGAATGGGGCCAAAGGCAGCGCAACAATATTTTCTGATTTGAAGACACCACAAGGCGCTGAGATGCCAAGATCCGGATGGCACCGAGGTGGTGTCTAGCAAGTTGTGGCACTGGTGTGGCCATCGTACAATGGTAAAAGTCGGCGTGGGGCGCCCTGTTGGCCTGTGAGATGGTGTCAGTAGCGGACTGATGTGTGAATGGGGCCAAAGGCAGCGCAACAATATTTTCTACTATATTTTCGGAGTAGAAGACACCACAAGGCGCTGAGATGCCAAGATCCGGATGGCACCGAGGTGATGTGTAAGTTGCGGACGGATGTGCGAATGGGGCCAAAGGCAGCTCAACAATATTTTCTGAAGAGAATACACCACAAGGCGCTGAGATGCCAAGATCCGGATGGCACCGAGGTGATGTCTAAGTTGCGGACCGATGTGCGAATGGGGCCAAAGGTAGCGTAACAAGATTTTCTGTATGGAAGATACCACTAGGCGTTGAGATGCCAAGATTCGGATGGCACCGAGGTGATGTCTAGGAAGTTGTGCCACTGGTGTGGCCATCGTACAATGGTAAAAGTCGGCGTGGGGCGCCCTATTGGCCTGTGAGATGGTGTCAGTAGCGGACTGATGTGCGAATGGGGCCAAAGGCAGCGCAACAATATTTTCTGACTGACACCACAAGGCGCTGAGATGCCAAGATCCGGATGGCATCGAGGTGATGTCTAAGTTGCGGACTGATGTGCGAATGGGGCCAAAGGCAGCGTAACAATATTTTCTGTATGGAAGATACCACTAGGCGTTGAGATGCCAAGATTCGGATGGCACCGAGGTGATGTCTAGCAAGTTGGTGTGGTCATCCTACAATGCTGAAACTCGGCGTGGGTCACCCCATTAGCCTGTGAGATGGCGTCAGTAGCGGACCGATGTGCGAATAGGCCGAAGGCAGCACAACGCGCCAAGATCCGGATGTCACCGTGGTGGTTTCATAGTTGAGAGGCACTTCATCTGCAGTGGGGCGCCGAGATCCGGATGGCACCGAGGTGATGTCTAGCAAGTTGCTGTACTTGTGTGGTCATCCTACAATGCTGAAACTCGGCGTGGGTCGCCCCATTAGCCTGTGAGATAGCTGTTCTTTGGATTTGGGCCTGGTCCACTAAAATGGCCCTGGGAGACCTAAGAACTCGAACGCTCGATTTTTTTTTCCTTTCCTGTACATGCAAAAAAAGGTAAATGCCCGGTATGTTACACGCTTCATCTGCCACGATGAACTCTCCAGAGGAACCGAAAAAATATATAGTTGTGGTAACTATACCATGCATCGTCATATGGAGAGGTGGCACCAATTAATTATAGTGCTGCATAAAAGAGAGATTTGGAGGAGAACCCCTGACCTGCTAGTACATTCATCAAAGAAGTGGCACTGAGAGCTTCAGAGGCAAGGGAAACGGTCCCAAATATTTAGAAGAACTTTGGAAAGATTAAAATGACATGTTTAGATTGTGGTAAATTAATTTCATGTGGGCAGATGAGTGTTACTCTAATAAATACAGCATATGAACATCATCATAGTCGATGGTTGGTAGAGACATTTTGACTATATCCTGGACCTGCCCGTCCTCGCCCAAAATGGCGCCGGAATAAATGGGACTCGTAACTCCTTGTTGTGTACTGGTTGCAGAACCTTGAAATCACGAGATACGTATGCAGTTTTGAAGCACATGGCGGGCGGGGACGAGAATTGATTGAATATTTCGACATCCCTATTGATATTAAGTTCTGATGTGTTATTGATTACTGTACTGTTGAAAATTCGAATTAACGTCACCCATGGTACTTGCCCGCAAATGTATATCTAGATAATTTTATTGTAACTGGCCCTGTCGTATTTTAATTATAAAATGTACGTCCACCGATTCCGTAACTGTTAGACACCTTAGTTTTTGCAACCTAATGGCCCGCCCGTTACGTTCCTCTACAGTGTAAATGTCTATTCATCATATACGATTACAGTTTGCTCCGTGGCAGGCCCACGTGGTTATAGGCTCGTATTTGTATAATGAAATTTTCACAATAAAGGTTTTTAAAAGAAAACATGGTAGTAGTGTATACATTGGTAAAGTTTTTAATAATAGTCACTGTTTTAGAATCATTAAAAGGCAAGTGAAATAAAGCAGACCAATTACATGAAGGGTAAAAGGTATAATACGAAGGAACGCAGTAAAGATAAATGGTCAAGGGCTGTTGTGTTTTCTATTCCTGCAACATAAAGTGATCGATAAGAATCTCATATTCAGGCGTATCGGCGACTAAGACAGCAGGTCGACCCTCTTTTGCTCAACGGCTCCGTCATGGGACGAAGAAACGCTCTTTTTCTCGAAAAAAGAATATATTTTACTTGCAGGACAGTTGTAAAATTTCCGGGAAAGTACATTAGCCTGGAACATTATAACATATATTTAAGAGAAAATAATGTTCGGAAGTAATTAAAAGCGTAATTTTTAGGTGATATGACCAAGGCTTTCATCATTAGAATAAGAAAAGTAAAATGAACCAATGAAAAGTTTTATTAACAAGTCACATGACTTGTTATGCTTACGTTACGCGCTGCGCGCCCCGGATGACTTCCGGATGCGCTAACGCGGCGCGTCATATGACGCATTACGCGACAACGCAGGTCCAGAATATAGTCAAAATGTCTCCACCAACCAGCGGTCGAAACACAACCCCTTTCAGCAGGCTAAATAGTTCTGTTAAATGACAACAGAAAGGACAGGCAACAAGAACCATCAGTCAAAGAGGGGAGGGCTAGTTCTTCTCTACCGGGTTACATTGGGGCGCTACCGGAACTGATCGAATTGGTAGTCTACAGTGTTTCTGGATGTTTCAGACCGAAGCTGGGGTTAGCATGAGAGCAGCACCATTTCGTAGCTCCGTTGTGGCCATTCCGCAACCAATCATGGCAGCCGCTCTTTATCGTTATTTTGGGCGGGGTGGGTGGCGGAGCCGAGCTGTTTTGCAGCCATCATTGTGTGGAGTTCAGTTCATCTCACTAGTTTTGTATTTGTCATGAGGGGTTGTTCCTAATGTTTCTATTTTAGCGAGGTCAAAAAGAGATCCCATTAGTGGCCTACTGATTTTGCTCGATTCCTTTTCTTTTTTTTTACACGATTTTTCGTTATCTGCAAAGACTAAACAGAGTATTGCGACTCTGTGTTTGTTTGTAAATAGAGAATGAACCAAAGAGAACTAATTCTAAAACAGTAAATACTTGGATAACAATCAATCAAATGGAGAGAGAAGCAGGCACGACGGATTACAACGGGGGCAAAGGCCTGCGTTAACTACCTTTCACTATCTGCAAAGAGAGAGTACTCGTAATAGAAATGAGGGGGGGGCACCATTCAAAGCAGATCAGTGTGCATAAACACGAAAATGTTTTCACTTACCACGTACTTGACATTCGACAGCTTATGATATTTGCTATTAAAAAACCATTGAAATTCACTGAAAAAACCATAGGTTATAGACCATATATAGTTAGGAATTAGCATTTACAAAACCTTGAAAATTCACTGAAAAAACCATAGGTTATACACCATATATAGTTAGGAATTAGCATTTAAAAAACCTTATTTTACTCACACAAAACCATTGAAATTCCATATATAGTTAGTTGCACTAACTATATATCGCGCACCCGCAATCCACTGCTGATCATGTCACATATTACATCATTCATGACATGGTCAGTGACATCACTGATGACATCACTGATGACATCTCAAATGACATCACTGATGAGATCACTGATGACATCTCATTTGACATCAATGACCACATCACTGATGATATCATTCATGTGACAATACAATGCATCTCCTCACGTTTTAATATAACCTCTGTTTCACCCAGTGTTAAATACAGAGTATAATTTTTGAAACCATTGACACACCAATACTAGTTACTACATACGTACTCACTGATTCCTACGTCTACACACACATTCACTCATTCACCCATACAATCATTCATACATACAATCACTCATCTTTACAACACTATCATATGCACTCATACACCTATACAGACACTTACACTCTGCCACTCATCCATGGAGTTACTCACACACCTAGTCAGTCCTGTAAAGAATCAATCACACTTCCATTTTCTTGTCTATACAGTTAAACATAGAGCACCTTACATTTTCAAACATATACTAACACATACTTACTTTCTTATACAATCATTGATACAAGTACACATTGATCTGCACAGAGTCACACACCTCCCAGCCAGCCACACACACACTCAGTCTCCTATACAAATACTTGGACAATCAATCAATAACCCATATAGTTAATCATATAGCTACTGATCAACACATGCAGCAGTTTACAGAACAACAGACATAATGATGCACAAATTAAGACAGTTTACTCACTAACCCATGCACTCAGTGAGACACATTTAATCACTCACTCATACATTCAGTCATGCACCTACTAAATCCTTCGTCCAGACACTTATACATCTACTCATTCTTCAATATGTAAAACATATTTAAACTTTACAGAAACACACAGTCACTGGATGATGTCATCAGTGATCTCATCAGTGATGTCATTTGAGATGTCATCAGTGATGTCATCAGTGATGTCACTGACCATGTCATGAATGATGTAATATGTGACATGATCAGCAGTGGATTGCGGGTGCGCGATATATAGTTAGTGCAACTAACTATATATGGAATTTCAATGGTTTTGTGTGAGTAAAATAAGGTTTTTTAAATGCTAATTCCTAACTATATATGGTGTATAACCTATGGTTTTTTCAGTGAATTTTCAAGGTTTTGTAAATGCTAATTCCTAACTATATATGGTCTATAACCTATGGTTTTTTCAGTGAATATATATATATATATATATATATATATATATATATATATATATATATATATATATATATTCCTTCACTTAGCAAGCAGGGTGGTTTGCAATAAATTGAGAGGCACACTCGGAGTCAGGATACAAAGCTTAAAAAATGCTTTATTCGGTGCTTTCAGTCCCTCTCCCCTCCAGTTCGACAAAAAAAAAAAAAAAATATATATATATATTTCAAAACCAAAGTTTTCCGGCGCGTTTGCAGATCGCCACAGCATGCCAGGAACACAATGCACGGACCAGATTTGCGGTGCTCAAATCTCTTTATTCGCTTGTCGGCTTCATAACGTTTCGGCACTCAGCCGAATATATATATATATATCCCAGGAACTCAGTTCAAAGAAACGAGGAGAGGAAACAGCGGGGAATATTTCAGCAGTCATTTATTCACCATAGTAAGACAGGGCATAATGCATTTCGGCGTGGGCCTTCATCAGATGCCTGGTTACACTGGGATGTACTTGCTCCCTCCTTTAAATGTCAAAAAGCACTCCCATTGGCTGGAGTGAAGCAGGCTCCATTCTTGATTGCTTCCAGCTGAAGTCCGGCTCATCAAGGACTCCAATTCCCAGCTTGCATCATTCAGGTAGGTCTCAATAGTGGAGCTGTATTGTGCTCGTGTGAGCGCTGCTGTGCATGACTAAGGGGGGGGAGGATGGCTAATGGTAGCCGAGTGAATCCCGCATTACAGGTGTAGATTGCCGCCTCAAGTCCCCAACGCCTTAACCATAAGTCCAGCACCAAACCGGGCCGTGACACGTAGATACCGTGATCCCGCATCCCCGTGCAGTCACGGACTGCTAGCTGCAGCGGCCACTTGTCAGGTCTCTCCCCATGGTGGGCTTGCAAAATCAAATACCTTGAATGTCAGAAGAGCAGCGGTGCCAATATTTTCGCAAGCCACTTGCAAGGCGGGTCCTCTGTACACGCGCTACTGGCCAGCACGTGAAAATATCCCAGGAACTCACTTCAAAGAAAGGAGGAGAGGACACAGCGGGGAATATTTCAGCGGTCATTTATTCACCATAGTAAGACAGGGCATAATGCATTTCGGCGTGGGCCTTCATCAGATGCCTGGTTACACTGGGATGTACTCGCTCCCTCCTTTAAATGTCAAAAAGCACTCCCATTGGCTGGAATGAAGCAGGCTCCATTCTTCATTGCTTCCAGCTGAAGTCTGGCTCATCAAGGACTCCAATTCCCAGCTTGCATGATTCAGGTAGGTCTCAATAGTGGAGCTGTATTGTGCTCATGTGAGCGCTGCTGTGCATGACTAGGGGGGGAGGATGGCTAATGGTAGCCGAGTGAATCCCGCATTACAGGTGTAGATTGCCGCCTCAAGTCCCCAACGCCTTAACCATAAGTCCAGCACCAAACCGGGCCGTGACACGGAGATACCGTGATCCCGCGTCCCCGTGCAGTCATATATATATATATATATTTTTTTTTTTTTTCACTGAAAAAACCATAGGTTTCACACATGTTATAGTTAGCTGGAGATTTCACTCATACAAAACCATTGAAATTCCCCCGTTATAGTTAGTTCAGCTAACTATAACTCGCGCGCCCGCAATGCACTGCTGATGACATCACATACTACATCACTCATGGCATGGTCAGTGACATCACTCATGACATCACTGATGACATCTCAAATGACATCACTGATGACATCATCCAGTGAATGAATATCTTTCTGAAAAATAAATATTTTTTATATATGTATATCTAAAGGTTGATGGAAGAATAAATGAGTAAATACGTGTCTAACGGCCACATGCATCAATGTTCCCGTTTGCGAATTCTTAATTGCGAAAATTAAGGAATCGCAATTAAGAATTCGCAAACGGCTATGCATCAAGAAATTGCAATTTGTTTTGCGATTTCTTAATTTTCCTTAATTGTGATTCACAATTTGCGAATCGCAATTAAGGAATCCCTTTCCATTGATTCCATTGGGCCTAGAGGCCCATAGGAATGAATGTGAAGGCATTCTCATTTTGCGATTCGCAATTAAGGAATCGCAAAATGAGAATGCAATTTCAAGGGTGCAGGGGGGGTCCAAAGGACCCCCCCTGCACCCCTGAAATGTACCTTTAAGTACATTTTTCACACACACATGCCCCAAGGGCATGTGTGTGTGTAAAATGAAACTTTCAAAAATGCACTTTTGTGCACTTTTGAAAGTTTTCGCAAATTACCATGAAGGTTAACTTCAAGGTAATTTACCACTACCTATTTGCGATTTCGCAATTTAAAAAAAAATCATGCAAATAAATTGCGATTTCTTAAATTGCGAAAAAAGCAAAAAGCTTCAAGCATCCCAAAAAAGGGATTTGCATTCGCAAACGGCCGAATTTTGCGATTCGCACCGTTTGCGAATGCAAAAACCCTTGATGCATGTGCCCCTAAATGTTTTTTTTTGTAAAATTAATTGTATAACTGACTTATTAAGTATATCTTAGTGAATACATGTATTAGCGAGTAATGTTTAAATATGTAAATATCTGTATCAGTGTCTCACTTTGTGTATAAGTGGCTGCATGGGTTAGTGAGTAGCTACATGAGTGTCTATATGGGTTATTAGTTGGTTTTTTGAGCATCAGAATGAGTGTCTATATGGTTTGGTGGGGGGTATTACTTACCGCACAGATCCATGAATGACTGACTCACTGTTTGTATGTGTTTTGAAGACAACATGTGTGCAGGACTGTATGGGTGGATGATTGTGTGTATGGGTGAGTTAGTGAGTGAATGACTGCCTCAATAGTGTCTTTATGAGTAAGTACATATGTTTTAACTACTATATGTGAGTATTGATATCTATAAGTAATGATATATGACAGTGACAGGTTGGAAGAGTTCCTGTATAAATAAATATGTATTTCTATCACTGATTGTTTAACGGAGTAAGTTTGTGTATGTTTCTGTAGAAATAACTGTATTGGTGTGTGTACAGCTGTATATGCAAGTAAATGGATGTTTGATAGTTTATTTCCATGTGTGAGTATATGGTGAATAACTCTATGCATAAGTGTAGGTGTGTAACAGGATGTATAGGTGCATGAGTACATATAATGAGTGAGTACATGCATGAGTGACTATATAGAACTATTGGTGAATGAGCGGATATGTATATAGATTTGGGAATTACTGAATAGGTTGTTCTAACTGGTATTGGTATCTTCATTCTTTAGAAAATTTTACGTTCTATTTTTGAATGTGTGTATCTAAGGTTATACTAGGGAGAGAGGAGGTCTCCACTCTTTCACAAGGATGATGTCATCAGTGATGTCATCAGTCATGTCATTTGAGATGTCATGAGTGATGTCATGAGTGATGTCACAAACCATGTCATGAGTGATGTAGTATGTGATGTCATCAGCAGTGCATTGCGGGCGGGCGAGTTATAGTTAGCTGAACTAACTATAACGGGGGAATTTCAATGGTTTTGTATGAGTGAAATCTCCAGCTAACTATAACATTTGTGAAACCTATGGTTTTTTCAGTGAATTTGCAAGGTTTTTTAAATGCTAATTCCTAACTATAACGTGGCTGAAACCTATGGTTTTTTTTCAGTGAATTTCTAAGGTTTTTTAAATACTAATTCCTAACTATAACGTGGCTGAAACCTATGGTTTTTTCAGTGAATTTCAAAGGTTTTGTAAATGATAATTTTTAAATGTATTCATTTTTAAATTGTATTACATATTTTTTTCTATAAATTGAAAAATAAATATTTTTAGAAATATTGAAATTGTAATATATATATATATTTTTATATTTTTTTTATTTATATATATTTTATATAGCAGGCAATGATATCCTATGGAAGGAAATTCAAGTTACTGTAACTACGATTAGAATTACTTTTCAGGATCAGTAGAGGGCTGAAAGATGCAGCACGGAGGTCTCTCCTGATAACAGGTGAGTAAATCGGAATTCGTAGTTCGGCTCATTTTTGAGGAATTTTTTTAACTTCCAAAACTCCACCCTTAAAAGAATTTTCAAGTGAAACCAGTCAATGTTAGCCTATGGAAGGAAATTCAAGTTACTGTAACTACGATTAGAATTACTTTTCAGGATCAGTAGTGGGCTGAAAGATGCAGCACGGAGGTCTCTCCTGATAACAGGTGAGTAAATCGGAATTCGTAGTTCGGCTGATTTTTGAGGAATTTTTGAAATTTCCAAAACTCCACACTTAGAAGAATTTCCAAGTAAAACATGTCAATGTTAGCCTGTGTAAGGAAATTCAAGTTACTGTAACTATGATTAGAATTACTTTTCAGGATCAGTAGTGGGCTGAAAGATGCAGCACTGAGGTCTCTCCTGATAACAGGTGAGTAAATCGGAATCCGTAGTTCGGCTGATTTTTGAGGAATTTTTTTAAGTTCCAAAACTCCACACTTTGAAAAATTTCCAAGTGAAACCAGTCAATGTTAGCCTATGGAAGGAAATTCAAGTTACTTTAACTATGATTAGAATTACTTTTCAGGATCAGTAGTGGGCTGAAAGATGCAGCACTGAGGTCTCTCCTGATAACAGGTGAGTAAATCGGAATTCGTAGTTCGGCTGATTTTTGAGGAATTTTTTTAAGTTCCAAAACTCCACACTTTGAAACATTTCCAAGTGAAACCAGTCAATGTTAGCCTATGGAAGGAAATTCAAGTTACTGTAAGTATGGTTACAATTACTTTTCAGGATCAGTAGTGGGCTGAAAGATGCAGCACTAAGGTCTCTCCTGATAACAGGTGAGTAAATCGGAATTCGTAGTTCGGCTAATTTTTGAGGAATTTTTTAAAGTTCCAAAACTCCACCCATAGAAGAATTTCCAAGTGAAACCAGTCAATGTTAGCCTATGGAAGGAAATTCAAGTTACTGTAAGTATGATTAGAATTACTTTTCAGGATCAGTAGTGCGCTCAAAGATGCAGTACTGACGTCTCTTGTGATAACAGGTGAGTAAATCAGAATTCGTAGTTCAACTGATTTTATAGGAATGTTTTGCTCAATAGTGAAGGAAGTGGGCGGGGCCTGAGGTAACATGTGGCGCGTTTTAGGTTGGGAATTATTCCTCTTCAATCCTGAGGTCCCCTGTGAGCCAACTTGCCCACCAGGTACCTCCAGTATGCGCCAGGGAGCTGCGTTGCAGATAGGTGTTCAGAGCGCACGCCCCCTTTTTACAACACTCTGCAACGCAGCTCCGTGGTGCTTACTGGAGGTACCTGTTTGACTAGTTGGCCCCTAGGGGACCTCTGGATTGAAGAAGAATTGATTCCCCAACTTAAAACGCGCCACAGAACATGTTTGCACACATATCACCTCTAGCCCCGCCCCCTACCTTCACCACTGTGCAAACACGCCCCGTACCGCGTTCTAAGTTGGGGGATTAAGTCCTCTTGTATACTGGGGGTCCATGGAGGCCAACTAGCCCACCAGGAACCTCCAGTATACACCAGGGGGCTGCGTTGCAGAGAGGTGTTCTGAGGCCCGCCCCTTTTTACACCTCTCTGCAACGCAGCCCCCTGGAGGAGGTTCCTGGTGGGCTAGTTGGCCCCCAGGGACCCCCAGTATGCAAGGGGAATTAGTTCCCCCTCTGAAAAAGCACCAGGGGGCTGCGTTGCAGAGAGGTGTAAAAAGGGGCATGGCCTCATTACACCTCTCTGCTACGCAGCCCCCTTGCGCATACTGGAGGTTCCTGGTGGGCTAGTTAGCCCCCAGGGACTCCAGTATGCAAGGGGAATTAGTCCCCCCTCTGAAAAAGCGCCGGGGGGCTGCGTTGCAGAGAGGTGTAAAAAGGGGTGTGGCCTCTTTACACGTCTCTGCAAGGGAGCCCCCTGGCCCATACTGGAGGCTCCTGGTGGGCTAGTTGGCCCCCAGGGACACCCAGTATGCGAAGGGAATTACTTCCCCCTCTGCAAATGCACCCTGGGGACCCCATCCCCTGGGGAATGGCAAACTTTATTATTATTTTTTTGTGGAGGGGGGCTGCAGCCCTCCTTAAGGCCCCAAGGACCCCATCCCTGGGGCCGGTCTTTTTAAAAAAAAAAGTAAAACATTTTGGGGGAGGGGGGCCGCGTGGCCACCCTCCCGGGCCACTTCTGGCCCCAGGGTCCCCATCCCCCGGTGCCTGGCTTTCCTCGTTGGGGGCTGTGGCGGGGTCCCCAAGCCCCCCACAGTCCCTGCCGGCTCCCCGCATCCTGCGGGAGCCAGCATTGCTTTTCTGCATGGGGAGCAGCTAACATGCTGCTCCCCATGCAGAAAAGCAATCCGCTTTGGTTTTTGAAAGAGAGAGCAGGTTTCCTGCTCTCTCTTCCAAAAATCAAAGCAGTTTGCTGTGGCAGGGTGGGAGCTGCGAGGCTCCCGCCCTACCACAGCAAACAGCAGTGTCCCGGGGGTGGGCACCCCGGGACACTGCAGGAGCTGGCCCTGGGGGGTGGCGGTCCCCAGGGCCATCGAGGGCTCCAGGAGGGGGGCCACGCAGCCCCCCTCCCAACATCTATGAAGCACCGGGGCTGGGGGGGCCGTCACGGACCCCCCTTTTTTGCATATTAGTGCCCCGGGGAGGTGGCGGTCCCCGGGGCGTGTGGGGAGGCTTGAGCCCCCCCCCCCCACAGGTTTTTTTTTTTTTAAACAAAGCCCCGGGGGGTGGTGGTCCCTGGGGCTGCGGGGGGGCCGTGAGCCCCCCTGCATACTTACTAACAAAGCCCTGGGGTTGGCGGTCCCCGGGGCTCGGGGGCATCATTAATGTCTTTGCCCTGGGGGTAGCGGTCCCCGGGGCTGCTGGGGGGCCGTGTGCCCCCCGCTAGCATAATTACTTTGCCCTGGAGGGTGGCGGTCCCCGGGTCAGTGTGTGGGGGGGAATTTGGGCCCCCCACACTTTTTTAAAATATGCCCCTTAATTAAAAAAAAAAGCAGACCAGGTTTTTTTTTCTTTTCACGGGGTACGCGAACGTACGCAGACCTAGGGGGTCAGGGTGTGCCTACCCTGCCCCCTTTGCATGTTTTGCGAGTTTATTTTCTGCTTTCTTGTGCCTCGGTTCTACCGAGGCACAAGATGGCTGCCAACACTTCCTGGTTTGGAGTGTTGACAGATAGTTGACATCCAATTAGCATACAGCTCGTGCTCCGGAAGGTACACGTACTGTACAGAGTATAGTAAAGAGTACGGTAAGCTCCTATAGATATACTTATGATTTTACTTATGATTTTCTCAGGAACTACTGAACGGATTTACACAATTTAACAAAAAGAGTGATCTGCGACCCAAACTCTACCTTTTTGCCAAATTTGGTGTAATTCCGTTTAGCCGTTCGGGCTGTAGCCCTGGCTAAAGGTCCTATAGAAAATTGCATGGGGAAAACACGTTTTGAGACCCCCCTTTTTTCTCAACCCCAGCTTCACGGATCACCCCCAAACTTTCAGGGAAGGAGCGGAGTGGAGCAGGCCATTTTCTTGGAGAAATTTGCAAAGATTCGTCCACCGGCACCAATGTTATTCCAAATAGAATGTTGCGGATTTCCTATGGAAACTAAGTCCTAACTATAACTACCTACTGGCGACCGCCAGTAGGTAATATATATATATATATATATATATATATATATATATATATATATATTGAAGAAAATACATTGGTGGGGCATGTAGGGTGATAACACAGTGGACCGCCAGTCCTGTGTTCGCATTCCTAAAACTAATAATTAAAATATATATATATATATATATCATAAAGAAAATACATTGTTGGGGCATGCAGTATCCACTCCAATCCATGCAAATCAGTTACCACCCTAACTCGAGGTCTGTAAATGGTCAGCGATTGTGACCGCAATAAGGTCATAAACCACTGGTTCATACCATTGAGGCTTGTGAATAGGAGGAAACTGACCCTGGAGAGTGAACAAGGCGGGAGCAAGCCACCGAAACGCGTCTAAGCAGCAACTGATCATGTAATAAATCGTTTTTGGATTCAGATTCACGGAGTCAGCGCCGTCTTTTATTCGAAGCATGGTGGGGCAAAGAATATATATATTACCTACTGGCGGTCGCCAGTAGGTATATATAGTTAGGATTTTTTCTCTATGGGATTTTTGAAAATTCTATGTCTAATAACTTTGGCGTTTGTGGACGGAATTGGCTGAAATTTTCAGGAAAATTGAACATTTTGTTTCTGAGCAGCCCCTGAAAATTTGGGGGGGTTTCGTCAAGGGGGGGCCGAGAAAAAAGGGGGGTCCCAAAACATGTTTTTAACATTGAGTTTCCCATAGGGCGGTTGGCCTCACTTTTAGCCCGAACGGCTGAATGGATTTGCACGAAACTTGGCAAAATTGTAGGGACTGGTAGCCCGATGTGCCTTTGCTAGGTCTCAATATATGTGCTTCAGTGGATTTTGAGAAATTAACGTTCAAAAAAATATATATATCTGTAACAGCGGACCGGGCAGCGCTCCGGTTCGCGGACTTTTCGCGGTACGGAGCTTTGTGAAGCGAAGCTGATTGGTTCTCCGGCGTCTGTGAACATTCCAAACAGTCCGTAGCGGCCGCCATCTTGTCTCTCGGTAGGATCGAGAGACAAGAGGAGGCCAAAGCGAAGGGGCAAATGACCATAAGGGGGCATAGTAGATCCTCGCTGACCCCCTAGGTTTGATGTGGAGGTTTTAAAAGGGCCCCGCGGGGCAAAAAAAAAAAATAATAATAATAATCGAACGGCTGAATGGATTTGCACGAAACTTGGCAAAATATTAGGGACTGGTAGCCCGATGTGCCTTTGCTAGGTCTCAATATATGTGCTCCAGTGGATTTTGAGAAATTAACGTTCAAAAAAAGATATATATCTGTAACAGCGCTCCGCTTCGCGTACTTTTCGCGTTACGGAGCTTTGCGAAGCTGATTGGTTCTCCGGCGTCTGTAAACATTCCAAACAGTCCGTAGCGGCCGCCATCTTGTCTCTCGGTAGGATCGAGAGACAAGAGGAGGCCAAAGCGAAGGGGCAAATGACCATAAGGGGGCATAGTAGATCCTTCCTGACCTCTTAGGTTTGATGTACCATTTTGCCAAGTTTGGTGTAATTCCGTTCAGCCATTCAGGCTGTAGACGTATGTAAATGTCCTATGGAAAATTGCATGGGGAAAACACATTTGAAAGTGTTGAAATTTAGAACCAATTAAAATGTTACTTTGGTTTTGTATTTGTGTGTGATGAAAGTTAATTGGTTATGTATATATCTCAAATGAGAGGAAACCACAGCCATTTTGTGATACTACTGTCTGAGGTACGTTTGTGAGGAATTTTTGGTGGTGAATTTCTGGTGTTTGATTTACACAGTACTAACACTTCTCCTACTTTTAAAAAGGTGAGTTTTTAATTTGTAAGGGGAACTATGTTGTACACTTGAAGATAATTTGAAAAATGTTTTCTGTTATTTATTTGCAGTCGTTCTGTTATACTAAATACTTGATAAAGTTAGTTTTATATTATGTATTACTAAAAACGATAAATGAAAGTGATTATTTTTTTCTGCAATTTACAGCAAGCAATTTCAAAATAAAATGGCTCACAATGAAGAGACCTTGGCAATTTCTTTTGAATTGTCCACTACATTGATTGAAATTGACAGCAGCAATAATGAAATATTGTCACAAGGAGGAGATGACTTGAATGATTCCACTACATTGATTGAAATTGACAGCACCAATAATGAAATATTGTCACAAGGAGGAGATGACTTGAATGATTTTTTTGATCAATCTGTTGATGGCGAATTTATCGAATGTTTGGAGACCATAGAGTTACAAGAATCATCATTGCAGACTTTTAATGAGGAGATTCCAGATGAGATGATTGAAGAGGAAATTCCTGATGAGGACATGTTACTAGTTCTTTCAAATTTAGAAAATTCAGAAGAATAAATTTATATTTAGAAATCAAAAATTGTTTGAGACATTATTCATTTTTATTTTTAATTTATGAGGTTGTAGCGAAGTGATTGTAGTATAAAATGAGACTTATAGTATAGAGTGCAACATTTTTATGTTACATGGTAAGTTTACTCATATTTACTTCCCTTCTCCCACTATATTATCTCCAATGTGTATTTGACATCTCTTCTTCATCTCCGGCCTCCTTTCTCTCACTGTCTGTCTCTGATGCATCTTATCGCTGCCATTTTGTGTAATTACAGAAGAGAGTAAAATAAAATAGTTCGGAACGTGAAAAGGGGGCAAAGTAGAGTACCCCTCACCCCCTAGGCCTTCTCAGGCGGTCCCAAAAGGATCAGTTTCTGCTTTCCTGAGAGATTATGGTATGAGTTCCATATACCACAATAATTTGCATTACAACATGCAAGATATATATCTCCTATTACCAACTTTTGGAGATATTCGCGCTAAGCGCGAATATCTCCAAAAACTAACACCTGCCCTGAGCAGTTCTTAGCCATGTTATCCAATGGGAGGTGGATAACATGGCTAAGATCATTAGCTCGGTAATGCATGAATATCGCTGAGTTTTCAGCGATATTAATGCATTGCGGTCGTTTTTTATCGCATTTGCGATAAACCTTGATAATAGCAAGGTTTATCTTCGATAATTTCTGACGATGCTTAGCGGTAAAAAATACGTTGGTAAGCATCGTTAGCGATATATATCGCTTAACTTTGGTAATATGTACCAACGTCTGTTAACGTTCGATTCGAAGGAAATGAGGAAGTGTTGAAAAACATTGTTTGCGCCATCTTGCCTTTTTTGAAATGCCACACTTTTGTCGTGCACGGCAGCCATTTTAGATGCCTTGACCAGACCCACTCTCTGCACGCTGTCGATTCGTAGCATGGCTCCCCCTCGCAAGCATCTTCCCCAGGCACTGCTCACCCCCGCTCTCTGTGTTATGCATGGGCAATAAACCTCTCCCCATCTGCGCTGCTCTTCCCTGAGAATCACACCCTGTGCCCGCCCGACACCTCCCTTTCGCCCTATTCACTACCGCACCCTCTGACACTCCTCTTCCTCTGTGTCCGATTGTCCAGGCTATCAGCTAGCCCTGCAGATGTAGTTTATGGCCCCAGCTGTAAAGAATCACCCCTCTTCAAAGGAGTTATAGTAGATCAAGGCCCACACCCGATGAGATCCGTCACACCACACGTGTTCCTACTATCTGAAAACCATCCTGTATTGTGATTGGGGAGGGGACCGAGCCTGAAGCGGAAGATTCCAGGGATGACTCTTTGTACATCAAAGTTTTTACATTTATGTGTCACATTAAAAATATATAGCACTCCAACAAAGTAGTAGGATTATAAAACTTTAATAACTTATAAATATATACAACAAAACAAAAACAGTAAAAACATTTAAACAACGAAGAGACCGTGGCAATATCTTTTGAATTATCCAATACATTTATTGAAATTGACAGCACCAATAACGAAATATTCTCACAAGGAGGAGATGATTTGAATGATTTTTTTGATCAATCTCTTGATGGCGAATTTATCGAATGTTTGGAGACCATAGAGTTACAAGAATCATCATTGCAGACTTTTCATGAGGAAATTCCTGATGAGGACATGTTACTAGTTCTTTCAAATTATGAAAATTCAGAAGATGTTGCCTGGGGGTGGGTCGTCAGTAGCAGTCTGTTGTGCAAATAGTTCGAAGGCAGCAGAACGCGCTGAAATCTAGATGGCACGAAGGAGATGTCTAGTAAGTTGCCGCCCAGCAAATAACGGCGTGGGGCGCTGCGGGGGTGAGTGAGTCCAGTAGGCACCACAGCTATTCTTACCGGCATTGCAGAATTACTGCTGGGGACAATGCCTGTGCTGTAGCAGGGTCACAGCAGAAACAAAAAGGATTCTGTTGAAGATGTTGTTGGTTTTCAATTTGAAAACAGTTCTGGTGTCAACTGCTATGCTAATGTAGTGGTTAATGTTTTGTTTTCTCTAGAAAATGTAAAAGAGGGGGAGGCAGTCCAAAGTTCTGGTAAAAGGGCAAAGGAAAGGATCGGTGGTTTGAACTATCAGTCAAAAAGGGGAGGGGGTGCAACAATTTTTCCTACCGGGTCACAGTGTGCTTTCACCGGAACTGAGGTTTGCAGGATTCTAGTAATTCAAAGTGAGGCTGGCGCCAGCATGGGAGCGCCGACGTCCCGCGGATACAGTTTTGTCACTCCACGGGCGATCATGGCAGTCATTCCCCATCGGGGGTGTCTGCGGGGGTCGGAGACTCCCGCGGCTCCTCTAGAATCTTCAAGGTCGTGGAGGACTACGGTGGTGGAGTCAACCAGTGACCGGGCCATTTCTTTATGCTGGGCCCGCTCTTGCCAGGTCGATCGCCATTTTGAGAGTTCGGTAGCTACTGGCGATCGCGGGGTCAAATGAGCGGACGGGCTCCACCCTGCCGGGCGAGATGTTGCAGCATCGCCACAGTGGAAGAACCCTTTTCCGGGCGCCTGGAGCGCTGAGGGTGCAGGTGGGAAGCCTCCACTGGGGAGGCGGGAGAGGCCTGTTCGCACCGTCTCTCCCTCCCAGTGCACCCCACGGCGTCTCGCTTGAGATTTGTTATGGCCGGACCAGGCGATGTGGACGAGGGGGGGGGGGTCGGAGGCATGTGCAAGACATCCCCCCCAGTGTTGTCAAAGCCATTATTGAAGAAAGAAGAAATGTCCCGTCCGTCTTCGGGCCGGGCTTCCGGTGGATGTCGGACGGACGCCCCTTGCTCTGGCCCCATGAACGGGTTCCTTGGTTTATCGGCTGCAGCCGGATCCCATCGGCCCCAGCCGTTGGTGGCTGGACCGGTAGAGAATGTGGCGGGACTACCTGCAACTGTCAAGGGCCACCGCGGCCGGACTGGGAGAGAGAGGGGAGGGTCGAGGACACGGACATTCCCCCCCTGCAACTCTCCAGCGTTGTCAATCCCCCTGGCCGGGTCCCGCTGGCCTTGGCCTCTCCTCCGGCTACACCCTACGTGATGATCTCCTGGCCGAGGCGTGGCAGCAGGACCCGCCTTATATGTGTTGCTTCCGGCTGGGCGTAGCCGAAAACCTGTTGCCCTTTGGAAGTTTCTAGAATGGGGCGGATGTCTGCTGACTTCTATCTTTCCCAGTTTGCCGTTATTTGGCCGTGGCAGGCGGTGGGACAGACACGTTTTGGGGCAGTGAGGGGCGATGTTTTCAGGTTTCTTATTACGGGCTTACTTCTAACGTTTCTTGTTTCTAGGACAATAATAGGTTTTATCATTACGTATTGTTATCGTTTCTTTGTTTGTTATTTAATAAAAAGTTCATGAGTGGCCTACTGATTTTCGTTTTCCTATTCTTTTCTTTCCAGGTTGTTTCATGCTAAAGTTTCTGTTAACAGGATACAGTGATCACTTCGTTATTATTGCATATGTCCTTTTCACTAGGGGTGCTCTCTTGTTGGGCCAGATGACCTATCTCTAGTAAATGGTCCGGGTGAAACAGGTGCATCAATCAGTGGGGAGTAGATAGGCATGACAGATTACAACGGGGGAGAAAGGTCCGCATTACCTACACTTTCACTACTTGCAAAGATTTTCCTACGTTTATTTGCAAACAGGGAATACCTCCAAAAAGAACTAATTCCCAAACAGTCAATGTTCGGACAATCAATCAATCAATGAGGAATGAAATAGGTACGACGTGTTAAAGGCTTGCGTTACCTACCCTTCACTATCTGCAAAGGGAGAGAGAATATTCCTATTCTTCCTCGTTTGCAGGCAGAGAAGATCCTTAAGAGAACCAACTTCGAACAATTCAATGCTCGATTCAAACAATCAACAAGGGGTACTGTGAACACAAATGAACGCCGCTTATGTACATACACATTGCTATTTTCAACAGGTTGTTCCTAATGTTTCTATTTTAGCGAGGTCAAAAAGAGATCCCATTAGTGGCCTACTGATTTTGCTCGATTCCTTTTGTTTTTTTACACGATTTTTCGCTATCTGCAAAGACTAAACAGAGTATTGCGACTCTGTGCTTGTTTGTAAATAGAGAATGAAGCAAAGAGAACAATCAATCAAATGGAGAGAGAAGCAGGCACGACGGATTACAACGGGGGCAAAGGCCTGCGTTAACTACCCTTCACTATCTGCAAAGAGAGAGTACTCCTAATAGAAATGAGGGGTGGGGGGCAGCATTCAAAGCAGATCAGTGTGCATAAACACGAAAATGTTTTTACTTACCACGTACTTGACATTCGACAGCTTATGATATTTGCTATTAAAAAACCATTGAAATTCACTGAAAAAACCATAGGTTATAGACCATATATAGTTAGGAATTAGCATTTACAAAACCTTGAAAATTCACTGAAAAAACCATAGGTTAGAGACCATATATAGTTAGCTGGACATTTTATTGACATAAAACCAATGAAATTCCATATATAGTTAGTTGCACTAACTATATATCGCGCACCCGCAATCCACTGCTGATGATGTCACATATTACATCATTCATGACATGGTCAGTGACATCACTGATGACATCACTGATGACATCTCAAATGACATCACTGATGACATCACTGATGACATCTCATTTGACATCAATGACCACATCACTGATGATATCATTCATGTGACAATACAATGCATCTCCTCACATTTTAATATAACCTCTGTTTCACCCAGTGTTAAATACAGAGTATAATTTTTGAAACCATTGACACACCAATACTAGTTACTACATACGCACTCACTGATTCCTACGTCTACACACACCTTCACTCATTCACCCATACAATCATTCATACATACAATCACTCATCTTTACAACACTATCATATGCACTCATACACCTATACAGACACTCACAGTCTGCCACTCATCCATGGAGTTACTCACACACCTAGTCAGTCCTGTAAAGAATCAATGACACTTCCATTTTCTTGTCTATACAGTTAAACATAGAGCACCTTAGATTTTCAAACATATACTAACACATACTTACCTTCTTATACAATCATTGATACAAGTACACATTGATCTGCACAGAGTCACACACCTCCCAGCCAGCCACACACACACTCAGTCTCTCATACAAATACTTGGGCAATCAATCAATAACCCATATAGTTACTCATATAGCTACTGATCAACACATGCAGCAGTTTACAGAACAACAGACATAATGATGCACAAATTAAGACAGTTTAGTCACTAACCCATGCACTCAGTGAGACACATTTAATCACTCAGTCATACAGTCAGTCATGCACCTACTAAATCCTTCGTCCAGACACTTACACATCCACTCATTCTTCAATATGTAAGACATATTTAAACTTTACAGAAACAAAAAATCACTGGATTTTGTTATCAGTCATGTCATCAGTGATGTCATTTGAGATGTCATCAGTGATGTCATCAGTGATGTCACTGACCATGTCATGAATGATGTAATATGTGACATCATCAGCAGTGGATTGCGGGTGCGCGATATATAGTTAGTGCAACTAACTATATATGGAATTTCATTGGTTTTATGTCAATAAAATGTCCAGCTAACTATATATGGTCTCTAACCTATGGTTTTTTCAGTGAATTTTCAAGGTTTTGTAAATGCTAATTCCTAACTATATATGGTCTATAACCTATGGTTTTTTCAGTGAATTTTCAAGGTTTTGTAAATGCTAATTCCTAACTATATATGGTCTATAACCTATGGTTTTTTCAGTGAATATATATATATATATATATATATATATTCACTGAAAAAACCTTATTTTACTCACACAAAACCATTGAAATTCCATATATAGTTAGTTGCACTAACTATATATCGCGCACCCGCAATCCACTGCTGATCATGTCACATATTACATCATTCATGACATGGTCAGTGACATCACTGATGACATCACTGATGACATCTCAAATGACATCACTGATGACATCACTGATGACTACATCCAGTGACTGTATAATTCTGTAAAGTTAAAATATGTCTTACATATTGAAGAATGAGTGGATGTATAAGTGTCTTGATGAAGGATTTAGTAGGGGCATGGCTGACTGTATGAGTGACTGATTAAATGTGTCTCACTGAGTGCATGGGTTAGTGACTAAACTGTCTTAATTTGTGCATCATTATGTCTGTTGTTCTGTAAACTGCTGCATGTGTTGATCATTAGCTATATGATTAACTGTATGGGTTATTGATTGGTTGCCCAAGCATTTGTATGGGAGACTGAGTGTGTGTCTGGGTGGCTGGGAGGTGTATGACTCTCTGCATAGATGTGTGAGCAGTTGATTGACTAGATGTATGGGTTCAAAAGTGCATGTGGAAACAGCTGTATGGGCGGTTGACTGTGTGCATGAGTGTATTGGTGAGTGAATGGATATCTCAGTGCTACATGTCAAAGTAAGTACATATGTAAAACACAGTACATGTGAGAGTTGACATATATAAATAACTGTGCATAAGAGCCAGTGAATGTGTGAGTGGCTGTATGGATCATTGTGAACTTGTATCCAGGATTGTATAAGTGAGTAAATATGTTTTAGTATATGTTTGAATAAGTAAGGTGTGTATAACTGTATAGTTGAGGAAATGGAGGTGTGATTGATTCTTTGCATGACTGACTAAGTGTCTGAGTAACTCCATGGATGAGTGACAGTCTATGAGTGTCTGTTTACACTGAGTGTATCTAAGGTTATATTAGAGTCTGAAGAGGTTCATCGTATTATCACATGAATGATGTCATCAGTGATGTGATCAGTAATGTCAAATGAGATGTCATCAGTGATGTCATTTGAGATGTCATCAGTGATGTCATCAGTGATGTCATTTGAGATGTCATCAGTGATGTCATCAGTGATGTCATTTGAGATGTCATCAGTGATGTCATCAGTGATGTCACTGACCATGTCATGAATGATGTAATATGTGACATGATCAGCAGTGGATTGCGGGTGCGCGATATATAGTTAGTGCAACTAACTATATATGGAATTTCAATGGTTTTGTGTGAGTAAAATAAGGTTTTTTAAATGCTAATTCCTAACTATATATGGTCTATAACCTATGGTTTTTTCAGTGAATTTTCAAGGTTTTGTAAATGCTAATTCCTAACTATATATGGTCTATAACCTATGGTTTTTTCAGTGAATTTCAATGGTTTTTTAATAGCAAATATCATAAGCTGTCGAATGTCAAGTACGTGGTAAGTGAAAACATTTTCGTGTTTATGCACACTGATCTGCTTTGAATGGTGCCCCCCTCCCTCATTTCTATTAGGAGTACTCTCTCTTTGCAGATAGTGAAAGGTAGTTAACGCAGGCCTTTGCCCCCGTTGTAATCCGTCGTGCCTGCTTCTCTCTCCATTTGATTGATTGTTATCCAAGTATTTACTGTTTTAGAATTAGTTCTCTTTGGTTCATTCTCTATTTACAAACAAACACAGAGTCGCAATACTCTGTTTAGTCTTTGCAGATAACGAAAAATCGTGTAAAAAAAAAGAAAAGGAATCGAGCAAAATCAGTAGGCCACTAATGGGATCTCTTTTTGACCTCGCTAAAATAGAAACATTAGGAACAACCCCTCATGACAAATACAAAACTAGTGAGATGAACTGAACTCCACACAATGATGGCTGCAAAACAGCTCGGCTCCGCCACCCACCCCGCCCAAAATAACGATAAAGAGCGGCTGCCATGATTGGTTGCGGAATGGCCACGACGGAGCTACGAAATGGTGCTGCTCTCATGCTAACCCCAGCTTCAGTCTGAAACATCCAGAAACACTGTAGACTACCAATTCGATCAGTTCCGGTAGCGCCCCAATGTAACCCGGTAGAGAAGAACTAGCCCTCCCCTCTTTGACTGATGGTTCTTGTTGCCTGTCCCTTCTGTTGTCATTTAACAGAACTATTTAGCCTGCTGAAAGGGGTTGTGTTCCGACCGCTGGTTGGTGGAGACATTTTGACTATATTCTGTACCTGCGTTGTCGCGTAATGCGTCATATGACGCGCCGCGTTAGCGCATCCGGAAGTCATCCGGGGCGCACAGCGCGTAACGTAAGCATAACAAGTCATGTGACTTGTTAATAAAACTTTTCATTGGTTCATTTTACTTTTCTTATTGTAATGATGAAAGGCTTGGTCATATGACCTAAAAATTACGCTTTTCATTACTTCCGAACATTATTTTTTCTTAAATATATGTTATAATGTTCCAGGCTAATGTACTTTCCCGGAAATTTTACAACTGTCCTGCAAGTAAAATATATTCTTTTTTCGAGAAAAAGAGCGTTTCTTCGTCCCATGACGGAGCCGTTGAGCAAAAGAGGGTCGACCTGCTGTCTTAGTCGCCGATACGCCTGAATATGAGATTCTTATCGATCACTTTATGTTGCAGGAATAGAAAACACAACAGCCCTTGACCATTTATCTTTACTGCGTTCCTTCGTATTATACCTTTTACCCTTCATGTAATTGGTCTGCTTTATTTCACTTGCCTTTTAATGATTCTAAAACAGTCACTATTATTAAAAACTTTACCAATGTATATACTACTACCATGTTTTCTTTTAAAAACCTTTATTGTGAAAATTTCATTATACAAATACGAGCCTATAACCACGTGGGCCTGCCACGGAGCAAACTGTAATCGTATATGATGAATAGACATTTACACTGTAGAGGAACGTAACGGGCGGGCCAATAGGTTGCAAGAACTAAGGTGTCTAACAGTTACGGAATCGGTGGACGTACATTTTATAATTAAAATACGACAGGGCCAGTTACAATAAAATTATCTAGATATACATTTGCGGGCAAGTACCATGGGTGACGTTAATTCGAACTTTCAACAGTACAGTAATCAATAACACATCAGAACTTAATATCAATAGGGATGTCGAAATATTCAATCAATTCTCGTCCCCGCCCGCCATGTGCTTCAAAACTGCATACGTATCTCGTGATTTCAAGGTTCTGCAACCAGTACACAACAAGGAGTTACGAGTCCCATTTATTCCGGCGCCATTTTGGGCGAGGACGGGCAGGTCCAGGATATAGTCAAAATGTCTCTACCAACCATCGACTATGATGATGTTCATATGCTGTATTTATTAGAGTAACACTCATCTGTCCACATGAAATTAATTTGCCACAATCTAAACATGTCATTTTAATCTTTCCAAAGTTCTTCTAAATATTTGGGACCGTTTCCCTTGCCTCTGAAGCTCTCAGTGCCACTTCTTTGATGAATGTACTAGCAGGTCAGGGGTTCTCCTCCAAATCTCTCTTTTATGCAGCACTATAATCAATTGGTGCCACCTCTCCATATGACGATGCATGGTATAGTTACCACAACTATATTTTTTTTCGGTTCCTCTGGAGAGTTCATCGTGGCAGATGAAGCGTGTAACGTACCGGGCATTTACCTTTTTTTGCATGTACAGGAAAGGAAAAAAAAATCGAGCGTCCGAGTTCTAAGGTGTCCCAGGGCCATTTTAGTGGACCAGGCCCAAATCCAAAGAACAGGGCGCCATTTTGAGAGTCCTCTTGCAGCCGCCTGTCGCTGTAGCATCAAGAGCAGCCGAAACTCAGCTGAATGGCAACTGAAACGGTAAAGGGGCGCCCCACTACAGCAGACGAGCCTCCACCTAGGAAGGCCCATTCACGCCGGCTCCCCCCCCCCTTCGGGCACCCCACGCCGTTATTCGGAGCAGTATTGTAGGATGGCCACACCAGTGCGGCAACTTGCTAGACATCACCTCGGTGGTAACCGAATCTCAACGCCTTGTGGTGTCTTCTATTCAGAAAACATTGTTATGCTGCCTTCGACCTATTCGCCGCAAGTGCGCACACAACTCAACTGCATAGCTTGCTAGACACCACCTCGGTGCCATCCGGATCTTGGAATGTCAGCACCTTTTGGTGTCTTCTCTTCAGAAAATATTGTTGCGCTGCCTTTGGCCCCATTCGCACATCAGTCCGCTACTGACGCCATCTCACAGGCTAATGGGGCGCCCCACGCCGACTTTCAGCATTGTAGAATGACCACACCAGTACAGCAACTTGCTAGACATCACCTCGGTGCCATCCGGATCTCGGCGCCCCACTGCAGATGAAGTGCCTCTCAACTATGAAACCACCACGGTGACATCCGGATCTTGGCGCGTTGTGCTGCCTTCGGCCTATTCGCACATCGGTCCGCTACTGACGCCATCTCACAGGCTAATGGGGCGACCCACGCCGAGTTTCAGCATTGCAGGATGACCACACCAGTACAGCAACTTGCTAGACATCACCTCGGTGCCATCCGAATCTTGGCATCTCAACGCCTAGTGGTATCTTCCATACAAAAAATATTGTTACGCTGCCTTTGGCCCCATTCGCACATCAGTCCGCAACTTAGACATCACCTCGGTGCCATCCCGATCTTGGCATCTCAGCGCCTTGTGGTGTCAGTTCTAAAATATTGTTGCGCTGCCTTTGGCCCCATTCGCACATCAGTCCGCTACTGACACCATCTCACAGGCCAACAGGGCGCCCCACGCCAACTTTTACCATTGTACGATGGCCACACCAGTGCCACAACTTGCTAGACACCACCTCGGTGCCATCCGGATCTTGGCATCTCAGCGCCTTGTGGTGTCTTCAAATCAGAAAATATTGTTGCGCTGCCTTTGGCCCCATTCGCACATCGGTCCGCTACTGACGCCATCTCACAGGCCAACGGGGCGCCCCACGCCGACTTTCAACATTGTAGGATGGCCACAGAAGTGCGACAACTTACTAGACACCACCTCGGTGCCATCCGGATCTTGGCGCGTTGTGCTGCCTTCGGCCTATTCGCACATCGGTCCGCTACTGACGCAAACTCACAGGCCAACGGGGCGCCCCACGCCGACTTTCAGCATTGTAGGATGGCCACACCAGTGCACCTTACTAGACACCACCTCGGTGCCATCCGGATCTTGACGCGTAGTGAAGCTGCAGCAGCTGCAAATAAGCTTCAGACAGTGTTACAACCGCTGCTCAGAACTCTCAACTATGACACCACCTCGGTGCCATCCGGATCTTGGCATCTCAGCGCCTTGTGGTGTCAGTCAGAAACTATTGTTGCGCTGCCTTTGGCCCCATTCGCACATCGGTCCGCTACTGACGCAAACTCACAGGCCAACGGGGCGCCCCACGCCGACTTTCAGCATTGTAGGATGGCCACACCAGTGCGGCAACTTGCTACACACCACCTCGGTGCCATCCGGATCTTGGCATCTCAGCGCCTAGTGGTGTCTTCTATTCCGAAAATATTGTTGCACTGCCTTCGGCCCCATTCACACATCGGTCTGCTACTGACGCCATCTCACAGGCCAACGGGGCGCCCCACGCCGACTTTCAGCATTGTAGGATGGCCACACCAGTGCGGCAACTTACTAGACACCACCTCGGTGCCATCCGGATCTTGGCGCGTTGTGCTGCCTTCGGCCTATTCGCACATCGGTCCGCTACTGACGCAAACTCACAGGCCAACGGGGCGCCCCACGCCGACTTTCAGCATTGTTGGATGGCCACACCAGTGCGGCAACTTACTAGACACCACCTCGGTGCCATCCGGATCTTGGCGCGTTGTGCTGCCTTCGGCCTATTCGCACATCGGTCCGCTACTGACGCAAACTCACAGGCCAACGGGGCGCCCCACGCCGACTTTCAGCATTGTAGGATGGCCACACCAGTGCTGCAACTTGCTGGACACCACCTCGGTGCCATCCGGATCTTGGCGCGTTGTATTGCCTTCGGCCTATTCGCACATCGGTCCGCTACTGACGCCGCCTCACGTGCCAACGTATTTTCTCCGCATTTTATACCCTATGCCGAATAACAGGTCATGTGACTTGTTTATAAAACTTTTCATTGGTTCATTTTACTTTTGGTTTCCTAATGATGGAAGGCTTGATCATATGACCTAAAAACAACACTTTTCATTGGATGAAAACTTTTTTTTTTTCCCAAACGATGAAAGCCCCACCTTGTTTCTGGATGTTTCAGACTAAACTGGCGTCAGCATGAGAGCACCACCATCTCGTAGCTCCGTCGTGGTCATTCCGCGAGCAATCATGGCAGCCGCTCCCCACCAGAAGCCTGCAGGAGTCGGGGCCCCCAAAACTTTTGATGAATTCTCAAGGCGGAGGGGACGCTTTCGAGAATGGGGTCCAAGACCTAGCAGACAAGCGTCCGATTTCCAAGGTGTCCCAGGGCCATTTCAGTGGACCAGGCCCAAAAAGGAAAGAGCCTGCCGCCATTTTGAGAGTCCTGTGACAGCCGCCTATCGCTGCACCGCAAGAGTGGGCGCAACTCAGCTGAATTGCGGCTTTTGACACAGTGGACCAAAAACGGACGGAATGGCAACTGAAACGGTAAAGGGGCGCCCCACTACAACAGATGACACTCCACCTGGAGAGGCCCGTTCACGCCGCCTCCCCCGGGGCGCCCCACCCCGTTATTCGGAGCAGCATTGTAGGATACCAAAACCAGTGCGGCAACTTACTGGACATCACCTTGGTGCCATCGTTCTGCTGCCTTGGAACTATTCGCACAACAGTTTGCTACTGATGACCCACCCCCCGCGACGCCCCACGCCGTTATTTGCTGGGTGGCAACTTACTAGACATCACTTTCGTGTCATCTAGATTTCGGCGCGTTCTGCTGCCTTGGAACTATTCGCACAACAGTTTGCTACTGATGACCCACCCCCCGCGACGCCCCACGCCGGAAATCTGGACGTTGTGCTGCGTTGGGACTATTCGCACAGCCGACCGCTACTTCGTTGTTTTTCCCTAAAAATGTTTATATGTTATTACTATTTTTGTTTTCTTGTATATATTTATAAATTATTTAAGTTTTATAATCTTACTACTTTGTCGGAGTGCTATATATTTTTAATGTGACACATAATTGTAAAAACTTTGATGTACAAAGAGTCATCCCTGGAATCTTCCGCTTCACGCTCGGTCCCCTCCCCAATCACAATACAGGATGGTTTTCAGATAATAGCAACCCTTCTGCTGTGACGGATCTCATCGAGTGTGGGCCTTGATCTACTATAACTCCTTTGAAGAGGGGTGATTCTTTACAGCTGTGGCCATAAACTACATCTGCAGGGCTAGCTGATAGCCTAGGACCGGCCTGGACAATCGGACACAGAGGAAAAGGAGTGTCAGAGGGTGCGGTAGTGAATAGGGCGAAAGGGAGGTGTCGGGCGGGCACAGGGTGTGATTCTCAGGGAAGAGCAGCGCAGATGGGGGGAGGTTTATTACCCATGCATAAGACAGAGAGCGGGGGTGACCACTGCCTGGGTGAGATGCTTGCGAGGGTGGGGAGCCATGCTAAGGATCGACAGCGTGCACAGAGTGGGTCTGGTCAAGGCATCTAAAATGGCTGCCGTGCACGACAAAAGTGTGGCATTTGAAAAAAGACAAGATGGCGCAGACAATGTTTTTCAACACTTCCTGATTTCCTTCGAATCGAACGTTAACAGACGTTGGGGCATATTACCAAAGTTAAGCGATATTTATCCCTAACGATGCATTGCAAAGATTTTTTTACCGTCAGAAATTATCGCAGATAAACCTTGCTATTATCAAGGTTTATCGCAAATACGATAAAAAACGACCGCAATGCATTAATATCGCTGAAAACTCAGCAATATTCATGCATTACCGAGCTAATGCTCTTAGCCATGTTATCCACCTCCCATTGGATAACATGGCTAAGAACTGCTCAGGGCAGCTGTTACTTTTTGGAGATATTCGCGCTTATCTCGAATATTTCCAAAAGTTGATAATAGGAGATAGCGATGTTAGCGACTGTTTCCAGTCGCTAACATCTTGGCATGCCCACTTTGCATGTCATTAGTGATAAATATCACTCACATGCAAAGTGGGGCCCAAGATGGTCGCTATCTCCTACTAGCCGTCGCTAACTGGTGTTAGCAACAGCTAGGTAATACAGATATAATTTTATCTCCGCGAAGCGGAGCGCTGTTACAGATATATATCTTGTTTTTGAACGTTAATTTCTCAAAATGCACTGAAGCACATATATTGAGACCTAGCAAAGGCACACCGGGCTACCAGTCCCTAATATTTTACCAAGTTTCGTGCAAATCCATTCAGCCGTTCGATTATTATTATTTTTTTTTTTTTTTGCCCCGCGGGGCCCTTTTAAAACCTCCACATCAAACCTAGGGGGTCAGCGAGGATCTACTATGCCCCCTTATGGTCATTTGCCCCTTCGCTTTGGCCTCCTCTTGTCTCTCGATCCTACCGAGAGACAAGATGGCGGCCGCTACGGACTGTTTGGAATGTTTACAGACACCGGAGAGCCAATCAGCTTCGCTTCGCAAAGCTCCGTAACGCGAAAAGTACGCGAAGCGGTGCGCTGTTACAGATATATATCTTTTTTTGAACGTTAATTTCTCAAAATCCACTGAAGCACATATATTGAGACCTAGCAAAGGCACATCGGGCTACCAGTCCCTACAATTTTGCCAAGTTTCGTGCAAATCCATTCAGCCGTTCGATTATTATTATTATTTTTTTTTTTTGCCCCGCGGGCCCTTTTAAAACCTCCACATCAAACCTAGGGGGTCAGCGAGGATCTACTATTCCCCCTTATGGTCATTTGCCCCTTCGCTTTGGCCTCCTCTTGTCTCTCGATCCTACCGAGAGACAAGATGGCGGCCGCTACGGACTGTTTGGAATGTTGACAGACGCCGGAGAACCAATCAGCTTCGCTTCACAAAGCTCCGTTGCGCGAAATGTACGCGTCCTGGAGCGCTGCCCGGTCCGCTGTTACAGATATATATCTTTTTTTAAACGTTAATTTCTCAAAATCCACTGTAGCACATATATTGAGACCTACAAAAGGCACATCGGGCTACCAGTCCCTACAATTTTGCCAAGTTTCGTGCAAATCCATTCAGCCGTTCGGGCTAAAAGTGAGGCCAACCGCCCTATGGAAAACTCAATGTTAAAAACATGTTTTGGGACCCCCCTTTTTTCTCGACCCCCCCTGGACGAACCCCCCCCCAATTTTCAGGGGCTGCTCAGAAACAAAATGTGCCATTTTCCTGAAAATTTCAGCCAATTCCGTCCACAAACGCCAAAGTTATTAGACATAGAATTTTCAAAAAACCCATAGAGAAAAAATCCTAACTATATATACCTACTGGCGACCGCCAGTAGGTAATATATATATATATATATATATATATATATATATATATTGAAGAAAATGCATTGGTGGGGCATGTAGGGTGATAACACAGTGGACCGCCAGTCCTGTGTTCGCATTCCTAAAATTAATAATTAAAATATATATATATATATAGATCATAAAGAAAATACATTGTTGGGGAATGCAGTGTCCACCCTTGAACCACTGCCTGCTCCAGAGGCACCCCAATCCATGCAAATCAGTTACCACCCTAACTCGGAGGTCTGTAAATGGTCAGTGATTGTGACCGCAATAAGGTCATAAACCACTGGTTCATACCATTGAGGCTTGTGAATAGGAGGAAGATGACCCTTTCTGCCTCTCCCTATTTTCAATTTGTAATGGGTCTCAAAACCCAAATTGCCTTTTCAACTCGTAAAACGGCTTTTGGACTTTGTACAAAGGTAAGCGTTCAGGCCTTTAAAAAAAAAAAATATGACAAGGCTTGCTAGCTGGTATAAAGTTCCACAGGGGCCCGAGTCATACAGCTTTCTGCACACCTACTTTCCTCTAAGTGCGCAAAATTTCAATTTTCTACAGCAAATTCAACATCCTGATTAGGAGAGGCAGGATGCTTAGAACTTTACCCTAAAAAAGTGAATTTAGAAACACCAAAATGTCAGTAACGTGGAATTCACACATTTATAAATACAGGATATTGGGAACTCTTGGGGTGGGAATCCTGCAAGAGGAACTTACAATTCAAACTGGTAAGTTTGTGGGTATTAACATCTCTTGCAGGTACTTTCCCAGGCTGGAAACGCGTGAAAATGTGCTCGTGTTGCAGCAGTAAGCACGTTTACAGAGCGGAAAATAGTATGAGTTTCCCTAAGGGGAAAAATATCTAACTCTTTCGAAAAAATACTCGGAAAAAAAACATGTGCTCTTAAATGCTTCGTTTGGGAATGCAACATTTTGCACTAGGCAGATTTAAGCACACGTACATTTTGTGGCCTCTAAATAGACCTGGAAATCTATGAAAGTTATAGATTTACAGAAATAGTTACAGGATTCTTAATCAAACGTGCAGAAATCAGAAATTTACCCCAAAAGTAGTTGGATACCTATGCAAGTAAATTACCGAATTACTTATATTGGCTTTTTTTATTAGGCCTTGCAAGAGCATGTGGCACGTTTCTTTGGGGAAGCCCAACTTAGGTTTCTCTTATGCGGACGACACCCAGATCCTCGTCTCTCTCTCTCAATCAGTTACGTCGACTGCCGCCAATTTTAGATCTTGTATGGAGGCAGTCGGCCAATGGATGATTCATAATTCATTGAAACTGAACGGGGAGAAGACTGAGGTGATGGTGTTTGGAGGGAGGGAGGACATTTGGTCCGCCGAATGGTGGCCGGACTCTTTGGGCGCCTGCCCGGATCCTACATCCTCAGCTAAAAACTTGGGGGTCATGATCGATCCCATTCTTAGCATGTGCCAACAGGTCAACAGGACTGTATCGACCTGTTGGGGGATCATCCACATCCTTAGGAAAATCAGGCACTACCTGTCCTTACAGGCAAGGAAGCAACTGGCTGTTGCCCTGTTGGGCTCGCGTCTGGACTATTGCAATGCGCTGTATGCTGGTCTTAACAAGTGCCAGCTGCAGCGCTTGCAGGTGGTTCAGAACGCAGCGGCCAGATTTGTTCTCGATCTACCCCAACGTGCCTCTGCCACCGTTGTTCGGAAGCAGCTGCACTGGCTCCCCGTTGCGGACCGCATCCTTTTCAAGTCCATGTGCATGGTTTATAAGGCCTTAGCTAAAACCAGCCCCACTGGGATTGGATGCATCCTGTCCCGCTATAATCCCGGTAGGAACCTTCGTTCCTCTAATAGACTCCTCCTCTCCGTTCCTCGTGTTCGGAAGACCAGATGGGGTGGCAAGGCCTTTTCCAATCTGGCCCCTAAATTGTGGAATGCTCTCCCTCTTGAGGTAAGGTCTCTCCCCACTCTTCAAGCCTTTAGATCTGCCCTAAAGACTCACCTCTTTGTACGTGCCTACCTGTAGCAGTGCTGCTGTAATTTGCTGATCTTTTTTGGATAGGCGCCTTGACACCTTCGGGTTGAGTATGCGCAATACAAATCGCTTAATAAATAAATAAATACATTTCTGATCAGTAAAGTAACATCACCTTTAACGCTGGTAGGTAGTGGGGCATCAGCCGGGCATGGCCTTGTGGATTAAACAGATGGCTTCGAATTTCATGTTTTGCTTGACCAGAGGCATAATATGTGCAGAAAACGTTAGTACACCAGGCACATTTTTGCTATCTCAGAAAATGCCACAATCAGTTCCGGATTGCCAAATAGGCAAAGTAGTCTCGGCCTATGGGCCTCATTCCTTTTAGGGGCCCGCAACAACGGATCAAAAAAATATTGTTTTGATCTTGAAATTAAATTGCAATCAAGCATTCTTAAATATGGTTTCCAAGAGAGAGAAAACAAATGAATCAACTCAAAGAAACGAAGACTGTACATTAAAGACACTATTGAGAAAATACTGTACTAATGTAATGTACCCATTAACAATGTAAAGCACATCAACCTGAGACATCAGATTCACATAACAGTTTTCTCTTAAAATCTCATCTTCTGGCAGATGTCAGTTTGTAAAAAAATAAAATCCGGTGCATTGTATTAGGAGATAATTTGCATGGGGGGACCCCGAAATTTCGACTGCCTAGGGGCCTCCTCGGGGTTTAATCCGGCACTGGCCACTATGCGTTAGAGCAAACCTGCAATGGGTGACTCTCTTTGGTGTGGAGAGGCACACCTGCAAATGAGGTGTTCAGACCAATACACTTCATATAAATTCAAAAGTGATGGCAGGCCAAGAAAGGGAATCTCAAGAAGCAAGCGGGTTTTCACTAGAATAGATTAAAATATAAATTGGACACTTCTTCTTTAACTAATGCTATTTCCATCCTAGTATCCCGTCTTTATATTGTCTTTTAAATGTCCCAACGTTGTATTTGCCAATTATTGTTTTGAATTCTTCTTGTTTGATAACCTTCTACTTTTCATAGGTATGCACTGCATCTGCCTATTTTCTGTATGTATATTTCCAGGGCACTAGAATTATGCCAGGACAGAGAACCAAATTATGTGGCAGGGTTGGCAAAAATATGTAGCGAGGCAAACTATCTGGCATAAAGTGGCATGTTCTGTGGCAACGTAATTTTTTGTATTTTGTTGTTTAAAATTTTTTTTTGTGCAGCAGGAGCAAAAGTAACATGTTATTGTTATTTCGAATGTATAAGGCGCACAGCTACCCAAGGGTTTCATGGGGGTTGGGGGAAGAAACACTGCTGCAACAGGTCAGGTAAGCAAAGGGGAGAAGCACATGGGCGAGTGCAAGAGGGAGAAGGGTAGGGAGAAGCAATCAGGCAACAGAGAGCGACATGGAGTGCAGGGGTAGAGACGTACACAAAGGAGACGGCTCGAAAGACACGCACTTTAATGGACTGCTTAACACAAAAAAAAGCATTTGTAATGCAAAAGATCTCCTGCTAGTTAAATGTCGAGCTATTGCTTTGCAAATGTAAAAGAAATGCGGCATCCTCCTGCCTTTGTTTTTTTATTTATTGACTTTTTTAGCAATGGTGGCACGCCGCGCTTTAGCTTTAGATGGTTAAAGCTACAGAGCGGTGTGCCGCTATTGCTAAAAAAGTCAATAAATTGAAAAAAATATGTTGTGCGGCCACCTTTTTTCTGTTTATTTACTATTGTAGCAATCACGCCATGTCCTGCCGTAGATGTTTATAGCTAAAGCGTGGCATACCGCCACTGCTACAAAAGTCAATAAATAGAAAAAAAAGTATGCAGGTGCCTTTTTTTCTGTTTGTTTACTATTCTGTCAATCGCGGCTCGCCGCGCTTTCGCTTTAGATGCTCACAGCTAAAGAGCGGCGTGCTGCAGTTGCTATAAAGTAATGATATTGGGGTTTTGGGGAACACTCCTATTTGTTCTCTTTACTAATTAATTAGTTTTCTCTACTGGTGCTGCGGCTGACAAGGGTTGTCACCCCTTCAAAACTGTAACTAAAGTTAAAACAAGTAAAAATACCTGTCCAGTCCCGCACTGTTCACTTGCTGTTGAAATCACACCTGAACCATTAATCAAACTTCACCGCAATGTTGTCAAATTGCAGTCTTATATTTATCAGTCATTATCTACTCATCATGACAATCATTGAAAATATATACATATGTTCATATCATTGCTGATATTTCACAAATCATTACATTCATTGTTACGCATTATACATTTTTAACATTCGACATCAGTTCAACACATTTTTTTCTTCATGCCCAATGCATTTCGGTACCAGCCTGGTACCTTCCTCACGGGCCAATCTTTAAGAGTAAATAAATAATATATGTTTTTAGTGCCCATGGTTGTCTGTCTTTTTGTCTATGAGTGGTATTACTTGGTATGATGTGTTATTTATATAGGAATTTCATACCTGTGTGAAATGATGTATCACTCTGATATCTATGGGAATTGAAAGAATTAAAAGAATCAAAAGAATCCTTATGAGTAACCATGTTCAAGAACGCAGTTGCTATAAAAGAATATATAAGGAAAAGGAATGCGGCCTCAGCCCGCCTTTGTTTTTTTATTTATTGACTTTGGTAGCAATGGCGACATGCTGCACTTTAGCTTTAGACGTTTAAAGCTAAAGAGTGGCATGCCCCCATTGCTACAAAAGTCAATGCAGTGTCATGCAGGGGGTTGGGGCATGCCGCAGGAAGGACAGCAGCAATGACGCGAGGGAGGGGGTGTGAGCGAGAGGGCAACAGATGGCCAACCAAAAAAACACAATTAGTGATTTCTGCTGGGAGAGAACCGAGCACACAAAGGTGGGGCAGATATACAGTATTGACCAACCAGAGTAAAGGAATTTAGAAATAAAGGCCAACTAATCAACCAGAAGCGCTAAGTGTGTTGAATGCCAAGAGCAAGAGCTGCCTAGGTGAGACCTAAAAATTAGCAGTTGAAAAGTAAGCAGTTGAAGCAGGGATGCCAACCAATCAAATAGATTGTAAAGAGGCAATGCCCCATGGGAAGGACAAATACAATATTGATAACCTGGGACACAAATAAGATGCAGGCAAAGGAGGGTGACAAGGCAAGCCAACCCAATGTAAACAATGGGCGGGCTCCAAGTCCCTCTATGTTCTTAGTAAGCCACAATATGTCTCGCAACAGATAGCTTATGCTATATCTCGTAGGCTTGACCTAATGACAATACAAAAATCCACCAAAAAGTTTTACTCGTGTACTATAACAGCATAAGAAGTACGTTTTACTAAAAATCATGTTTTGGAACAATGCGAAAGAAAAACACGTATCTGGACTTATTACAAAGTCAGAAAAATTAACCGGACAATCTTTGGTTAAGGAATTGGGCTGCTAAATGACTCAGCCACATGATCATTTTAACCAGTCATGTGTTTTACTTTCAAACTGATTTAATTATGAGCTATTTGAAGAAACAAAATTAAGCGTATCTGGGATGTAGATAACTCAAATTGTGCATCTAATTTTAATAAATTCAGAGCAGAAATAGAAAACAAACAAGCACTGAAAAAGCCAATAGGTCTCTCCTTTGTGAACTACTGGCTTTGTGAACTGCTTTTTGCCATACTGAACAATTTGACTAGAGTTAAAAAAATACATTATTGACACGGCCGGCCACGTCATTTTCTGGGCACGTGCACAATCTGTGTGCAGGCTTTCAAAATACTGTAGGTGCTTTTTTTCTGTTTAGCTACCAAGCCCAGTTGGATCGGTAACTAAAAAGAAAAGAAAATGCTCAAAAAATAGCGGGCAAAAGCAACATGGAGAGGGTGGGGAAACACAAGCAGCATGGGTAGGCTGAGAAGAAGGCCGAAAGCAACACCGAAAGGTTGAAGTGAGGTGAAAGCAAAACATGGTTTGTGGAAAGCAAAACAGAAGGCGCATGTGTCGAAAGGATTAACCAGGAGATAGAAACAGGGCGCAGATTGTGGGAGAAACATGGAAGGTGCCGGGAGGCAATGGGGAGAAGCAACAGGCAGAGTGTGAGGAGAAACACTGAGTGACAGTGAGCAACATAAGTGCGAGGAGAGAGATGTACATGAGGGAGACAGCTCGAAAACACATGCACTCTCATGGAGTGCTTAACACTAAAGAAAAAAGTAGTGCTTGCAAAGTAAGCAGCTGAAGCAGAGATGCCAGGCAACCAAAGAGATGGTAGAGCTAATACTTCATGGGAGGGACAAACACAAGATTGACAAATAGGGACACGAATAAGAAGCAGGCAAATGAGAGTAACATGAAAGTCAACCAATAGTAAGCAAGGGGCATGATTCAAGCCCTTCTAGGTTCTTGGTAAGCCACAATGTGCCAAACAACAGACAGCAGTTGCTATGTCTAGTTGGCTGGACCTAAAAAGTAGCCAGACCTCTGATGACCTTTGCTGGGCAGCCAGAAAGAACAAACAAGGGCTAACCCCATGAAAGGTCAACTGACCTCCCAGCAAAGGCGGAGGTAGCAAAATGCTGTTTTACCACTGTCTTAACTCCTTCCATGCTCATGACGGAGCCGCTCCGTCATGAGCTTCGGTTGAGCTGTGCTCATGACGGAGCGGTTCCGTCATGCCCCGCTCGGCGCGCCTGCGCGGCGCGAATTCCGCGCCTGCGCTGGACGTTCCATTGAGCGGGCGGGGCCATGACGGAACTGCTCCGTCATGAGCACAGCGCAACCGCGGCTCGTGACGGAGCGGCTCCGTCACGAGCATGCGAGCGCCGCTCGGCCCCCCCTCCCCCTAGCGTTGCGGCGGAATTGCCGCCGCAGCGAAGGAGTTAAAGTAGGACTCTTCTCAAAGACATATATATAGAGAGAGAAAGGCTGCCTGTGGGTTGGGGTGATTTCAAAAAGCCAATCTTCATCCGCAATACCCTCTCCCGATTAAAGGGGTCATCCTGTAATTCCGGCTAAATCTTCGCACAACAGCTGTTAAAATTCTGTCACAACTTCGGTTACATTTCCATACATCCTAATTCTTGAAATCACATAGCACCCAATATTTTTCTGCAGGGTCTTTCCCATGACCCTCATTCTGAATTGCCAGATCTTGGCGCAAAGGTGACAGGCTGGCATTTGGGTGATTCCTACCGTAATGAGGTAAATTCAGCTGGAATGACAGATAATATTGAAATTGGAATGAGACTCTTCGGAACTCCCCTCAGAAAGATTAAAAATATATTTCAAAACAGAAAACAAGATTTAATAAACCAGATTATGCAGGGGTAAAGAATCAACCCTTAGGCCATGTGTCACCTGCATGAAAAAGGGTCGAGGATTTTTAACGGTTCAAACGGTTCAAACGGTTCAAATGCTCCCTTTTTTCAAACACGAGCCCTTCCTCTGTCTCTTCCTTTGCTCCTTCTTTGTCAATCATGTCATCCTCCCCTTACATAATTTTATGTTTCTATATAAATTTATAAAGCGCGCTTACACTTGCAAGCAGCCTCTAGGCACTTTTGAAGCAGCAATGAGAATTTAGATACTACCACTAACTGAGGACTAACTGAGGTATTAAAGATCCTGGTCTTGAGGCTGTTTTGGCACATTAGTAAAGATGGTTCAACTCTAATTTACAGAAGAAGAGCAGCATTCCGGATAAGTGTCCTGTGGTTCAGGAAGGCTCTGCCACCCCATTTATTACATCTGGTCCTAGAAACTGCAAACTTCTCCTCAAAGTCTTATTTCTGCCATCTCCAGAAGAGGGAATCTCATCTATACCTTGCTCTTATTGACTATGCAGCAGTGGAGTAAAGCAAAAAGATGCTCTGTACCAAGATTTTATGAGGGCCTCCTACAATCTCAGGTAGGGTGGCTCCTCTGCAGTATGCAATAGCTCCAGGCTGTGGTGGCCTGCCCGGCCTGTAAAGGCCTACTGCACAGCCTTGCTCTGTTCTAGCCTCCCAGCAAAAGCACTGGCAGGCAGTATACCAGTGATTTGCGTTTTCTGCACAGTGGTGTCCAATGCTGTCAAGGTCTGTAAGAAAAAGAGAGCTTCTAAGCAGTTCTCCATCTCAACTTGATGGCCTTAGGCACTTAGGGACTTATTTACAAGCCGCTTGCGCCACTTTTGCGTCCCTTTTCCCATGTTAAAAGTGACGCAAAAGTGGCGCAAGCGGCTTGTAAATCTGCCCCTTAGGGCCTGGTTTAGAGTTTGGCGGACGTGTTACTCCCTCATGTTTATGACATCATAACCTGTCTGCCGCGTTACTCCGTCATTTTTGTGATGGCGTAACCCTTCCGCATAGTTCTAAAGCAAGCCATGAAAACATATTTAACTGTGGTTCTCACAGGCCTAGAGCAGATCAGGTCGACAGGACATTTGACCTGTATTGTATTATAATTGCATTTATACAGTGCTTGCTAGCCCTGACGAGGCATCAAAGTACTTTTTCAGTGAGTAGCACACTACTCCGGAGCCCATAAAGGATTAGTGGTGAAATTAGTGTAATGAAATATGAAATTAATTTGAGTGGTGGATATGTAAGTCTATTATTTGGATTGAGAAGGATAGTGGAGGGATAGAGGAGGGAAAAGTTTTGCATTTCTATAGCGCTTGCCACCCCCGATGAGGCGTCAACACGTTTTTTCAGAGAGTAACACGCTACTCCGGTACCCATAAAGGATTAGTGGTGAAATTAGTACAGTGAAATATGAAATTAATTTGTATGCACATGATGTGTGTTTACCTACAACGATTGTGGTCAGGGCTCATTTTCAAAGCAATTCTTTACCCTGTAACCCTGACCTCTTTGCGGCTCATGAATGGACCTCTCATGCATAGGTCCTTTCAGTACCAGGACCTCGGCTTGCTTACTGACGTTTTTTTCCATTCACTGCACACTGCTAAAAACGTACAGTTCAGTTTTTAAGAATGCTAGAGGATACAAACATGAAAGTATCAAAGGTAAACATTTTAAAATCAGGTGCCAGCATACCGACTCTGCCACAAAAAATTTACACCAGCTTTCAAACCAGACGATTAACAGTGGCAACCACTGAAACCACAAAACCAGCGAAGGTAAAAACAATGATGTGAAGGCGCAGCCAAGTGGCAGGGCCTCCTGGCTGAGCGCCTCCTGCCCAAACCTGCGCAGAGAAAAAGCGCTCGGTCGCCTATGGCAGCTAAGAATTAAAGTGCATAGTGCGTCATGAACGTCAATGTGTGGTAAACATTAGAAAAAAAAACAGTTCTGCAAAAGCAAGACAACATGTAGGCTGTGTAATGATTCCCATGTCTAGATAGCGCTTGCATCTGTGTGGGTGGGCGTGTGTTGTATGTGCGCTTGGCTCTTAGTATGCGAAGACGTGTGAGCTGGTTTGTGTGGATGTGCTAAGCTGTGGATGTGCGTGCATGTCTACGTCAGCATGTGCATCAGAGTACGCGCCAGGGCAGCATTTCTTCGAGGGCGTTGGGCTCTGCACAATGCTTGGCAGTGATGGGTCCAGCCGACGAGGAATCTGGGGGAGGGCCCTCGACGGTGCTGTGCTTTATTTACACACGCTCTGTCTCTGGCGCTGTCAGTGTCTGCAGCGCGGACTGAGGAGGAGCACAACAAACCGCACCTGCACACGCCCTCCCGGGCATCTGTACCAGGGCCAGGAACGGGCGCAGCGACAATGGCTGTGTGCACACCTGCCTGCCTTCTGGTGCGAAGAGATGCTGAATACAGCCCTGAGTCAGAACCGTGATTCGCCTGTGCCACCAGCAGACACACTGTGCGCACAGAAGCATGTTCTGTCAAAAGGAGGGTGCCCATCCTCACCCCCCAGCCAGCCTCGGGTATGATCTGCGTGCACGCACAATGACAGCGCGCTGCTCCCTTCAGCCCTCCCTCCTGCCCCCTGAGACTCTCAGGATCCTCCCCCATCCGCGATCACCAGGCGAGGGTACAGCAGAAAGACAGACAGGGGAGAGAGGGCACCCACCGCATACACATGGAGGCTCCGGGTCCGACTGGCAGGCTGCGGCAGGCAGGGCCGGGATTGGTCAGGAACACTGGGGGGCACTGATCTTTAGGGGCAATAAGGAGATCAGGTGTAGGGGCAGGGAGATACCCCGCTGCCAGACTGCGTCTCTGCCTCAGGGACTCCCGCCTGAAGCCACTGCTGCTCCCTCGGCTCCTCCTCCCGGTCCCCGCCGCTCAGGTTAGCAACAACAGTCTCTTTTTTTTTTTCTCCCTTCAAAACTGGTTTCAAAATAAATTCACGTTCAGATGGCAGTGGCTGCCTCTGCGGAAGGCTGTGTGTAGGGGCAGCGTGTGGCGTGGGTGATTGACAGGGCCCCCGTGCCCCCGCCCTGGCTGGTACTCTCCTCCCACCCGCGGCAGAGCCACTCCCGCTTCCTGTTATCAAGGTAGCATCAGCGCTCTTGCACTGGCTGCTGAGGCCTCGCACATCTGCCTCTTGCTCCTCCCCTGCTGCATGCAGTGTTGTGGGTGGGGACCGGGGTGGGGCGGCCGGGCTCCCCAGGCAGGAAGGAGGAGGCGGCGGCAGCAGCAACCCTTACCTTCCTGTGTGAGTCCAAAGTTTGTCATAGCTTTGCTCCAAGGAGGGGTCTGGCTGACACACCTGCAAAGCTCCACCTGACCTGCCCGCTGCTCACCTTTGCTTCGTTCAGAGCGCGCCACTGACATACTGGCCCCAGACACCACAGAGTCAAATCAATATTCCGGTGACCCCCACAGCAGTTCTTGCCTTTCCAATGCTGGCTACTGCTAAGGACATTAAAGTGTGATTTCGGGTGGTTATCACACCTGGCGAAAGAAATAAAAGAAACTACACAAGTGTACCTGTTTTTCATTTTTATATATATGTGCTGCAGCACTTCCTGGTTATACTAGTGGCACAATGTGCTTAATAAGTGCAAGGGCCAATAGTAGAGTCCTGGTCTTCTGATTGGATAAGACCAATAGATGCAGTAGTGAAGGAGATATGGATGGTAGAAGGCTGGTTTGGGGGGTTCCATATTACAGTTCTGCACAAGAGGGTACGTCAACACTGTCGTGTTCCTAGCCCCAGGAATGCACACAGGACGCCAGCTCTTCTTACAGGTACCTTTATTGCATTATAGGATCTCGTACATAGCTCTGCATGTCGGCGACCTCTTGCCCCGAGGTCCTAGCCCAATCTGCCCTCTGGTACCCTCCCCTGATCGGATGTGGTGTCCGGTGTCCCCTGTCCCCAGCCCCGAGTTCGTAGGGTCCTAGTGCCATCTCCTGGGCACTACATCTCCCCCTTTGTCGTGAACAACAACCAATGGAGACAAGAGAGAGAGAGAGATAGAGAGAGAGAGAGAAGAGAGAGAGAGAGAGAGAGAGAGAGAGAGAGAGAGAGAGAGAGACATTGTTTCCGCCTCCCGCCTGTCTGTTCCCGCATCTTGACCTCTTCACATCTCTTCGATCAGTCTCTTTGTCTTTTTGCACTCCCGTCTCGGTCGCTGGTCTCCTCCGTCTGTTGGCTGTTCCGCCGGTGGTGTGGCAGCTGTCAGCTCCTGCTTTGTCTTGTCTTCTTCTTTTGTTTTGAGCTCTTTGAAGTTTGAGCTGTTTCTTGTGATGTGGTGCTGACCGGCAGACGCTGTGACCATCGGCCCGTTCACTTTGGTCACTGTCATGGGATCTTTTGAGAAAGGACTGTCTGACTTTCTCACCTGCCGTTGCTTCACGAGCACTGTGTCCCCTTCTTTTAGCTTGCTGCCGGTTGCGTGTCTTCTTTGGTCAGCGTATTTCTTCATTTTGGCTTTCTGTTCTTTGTCTCTTGTGGCAATGTCCTTGTGTTCTTCCTTCTCCCATTCTTTGACTTGTGGCAGTCTTGTTCTGCTCACTCGCCCTAACACCAACTCAGCGGGGCACCGTCCCGTGGAACTGTGTGGGGTGTTCCGATAGTCTCTTAGCACTTGGCAGAGGGCCTGTCCTATTGATATCTGGGTCAGTTTTGCCCTTTGTACCGCCTTCTTGATGGTACCCATGAACCGCTCCGCCATCCCATTTGCTTGTGGCCACAACGGTGTTATCCGTCTGTGATGTATTCCGAGGTACGCCATGAATCTCTTGAATTCCTCTCCTGAGAATGGTGGGCCATTGTCCGTTTTCAGAGTTTGAGGGGAGCCCCACGCTGCAAAAACGTCATCTAGCACTGGCAGTGTTGCGTTTGCTGATGTCGATGATACCGGCCTCACTATGGGGAACCTCGAATACTCATCGATGATGACCAGCAGGTAGCTACCTGTTTCTAACGGCCCGTAGAAATCGGCCGCCAGCTCTGTCCACACCGCCTCTGGTAGCGGGGACATTTGAAGTGGTTCTGGTTTTGGTGATGACCCTGTTATTTGGCATATGTGGCACTTGGTCACTACTTCCTCCACCATACTGTCTAGACCGGGGAACCACCCCTTTTCCCGCAGCATTTTTTTTGTGGCCACCATTCCCCGATGTGATTAGTGCGCCAGTTCTACTGTTCTCCTTCTCAGCGTGCGGGGCATTACTATCCGAGTGCCTCTCATTATTATTCAGTTTTCGCACTCTGATAGTTCTTCGTTGACTCTTTTGAACACTAGTAGTTCATCTTTGTCTACTCCTCTTGCCACGCTGGTATTGCCATTTACGTGTCTCCACCTCTGCATTTTGTTGATCTTTATGGTCTCTTGCATGGTGCTGTCTTGTCTCGTTTCATGTTCTAGTTCTTCTAATGTAATTGTTTCAGGCGTGCTTAGCTTCAGTGCGAAGTTTAGATACTCTTCCGCCATTGTTGTTGATTTTGAGTTTTGAGGTAGGGGATGTCGCGACACATAGTCTGCTGGGTTTTGCTCCTTTCCTGGCTTGTGAATGATCTTGAAGTTGTAATCCATGAGCCTGATCCCCCACCTTTCTATTCTTGGCAGTATTTTCGCGTTTGGATTGCCATATATCGTGATCAATGCCTGGTGGTCCGTGATGATTGTGAACGGCTTTCCATATACAAACATGTGGTAATGTTCGCAGGCCCATACTACTGCCAAGCTCTCCTTCTCTGGTTGAGAGTATCCCTTTTCGACGTCGGACAGGCTTTTGCTTCCATATGCTACTATGTGCCTTGGGGAGTCTTTCCCTGGCTGATGCTGTGCCAATATTGCTCCGAGTCCTACCGGACTTGCATCCACCGTTACTTCTGTGCACAGTTTTGGATCGAAATAGGCCAGATGGTCTACCGCCGTCACTGCCTTTCTTATTTCCTCGAATCCTTTATCGCACTCTTTGGTCCACATGAACGTCTGTCCCTGTTTTGTGAGCTCTCTTAGAGGCGCGCTTACCGTGGCAAAGTCTTTGATGTATCGCGCGCAGTAGCTTGCGAGCCCCAGGAATGATCTCACTTCCGCTACATCTGTGGGTTTCTTCGCCTTCTCCAGTGTCTCCACTTTGCTGTGGTCCGGCCGCATCCCTCTCTTGGAGAAAATGTGACCGAAAAACACCAATTCACTTCGCCCCAGTTCACATTTTTCTTCGTTAAGTGTCAGGCCTGCTTCTTCCAGCTGCGAACACACGTCTCTTAGAGCTTTGTCGTGCTCTTCGTCTGACTTGCCGAACACCAGGATATCGTCACTATAGTTCAGGCTGTTCTTTACTGGTCTTATTATTTGTCTTATTGTCTCTTGAAAAATCTCTGCAGCTGATGAGATTCCGAAACTCAAGCGCTTGTACCGGAACAGGCCTAAGTGAGTGGAAAACGTTGTGATGTATCGCGACTGAGGGTCTAGTTCAAGCTGGTGGTACCCTTTGCATAAGTCCAGCTTTGAGAACCGCCTGGTGCCTGTGAGACAGCTAATCATGTCATCCAGGTGGGGGCCGGGATGTCGTTCTCGCTCTATTGCCTTGTTTGGGACCCTAATATCCACACATATTCTTATTTGTGACTTGTCTTTCTTTGGGACTGCCACTATGGGTGACACCCACGGTGTGGGCCCTTCCGCTGGCTCTATTATGTCTTCTTTCAACAGTGCTTCTAGCTCCTCTGCAACTTGCGGCTGCAAGTGTATGGGCACCCTTCGGTGGTGCTGTGCTACTGGTCTGATTGTCGCATCAATGTGCAACGTTATCTGTCGTCCTTTTAGCTTTCCTAGTCCATGTAGCAACTTGGGGTATTCTTTCAGGATGCTTTCCTTGTCTGACATGTTGTATGTCATCTCCATTAGCCCCATGATCTGAGCTGTGACATTACTTAACACACACGGAGCTGGGATGTCCCCTTTTAGCACATGTATTTCCTCTGTCAGTCTCTGACCCTTGTACTGTAATTCTTCTTTGAATTTTCCAAGGTTTGTTACTGGTCTCCTCGATCCCCACGTGAAGACTTCCACGCGCGATGGCTTGAGGGTCGGCTTGACTTTCATTCTTTCATACTCAGAGACGCACATGATGTTGCACGTCGCCCCACTGTCCAAAACAAACTTTGTTTCATGTGGCCCCACGTTGATGGTCACTGATTCCGTCTTTTTTATTTTCTTTTTGTCTACCAGGCATATTATTTCTGCGCTTTCATCTTCTTCTCCTTCTGACTCCACAGTGATGTCCGTCATGAGGTACAGCCGTTCTGCTGTCCCTTCTTCGCTGTCCTCTCCTGATTCTGCGGATGAGTTTCTCACTCCCGCTTCTACGTGCCTGATGTGTCTGCGCATTGGCATTCGCGTTCTTCCTGGTCTTCCTCGGTCGTTTCTGAATTGCGTCCCTTGGCATACACTGGCGTAGTGGTTTCTTCCGTTGCATTTTCTGCAGGTCTGGCCAAACGCTGGGCATTGTCCTCTGTGTGGGAATTCTAGTCCACATTTGTAGCATGTTCCCTCTGGCTGCTTCTTTGTGGCCTGGTCATTTCTGTCTTTCCTCCAGTTTCCTGAGCGGTTGTTTGTCATTCGTTGTATCTGTTCTCCGCCTCTTGCTTTGCCTCGTTCCATTTCTTTTGCATGGGCATTCGCTCTCGCTTCCGCTCTCCCTAGCGCTAGGATGTTTTCCAACGATATTGGTTCCTTCAGCACTCTTGCCCGGAATTCTATGTCGCGACAGCCCTCAATGATCCTTAGTCTTATGGCTTGCTCATTGTCGAACTTGTCAAATTCACAATGTGTGATTAATTTGCGCAGCCTTGTCGCGAAGTCATCTAGTGACTCATCTGCTTGCTGGAAGGCGATCATGAAGCTGTATCGCTCAAAGTCTACATTCCTTTGCGGATCGAACTTTGCTGTTAGGCACTTTATTAGCTGATCATAGGTGGCGATTTCATCCTTTGGCAGTGTCACTAGTAAGTCCTCTATCTCGTCCCCTACTAGGTTGAGGAATAGTCCTCTCTTCTTGGCCTCTGTGACATCCGTCGCGTCGACATAGTTCTCAAAACGTCTCACCCATTTTTCCCATCTTATTCCAGTCTGTGGTTCTGATAGGCTGAATGGTAGTGGGCTCCTGTATTGTGCGCTGGGTTTTGGTTTTTGTTCTGTCATTCTGCCTTTTTGTCTCTTTTGTGCTTTACTTTTGCTTCTTTCCTTTTGCTTTTCTTTTCTCTCCTTTTTTTTTTTTCCCTTTATATATACATATATATATGTCTCTCTTGTTTATGGGTTCACTTTAACCACCCTTTGTGGTCTTCTTTCCTTTATTTTCGGTGCCTTTACCCCTTATATTTGTCTTCTTGGCTCTTTTTCGCGCTCCGCCTGTCTTCAAAATGGCCGCCGCGCTCGTTCTTTGCTCCTATTGGGTCATATGCCTGTCTTCAAGATGGCCGCCGTGTTCTCGCGGGACTTCGCGTCCAATTGCGGCGCTGCCTGACTCCAAGATGGCCGCCGCGCTCGTTTGCAGTTCCTATTGGCTCTCGCGCCTGACCCCAAAATGGCCGCCGAAACTCTCGTGGGTCGCGAGAGCTTGCGCTGCTTTTCTATTTTAATTGGATTTCGCGCTCTTCGCTCGGCGCTTACCGGAGGGGTCGCTTTTTCTTTCCTTTCCTCTTGCAGCAGTCGGGGTGGGCTCCCGCGTCGCTGCTGCTCATTCAATGTTGCTGCACTCCTCCTTCAGGTCACGACGCGATCCAGGGTGGGCTCCTGGTTAAAATCGCGATTTTTCCACGTCGGATGATTCCGATCCCGCCTCGTCGCCAGATGTCGTGTTCCTAGCCCCAGAAATGCACACAGGACGCCAGCTCTTCTTACAGGTACCTTTGTTGCATTATAGGATCTCGTACATAGCTCTGCATGTCGGCGACCTCTTGCCCCGAGGTCCTAGCCCAATCTGCCCTCTGGTACCCTCCCCTGACCGGATGTGGTGTCCGGTGTCCCCTGTCCCCAGCCCCGAGTTCGCAGGGTCCTAGTGCCATCTCCTGGGCACTACAAACACTGCATACCTTTTTGTGAAGGAGTGAAGAGAGTGTTCATGTACAGTGGTCAAAGAAATAAGAGAGATGAAGGGTCACCAAAGGAAACGGTAGTTGAGATGCATTTATTGTTGGGAATGAATGAGGCTATTTAAAAATCCCATCAAAAACTTGAATGTGAAACTAGGTGACATCATATCTGCATTAGGCCTCAGAGGTGGTCAGCCACTGAGGATGCTACCAGCAGGCATGTTTAGGTGTCTGGTCAATAAACCTGTCCTGGTTCACTCAACAAGATGGTGGTTGAAGGAAAGAAGTATTGTGCTTGTTTTATCTGGTGGATGGCATTAACCAGACGGTGAGAACCACTTTCAGAGAGCAAAACACACAAGATGATGGACGGAATGTTGCACAATGGCAAAACATTCACCCCCAGTCACAGATCTGGGTTTAATCCATCGTTATTTTGCTCACCAAGCCACCCCAGTTCAGACATGGCCATATGCAAATCAGTCTTGACCCTGTGCCTCATGGGAATAGTCCAGACCGAACTACCAACCCATGTCCATCACCGCCCCCTTTTGTACCGCTTTGGTTGCCATAAATTGGCAGGTTATGCTCAGACATGAGTTCCTTGCTCACTTTGCCACTGGATTCAAGCAAGCCTGGCTGAAGACGGCTGAAATGCCAGAAACCGGTCCTAGGAAGCTTGTTTCCGGTCCAGGGAAGGCATGGCTTGGCAGTTCGGGCTGGACTGTTCCCATGAGGCACAGAGTCAGACTGATTTGCATATGGCCATGTCTGAACTGGGGTGGCAGAGTGGGCTAAAGAACGGTGATGGATTAAACCCAGATCTGTTGACTGGGTGTGAGTGTTTGATTGGTTCAGATGTTCTGTCCATCACCACCCCCTTTTGTACCGCTTTGTTTGCCATAAGTTGGCAGGGTATGCTCAGACGTGAGTCCCTTGCTCACTTTGCCACTGGATTCAAGCAAGCCTGGCTGAAGACGGCTGAAATGCCAGAAACCGGTCCTAGGAAGCTTGTTTCCGGTCCAGGGAAGGCATGGCTTGGCAGTTCGGGCTGGACTGTTCCCATGAGGCACAGGGTCAGACTGATTTGCATATGGCCATGTCTGAACTGGGGTGGCAGAGTGGGCTAAAGAACGGTGATGGAATAAACCCAGATCTGTTGACTGGGTGTGAGTGTTTGATTGGTTGAGATGCTCTGTCCATCACCACCCTCTTTTGTACCGCTTTGTTTGCCATAAGTTGGCAGGGTATGCTCAGACGTGAGTTCCTTGCTCACTTTGCCACTGGATTCAAGCAAGCCTGCCTGAAGACGGATTGGTGTCACTACATCGCGGTTTTTTACAACGCATTCCGTTACATCGGAATTTTTACAACGCAGGATCCATTACATCGGATGCCATTACAACGCATGGCATTACATAGCAGATGCTATTACAACGCATGGCATTACATCGTAAGTATAGGTAAGTATAAAAAATGTAATTAAGTTAATTTAATTAATTTAATTTAATTAATTGTATTAAAATAAATTTTAAAATAGTAATTAATTTTATTTAATACATTTAAATCTATTTATTTAAATTAATTTTAATAAAAATTGTAATAAATTTTATTTAATTAATATAATGAAATTAATTTAATTTAAATATTTTTTTAATTGTAATTAAATTAAATTAATTAAAATAATTTATTTAATTTAATTATTTTAATTAAGAAATGTAATTAATTTAATATAATTAATTTAATTTAACCTAAAAACACCCCTGTACCCCAAAACCCAAACCCTACCCTGAAACCTAAAAACACCCCTGTACCCCAAAACCCAAACCCTACCCTGAAACCTAAAAACACCCCTGTACCCCAAAACCCAAACCCTACCCTGAAACCTAAAAACACCCCTGTACCCCAAAACCCAAACCCTGCCCTGAAACCTAAAAACACCCCTGTACCCCAAAACCCAAACCCTGCCCTGAAACCTAAAAACACCCCTGTACCCCAAAACCCAAACCCTGCCCTGAAACCTAAAAACACCCCTGTACCCCAAAACCCAAACCCTACCCTGAAACCTAAAAACACCCCTGTACACCTGTACTTATTTTAAAAATTACTTTAATTAATATAATAAATAATAAATTAATAATATTAAAAAACATAAATAAATATATTTAATTATAATTAATATTAATAAAATTTAAAAAAATTAAATACTTACCTATACTTACGATGTAATGTCATGCGTTGTAATAGCATCTGCTATGTAATGCCATGCGTTGTAATGGCATCCGATGTAATGGATCCTGCGTTGTAATAGTTCCGTTGTAAAAGACTCCCGTTGTAAAAGTTGCGATGTAACGGTGCATCACCCTGAAGACGGCTGAAATGCCAGAAACCGGACCTAGGAAGCTTTTTTCCGGTCCAGGGAAAGCATGGCTTGGCAGTTCGGCCTGGACTGTTTCCATGAGGCACAGGGTCAGACTGATTTGCATATGCCCATGTCTGAACTGGGGTGGCAGAGTGGGCTAAAGAACGGTGATGGATTAAACCCAGATCTGTTGACTGGGTGTGAGTGTTTGATTGGTTCAGATGCTCTGTCCATCACCACCCCTTTTTGTACCGCTTTGTTTGCCATAAGTTGGCAGGGTATGCTCAGACGTGAGTCCCTTGCTCACTTTGCCACTGGATTCAAGCAAGCCTGGCTGAAGACGGCTGAAATGCCAGAAACCGGTCCTAGGAAGCTTGTTTCAGGGAAGGCTTGGCTTGGCAGTTCGGGCTGGACTGTTCCCATGAGGCACAGGGTCAGACTGATTTGCATATGGCCATGTCTGAACTGGCGTGGCAGAGTGGGCTAAAGAACGGTGATGGATTAAACCCAGATCTGTTGACTGGGTGTGAGTGTTTGATTGGTTCTGATGCTCTGTTCATCACCACCCCCTTTTGTACCCCTTTCAGAGAGCAACACGGCACACAGAGGTTACTGGCCCCAGCTGTGGGGTTTGAGGCCTTTTACTCCTGTTGTCCCTGGGCCCGGCGTACTATGGATTCTGAGCAGCTGGGCAAAGTACCCCTTCTTCACTTGACTCCTAGTGGTAAACAAGGTTGAGCAGTCCAAGGATCCCTTGGGGCCGTGTGAATACAGATTAGTGAACACAGGCTCACAACTCAAAATTAGTGTAGCAGCTACAATGAATCATTGTCCAGCCAAGTACTCACTGTCATAAAAAAATGAGAAGTATTTTATCTCTACCTCTACCCACACAGAGGAAAGATATGACTTTCACAAATAACAGCACAATTCCTCTTTAGGGCGGGGCTCTAGTGTTTCAATGCCAATTTCCTGTCCCATTCCCCTTTCATGTTAGCAATAGTGGTTATTCCCCATTCACTGTTGGCAAAAACCAGGAATACAAGCAAGTACATTCTACGTTGAAGGTTAAATACAAATTACATGTTAGACTTTAAAGTGAGCTTAAACTGAAATGGTTCTCGAGGCCCAAACTTATGTCAATTTAACAGTGCACAGGGTTATAAATACGTGCACATTTCTACACAAATAGAAAATGCAGGTTCTAATGCATGAATAAATTGCAACGAATTACGAAATGTAATTGCAAATGAGCCTGTTACATGTTGTTAGACTTGGCCTTTTTCCCTGAAGTTTTTTGCTTTTCACCCCCCATTAGAGGATATCTCCCCCATGGTAGAGAAATGTAGAGGCCATGTGTGGTGTGAGATGCAGTGACACATGCTGCGCAATGCGTGCGCAGATTTATTTGTGCTGTTGTGGAGAAATGTCACTTTTAAAATGGATGCCATTTCTGTGTGCCTGCCTGCCTGAGCTGGGGTTGCCAGTCTAGTTGTTTGTTTCCCAGCACCCCCTAGCTTTTGGAGGGAAACCTTGAAGACAGGGTGCTGGACCCCTCCCCCTACACCAGTTAGAACCAGTTTCCCCAGACGCTTCTAGAAGCTTCTGGCACTGTCTGGTAGGTGGGGTGAGGGTCGTAAAAATAGGGGAGCTGTGCCACCATGTGCTCAGTCAGAGCGTGGACGTGAATGTGAGGGGACCTGCTGCCAGGGGGTACCGCCGCATGGGCCTATGTGCTGGCCCCTGAGCCCATCTGTACCCCTCCACTGTCCACAGGGCCAGTGAGAGCCCGCTGCTGGAGTACAGGCTGCTGTACCAGGAAAAGTGCCACGTTACAGGGGATGATGGTTCCTAGGAGCTGCTGTCCTGTACTAATGAGTACCCACTGACCGCGGTCCTGGTCTAGCACTGCCTGCCTGCTCTCCTGCCCTAGCGCCTCGTGGGCGCTACAACTGTGCTCTGCCTGCTGACTACCGGTGGAAGAAGAAAGAAGCACTATATTGGACTGGCTTGTACTCCCTGCCTGCCCCCTAGCGCCTCGTGGGACCCTGAATGCATGCCCTGCGTAAGGTGAGCGCTAAGTTTGGCGGGCGCTACACTTTAAGTGACTGTGTCCTGCCTGCTATCGAGCGCTTGGCAAGGGTGGCGCCAGGTACTGATTGCCCAGGAGAAGAGAAGCCCTGTCTTTGGCCCCTGAAGCAGGTGGGGCTGCCTAGCGCCTAATCAGCACTATTCTTCATGGCTCAAAGGAGGTGAGGAGCTTGTGGCAAGGGAGAGCTGTGTATTTAAAGATATAGCGGGAGCCTACCCCCCATATTACCGCCTTTTGTTGCCTTCAAACCAGCGGGAGCCCACTCCGTCGTTTTTATGATGATTTCACGGGAGCCTATCCCGTACAGGCACATAATTTAAACATGGGAGTCTACCCCACATTGCCCCCATAAAAAGAAATGGCCCGTGCCGCCGAGCGCACCAGGAGCGGGTGCCTACCCCGCCTTATTCTTTAAAGTGAGCGGGTGCCCACCCCGCATATTGCTGCGCTTGAAAGCTGCAAGAATTCACTGCCGCAACCCGGGTTGTGAGCAAGAGGGCCACTGCTCTGCCTGCGGCGACCCGGAAGCCAGGCAGGAGCGCGCCTGGTAGTGGGCGGGGCCTGCCGCGAGAAGTCCGGAGCCTCGTAGGAGCCCGAAGGGAGACAGTGGTGCTGCAGGGCTCCCGTGAGCTGATGGGAGCCCCGTGTCGGTAACAGAGCCAGGCGGGAGCCTACCCCGCAATGGCAAACCACCCGAAAGTCGATGGAGACTTCGCTCTGTGGTGGGGACTCTCCGTGAGCGGAGGAGAGCCCCAAGTGCAGCTGGAGTCCTGCCAGCTCCCTGTTGAAGTCCCGGGCCCCCTGGAGCTGGACCCGGGTGAAGAGGAGAGCGGAGAATCAAGACAGCCCCATAGAGTGGGGCCTACAAGAGGGTTCAGCGTGGGTCTGGGCGGTCCCGCAGGTCAGCGGGCTGCTCCTGCGTTGGAGGGGAGATTGCTGCGCAGAGACTGCAGTGGACGGCTGCTGACTACTTGGCTCAGCCCGAGGAGTGGTGAGTGGGGCTGAGCCTCTCGGTGTGATTCATTCCCCGGGGATGTGCCCACCCCGGGCCGCAGGGGTGAGAGGCCAGGGTCTAGATTGGCTATCTGGTGGCGCCGCAGTTGCGGGCCGCTGCAGCCGTTGGTCCTTCAAGCTTTACTCTTGGTGACGGGTACTTCTCAGATTGACTTTTTCTTTTGCACGGATTCGGTGAATTCTTTGGTGATTTGTATTGTAAATACTGAGTTCAGTATTTAGTATTTCGTGTAATTTTTGGTTACTGTATTAATTACAGCCCTGAAGAAGTCTGTATATCATATACTGATTAGACGAAACACGTGTTGGCTGGTATTTGTCGTTTATTGGATGAAGAAATCTGATGAAGACCTTTTGGAATAAATGAACTTTGAACACTGAAAAAAAGACTATATTTGAGAACGAGTGCTTGGTGGATATTTGCTTGTGTACAGTAAGGTGTTCTTATGCCTAACGAAAGACCGCAGGTGTCATGCCTTTTGTCAATGTGGTTGTGCAGAGGGTATTTATACTGGTGATCTTGCCTAATGTTATGCAATGCTGGTTTTTCTTCAGGCCTACGGCAAAGGTGATTAATGCTGAATACTGATGCTATGGTGCTTCATGTTTATGTCCACATGATTTATGCCAATACAGTTATGCACAATGTACTAGAGTTTTCATGCCTGCTGTTATTTGCCTAATGTTTTTCTTCCAGGCTTGCGCACAATGTGTTTATATGCTGACCTGTCGTGTTATTCTGGGTCCCTTGTTTATGCTTCATGCTAAGGAGGATGCCTTATGTTTAGGCCTGATACTTTTAACAAGGTCGCCCAAGTCATGATCTAGCCAGAAGGTCCTGGCTGTTGTATTCATTACACAGATTTTGCCTCTTTTCTCTTTGCATCAAAGATTTTAACTGTTTTAGATTGTTTTGAACTGCAATCATGTGTATATCTTATTTCTGTACAAATTTGAATGTGTATATGTGTAATTGCTTTTAAGGTTTTTATTAACCGAAATAAAGATGTATTGACTGACTGACTGGCTGTTGTATATTTAGTGATAGACTTTACCTTTATTCTTCACCCTTCCATTTACCCTAACTGTACGAGCGATGGTTCTGGCAGCGGCCCGATTGTCGGTGCCCTGTACATAGTCCCCCTGTTTATTATTTACGGCTGGCACAGTTTATCTGCACCTGTGATTCCCTTCTGATGTGTTTATTTTACAATACACATACTGTTTTTCACCTAACCTGGTGTGGAGTCTCTTTTTGTAGTGTGCCTTATGTGTCGCCTGTGTGTGCTTCACGGATGCTTTACACAATGCCCTGGAGTATAGCCCACCCACTCCGCACCACGCTACCCCATTTCTAACACACGTATAAATCTTTAAACATTAGTCTACACATACACATTCTGTTTGATTAACTTCACAATGAGATATGAGATATGCCTAAACATTAACTCCTCCTGAAATATTAATATATACATGTTACAAAGACCTTTTTTAGTCACATTTCTATGGACACAGTTAAAGGTCTCATACATTTTCACATGGAGTACTTTAAGTATGCAATACCACATCTTTTATTATTAACATTAATCACACAGAATATATTTGAGTGCTGACTTCACATGACAATGATACATTCCTACACTATCTTTAAGATGGGATAAAAATTACCATGCTCCAGCGGCATACGTGGCGGAAATGCAAGGCCATTGCTGCTGCTGTGCCAGGGGGCTGAGAACCAAACAGAAGGTCATTGCTGTTGTGCGGGGATGGGGGGGGGGCGGATGAAGCACTGCATAATAAAACTAATGGCACAAAGAAAACATCTATGCACATAGCAATCCTGAAAACATAACACAATAAATTCAACGGTGCAAAGAAGATACAGTAGCTCAATAACACAGTTGTTACATTGCTGGGAGCTGAGATGTGGGGAGCACACAGTGCTGAGGGGCTGAGATACTTTGGACATCAGAGTAAACCTGTTGAACGGTATGACCCCGGGAGATGAGGGGATTTCTGGGACGACGACCTGATGGGGCGGATCCTGACATGGAGTAGTGGAGTGAAGTAGAGTGGAGCAGTGTGTCATAGAATAGAGTGGATTAAAGTGGCATAGAGTGGCATAGAGAGAGTTGCATAGAACATCATAGAGTGGAGTAGTGTTGTTGAGCAGAGTAGAGTTTAATGGAGTGGAGTGTCATAAGAGTTCAGTTTTGCAGAGTAGAGTATAGTGGTGTAGAGTGCAATGGCATAGAGTGGAGTGGTGCAGAGTGGAGTGGCACAGGGTGGAGTAAAGTGGCTTAGAGTAGATTCTTTCAGAGTAGAGTAAAGTGGTTTAGGGTAAAGTGGAGTGGTGTAGGATAGAGTGCAGAGGTGTAGAGTAGAGTGGCGTTAAGTGCATTGGCTTAGAGTTGAGTAGAGTGCAGTGGCGTGGAGTGCAGTGGTGCAGTATAGGTCAGAGTGGCATAGCGTGCATTGGCGTAGAGATAAGTGGTGCAGAGTAGAGTGCAGTGGCTTACAGTGCAGCGGTATGGCTGGCATGTATTTAGGGTGAGGGTGCAGGCAAATATGGGTGGCATTAAAATAATTTGTTTTAAAAAGGCACTCACCTTACTGACTTACCACAAGACGTTCTCCTTGCATGGGTGTCTTTGCTCCTGGAAAATTGCTGGGTTGGAGAAGTTAAAAAAGTGCATGCAGTCTCAAGCCGGCTGGCCAAATGGACATGCACACTTTAAAAATATATGCGCAGCTCCCTGCCGCTACTCAGCAGCAATTGCCCCACCCCGTCCTGACACTCCACTCAGGATGGGTTGCTGAAAAGTAAAGTGGTAATAAATAAACTTTATTACCATTTTATTTTTCAGTTGTTCTGGGGTATTTATTTTAGCGTGCGACGCACCTTCACTCTTATGGAGGAGCCGCCCCTGAGAGGTGCACAATAACGTACAGTTCAGTGTGTAGAGAACATTGGGTAGAGTGTAGTGATTTAGAGTAGAGTGGTGTAGAGTGGAGTGGCACAGAGTAAAGTGGTGCAGAGTAGAGTGATGTACAGTGGGGCAGCATAGAGTAGAGTGGCACGGAGTGCAGTGGTGTAGAATAGATTGTTTCAGAGTAGAGTGAAGTGGGGTAAAGTGGAGTGGTGCAGTTTAGAGTGGAGTGGAATAGAGTAGTGGAATAAAATGCACTGGTGTAGAGTGGAGTGGTACAGACTAGAGAGGAGTGGCCTAGACTGGAGTGGTGTAGAGTACAGAGGTGAAGTGTGCAGTGGTGCAAAGTAAAACAGACTGCATGTTCATATAGTAGAGTGATACAGAGTAGAGTACAGAGGTGTAGGGTGTAAGGGTGTAGAGTGCAGTTGATAGAGTGGTGTGGTGCAGTGGTACAGAGTGCAGTGGTGCACAGTAGAGTGGCACAGAGCACTGTATTGCAGAGCAGAGTGTCATAGAATCAAGTAGCATTGAGCGGCGTACAGTGGAGTAGTTTAGTTTCAAGCGTGCAGTGGCGCAGAGTAGAGTGGCCCAGAGAAGAATGGCGCAGAGTTCGGTGTTGCAAAGTAGAGTGTCATAGAATGTTGTAGAGGGTAGTGGTGTAGAGTAGAGTGAAATTGAGTGCATTGATGTACTGTACAGTGGCGTAGAGTACAGTGAAGCAGAGTAAAGTGGGATGGAGAGCAATGGTATAAAGTACAGTGATGCAGAGTAGAATAGAGTGGCGTAGAGTTGAGTGAGGTAGAGTGTAGTGGCATAGAGTGTAATCACGTAGAGTGCAGTGGCATGGAGTGCACCGACGTAGAGTAGTGTTGTAGAATAGACTATAATGGCATACAGAGCAGTGGCATAAAATGTATTATTTTTAGTAAAGTGGTATAAAAGTGGAGTGGTGTAAAGTGCAGTAGATTGTTTCAGAGTAGAGTGAAGCAGTGTAGACTACAGTGGCATAGAGTGGATTACTATTAGAATGCAGTGTCATAGAATGCATTGGTACAGAGTAGATTAGAGTGGGTTAGAGTGATTGGCATAGATTTGAGCGGTGCAGAGTGGAGTGGTGCAGGGTAGAGTCCAGTGGCATAGAGTGGAGTGATGCAGAGTAGAGTGTAGTGGTGTAGAGTGGCATAGAGTAGAGTGGTGCCGAGTTGACTGCAGTGACATAGAGTGCAGTGGGAAAGAGTAGAGCAGGGTAGATTTCAGTGGCAGAGAGTGCTGTGCTGCAGAGTAGACTGTCGTACAGTGTAGTGGTGGGTACGAGAGTAGCGCAGAGTGCATTGGGGTAGAGTGCAGGGGTGCAGAGTAGAGTGGCATAGAGCAGTGGTTCCCAAACTTTTGACTCCTGAGGACCCCCATTAAGTCACCACTGGAAGCCGGGGACCCCCAAGCAATTTGCATGAGTTAAATTTCAAACATTAAAACAGTAATTCGAAAAAATACACACGTGTGCACACAAAACAAATACTCAAAGTACTAAGGATTTTGGGGCCAGATGTACGACCATTTCATTTAGCGCCTCGCAATTGGCGACACATTGCGAGTGGCGAATTGCGAGGTGCTAAATGAAATGTACAACAGTGTGTTTAACACTGTTTGGGATTTCTAATGGGGTCGCAAATTGCGAGGTTCATTAATATTAACGAGCCTCTCGCAATTTGCGAGGCCATTGGGAATGCCATTCCTCGTAGTGATGGTGGCCTGCTGGGCTCTGCAGGCCACCATGTCTTCGACTGCTTTTTAAATAAAACAGTTTAAAAGAAAATGCAGCCTGTTTACCATGCATTTAAAAAAAAAAAAGAAAATGAAACGTTTTCGCTTCATTTTCTAAGGGCAGGCAGAGGTCCCTGGGACCACTGCCTGCCCTTAAAAAATAATTATGCATGCATCTGCAAAGGGGAAGGGGTCCCCTGGGGACCCCTTCCCATTTGCGAATGCATTACCTTCTACTTGAAGTAGGTGGTAATTGTGACTGTTTTGCGACCGCAAAACATTTGTACATAGTTTTGAGACTCGCTATTTGGAAGGGAATGCCCCTTCCAAATTGCAAGTTGCATAACCTATTGAGAGAATCGCAAACAAATTGCGACTCGCGAAATAGGCTATGTACATGGACCAATAGGTTTTTGCATGCGCAAACGGGTTTGCGAACCCGTTCGCGCATATAAAAACAGATCGTACATCTGGCCCTTAGTATTTTATATTGAAGTAATGGACCCTCTGTCACATGTATTTCATTTGTTTTATAGCATCTCTCATACCATTGTAGGATGTCAGAGCACTTTATATCACACACATATAGAGACATTGAATCATACATGTAAATCAGTGTGTATATAAAATGTTTAAAGAGTGCTTGGTATGGAAAAGCACAAACTCAGGACTCAGAACATAACACAGTGGCTAGCATTGACTTTAACATTAAAAATGTATTTTTTCCACCCAAATATATCTTTTTAGCAGCATCAGGATAATGACTTATTCCCCTTATATCACTACGCTCCATCATATAGCCCACTCCTCGTTCACTTAGGATTTATAAATGAGCTGTTATGTGTGCACCATTTGATTCAATGCCTATTATACCCCCCATGTTATACTCATGTTTTTGATTGTTACCTTTCCCTATATTTGTAAAGCGCTCTGATATCCTTCGGGATCAAGTTCGCGCTATATAAAACTTTATAAATAAATAAATAAATAAATGAATAACAGGGACAAAATATAGGTTACTAACTGGTACCATGCAATTTGCAAGCAGCTCTTTGATGACAGTTTATAGGTCCCTCTGCTAGATTATGATTGTCACTTATGAAGTGCACAGTAACAAAAGAATCTCTTGTGATAAAAGCAGCAACCAGAACCTAGGCACATAAAATACTGCTTTTTAAGATGCATGTTACACGTTCTTTGCAGTAGGCACGTTAACCCTCTGTGCTACATTAGTTAAATCAAAGCTGCCACTGAACAAAACTCTCCTCGCTCTCCAGCAGGTACATTAATCACTGGCATTCTCTTGACACTTTTATTGTTGCTGGAAAGCTGCTAATTATACAAGAAACGTTTCTGTGCTTTTAAAACTGTTGCCTACGGACCCCCTGGGAATGTGTCACGGACCCCTGGGGGTCCGCGGACCACAGTTTGGGAAACACTGGCATAGAGTACTGTGGTGGAGAGTAGAATAGAGAGGCATAGAGTGCAATGGTGTAGAGTACAATTGTGTAGAGTGCAGTGGTGTAGAGTTTTGCAGAGTAGAGTGGCGTCGAGTGCAGTGGTGCAGAGTAGATTGGAGTAGAAGGCAGTGTAACAGTGTAGTGTAGAGTAGAGTGCAGTGACGAACTGTCGAGTGGAGTAGCATAGTGTGGAGTGGTGCAGAATAGAGTGCAGTGTTTTGGAGTAGTGCAGAGTAGAGTGAAGTGAGGTAAAGTGGAGTATGCATGGTGTGGTAGCACACTGCTATTGCAGAAAACACATCTTCAATTGAAATGACCATTCCATTTGCAAAGACATACAGTTTTACTGGTAAAAGTGTATGGCGACAAACTAATGTGTGGAAATGTCATCACCGACTGTATTGATTTTTTTTAATGGTAAAACATATTTATTTCCACCACTTCAGAATAACCTCCAGTAGCCGGAATGATTGCCACATAAATCTATCTACTTTGAAGTCAGAGAAAGAAAAAAAACACCAAGCTCCCTCGCCTGACGTTTGACCTCTGTCTTTGAATGCCCAGCAAATGTGACAAGATAAGAACAAGATTTAAAGGCCTGTTTACAGTAAGGGAGCACTCAGAAGGATGCTGTACATAAGGTCAGGAGTACAAGGGGAGCTTGGCCCTAGTGGACAAGTGGGGAGGCTGGGCCTAGTAATACAGTCAGAAAAAGGAGTGCCTCTCCACAACTCAGTTAAACCCCTATTCATGGGCCATTGAAAGCGCAAACTGTCGTTTCCAACAAGGTACTTTTATTTATACCATTCAATTAAATGCTTATATTCAATTTGTCGAACAAAACATATTAAATGCAGACAAGACCTGTGTTAAACATAAGTTCAAACCAAAATGGGACTTTTGAATACACTACAATGTAAGCACAATTTAACAAACACACAATATATAAAAAACAATGTAGGAAAAAACAGTGTATGAAAAAACAGACAGTGTCACTGTCTGTTTTTTCATACACTGTTTTTTCATTGCTTGAATATAAGCATTTAATTGAATGGTATAAATAAAAGTACCTTGTTGGAAACGACAGTTTGCGCTTTCAATGGCCCATGAATAGGGGTTTAACTGAGTTGTGGAGAGGCACTCCTTTTTCTGACTGTACATAAGGTCAGGGCAAGGGAAGGGATGAACTCAAGTTGGACAGCCTAAAACAAATAAAGCCAGCAAATAGCAAGCAAGAAAATGTGAGGTACAAACCAAAAAGTCAATAGTAAGCAGAATCCATTCCCAGAGAATCTTTCCAAATGGCCGCAAGATGTCCTTAGCAAACCAGACAGCTGCACTGATTGGTAGGCTTCAATCTGAAAAGGACCTGTTTACTCCCACTGATCACCTCTTGGTATGCTGCTCCCAGCGCACCTGTGCTGTTTACATCCTGGTGAAGGCAGTATACTTCCCCCTCTATGAGGCTAGTACGTTAGGTGCCACTCTTGGTCCAACAATACCGCAATCCTTGAAAAGGGCCTTTGTCATGGTGCACACACATGATTCGTGTTTGCCTATGACTACAAAAATCAGCCTTAGGGATCCAGGCGATACAAACAAGGTGGTCCCAGATACTAGAATGAATAAAACATAACTAAGAAATTTTTAGAAAATATAAACAGCATTGTTTTCATTCACAACGTGTAACATAAAAATTATTCATAAATTACATCCATAAATGATCACATTTAATGCCCCTAAAGAAAAGGACAGGGGAGGGTAGTGTTGGGTAGTGAGGGTACTGAGATGAATACAAAAATGGTCACTATGACCTCAATAAACCAGGAATAATAATTAATTAACAAACTGAAAAAAATCACAATTCCTAAATTCATTCAAACAGTATCATGCCTAGCGAAATCACAAATGATAAATCAGAAGAAAGGCTGAAAATGAAGAGGAGTGTCGACGTTTCGACCCAAAGATAGTGCAGGTGCGGAATGAAACCTTGCTAGAGGGTCTTCATCGGGACAAGGGCATGGAAGGGGGCAGTGAATCTGCATACAAAGTTAATAAATCAGTATTAGTAATGGTCATGATGATCCATATTACTCATAAAATAGATATAAATGGCCGAGAGAGAGAGCAATGGGGAACATAGCACACAGAGGAATACATTGGAAGGGTAAAAAGGTGTCCAGCAGAACTTTGTTGAACACCAACAAGGGGTGATAGCATGACCCAGTTTTAATTATTAGAATTTCCTACATGGTTTGATCTTGCAAATGCGTGGTGCATTAAGTATTTTTGTATTTTTGACCTGAACCCAAAAATCAAGATCTGTTGTTGATTAGACTCACAGTCAAAGTTATTCATAGAAAGATAGGGATATCCACCGATTCATATCGTGTACTATATTAACCACTTGGATGCTAAGGTTCTGGTACCCCCTTCATGTAATTTCCATTGAAATCAATGGAAACTCCATGACGAGTTACCCTTGTCATTAGCATCCAAGGGGTTAAGCAAAAACCAAAAGACCGGGGTTCCTTACTCCTGGTAATATGACATGCGCCATTTTTAAATATGACAAACTAGTTACCTTATTATAGGGAACGTAATCAGCGATGGAAAATAAACCGTCACGTAAATCTGGATCCTATACAAGATGGATTATCAGAGTCATTAGCAATTCAGTAGAAAAATTATTTTGAAATATGTAACAAATGTCCATTAGCCTACCTGAAAGTCTTAGTGAGATTATAAGACCGAGGGGGTTCTTATGTAGTTGGTCTCTCCGCTAAAGCACTCAATCTTGTTCTATAAGAAATATATAGATGCTTACTGATAGCAGCACGAATATGGCCCCATTCATGGTTATAATACTAATACGTAATTTTGAATGTGTCACATACCTGACACAGTACAGAACGCTGTGCTTTAATGCGGGGGTCTGGATAGATAATTAATCGTAGTTGATGGTAACCTCACCCATTAAGAGGTATCAGGCTTCTGGAAATTATAGAAGCGACTGCATTATAATATTACCACAGATAAAGTCTGTTATCTACATCATCGCATATTAGAGTAGTAGGTAGCCTACCTTTAAAAGTTCACCAGCTATCTGACGGATACCTCGTATCATATAGACAAAGTCACAGCCGTTGGTAAAGGATCTGTAACAACATAGAATCGGCGAGTAATTATTGCCAAACCAAATACAGACCAGCGCACGGTAATGCTATTTAGAGTGAATTTCAAAAGTGCATACCTTCAAGAGATAAACGTGCGTTTCAACGAGGGTTCTGTTAGTCCACATCAGTCGGCGTTCGCCGTTCGAGTGGAAGACAGAGATATTGAATTCCTGGTTGTGGGTCCGATCATGTGACAGTGAAAATGGAAAACAGACTCCAGAAATGTACTGCGAGTCGGTGACACTGAGTATTAAACTACGATCCGTAATGGTCAAATAATTAAAAAATAGAAATAAATATAAAAATAACTGCCGTAACAGATTATTTCTACCACAAGTGGGTCATAATTGCAATATTGGTGACACAGTTCAAGGCTGGAGTATGACAGACTGCAAGTGGTCTAATAGAGAACACTCGGGCAATATAGCGTCGTAATTCCCAGCTAAGTTCGGTTTCGTCAAGTATTCTCAGGCCAAAATATACATAAAGATCGTGGGGCAAGATTATAAAATAATTTTATAGCAAGCAATACCTTAGCTAATAATTATAACCAATAAACCATGAAAAATATGAAAAATACGGCGTACCTATCATACAAGATGGTAAAAGCTGTTCCATCGTCAAAAATGGTCAGGGTAAATATTCGCAGCCTATGATGACATATATTCAGTACAACAAAAATATTTCCAGATAACCATATTGGGCGTACCTATCTGGCACGATGGTAAAGGCCGTATGGTTACCAAAATCAAAATTAACAGTAAACTGAAAGTTCCAGGATCACAATGTACATAATCATAGATCTTATAAATTCTCAGTCCTCCAAATGTAAATAATGATAGATCTTATAGATTCGCCATTTGAGCAAAGGTACGTTCTGTTTCGTTAAGGCCTGACTTTACCGAGTCCAACAGGAACATCCATTTGGCTTCTCGGATGTTGAGAATATTGGAAATACTCCCACCCCTAGGACCCAATGTGATTTTCTCCAAGGCAACCCACTTAAAATTATCTGGTGAGTGCTTTTCAGTTGTAAAATGGTCTACAAGAGGGGCTCCTACCACCCCACATCTGATCCGACTTGCATGCTGTAGAATCCTGACTTTTGCCTTCTGTTGGGTCTGACCTACATAGATCAGATCACACTCACAGATGACATAAATAGAATTGGGGGTGTTACAATTCGTATGTGATTTTAAAGGGATCTTGTGATGCTTATACTCAAAACCTTTGTCTGAATTGAATTGTTACAAGCTTTGCACTTGGTGCATCTGTGGTGGCCTGTCACTGGTGGAAGATTCCAAAGCGTTAATACAGTTCTAGGTTCAACCCGGGGGAGGAAGGATCGAACAACATGATCCCTGATGTTCTTACCCCTTTTAAAAGCATGTAATGGTAGGGCTGAATAGCCGATATCATCCGATATCAATGGCCAATGTTTATTTATGATTTTCTTTACCTTATTGCTTTCTGTTGAAAAGGTAGTTACACGGACCATCCGGTTATTGTGTAGGTCAGTATCCTGTTTTGGTTGTAACAGGCACTCCCTCGGATTATACCAGGCACGTTTTTTGGCCTTTTTAACTAGACGTCGAGGGTACCCCCTCTGTATTAGTCAGGTCATAAGGTCTTCAGCTTGCTCCATATAGTGTACCTTTTCAGAGCAGTTTCTGCGAAGTCGCAGAAATTGGCCAATGGGCAAATTATCCCTAAGGGACCTGGGATGATGACTCCCATACTGAAGGAGTGAGTTCCGCTCCGATGGCTTTCGAAAGAGAGTCGTTTGTAGGGTGCCATCTTTGTTGTAAATGGTAAGGTCCAGGAAATCAACCTGTGCTGCATCTGATTTAAAAGTAAATTTAATGTCTCTGGATTGTAAATCGAGCCAAACTTGAAAAGCAAGTAACTGAGTTTCATCGCCGTTCCAAATGAAGAGGATGTCATCAATATACCGGACCCATAACCCAAGATGGTCACCGAATGGGTTCCGGTCATTGAGAATGACATCCTCCTCAAAAGCAGCCATAAAAAGAATCGCCAAATCTGGGGCAAATGTAGCCCCCATTGCCACCCCTTTTGTTTGCAAATAGAAGTGATCTTCGAACATGAAAAAATTATGCATCATTGCCAGTCTTAGCAAACCTATTATGAATTCAGTAGGTACCGGTGTTGGGGCAATCCTCAAATTCAGGTAGCGTGTCATGACCGTCAAAGCCTCCTCCTGCGGAATACTTGTGTATAAGGAGGTAATATCACAAGTAACCAAAATTTGTTTCTCAGCATCAAAGGGCAGACCATCCACAATATTTATAGTGTGCATTGTGTCGTGGAGGTAGGTGGGAGTTGCCTCTGCTAATGGTTTTAAAAGGAAATCAATATACCGGCCCAGGGGTTCCAGCATCGACCCACAGCCCGAAACAATGGGCCTCCCAGGTGGTTCATTCAGGTTCTTATGAATTTTTGGGAGGGTATATATAGTCGGTAGTCTGGGTGTCTGCTGGTTAAGATAGTTAAATTCCAGTTCGGTAAGAAACCCTTCATCTAAACCCGTTCTAGTCAGGGTTAAGATATCGGAAGCTAATGCCAGAGATGGATCAGTGTTGAGTTTTTTTATAGCTGAGACCATCTTCAAGTTGTTTATAGATTTCTTTTTTGTAGTTTGTGGTATCCTGGACGGGAAACATCGTTAACAACGCGGTCACTACACCGCAATGCTGTTACATCGCGGTCGTTACAACGACCGTGATGTAACCACGATATGCCATTACAACGCAAGTCTTTACATCGACTTGCGCTAGATGGCGTGCTAACATTACAAATAGTGTAGTTTACTATCCCAACACCTTCCCTACTGTTAAGTGGACTGGAGTTGGAATAGTAAATTACACTTTTCTAATGTTAGCACGCCATCTAGCGCACGTTGATGTGAAGACTGGCGTTGTAATGGCATAGCGTGGTAACATCGCACTCGTTTTAACGTCCGCGATGTAACAGCACGCGTTGTAATAACTAGCGTTGTTTCGTCATACATCCATCCTGGACCACAATGGCACCGCCTTTGTCCGCAGGTTTAATTATGATCTCCCTATTCCTCCCAAGAGTTTGGAGAGCAATTTTTTCTTTTTTGCTGATGTTGAAAGGATGGTAACAGCGCCTCTCCAAAGTTTGGTTAATGTCCCGCAGTACAACCGCCTCATATGCTAGAATTTTGTGTGACATGGTGTTAGATGGCGGGACAAAAGTAGAGGGAATTCTCAAACCAGTATGTGATTGACAATGGAATGGGGCTTTGTTCCGGAAGAAATACCTAAGGCGAACCTTTCTAAAGAATTTCAAAAGTTCGGACCTGATGGTAAATAGATCAGGAATATTAGTAGGTACATAGGAAAGTCCTTTCCTTAGTATACTGAGCTCATCGTCAGAGAGTTGGTAGTTGGAAGTGTTTACTACCGGATTGGATGGTGGAGTTACCAACGGTATACATTGCGGCGACTGGATATCTCGCCGTGCTGTTCCGACTGGAAACGCACCTGCTTCGGGGGTCTGCCACGGCCTCCTTCCCAACTCTGGTTGTCCGACTGCTGACCGCGCTGGTACCCTTTGGACCAATTCCCTCGGTTCCTGGTTCGCCTTAGGTATTTCTTCCGGAACAAAGCCCCATTCCTTTGTCAATCACATACTGGTTTGAGAATTCCCTCTACTTTTGTCCCACCATCTAACACCATGTCACACATAATTCTAGCATATGAGGCGGTTGTACTGCGGGACATTAACCACACTTTGGAGAGGCGCCATTACCATCCTTTCAACATCAGCAAAAAAGAAAAAATTGCTCTCCAAACTCTTGGGAAGAATAGGGAGATCATAATTAAACCCGCGGACAAAGGCAGTGCCATTGTGGTCCAGGATACCACAAACTACAAAAAAGAAATCTATAAACAATTCGAAGATGGTCTCAGCTATAAAAAACTCAACACTGATCCATCTCTGGCATTAGCTTCCGATATCTTAACCGTGACTAGAACGGGTTTAGATGAAGGGTTTCTTACCGAACTGGAATTTAACTATCTTAACCAGCAGACACCCAGACTACCGACTATATATACCCTCCCAAAAATTCATAAGAACCTGAATGAACCACCTGGGAGGCCCATTGTTTCGGGCTGTGGGTCGATGCTGGAACCCCTGGGCCGGTATATTGATTTCTTTTTAAAACCATTAGCAGAGGCAACTCCCACCTACCTCCGCGACACAATGCACACTATAAATATCGTGGATGGTCTGCCCTTTGATGCTGAGAAACAAATTTTGGTTACTTGTGATATTACCTCCTTATACACAAGTATTCCGCAGGAGGAGGCTTTGACGGTCATGACACGCTACCTGAATTTGAGGATTGCCCCAACACCGGTACCTACTGAATTCATAATAGGTTTGCTAAGACTGGCAATGATGCATAATTTTTTCATGTTCGAAGATCACTTCTATTTGCAAACAAAAGGGGTGGCAATGGGGGCTACATTTGCCCCAGATTTGGCGATTCTTTTTATGGCTGCTTTTGAGGAGGATGTCATTCTCAATGACCGGAACCCATTCCGTGACCATCTTGGGTTATGGGTCCGGTATATTGATGACATCCTCTTCATTTGGAACGGCGATGAAACTCAGTTACTTGCTTTTCAAGTTTGGCTCGATTTACAATCCAGAGACATTAAATTTACTTTTAAATCAGATGCAGCACAGGTTGATTTCCTGTACCTTACCATTTACAACAAAGATGGCACCCTACAAACGACTCTCTTTCGAAAGCCATCGGAGCGGAACTCACTCCTTCAGTATGGGAGTCATCATCCCAGGTCCCTTAGGGATAATTTGCCATCTCTGCGACTTCGCAGAAACTGCTCTGAAAAGGTACACTATATGGAGCAAGCTGAGGACCTTATGACCAGACTAATACAGAGGGGGTACCCTCGACGTCTAGTTAAAAAGGCCAAAAAACGTGCCTGGTATAATCCGAGGGAGTGCCTGTTACAACCAAAATAGGATACTGACCTACACAATAACCGGATGGTCTGTGTAACTACCTTTTCAACAGAAAGCAATAAGGTAAAGAAAATCATAAATAAACATTGTCCATTGATATCGGATGATATCGGCTATTCAGCCCTACCATTACATGCTTTTAAAAGGGGTAAGAACATCAGGGATCATGTTGTTTGATCCTTCCTCCCCCGGGTTGAACCTAGAACTGTATTAACGCTTTGGAATCTTCCACCAGTGACAGGCCACCACAGATGCACCAAGTGCAAAGCTTGTAACAATTCAATTCAGACAAAGGTTTTTGAGTATAAGGATCACAAGATCCCTTTAAAATCACACACAAATTGTAACACCCCCAATGTTATTTATGCCATCATCTGTGAGTGTGATCTGATCTATGTAGGTCAGACCCAACAGAAGGCAAAAGTCAGGATTCTACAGCATGCAAGTCGGATCAAATGTGGGGTGGTAGGAGCCCTCTTGTAGACCATTTTACAACTGAAAAGCACTCACCAGATAATTTTAAGTGGGTTGTCTTGGAGAAAATCACATTGGGTCCTAGGGGTGGGAGTATTTCCAATATTCTCAACATCCGAGAAGCCAAATGGATGTTCCTGTCGGACTCGATAAAGTCAGGCCTTAACGAAACAGAAAGTACCTTTGCTCAAATGGCCAATCTATAAGATCTATCATTATGTACATTTGGAGGGCTGAGAATTTATAAGATCTATGATTATGTACATTGTGATCCTGGAACTTTCAGTTTACTGTTAATTTTGATTTTGATAACCATACGGCCTTTACCATCGTGCCAGATAGGTACGCCCAATATGGTTATCTGAAAATATTTTTGTTGTACTGAATATATATCATCATAGGCTGCGAATATTTACCCTGACCATTTTTGACGATGGAACGGCTTTTACCATCTTGTATGATAGGTACGCCGTATTTTTCATATTTTTCATGGTTTATTGGTTATAATTATTAGCTAAGGTATTGCTTGCTATAAAATTATTTTATAATCTTGCCCCACGATCTTTATGTATATTTTGGCCTGAGAATACTTGACGAAACCGAACTTAGCTGGGAATTACGACGGTATATTGCCCGAGTGTTCTCTATTAGACCACTTGCAGTCTGTCATACTCCAGCCTTGAACTGTGTCACCAATATTGCAATTATGACCCACTTGTGGTAGAAATAATCTGTTAAGGCAGTAATTTTTATATTTATTTCTATTGTTTAATTATTTGACCATTACGGATCGTAGTTTAATACTCAGTGTCACCGACTCACAGTACATTTCTGGAGTCTGTTTTCCATTTTCACTGTCACGTGATCGGACCAACAACCAGGAAATCAATATCTCTGTCTTCCACTCGAACGGCGAACGCCGACTGATGTGGACTAACAGAACCCTCGTTGAAACGCACGTTTATCTCTTGAAGGTATGCACTTTTGAAATTCACTCTAAATAGAATTATCGTGCGCTGGTCTGTATTTGGTTTGGCAATAATTACTCGCCGATTCTATGTTGTTACAGATCCTTTACCAACGGCTGTGACTTTGTCTATATGATACGAGGTATCCGTCAGATAGCTGGTGAACGTTTAAAGGTAGGCTACCTACTACTCTAATACGCGATGATGTAGATAACAGACTTTATCTGTGGTAATATTATAATGCAGTCGCTTCTATAATTTCCAGAAGCCGGATACCTCTTAATGGGTGAGGTTACCATCAACTACGATTAATTATCTATCCAGACCCCCGCATTAAAGCACAGCGTTCTGTACTGTGTCAGGTATGTGACACATTCAAAATTACGTATTAGTATTGTAACCATGAATGGGGCCATATTCGTGCTGCTGTCAGTAAGCATCTATATATTTCTTATAGAACAAGATTGAGTGCTTTAGCGGAGAGACCAACTACATAAGAACCCCCTCAGTCTTATAATCTCACTAAGACTTTCAGGTAGGCTAATGAACATTTGTTACATATTTCAAAATAATTTTTCTACTGAATTGCTAATGACTCTGATAATCCATCTTGTATAGGATCCAGATTTACGTGACGGTTTATTTTCCATCGCTGATTACGTTCCCTATAATAAGGTAACTAGTTTGTCATATTTAAAAATGGCGCATGTCATATTACCAGGGGTAAGGAACCCCGGTCTTTTGGTTTTTGCTTAATATAGTACACGATATGAATCGGTGGATATCCCTATCTTTCTATGAATAACTTTGACTGTGAGTCTAATCAACAACAGATCTTGATTTTTGGGTTCGGGTCAAAAATACAAAAATACTTCATGCACCACGCATTTGCAAGATCAAACCATGTATGAAATTCTAATAATTAAAACTGGGTCATGCTATCACCCCTTGTTGGTGTTCAACAAAGTTCTGCTGGACACCTTTTTACCCTTCCAATGTATTCCTCTGTGTGCTATGTTCCCCATTGCTCTCTCTCTCTGCCATTTATAACTATTTTATGAGTAATATGGATCATCATGACCATTACTAATACTGATTTATTAACTTTGTATGCAGATTCACTGCCCCCTTCCATGCCCTTGTCCTGATGAAGACCCTCTAGCGAAGTTTCATTCCGCACCTGCACTATCTTTGGGTCGAAACATCGACACTCCTCTTCATTTTCAGCCTTTTTTCTGATTTATCATTTGTGATTTCGCTAGGCATGATACTGTTTGAATGAATTTAGGAATTGTGATTTTTTCAGTTTGTTAATTAATTATTATTCCTGGTTTATTGAGGTCATAGTGACCATTTTTGTATTCATCTCAGTACCCTCACTACCCAACACTACCCTCCCCAGTCCTTTTCTTTAGGGGCATTAAATGTGATCATTTATGGATGTAATTTATGAATAATTTTTATGTTACATGTTGTGAATAAAAACAATGCTGTTTATATTTTCTAAAAATTTTTTAGTTCGTTTTTATTCATTCTAGTATCTGGGACCACCTTGTTTGTATCACTTATCCACCCAGGTCCCAGCGACTTATTGGGTTAACCCGTGTTCTTACAGCATTAGGGATCCAGGCATCAGAGCAGGTGGGCACTCAGGGCATAGGTCCGCACCCATTACTATGAAGAGGACTTTTCATCCCAACACAGGCAATATGACATCCACTGCAGAATTGTGCTACTTTCTCCATGGATTTCAGGGAGTTAAAGGAAGAGATATTGCAGTCAATGCTACTCAAACCACCTGGTACTCAAACTTCCGCATCATTTAAACATTTCTGGGTACCCGTGGACCTTACACTGGCTTCCAATAGAGCAGCGTATTTTTTTTTTAAAACCCTGGCAAAGGATTTAAGGTCTTCATGATTCTGGCCCTCTATTCATCCCACAGCTGTTCTCATGGTATTCCCCAATATAAAAGGTTGATTTCCCCTTCAGGCCTTCCTTCTACAGGTCTCTATCATAAGGGTAGCCCACAGGGGGTGGGGTGGGGGGGGGGAAGCAGAAGGTATTTTGCCTATCAGGTAGTGAAAGCTTGGAATCCTCTCAATTAGAAATGTTATGGCTTTCCAATTCTGTGGCTTGTAGGAAACAACTAAAACCCTGAATTTTGAATAATAGATCATCCAAACAATTTTCTCTGTCTTTCATTAGCACTGAGATGCCTTTTTTGGTAATTGAACACTGCAAATGTTATATGGAATAAGTTCCCACTAACTTACATTATAATTATACGAATATTCATGGTGTGATTATAGAGCAACAAGGCTGAAGGATAAGTTTATATGGTCAAGGAACGACTAGGTGATTTGCAATAGTATTTTAATGTACAGCAGAGGTATGTTATTCCTTATAGTACATGGTCACAGCATCACTCTTCCCAAAAATTTCTTAAACCCTTTGCGTGTTCCTCTCTCGCTCCTTCATATGAAAGGGATAATATTTTTATCCATACATAAAGAATACAAATGGAATCTATAGATTGAAATCAAACACTTCAAAAAGCCGTAATGTATTGCGAAAACATATTAGATTCAATTTACTGTAAATCAGATCAAAAATGGTATTAGCTCAAAATTAGTCATGCAGTAAGATTCTTTCTTTCCTGTAATAAAGTAGGTACGTAAATAAAAAAATTGCCACATACCTCTTCTTTCTGATGATTACTGTTCATTTTAGAAAAACATCATGAGAATGGGATCTCCATTTTACCTTGGCTGCTGACTTTGACAGCAGGCACTATGGTGTCACAGCTCAACTGTAATAAGGTATTACAGTTGAAAAGAAACATCACAGCTTGAATTTAGTAAAGACATTAGAGGCAAGGTTTTAAACTGGGACTGCAGTCTGACATATATATTATTACTATAGATAATATTAATAGCAATAATGATAAGTATTATTATTGTTCTTAATAATATTAATAATACATTGTGTTAAAAATTATTAATTATTATTATTATTGATGTTCTTAAATGAAATGCAGATGGTCTTCTTTGTTCACCTAGTGAGTGCTTGCTGCTCATAGAAGATTGCTTGCACAATATTCAGCGTTATATACAGTTAGACTCAGTGCAGTCCAGTAAGAGCAGACTGGAAAGATCCAGTTGTCAGAGGAAAAAAAAATCTGAGGACAGATAAAAGTCTCTGAAGGCTGGCAATGACTAGCAGAAAAAAAGGAAGGATTACTCAAGGCAAATAACAGCTCAGAGTGATTCAGAATAAGCAACAAACAAATACCCTTGTGGCACGCTGAAACTCAGTCGGGGTCTGCTTATACAGGGAGCCATGCCCCTCTTATGCAGTTAGTCACGCTCTGCTTATACAGCTAGCCATGCCCCTTGACCTGGAATTTCCTTGAGGCCATTTTAGTTTGAGAGGTTATCTGAAGAAGATAAGGTAGCAAAAGCAAACAAACCAGAAAGAAAAATGCACATTGGAACTCAATAAAAGGTAAGATCTGGATTCAGCACCAGGATCCAAAATGGCACAGTGAGAAACTCTGCCTACACAGCAGAAGCCACAATGTTAATTACAGGATTTGCCGATAATTCTCAAGGGTAAAATGATGTAACGAGGATTCATTTTAGCGTAGCCGCTGACTCCCGAAAAACGTGGTACAGACCAAGGTGTTTGCATCAAAAAAGTAGCAAACAAAATACTCAAACTTCACATTAGCTCACAAATGTTGAGTTTGGTCATATGAAGTTAGCAGCTCTTCTCTAATCTAATCCAACTAATTTCTGCATTTTGTTAAAAGCCAAAGGGGATACCCAAGTGTAATTTTTTTGGCACCAATAGATCAAGTTTTTAAAGAGAAGCAGTTATGATAAGTTTTCTACTGGTCACATGGATTTAAAAGTTCTAGACATGTTTCAGGAGGACGATCCGAATATAAGTAACATGTACAGGAAAGACTGCTCTAAAAATGGATGCAGAACCATTCTTTTTTAACCCTTAGCGTAAGACCCTTCTGCTTTAAATATATCGTGCTATTCATGATGCAATCTAGGGCTGGGGCACAGATTAATTTATAGACATGTGTTGAATATCACTCTTCAGTTCTAAAGCAATGTATTTTCAAAGTTAGGTAAATTTGCTTTTGTGGTTTTGGCTATGTCTCAAAAACCGTGTTTTGGAGGTCTTTCATTTTTTAAATATTTTTGTGCATAGTCACATTTAGAGAGAGTTACAGTAATTTATTCAAGATGAAAACCAGGCATTGCAACATGAATTGTGAAAATGGCATAACAAGGCTCATTCAATCGTTTGATGTGTAAAATGAGAAATCAATCAGATGTTTTTGAAAGGATTTATGAGAATGTTTTGGATATCAGCAATAGATGTCTTCTTAATTGCAAAGATTGTGCAATATCTAATTAGGAAGGCTATTTGAACATTTACCAGACCTTCTGTTTCTTGTCCTGTCTTGTTTAATTTGTTTTGAAAAACTTTATTCTCTTGTAGATCTAATGCCCTATATAACTTTGAAGTGATGTTTTGGTTAATAATAATTTTTATATTAAGGTACTTTAAAATAAAATTTCACATAAAAAAACTAAAACTTGAAGGAAGATGAGAGCAACAATTAAGTTTTCAGCTCATTCAAGCTGAGACAATTGGATCACACTGGTTGTTGAACTAACAGTAAACACCAACATCAGGCAACTCGAGATAACCAACACATCAGCAGCACACATATACAGCTACACGTCAATCCCGCAAAGATCATTGTGGAGAGTTTGTCTTTATACATTAGATAGGGCTGGGGGATAACATAAATCTTAGGAAACTTTACTTAACTCTGGGTGGATTGGCATTCAATTACATACACACAAACATCAGACCATCTCTCCTATAAGAGCAACTTGAGTAAATCTCTAGCTATAAATGGTACCCCAGTAACCTTCATGTGTCTGAAAAGTAAAATGCCTTCAGAACTATATGAGTAAAATAGTGGAACCTTGTCCAAGGTGTGCAGAAATTGTTCTTAACTTCTTAGAAAGTAGTGCATGTGCCTTTGTTGATCCCCAGACTGCCAATATTCCATAAGCAGTGACCTAGCAAGGATGCAACAGGCTCTAGTACAAGAAAGAGAAACTGGCCCATTGCTATTGGTTGAGTAGGAAAAGACAGTCTTGATTGGAGTTCAGTAGGCCCCTCATAGGTCTAAGCCCTGACAGGCCTGTCAGAAGTGTTTTCGCGACCTATACAAAAACGTGATCCAGAGCACACAGGACTCTTCTGTTCTTTTGCCAGGTGCCATAAGCGCCTATTTCAAAGAATACAAAACATGTCTTCCATGGAAAGAGAAAAGACTGCAGCCCCTTAGAGGACAGGCCTGATAAATAATGTATAGATACATTTTGCAGCAGGAGCACAGGCCCTTGACAAGCACAGGGCACAGGTTACAATGCTTTCTCTGCCCACCCCGCGTGCCAGCCTTGAGCCCTAGTGACACTGCACCCAATGCACTAATTATTGATACCTACAGCCATGCCCGTAGAACGGTTGTTTCAAGGTATTTCTGAAATTGCACTGATGCTGTTTTTCCTGGGTGTTTCAGTAGAATAGTTCCTTTCTAAAGCTGTAGAGGGCTGGCCACATAGTGCTTTTTAACATGGTCGATATACACCTGTCTGTTTCTCCTTGAACCAGGCAGAGGAGGGGGAATAACCATTTTGTTGCCTTTTACCTCACGGACGGTGATGGAAGGTCTATAAGATAGTTCAAAAGTTGGCTTGTCGTAGATTTTGTCCTGAACTAGCTCCCCAGCTTTGGGAACCCACCTGTCTGCAGCAGTGATAACCTTCTCTATGCAGATGGCCTTGTCAGAGAGGTTTGTGTTAGACAGCCTGGGCCTGATTCACAATGGTAAACTTAGACCAAAAGTTTAAACTTATAACTTTTGCATTCACAAAGGTAAACTTAGACCAAAAGTCTAAGTTTACGACTTTTTGTTTTCACAAAGGTAAGTTACGAGTTGTATATTTACATCCGCATTTAGTACCGAATCTCAGCACTTGCGATGGAGTCTCCGCATGAGTGTGGAGATTCCACTCTGCACCTGGAGTGGAATCTCTGCCTCTGGGTGTGTGTGGAATCCCCGCACTCCGGGCGGAAATTACAACCCTAGTGCGGACTTTAGGATACTACTCATAAATTACCTGTGTGAATACCAAAAGTAGTAAACTTAGACTTTTAATCTAAGTTTACCTTTGTGTAAACTTAGGGCCAGATATAGGTAAATCAGAAATACCGATTTCTTAATAGCAAATTTTACCGATTTGCTATTAAGAAATCTGTATTTCCTATGTAGGTAAAGATTCTGTAAAAAATACAGAATCCTTAATATTCCTTAGACCGAAACGGTAATTGAGATTTGGTAATAAGGAATACCCACCCATTCATTTCTATGGGCTTGGAGGCCCATAGGAATGAATGTGAAGACCTTCAGTATTAGCAATTCGGTATTACTGAATTGGTAATACCAGGAGGAATTTCAAGGGTGCCAGGGTGTACAAAGGACACCCTGTTGCACCCCTGAAATGTGCATGTGTGCACATGTGGCGCGCATACATGCCCTAAGGGCATGGATGTGTGCCAATTGGCACTTTAAAAAAAGCAAAAAAGTGTTTTTTCAAGGGAAATCTGTAATTACCACCAACTTGAAGTTGGTGGTAATTACCGATTTCTTAAGGCTCAAATGCACTCTTTAATGTGCTTCCTACATTGCATTTAAGGAATCTGTATTACCGATTCCTTAAATGCAAGAGCAATAAGGAATCGGTATTAAGGAATCAATATTTACCGATTCCTTATTTACCGATTCCTTACCTACATTAGGAATGGCTAAATACCGGTTGGTAACGCTGAAATTTACCGAATTTCGGCGTTACCGACTGGTATTTAGCCACCTACATCTGGCCCTAAGAGCCTTAGTCACAAAGGTAAAGTGAGACTATAGTCTAGCTTTAGGACTTTTGGTATTCACACAGGGCATTTACTACTCGTAAATGCCCTGTGTGAATACCAAAAGTTGAACTTTATGACTTTCGGAATGGTATTCACAAAGGGCATTTATGAGTAGTAAATGCTCTTTGTGAATACCGAAAGTCGTATAATTAGACTTTTGTTTCACTTTATCTTTGTGATTCGGACCCTTCGACTTTTGGTCTAAGTTTACTTTTGTGAATCGGGTCAAATGTCTCTGACTTCTCGGATACTTTGTAAAAGATTCAAACATTTCTCTAAGTCGAATTTATCTACATCCACCACTTTTTCAGAATTATCTAAGCCAGGCACATACAGAGGAACTCAGAAGAGAACCACGTTTGTTTGTGTCCTCCAAATACTAGTCTAGGCAAGTTATCTAATGCTCTCTGAACTACATACAGGTGTGATGGTACCAACTAAGACCTGAACTAGGCACCCTAGCAGTCAAAGCTTGTTTAATCATGCCATTGGTATGCTCTATAATGACGTGTCATTCAGCTTTTAATGGCTTGCTGAATTACAGACACACTCCAGAGGATACATTGAATTCCTGTAAGCCTTAGAGGCAAATGCAGGACTTTTATCTGAATTAAATAAATTGATTGCCCCCATTGACATCAGGCACAGCAAATCTTATATTATTGCTGAAGCGCTTGCATTTGTCTGTGGCTAAATCCTTTGGAATCGGGAACATGAATCAATAGCCACATATATACACTTATACCAGTTAGCTGAATGGAGGAGATAGGTGTGATACAAATAAATCATTTGGAAGAGGATATTTGAGATCATGAGGGGAGCTGGCTAGGGTCTTTTGACAGTGGAAGGTTTGATCTGTTGACAAAAGTCACACTGCCTAACATGATCCCTAGTTTGTTTATATAAACCAGGCCACCAGTAGCATTGCTGTAGCAATTCTGTGGTTGTGTTAATTCCTGCATGGGCAGATACCAACACCTCATGTGCTTCTTTGATTAAATCTAGTCTAGACGGACTATTAGGTATTATTCTGTCTCACACTCCTGGAATAGTAACTTCAGGAATGTTATCTAAATTAAGGGTGTGGTAGAATTCGGGAGAAAAGCCTGAAGGAGGTTTCCCACCTTGCTTAGTTGCATTTATGGCTGTCAAAATATCTGTGTTAATCTTAATTTGAGATCTAGGTAGAACTGCTACTCTAATGGTCTGAGTTGCAGCCTGTGCCGCTAAATAGGCACAGTTCCCTCTGGAATGAATCCCATCACACCAAAGTGTGATTCACATGGAATCCAATGGAAGCTTATCTTGTAAGACAGCTACCTTTTGCCAGAGCGGTTTATTCTTTATAGGTTTTCCCTTTGAATCCTTTAATTCATTTCATTGCCAATGCTGCAAATAGATGTTGTAACCTTGGACACAAAAGGATGAGTCAGACACAGTAAGGGGCTCATTAGGATCGCGGACGGACTTGAGTCCGTCCGCGACCCCAGAGTAGGGGGGAACATCCGCATGGGCAGCGGCGTTCCCTCCGTGAAGATTAGTCAAGTCAAGTCAATTTTTATTGTATAAAATTATTAAAAATTATTACAAAATGCATTTTGATCATCATAGAACATAAAACACGTGTATAATGTTAACTATTAGAGACTGTTAGCCATATGAAAAATAAATATCATGTATTTCAATTTGATACTATGATTCCCTGTTCAGCTTGCTGTAAGAGGGATTGGGCTTTCATCATGTATTTAACCCCCCTGCAGGCCAACATAGGAGATGATAAATCTAGCCATCGAATTACAGCTTGCCTACATGTTCGAATGTTCAATTTGTTATAAATGTTCTTTAAAAGCCGTCTCCTCAAATCCTTAAGCACCGGGCAAACACATAGTAAGTGAGTTAATGTTTCATTCTGATATCCACATAGATGACAATGAGGGTCAGTGTGACAATTTTTTCAGGATGGTAACAAATCCTTTGAAAACTGTAAGCCTAGTCGATGTTTTGTATATCTTTGTTTTAGGGAACTATTGAAGTGGCTTTCCAGATAGGTCTGTGGCTTTATCCCGGAATATGAGTTTATCACAGTCCACCCGTGTCGTCGTTTTGCGGTACTTGTTTTATCTTCCAGATAGGATTCCCATTTGACCGCTTTGTTTACTATTTTGTCAAAAGTATATCTATCTGGCCTCGTGTTCCAAATTTCTTCAATTCCTATACAGTTCAGGGATTGGGACAGGAAACCTCCCCAACTGTTCGGCACGTGCAGTTTCTGCTGGGTATCAATTTCTTTCCAGCACAGGTTGTCCAATGAGCCGTCTTCTGACAATCGTATTTTGTGACAGAGTTTCACAAAGGTTCCCATACTGCAAAACATCTGATTCAGAAGACCAAATTCTAGACGAACCTGCGCCGGTGCTGACGATTTTGGGAGGTTTAGGACTGCCTTGTATACCTTTGTTTGTAAGCTGTTTAACAGCCCTGCTTCTTTGCCACACCAGGTGGCCAATGCGTATGACAAGGTGGGTAGGGTTTGTGCTTTTAGCACTTTCATCAGGTGTGTATAATTTGGACAACGTAGGTTTTTTTGTAGTTGCCGATATGCGTAGATCAGGGACTGTGCTTTAGCTTTTAGATCGATTTTGTGTTCTCTGTTCGTTTGTCCTCGCCCCAACTTCAGACCTAGGTACTTGTATGATGTTTCCTCCTTTATTGGGGTACTATTTGCGTACCATTTGAATGTTGGCTTTTTTGGATCCACGATGCGGACCACTTTGGTTTTGTCTTTATTCAGTTCCAAACATTCGTGTTCCAAATAGGTTACCAAGTTGTTGATCGACCTTTGCAAGCCTATTGGCGTTTGACTCAGAACGACAATGTCATCCGCATACTGCAGGAAGGGGATAGGAGTTTTTGACAAATAGGGTGGATGGCATTCCCCGACCTCCATGTGACTGACAATGTCTGCCATGTAAAGGTTGAATAAACTTGGGGCCAGTACACAGCCTTGTTTTAAGCCTTGTTGTGTTGTAATTTCGGCCGTTACGCTGCTACCGTCTCCCAATTTTACTCTAGCCCAGGTGTTACTATACAAGCCTATAATAGCCTCCAGTAGCTTCTTCGGGATGCCCCATGATCTTAATTTTTCCCATAGGCGGGTTCTGTTCACTCTGTCAAAGGCTGCTCGCAGGTCTATAAAGCAAGCATACAGTCTCGTCTTCCTTTTTTCAGCTTTTTCCTTTAGGAGAGCCAGGGTTATCAAGTTTGTTAGTGTGCCGGTCCTTGGCCGGAAGCCAGTTTGGAACATGGGTATTATATTCGTGTCTTCCATCCAGTCTTGGAGAAGTGATAGTAAGCATGACCCATATAATTTTGCCTCAACATCCATCAGCGAAATCAGCCTATAGTTTCCTGGCTCATTATGGTCACCTTGTTTGAAAATGGGGTGAATTATACTCCCGTTCCAGGATCTTGGCAGTTTATTCTGGTTGTAAATTGAATTAAAGAATGGTGTCAAGTATTCTGCCCAGAATTCAGGTGAATGTTTGAAGATAGAGTTTGGAAGCCCGTTAGGACCCGCTGCACCCTCTTTTTTCAGGCGGTTTATTATAGCTTTCAGCTGATCTGTTGTTACTAGGGTATCAGGCATGGAGTTTACTAATTTTTCTGATTTACCAACAAGTATGTTTTCAAGTTTCCCTTTGTTCCCAATTCTACAACCCAAAGTTAGCTTCAGACTTACTTCTGGTGGATTATGTCCTGTACCTAAGATAGTTTCCGCATGTTCGGAATTTCTAATGCAGGATTTGCACTCTGATTTACAGGGCCAGTTTTGACCATCCATCCTGTCGAAAAACATGTTTTTAACATGCTGAGTCCACTTGCTTTCTCCAATGCCAGCCTCCTGTATTAGGGTATTCCCCTTTGTCAGTTTATTAATAATACCCCAAAATGTTCTGGCATTATTGTGTTTCCCGGCAATTAGTAATTTTGTCCACATTTCCTCTTGGTACGATGTTTTTGCGCTACTCAGCATGATCTTATATTTTTTCCGCATGACTTTCAATTTTGACTTATCTGGTTTTATTCCACTTTTTATCAATAATACCTGCTTGCGGACTTCTCGTTCGATTTTTCTTTTTTCCTCTCTCAAGGTGATGTTATACCAAGGCTGTTTCCCAGTATTGAGTCTTCTCGAACTCTGATTTATAATTGGGGGATTTCTTGTTACTGCTTCACATAGATGTTCCCATGTTTTTACCAGGTTTTCTTTTTCTTCCGATGTTAGTCTGAGCAGTTCATTTTTGAATTTATCCATTGTTGGTTTTATATCCTTACCTCCCCATTTCAGTTAACGTAGATTGAATTTTTCAGTGTACTGGATGACGGTGTTTTGTTTTTCCGTCTTTCTGACCAACATATTTATTTTGGTAATTAGAGGAAGATGATCGCTTTCCACACGTTGCTCCACCGAAAATGAGCTCACCATCGGTATCAAGCTGTTGCTCATTATTGTGAAGTCTATTGTTGACTTTCGATTACCGCTTACAAAAGTTATAGGTATGCCACTGTCCACACTATCTTTCTTGTTCAGGATAGAAAGGCCCAGTTTTCCGAGAGCTTGAGTTATTTTGTCATCTTTTGTTAGATTGCTATTAAAGTCCCCTGAGATAATCATAGAGTGCGACTCATGAGTACTTTGCAAAGCCCTGATCAAGGTTAGTAGTGTTATCAGTTTTTCATTTTTCTCTTTCTTTTCCGGGTGTACATAAACGTTAAGTACTAAAAGATTGCAAATACCTGAACCAGAGTCCAACTTCTCCGTAAGTTTTATTGCTTGTATCCAGTTTACCACAGTGACCAATTCTTCCGATTGCCATCTGTATTGTTGGGCGATATACGTTGATAAGCCTCCTCTAGGATGACCAAATTTAGAAAGTTTTTCAGCGAGGACGTGAAACTCGATATAACCCGGGATGGAAGCTTGGCGCAGGTTCCAGGTTTCTTGTAGCAATATTAAGTCGTGTTGATCCAAGAAGTTTGCGGTTTCATGTTCCTGCCCCATACTATTAAAACCATGAACATTCCATGAACAGAGGCTGATCATGTGGGGGTTTGCAGCAGTGGATTCCTTTTGGTTACCGACTGTTATCCGTGGATGTAGTATTGTATCTTCTTTTAAATAACTGGACATGTTAGGAACATTTATTGCTCAATACCGATGCCACCCACGACCAATCAGTAATCTGTTCCTGAGCACCTCCTTGCACCATTGCATTTTCATGTCTCCTTATATTTTGTAATATTTTTTGCGGAGTTACTGAACGAGCTCCCTTTAGGCATGTTTTTTGGGAGTTCCCCTCTTCCATTTTCTTTTTACCAAGGCTTATGTTTTTTAGAAGTGGAAATGGATATTTTTTCCGTTCGTCCCGCCTCAGTGCTATGCCCCAGGCTTCAAAGGACGTACTCATTGCAAGTATTCTGTCAACTATGTCCTTGGATGACCAGGTGCTTAAGGATTCTTCTACCTCTAAAATATTTTTTGTGTGCTTAAATTCTACGGACAGAATATCTTGGGATGCTATATCGTCCAGTTCTGGGATTTCTCTTAGAAGCCGCATTATATTACCTCTATTCAAGAAGTCTTGGCGCCCTGTTGTCTGGTATTCAGGTATGAATACCAGATTATTGTTTGTTTCTGCTTGTGTTTCTGAGCTCAATTTTGCATATTTTTCTTCTTCTGGTTTTGTATTTTGTGTTGTTTCACCTTTTACGTGTATTCTTCTCCCTCGACTCAGAGTTTTTATCCGTGAAGATTAGGATGTGACCGCCAGGGTGGCGGTCACATACTCTATCTTTAACATTGCGGCGGGTGCACCTTCAAGCTGCACCCGCCGCAATGTTAAAAATGCATACATTGCATTTGTATGCAGAAAGCGGCAGGCACCGCGCGGTGCCTGCCGATTTCTGCATACAAATGCAGGGGGGTACCATGGGTACCCCCCATGTGCACCTCCCACCCCCCCTTTACCCAGGGGGCCCGCAACGGGCCCCCGAAGTCAAAGTCCGTATGCTTTTCCACGGCGGAAAAGCCGCTGTGGAAAAGCATCTCTTTTACACTATCCTAATATGGCTGGCGGTGTCTGATAGACACCGCCAGCCATGTTACAGCTTTTCCGCAGCGGTTGTAAGTCAACCACGGCGGAAAAGCGGTGGACTGTAACCAGGACCCACCAGCCATCCTAATGTGGCGGTGGGTCTTTGGTGGGTCCGCAGAGGATTTACCGCATCCTCCGGGCCGGCGGTGGCTTCCGCCGGCCCGGAGGATGCGGAAAATCCTCCATCCGAATGAGCCCCTAAGTGTGGGAAATGACAGGTCAGACTTTTGCAATGCAAGTTGGTGGGCTTGTAATTATGCATGTTGTGTCACCTAAGATTTTATTGGGGATGCGCAGTGTGATGAATTCATCATCCTTCACTACACCTTGTACTGCTGCGTACGCTGTGGAGTATTTGTATTTTGTTCCCACTGCAGGTTGGGCAGAGACATCTGTACAGAAGGTGTTCTGGTAATACTCCATGGATAAAGTGGCAGGAGTTGGAGCAACATCCTGTTCATATAGAAAAAAAAATTGTATACGAAGAGAGGGATCATATTGATACTTTACACTCATAGCTGTATCAGTGCTATTTTTTAGAAAGTCCTGCTGCTTTCTCCTTCCTTACTGGGGTTTTAGAGTCCAATTCTTTCTCCTTCCTCTTTATGCTGACATCAATCTCATACTCTGCTTCACTCTTCTTACTGTACTCCTCTTTTCTTCTGTGCTTGGATCGGCCTCCCCCTTTCCATTTTTTACCTTCAGTGTCCAGAGAGAATGTGAAGAGCTACTATCAGAATACTGACACCATTCAGGTTTTTTTTATTTTTTCACAGTCTCTTAATTTATAACCACCCCTGAGAAGCCGGTGACTCAGCCCACTTTTTATCTTTGTCTTTCTGTTTGTTCTTCCCTTCGCTTCCGTTCCAGATTTCTCTTTAAAGGAACCTTCAGTGCCATTTATAGGTTTTAAATGTGGCTTAACGGGTCGAGTACCCAGGGTATCTCCACCTACAAAAGTATAAACTTTTGTGATTATTTTTTGTAGGTCCCATTCGCAGTCTTAAACAGGAACCTCTTCCAAGCTCTTACGCATAGCCAGAACTAAATCCTCCAACTTAATCTTGCTTAGGATGATACAACATTCTGTAAAGAAGTTCCCCATTAATTTAATTCCTAAGCCCTTTGCTGGTGCAGTTTCGTGCTCACTCTGTATCTGCCTAAGTAGATGAGGGAGGATTGCAAATGAAGGCATACCATGTGTACTTGTGTAAATGCATACTAAGATGCTTCCCCAGGTGTTATACTCCTCTAACGAAGGCACCATTCCAAGAGGCAGACATACAGTCAATATTCTGTGTTTGTCTTGGGAGGTAGTTTACGGATACACTGCTTCCAATTAATTGGTCTTATGAGCAATTCAGAAGGCCATTACTTCATGAGTGCTTTTCCCATGATAGTGTAAATACTTTGTGGACTAATAGTTTGTATTTGTGTGGGCGTGTCAAAGGCGCATCATGGCATCTCTCCCTTCATGTGCAGGACCATGATAATATATGGTCATTTGTGGTAACAAGCTATCATGAAACAAAGGTCTTCCATCTGTTGAAACCCACACATCAGCTTCTTCCCTTTTAGTACATCCAACTCTAACCCAACCTTGTCGTTCTGCTTCTCGCACTTCCTCCTGTAATCTTTTAACTTTCTCCCAAGTATCAACAGCAGATAATAACAAATTGCAATTTGTGACATCTGACATTTCATTGATTGGGTCTCATTTAAAGATATGGGCTTTCAAAACACTATACTTTGCGAACTCATCAGCAAAACGATTGCCGACGTTCATAGTCAGTGCCTTGCTTGTGGGCAATGCACTTCCCTATTGCAATTTGGTTGGGCAATTCTAGGGACAGCAATAGGTTCCTCACACTTTCTCCATTCTGTATTGGCGAACCGGAGGAAGTCATGAACCTACACTGTGCCCACAATTGGCCAAAGTCACGTACGCTGCCAAATCCGTACTATAAGTGAAAATTCTCACTCTTAGCTAGTGTGAAACAGCATGCTCTTGCCAAGGAAACCTACTCCTCCACTTGTGCAGAAAACACTTTTTTCAGCCATGAAGCTTCAACCACACCTGCAACCGTGCAGACTGCATACGCTGCTTTCAGGTTTCCTTCATGATCTTGCAAATAAGAACCATCAACAAGCAACCCACAATCTAATTCAAGCAATGGCACATCTTGTATATCCGGTCTTGGTTTCATACACAAATCAGTCGCATCAAGAGAAACATGTTCAATCTCACCATTCTCATCCTTATTTCTAGGAAGGGGCAATAGAGTATCAGCATTCAGAGTAGTACACCTGCTAAGAGTGACATTCTCTGCACCAAAGATGATTTGCTCTTACCCGGTGAGTCGACTATTGGTAAGGTGCTGTGTCCGAGTATGGGTTAGCAGCACTTCAACTGAGTGGAGTACAAAGACGGTAAGGGGATCACCCATAACTATCTTTTCACACTGCTCATGGCTCACACATGAGGACGCAGCCACTTTCAAACATCTAGGCAAAGTTGTGGCTACAGGGTCAAGTGTGGCTGAAATTATGCCACTGCCCGTCATGCACTGCCGTGCATTTGAGTAAGCACTGAAAGAGCACAGCCCTCTCTTTCGCTGCAAAACCGTACAAAACGCCTGTTGTAATCGGGCATTCCCAGAGCTGGGGCACAACAAAGTAATTCTCTCAACTCTGTATGTATGTATGTATGTATGTATGTATGTATTTGAGCTTGTAAAGCGCACTGCTACCCGTCCATAGGTCTCCTGGCGCTGTATAACTCTGGGGAACCCGTCCTGGCTTTCCCTGTGGCATGGTCCCTGCTGGGAGTCCCCAAGGTGGAGCCAGGCATCCCCGGAATTGATGGGGCCGTTATGGAGATTAGGCAAGCTAATGCCCAGAGTTGCCGAGTGGAACCCCTGATTAGAGTAAGCACCGAAGCAAGAATTATCGAGTCCGCTGACCCAGGTCCACGACCCTGCCGCGTCGGGAATTGAACCCTGGTCCCGGGCCGACTTCTGCTCTCGGGTCTGCAGCCTCTAACCAGTGAGCCACACTACTCTGTGAAGGCACTCATGCGCCTGCCATCCCACTGTACTTGACCAGACATGCCTTTTTATGTCAACCTCTGTAGAGGCTTGGCTATCAGGGAAAAGTTGGGAATCCACTGTTGACAGTTGCCCACCATTCGCAGGAACGTGCAAACTTTTTTTGGGTAGTTCTCGGACTCATATTTAGAATTGCTGACATTCTTTCTTGGGACACTTTCCTTGCTCCTTTCTCAATATGATGTCCCAAGTACAGGGCCTCTTTCCTGTAAAACTGTAATTTGGTTGGGAACACTTAATATCCATTCTCAGCTTAGTGGTTCAGCAAATCAATAGTATCATCTTTGCATGCCACTTGGGCATTCAACGGCACTAAAAGGTCATCGATATAGTGGATCAGAACTGAGTGGCGCAGCATCATGAAAGACTCCAAAATCTTTGTAAGTATCTAATTTAAGCTTAACGGTTTTTCCGTACACCCTTGTTGGACTCAGCACCATGCCAAGACACGACTGCTGAAACGAAAACCAAAAAGGTACTGTATAAGGGAATAGAAAAAAAGGATTGACACAAATCAATAATGGTGAACAACTCAGTCTCACGTGGAATCTGAAACAATATGGCACCTTGATTCGGTACCACAAGACAACTAGGGACAACAATGTAATTTACCTTTCGCAAGTCATTACAATACGGAACTTGCCATTTGACTTCTATAGGCCTCTAATGGGTGAGTTACATGGACCATCCTTTATCTCTCACAGTATTCCTTGCTCAATCATTAAGTCAATCACAGGAGTAATTCCACCAGTGGTGTCAGGAGTCAAATTATACTGTGGGATTCATGGAATTTCTGCATTTGGTTCTACAGTGATGACTGGTTCAATACCTTTAAAAGTCAAGTGTCTTTTCCTGAAAAAGTCCCAGACTTCAGGTGACAATGTATCTCTCGATGCGGTGGGCATATCATCTTTGATCAGTAAGGTGTACATTTCAATATCAGGTCTTTGTCAGGCAAGTTTAAAGACAACATTTTCATCATTTGCATGCCATTTGGGGTACAATAAATGGAACAATTTAGCTTGCATAAAAGATATCCAAGTAGATTGACCAGACTCAAATTACACACCAAAAATCAATATCGATCCTGAAAGGGCCCTATTTAAAAAAAATTTTTATTGACAAATTGATAGGGTAAACCTACAATGCATATACAATAAAGAAACCTGAGGTTTACAAAGTAAATATAAGTCATTTCGATACAATAATTCATATTCCATTTGGTACGTAGACAAAACACAAAAAAACATAATTCATTTTATACAACAATTTAAAAATAAATAAATAAATAAATTAATTAATTAAAAAAATCAAGTGGCAGGAGTGTTGCGAGTGTTGTGATTTGCTTGAAAACCCATTTCAAATAGAGAATAGTTAATTAAGATAGTTAAATAAAGTCGCCCAAAATATTTCCACGTTTTCGTAGTGACCGAGCACCTCTGAGTTTTGCCAGAGCAAGCTCCATAGAGTAAATTTCGTTTACTAATAACCACCAGTCTCCAATGTTAGGGCTTTTAGGAGAAACTCAGGCTCTGGCTAGTGTTAATTTTGCACATGATAAAAGAATTGTTACAAGTGCTGGCCGTGGCAAAGAGACAGGATGTATATCCAATAGTACTGTTAGAGCGGTAAAAGGTGGTAGATGATTCTCTTTAATTACAAAAACGTTATATAATTCTGCCCAAAATTCTTTTAGGACTGGGCAAGAAAACAGCATATGTTCCAGGTCTGCTGCTACGGCTTGGCATTTGGGGCACTTGGTGCGATCGCCATAAGTGTTATTAAGGGACCACTTGGAAATTTTTTCCAGTGTATAATACAACATACATGTGGTTCTAAATTGTTGCAACCTTAAACTTGATGATCGAACGTTATTATTAATATTAGAGAAAGAACTAGATATCTGCTTAGGTGTTATATTTAAACCCGTTTTAGTGCTCCATTTCTCTGCTAATTTTAAACAATCATCTGTTTTAAAAGCACTAAGACACCTGTAAGCTTCACTTATAGTCGACTTATTTTTGGATGTATATAGACAATGCCAAATATCGCCCTATTTGTACAGGTACAGTTTCTGAAACAGGGCTAGTCTTTTGATTATTTGGAACTCCTACAACTTGGATTCTCTCTCTTAAGAGGGGTAGGTCAGGAACTTCTGCTGTTCGTACAGTAGAGTGGGTAGCACCAGTGTAAACAAGAAATGAGATAGGATTCCCATTTGCCTCACCGTCCACATATGGACCATTCTGGTCTACTTCTAAGGCTGTGCCAAGTGCACAGTCCTCCTCCTCCCATCTCAGGCCCGTCATGGAGAAATCATTTGTTTGGGTCATGGAATACTCTTGACCTATGCCTGTATTTATATTGTATCTCTGAACATGTGTATTTTGTTGTGGCATCGGAGCTTGGCGTACCTGCATGACTTGGGCTTGAGGTACATTGACATTTTTACTTCTTTGTCTTTTTGTCTGCTGAGTCTGAACCATATTATTTCCCTGGGACGATGCACTCCCTGCATTCTGAACCCCATTTCCACTATTAGTTAAATTAAATCAACATTCCCGCTTCCAATACCCTAGCTTGCTGCAGTCATGACAAGGGTTTGTTTTCTTCAAAGTCAGAACATCAGCACCTGTTCTGGAATCAATTGGAATACCTCGACCTCTACCTTGTGGCTGTAATCCTTGATGCTGAAATCCATTAACACCTTACATCATAGGGATCTGCTAATATCCTCCCTGCTGAGGAACCATTTTGTCAACAACTGGCAGATTCTGACCTCTCTGTTCAGCCTTCTTTTGTGCAATCAATAAATCAAATGCTGCTGAATCACTGCTGTAATCTCAGGTCTGAATCCATACACAAATCTCTAAAGAAAATGTCCCATTTCTTTCTCAGCAACATTCTCCATTCCACTGTATTTTCTGAAAGCCTGCAATAACCTCTCATAATAGACATGCACTGATTCTTTGAGTTCCTGAGTCGTTCTGTCAATTTTCACTCAATCAATCTCTTTAGGGGATAACTTTGTTTTCAGAAAGGTAATCACCTGATTGTATTTTTACATTACTATTGAAGATGGCGCACACATTCGAGGCTGTCTCACCAGTTCTGCCTCGAGCCAATCTACAGGAACTTTACATTCAGTCCACAAATCAACTGGAACGACAATCTCAAATATGGTATCCAGATCCTTCAACAGTACCTTTGAAATCTTCACAAATATTCAACTTGTCTGTACCACTCCACTGGATTATCTCTCAATTTTTAGAAATCAACCAATGTGCCTATAGATCACAGGACGACCCGGTCTTTCAAATTGATAGATGGCTCCTCCCGGGAGGTTGCTTCGGAGGCGTGATATATGCACAACCTTTGCGACCTGCCCTGACTGGCCCGACCGGGCATGCAGTTGCTCTATGGACAGCGGGCAATAAAAGTCTGGGCTTGGAAGGTGGACTCACACAAGCCACGCCACTCTGGCACAGTGAACAACTCAGTAGGCTGATTAGTTCGTAGGGCTTTGACAAATGGGACATCATAGGCATCTCCAGGGTGGGCGATCTTTGGAAATCGGGGAATGTGGTGCCCTTTTCCTGACTGCAGCAGGAATACAAACTCGCTCAGTCTGAATACTTTAAATATCTTCCGATCAGACATGCCCTGCTTGCGGTTCTCCCAAAAGGTAGCGATCTTCCTGACTCCTCCCCACTTGAAGATAGGATACTCGATGGAGGCCTGCAAGACAAAGCCATATCCCTCATTTATAAAAAGGTCATTAACAATATGGCAGACCCTCTGGCCTGCTTGCCAAATGGGACCACGATGTCACAGGGCTGGATGATGAGGAGTGGCGGGCAGCGGTGGCTTCCCCTTGTGAAGTGGCCATTTCCTCCCGTCTCTGAATGATCCAACTTAAACTACTTCACAGAACCTACCTGTCAGGGCCTTTACTGGCTCGCATGGGTTACATCCCGGAGTGCGGCTGTGTACCGCAATGTGGGCAAGAGGACACATTTATTCATATTCTCTGGGAATGTGATGTGAACCAGAGGTACTGGGAGCAGGTTGCAGTCAAATGGAGAAAGCACTAGGGCAACAGATCCACTGCAACATAAAGTTAGCAGTGTTGAATAGTTGGGATCCCATGGACTTGAACTCCAGGGAGCGACTGTGGGTTATACTTGGGCTCATGATCGCTAAGAGGAACATTACATGGCTTTGGAGGGCTCCATTGCCGCCAAAAATTTTGGATTGGACCAGCAAGATGGACTAGTGCATGGTGACAGAAAAATCTATCTGTAAGGCAAGGTATTACCCGAACAAATGGACACATACCTGGGGACAGTGGAACACCTACAGAGAGGAGATTTGTGTACCGCCAATAGCTAGAGAAGAAGTTACGGAGGGACTTGATGTCACATAATGAATATTGCCATCTAGATACTGCATTATGTACACCAGGAGTGGGTAATGACTGTGTATCGTGTGAGTTTTCTTGATTACCAGTGCCTTGATCATGTAACATGCCTTTTTTCTTCAATAAAAAGTTCATATAAAAAAAACTTGGGAAAATCATTTGTGAAGGAAAGAATGTCAGCTCTAATCCAAGGCACATGTATGTACCCTTCTCAAGGTTCCTCTCTCATGGGAAGTATTCACTCTTCCTCTTCTTCTCCATCCATTACGAATGGTGGTAATTCCATTCTAACCTTTTTTGTTTCCTTCTTTTTTGATAATCTAGCTTTACATTTATCTAATTCACTCCTTTTTCTCAATACCATCATCAGGTCTGTAATCTGTAACTTCATTCTTGCTGGTCTCATATTAGTTAAGCCTCTCTCACTAAAATCTATACAGTGAGTTTTCTGAGATAACTTCGATGTTTGCACATCATTGTCATATTTTTAGCCAATTCAGTCAATCTTTCAAGCATCAGTCTGGCATGTCTAGTAATATCTTAACACATGAATAGTAACTCCTCATCTTAATAGGCATTTAATCGGGATAGATCAGGAGTTCCAATAATCAATTTGTCTAGTTCTGCCTTCAACTTTGCTACATCTAAGATTCTCTCTTTCTCTGGGCTCTGAGAATTTCTTCCACTAGTTTTAGTATTTTCATTAGCAGCTGGGGTATCCATCGCTCTAAGCCAATCATCAAACTATCTGGATGTAAGACGTGGTTGTTCTGCAGGGGTATACAAAAGTCATTCTTCACTGTATGTAGCTCTATTCACATCTGGTGGTGAATGTAATAAAGACATGGCTGGGTTTGGTGTTCCCATGGGCAATGCCATTCCAGAAGTACTATAGCTTACTTGTGGAGGCTCACCAGTTCTAGGCATAAACAATGGTGGTGACCCCTGGACCATTCTCTTGGTAGGCTCATTGCTCGTAAGATTTAATGTAGGGTTGGCATTTACAGTCCATGTGACAGTGCCTTGGGTTGAGACCATAGGTGTCTGAAGAACTTGTCTCACATTTGGATCTTCAGGTGTACTTGCAGAACCATTTACTTCAGTAGGAACAGCTAATGTTTGGTCTGCATTTCCCTGTGTACCACACATATAAAGAGATACAACAGGACCAATAGTAACAGGACCAGTCAAAGCATCTGTGTCATTTGAAACAATTGGATTCAAGGGGATTGTCATTTCCGTTTCTCCTCTTATTGGAGTAAAAGGTGTAGGTGAATTTGTGTTCACAGGTATAGTAGGTGCATTGGAAATGTCACACAAATATGTAGTCGCCAGTTCCCAAGTTCGAGTCTCATTGTGTGGTGGTGGACGATTCAGCAAAAGACCATTAAACAAATCATTGTCTATGTCACTATCCTTATCATCAGCTATAATGTGAGTCCTGACTGTTTCTGTGTTCTTTCTTTTCTCCTTTCGTTCGCCTTAAACTTATTTTTCTACTGTTATGACAGGATACATTTATGTTCCTTCAGCTATATCAGCTCTCCAAACTTTTGTTTTTCATCCCTCTGAGCATCTGCGTAAGTGTTTCTGTCTCTCCTACAATTCCCATGATAGTTCTCCTTTTCTTTCTGATTGGCTATGTGTTCCCATTCATTAAGTGCCTCAGATTGAGCAGGTCTGGGAGGTGGCTTCATTTCATATAATGTCCTCCTCAAATTTTCAATGACCCTCACATAATAATTGCCATATCGCCAAAAAGCTAAAGGACAATTCTTTTCTGTGAACTAATTCTCTTACTCAAGCCAAAGGCATGTATGATATCCTTTATTTTATGCCATGTAAGGACTTGGCACACCTTCAGGCAGCATTGGTACTCCCTCTCTAACAGGTATAACCATATCTCCCTGTACTAGTCTTCATATGGCTTTAATGAATTTCATTTTGTTTTAGAATCTGACAGTGTTCTCAAACGACTTTGCATAAAATCAGGAAATACATTTTCTCCCACAATCCTTAGTTTGGTAAGAGTAAACAATACCAGCGTGACTCTCTATGATGTTTTCAACCAATCCCAGCCAGGCTGAACACCAACTGACCAATCCCAGCAAGGTACACTGTGAAGTAAACCTCACTCCTTGCAACAGTTCACCCTCCTTTACAATTTTTTCAGTGCAGTCTCTTACCAAAACACACAACAAATGCAAGCAATTTCAAACCTAATTCTGTCTGCTCCACTAAAAGAAAGGACAGATTTCCACACTCTCCTGGTAACTAGATCTACATTTCTATGATCTATTCTTAACACTCATTTCAAGTGAAACCTCGACCAGAGAGATCTTCCTCCAATTAATACAGTTATTTCTTGTGCACTGCGATGAACATAACAACCCCTTCTCACTATCACACAAGTAAAGTTCCTATCTTTAAGATTTAGCCAACGACATCTCACAAAAAACAAAACAACAAAGCAGACAACCACACCCAGTGTCTTCTATACTCAGACCATCATGCAGGTATTTCTATAAATCCATTTTTGTATATTCCGGTATCTCAGGCCGCGACAGACCCGATAACCACTTAAACTTTTCTGCTTTAAGTGCCACAATCACTTCAGCTTTTTCAACTTCGCATGACATCACACAATCATTTAAAAAACACTGCAATCTAAGCAATAGCAATGTGCATCCATATTAAAACTCACACTCCTTTTCTGCTACAAGTTGTTTCTGATTTTGAGGAACAGGTAGTCCAGTATCCTTTGGCAGAATCCTTAGGTATTTGGGTTTGAGCTTGACAGGGCAAAATTCTATATAGAAGTTAGAACACCCTAATTTCCTCATGTCAATGGACAAAACCATCTAACACCCTACCAAGTTCTGTTGCAGCGTGTTTCCTGTCATGGGCCCCCAAATGGTCTATCATGAATCTTTATCTCTTAACTCTATTACCTTAACTCAATTTCTTTATTCTTACTTTATTTGTTCCTCCGTTTTATCCTACTCGTCGCACTGAGCGGTGAAAGAAAATAAGGTTTCAGTGTTGGCTACCCAATGAGGACCAGGAATTGGTAACCAACCTATAGATTTGTAATCAAATTCAGATATATTATACTCAGAACTATACTGTAAATGTACAGAATGGCAACAGGAAGACTGAATATCTTGAAATTTGGACGGGCTAGAATCACACAGACTAATAACTCCTCCACCGCCCTGCAGAACACCAATAACATAATCTGATGTTCTGTAAACAAGTTATAGCTGTTTCTACGGTACATTTAAATATTCCAAGTAGAGTCCCTGTGAGAAGAATGGTTGTGAAATTTAAAAGACTCATACCTTTAAAGAGTTTCAATTTGATTGTATATCAGCTAGTAGTAATAATAGTCAATGTATCAATTATCATTTAAAAAGCTCATTTATGAGTCTTGACTAGGTCAATTACAGGTGTAGTAGAAAACAACACATTAATATAGAATCTAAAGTTAAAGTTCTCATAGTCTATTGTAAAGAACAAATCAGGATAGAAGGCTCAAATTAGCAAGTTCAAAGGGTATCTAAGTAGTAGATTATAAGATATGGTTCGGCCAGGAGTCCAAGCAATGTCCACCAAGCAAGAAGTTCCTGCCTTTTTAAGGGCAAGAAAAAGTCCGCAAAAGATCTCTGCACAGGCAAGGGGTTTGGTCAGAATGCCCAATTGACCAAGAGACGGAGCAGCAGGAGCGATTGCTAGCAGCCCCTCTCCTCCAAAGAGCAATTGATTTTATAGTTCATCAGTCTAAATGTAACACTCACTGTGTTACTATTACCATCAGGCATCCATGAGCCAATCTTTCGCTCATTAGGTGCAAAAGTAGAAACACTTGAGAGTTTTCCTGCACCCAGCATGGGATATGACTGTCCATCTCAGTCACACATATTAGATCACAAAAGGCCTTTCATTGCCGGTCTTTCTTGTGTTACAAATGTCTGATTCTCATAGGAGTATCAATAATGCAAATACATATGTATCAATTCTCCTTGTGTCTCATGGAAAAGTACCAGAATGTTGCATGAGTGAAGCTAGAACAAAATATCTTCTCACAGACATCGAGAAAACGTGCCGCCTTAAAGAATGAAGTCAAGTTAACGTATTTAGAAAAGGCAATATAGCATAATTAATGTGCGATTATCTCAATACACATTGTAGTGTAGTTCCTATCTTCCCAATAGGCTCTGCGCATTGGAATAATACCTACAGCAGTAAAGGCCTAGGCCAGACGTTAACTAGGTCTACTACTGTCGATACTAGACTTAATTTTTGGGTTTGCCAGCATAGCTCAGAGTTCGCTAGAAACTTTCTCGAATGTTCAAGGAGGAATTAACTTCCCTGATTAGACAAGAAGGGATTTAGTTTCTGACAACCATAGGACATGACAACTTTGCTCTCCCCTAATCAAGAGTCAATCTCAAGAGTCGTGTGAACAAAAGGCAAATTATTTTACTCAGTCAGTACGTGCATTCTTAGTCTCATCAGAATGTAGAGAAAAGGAAGAGACGGGCGTGTTCAATAAAAAGGTGTTATTTATTGATCAGTCTCTTTTCTCATACATGAGAAATGGATCGATATTATTGCAATACTTATAGTTAAGTAAAGTGCATACATTAAAAGCAATAGTATAAAGTAATACTGTAAAAACATTGATATGGTTTCTAAGCCATATGAAGGTTTAAAATGAATAAAATATATTACATACATATATACATTTGACTAAACGTACTCAACTGGTGTTTCTAAATGCGCCTACCCCGTGTACCTGACCTAAGTCTAATACGTGGGCGGGAATAGAAAGTTACAGTTCAAGTTAAGTTTGTTTTTGCCAAGTGAATAACTAAAGAATTCTCTGTGAGGGGTTATTCAGTTCTGTACCTGGAAGTTAGGATGAATGAGGAATGGTATCTCTTTCTCTGGTCTCGATATTCCAGGCTGCCTGCGAGGGCTACCCAGAAACGCCGGGGCTGGATTCTCGGCAGGAGAAAGCAGCGCGTCTCTCAGCGCGTCAGGAAGGCGGGGCTGCTACCAGCGGGGTCTGCTCTGCTCTCGGCTTCGGCAAGTATGGCTGCTCCGTCTCGTCACCACGCGTGTGTTTGCATAGGGCAAGATCGGTAATATTTATACCTTTAAGGTGCCGAGATTGACGTAAGGATGGACATAGATACGTCAATAAGGATGTCATACGACTTGCTCATTAGCACATTCTTTTACTAAAGTTCTCGATGAAATCAAAACAATGGCCGCAGGGTTTTGCCCAGGTTGTCATAGGTTTGATTTGTTATGAGAACTCCGTATGCCTTATCTGGGGCTGGAGGAATATCGCTTGTCTAATTAGATCGCAAGCGTTATGACCTAATCAGATAACACGTTCCTGTGCCGTAGTGTGACTGCGTCAGATAACGGTATCTGCATCATGGGGGTTTTCTGCCTCATGGGCTGACTGCTAGTTAACTTGTTGGTTTGTTTAACTAGAATAGGGTCAGGAATAGGGGGATCGATTCAGAACCGATAGGAATACATGACACCCACTCCACGCTAACTATGGACATATTTACTAATCTAGGCATAGTATAACATAGTACAACATACTATAGAGTAGTGTGTATACCTTACCACCCCAAAATACATAAATGCATTTTGAAATTTTCAAATATACTGAAAAAAATTGCAGACATATATATATGGTATGCACTCAAGCTGTAGAAAAATGCCAAAGTAATTGCATTTGTATACATTATTGCTTATTTGGTATATGAGAATTACACATGAAATGGTTTCTGACAGAAAAAAGTTTCGAGACCATTCCATCACAGAATAAAATATCTTTATGAACATGCCAGCGGGCAGCTAATGTCTATAAGCTATCTAAAATTTAGAAACCTTAGTTCTCTAAGAATAGTTCTTACTTTAAGCAGAAGATTGTGTCCCGAAAAATATGCAAAATATTTGGGGCTGCTGAAAAAACTGCTGTCCGTGAACTGGAGCGAAAATGTTCATGTGACTTTATTTTTAAAGTTGAAGGCCGAATTCAGGGAACGCCGTGTGCGAGCTTGCTCAAAAGTCTCTATTTTTGTTCGGGTGAGAACATCATATCATTTAGGCTTTCGAAAAAACTGTCAACAGCTTCCTGGGAAAGTTCCACTAACTCGGAAATAGGTGTAATCATGCATTCTTGCGCATGATTGTCTCCATTGACATTCTGATTTGCATTACTGACAGAAGGTCGTACCTGTTCGATGCTGCTTTCATCTTGAACTTCACTACCCATCAATCGTAGTGGTGAAGCTTCCACGAATGCCGTCATCAGGATTGGTAGCCTTTGAGGGCAGCACAAAGCATGAACCTTTATCGGGCTCAACAATGTTTCTGCATCCATCGGCGCATCCGATTGTAGCATCAGACAGGTGTCTAACACGCATTCTTCTCCGCATAGCAGACACCTCAATACAGGTAAAACACATCTTTGCCACATTGGTCGAAATGATAGAAACCAGGTCATGTTCAGGTCTCTAAGCCGGGAGAGTCCCAGTATTTTTGATATCCGGTCCCGGTATCCAATGGCTAGGATTGTTTCTTCCCTTGTCGCTAGAGTTTTGTCTGTGACAGGGGTTGCCATAACGAAAAATAAGGACTAAGAATAGGATTCCTGCAATTAGTCCCAGGATCAGGGGAAGTCCGCCAAAAATCGAATGGACGAAATCTGGAAAAATACCCAGTATGGCTTTGAATGGTGTTAATGCCATCGAAAATACTGTCTTAAATACCCCTGAGATCCATTGGTATCAGAAATATTTAAGATTTCGTTCAGGATTTCCGCGAAATTTACGGGGGAATTAGTTGATAATAATGTATGTATCTCTGCAGTCGTCCTTGCGACTTGTAGATCATACGTTTCTTTTGATGACGAGAGCCTGGTAGGCGTCTGAAGAAGGACTGTTTTCATTCTGCTTAAAGTATCTATTCGAATAGAAGTAATTTTCAAATCGGGCCATGCCCTTGCCTCCCTGTCTGGAAAGGAGCTGGGGAACAAAGAGTGTCCACAGCACTTGAGCTTCGCAGTAGTAGTTACTAGATAAGGAGTCCCGGGCATAAGACTACAACATCTGCGGTCTACAATAAGAATGTAACTCCCATTATAGAGTCTTTGAAAGAATGGTTCTATTTCAGTTGCAGGTGCGCCTTGCTGGTGACATGAAAGGTTGTATGAATTCCCTTCACAGGCTCCATGCAAACTAATTCCGTTACACAGAAGCGTGCCGCTTAGTGACATCGCACAATTGTTGCCACTAAGAAACACTTTCTGTCCTTTATTACTGACACATGCATGTGAATAGGGCAGGTTCCAAGTTGTTTTACCCAATTTCTCGTACATGCCAGCCTGTATATATTTTTGGCAGTATTGAAACCTGAAGGTTGAGATTGGAATATTTATGATTCCGTGTATTATCCATTCACTGACAGGTCGTTCTGACATTGTCATCGGTAATCTTTCAAGTTTTTCAATGCTCAAGATTGTATAATCAGCACCCTTTTGCGCCATACCGATTTGTCTATCAGTAAGGTTAAAGATTTGGAATAGTGACGTTGTGTTGATTAAACGCCAAGGCACATAGCCTGAACGCAGATTTTGTAACGTCCAGCCAAGCTGTACAATAGAACGCAATTGCGACTGACCATGTTGTAATAACAGTAAGTCTTGCGATAATATATCGATTGCTGAAGACACAATGCTGTCCAAAGAAAAAATTCTGGAGGACAGAGTCATTAACCCATTGTCCACTACAGAAAGTGATTTTTCCAAATTAATACGGTCAATTTCCCGTATTCTCTCTGCTGTTTCAATTTGAGTAACCTTCCAGGCCTCATTGTATGCTGCATATACAGAGGCTGCTATGAAACGCTTTTGACGCTGTTTGCGTGGTCCCATTATGAAATCACGCAAGTCAGCACCATCAGTAAGTAAAGTTAGGTGTTGCTTAATTTCAGGCAGTGTGGAAGTTTGTAGCCATTGAAGGCATAATTTGCCCACACTGTAGGTGGTAATTATCCCTGGGTGATGTCTTTGGGGATATCTAGGGTCTGGCCTGGTCATTTTGAACCCCTGTGTTTTGTTCAGGAATCTGTCTTGACAGTTATTAGTATCTGTGGGCCAGATCAAACACTGTTTCCAATCAGGATGTGTTCTGTTTTGGTTTAATATATGGTTTACGTCTATCTCTTCATCTGTAGAAGTGTTGCTAAACATTGTTGGCTTTGGAATAGACGGTTTATTTAAATCTTTGATTTTGGCTAGGGCAAGACAGGTGGTTTGTTGAACAGTGTCATTTAAAAATATCATTTGTTCTGGGATCATGCAGGCTCTAAACAGTGATTCTATACCCTGTACTTGCCATTCCTTTGTACCCCAAACACTTTTCAATTCAACATTTTTGTCCCAATAATCAAATCCAAAAGTATTCATTTGTTCAAAAAATTAGTCTGAATATATCAATTTTGTGTTGGTTATCATGGTTTTCATCCCTGTCTTGTTTGACAATTTGAAATAAAATGTTTCAGCATTACTTGTGTTAAAACCAGAAAAATATGAATATTTGTCATAAACGGTTCTAGAGCTCCCTTTTGGGGGTGTTGCACAATGTTCCCATTGATTATAATTTAAAACATTTCTAGGTTGTGCAGATCTATGTAGAAAATGGTTACCATAGTGGTTATAGCAATACATACTATCATAATTTGTAGAACCCTGCAAATAATCATGTTTGGTAAATTTAGCAGACATTACTAAGTCAGACATCATATTATTAATGCTTTCGAAGTCCCAATCATCAGCAAATGAGCTCGGTTTCACAAAGTCACTCAAGGAGATCTTAATTTGGTGTGGATATTTCAGGATCTCGACCGGACCATAAATTTCATAGTCAGTGTTGTCCCATGCTACCCCACCCGGTATAGGATTGGCTGTGAAGTTGGCTGAAGAAAGTTCTCTTTTCTCGACGTGTGAAGATGTGTGTGGTTTGAGGATCAAGTTGATTTTCTGACTTGCTGTGTCCATTTTAGCATATTTTCCCTCAACGAAGCGTCCCAAAGTAAGTACCATGATGAGCCAAAGTATGAGGATAAATGCACCAAAACCCACCCAAAATTCAATCCATGGAGAAATTAGATATGTTTCTTTCAGTTGTTTCAAAAGTTCCTTAGCTTTATCTTTAAAGGTTTTTGATGATGGCTGTGTCTTTGATTCACTGAAGCCTTCAGAGGAATCATCGAAGTTTATGAAGTAGCCGGATGCAGTTCTGTCAATTGTTCCAATTGCTTCAGGATTTTTGTTTCTTGTATTTTCACTTGGTACTTCATTATAGACTGGTGTGTCTCTGCTAAATGTTTTTATTTGGGTTTTCAGAGGTCTGAGTTCTATTGCATTGTTGCATAGTCCTTGTTGTTCTTCTGTAGGCGTTTCGAATGTGATGAGCCTCTTCGTTAGGACCTCTGTACTGGTAGCAAACCTTGGTGTTCTGCTACTTATTGGGAGTCCACTTGGCCTACTGTTTGTTATCGGCCACATGTTGTGGTTTTACCAGGTCGATGGATACAACTCGGTTCTCCTTTTTACCAGCAAGCGGCGGTAGTACAACTGATCTTGTCCCGTTGACAGACAAGACAGGAACTGCTTTTCTGTAAGAAGGCCCAAATTCCTTCTTTACCGCGATCTTTTCTCTGACTAGATCCCCGACTTTTGGAATCCAGACAGGTCTTGCTGGGACAGGTGGTGGTTCTTCAGTGGTTGTTGGCTGTTGTTTCAACTTTATGTTGCTCAGGTCTTTTCTTGTTTTGTTTAAGTCCTGCAAAATAGCCAGACGGTCTTTGATATCAAAGCTTTTTTCTTTCACCACTGAAGTCTGACTATCAAGGTCAGAGATCAACATCCTAGTTCCAAATAATAATTCGTACGGACTGAATCCCTTCAGAGAATTTCTTGGCAAGTTATTTAGACTACGTTGGACACTTATTAGATGTTTGACCCACCCAGCTCCCGAACCTAATATCCTTTCTGCTATAGATTGCTTTATGCCTTGGTTTTTTCTTTACACCATCCCGTACCCTCAGGAAGGAAGTGAGAAGATTCCCGCTGGACTGTGCTCATTCGGCCTTGTTTTCCCCCAGGCTGGTGGGCTTGAGTGAAAACAATGGTCGAACGTAGCATGCTCTTAGCGTATATGCCATTTAGACTCGCAAATCTTGTATAACAGTCCGGACGTCAGCCGAGTGCTGGTGATCTACATTATAAGTGGAACTAGCCTGTATATGTTAATCGCAAGCCCTGCTTTTTACTGCTGATATTATCTGCCGTAATACGACGAGGTATCAAACTGTTTCTCTCCCCACTGCGATCTCTATTGCAGTTTGGGCAGCGTTTTACAAACATGGTGTGACGCAGGCTCATGCCTGGCCACCAGTACCGTGATTGTAATTCTTCCAGAGAATCTTTTAATTTAAGGTGTGTGAGACCCTCGCCCATGTGTGCGTCTGCGATTAACAAGTTTCTCCTGTCCATGTTTGGAATCACTCTATCCCCCCACTCCAGGGATTCGAGCAAAAGGGACGGAGTTTGCATCGATTATGTATGTATAATTGAGTGGATAGTTGATCGGTAACGCTGAGCAGTCGCCTTTTGATGACGTTTTCACCGCCAGCACTGTTTCACCGTCAATGTATTTTAATGTACGCTTTTTTCGAACTACGGGAGCCGAGTTAGTGGCTGCCGCTGCGGCTGTTTCAGCCAATGAATTCCCTGCAACGTGAACGCCATCACGCTGATGACTCAGTGAGTGAGTCACGTGAGTCTTTGGTAGTTCTTTTTGTAAAAGAGCTATTTGTTCCCAGAGCAGTTTCTGCTTTATTGGTGCATCATTGTCATCTTTGTAACCGTTTTGAATCCATGTCTGCAAATCCTTGTTATATGATTTGACGCAGTAATATGAATCTGACACTATAAGTGTCGGGAATTCGCGATCCGCATTATCTAGCGCCATCTTCAATGCTATTATTTCAGTTTGTTTTTCTGAATTAGTTTCTACTGAGTGTGATTTTGTTAATAGAGGTTTTAGTTTACCTCCGCGCCACACTTCTTTTGTAATCTCACATGTGGGGTTGTATGCTTGTTCTCCCCAGACGGACGGTTGAGCATGTCCGTCTGTATAGATTACACAGGCGTAATGTCGTAGAGGCAGAATGTCGATTGGCAGAGGGAATGCTTTTTCATATTCTAGATTTTCCATTTCTTCTAGTTCTGGATCAAAGTAGTAGTATACTTTGTCCGTTGTGATTAAATTTACCCATTGTAACCATTCTGGATCCAATGTTGTTGTTGGTAAATTACACAGTATTGTTAATGCCTCAAAGGCTGATTCTGCTGTTCTGACTGTGATATGTCTACCGTCTGCTTGATCTTCTTCTCTAGCTATTGCGGTTTGAACTGCATGAACAATTTTTTCTATGTTGCTGAACTTCTTTTCAGCTTCTGTGTACAAGTGTGATTTGAATGCAATTGGTACCTTTTCTCCCTCATTAGAGGTCAGGTATGTGAATCCGCATCTCCCTGGGATGACTCGAATCACAAGATTGCGTGTGTTATCACGTGTTTCTAATTTTGTTTTAATTAGCATGTCTGTTTGTAAGGATCTCAGAATTTCTGTGTGTATTTGAGTCCAATTGGATCTTTTAAAATCTGTTTTTATTAGATCATAAAGGGGTTTGACCCTTTCTGCGTAATTTGCAATGTATGTTCTTCCGAAATTTAGGAAGCCTAGAATTGACTGAAGATTTTTTAGTGTTCTAGGTGCTTGGATTACGGCACATTTCTCTAGGAAATTGTCAGCCAGGCTTTTGCCTTCACTTGATAATTCATATCCAAAGAACAGGACTGTCAGATGGGCAATTCTGGACTTTTTAAAGTTGAATTTGTAACCCTCTGCAGCGAACCCAAGTATTATGGTGTTCACTCTTTTCAAGTGAGTGTCCAAGTCATCATCTGTTAAGTAAATGTCATCGACATAAGATAATGCTTCATCATCATATAGTTGTAGTAATTCTGTTACTCTCGCTGAGAATACCCCCGGGGTGTTCTTGTACCCCTGGGCTAACCGACAGAATTGTTTTTGAGTGCCATTTACTGAGAATGCAGTTAAATATCTGCTCTCTGGTGCTATGTTTTGACAAAAGAATCCATTGGAGATGTCCAAGGTTGTTTTTTATTTTTTGCGCACTATGTTATTCATTAGTGCAGCACTGTGTGAGTTTTGCACTGCAAAAGTTTTGCAACATGTGTTAAGGTGTCGGTAATCCAAAACTAGACGATATGAATTGTCTGGTTTGGAGACCGGAAACAAAGGATTGTTCATTTGTGAGGTGCAAGTTTCAATCACCCCCTGGTATTCTAGCTGATCTAGTATTTCATTTACCTGTTTTTTAGCTTCTTGCTTAATTGGGTACTGTCTTTGTGCAGTAGGTTGTGATTTTAACTGGATTTTGTGAGGAGGAGGGTCCTCATCCCATCCTACATGATTTTTATATAAAGCAGGTGCTAGAGCCACTGCCCACTTTCTAGCAAGTGTGTATTTTTTATGAATTGGGATATGATTTGAGAAGGCTGGCATAATTATTTCTTCGCCATGAGGGCACTCCCTGACAAACTCTGGTGGCCAGTCTTTTTCAGCTAGAAGGATGTCATAGCCCTTGGAGAGGTTATCCCAAAATAGTCCCCTTATTTTCCTAGTCTTATCTCCCTCTATACGTAATGTTATCTCGTATATCTTGTGAGGTTTGCTAACCCTGGTGTCTGCAGTTTCCACTTGAAGATATTCATTCGTGTCCACTGTCTCCAGATGATTCATAAGGACTTTGCGAGCTATGCTCACTTCTGCTGCGCTGTCTAGCATTGTCTGAGCCCACTCTCCGTTTTTCAGTTGTGTCCTCAGTATTCTCGGCATTGTTAACTACCTTGATACTGGCTACCTTCTTTTTTGGAAATTGTAATTTCTTTTTTAGATGAGCAGGTTCCTTGTCTTTGGACTTGGCGTGCTCTTCTCTTTGTTCTGATCGTCCTCTTCTTTCCGATTTCTGCGAGGAAGTCTGAAAAGATTGAGAGGGACGTGTATCAATGTCTTGATATCTATCAGGCTTTTTTATATTATCCCTATTTCTAAGGTTATATCTTTTCCCAGAGGGGTCACTCTGGGGTGACCTGTGTCTCTGGTTCGGAGATTTCTCCCTTCGCCTAGGAGACCTTCCTCGGGACTGGAATTTCTTTTCTTTTAGATTGGATTGTTTGTTTCCATCCCAGTTCTTTTTTGGTGATGTTGAATTATTATTAAAAAATATTTTTTCAGGACTTTCAGTCAGTTGCGGTTTTACTGGTATTCCACCTAAACTATCTCTACCTAGTTCCTCATAGGATTTTTCTATGATTCTGGCTATTTCAGCTGGTTGGTCTGCTATATCTGTCTCTTTTAACCTCTGGCGGATGGCCACGTTTGCTGCTTCACCTTTTATGTTGGCTAATAGTATAGCCGAGACCTGCTTGAAGTATTTTAGTAATTTCATACCAAGAGTTAAAGCAGGTTCTGGACCATATTCGTCTTGAATTTGTTTTAGCACATCTGGTATTACCGAGATTGATGGAACACTGTGCGTTTTTGTGTAAATGGAAGCAAAGACTGTACCCCAAGTGTCACAGTCCTCAATGTGTGGTGCGATTCCCATTGGAAGACAGATAGTCAGAATCCTGTGTTTTTCTAATGGCGTGGTGTCAGGAAACACCGCCTCTATTTGGGTGATTTTTTGTGCCAACCAGAATGGTATTTGTTCCCGTTTAGCCGGTACTTTACCTAGGCAGGATTGGATGTTCTGTGGTGTAATTTTATTTGTGTTCCCCTGGTGAGGGGTCAGCTGTGGAAGTTTAATCGCTGGCTGAATTGTTGAAGTCCGCATCACATACTGGACTAATTGTCTATGTACTTTTATTAATTGTTTTAGCTGTATTAACAGCTCTGGTGCAGGCATTCTTTCGATGTCTGGATGTGGTGTGTATCCGGCTAGGACCGGCCACGTTGCTCCCGGTCTACCTAAAGGACCGAGCCTTGTAATGTGATTGTTATGTATTAGGGCGCCATCAAATAAGAGCAAATGCTCTTGAAATTTGAGTGGTACTTCCACCTCCTCGAAAGGAGTGTAAATGTCAGGTGGTACCTCTATTTTGTAATAGTGGAAGTACTTTGTTACAGCATTTGCTGCTGGAAAATGTATCCATGTATAATATACCTCTGTCTGCCGATATTCGTGTGCCTCAATTACGAATATGACTGTGCCACCTCTAGGTGTCAGTCCATTTTCTATAAGTTTTAAGGTTATAGATTTCCTTTTGGTGACCGGGATTAGTATTATATCCCCGTCTGCGTCTAGTGCTGCAGCATCAGCTGCTGCGAGTTCAGTTGCTAATCTAACTGCCTCTCTTTCATCTTCATTGTCTGACATTTTACTGTCCTGAAGGTTATTTTGTTTGTTTGCAGATCAGGTTTCTTATGGAAACAGAGATTAGATGCACAATATTTTGGAACTGTTTATCCTTCAACGTTGACTGTACCAAGAACCATACATAGGAGTTCCCTCCTGCGAGGTCTGGCGGATATAACCTTTCACCCACTCCAGACGTCTTTGGAGTATTGTGGGAAAAGGTGTCTGAGTGAGAAAGCACGACTGAGTTACTCTAAATGTCTTACGTTAGTTTTATCGCCCTTTCCAAACGCGTTGGGCGCCATGTAGTGTAGTTCCTATCTTCCCAATAGGCTCTGCGCATTGGAATAATACCTACAGCAGTAAAGGCCTAGGCCAGACGTTAACTAGGTCTACTACTGTCGATACTAGACTTAATTTTTGGGTTTGCCAGCATAGCTCAGAGTTCGCTAGAAACTTTCTCGAATGTTCAAGGAGGAATTAACTTCCCTGATTAGACAAGAAGGGATTTAGTTTCTGACAACCATAGGACATGACAACTTTCCTCTCCCCTAATCAAGAGTCAATCTCAAGAGTCGTGTGAACAAAAGGCAAATTATTTTACTCAGTCAGTACGTGCATTCTTAGTCTCATCAGAATGTAGAGAAAAGGAAGAGACGGGCGTGTTCAATAAAAAGGTGTTATTTATTGATCAGTCTCTTTTCTCATACATGAGAAATGGATCGATATTATTGCAATACTTATAGTTAAGTAAAGTGCATACATTAAAAGCAATAGTATAAAGTAATACTGTAAAAACATTGATATGGTTTCTAAGCCATATGAAGGTTTAAAATGAATAAAATATATTACATACATATATACATTTGACTAAACGTACTCAACTGGTGTTTCTAAATGCGCCTACCCCGTGTACCTGACCTAAGTCTAATACGTGGGCGGGAATAGAAAGTTACAGTTCAAGTTAAGTTTGTTTTTGCCAAGTGAATAACTAAAGAATTTTCTGTGAGGGGTTATTCAGTTCTGTACCTGGAAGTTAGGATGAATGAGGAATGGTATCTCTTTCTCTGGTCTCGATATTCCAGGCTGCCTGCGAGGGCTACCCAGAAACGCCGGGGCTGGATTCTCGGCAGGAGAAAGCAGCGCGTCTCTCAGCGCGTCAGGAAGGCGGGGCTGCTGCCAGCGGGGTCTGCTCTGCTCTCGGCTTCGGCAAGTATGGCTGCTCCGTCTCGTCACCACGCGTGTGTTTGCATAGGGCAAGATCGGTAATATTTATACCTTTAAGGTGCCGAGATTGACGTAAGGATGGACATAGATACGTCAATAAGGATGTCATACGACTTGCTCATTAGCACATTCTTTTACTAAAGTTCTCGATGAAATCAAAACAATGGCCGCAGGGTTTTGCCCAGGTTGTCATAGGTTTGATTTGTTATGAGAACTCCGTATGCCTTATCTGGGGCTGGAGGAATATCGCTTGTCTAATTAGATCGCAAGCGTTATGACCTAATCAGATAACACGTTCCTGTGCCGTAGTGTGACTGCGTCAGATAACGGTATCTGCATCATGGGGGTTTTCTGCCTCATGGGCTGACTGCTAGTTAACTTGTTGGTTTGTTTAACTAGAATAGGGTCAGGAATAGGGGGATCGATTCAGAACCGATAGGAATACATGACAACATAAGCATGTATAAATTCATCAATGCATTTGTTAAAGCAGTCAATTACTACAGATTGTCCCATGAAACTGTTCAAAAGTAACTCTGGCCTATTACTGCATGACAGAGCATATATGTATACCATATTTGCATACATTTAGAAACTAATCTCATTTTAGAAAATGTGATACTCTACACATATAAAGATCATTTCAGATATGTGTAAGCTTTCTATCTAATTCAATTACAGTTTTTCCCCAACTTTCCATAATACAATGGTTCATTTCAAAGAGACTGAAGAATAGCTTTTCAAGCATTTCACATTCAAATTTTAACATGTAAATTATCATATTAGCGAGCAATCCTAAAAATGCTTGATAATTATATCTTCAGGCATAAATTCATACTAATTTCGCAAGGCTGCAAGTCTCGGTTTGATAAGTAAATGTTTAACTACTTTAGAGTGTTTAGCATGATTCAACTCACAAGAGAATCAATTGTTAGACATTTTTGATGCACATCATATAATTTTTGCATTAGATCTAAATTCTGAGCACTCTTTTATGGTGCATGTACTACTTATTCTCATAATTATTGTCATCTCTTAATAAAACGCGTGCAAGGTGCACATTCATTTTAAAGGTGTGTTATTGTATTCGTTGTAAGCATGTGTGTCCTGTAAAGAATGAGCAGCCTCTAAGCTAAATCAATACTTCCTCACTATATAGGTCACTGTGTTTCATTTTGGTAGTGTGTGGAGGCGCAATCAGTGTTTTTGTTGCCTCCACTTATCCCTGTGTGTTAACAGCATTACATAACACACAGGGTTCATATTTGTTCCCCTTATGCACCGCTACTGCAGCGGATGTGACATGTGACAGGGAAATTGAAGGCGAAAGAAAACACCTCTCTTTCAAACTTAGAAATACGTGTGCCAAACCTAATGGCGTAGTGAGAAGAGAAAGGCGGGGCCGGCCTGTCGCGATACAATGACACGACAGGCGTACATCCGGGGCCGATTGGATCCCGGGTCTCCCTGTGACCCGGAAGTGATAGAATCACTTCCGGGTCACCAGTGAGCAAAGGCCAGGCCGGTTAGAACCGGCCTGGTATGTAAAGGGTTAAAAGGCCGTGGAGCGCAGGAGTCAGCCTCTTTGACTCCGCGCTCAACGGTCTGCCCGTTCAGCCTCTGGAGAGGCTGTAATTCTTTTTCTCCTTTTTTCGTTGCAGGCCAGCTCGAGGACTTTATTGCGGGATCAGAGGACTTCGTGGCGCAAGAAGGAGCTTGTGTCGTGGTGCGGAAGGGATCAGCGCCTGTATTTCCTCGTTTTTAGCATACGGATACACAGAGTGTGGGTCGGGGAACGTGCACGGCGCTCCTCTCAGGTATCGGGGGCGGGGAAAAGACGCACACTGAGCACCTTAGTTTTGCTGCTTTGCCGGGTGTCCAGGGGGCTACTAGTACACCGGGCTTCTTATTGCGAGTGTCCCGGTCCCGCTCTGGAGGGCAGCAGCAATTTCTCCCCAGCCTCATTTTGGATATCTGCCTGAACGCGCGATGGGCATTGGGTTTTGTTTGCATCTCGACACTGGTACATGGCAGAATCTTTTCAAAGGCTTTGATACAAACGCTTGGTTTAACTGGTGTTTGGAGCAATGAGATGTTAGGCTCCCTGTTTTAAAGTAAAGTTGGGGGTGTGCTATAGTGCATTCATTATTGCATGGTGTTTGGCAATATAAGGGGTCGTTTTTTACGCTGACCATTTTAGGGGGCACAATTCAGGACTGCAAGGCTGTGAAAAATATCCAAGGTGGCAGCAGGATTATAGTGATTATTGCCAAACAAGTGAACTTATGCATTTAAAATACAGAGTGCCTTTTGGTTCCAGGGGGTATCCCGAAAAGGGGTCGTTTACGGTTTTTGAGAATATTTTAAAGCTGCAGGCTGAGCTGATGTCAGTGATATAACGTTGTCCTTGTCATAATAACAGAATACACGCTAAAAGGACTCTCCTCGGTGGCACATCGGTGAGGGCACAAGGACATCGCTCACTGAGGTCGCAGACAGGCCTGCATTTCACTGCTTCTGTGGGCCGCACTGGCTTGAGATTACTCGCCCAACACCCAGGTTAGCTGGTGTGGGGTGGCTCCAGTTGCGTGGTGCTTACGGCCAGTTCGTGTACCTCCAACAGTGCTCAGGTAAGGACCTGGACAGGTTTCCAGCCCGGCAAATATTGTGGGGAGGCTCTCAGTGAGAGAAAGCATTGAGGTATAGATAACATTGTGTTGCGGTGTTATTTTTGCCAGTTATAAGCTATGGCCAGTAAGCGTGGTGCGAAGCGTTCACGCATGGAACACATGATGGAGTCCATGATGCGCAGGATGGTGACTATGGATAGGAGATGGGGAAAGGTGGAAAAACTGGGGCAGAGGCTGGCGAAAATCAGAGAAAGAGTTAAAGGGCATAGGCCTAAGCGAACCATAGTGCCACCAAAACCAAGGGGTGAATTAGATCCACTTCCCAGGCGGGTTAGGCCCAAGAAGGGGAAGACACAAGAAAGACCCCTGGTGCCAGTCACTCATCTGGAGGGGGTGGGGATGGGCCAGGTCCATCGGGAGAGGTTCCCAAGAGTGGGGTCCCACTGGGGTCCCTTTCACACCAGTCCCAGCTACCCCAGTGGCCCCCACACATACCCCACTGGTCCCCGCACCTATCCCATTGACCCCCCCCACATATTCCAGTAGTCCCGACGCATATTCCAGTGGTTCCTAAAATTGCCCCAGTGGTCCCCACACCTGATTCAATGGTCCATACAACTGTCCCAATGGTCTCTTTGGGGGTGGCCCCGCAGGGTGGTGTCCCAGACATCAATCAGGTCCCACAGGAATTGGTAACACAGCTAGCGGCAGTTCTCCCTTGGTTAGGGAGGGGAGGGTTGTTTCCAACTTCTGTGAGGCAAAAAAGATGGTGGCAAAGATTATTGCAACACCAGGTGTGACGCCAAGCGAGGGGCCAGGTACTCCATCTCTTGCGCAAACGACAAGGGTGGTTCCTTTAGCAGGAAACCACAAAGATGTGCCAGTGAGCAGCCAGGGGAAGGACAAGCTGACGGAGCCAGCTGGAGTTGTTGCAATAGGTAAGGAAGTGACATTGCCATTACTGGGCGTGGGTGAGTCACGCACAGGAAGGGAACATTTGGCCAGGCATGTAACACGGGAAGTGAAAGAATTGGTATGGTCTGGTGCTTACATTAATATGTTCTCCCTACTCGTGGATGAAGGGGAAATGGAGTATTCAAGGAAACAGAAAGATTGGATGCTTCCTAGTGAATGGTGCAGTGAAATGTTGAAATTCAGGGTAGAGGAGAATTTGAGCAACTGGATTAGGGCCTTTTCAGTATTTATGGCAATAACAGCTGAGCGTTCTCCTAACATACAAGCAGAGAAGGCTTGTTACTAGAGCAGGATTACTATGTCTTATGACAAATATGGGGGCGCAGGGTGGAAGGAGTATGACATGAATTTCAGGAAGGCTAAGGCATCTGACCCGTCACTTTCCTAGGACAGAGTCGACACGATCTCATGGTTGGATCAGTTTGGGCCAGGGCAACCTGGTAACAAAGTGGAGAACTTCAACAAGGGTCACACATTACAAGCTACTCAGCCCTTTCGTCCACCCCAAACAACGGGCACGGCCCCTAGTCCAGGGGGCGGGGGGGGGGGACGGAAAGGGACATGTTGGGATTTTAATAGGCGGACATGCACCAGGACCCAAGGCACTTGTAAGTTCAGACATGAATGCTCTTTCTGAAAAACCCATCTCACCCAGAATCAAAATGCCTCAAAAAATCAGGATATAGGGGCAAGAAGAAACAGGAATGAGGGGGGACAAAACTTGTAACACACTCATCCATTGACGTTATGGCTATGATTCCTTGGTTAAACAAGTACCCAGATCATGCCATGGCTAGGACCTTACAAGAAGGGTTTTTGTATGGCTTCAGGATTCCTGCATTTGATTACATAGGGACACCAGATTACAAAAATCAGCTTTCTTCGAGGACCAATCCCGGGGTGGCAGCAACCAAAATTGGCAAAGAATTACGCTTGGGCAGAATAGCTGGTACTTTTGATCGCATCCCTGTGCACACTTTTGTTTGCTCACCCCTTGGAGTGGTTCCCAAGAAGGAGGAGGGGGAGTTCAGGTTAATACATAATCTGTCAGCACCTAGAGGCAATTCATTGAATTACGCCATAAATGAGGAAATCTGTAGCGTGAAATATGCTTCCTTTGACCAGGCAGTGGATATGCTAAGGGTTCGGGCCACGGGGTCTTGCTAGCCAAATCAGATATTGAGTCTGCCTTCCGTTTGCTGCCGGTACATCCTCTTGATTACCACCTGCTGAGTTTCAAATTTCAGGACAAATTCTACATGGATATGTGCATGCCCATGCTCCGTTTCCTGCGCTTACTTTGAAAAATTCAGTTAATTTTTGGAATGGGTTTTTAGACAGGCGACGGGGCACCAATATGTCATGCATTATCTGGATGATTTTCTTTTTCTGGGGTCGGCGGGCTCCCGGGAGTGTGCTTGGGCATTGCAGGAATTTTGTGTGCTCATGCAGGCCTTCAGGGTGCCCCTGGCGCTAGGGAAGATGGTGGGTCCAGCGACCACAATAGAATTCCTGGGCATTGAGTTAGACTCAGTACAGGGGTGTTTTAGTTTACCTAGGGAAAAAATTGCTAAATTTAAGACATCACTTCAACAATGCCTGGCAAAAGAGAAAGTAACCTTACATCAGCTACAACAGACAGTGGGTCAGATGAACTTTGCCCTGAGAGTCATACCTATGGCTAGACCATTCTCCCGCTCCAACTCCCAGGCCATGACAGGTCTCCAAGAAAAACACCATCAGAGAAGACTGTCATCTGAGGTTCACCAGGACATGCATATTTGGATGGCATTTCTGGAGGGTTTCAACGGCAGGGTGGTGTGGCCCGGTCCGCCCACTACTTCTGCAGAGTTAGGTTTATGGACTGACGCTGCGGGTAGTGTGCAATTTGGTGCCTTACTCGGGAATGAATGGGTGGCACAACATTGGCCGGCATGGTGGGTGGAAAATGGTGTGACAGCCAACATTGGTTTTCTGGAACTCACTGTTTGGCCTCATCATCTGCGTAATCAATCTGTGATTTTCTGGTCAGACAACATGACGGTGGTAGAATGCATCAATCAACAGGCTGCATTGTGTAAAATGATCCTCCGCCTGTTGAAGGAACTAGTGTTTTTATGTATGAAACTGAACATACAGTTTAAGGCTAAACATGTCCCGGGGGTTTTGAATAATGCAGCTGACACACTCTCTCGCTTCAAGATGCAGGTTTTCAAGGAACACCTACCCTCTGCGGAGGCAACACCAACACTCTTCCTGGAAGCACTTTGGCAGATTGGTGCCCCCAGCTACAGAACCTCGTGGCAGCTAGCCTAGCTCCCAAGACCAGGAAAGCTTATGAAGGGGCGTTTTGGGCTTACTGCACTTTTTTGGGGCAGGATTGGGTAGACAGCTGGCATGAGACAGGGGCACTCCTGCGATATTTAGATAATTTGAATAAGGAAGGGCGCTCTGCGGCGGCAGCGAGGCGACATGTAGCAGCAATCTCTTTCTTCGCACAAATCAAGGGGAGCAGGGATCCAACTAATAGTTTCATTGTTAGAAAGGCACTGAAAGGGTGGCGACGCCTCCAGGGGTCAGCACCAGACACATGACGCCCAATTGGGATAGAACTGCTGACATCTCCACTAGCAGCTCTAGATGGCATTTGCAGCTCAACAGGGGAGGCGTTGCTATTCAGAGCCGCCTTTTCATTGGCCTTTTATGGAGCCTTTAGGATAGGGGAGTTGGTGGTGCAGAATAAACAGGATGTGCAAGGAGGGCTCCTGCTGGAACATGCAAAAATACAGGGGGACACTTTACTAATATCCATTAAAAAAGCCAAAACAGACCAGGAAGGGATAGTACTTCACCGCACTTGTGATAATCCTTGCTTCCCCCTGACTCAGCTAGAAACATTCCTACGACAGAGGAATAGTGCAATGGGGGAGCGCTACTAATACATGGAGATCGGACCCCTCTCACCAGGTTTCAGTTTAAAAGGGTTATGGACATGGCAATATACAGGACAGGTTTGGATCCGAAGTGCTTTGGAACACATTCGTTCAGAATAGGGGCTGCCACAGAAGCAACAGCCAGAGGTTTGCACAGCAATAGTGTAAAAAGGATTGGGAGGTGGTCCCCCAATTGTTATAACCGCTATGTGCGGCTACACATGCTGTGAGTGTGGCATTTCTCACTTGTACTGATGCATGTTTCCATCTCTGCTTACATTTCAGTTTCTCAAACCTGTCACGCAGGGGGGAAACTGGCGTCGGCGCACCAGCAGCAAGATACAATACAACGGCGGGCACATCCACAGGATGCAAGAGCACATTTTGTTTGGGTCATTAGTCCCTCGTATGTAAAACGTTTGAATGCAGTTTTTCTTTCAGGAAATTACAGACACAGAGTTGAGCATGCCGGTTTTAGGGTATCTTTCCATGGAGAAGGGGGTCTCTGCCTTAGTCAATTCAGGGGGTTTCGTTACAGATCTTTTGGGTAAACATGGGGCTCCACCCAGTATAGTTCTCCTACACTTGGATGGGAAGGATCTGGTAAATCTGGGTAGAAGAGGCTTGATGGAAGACATAACCTTGGAAGTAGTGTGGTTAGCTAAGACATGCCAAGGCTGCACCATAGTATGGTCTCAGATGGTACCCAGATTTAAATGGAGGCGGGGAGATTCTGTAAAAGCATTGAATCACTCGGTAAGGAGGATCAACAATAAAATAGGGAAATTGTTCAGGTCTCCTCAGCTACAGAAAATCGCACATGGGTGTATCAGGGGGGAGCCGTGCTTCTTAAAAGACTGGGTCCACCTGACTAGGGTAGGGAATGAAATTCTGTTAGAAAATATAATGGTTTGGCTAGTGAGTTTTAAGGACAGGGCATGACATTTCAGTGTAGGAGGGTAGGTGGGGCCAGATAGTCGGTCAACTACACTGGCCTGTGGCGGTAAGGTCATGATTGCTGAGCAGTAAATTCAAGGTCCGTAGAGGGTGGCGCCATTCTTGAATGGGGTCGCCCAAGGGAAGGGACAAGTGGTCTCTCCTAGAACTCCAGGGGCAGTACAGCCTGTTGGCTAGATGGGTGCGGAAGAGTCACACTGTTTCGAAGCTGGTTGGCCACCCCGCACATGCACAATGACGCGCAGAGATGCAAGGGCCGCCTTTAATGGAGTTAATAGAGCGTACGGGGGTAACCGGGAGGGGTGGAGTACCCTCACGGTAAACAGGCCTTCTGCGCATGCGCACTCCGATTGGAGGGCGTGGTTAATTGATAAGCATCTGACACCAGTTAGTGACCTTGCCGTAGGCCCAAATAGGATACGCAGAAAAGTAATTACTGTATGATTATGGTTAATATGTTAGATTCGGATAGGAAATACCTTGTACTAAAATTATGTTAAAGTTAGCCATCTGATATCTGTATTTATCAATTGTAATCAATGTCATGGAAAGTTTTCTGCGTTACCATGTAAATATTGTTTATTTTCAATTTTGTTTATCCGTATGTTTAATAAATACGGCGGGGGGTTGTACGACCCCCGCTTCCAAAGAAATCCCTCTCATGTCACGTTAATGTTTGATAAAGGAAGGGTGAGGGTTTTAGGCAGTCCCAGGCCATAGAGAAAGGCGGGGCCAGCATCGGCCCCGCCACAAGTATGGAGGGCGCACTGGCCCCCACCCCCTCTCTGTGTCAGGGCGAGCCTGTCGCGATACAATGATGTGACAGGTGTGCCCCAGTGCTGATTGACCCCGGGTCTCCCTGTGACCCGGAAGTGATAGAATCACTTCCGGGTCACCAGTGAGCAAAGGCCAGGCCGGTTAGAACCGGCCTGGCATGTAAGGGGTTAAAAGGCCGTGGAGTGCAGGAGTCGGCCTCTTTGACTCTGTGCTCAACGGTCTGCCCCTTCAGCCTCTGGAGAGGCTGTAATTCTTTTTCCCCACCCACCATCCCCTGAAGCAGAGGATTGGTATTGTGATTTATGAAGGTTTTTTCAAAGGTTTGTTCCAAATGTAAAGGAGTACAGGTGTGTTGTACTAATATGCTTTGTTCCTTAGGCCTTTATCCTGTTTACAGGTCATCAATCGTCGTATTTTTTGCTATTCCTTGGTCAGGTGGTAAGGTCATGAGTGGTGAGCAGTAAATTTAGTGGGCAGCGCCATTCTTGAATGGGGTCGCCCAAGGGGAGGGACAAGTGGTCTCTCCTAGAACTCCAAGGGCAGTACAGTCTGTTGGCTAGATGGGTGCGGGGGAGCAGGGAGTCACACTTTCTCTAGGCTAGTTAGCTACCCCGCACGTGCACAATGTCGCCAGTAAACGGCGCAGAGATGCAAGGGCCCCCTTTAATGGAGTTAATAGAGCGTACGGGGGAAACCGGGGGGGGGGGGAAGTACCCTCACGTCAAAAGGGCCCTCTACACATGCGCACTCCGGCTGGAGGGCGTGGTTATTTGATAAAGATCTGACACCAGTTAGTGACCTTGCCGTAGGCCCAAATAGGATACGCAGAAAAGTAATTACTGTCTGATTATGGTTAATATGTTAGATTCGGATAGGAAATACCTTGTACTAGAATTATGTTAAGGTTCGTCATCTGATGCCTGTATTCATCAATTGTAATCAATGTCATGGAAAGTTTTCTGCCCAATCATGTAAATATTGTTTATTTTCAATTTTGTTTCTTTGTATGTTTAATAAATACGGCCGGGGGTTGAATGACCCAAGCTTCCAAAGAAATCCCTCTCATGTCACGTTAATGTTTGATAAAGGAAGGGTGGGGATTTTAGACAGTCCCAGGCCATACTACTACCACCTGAGGCGGACCTTAAGTTTGCTGCCCGGTGCAGGTAAGGGCGGGAGAGGGCGGTGTCAGACAGACGACGTGTTCCGAGGGGGTGTCTGGCTTCCGATTTGTAACGGGTAGCGGGGATGGTGGTAGTCGACAGACACAACTTGCTCACCTCCGCCGACCCCAAAAACAGAGTTCCGCCTGGGGTGGACCACCCCCCTACCTACACCACACTGGCCAAACCACACCGGCCAAGCACTTGTGCACATTTTTGTATGCATCCAGTCTACGTGCAAAGGGTATTTGCGGTTCTCAGCGCTCACAAATATGCTTCGTTAAGTTTACCATATGTGAAATAGGCCTGTTTTATAAACTGCAGCTACATTTTGGACCCATTTTTTGAAAAAATTAAAAATCTGGCTCCTTGCGTGAATTGTTGAAGAAAAGGACATAATAAGACGTTTGATACTAGCGAAGCACAAGGCAATTCTTTTGTGAACTTTGAGAATTTAAGAGGATTAATGCTGAGCTGCGAGGCTGAAGAGATTAAACCGGCTGCGTTTTTACTTTTACGATTTCACTATGTAAAACACTAACAAATGCAGTCTTTGCACAAAGGTCCTATCTACTTAGTTATGAAAGTATATTAAAATGTATAGTTGGGGAATGAAATTAATGGCAACAAAAGCAATTTTGCAATTAAGCATCCAATATTTTTTGGTAGAAAAGTCTGCACAGTTTTTTCCGTTATGTTTTGACAATATTTAACGAGGACCCTATTTTTCAGAACATGGCTACGGTAAGAGTAGCATTTCATATAAATGAACACTTCCCTAACCAAACCCTTTTTCTTTGTTTTCCAAATACAAGTCTTCTTTACTGTAAATACAAAAACTGACAGGTGTATGTGCTCTTCTCAAAGTTACTTTAAAGCAAAACATTTTGAGACTCTAACTGAAACAATGGTGGACTCAAGAGGACCAGTTACCACCTCCATTTGTTTGTGTAAATTCGCTTTGCACATAGAAATTGCAAGGTATTCACAAAAGGTGACCATGTACCCGTAAATACTTTTGCTTCAGTGTAATATTACCCCGTGATTGTGTAATATTAGGCATAAAAAAATCCCACTCGAGGGACTGTGATTGTTCCACGGGTGGTGTTTCCCTTGAAAGTTTAGAAACGCATACAACTCATATATTTGTGGGTATTTCCAAAATCCTCTCCCACCGCTTGCAACACTTGAAATGATCTGAGGCTCTTCCAACGCCCAAATGCTGCAGCGCACATCAGCACATCACGCAACAAGGAGATAAATAGGCAATAGGTAAGGCCTACACGAGGAAGCACGAACAGACGCTCCCAACCAACTCAGGCTAATTACAACTAAAGGCCCCAATCAAGTAACAGCAAAGGGCGGCAGGAGAGTCAGAGCAAAGGCTAATAGCCGAAAACAACAACCAATAGAGGGCAAGGCAAGAGCTGGAAGGGCAAGCACAAAAGCAAGTCCAGGCACATCAAAACAACGAAACCTATAAATAAAGGAAGGCAAGGCATCGTGTGCGGTGCAACAATTCACAACAAACGCGCCAAAAAGGAGAGCTGGTGGGAGAGTTGGCAACTAACCCGGCACACCAGGCGAACGAGACAAAGCAAACGCTGGAGGGAGCCAGGGCAAAAACAAAGACCCGGTGTATCAGAATACCAAGTCGCTTCCGCTACAACTGCGCAGTGCAAGCCGCAGAACTGACAAAAACGAGGCTGCTAGCTACTGCCAGGAAGGCAGGGGAATCACGCAGCCCGAGGAAACCACAGCCGCAGAAGATGGCAGACATGAAAAACGCAAACGACCCGAAGAAACTAAGGAAAGACAATCTGGAGTCCCCGGCTAAACTAAAGACAGAGATAGCGACACTAGATATTGTACTGAAAAGAATCAATGAAGTCAAGGATGTTGCAAGAGAGACTAAAAAGACAATAGACAACATGCAGCTGGAACTAACAGCAATCCGTGCTGACCAGCACAGCACAAACACCAGACTAGAAACGGCAGAAAGCAGAATAAGTGAAGTTGAAGAGGTAACAAGCAAAAATATCAAGATCACGGAAGAACACACAAGGATAACCAAATCGCTACAAAAGCAGCTAGCGGAGCAAGACGACAGAGCCAGAAGAGGCAACATCAGAATCCTGGGAGTCCCAGAAGGCCTGGAGGATAAGGACAAGTCCTGCGCAGCAATGCTAGAAGACATGATTCCTAAACTCACTAGCCTAAACTTTGAGAGGCAGTTTGAGGTCAACAAGGCATACAGGGTGCCGGCAGGGAAACCAGCCACCGGGAAACCGCCAAGAGCGATAATCTGCACCCCACTAAGAGCGGATCACACCGACGCGATCTTCGCCTTCGCCAGGAAGAATCAGAACCTCACATGGGCAAGCAGCAAGATTGTACTCACACAGGACTACTCGAAAACCACAGTAGAGGCAAGGAAAGGCTTCCTAGACATGAGAGAAGCTCTGCGAAAAAGGAACCTAAACTACTCCTTCACTGGCCCGACTCGCTTTAAAGTCACGGACAACTTCAGATCAATTGTTTTCGAGGACCCAGAGGAATTGAGAAGATACATAAGAGGACCGCCGACGGAGGAGATGGAGGCGAGAGACCAGAGCCAGGGCCAGAGCGCCCCGAAAAGAAGTGCGTCACCAAGCAATGAGAGTAAAACAGACTGAGGAAACCTCACAGCTCTTGCAGGAGAACCATGCACAGCGAGCCCAGAGAGAGGCACACAACCATAGAACGTGGACTAACCATCCCTGGCTAATGAAGTTAAACATCACCAACTACCTCAGTATGTTAACAACCAATGCCTACCTCAACATGTTACACTGACTTTTAAGGGACAAAGAGACTTAAAGGCTGGAAGCTAAAGGCCAAAGAACAGACGAGCAGACGAACACTGATCCAGGAGGCACGGAAGGAAATAAGAAACCAGCAAGCTACCTCAGGGAAGATGCGAAGCAAAGGAACTTTGTTGTCGCACACCCACTATGCAAGTAAGGGGGGGTGGGGGGAGGGCAGGGAGGAGGGCATGGAGGGGGGAGGGGGGTGCGAGGATAACACACATGGGCTGATACTACTCTTTTCTCTTTCTCTTTTTCTATCTTATCACATCTATCACCTATCCCTAGAGAGCGCACAGAGAAGGACTAAACACGACACCATGGTAGGCACACGATCAGAAGCTAACCAGACGAATGGCCAATCCAGGCAAAACGAAAGATGACACACAACTCAGACCACAACCTCACTACCGACATCAAGATAGTGTCTATGAACGTGAAGGGGCTCAACTACCCAGTAAAGAGAAGGAAGGTCCAGGACCATCTGGCCAAGCTTAAGAGCGACATCTATGTCCTGCAGGAGACAAGACTAGAGGAGGGAGACATAGACCGACTGAAGGCCAGATGGATAGGTCAAGTAATAGGGTCACCTGCAAAGAACAAGAAAAACGGGGTGATAACAATACTAAGCAAAAAGTCGAAACTTACACTAGCTAAGTCAAAAGGGGACACGGAGGGGAGATTACTAGTCACCAGCCTGCTAAGAGGAGAGGAATCCATACATGTGGCAAACATCTATGGCCCCAACACGGAGGATAAGACATTCTGGGAGCAGACTAGCAAGGAACTGGAGACACTGCCATTAGGAGAGATGCTAATAGTGGCCGGAGACATGAACCAGGTACTAGACCCAGCCATAGACAGGCACCCACAGAGACGCTGCCAGGGCACACAGAAGGGCAACACACTGCGGAACCTATGTACAAAAATAAGGCTCGGAGACCCATGGAGACTGCAAAACCCAGACCAGAGAGAGTACACCTTTTACTCAACCCCACACAACTCCTACAGTAGAATTGACTACATCCTCATATCAGACACGCACACGCATCTCATAGACCACACGGAAATAGGCCCAAGAGCCATCTCAGACCACTCACACATCTGCCTAACACTGACAGGGAAACACAACGAACGGCCAACGAGGAGATGGAGATTTGATGATGGCCTACTGAGAAACACAAACAGCAGCACTGAAATAGAACTAGCCATAAAGGATTATCTCTCAAACAATGACAAAACAGACACAGATAGGGAGACCCTATGGGACGCGCTCAAAGCCACGGTGAGAGGGACGATAATGAGCATCAAAGGTAGACAGAACAGGGAAAGAGGCAGGAAGATAACAGACCTGGAGAAAGAAATCAAGACACTAGAATCAGGACACATAGCTAACTTAGAGGACAGGAACACCCTCACGACCCTAACAAGGAAAAAATACGAACTGAACAAGATCCTGAGTGAGAGGGCAGGGACCTGGGTCAACAAATACAAAGCAATTAACCTATGCTCAGCCAATAGGGCAGGGAAGGCTCTGGCGTCATACCTCAAAGGTAAGCAGAGACAACACACTATAGCAGCGGTTAAAGACAGGGCAAACAAATCACATACGACGAATAAAGGGATACTTGACACCTTCAAAGACTTCTATGCGCAGCTATACAAGGGGGACGGAACACTAAGTGCAGATGGAGGGAAGGACCTGCTAGATCGCATCACGACACCAGAGCTGACGGAAACACAAAGAGAGAGGCTAGACACTGAAATAACAAGCGAGGAGATAGAAGCGGCAACCAAAAGCCTAAAGGATAACAAGGCCCCAGGCCCAGACGGCTTCACAGCCAAGTTCTACAAACACTTTATCGCCACACTAGGGCCAACAATGACATCGGTATTCACAAGCTGTGTACTCAAGGGGCGGATGACTCAGTCGATGGCAGAGGCCAACATCATAGTAAAGAAGGCAAGGACACACAATACCCCAAAAATTACAGGCCAATCTCACTCATAAATGTAGATTGTAAGATATACGCGAAGATACTAGCAACCAGACTCAACGCATACCTACCGTCCCTCATACATTGCGCGCAAGTGGGGTATCTGAAGAACAGGATGTCACACGATAACACAAGGCTACTCTGCCACATAATCAACCACGCAGCAAAAGGCAGCAACGCGGCGGTCATGATCGCCCTAGACGCCGAAAAGGCTTTCGACAGGGTATCATGGCGGTACCTAGACGAATGCATGAAAAAATTCGGCTTAGGCCACAACTTTAGGAAGATGGTAATGGCCCTATATAATGAACCCAAAGCGCGCGTAGTAGTGAACGGAGGCACGTCAGAACGCTTAAACCTCGAACGAGGAACACGGCAGGGATGCCCGCTCTCACCAGCCCTCTTCCTACTGGCCATAGAGCCCCTTCTGAGCATGATACGAGCGAACCCAGACATAAAAGGGATACCTATAGAGGGAGAGACCTTCAAATTAGCAGCATATGCTGACGACGTCCTCATCGTAACAGAGGACCCAGAAAGATCCATCGCGGCCCTAATGGATACAATAGATCAATACGCCCAGGCATCAGGATACAAATTGAACAGGGAAAAATCGGAGTGCAAACCACTAAATATCCACACAAACAAGACGATGCTGGGGTCCTCTGGACTGACCTGGCAACGGAAAGCCATCAAATACTTAGGCCTGCTCTTCGAGAGAGACCTGCACTCCACATTGAACCAGAACGAACAAGCCATACTAAACAAAATAAAGGAGAAACTAGAGGGGTGGTCTCCAAAATTTACTACATGGTGGGGGAGGATAGAAACTATCAAAATGATGGTCACCCCAATGGTCAACTACCTGCTAAGCATGCTACCAATAACTAATACAACAGACTTCCTCAAAAAACTAGACAAGCTAATCAACACATTCCTCTGGAGAGGGAAGAAACCCAGAATCAGCCTTCAAAAGCTCAGACTACCCAAGACACTAGGAGGCCTTAACCTAACTAACTTCCAGCTCTTCCAAACAGCGTGCATAGCAAAACAGGGCCTGGACTGGCTAACGCCAAAGAAGGACTACACCCCGGCCTGGCTCTCTCTGGAAAAGAGGATTCTAGGAGGGATGGAACCTATGGCCCTACTCACAGCAACAAAACACCCCGCAATAAAACAAAACCCAGTACTAAGGAACACAAGGCGAGCCCTGCTAAGAATAGATAAGCTACTAGACACCAGCATCAGGCAGACGCAACTAGAATCCCTCTGGCACAACCCTAAAATAAAATACAGGAACAACACACTAGACATGCCCACTTGGTACAGACACGGCATAACCACAGTAAGCCAGCTGCAGCATAAGGGGACCCAAGCTACCTTCGACACACTCAAGGAACAACACAAGCTGGAAAGCGCAGAGCTTTATAACTTCCTGAAGATAAGAGTAGCAATTACGAAGGCAAACTTAACTGATCGCACACCCTCAATACTGCAATATGCCACGAGCCTAAACATAACAGGACACCAAGTAGCACACATGTACAAAGCCCTGAGCCCCACTACCTCTAAACTCAATAACAGAACGACCGCTCATTGGGGAACAGTGGCAGGGACGGAACTAACTGACAAGGAGAACGCCGACCTCTGGGCGTCCACATCCAGAAGGAAGGTGACAACAACACTAGACCAGACAAAATTCTGGCTGCTACACAAGGCCTACTGGACCCCAGCCAGACTAGCGGCCATGGGTATTAGGGAGAACGACTCCTGCTGGAACTGCAACAATCAGAAAGGGGACCTAGCACACCTCCTTTTCCACTGCACCAAGGTTAGGAAATGTTGGGAATCGGTCAACACACTGGTAAACGATGTCACAGGGGCCGCCCTGGCACTTGACTTCCACCATCTAGCACTGGGATACACTGACCCCTCCATAAGATCCGAAACGGATAGAGACCTGATTGACCTCCTGCTCACAGCCGCGGTCAAGACGGTTTTAACAAACTGGAAAGACACAGCGAAAGCCACCTTCAAAGCCTGGTTTAACTGGGTCATTTTCCTGCGGGGGGCCGACAACATGACATCCAACAATCCACCGAGCGCAGGGAAGAAAAGCGAAATGTGGCGCTCGCTGGACAACTACCTGTCCTCACACAAGCCACCCTGAACGCCAGACAGACAACAGGGAAACAAGCCCCAAACAAGATAAGACACCACTGAATAGACCACTATGATTGCCTACTCTGCCAACTAGCCGGGCCTCTCTAATCTATGCTCTCTACTCTCTCTATTCTTCTTCTCTATACCTCTCTCTCCACGCCACCGGGGGAACAAAAGACAATTGGACAATTCAGCAGGGAGGAAGGGGGTTTGCCAAGAGGAACTGAAGAACTGAAGAAACAGTGAGAACAAAGTGGACAAATGGCGGCAAATCACTACCTAACGGTCCCCCCCCCCGAGGGCCCTCTTCCCTCCTTCCTTGTCTCAGTTATCTCCCATGTATATCCTGTATATCCTTTGTACCATGTAAATATAATTTTCAATAAAATTTTACTGAAATAAAAAAAAAAAAAAAAAATGATCTGAGATGTATGATTTACTCCTGATAGCAGGAGTAAATCCCTTCCCGGGGTGGAATGGCTTTTGTAACACCCCCCCAAATTGATAGAATGTCATTACAGGGGTCTTGCCACTGAGAAAAACAAGCACTGGCAAAGCCAATAGGTCACACCTTGGGTGGTGTTTACATTTTATGTTGATTTATGAAGAGGGCTGTTGTTGCCTGGCATGATGAGAATGATTGATTATGAATTGATCCATAGGACCCATTGTTAATTTTACCTTATAACCTTACCCTAGTTCTGAGAAATACTGCGTTATACCATGAGTTGTTAACACATATTCTGCAACAAACGTCTTTCTCTTCCCTTTCAATAATTTAGTTCTCATTCACAGTTAGTTGTCTCACAGCAGCCTTAGGGGTCTAATTAACATGGTAGGAGCCAGCAACATTCAACACCCTTATAAACGTCAAAACCCAGGCTGAAGAACTATTGAGGCTGTAAGTGTTGACAATAAGTTGTGACTTCATGAAAATCAGTATTATCGAGACTTGGAAGTTGCATGCTCGCTAAGTTTAGCCAAGGAAAGCACCTTCACTGCTTGATCTAAACAGGAGTGGCAGGGTACAGCTAGTAAAGGAGAAGAGTTGGCTTAACGGCTAGTGCGCTCGACCTCGGACCTGGAGAACTGGGTTTGAGTCTCGGTAACAACGCCAAAAACCTCCTGTGATTCTGGGCAAATCACTTACAGCCTGATTCATGTACGGGCCGTTTTGCGTGGCCCTGATAGCGAATCATAGCGACTCGCTATTGAGGACACGCAAAACGGCATTCATGTAGGAATTGCTAAATAAATAGCGATTCCTACATGTTCTCTATTTGCGAGTAGCGATTTGCTACTCGCAAAAAAAGGAATAACTCCCCATTCATTCCTATGGGCCAAAAGGCCCATAGGAATGAATGGGGAGTATCCCTTATTTGCGAGTAGCAATTTGCTACTCGCAAATCAGATAGCGATTTTAAGGGTGCCAGGGGTGTCCAAAGGACACCCTGTAGCACCCCTAAAATGCACATTTGAACAGGTGTTGCGCACACACATGTCCAAAGGACATGTGTGTGTGCAACATGCAAAAGAAAAAAATGCACTAAAGTGCTTTTTACACAATTAACGCAATTTACCACCAAGTCAGACCTGGTGGTAAATTGAGACCAAATATAGCGATTTCGCTATTTCTATTTGGTTGTTGAATTGCATTTAAGGAATCTCTATTAGAGATTCCTTAAATCCAATTCCTCGCAAATATGCGAATTCTTGAATAGCGATTTTTGCATTTGGGATAATGAATACCAAATGCAAAAATCGCACTCGCAAAGGGCCAGATTCTCAGAATCTGGCCCTTTGCGAGTGCAATTTAGCTTCATGAATCAGGCTGTTAATCTCCCTGTGCCTAAAAATGAATGGGTGTCCACATGTAACGTAACTGGTGCTATGTAAAGCGCTCTGATACCCGATTCGGTTCGGGTCTAATTCGCGCTATATAAAACACTGCAAAAAAACCCCGAAAAAACAAAAACATGCTTTCCCAGGACTGCTTTGGGCCTGTGTTCATCATACCACCACTCACTATTTTTTCAATTAGACAGGCACGTTTATAAAAGATAGGCTACTACAGCTGAGCGATTACCCTGGTTGCATTGCTAGACTAGTCACGCTTTTTTGACACGATTGTGTAATTCTGTCCCCCTGCCTCTGATCTGTGCTGAAGGCCTGCCGCATATGTCATGTTTGAATTTCTCCTCAGAGTGACTTCCCCCCAGAGACATTAACAAAGCAAAGAACTCTTCGGTGAAGGGTACATTGTTGCAGACTGTCATATTAACACCAATGTGCAGCAGTGCAATGTTTATGCCACATTTTCTTTCCAGCAGGTGTTATGCTGTAAGAGCACTGGGTACACTGGTAATGGGAAACTGCTCACAAAAAACAGCATGCATGCAGAATACAGAGTGCAGATGCAACCGCTCTTCAATACTATCTGAAACTTGCTCATACTGAGAAAAACGATGTTCAAATATTTACACCATAATTAACAAACGGCGTGACGGGAGCACAGAAAATGCTTGGCTGGCCAATAGGCACACAGAGAAACGAGCAAGTGGATTAACATGTACCCGACTGCCAAACACAGCTGCTGTCGGCCGGGCAGCAGAGCATATCGAGCGAGCACACCGACCTACACCCAGTCGTGCCTTCTCCCAGAGGTGGCCACAGTGAGATCACATTTCAGCTGGGGGTGGAAGGGGTGGGCATCTGGAGAATGACACCCAGAGCCTCATTCCACAGAAAGCCAATCATAAGCTTTAGGCATACAGATCCAGGCTGCCGCAGGTCGATGCCTTCTCAGTCATAGCGATTTCACCTGCACAGCTATTTTCACTTGAAAAAAAGTGTTTTATCCACAGTGATTCGAAACTTATTTTGTTTATACAGAGTAAAAGCAACGCTTCCTAAATAACATGATTTGTGCTGACAGTGATGTAGATCATATTACAAATTCTGTGCAACATAGTAAACTAAAAAAAAAACAAGCAGCTTCGGGGCAGGGAGGTAGCGATGTGAGAGGAGGTGGAAGTGAGAGGCAAGCACTGATATGGGAGGGAGTAAGCAACAATGAAGGCGAAGCAAAAAAGAGCTACTTGAATCCGACTAGGATCAGCAGCAGGAAAGTGAATTACTCAGTACTTGGTCCTTGCTCCAGTGACAAGACAAACATGCAAACAAGAAGTTAAGCATGTACACAGTGACCAATGAAAAGCAAGGACATGAGAGGGACAATGATGTTAATTAATAGTAAGCAGAGGGCGGGCTGCAAGCCCTATATTGTACACAATATCTCTATCAAGAGAGAGGACATGCACTAGCATGCGCTGTCACAGGTGAGACCTAAAAATGGGCCATTTCACAAAATGGCATGGCATTTCAGTTTGTGCATAGGGAAACTGTCGGAACTTGTAAATCTGCACCTGTGTAGACTCTGAAGACGTTAAGGGCGAAGGTTCTATACAACTGTGAAAAATCATCATGGGTTGGATACCCCAGTGTCATAAAAATACTCACGATATTAGGTAACCTTTCCAGGGGAGTCACTGTAGAACACTTAAAGGTCAAGTATTTCCATCACTAAACTCACATCGAAGTTTCTTTGAAGAAACTTCGGAGTACATGTGCATTTTAGGTGTATTTTCTGAGTGAGCAGAGCAAGGGATTTCTCAACATGTTTATGTGTATGGGAATAAAAAATGGGGAAGCGTGTTTATATTAATGGATTTTTCACCTTTTGCTAAATCTCAGATTTGCCTGGCTATAGAAAACACGTGGGAGTATGGTTAGAGGTAACAGACATATGCTTATGAGTCTGTGTTTTTTTGTAGATTTCTTTGTCCACTTCAGGACATTTTTGTAGATCCAAAAAACACAAGTGAACCTGGGCTGACCACTCCTAAACATGTACATTGGTATTAGAGCGGATCCATATTTGAGGAGCAGGATTGATACCTTCTTACTGGCTGATTTTCTTAGTGTGTTTACTCATGTAAGGGAATCTTCAGAAAGATCTTCAAGTTCTACTCTTTCAACAACACTTCCAACAATGGTTGGACATAAGATGGTCGACACGGACCTTATGTTGGCGAAATTTGAAATGAAATTTTGATATGATCATTATTTAATTGACCCATGTCCTACTATATATGCATGTGAACCAGCACGTAACTTGTCAAAAACATAAGCGCCAGGGCCTGACATAATTCTCAAGAGGCCACTCCAGCTTGACCACCCACTATTCTTGCCAGTGCTGCGAAATGCCTGTACCAACGCTACCTATTAACCATCACACTACTACATGTGAGAAGGTTGACTATTTTAGGTCGTGAAAAGCTATAACAAAGGCTTGAGCCCTTCTGCATTATTATTTTTACATTATACTTACATTGTTAAACATTCCGCTAATGTGCTTTCACAGAAACAAGGCACACATCACCACCATGTGGTGGACTGTGATAATAATGTGTGTTAAGAAATACCTGCCATGTCGAGCACCGGCAAACACGAGCACAAATTAAGCCCTTTCTATGTTAATTACCCCTTAAGCTTTTTATTCAGCAATGTATTTGGCGATTAAGCTTTGAACTCGTTGAGTCTTCCCTACTGTTTTATTCGGCTCCTGTGTATTAACAGTGATAACTTTTCTGATTTCCAACCTCTTTCTCTAAAAGATGTTGCATATTTGCCTTATAGCTTCCCATATGTACCTGTGTGTACTATTGCTCCAATTAAAATGTTCTGCTACCCGTGTGGGTGTTGTTCTCACTATTTGAGACTGCAAATGAATAATTGATGTACTATCAATCAATAAGGTCCACCTCACGTAGAGTTAGTGTGTATCCTGATGTTAGTGGAATACACAATGCATGTTAAAATACCCCTCACACACCAAAAGGGCCCTTGGTGTCATGCTTCATCATCGGGGTCTTCCCGTCCCGCTGCGGGACGGGGCAGTGCTGCGACAAGCGACTACGCTGGAGCACCTTTAAATGTGGGTGCTATGTGAGTGAATAGGAGTGAGTGTCAGTAGGGTCAGGGGTGATACACAGAGGTGATGTTAAAAAATACCTGTCCTTGTGGTAGAAAAAACTTTTTAATAGGCACCGGCTGGTATTGTTAAAAAATGTGATTCGGAGAGATAAAGCAAGTTAATGGGCTTACTCTCCTGTGTGGGTCAACATGTTTCGGGGCGCAGTGCCCCTTCGTCAGGACCGGGGTCAGATCCCCCTGTCACTCACTAGTGTCTCACCACAGTAAAAAGATATATACTAGGGTGTATGTACAGATAAGTGTGAAGTTTACTTGTCTTATCAATGTGTATAGATATATATTTTATATTAATACAGTTTCTAACACTATCAGAATTCCTGATGTAGTATGCCTGAAAGACAAGAGCAGGTGGTTATTAATGCGCAGATCCCATTGCGCTTGACTCTAAGTCACCTGTGAGGGAAAAAGAGACAAACAAACACATATATATAGTGTAGTGCTGGGATCTTGGATAGATTGAGAAATGCTCAATTGTGAAACAGCGAAGTGCTGTAAAAACATACAGAAAAACACACATATACATAGAGCACACTGTAGTTAGTTAGCCTGAAATGTAACGTATTCATTTCTAAATACATACTTATGGAGGAAGGAGTCAGTGCCCCATGAGCCAGCTCTAGACAAAGGGTATTTTGAGGGTCCAACTGCAGGTGGGAAAAGAAAGGTAGACAACAGGAAAAGAGATGTTTTCTTCTTCCTGTATTTCACTTTGGCAGCCCTGACGTTAATAACTAAGTTTGATGGCAAGGTTCTTAAACTGTCCTCCTTAGTCGGCTATGCCGTACTTACTCAACCCCCAGCACGTCGGTGCTTCCTCCTTCGTCTGCGGCTTCTGTGTTTGTGAGGGGAAGGAGTTTTGGCGGGTATTTATATGGTAGGGTTAATTGTGAGTAATAGATTAATTGGTTAATCGCCTCGTACTCGAGATAGGAGTGCCACTGGAAAGGAGACCTTAACTATCGTTACTGTGGCGGCCATTGTTGACTTGCTACTGTTTCCTATATATATTCGGGTTGGAGACCTTCTGCTTGTACATAAAAAGGCCCCCGGTAGATGATGATTCAATAGTTTTATAGGACATAATTTTAGAGCCAACAGGTATTCGTCCCTTTCAATCCGGCATCCGAAACGATGTGCGCATGCGCAATGGCGTCGCCACGCCACTTCAGTGAGTGATAGCCTCATCGCGCATGCACGTGTCCGTGTTACACCTGATACACCGGCGGCTCTGAACTGGAGTCGATGCATGAGCGTCCCTATGAACCCGGTATCCGAAATGTTGTGCGCGTGCGCAATAGCATCACTACGCTTCTACAGTGAGGGGTAGCCTCATCGCGCATGCGTGTGTCCATGTTGCTCCTAATACACCGGCGGCTCTGAACTGGAGACGACGCATCAGCCATGTGGTTATGTCAGGTCCTACGATGTATGGCACACGAGGGATCTGTGATAGTTAATACACATGAATGCATGTGCTTATTGTGGTATTAATACTTAGGTCAATGATAGGGCCATTGTTGACGGCTCAGAAAAAATGTGTCAGACATTGGACGCAGTATCAAAGGTGCTAATGGGAGCGATTAGATCCTGAGTTGGGACCAGGGGATCTCATCATTAAGGCCAGTCTGGTGTGTGCCCAGCCGGTACACCCAGCGTTGCTCTCTTGATAGATGGTCCTTGTCGTTTTTGAAAACCTCAATAACTGTCCATTTCAAATCATGGATACTGTGTCCCATTGTCACATAGTGTGAAGCCATTCTTGTCGTTGTTTTATTGCAGCGTACATTGCTGCGATGCTCACCCATACGAATTTTCACTGGTCTTGTGGTCATGCCTACGTATTCTTTTTTGCAAGGGCAGGTGATCAGATAAACCACGTTGCGGCTATTAAAGTTGGTGAAAGAGCGCTGCTCCCATGTAGTTTGGTTGGAGAAGGCAATACTGTGGCTTTTTTGTGTATATTGACAGGACACACATGAGCCACATGGGTGGTGACCACTAACCGCTGTGAGTTTTGGAGGTTCTTTGTTAGGTGTGTTTTTTGGTCTTGTGTGGACCAACAGATCTTTCAGATTTTTCCCTCTTCTATGTGAGAACATGGGTTTAGGAAAGTTAAGTTTTCCACAGTTGAGCATTCTCCAATGTTTGTTCACAATTTTTGTGATGCGATTGGAGTTGGTATTATACGTTGTTACGCAAATTGGACGTGGATCTGGTTCTTTGATCACGGTTTCTTCTAGCAGTGCCTCCCTGTTGTTATTACGGGCTCGTTTGAGGCCTTTGTTAACAATGGTTTTCGGGTAGTTCCTGTTCAATAGTTTGCACTCTAGATCCCCCGCTTGTGTTTTAAAATCCTGATGTTGCTGCAATTGCGCCGGAGACGGAGGAATTGTCCATACGGTAGATTGTCGCGTAGGTGTCGCGGGTGGAAGCTGCTGTAAAGTAACAGGCTGTTCTTAGCCGTAGGTTTGAAATGAGTGCATGTTACTAGTTTCCCATCAATGGGGTAGATGTTCAAATCGAGAAACACAAGGTTCTCTTTGGAAACTGTGTGGGTGAATTTAAGGAACTGGTCCTGTTGATTCAGCCATGCCATGAAATGGTTGACTGAGTCACGGTCGCCCCTCCAGATGACTAGTATGTCGTCAATGTACCTTTTCCATGTTAATACATGGTTCCTGTAGGGATTCTGGTTGTTGAGGATCCTAGTTGCCTCCAGGTGGTGCACGTATAAACCTGCCAGACTGGGGGCACAAGTGCTCCCCATGCTCGTGCCGTGTTTCTGTAGATAGAACGTATCTTCGTACTGGAAGAAGCTTTTCTTTAGAGACAGGGAGATGCATTCAAGTACCACCTATCTCGGTGTGTGGTATTTCCACGGTGTAGAGAAGAGGACTTCCTCTATTATTTCCAAAGTCTCTCTGTGGGGAAGGCTCGTGTAGAGGCTCTCCACATCTAAGCCCAGAAGGAGGTCTTGTTCTGGGTCGAAAGGTACCTCATTAATCAATTGAAGGACAGCTTTGGTGTCCCTCAGGTAGGTATTGGTCGCTTGCACTATAGGTCTGAGGACTGCGTCGGTGAATTTAGACAAAGGTTCTAAGATTGACTCATTGCCGGATACTATAGGGTGACCTGGTGGATAAGGGGCGTCCTTATGAATCTTTGGTATAGTGTAAAAATAGTGTGTTTTGGGGTTGTCCTGAATTAGGAAGTCACTCTCTTTCTTGGTGAGCCAATCATGTGCTCTGGCTTCCTCGATCATTATCAGAATGCAGATCCTGACCTCTTCAGTTGGATCCTCTCTGAGTACTTGGTAGTTGCGTCTATCTTCCAATAGTTTTCTACATTCTCTATCGTAATCAGTGTAGGTCTGTATGACCGTGGGCCCGCCCTTGTCGGCTGGTTTAATCACGATATCCTGATTATTGGCAAGTTCTTGGAGTGCAACTCTTTCCAATCTGGAGGTGTTCTGGTAAGTATCCCTTGCATCGGTGGGCAATTTCTCTAGATCCTCCATAACGGCTTTCTCAAATGCCAGAAGTTCGACAGGTATTGTAGAGTCTAGAGGAGTAAAGGTTGACTTTTTCTTTAACCCTGTGTCTGATTGGTCAGTGCTCTCATTGGCAGAGTCCTGGAAAAAGGCTCTTAGCTTCAATTTCCGCATAAACTCTTTTATTTCCTGACAAACTTTAAATTTGTCCATCTTATTGGTCGGGACAAAGCCCAGCCCCTTAGACAAAACGTTCTCTTGGGCCTCTGTTAATTGGTGATCTGACAGGTTCACCACTAGGTTCCCCGGCTGGTTGATGCTGTTTGGCTCCGGGTTGACACCCCCGGGGGGACCTCTGGTTGTTGGTTCCAGTGGACCTGCGTGCCTTTTCGATTTCTTCCCCTTCGGGGGCCTCGGCACTGGCCTAAAAAAGGCAGTGGGCCGTAATAGTTGAATGGAGGCGCTTGTTGGTTCCAAGGTTGGAATTGATTGCCCATAAAGGGTCGCGCCGGTGGGTATTGCATATAGCCTGGTGGTCCCTGGTAGGGTGCCCAACCTCTACCGCTTTGTGGATACTGTCCTCTGAAGGATGGTGTCGCTCCCTTTGCACCTTGGTTACTGATCCTACTTGAACCAGAACTGTTCGAGCTAGTATCAGAAAAGTTAGTGTCCTGATCGCTGTTCTGATTCTTGGACACATGATCTTTTTTGATATAGGGATATATGTGTTCATGTGTGAACTCTTCTGTGTCTTTTTTATGTTTCTTATATTTACTTTTCAAAATCGTAAAAATGTCTTTCAGGCATACTACATCAGGAATTCTGATAGTGTTAGAAACTGTGTTAATATAAAATATATATCTATACACATTGATAAGACAAGTAAACTTCACACTTATCTGTACATACACCCTAGTATATATCTTTTTACTGTGGTGAGACACTAGTGAGTGACATGGGGATCTGACCCCGGTCCTGAAGAAGGGGCACTGCGCCCCGAAACATGTTGACCCACACAGGAGAGTAAGCCCATTAACTTGCTTTATCTCTCCGAATCACATTTTTTAACAATACCAGCCAGTGCCTATTAAAAAGTTTTTTCTACCACAAGGCCAGGTATTTTTTAACATCACCTCTGTGTATCACCCCTGACCCTACTGACACTCACGCCTATTCACTCATATAGCACCCACATTTAAAGGTGCTCCAGCGTAGTCGCTTGTCGCAGCACTGCCCCGTCCCGCAGCAGGACGGGAAGACCCCGATGATGAAGCATGACACCAAGGGCCCTTTTGGTGTGTGAGGGGTATTTTAACATGCATTGTGTATTCCACTAACATCAGGATACACACTAACTCTACGTGAGGTGGACCTTATTGATTGATTGTACTTCTAAAAGAGGAGGACGTGCCCACCTTGGTGCCACCCAGCACCACCTCTTCACTCCCCCTTTTGATTTTTCCTACTAATTGATGTACTAGACAGTGAGCTGAGTTTTTATAGGTGCATGGTCAAAACATGTCATCAGGTGTTTCGATATCAGTTTATGATCTTTTTATTTGAAATATTTAAATAAAATTGATGCTAGTTTTTGGAAATCCTGTTTGAGAGCTCGGGGACCTGGGACCACAGATCTCCGCCAGCACTTTACAATTATGTAGGGTGCTGAGTCACGTTTCAGTCATCCCTGGCCACCATCCACAAGGCCCGGACTCCCCTGTTACCCATTTTATAAGTCCCAGTGTGTCCCAGCAGCCATTTATGGTGCGGGAGTTTGTAGCTACTCAAACAGTCTTCCATTGCAACTTGAGAAAAATTACCTATGCAGAAGATTGTTGTGCCAGCCACCTACTAGCTCGCACTTCATTTGTCATGAAGAGCTCGGTGAGGCCTGTCTGAAAGACCTTATTGAATTGATCCCCATATTACTATGGCTCTCAATATGGGTCAATCCCAAGGCAAGTCTGAACAGGGCCCTTATTAAGGATTGTTTATTGCAAGGTAAGGAAACAGCTATCCCGTGGGTTGCTTATGTTAGCTCATTATTGAAAGATCTTGGCCGCCTGGAGTTATACCATTAACCAACCCTTAGTCCTAAAGAGGATAAGGTAATGAAATCAATTTTTTGAAGAAAATACAAAAGTATTGAATGTTGCAAAATCACAGTGCCATATTGTTTGACCTGGCTTTTCCAGCAGGCTTATCCCCAGACTTTTTGCATTTTGGCCTCCTGTTGTTTACCCTGTTTTATGTTGGTTTGAGGACTCTGGGCACTTTACCACTGCTTGTGCATATGCTGAAGTGCATATGCTCTCTGTGTAAATTGTTATTGTGGATTGGTGTTTCCATGATTGGCTTATTTGACTTACTATTAAGTCCCTAGTACCGTGCAGTGTGTGTGCCCTGGGCCTGTAAGTCAAATGTTGCTAGTGGGCCTGCAGCACTGATTGTGCCACCCACACAAGCAGCCTTTCAAATGGTTCTCTGACCTGCCACCGCAGTGTCTGTACGCAGTCTCTACTGCCATGTCGCCAGGCCCTAACCTTCCTTTTTAATTACTTGTGAGTCACCCCTAAGGTAGGCCCAAGGTACTCCCTTGGGTAGGGTGCAGTGTATGTGAAATGCAGGACATGTAATAGTGTGTGTGACATGTCCTGATAGTAAAATACAGTGTATTTAATTTTTCACTATTGAAAGGCTGTCTGTGATAGAATGGGAGTTTATCTGTAACATCTTATAAATATAACTTCCCATTGGGAACAAAGAGAAATTGAGCATAACTAGTGGGGCCCAGACCCAAGAACTTTAGAATATTTCTGGACTCAAGAGGAACCTCTGCCAAGGAGAAGTGCTGGGAAAGCTGAAGGGGAAGTACTGCCCCTTTGCTGTGTGCTGTCTGGGGTGGGCCTGCAGTGGCTATTTCTTCCAAGGAGAGGACCAAGACTTTGCTGTGTATCCTGCTTGAAGAAGATCTCCAAGGGCTTATAGAAGAGCTTGCCTCCTGTTCTGAAATCTCAGGGACACAAAGACTTCACCAACAGCTCCTCTGAACTTCTTGCTGGGAGTTCTGACCTGCCAAGAGGAGTCTGTTCCTTTGTTGGGCCACTGGAGGTTGTTCCTGCTCCTGGGAGCTGGGAAAAGAGAAGCAACTAAAGAAGCGTGACACATCCGCGTCTGTTTCTGATGCAACACCGCCGTGCAGTAAGAATTTCCACGCATCGCCACCGTGTCATTGAAGAAACCAACGCTGCACCTGCCCGCTGCTGGAGATATTGCAGCTGCAGTCTTGTGTACCGATCTCCGAAGTCCGAGATCACCGCAGCAACGCTGATGCAGGCCCTGCTGCACGACTACAAGAACTGACGCATCATGGGACCGCTGCCAGAGATGTCAATGCTCTCCGTTGCTGCCACTGCATTGAGAACTAATGCCTCAGTAAGAAACCGATGCATCACCTCCTCACACAGTATGAAACTGACGCATCAACTCCTCTTCAGTAAAAAAACAACTCATCACCTCCCCTGTGTGGCAGTAAGGAACCACCACGTCACCTCCCCCTGGAGCAAGGAACTGATGCATCACCTACTGTGTGCGTAAGGAACCAACGTATCACCTTCCCTGCGGCTGTTTTTGTTTATGATTTTGACTTATCCAAGGTATTTTCTATTGAAAGGGGTCGCATCTATAGTTTGCTATGGACAGATCTGTTTTTATCTTTTAAAAGTCATATCTTTATACCTATATGTTGGATTTTTGTAGATATAAGGGGCTCCTTTGCTTTGCCATGTTGACCTTGATATATGTGGGCACGTTTGCATAACGATTCTTATAGTCAGTCACAGTGTTGATTCCCACAGCAGGACAATTCCAGATTGTGACTCCTTGAAGTAACATAGCGGCCCTTACTCAGAGGCAACCAGCCAATCTTTAAATGAAATACAATCAGCTAATAATTCGTAATAAATCCATACAGCTGGGCACCTGAGGTTAAGGTAGCCATGCTTCATTATTATATACTGTTTTGACTAGCAGTAATGAAGCACTTCATATTGCATCACTTTTTCTGACAGCCCCTCGAGGCACCTTCAGATGTAAAGGATCTATAGCCCAAGTCATCAATTAAATCACATTTAGTGCATTGCTAGGACAATTGAGCTTTTGTAAATTCAGTGCATAGCTTTTAGAAGGAAGTGTGTTAAATATGCCATCTTATTGTGTTAAGCATAACTTGCCCCTGCTGCTAATTCCTAGGGCCTGTCACTAATAATCTGTTTCTGACTGTATTACTATGTTATAGCGCCATTGACTTAAATTGAAGCGCTTTTCATTGTCTGTGCGTTAAAAAGCTTTGGAATGTGTCCATAAATGTTTCTTAAGTCAAACCTGTATTCCTGAATCAGATGCAAATCCATCATGCATTATTTGCAGAGCACTTGTATTTGTAGAGAGCTTCAACTTCCTTTCAAGGCTCCAAAGCATGTTTTTCGAGGGAAACGGCCACTACAACGCGGCCGTTTCCACGAAAACCTTTACCACGCATGCATTACAACGCATGCGTGGTAACAACGAGAGGCTTTACCACGCATATCTTTACTACGTAATACGTAGTAAAGGTATGTGTGGTAAATGAAAAAAAAAGGGGGGGTTTGGGGGGGTCTCCCCCAAAAATGAAAAAACGAGGGAGAAAAAAAGGCCCCCCCCCAAAAAAGAACTAACCTGAAGTGACGAACATCAAGCAATCAGCGTCGTTAAAGAGGAAACGGAATTAAACTTCCGCTTCCTCTTTAGGACGTACGGCCGACGTAACCAAGAAGATGGACGTAACAAGGAAGTTGGACAGGAGACGAGTTAAAAAGGTAAGGGGAAATGAATTAAAAAAATAAATAAAAATAAGGGTTAATGGCAGGGGTAATTAAAAGGAGTAGAGGCTACGGACGTGAAAGGGGACAGGTGTAACCTTTAATAAGAATATGCCCTCACCATGCATAAATTAACAACGAAAAACGTTGTTAATCTATGCGTGGTAAATAAATATTAGTGGTAGAGGTTATGCGTAGAAAACGAATTCCATTGTAACGCATGCCTGGTAAAGGCATGCGTGGCAACTGAATTCGTTGTAACGACATATAACCGTTTTTCGAGGTTGGATAGGAGTTTAGCCTGTCTGTTGTGCATAGTTGGTAGAGATTAGGTTATACCGTGAGACCTGTGCAGGACGCAATGGGGTGTCGTGTGCAAGGTGTGTGGGTGGAGAGTTGTTTCAGTTACTCAGTGGTGAACTTGGGCATGTGCTTGGGCATGAATCAGGGGTGCAGAGAGGTGCGGGACATATAAGAGACCCGCTTTCAGATTGTAACTGCTTTGTAAAGTCATACCTGAACCACAGGTCGTCACATAACATTTCAAAACCAGTTTACCAATGATTAAAGGACTGTTTTATTTCTTCCCGAATGTTTGGTCGTTTTCACACACTTGTAACGCTTAAATAATACTTGTAACACTTTCACAACATGAGCATCGGGTGTGATTGTTCATTAGGCAGTCATGAATCATGGTGTTTATGTTGAATGCTTGAGGCATCAGGAATCCTCTAGCCTGTGGCCTGCCTCTTGAACATACATGCATGGGATGGGCGACGTTGGTGTCTCGCTTTTTATTTGTTAAACTCGGCGGTCCAATTCTGCCTTTCATGCTTACAGTGCCGTAAAGTAAGTTCCAGTGATCTGAATAATGATGTGATTAATGTGGTAAAATGTCATTAAGTTTTTGGTGTGAACCAAAATATATATTTGGTCAATATTTCTTTACTATGACTCATTACATGGAGATTTCACCATTTTGTGAGATTCCTATGAGTTAAGGGAGTTGTTCTTTTCTACCTCAGTGTATGTTTGGTCGTGAGGCCATGTTTAGCCTTTGTAGGAATCTCAGTATCTCAGTTGAAGAATGAGGGTGAACTCTCCCCTCGACCCACCCTATGACCTCCTCAGAAGCTTTGAATGTGTGCTACCCTACACAATAGGGATTGGTTTTGTCAAAGTATGCATATATGTATTTGCATGTATTTGTGATTATAGTGTTAACCTAGCTAGATAGCAATGAAGCACTGAAGAGTAGGTGTGAGGCTCAGGCTATGATTCAGGGTCGTTACCAAAGCAAGAATTATTTAATTACTACTGAGTGGACATGCAGTACTCTTTGAAGATATGGGTATTGAAGTTTTTTCTGAAGGGCTGAGAGTTAGAAGTCCTTCTGATGTTCCTGATCCTGGGGAAATAGATGGAAAGGCCTGCCTTCTGATCTGTTCTTTCTTCTGTTTGTTCATCTCTAATTTGTGTTTTGAGCAAGACATTACCTCCAACTAGATGTGAGAAAGGAATAAGGCAAATGCTTTCATCCTAAAGTCTGTTCTCGTTAGCCAAAGTTTGTTTAGAAGGGAGAGCAGATATGGTGTTGTCTTGGTTTTCTATGTGTTATCCATGAAGGAGTAGTCTGTGTGGAGGGTAAATTCAAATGATTTTGCATTGGTTGTTAGCTGGGGGGTGACACCATTTAGGTCATGTTAGATAGCCAAGCTTGAATCTGTGGTTGCTTGCTGTTGTAGGTGAACAGGACTGTTAGAGGGGTCAGCCTTAAGGTGGTCTTCCCCCAATCTTTTTGCCTGCGTATTTCCTCTTTTTGCTGAATCTTTTTGTTGGCCTTGTAATTCTGAGCTCTTTACCCCTGCTGACCAGTGCTAAAGTGCATTGGCTTCTCCCCAAACATGGAAACATTGGCTTGTACACAATTATCATATTTAGTTTACTTGTGAATCCCTTGTAAAGTGCTATACCATATACCCAGGGCCCGTTAATTAAATGCTACTAGTGGACCTGCAGCACTGATTGTGCCTCCCACACAAGTAGCCTTTCAAACCTGTCTCAGGCCTGTCACCTCAGAGCCTGTGTGTGCAGTTTGACTGCCACTTCAACTTAGCATTTAAAGCCATTTGCCAAGCATTAAGCTTCCCTTTTATTACACATGCCACCCCTAAGGAAGGCCTTAGGTATCCCAAAGGGTAGGGTGCCGTGTAAGTAAATGGTAGGAAATGTACTTTTAAGTTTTCCATGCCATGTCTTGGTAGTGACAAACAGCTAAATTAATAGTTAAATTCATTGTTCACTACTGTGAGGCCTACTCCTCTCATAGGTTAACAATGGGATTTTCTTAATAGGATTTTATGTTTTAATTCCTGATAAGAAAGGAGTACCTTTGTCATGTTTGATATCTTTGGAATTGTAATGCTGAAGCTCCTTTATTGGTTAAGTTCGATTTAACATTACTATTTCAGAAATGCCACTTTCAGAAAGTGGATATTGCTCTGCTCTTACAGCTCTGTGTGCCTGCAGCTTGTCTCCAATACACATCTGGGGTGGGTGACAGCTACACTATATGCATTCCATCTAGAAAGGCACAAACACAGGAAGATTAGGTGTGCCTGAGTGCTCCTCAGAATTCTAATGGCTCTTCCTGAGCAGGAAGGGAGGGAGGGGGTGACACTTACACCTGACTAGACAGTGCTCTGTCTCCACTCAAAGGGCTGATTACCCTCTACTGATAGTCTAGAACCAGGACGGAGAAGAAAGGGCTTATATGCACTTCAAAGACCCTTCTAGTTTGAAGTCACCCCCACTTCAAAGCCACAGCTGGGTAAGTCCTGGGGCTCTGACCCCACCAAATCAGACACTTCTGGACCTGTAACCGAACCCTATCAGAAGAACTGCTGTGCTGCATCAAGAACTGACACTCTGCTGAATTGCTTATCTGGAAGTCTGGAAGACCTGCTGTTGTGCTGTGCTGCCCTGCTACCTGCTGCTCTCTGACCCTGTAGAGGGAGAGCCGGACTCTGCCTTGTGACCAAGGTGATCTTCTGTTGCTTGAAAGTCAGGGCTATCAAAGTCTCTACACATGCTCCTGAGCCTGGTTCACTGGAAGTCGACCCAGATACTTGCACCAGATAAAGTGATGTGTCTCCAGTCTACTTGGAGCAGAAACAGCGCATCAACCCTGTTGCAGAAGTAGAATCGGTGTATTACTCTGAACCAACACATCACCTTGAGAGCCCAATACATCGAAACCACGCATGGCCACTTTAGCAGTGTGGAGAGAGTGATGCATCTCCTTGACTGCGTGGAGAAACCCGGCACATCGTACTTCGGAAACAGCGCGTCTCAGCTTGGTGCTTCGTCTTCAGAAACAACACATCACCACCAATGCATGGAGAAAATTGACACATCCTGTGATGGCGTGCTCATCATAGATGCTTTGGTTGTGTGCGCCAACTACTCTCCCTGTTGCAACCAGAATCAAGGTACTCTGTTCCGCAGGCATGCATGGCTCCCATGTCCAGCCAGTGTTTCATGGTGGCTGGCTTGAACTATTGACTTTTCCCCGGTGCAGCAGGACCATATAACCCTCCACAGGAGCTTATTATTTATAGATGCTAGAAGCGCTTTTATTCTTTACAAATTCATAACTTACCTTCTACTTATTGGATTTGCATTATTTTGGTCTTGATTTATTCATAACATTATTGTCTATTTATTTTAAACCAGTGTGGGTTCTTTTTGTGTTGTTTTCATTAAATTACTGTGTGTTGTGTTGCACATATACTTTACACATTGTCTCTTTAGATAAGCCTGCCTCCTCTGTGCCAAGCTACCAGAGGGTGGTCCTTACTTGGACAGGGTGCATACCTCTGCCAACTAGAGACCCCATCCTAACATTGGTGATCAGCTGTGCACATAGGACTTGTGGTTGTGCAATACCATATAGTAACTCCTTGTTCATTACTACCATACACTAAAGATCAATTTGAACCCTTGCCAAAGCATGTCTCTCTCTGGAGAAACAGCACCTGCACCTGCAGTAATTGATTGTGAGCAGGCCAAGTTATAGTCCTACTCTGTGGCCCAGCTTAAGGATTTTCACAAGCGGTTTCAAGTGTTTATTAAAGGTTTCATTTGGATTGTGGAGCTGAAGAAGGCTTTGATAACCTGGGCAGAGGAGGAGGAGAAGGAGGGGGATCAAAGAATTGAAGAGGATGAGCTGATCTTGGAGTCTTATGTGGAACTAGAACTGCTTGTAGAGGGGACCCACAACTTGCTGGAAGCTGTAGAGGTTCCCAGAGCAGGGAGCTGTGTCTCCTGAAAGAACCTGTCACCAGAGGAGATGGCAGACAGGAGGGAGGAAAGAAAGCTTAAGCTAGAACTTGGTAAGTTAGAGCTGGAGCAGAAACTTACCAAACTGGAGAAAGAGCAGGCTCTGGCTGAGAGAAAACAAGCTTTGGAAGAAAAGAGGCTCAATCAATCAATTAGTCAAGTATTTAGAAAGTGTGGCAAATCACCTGTGAGAATCTTGAGATGCTGGAGTTGCTAGGTGTTTCATGGCGATCTTGTTCATTCGAACAGCCTTGTCTTGAGTCCTTTCCTGAATTGCTGGAGCGATGAGGTGGTCCTGAGGTACAGGGGAAGGTTGTTTCAGACTTTGGCCACCAGGTATGAGAAGGAGCATCCTCCACTGTTGCATCGGTGCACCCGGGGAATGTCTGTGAGGAAGAGGGAGGCGAATCGTAGGTGTCTGGTTGGTTGTTGGACAATCATGAGTTTGTTGCTGTAAGCTGGTCCTTCATTGTGCAGGGCTTTGTATGCATGGATCAACATCTTGATCTGGCATCTCTTCTGTATTTGGGAGCCAGTGTAGCTTCTTGAGATGGGGGTGATGTGGGTTTCTCTTGAAAGGTCAAGGATGAGTCTTTCCACTGAGTTTTGCATTGTCTGTAGTCTCATCAGGAGATTTTCAGTGATTCCTGCGTAGAGTGTATTCCCGTAGTCCAGCCTGCTGGAGATGAGGGCCTGCGTGACAGTGCTTCTGGAGTTGACAAGGGAGCCACCTGAAGATCTTCCTGAGCAAGCGTAGGGTTTGGAAGCAGGTGGAAAGACTGCATTTACCTGTTTCTTTCCACATGGATAACTTATTTTCCAAGATGATGTTGAGGTTGCGTGCGTGGTTCCATGGCATGGGGGATGGGTTGAGTTCCACAGGCCACCAAGCGTCCTTCCATAATGAGGTGTTGTTCCCAAATATGAGGACTTCGGTCTTGACTGTGTTGAGTTTGAGACAGTTGTCCTTCATTCAGTCTGCAACGTTCATCACACATCTGTGGAAGTTGGCTCTGGTGGTGGAAGTCGCTGCCTTGCATTACTCTGTGCTGGAAAGGTGTTCCCTGGGTGTAGTGCTCCATACGTGGAGTGTGGGTGTTCCCACACATTCACCCATGGATTTTGGTGCATTCCTAAATTTAGTAAGAATAGTAAAGCTGGGAATGCATCAAAATCCTAGGCCTTCCCAACAGAAGTGTAATGAGGAGAAATATGTTTATTTCTCCTCGTTATTTTCTCTTTTTACGTGTGCTGAATTCCGCAGCACACATAGAAAGAGGAAAGTACCTCTGAGGATTGTTTTTGGACAGGAGGTGTCCCTTCCTGCACAAAAGGGATCCTGCCTGTAACGCAGGCACCCATGCACCATAGCCTCTAAGGATTATTTTTGTGCAGGAAGGAGTCCCTTCCTACACAAAAATAATCTTGCCTGTGAGAGAGTGCCATTTATAGTGAGAATTTGTAGGGGTGCAGCATATGTACAAGTAGTCAGCACCCGTATATGTAGAGGACTTTTAATCATGTTTAGATGCAAGGTATAACCAAGTGCTAATGTAATTTGGTATTAGAAAATGTGCAGAGCCAACGTTACAAGGTGCAATTTCATATTTGGAACAATAAGAGTGATGCTTTGAAATGAAAACTTTCACCATAAATAAGAGTGTTTAATTGATTTACTAATGTGCCTTCAGATTGACTAATTGAAATATAATCATGCCTTATGTACTCAATAATCAGTCGAATATAGAGAAAATGCATTTGTCGTTAAGGTTGGAGGCCTAGTGAACCCAGAGAATTGCTTGTTTAAACGTAAGGCCTAAATTCTAGCTGAGGCCTAGTTCATGGGAATAGAGCGGGCCTGTATGAAAATGTTTGCTTAGACATACAAGCATTGGAAATGCAATAGGTCTCGCAATAGAATAGTTAGACATTTTTCTTTTTGCAAATGGAAGAGTGGCGTTGCGTGGATGAGTGGCGTTGCGTGGATGAGTGGCGTTGCGTGGATGAGTGGCGTGTGTGAGTGGCGTTGCGTGTGTGAGTGGCGTTGCGTGTGTGAGTGGCGTTGCGTATGTGAGTGGCGTAGCGTGTGTGAGTGGCGTTGCGTGTGTGAGTGGCGTTGCGTGTGTGAAGGATTGGTAGTGCGGGCACTGCTGCTTGGGGTATCTGCGAGATTTGTGTAAGTAAATGGAGAGGGGGGAGAGAGTTGTAAGAGAGAGTGAAAGAGGCAGAATCGTTGAGAGGAAAAGAAAGTGCGAATCTGTAAGCTGAGAGATGTGGCATAACAGAAGGATTGGTAGTGCGGGCACTGCTGCTTGGGGTATCTGAGAGATTTGTGTAAGTAAATGGAGAGGGGGAGAGAGTTGGAAGAGAGAGTGAAAGAGGCAGAAACGTGGAGAGTAAAAGAAAGAGCGAAGGAATATGTAAGCTGAGAGATGTGGCATAACAGAAGGATTGGTAGTGCGGGCACTGCTGCTTGGGGTATCTGCGAGATTTGTGTAAGTAAATGGAGAGGGGGGAGAGAGTTGGAAGAGAGTGAAAGAGGCAGAAACGTGGAGAGTAAAAGAAAGAGCGAAGGAATATGTAAGCTGAGAGATGTGGCATAACAGAAGGATTGGTAGTGCGGGCACTGCTGCTTGGGGTATCTGCGAGATTTGTGTAAGTAAATGGAGAGGGGGGAGAGAGTTGGAAGAGAGAGTGAAAGAGGCAGAAACGTGGAGAGTAAAAGAAAGAGCGAAGGAATATGTAAGCTGAGAGATGTGGCATAACAGAAGGATTGGTAGTGCGGGCACTGCTGCTTAGGGTTTCTGCGAGATTTGTGTAAGTAAATGGAGAGGGGGGAGAGAGTTGGAAGAGAGAGTGAAAGAGGCAGAAACGTGGAGAGTAAAAGAAAGAGCGAAGGAATATGTAAGCTGAGAGATGTGGCATAACAGAAGGATTGGTAGTGCGGGCACTGCTGCTTGGGGTATCTGCGAGATTTGTGTAAGTAAATGGAGAGGGGGGAGAGAGTTGGAAGAGAGAGTGAAAGAGGCAGAAACGTGGAGAGTAAAAGAAAGAGCGAAGGAATATGTAAGCTGAGAGATGTGGCATAACAGAAGGATTGGTAGTGCGGGCACTGCTGCTTAGGGTTTCTGCGAGATTTGTGTAAGTAAATGGAGAGGGGGGAGAGAGAGTGAAAGAGGCTGGGACTGGCTGTATGTGGTATATAGGGGAATTGTGGTGTGTAAGGGAATTGTGTTGTGGAGTGCAATGATCTGGTCACTTGTGGTCAATGCGATAATAACTGTATAAAAGACAGCTGCAGCGTGGGAGAAAGGCAGCATTTCACAGATGCCTGTGTGTATTATATACATCTGGGCAACAGGGAAAAACAAGGCTGAATCACCACTCAATCAATAATGCAATAGCTCTGCCGCTGCATTGTCCCCTTCAGACTCCTGAGGAAATCCTGGGGCAGGTTGAATCCCCGGTAGGGCTCTGGGCATCAGCCACATCACGCAGCCTAGTGTGGATTTCACCCACAGGATTCTGGTATTGGGGCTGGGGGACTGCAAAACTGGTTGTCCATCTGCTGAGAGAACTACAATGTCCAAGGACAGACGGCACAGTCAGGGAAGGAATGCAAAGAATTCACAGGAAGAGGAACTAGGAAAGGCGGTGGGAGAGAGAAAAGGAAGATGGGGGGGGAGGAAGAGGACAAGAGAGAAAGGAGCAGAAGAGGCGAAGAGGAGAAGCATTAGGGAGAGGAAGGTGGGCAAGAGGAGGAAGAGGAAAGGAGAGAAAGGAAGAGAAGAGGGGAGCAGCGAAAGTGAAATGGGGGAAGGAAGAATTAGAGCAGGAATGGGGAGAGGGGGTGAGTGAGTGCTGGAGCATAGACAGAATGAGAACAGAAGTAGATATTACTAGAGTGGGGGGTGAAAGGCGGTGGAGAGCAAGAGATCACGGTAGTAACGAATGAGTAAAGAAAGGACGGGCGGAGAGAGCTGCAATAAATGCAAGCAAGAAAGAAAGTGGGGCAGATGCAGGGTACGGATGTGGGACAGGCAGGAGACTGCAAAGTCTGAGAAGAAAAGAGAAGTGTGGAGAGAAAAAAATTGTACACGCCAACGTGATGTGTAATTGTAAAGCACATGTCCCCCCTTTGTGGTATCTTGGTGCTTAAAATATAGGTGTTCAATGAAACATAAGGTTGATTAAAAAAAAGGAACATTGAGGTATAAGAATTAAAGAGTCAGCGATCTGACTAAGACGTGAATCTGTGGCACTGGGTAAAACATTCCTGAGTTTGAAAATTAGGCCACTGAGCCATCAGACATCGGGAAAGATATACACAGAAGCGAGACAGGAAGAAGAGACCATCAAACGCATGTCACTGAGAGACTACCATCACAAAACTCCTCAAGCAAGGACACATGAGGTCACTTACGAGCGCCGAGATGGACTGCGGAGACTGGCACTCAGTGTACTGCAGACCCCTTGAAGAAAGCCCCGGGCATTGAAGAACGCACAGGGCAAATGTGCCCTGTCAAGCGCAAGCCTTTAACTCTGCCCTGGCTAAGCAGAGTCGGGTAGGTACCGCAGAGAGGGAGCACCGTCAATGAATGGCGAGTGTCGCCCTGCTCGGATGCCACCAGCAGTGAACCGGGTGCAAGCAGCGGTAAACCGGTAGCTTACAGTGGCTTACTTATCTTATCTTCGTCTATGCTGGGGTGAGACCTTAAAAGCAGAGGTAATTAAAGAGCGAAAGCTGGGTAGCTGCAAGCAGGAACGGCGTGAAGAGAAGTTGTGTGATGGTGCAACATGCACAAGGCGGGCAGGGGAGGGGGCGGAGCGGGGAGAGCGGCATGTGGGTTTTAAGAAGCCGGGCCTTTGAAGTGAAGCTAAGCTTCACTTCAAAAGGTGTCGGAGGAATGCGGCTGAGGGAACAGACGGCGATTGCGGCTGTGCACGCGCTTTTAAGCTCAATGCACATGCGCATTGAGCTTAAAAGTCACGGGCACTGCAAGGAATCGCCACGATTCCTTGCTTCTTAGTTAAAGGTTGTTTAAGCCGCAATAGGCTCGCAAGCTCGATGCGCATGCGCATCGACAGGCGAGACCTAATAAATGGTAGAAATGCTTATGAAAGAGGCTTTAGAAAATGTTGCAACATTTCTAGGTTGTGAGCCTATGTGCGTATATTCTTTTGCAGGCGCCTCATCGAGCAGATAGCAGAGTAGAAGGGCCCATTGTGTAAGAATGTTAGGATACTAGACTCAGACATGGAGGAGTAGACCAGGAATTCAAGAAGGCAACTTGAAAGGATGAAGAGCCTGGGACCCAAGGACGTTTGAACGGACAAGGATGGACCCATGCCATGTGGAATTTTACAGAACCCAACATCTTCTAGAGGGGCGTACCTATAGGCGTGACCTTTACATTGTGGGGTTTCGTATTAGGGACAGCACCCCGAGGGTGGAGGCAGAGCAGACGGCTGAGGAGCTAGAGAGAGCGGTCGCATGGGCAAAGAGCTTAGCAGCGGGGATGGAAACTCTGGTTTAAGGGGAAAGGTGGCGAACTTCTTTGGAAGTCTCCACAGCTGACACCTTTGGTTAGGTTGGGCTATTGTTGAGTAGGGATGTCACCTAGTATAGTGTAGGGACAGACTAATTAGGATTTATGTATTTTATCCCAATGAGTACCAGAACTCAGGTTATAGCTATTCTGTTCAGTCTGATGGTTCTGGAATTGATCCTCGTCTTGTTTATCAGTCGCCTGAGACTTTTCCGTAGGATTATGTTTGTATTAGTGCCTGTTTATCTTTTGAACCTCTTGCTGAGGTGTTTGTACCTGCAGTTATTTTTGGTTATGTAATAAACCTTTCAAACTTAGTTTGGTCAGTGGTTCTTGGGGGAACAATTGGGATTTCTAAATTGTTGTTGATTAATCAGACAGGATTGCCTAATTTACTCTATGGCAGGTAAAAAGGTCTAGTCGACCTGTGACGGGATTCTGGAGAATGGTAAGCAGACTCTAGAGCTGAAATCCCGCCTTTCCAGTTGGTAGCGGAGTAGGATGGTTTACCTTCTAGAGTGAGGGTAATCCAGAAGTAGGTTGAGATTTCCCCGAGGCCCATAGAACCAAGAATGAGTGTCCAGAGAATCGCGGAAGGAGGACGGCGTTCCACGGAAACTGACGGAGAGTAACAGTGTGGCAGAAAGCAGCAGGTCGGAGGAGAGTGAGTATGAAAAGGGCCATGCGTTGTTAGATTGCGGTGCTATGTCGTGTCGTTGTGTTGTATTTGTCTTGCGGAGTTGAATGCCTGTAGTGTGAAAGAGGAACAGGTTGTGAGCGCGCGCAACCTGTGAAAATCTTGGGTTCTGAGAGAGTCCAAGTGGTTCGGGTGTATCGAACACACATAGTAATTGTCGACCATTGTGAAAGGGGGTCATGAGGTACCATTGATCGCCCGAAGGACCGAGATAGGGGGAAAGAATGTGTGAGTGTGTGGGTAACGGACGCTGGTCGGAAGTTACCGTGTGTTTGTAACCTATCAGTTGAGGCGATTGTCCGTTCGTTCGCGGACAGACATTTGCCGGTTGGTGACAATTACAGTTAGACTGTGGCCGTACAGTCAGGGAAGTGGTTGCTTGGTCGGAAGTAATCATTTTTCAGTGTATGATTGGGACGCATGCGAGACCGCGAGAAGTACAGAGAAAGGAGGGGAACTGCTGCGAAACGGAGGCGACTGACGTCAGAAAGAGCCGCGCTGGGATTGGTCGGTTGGCGTGGAGCCGCGCTGAGATAGGGCGGTTAGTGAGAAGCCGCGCTGGGATTGGTGGATTGTCATCAGGAAGTAAAACGAGTGTTGTAAACAAGGAAACGTTGCGGATTTCATCATGAAATGTTTTAAAATATTGCGGAAATGTTTCAAGGGCGAAAATAGGATAGAACCTCGGGGTGGGGAGGAGGCTCTGCCCGAGGATACTCCAGCTCATTACATGGCAACGAATGTTGGGTTGCATACCATATTGTGGCTTGATAATTGGTGTAAGATGACAGACGGAAACGAGGAATTGACCTTTCCTAAATATGGAACGTTTAGACTAGAAGTGTTATACCAGTTGAAAGCGATTATGGCTGCATTGCGACCTTTGCCTAGACCAACGCAGTTTGAAGCGCTAAATGCATGGATCAGGGCAGCCCACGACAGGAACAGAGACAGGAGACAAGAAAGAGTGAAACGATCGGTAAGGGCGGTCCAAGAAGCGAGATGGCATGCCATGGAAAAGAGATGGAGGGTACAGACCATTGAAGTGGATAGGCTGTATCCATTGCTGGAAAGTGCAGGGGATAGGCAGAAGAAGAGTACAGAGGATGAGGACAGTGAGACAGATGACAGCCTTACAGAGAGGCTGTTATCAGAAAGGCCACCCCCGTACAATCCAGGATCAGAGGGAACGCAATCACCGGCAAAGCACTGGGAAGCCTCAATAGGGGAAGGCGCCGTTCCAATGGGGAACGGATGGGACACCCCAGGGGACAAGTTTACCCCAGAAAAGGGAGAAAAGGCACCACCACCTTCTCCAGTGACGAGAGTAGTGGGAAGGTTTACAGTACAGAAAGTTCGGGTGGAAGAGGGTGTCCATTCTCAGAAACTGCCAGATGCCCTTACTGTACCTGTTACCATAGGTCCCATAGAATCAGTGTATAACCCAGAACAGAGACAAGCTGAGAGTCCACCACGGAAGGGAAGCGAGAGGAGTGTCAGTGAAGGCAGGACTAAAGTGGCTGATGGGTGGAAGACACTACCCAGACCTGTGGAACGGAGAACCCATTTGGTAGCATCGGCAGACTCCTCAGAGGAAAGAGGGGGTTGGAGGGGATCGATGGATTTGAGAGGACCGAGGTCGAGGTCGATGAGGGAATTAAAGCCAGATTTGAGAACTTGGGAGACGATAGTAGACACTCAGAGTGACAGGTCGAAAAATGTGTTTGGGTCAGGGAACGAAGAGAATAGGATGGGTTCTCACTGTGCAGCCAGCGAAAGCAGGCAGGAATGGGAAAACGGATGTGTGGGAAGCAGGGGGGCGTCCCGCCACTCCTCCGGAGACAGGCAGCAGGAGTGGGACTGTGAGGGTTGTGAAGGTAGAAGGGTTCCACCTAATACACCTGAAGAAGACAGGAGAGAGAGTCAGGATGGTGGCGGGAGGGACTCTAAGGAAACTTCTAACCAAGGCACGTTGAGAGCGGCAATAAAGGCAAGAAGGCTAGATGTGCTAAGACTAAAATCAGAAGTGGAGGAGATAGTGGAAGGCACACTGCCACTGGAAAGGATTGAACTGTATGAACCAGATGAGCTGTTGTTTGTGGCATAGGATGTCACTCGGAAGGCTAGGGCAGCTCATGAGAAACTTTCTGATTTGGCAAACAAATACATGGTGGATTTGACGAAAACGAAAGCCCTACAAGGGGGCCACAGGTTACAGTACTCAGATCAAGACCTAGAAGAAAAGAGGGTGATCGGATTAAAAACCCACATTAGGGAGCTGATTATGGGAATCCGAACATGGTCCCAGTTGGAGAAATGGGAAGAAAGGTGGTCAAAGAAAAAGACTGTTAGGCGAAGTGTTATCGAGACATCCCCGGGAGGAGGGTCGATGCATGCAGAAGCGTACCCCTTGAGGGAGGTAGCTCATGGGGGATACGTACATGTACCCTGGAGCAGGGGAGATTTGGCTGCCTTTACAAACACTTTCCCTAAGTTGCGAGAGAGTCCAGTAGAATGGTACAAACAGGTAGAGAGATTTGTTAAAATTTCAAAGGTACTATGGATTGATTTGAACACGTTGTTTGACATTGTGGTCCCAAGCGACTTGTGGATAGCGTGCAAGGTCAGTGTCGAATGACCCACCGCAGAGCCAGAACGTGATTCTGCCACGAATGGACCGTCACCCAGGGTGATGGCAAAGTACGAACAGGTGATCACGTGGCTGAAAACTAAAGTACCACCACAAGATATAGATTGGGTAAAGATAGATCGTACCAGGCAGGAACCAAAAGAGACGGTGCATGAGTACTATGAGAGGCTATTGCTGATATTCAAGCAGTACAGCGGATTAGATGTGATGGACCCGAAGGATATGGGACAGTTCGTATCCAAGTTTGTGCTGGGATTGAGGCCTGATATCTGCCTCATGATACAGCAACACTTGATCTGTTGGCAAAACAAGCCCCTAGATGAGATTTTGAGGTACGCGAGGTACTGCAGTGATGAGATAGACTCGAAGACAAAGAAGCTCAAGGATAAACTGATGTTCAGATGCACGGAGGAGGACAGGGTCAGTCAGGCAATGGCACCTTGGGGAGGAAGTCGGGCGGACAGAAAAGGGACAACGAAGAAGGTCCGAGACCTAGGATTGATATAGCAACCCTGAAAAAAACGACCAAGTGCCATCAGTGTCATGAGGTCGGGCATTGGAGACGCGAGTGCCCCCATAATCCAGACAATCAGGTAGAGGAGGAGGAGGAGGAGGAGGAAGTTGAGGCCCCTCCGGTACGGAAGGTGACAGTGACTAAGCCCCAGACGGCAAAAGGGGGGACGTCAGCCCCTAGGGCTCCGGTTCCCCAGCCACCGAAGATTTCAACAGGGAACAAGGTTTACAAGCAGATGCCCTTCATAGTCGAGGGGGATGAGCACTATTACTTTGATCCAGTGTCAGGACGGTGCCTGAATGGGGAGGAGGACTGTACCCTTGGAGCAGTACTGGAGATAGATCAGAGGGGACCCTTTGTAGAGGCTGATGTAGACGGACACCCCACCACCTTCTTGGTTGATACTGGTGCTTCCAGGTCTACTGTGCGGTCCGCAGTAGTCCCCAATTTGCCTCTTTCAGGACAGACTATTCAGGTGGTAGGAGTAGTAAACAGGAGAATGACGAACCCCCTGACTGAGCCGGTCCCGGTAAAGATTGGAAGTTTCAGAGATAGACACCAGTTTGTAGTGTGCGATTCCAGTCCCGTATGCCTGTTAGGAAGAGATCTTTTGTGCAAACTTAATTGCACCATCTATTGTACCCCAAAGGGAGTAGAATTGCAAACTAATGATGACAATGCTGATTTCAAGGTTGCAAATACGCGTGAGTGCATTGAATTGTATCCTGCTATAACTGTGGATGAGCTCCCATGGGATTTGAGAGATTCAGTCTCACCGGAGGTGTGGGACTTTACGGGGGAAGAGATCGGACTGATCAAAGGGGTAGAGCCGGTCAGAATTCAAGTGAGACCAAATGCTGAATTCCCGAGAACACCCCAGTACAAGCTGACCCCAGAAACACTTGAAGGTATAAAACATGTGATTGAGTCCATGGTTAGACAGGGAATCCTGAAGGAGGTTATGGGAAGTCCCTGTAACTCTCCGATAATGGGACTGCAGAAACCAAGTGGCAAGTTCAGGATAGTGCAGGATTTGCGAAAGATTAACAACATAGTTGTTCCATGTTGTCCAGTGGTACCGAATCCATCAGTAATACTGTTTCAGATACCGTTCCGAGCCGAATGGTTTTCTGTGATCGATTTGTGTCAAGCTTTCTTTTCTATCCCATTGCACGAGGAAAGCCAATATCTTTTTGCGTTCAAAATAGAGAGTCGCGTTCTAACATGGTGCCGTATCCCCCAAGGGTATACAGAGAGCCCAGCGATCTTTAATCAATTGCTGAAAAGGAATCTCGAGAGTCTGGTACTACCGCAGAACTCCGTTCTTGTGCAGTACATAGACGACCTCCTTGTTGTGTCAGACACCGAAGATGCTTGCAGGATTGACACCATTGCCTTGCTGAACCACTTGGGAGAGAATGGACACAAGGTGTCTCCCAGCAAGTTACAGTACTGCCTGCAAGAAGTGCAGTATCTGGGTCACAGAATAGAGCAGGGAAAGAGGAAAGTGTCACCTGACAGGATTGAGACTATTATGAGAATGAGTGTGCCCTCGACTCAAAGAGAGGTCAGGATGTTCTTGGGCATGGTTAGCTACTGCCGACAATGGATTGCTAACTTTTCCCTGAAGGCGAAACCATTGCAGAAACTGACGCACAAGGACGTGAGTGATCTGGTACCATGGGACACAGACTGTATGATGGCTTTTCTTGAGTTGAGAGAGGACTTGTGTCGCGCTCCAGCTCTGGGAATGCCCGATTACAACAAATCATTTGCATTGTTCTGCTGTGAGAGAGAGGGATGTGCTTTAGCAGTTTTAGTGCAAGATCATGGAGGAGTCCGTGGACCAGTTGCTTACTTTTCGGCTACCTTAGACCCAGTAGCCGCAGCGTTGCCCGGATGTCTCAAATCCGTTGCTGCAACGGGTGTCAGCATTGAGAGATGTGAGAGCATAGTGATGGGGTATCCACTGACAGTGCATGTACCTCATTCTGTGGAATTGTTGATGACCAGGACCAAGACGCAGCACTTGACTAACAACAGACTCACACGCTACGAGCAGGTTATACTTGCTGCGGAGAATGTGACTCTCAGGAGGTGCTCTGTCTTGAACCCTGCTACCTTGTTGCCATTACCAAATGATATCGAAGATTATTGGGAAGACCATGATTGTTTAGATGTAACTGAACTATGCACCAAACCTAGGCCGGATATTGTTGATGTGCCATTGACAGACCCCGATGAAATTTTCTGCGTGGATGGCTCATGCATAAGAGACAATACTGGTCAGTTGAGAGCAGCATTTGCTGTCTGTACTATTTCTGGAATAATTGAAGCAGCTTGCCTGGAAGGAATACGCTCCGCACAGGTGGCTGAGATAATTGCGTTGACGCGTGCCTGTTTGGCAGCCAACGGGATTCGGATCACCATCTTCACTGACAGCCAATACGGATTTGGGGTGGTTCATGATTTCGGCCAGTTGTGGTCTCAGAGGGGTTACATGACATCATCGGGCTCCCCAATCAGGAATGGCGAGTTCGTCAGGTTGTTGCTGGAGGCTTTGCAAGGTCCTGCAGCAACAGCAGTGGAAAAATGTACAGCCCATACCAATGGAATGGAATTTGTGACACAAGGGAACCGTTATGCTGATGAAGTTGCACGCTATTGTGCAGAGCAGGGATACTCCTTTACGGAACAAACAATTGAGGGACCAAGGGAAAGAACCGAACTAAGCATGATGCTTGAGGTGGCAGATACATGGGAGGAGTTGAGAGACATGCAAGGACAGACATCTGATTATGAGAAAAAGGTGTGGGAATCGGCTGGCTGTGTCAAGGGAGATTTGGACATGTGGGTTTCAGCTGATGGAAGAGCTGTGTTACCGAATGAGTTGGTGAGTGCAATGGCACGACAGATACATGGTCCTGTACATCTGGGAAGAGATGCGATGGTGCGTGTATTCAGGCAAACGTGGTACAACCCAAAATTTAGACAGGCTGCAGAGGCAGTATGTCAGAGATGTGTAACCTGTCAACAGCTGAATGTTGGGAAAAGAACACCTGTTACATTGAGTCACATTGGGAGGTCTGGTGGACCTTTCTATAGGATGCAGATAGGTTTCATCGAGATGCCGAGGTGCAATCGCCTTAGGTATGTCTTGGTGATTGTGTGTGTATTCTCCAGATGGGTTGAGGCATATCCCACTCGTAGGTGCGATACACTCACAGTAGCAAAACTATTGTTAAGGGAGTTGGTGCCACGATTCGGGGTTCCGACCTCTTTGGAATTGGACAGAGGAAAACACTTTAATAGCGAGGTTGTGAAGATGCTTTGCTCTGCATTGAACAATGACCAGAGGCTGCATTGTAGCTACCGCCCAGAGGCTTCTGGCATAGTGGAGCAAATCAATGGGACCATGAAGGCCCGAATGGCGAAAGTGTGCTCATCCACGTTCCTGAAGTGGCCAGATGCCTTGCCATTGGTAATAATGAGCATGCGTAGTACCCCAGACAGAAGGACAGGGCTCTCGCCTCACAAGGTGCTGATGGGGAGGGCTATGAGACTGCCATCTATTCCTACAACTGCCTTGATGAATATCACAGATGATGTGATTCTTGACTCTTGCAGAGGACTTTCTGATGTCATGCGTTCTGTGTCCCTTCAGGTGCAGGCTGCTGAAATTCCAGCTGCTAGCGACCTATGTCACGACCTGTGCCCGGGTGACTGGGTCCTGGTAAGAAAACACGTGAGGAAGAGCTGCCTGGACGTGCGTTGGAGAGGACCTTTCCAAGTGATCCTAGTCACTACTACTGCTGTGAAGTGTGGCGGATTGCCGAATTGGGTCCATGCTTCTCATACCCGACCAGTTCCAGCACCTAAAGAAGGAACAGCTCCTCACGTAGATGAGAACAACAATGAAGAAGAGAATCCGGAAGAGGGGACAAGTCAAGCTGTGGGGGTGCCAGTGGAAGTTGGGGACTCCCCTGATCAGGCTGTATATGACCACGAAGACAGCGATACTGAATCCGCCCCAGAAGGAAGTGGCGGAGAAGGCGATCAGAGTGCAGAAGAGCCTGACAGTGGGGACGAACAGGGTGTGCAAACAAGAGGCCGACGAGCAAGAGGTGCGGAGGCCCATTGGCCCGAGAGACGGAGGCGAATGAATGTGAGATTGGCTTCCGAAAGAGAATTTGCCCCTGTGTCCGAAGAATCTGATCTGGAAGGGGGAGAACAAGGAGCTGAGCAGAGGGGTCCGAGAAGGTCAAGGAGGGTGCGAGTACCTTGCCAGAGATACGCCACCCCAGATTGGAATTACCCTTTTACCTATGCTAGGAGTACCAATGCCGGGAGTACTGAGGTCCGGGAGGGTGAGGTCAGTAGCAGTGACCAGTACGATCCCAAACGTTAAGCTGGAGGTGATACTGTTGGTTCCTGGTCTTGAAATCGAAGGTAAACTGACACTCACCATTCCCAATCCCCCTCTCCTAAGCAAGATACGTGATTTACTCCTGGATAGACTGATATTTCCTACGTTTGTTCCCGACATGCCAGCATATGATGAAGTTGTGCTCCGCATGGAACTTTTAGATTATGTGTTGCAAGCAATCGGAACAAGTATAATCATAGACTATTGAAACTTTGAACTTTGATTTTTTCCTTTGGAAGAACTTTTGTAAATAACTGTTGAACTTAACCTAGGGCCGAGTGGAAGAAGAATCAATTTAGGGACTTTCCACTTTTCAAGGCGGTTCGAGAGACTCAAATAGCACAGAAAGAGACTTTGGGTGCTTTCCGAGAAACAAACTACCTTGTGCTGAGACCATGGCGCCTGGAAACCCGAATCGTAGAGCCAAGTGCATAATAGGTACTCTTTTAGGAGGAGTAATACTCCTTATAGCTATAGTAGTTTTAGTTTCCTATCTTGCACCACACAAACAGCTAGAGAAGGCGGAGGGGACACAGGCACCTGATACCCCTAGTCAGAAGGCAGAAAGAGAGAAGAGAGAAAAAGCCATACTAGCTGCAGAAAGTCGTAGGTTACATACAGATCTGTCTAAAGGAAATTTTGGGCAGAACGCTTATGCAAAGCTGTTGTATGAATACATTGAGGCGATGGATGCGAAGGACTGTTACGTGTGCATGCAATTACCGGCTTCAGTAGATGAGGGTATTAGATACCATCACCTTCCATTGACATATGGATTTCATGTAGTTTGTTGATTAGCATATTGTATGGTAGAAATCATTTTAAATATTATTTTTCAAATTATGATGCTGTGTTACCAGAAGTCCCAAATTACAAGCACTTGAATAAGTGGGACTATTATAAATCAGAAGACAGACTGGGATATTTTTTCATTCCCACACAAGAGCTAGACACTCCGTATGCACACCGACACAATTTGACTTGTTCATTATCAGAAGTGGAAAAGAAATTCATTGAGCAGGTAGAAGACAGATACACGAAGCAAAAACAGTTGCGAGATTCAGGACAAGGAAAGGTAGATTGGACCGAAGAGGAGAAGAAGCATAAGTCAAGAGGGAGTTGTGGTCCAATAGCTCTGGATGAAGTACAGAAAGGGAAGTTGTGTCTGCACAGACCACAGACGTATTATGAAAATGTGTATGTGGGTCAGACTATGTGTGACCACACCTTCACCTTAGAATACTATACAAAGGACTTCTTGAAGAGTGTGGTACAGGTGATTCCTACTGTATATTTTGTCTGCGGAAAGAACGCGTATGTGAGATTGCCAGAGAAGTGGTATGGAACGTGTTACCTAGCGATTATCTTTCCCAAAATTTACCATACTGAGGATTTCGAACTCTTAGAGGGAGGGTCTCAAAGGAGGGTAAAGCGAGGGGAAAGTGCTGGAGCGATTGTGGGAGATGTGTTTGGAGCAGCGATACCTATGTTGGGTGTTATTTTGAATGACATCAAGATAAGGCGGTTGGCAACTGTGGTGGATGAACTGTCAATGAATACAGTCAAGTCATTAGTGTTGATTGAGGGTGAGATGTTGTCGATCAGGACAATGGTTTTACAGAACCGACTTGCCCTAGACGTCATTCTAGCAAAAGAGGGCGGGGTCTGTAAACGTTTGAAGGTCCAGGAATGCTGCACTTATATACCAGACAACTCTAAAGATCTGGAGACATATATAAGCAACATTACTGCAATCCATTATGCAGGCACTAGGCAGTACTCACTGCTTCATTTATGGCATTTTGGTGTAGGGCAGCGCAGCGATGCCCCACACCAAAGTGAAAGAACAGAAATGCACCTTATTTAAGCAGTACGGTGCATTCCTTTCCTTTCTGCCTGTGCTGTTGCACGTTTTTGCAACCTAGTGCCAACGTAAGCATCCTTTTCAGACAGGATTGTTTTTGTGCAGGAAGGGGCACCTTCCTGCACAAAAACAATCCTACGAGGCGTTTTCCCCTTTCTATGTGTGCTGCAGAATGCAGCACCCATAGAAAGAGTAAAAAACAAGTAGGAATAAACATTATTTCTCCTTATTACGCCTCACCTCGTCGCAATAAGGAGATTTGATGCTTACCCAGGTTTACATCACTTTGTAAATCTAGGGCAACTTCAAATTCCATGCGTGTTCTGTGGGAAACCCCACAGCAACGCCAATGGAATGCCTACTGGGCACAGAGTAAGGCGACACAGCGATTTGGTCCGCACCGCCTTACTCATGATTTATGTGGACACTCAACGCCACACAGGATGGCTTTGTGTGGCTTCATAAATCTTAATGAGGCTTCATAAACCTTTAGGTGGCGAAAAAGTGACCCGGGGCTCCCATAAATAAACCTCTCAGGGGGAGAGTTAGTAAGATGTCACGCTGTTTTTGAGTCACAAAAGTGAAAAGTTCTGATTTACTTCCCTGCACTACTTTCCATTACGTAGCACCAAGGGGGTTCCATGGGTGGAGCATGGGCGTTCCCATGCAACCACCCAGGGTTTCTGATGCTAAACCCTATTTACTAAATAAAGTAGACAGGGTTTAGCCTTAGAAAACTGCGCCCTTTTGAAGTAGGCGCAGGAAAGGAGACATGCTTTCATTTTTCCTTCATTAAGACATGCTTTCATTTTTCCTTCCTTTTCCGACTTTGTACGTGTGCTGCACTTTCACAGCATACAAACAAAGAGGGAAAATGGCTAAAGTCAGTCTACGCATGGTATTTTGTAAAACCTATGCGAGACTCGCTGAGACAACCTTGCACCATGGGCGTAAAGGTGTCTTTGCGGCGCATGACAGCCGAATTGTGGGGCATATTATAAAGGCCGGGCGATACATTATCGCCGCTTTTATCGGCAGGAAACTGCTGATAAAGTGGCAATAATGGGCTTGATAATATGCTCTATGGAATTCCTATCGAAGCCCATGTTAGATGTCTTCACATCTAACATGGGCTTCGATAGAAATTCATAGAGCATATTATGAAGCCCATTATCGCCGCTTTATCGGCAGTTTCCTGCCGATAAAAGCGGCGATAAATGTATCGCCCGTCCTTGATAATATGCCCCTCAGTGCCGACGCTAGAGAAAGGGGAGGAGAGTTCCATTCTTCACTAAATTTGGCGGTCTCTTGCTCTCCCCTTCTCACACAGCGCAGCATTTGCGTCTGCTGCACTGCGCTGCGTAAATAAATGGTAAATCTGCCCCTGCGCGTCAAGGAGCGAGCAGGAATGCGTCATATATTAGTAGATATGTTGCATTCCTTCTCTCTCCCTGTCCCACAGCAATTTGTCTTGCTGTATTGCGTGACTTTTTAGTAAATCAGGGCCTTAGTGTGAATTCTTAAGTTGGAAAATATGGAACGCTGCTGACTTGTCCAAAACGGACGTGTACTTTACTACGTCCTAAAGCTGTATACTTCTATGAAAGTAAGCAAGAAGAAACGAAAATTATTGTGACAACGGTCTGTACGACAGGTTTCTGAATCTGCGCTTAGGCTTGCCAGGGGTTTTCCTCACTAGTTTGGAGGCATTCTTATTTGACAGTCCTGGAAACGAATGGGTAATTAATCATCAAAATTCCAAATGTACGCCCTCTTAGTGGTGTCTAAGCGGCCAATGCTTTAAGGGCCACACAGTTAAGCACGTGAACTGAGTGGAATATCTAATCCTTTGTCTCCCCCTGCTGGACACACTACATATCTCTCCTTGTGCTGTGACAGTAATGAAGTGCAATTAAATCTGCCTGGATTTACTACACATCTCTCTATTAGCTGGTAGTATGTTTATGTGTTATGGGTGTTACAAGGCATTTCCAAAAGTGGTGTAGTGCTTTACTGTTCTTTTACAACTAAATAACTGTTAGTATTTCATATATCTATAATGAACCCAGGTTCATTGTGCAATACCTTTAGGGCATCCTTTAGCAGCTCAAATCACACCGTTCATTTATACACCCTGTGCAGGTTTCGGAAGAAGTTTGGAGACGATTTAGATGAGTGACGACACTCGACATTGATAATTTTGTAAATTCGACCTAAATAGTCAGCGTTCTGTCACCCTTTGGGTTTAGCACCCCTATAAGAAAAACTACTAAATAAAAAACGAGTCCAGGGCCAGGATTTAGTACCGTTCCCGCATTGCTATTCCTTGAGAAACTGAGGTGCTGCCTGAAATACGAAAAAAAGTGTTCCGTGCCAGGCTTAGGTACAGCCAAGTGGCAGTCAGTTAACTGGCCGTGATATGAGAGCCATTTGACCGCAAAGGTTGGCATTGCACTCTGGGTCAAAGGCCACCCAGTGGTATCTTGTGAGTGATTTTCACATTTTAAATTTTAAAGTGAAAACAACTCCCCAAGTGTGAGCTACGAAAGATGTGTAAATCCGCATCAATTACACATTTTATGCAGGCGATTATGCGATATTCTGTTTGCCCCTGGTTGTTACCGCCCTTAAAATGTCATGAAATATCAGGTCATAAGAGTTACATAGATGTTGATTTTCATGAAACCTAGGGATACCTGCTGTGTTCCTGCCCTATTCCACTCTGTTTGCATAAATTACAGGTAGTGGTGTAACGCAAAATGATGCTCCTCCCTGCATAATGTTCTAAGGCGCCTTGAGTCTGCCATCTTATCAATCAATCAGTACTTTTGGAGCGCTGCTTATCACCCATGAGGGTATCCAGGTGCTGGGTCGCTGGGCTTAGTTGAAGAGCCAGGTCTTGAGTTTCTTCCTGAAGTCTGTCAGCGAGGGCGATGTTCAGACGGGGAGGGCGTTCCAGGACTTGGCGGGGAGGTGGGAGAAGTAGCGGCCTCTGTTATGGCCACGGCAGATGTGCGGCCTTTATGCTAGGGCCAGGGAGGCAAAGCAAAGGTTTCTGGACGGTTGTTGGAAGGTCAGGCAGTGGTTCATGTATGCTGGTCCTTGGTCATAGAGGGCTCTGTAGGCGTGTCAGTAGTTTGAACTGACATATTTTCTGGATGGGGAACCTGTGGCGGTTTCTCAGGTGCTGGGTGTTATGGGCCATTTTGGTCCAGTTGAGGATCAGTCTGGCTGCTAAGTTCCGTATCGTCTGGAGCCTGCTCATGAGTTACGATGGTGGTACCTGCGCACAGTGCGTTGCCGCAGTCTAGACGGCTGGTGATTAGGGCTTGCATGACTGTTTTCCTGTGGGAGCCATTTGAAGATTCTTTGGAGCATGCAGAGACTGTGGAAGCAGGCAGCGGAGCCTGTGTTGATCTGTCATTTCATGGTGAGTTTACTGTCCAGGATGATGCCGAGGTTGCAGGTGTGGTCTTTTGGTGTGGGCGTGGATGCGAGTTCTGCGACTCACCAGGTGTCGTTCCAGAGGAAGGTGTGGTTGCCAAAGAACAGCACTTCTGCCTTGTCTGTGTTGAGCTTTAGACAGTTGTTCTTCATCCAGGCCGTGACATTCTTCATGCAGTTGTGGAATCTTGGGGTATATTATCAACAACTAGCGATAATTTTTGTCTCTAACTTGTTTAGAGACAAAAATTATCGCCGCACATAGGCGATTTTTATCGCAGATAAACCTTGCTATTAGCAAGGTTTATCGCAAATGCGATAAAAAACGCCCGCAATGCATGAATATCGCTGAAAAGTCAGCGATATTCATGCATTATCGAGCAAATGCTCTTAGCCATGTTATCCACCTCCCATTGGATAACATGGCTAAGAACTGCTCAGGGCAGGTGTTAGCTTTTGGAGATATTCGCCCTTAGCGCAAATATCTCCAAAAGTAGGTAATAGGAGATAGCGATGTTAGCGACAGTTTCCAGTCGCTAACATCTTGGCACGCCCACTTTGCATATCATTAGTGATAAATATCACTGACATGCAAAGTGGGGCCCATGATGGTCGCTATCTCCTATTAGCTGTCGCTAACTGGTGTTAGCGACAGCTTGGTAATAGGGAGATAATTTTATCTCCGCTTTCTTGGCTTTTAAAGCCAAAAAAGCGGAGATAAAACCCCTTGATAATATACCCCTCGTCTTTAAAGTAGTGGGGTCTGCTGAGAACGAAGGATGAACTGAGTGTCGTCAACTTAATATATGATGTTGGTGTCGTGGGTTCTGACAATGTTGGCCAGTGGCATCATGTAGCTGTTGAAGAGGGTGGGGCTGAGGGATGACCCTTGGAGGATGCCGCTGACGGTGCTCTTGTGTTTCTAGGTGAAGGGGGTAGAAGGATTCTCTGTGTGCATCCTGTGATGAATGATGCAATCCATCGAGAGCATGGCCTTTGATTCCAATCTGGTGCAGTCTCTACATGAATGTGTCATGGGAAAAGGTGTCGGAGGCTGCATAGAGGTCGAGAAGGATCAGAGCAGCTGATCCTCCTCTGTTGAGTAGTATGCGGATGTCTTCAGTGGCAGCGATCAGGGTGGTCTCAGTGCAATGGTTGGCTCGGAAACCTGATTGGAAGGGGTCTAGCAAGTTGTTTCTCTCCAGGCGTTCGGTGAGCTGACCTTTGATGGCCTTCTCCAGGAAGGGTGGGAAATGGGAGCAGCGACATTGGGTGATAGTTTTGGAGATTGCATGGTGTCTGCAGAGGGTTATTGAAGGGAGGTCTGACCTCAGCGTGTTTCCATGCAATGGGAAAGGTGGCTGGTGTGGTTGGCGCCAGCCTCGATGCGGTCTGCAAGGGTGTCCTTTTTCATGTCTTTGAGTTGCATGTGGCATTTGTTAAGGGCTGACTTGAAGGTGGCCCAGTCTGCATCATCTCTGCTGGTGCGCCATCTTCTTTCTAGTTGTTTGCAGCTGCGTTTCATTGTGCGGGGCTCCTGGAGTATACCAACTGGCCTGTTTGGTGGATCTGCAAGTTTTGGTTGGTTTGATGGGGGACAATCAGTCGGCAGCATTGGTGATTCGGGTGTTGAAATTCTCGACTGCACTTTTCAGGTTGGTTCCGGCGTTCGGCTTAGTGGTGTTGAGGGTGTTCGTCCATTGGTTCAGTGTCACTTTGCTCCAGAGGTGGTAGGAGGTGCTGGGAGGGATGTGAGTGGTGTGAGGTGGTTCTGCGATGGTGAAGTGGGCGATGGAGTGATTGGTCCAGGTGAGTTCTGTAGTATGGCTATATTTGACTCCGTTGTTGGATATGAAGAAAGGGTCTAGTGTGTGTTTGTGGGGTCTGTGACCAACTGGGTAAGGCCGATGTTGTCCATTTGTTCCAGGTGGTTGGCTGAGTTTGTGTCCGTGGGGTCCTCCAGGTGGAAGTTGAGGTCTTCGAGGAAGATGTAGTGCTTGGTCAATGGTGAGTGGGGCAATGAAGTCTGTGATGGTGTCGCAGACACCAGTTCATGGTCCTGGGGGTCTGTAGGCAAGAGTGCTTTTGATGGTTGATTTGTCATCAGTGTGGAGTTGGAAATTCAGATGTTTCATGATTAGTGTGGTTTTGTCTTTAGTGATGGTGTAGCGGATTGATGCTTTGTGGATGATGTTGATGCCACCTCCGAGTTTGTTGGTGCGGTCCCGGTGTTTCATCTTGCAGCCATTGGGCGTCATGGTGGCAATATCGGGAGCCAAAGTGGGGTTGAACATGTCTCTCTGATGAAGGTCACGTCAGGGGTGAGGGTGGAGATGGTGTCTCAGACTTTATTCATTTACCTTGCCGTGCCAATGGGACCCTGAAGGGTTGGATGGCCCCTAAATGAGTTGGCCCCCCCTGTGCTGCAGGGGCTTGTGTTACATCCATGAACACAGGAGGTGTCATTTTGGTCTACAAAGGGATGTGGCTCAGCCGCTCACTCCAACATAGAATACAGGTTTTTTATGCTTATTATGCTTAACTTGATCAACACAGCTGTTTGTGCTGTGAAATGCCACCCTGCATTGCATGAGTCTCCACACAACCATATAGTAAATCTGGGCTTCAGACCCATATTGCAGCAGCATTGTGATGGTGAATAAAAACGGGAACAGAGGCAATCTGTTTGTACCATCTTGGATAGTAGGGATTTGATCAAATGGTATTTGCTCTAGGACAAACAGTGAGAAGTAGATTTCACATTATTTTTTGTGCTTGCATTGCAAGAAGTTGAGGAATAAAATGATTCTCATTTTTAAATGTGAGTCGTGATAATTTTTGAGCAAAACTAATCTACTCCATTTTGTATTATTAAGTATGAATGGGGTAAAATAAGTTTGCACTATATTTTTTCTTCTTTTCAATTTTATTTTTAGGGACAGCCAATTAGTGATATTCATGATGAGACAAATATTATTGCAATAAGAGACCAATATGTATAATATTATAAAGAAATCAAATAAGGGTGAAACAGTTGAAAACTGAGAGTGAAAGAGAAAGGGGAGGAGTCTTTATACAGTGAGGCAGTACCCTTAGCTGTTTCAAATTTAAACTAAGGGGCACATTTACTAAGAACTCGCCTTATCCTTGCGTAGCACCAGTCATTGCAAGGCAACACAAGTCCTTAACTGGGATTTACTAAGCCACGCAAAACCACTTTGTGTTGCTTTGCTTGGTTTAGTAATTATGAAGTAATTCAACGTAGCACTTGGCACTGACTTGCATTCCTTTGCTTCGGTTGGCGTTACATAAGTGGAGTATGGGCCTCCCTATGCATCTAGCCAGGTAGTTTGATGCAAATCCAGATTTAGAAAGACTTGCAAACTTGAGTTTGTGCCAAAATGGTGCACCTACACGAAAGAGGCATAACAAAGAGAAATATGCTTATTTCTTAATGTTAATTCCTCTTTGCATATAGTTCTGCAGCACACATAGACAGAGGAATAGGAAATCTTGTCCATAATACAGATACCCTTTCAATATGGTGCAAGGGTGCCTGCTTTATTGCTAAGCAGCACACAGTGCACTATAACAAGAAGACCGCAGAAATGCTCCACATCTTTGTAAATAGTGAGCATTTCTGCCTTCTTCCTTTCACGCAATGCAGCTCAGCTCACCGCAGCACAGTTCAGCATGTTGCCTTTCTGTGTTGAGTGAAAGATTGGTAAATCTGCCCATAAATGCTGTAGTATATGCAGGCTACCCCTGGCAATACAATAAATGAGTGTTTTAAGACCTGACTGCGGTGAAGTTTTAACCAGCTTTTAGAAAATGGCCATCCTTGTTGCACCATTTATGAGTGGTTGCTAATTTGGTGTCATTGACTCCAAAATTACATCAATTTCTGGCTGTAAGGAAATTTGGACTAAATATGACAGCTCAGGTAGATGGATTCAGTGTTTGGCAGAGCACGCATGATAGACAGACAAAGATACTCTCCCGGTATTGATCAACTATCGGGCAAGTTGCACACATATGGGGCTTGGTATGGCATATCTGGGACAGTCTCCCATTTCGGCAGTCGATGTACCGATTTCTTCTGGATGGAGTATGATGGAAATCAAAAATAGTCTTATGGTGCTGAGGTTTATATTTTGAGACCAGGGAGATACTTTGTTAGGTGGCTATAGATCAGTTGAAAACCTCTAATGCTATCTGAAGCCCAATCCAGCAAGGAGATGACTTCTCTTATATATATATTTATGTCGCCTTCTTGTGATAACAAAAACAAAGACTAAAGGATGGATATATAAAGTATGTATATCCATCCCAAAAAGAAGAGGTAGAAAGGTGGGAGCCTTTAAAGAAATACATTTATGTAAAAAGAAGTCTTAGATTTGGAAATTCTAGAATATCCTCTTAACAGGAATACCAGACTGCTGGCAAGATGTTCGAAATACTGGTTACAAATTACAGCCTGTATTTTTAGGTCATGTGTGGAATTTTGCAAATCGAACTTACGTACAAATAGGTAGGTTTACAAAATTACAGTTGGTCACTGATAGATTTGGGGGTCTCTAGTTGGCAGAGGTAGGTACCTTTGACCAAATAGGGACCCTTGTGTCTAATCAGGGTAAGGGGGTACACTCCTAAAATAACCCCTGCTCACCCCCTTGGTAGCTTGGCACGAGCAGGCAGGCTTATCTCAGAGGCAGTGTGTAAAGCATTTGGGAACACATACAGTAACCCAGTGACAACACTACAGATGGACACCACACAAGTTGTTGTATAAAAATAAGTATGACTTAACACAAGACCACAAATGACAAAAAAACACAATACTGTACTTAAAAATGGTATAAATAGCTTAGATCTCTTTAAACGTAAGATGCAACACTTTGAGTTCAATATACCTTTGGATGCGTAACGCTATACAACGAAAGGGTTGCAGGGAAGGTGATGCGTCGGTTCCTTACACGCAAGAACAGTGATGCGTCGGGTCCCTACTGCTGCGTAGGGGATGCGTTGGTTATTCTCCGCGTGGGGAGGTGATGCGTCGGTTTCCTACTGTGCTTCCGTGGTGATGCAACCAGCAGCACCGTGATGCAATGAAGATCCGGTGCAATGAAACAAAATGGCGTCTTCTTCTTGATGCAACAACGATGCGTGCACGCCCACCGGCCGTGCGGCGACTCAACGATTCTTCTGAGCCACGACAGGCCTTGCGACACTCTTCTCTAGTGGTGCGAGGCGCTTCGGGTGATGCCATGGCGACAGCGATGGCACGCTTCTCCGGTGATGCGAGGGCACCTGCTGCGACGGCGACACTCTTCTCCTCTGATGCGACGACAACGGCTGTGGCGGCGACACGCTTCTTTGTCTTGAGTTGCGCTTCCAGCTCCCAGCGACACGCAGTCTCTCAGAAAGGCTCAGCTCAACAGCAGACACTTCAATTCCCAGCAAGGGAAGGCAGGGGAGCTGATGGTGAAGTCTGTTGTCCCTGAGACTTCAGCAGGAGGCAAGCTCTATCTCAAGCCCTTGGAGATACTTTACAAGTTGATTTGAAAGTAGCCCAAAATCGTTTCTCCTTTCTTTGGCAGTCAGGCAAACACTGCAGGCCAATATTTCAAACAGCACTCAGCTTAGTGATAGTCTCCTCCTCAGTTTCTCTGGTTCCTCTCCTCAGCAAAGGTTCTTCTTGTTTCCCAAAAGTGATCTAAAGTTCTGGGGTCTGGGCCCCCATATTTATACTAGCAAATCCATTGTCCTCTGAAGGCAGAGGGTCCTGTACCCAGTCCAAACCAGTTCTGTGCAGTCCTGGAGCACTTTGTTGACAAGACTTCTTCTTTCCTTTGACAGTGTGGGCCAGGGACATTAGACGCACCACAGGAGGTGGAGCCAGCATTGTGGAAGGCAGGCACAGCCCTATTCATGTCCCAGGTGCAACTCCTCTGAGCCATTTACATGCAGATAGCTCTATTCAGCCATGCGCGGACCCCCTGTCTCCTGGAATCCCCCAGCTCCTGTCACTCAAACTCCAGACAAGGAATACACAACCTAGAAGAGGCAGGCCTGGACAGTTAGGCAAGAAAATACCTACTTTCTAAAAGTGGTATTTTCAAACACAGAATGTTAAAACCACCTTCACTAAAGATGTATTTTATCATTTTGAGTTCAGGCATACTAAACTCGAATTTCTACCTGGTTCCCTGAGTCAGTTAGGATTATAAGATCTTATAATCAAACTGCCCATTCTGGCCTACGGGTAACAGGTGGCCTTGCAATAGTGAAAAACGAAAATGGCTGTAATTCACTATCAGGACATGCCACCCACATTAGGGCATGTCCTACCTTTTACCTGCAATGCACCCTGCCCTTGGGCCTACCGTAGGGGTGACTAATAGGCAGTAAAGGGAAGGTTTAGGGACTGGCAAGTGGATGCACTTGCCCAGTCAACACGGCAGTACCAGACTGCACACAGGCTCTGCAATGGCAGACCTGAGACACACTTTACAGGCTTCGTCTGTGGGTGGCCCAACTAGTGCTGCAAACCCACCAGCAGCATTTGATTTACAAGCCCTGGGCACACGCAGTGCACTGTACTAGAGTCTGAAAGTAAACCAAACCAACCAATCATGGAGTCACTTATCCATACATCAATTTACCATAGAGAGCATATGCACTTTAGCACTGATCAGCAGTGGTAAAGTGCCCAGAGTCATAAAACAGCCAACAACAGGTCAGAAAAAATACAAGAGGAAGGCAAAAAGATCAGGGATGACCCTGTAAAAAGGGCCAAGTCCAACAGTCACAATCTGACCAACCTCATCAGCATTCATGAGGTAGGTTGCAAATTGTGACCCCCTACGATTAGTGGTTGAGGGGGCGAAACCCTACTCAAGCAGAAACCACAATCCTTGTCAGGGAGAATTCACACGTAAACCCCAAATTATCATATGCTCAATCCTCTGGTAGCTAGGCACAGAGCAATCAGCTTAACTCAGAGATCATATGATAAGTATTTATGCAACACTTCAAACAATAACAAAGTGAAAACATACCACAAACAGGATCCCCCTTCACGATTAGATCAATAGAATACATTTTAATAAATGAACTAAGACCAAAAAGACAAAAATCCAATCAGTAGACCGTTAATATTCAATTTGAAAGATTTATGTGAAAATAGCACAAAAAAGCATAAAGTGCCAACTGTAGATATGGATCAGGCTTCTGCGATGTAGCACAGGCGACTACAGGGACTCAAATAGGCGCGCTGAACAAAGGTGTCCTTAGATCTTGGTTGCGGATGATTGTGAGGTCCCGCGTTGAGCATGTGTTGCGCAGCCGAGGAGATATGTTGGTTCCTAGCAGCTGAGAGGTTGCAATGCGAGGTCCTGCATTGTCTTTGAGGATTTTGTTGACAAGGACTTACGATGCAGAATCTGGCATTGAGGACGTGTTGTGCAGTAGAGGAGATGCATCGGTTTCAAGGAGCTGGCGGCTGTGATGAGGAGTCCTGGAATTGTGAAAAGTTCAGGCAGTAGAGGCAATGCGTCAGTTTTGCTTGGGATTGCACTGCACAGTAGAGGAGACACTTCAGGTCTGCTGGAGCCATACATGAACTGGCAGAACACCTTAAGGCCCACTTTCAAGAGTCAGGAGTGGGGTGGCACCACTTGGCAGGGTTACGCACAGTTGCAGAGCCCTGGTGCTAGTTACAAGAGAAATGGCCCTTGGAGTCACTCTGGTGAATCTAGGTACAGGTTGCAGGTCTAGTACTTCTCACAGAGGCAAGAGGGCAGCAGGGCAGCAGATCAACAAGGCAGGGCAGGCAGTTCTTGAGGGCAGCAGTCCAGCAAGGTTGCGGTCTTTACATCAGCACTGCGGTCCCTCTTCCTGGCAGAGTCATCATCCGGTACAGGAGTTTACTGAAGAGTTGGTGTCTGAGGTCCAAAATTTCTTTGAAGCGGTAGAAGCTTATAGAGATTTCCCCTGGAAGAGTCCAGATTTCCTGCCTCCCCTGCTCTTGCTCCAGGATAACTGCAATCCTTTGTGTGAAGGCAGAGCACAGCCTATTCAGGTGTAAGGGGGCTGTGCCTTACTCCGCCTTCCTATCCTGCCAATGATGGCCCACCAAGGCAGTCATAAGCTCTTTATTGTGTGTGGCTGTCTATGAGGAATATACAAAGTCCAACTACACCAGGTCATGTGACCCAGAGACAGGCTATAGGCACTAAATAGCTAAGGCAGGAAAATGCCAACTTTCTAAAAGTAATGAGAAAATCACCAGACAGTTATCTAGGTGACCTGATGCACTGCACGAGTCACTCTAAAAGAGTGTACAGTATCTTGAGCATTAAACGATGCAATATAAACAACATTAAGTGGTAATATACAATTCAACATTCATTAATCCACTTTTAAGAAAATAGCAAGTGATGTATAGTCTTCCACCGTTGTTTTGAAGCTTTTCTTTATTGAAAGTTTGTGGGAATTGTTATGAGTTTCACGAAATCCAAATGATAGATATTCCATAGAAACATCAAGACTGTGAGTTAAAAATCCCAATGCATTTTGGGCATTAACATTTGCCCTTCTTCAGGGGAATCTATAGAAAAACAATGATAGACAATTTCGTATGTGTATCTTATGCAGCGTAAACATATGAAATCTTACAAATTCAGCAAGGAAAAATCTATAGAATGATTGCGCGCGATGTCAACAGTTCGTTGCAACATAGAAGGGTAGAAGGAAATGGAAGTGAATGAGAAGAAAGTAAAAGGATGCCCTGTCACCATGTGAAAGAGACAATTAAGTGAAAAAAAGTGAAGGGGCTTGAATCGACCAAACTAGAACAGGTGGAGAAGCGAGTGTAGGGGCAAGTGCAAAAAACAGGGGAGTAGGGAACGAGCGTGTGTGGAAAGCGGGTGTCGTGGGTACTGGTAAACCTTACCAGCTCGAGTGGAGACTCAACTGACCGCATTTTAAAGAGAAACAAATCACGCTGTAGCGGGTCTCTAGTCAGTTGGTGCGTCATGGAAAAGACTGCAAAGAAACTGCAATCAATACATGGAAAACAGGTTGAGCTGATTAGGAAAAAGGCAGGTGATAAAAAAAATTACTTATAGAACGCAAAAGCTTGCAGGGCCTTTTTTCTGTTGCACGCGTTTGTATAAATATTGTGTAACTCAGTTGATTAATTGTTTAATTTTGATTCTCTCAATTAATTGAGTGCAGTCTGGCTGCTTCCTTTTTCATTAACTTTCTAAAAGTGGCATTTTCAAAATTACAATTGAGAATCCGACTTTGCCTTATGATTTTTCATTACAATTCCAAAGACACAAACATGAACTGTTTACATGTTCCTAATTGGAAGTTACACCTTATTAAATGTAATAAGGTGACTCCAATTTTATCCAAGTGGAGATGTATGCCTTAGCAAGAGTGAAAAATAAATTTAAGAGTTTTTCACTATCAGGGCATTTAAAGCTTAAAAAGTACATGCCCTATTTTTTTAAATAAATTGCACCCTGCCCTGTGGGCTGTTTGTGGCCTACCCTAGGGGTTAAAAAGGTAACTTAGGGCCTGGGAATAGGTTTATATGGCCAGGTCGGATGACAGGTTAAAACTGCAAACACAGGCTGAAATGGCAGGCCTGAAACAAGCTACTTAAGTGGGCAACACAATAAGTGCTATGTTAACAACACAACTGTGGCTGACCAAGGTTTCGCACTACAAATTTCAATGTCGGGTTGTCAGTATGACATTGTGCACATTAACATCCGGAGCTGGCCACAAAAAGCTCCACTGTCAAGACAGAAATTGAGTTTTATGGAAAAGGATGGTGCACCAGAATTAACAGTCCAAAAAGGCTGTAGTATTTTTTAAAAAAAGTCATTTTTCGGTCTTACAACTGGCACAGTATTGGAACTTGGCTCAGTTCTCTATCTATATTGGGGAGCATGCTTTTTGCTATAGCAGCATTAGGGCATGTGGGGTCAGATTACATGCTTCCCATTTTTATGTCAGCCCTCTAAAGACTGGACCAAGCAATTACGTGGTGATCGCTATAGATCTCCCTTATGTTTCGGGTTCTAAGAATACTGTGCTTGATTAACTGTTTTAGGTAGGCTAAAACTGGAAATGTATTAATTTATATATATTCTTCTACATAGATATTTCATTACGTGTGGTTCTCTCGTGTCCGGACTACAAAGATACGCAAGGACCAATGATTTACGTGGTGATCGCTACAGTTCTCTCTTGTGTTTCGGGTTCCAAGAATACTGTGCTTGATTAACTGTTTTAGGTAGGCTAAGACTCGAAATGTATTAATTTACATATATTTTTCTACATAGATATTTTATTACGTGTGGTTCTCTCGTGTCCGGACCGTAAAGACTCCTGCCCGGTGACGCTTATTGGCGTAAAGTAACTCTTCTCAATACGTCTCGTCTATATACTTGGAGGTGTGACATTCTAGGTTCTAATCGGTGTTTGAAGTGATAAGAATAAATCGGCTTTTGGAGATTGTGTGGTTTATGTCATTAGACCTCTGATACATCTCCTTGTATTGTCCCGTATGATGTGTTTTACATATCACTCAACTGATCTTTTGCACATTTTTTATGTAGATTTTGACGTACTGACGGCGTGTAGGTTTTTTGTCGAGTGAACTACGCTTGGTAGCCTTATTTGTCACCAAGTTCCTTTCTAGGTGAGTGTGTGGTCCTGTCTTGCCTCATTTTCCCTTTTTCTTGTTCTTTTTTAGCTGTAAGCCTGTTATACAAAATAAACATAATTGATAATTAAGTAATATGCCTTAACATGCTCATTGATTGATTGGGTCTTATAATAAGAAATGTCCAGAGAAAGGGGCTGACAACTCTTTGAGTGTCTCTCCCACGTTTTTCCTTTGCTTTGTTTTCTCTCTGATTTCTCATTTATTTCTTTCTCTTTTTTGGATTTATAGATAGGTTTTTCTAACCGTCTACTTTGAGTTATCACAATATGATTGCTTTTCCTCCTTCCTCCCTCCCCCCTCCCCTTTTTTAGGGATTTTGATCCCTGTGTGACTCTATGAACTTTTCTGTCACAAAAAGTAGTACCATAGGTTCTTTAGATTTGAATATGTTTATGTTTATATAATTGTGTATATACATATTGTATATATTTGTATATATATATGATTGTAATATGTTTTGTATGTCTATGTACTTAGTGGTTTTATTTGTGCTTTTACAGCCCTGATGAAGTTTGTATGTGAACGAAACGCGTTGGCTGAGGCCTTTTTAAAGATTGAAAATAATAAAGGACTTTTTTTCAAAAATACTACAGCCTTTTTGGACTGCTAATTCTGGTGCACCATCCTTTTCCATAAAACACAATAAGTGCTGCAGGCTTACTAGTAGCATTTAATTTATAGGCCCTGGGCACATGTAATACCGCTTTACTAGGGACTTACGAGTACATTAAATATGAAAATTGGGTGTAGGGCAATGTTACCATGTTTAGAGGCTAGAGCACAAGCACCTAAGAGTAAACCAGTAAGTGAGATGGCAGAATTGGAGTTTGATATTGAGGTTTTGCATACCTACAGAGTAGATCAGCTAATGGCATTTTTGCAAAGATTTTGAATGTCCCATGAAGAGCATCTCCAGGAAGGAGGCGCTACAGAAGGCCTTAAGGGCCTGGTGGGAGTCCAAAGAGGCTGGGGAGACAACTGATAAAGCGAGGTGGATGAGGATGCACATGGGATTGATTTCAGGTTCTCAGGATCTGCCTGCGTCAAGAGCAGCCTTCAGGCTGGCAGCCACCATTCTGTTAGGAGCTTTTCCCCAGAGGAGGTGGAGGAGAACCAAAATAGAAGATGGCAGAGGAGAAAAAGAACACTCTCACTCTGGAGGAAAAGAAATTGATTTCGGCTCATGAGGGAACTGGACATTAAGGCCAAGCAAGTGGAGTCCAGTTCAAATGGTGGCAGCGTAAAACCAGTGCAAGGGGGTAAGGTTTAAATACCCAGTGACCTAGTGCAGAATTACCAGAGGGGTGATGATATTTATGCATGCTTTACAGCGTATGAGATAGCCTCGAGAATGAATGAGGTTCCTGAGGAGTATTGGAGGGGCGGGCCTATGGAAACACTTTGAGGCCTCCGGGAGGGACACCCTACCACTTTTAGAGGAGGCGGGTACCCTGACCTATGCCCATATGAAGGAGGCTTTATGCCTCAGGTCTGGGCTCACCCTAGAGCAGTACAGAGAGCAGTTCAAGAACATAAAGAAGCTTGATTCGCATACGTGGGTTGAATGTGTGAACATGTATAATCGTGCACTGGAAGGTTGGGTGAAGGGTATTCAGGTATCTGATTGCCAGGGGTTGTACAACTTAATTGGTTGGGAGCACTTGGGTTGTCTGTGTGTTCCAGAGCTGCACCAGCATCTATTGGATAGTAAGCTAACTGATCCCAGGGAGCTTGCTAAGGAGGCAGACCGCTGGACTAGCACCAGGGTCCACAAGGGGATTGTGGGTAATCTAGCCAAGGGTGGCCAGGGTCCCCAGCAGAAGAGTGGGGGGGACAAGGGTAACCAAAAGGAGTTTTCTAAAGGGCCCCACAACAGTTCCCAGGGTAAGGAGTCCCAGCCCCCAAGCCTAAAACGTCCCTGCCCCATGAGGGCAGGCATGACAACCGGCTTCCCCCCAGTTGTTATTCATGTGGTCAGGTGGGCCACATTGCAAGAGATCCTAAGTGCCCCAATGCAATTCCAGCACCCACTGGTGCTCGGTCACCGGTGTTAGTGAGTGTAGTGCTGGGGGAGGAATTGGATCTTAGTGAAGGGGGGAGTAAGCAGTCATGACCCATGTCTCATTAGGAGACAGAGAGATGGTCCAGGGATACTATCTGCCTCAGAACACTAAAAAATAAAGGCAGTGGAGGACCATCAATGGGAGGAGGGTAGAGGCTCTGAGAGACACAGAAGCCAGTGTGACATCTGTCAGGTGTCAATGAGTGTCCGAGGAGCAGGTTATTCCCAATGTTCTTCACCCTGTAGTTGCAGCAGCCAACTCAGAGTGCTTATGTAAGATGGCACTAATTCCCTTTGAGTATGGTGGTCTCAGGTCCCCTGAAGGTCACTGTTAGTCGATCCATGCCTGTAGACTGTCTGCTTGGAAATGAGCTGGAGAGTTCCACATGGAAGGAGGTGGAATGACAGGCTCATTTGGAGATGTTGGGTCTACCTGAGTGAGTCTGGGTGACCACTTGGTCAATGGCAGCCAGTAGGGGTAATCAAGAGGACCTGGAGCCTGAAATAGTGGCCCAGGTGCCTGCCAGGAAAAGGAGGGGCAGGGGGCATGGGAAATCATCCCCAGAAGTTCCCCTAGGCCCATGAGGAAGCAGATCCTGAGGGGGATGCCTGGAGCCCACAAGGGAGCAGGTAGCCGAACGGAGAGACCTACCAGAGCTGACCCATTGGCAGCTGGAAGGGGGTCCCTCTAGGGAGGAGTTCTGCAGAGCGCAGATAGAGTGCTATACTCTTATTGGTTTGCAGCAACAGGCTGCAAACCAGGCAGCAGGTGATCAGTCTGGATCACATCTGATTTACTGGGAAGATGGATTGTTGTATAGTGAGCCTAAGATCGCTGAGCCCAGTGCAGCCCATGTGCTGGTGGTACCCGAGCGCTTCAGGACCTTACTACTGGGTCTGGCTCATGACATGCCTCTTGCAGGACATTTGGGGTGTGACAAGACATTTCAGAGGCTTGTCATCCACTTTTACTGGCCCCAAATGAGAAGGTTCATTGGCACACACTGAAGACCTTGCCCAACTTGACAGGCAAGTGGCAAAACTGGAGGGAAGTGTAAGGCTCCCCTCCAACCCTTTCCTGTGGCAAGTGCCCCTCTTGAGCAGGTAGGCATTGACATTGTGGGGCCACTGATACCCAAGACAGCCTTAGGCAACAAGTTTGTCTTCGTCTTGGTGGACCATGCCACCCGGTACCCAGAATCTGTCCCTCTCCGGACAGTCACAGCCCATGTGGTGGGCGGTGCATTGATTGGGATCTTTTCCCATGTGGGGTTCCCCAGAGAGGTGGTCTCTGATTGTGATATAAACTTCATTTCGAAGTACATGACATCTTTGTGGGAGGAGTGCAGTGTGGCATACAAGTTCACCACACCTTACCATCCTCAAGGGAATAAGTTGGTTGAGAGATTCAACTGAACCATGGAGGGCATGATCAAGGGTCTTGCAGAACCCATGAGATGGAAGTGGGACATTTTTTTGCCATGCCTGCTGTTTGCATACAGGGAGGTACCATAGAAGTCCTTAGGGTCAGTCCCTTTGATCTACTGTATGGTCACCCTGTGACTCTGGTGAAGGAAAGTTGGGAGAGAACTCCTGGTAAGACCCCACAAGATGTGTTCAGCTATGTTCAGCTATCTGACCAGACTCAACACTTCAGGAAACTCGCTCAGGTGAACCTGGAAGCTAGCCAGGAAGAAATGAAAAGATGGTATGACCAGAATGCCAATCTTTTTGAATTCCAGCCTGGCCAGAAAGTGTGGGTAATGGCACCAGTGGAGCCTTTTGCACTCCAAGATAAGTGGACTGGTCCATATGAGATAGTAGCGTGCAAGAATGAGGTGACCTATCTGGAGACTTGCAGACTCCCAGGAACCCTTTGAGGGTCCTGCATGTGAACCACCTCAAGCCACACTTTAAGAGGTCTGAAGTAACTATGCTCCTTGCAACAGATGATAGAATGGAGGAGGAGGGTGAGCCTTTTCCTGACAACCTGTCAGCAAAGTATCATGATTGGTCAGTGGATGGGGTAAACCTCTCTCCTACCCCAGAGGGACTATTGCCAGGTAATGGGACAGCGCGCCTCCCTGTCCTCCCTGACACCAGGAGTCACCAATTGATGCGTCCATAATGTGGACACTGGGGAAAGTCAACCTGTGAAGCAGAAATGTTACAGGGTAGCTGACAAAGTCAGGGACAGCATCAAGGAAAAAGTTTCCAAGATGTTGGCGTTTCGGTGATAGAGCCCTCAAGCAGCCCCAGGGCTAGCCCAGTGGTCTTAGTGCCAAAAGCTGCAGTGCCCGGTGCCACTCCAGAACTCCGGTTCTGTGTAGACTAACGGGGGGTCAATGTGGTCACCAAGACTGATGCGTACCCCATCCCCAGAGCTGATGAGCTTGTTGATCGGTTAGGAGCTGCCAGGTACTGCAGCAAATTTGATTTAACGTCTGGGTGCTGGCAGATTGCCTTAACTGATGGGACCAAGGAGAGGTCTGGGCACTCAACGCCAGAGGGGCAATACCTGTGCCAGGTTATGCCCTTTGGGTTGAAGAACGCCCCTGCCACCTTCCAGACACTGGTCAACCGGGTACTGTCCGGGCTGGAGGAATTCAGCACCACTTACCTGGATGACATTGTTGTGTTTAGCTCCAGTTTGGAGGAACATCCGCAACACCTCTGTAAAGTGTTTAAGGCTCTGCAAAAGGCAGGCCTCACTATCAAGACTAGTAAGTGCCAGATAGGGCAGGGGTCTGTGGTGTACATGGGTCACCAGGTAGGGTGCGTCCAGGAAGCGTCCTTACAAGCAAAGATTGACACCATTCTGGCTTGAGAGTCCCCTAAGACCCAGACAGAGGTGAGAGCCTTTTTAGATCTCAGCGGGTACTACCTATAGTTTGTCAAGGGGTATTGCACTATTGTTGCCCCCGTGGCAGTGCTGAATTCAAGGAAGCAGCCTAGGAAGGTGATCTGGACTGATGCCTGCCAGATCACTTTTGATGCCCTGAAATCTGCCATGTGTACTGCGCCTGTGCTTAAGGTACCTGATTTCTCCAAAGAATTTGTTGTGCAGACAGATGCTTCAGAGCATGGTGTTGGAGCAATACTCTCACAATTGAATGCCAAGGGCTTGAACCAACCTGTAGCTTTCATCAGTAGGAGGCTACTTCCCAAGGAACAGAGGTGAAAGAGTAGCTTTTGCTGTGGTCTGGTTGCTGAAGAAGCTAAGGCCCTACTTGTTTGGGACTCACTTCTGGGTTCAGACAGACCATAGGCCCCTCAGATGGTTAATGCAGATGAGAGGTGAGAATCCAAAACTGTTGAGAAGGTCCATCGCCCTACAGGAGGTCCATCTCCCTACAGGGAATGGACTTTACGGTAGCACACCGTCCTAGTACAGAACACACCAATGCTGATGGTCTGTCCAGATTCTTCCGCCTTAGTGATGAGAACTCCTAGGAGGGTGGGTAGCTCTCCCCACTTTTCAGCTGGAGGGGACACGTGCTAGACCTGGCATCCTTGACTTGGTGTTCCCTGACGTTTTGCCTCTACCTCCTGTATTTTTGATGCTGTGCTGGATTTCGTTTTTGCTGGCTTAGATGCTCTGGGCACTTTGCCACAGCTGATCAGTGTCAAAGTGCAAGTACTCCCTGTGTAAATTGATATTGTGATTGATTCTCCCTGATTGGCGTATTTGTTTTACCATTAGGTCCCTAGTAAAGTGCACTGAGTGTGCAAGGGCTGGTAAATTAAATGCTACTAGTGGGCTTGCAGCGCTGATTGTGCCACCCACATGAGTAGCCCTGAAAAGAGGTCTTAGGCCTGCCTCTGCGATGCCTGTGCGCAGTCTGTTAACTGCCATGTCGACTTGGCGAATGAACCCACTTGCCAGGCCCTACCCTTCCCTATTCTTACACACCCCTATGGAAGGCCCAGTGTATGTGAAATGCAAAAACAACAGTTGATGGACAGAATGTCATACATTCACCCCAGTACGGAGATCTGGGCATAAATCCATCATTTTTTTGCTCACCATGCCATTCCAGTTTGAACCCAGCAATATTGTATGTGAAAGGAAGGACATGTACTGGTGTGTGTAACATGTCCTGATAGTGAAAGTCTGCCAATCTAGTTTTTCACTATTGAAAGGCTATCTTGCCCCATAGGACAGAATAGGTAATGCTTTGTAACATTTTACAAGCATATCTTCCCATAGGTATACGATGGAAAAATGGAGTTTGGTATCCCTGAACCCAGGATTTAATAACACATGTTTTAGTAAAGATGATTAATAAATTGTGTGTTTGAAAATACCACTTTTAAGAAAGTGGCTATTTTCGTGGACAACCATCCTGGGTGCCTCTGCCTGTTTGTGGTAGGCAGTCTGGCTTTGGAGTGACAGGGGCTGGGGAGGTGCAGTGGCTCTTATAGAGCGCGCAGGTCACCCAACTTACAGGTTTCACCATATACGTATCGGGCCCATAAACTTCAATTTATCTTATACATTAATCAGGTGACCTTACACTCTACTACCAGTAACCCTAGTTCCTTCCTATTTATTCCTACTGTACCCGACTTACCAATCCACCGTTACGGGTACCTAATGACCACAATGGATCAGGGAGCTAGCTGTGAAGAAAAATGCAAACAAAATACCAACATATATTTTGTTTATATTTTCATAAAATGACCACAGACTACTGGGAAGTTTTAAAGATTTTATCTAGATTTCAGATTCGGAAAGCATCAAGTTTACAACCAAAAGGCAATCAATAATCAAAATAATGAAGAGCACATAACCATACAAGAAGTAAATTAAGCTGATCATTTATGAGTTTACGGGAAAGTAAGAACAAGAAACATGCTAGTCAGTGAGTTCAGAGTTTAGACTTAAATGAAGTGACTAAATTACGGAAATTTAAGAACACGCTAGAAAGTCACTATGGGAAAAAATACCCCTGATGTATGGGTAGGGAGAAGAGCTTTAGTTTTATATTGCAAGACTCTGGAATACTATACACCTATAGGGAAGGGAAAAAATGGAACACGCTATAACCCTAGGAGCATCAATTCAGTTAGCAAAGGAGAAAGTTATAAAACAAATCTATATTTCATAAACAAGTCTGGAGAAATGTGCTTAAAGGAAGGGTAACATAGGAACATGCTAGTAAACAGCAATAACGTATGAGCTTTTCATTCAATAGCTTTGTGGAAAGCATGGAAATCAATTATGCGCAAAAGTATGTCTTTATTAAAGCAAAAGACAGAAAAAATAGAAGGTGTAGTATAGAGTTTCAGCACTATATTTACCTAGAATGGTGTGAAGACCAACCCTGGCCACGGATCAGTCAAGGACAGGAAATACCCCAAGGAAGGACAGTCATCAATGGGACAGCAGGTGCAGAATGGACACCCCAGGACAGGACAGGAAACCCAGATTAGGATCAGGACAGGACCACCAAGGCACGACCAGCACCCGCAGTTTTGAAGAAACGCCTGCGCTCCACCCTCTCTGCAGCTATCAGCCAGAACCCCGATTGGGTTAGCAAATTCCCCAGCAAAGTGCTCCGCCAGCACTTAAGGTTTTCTTAGCAAAACCTCTAGAGTCTATGGAAAGTTCGGACAGAGTGCTCCGCAGCTCTCCGTATCAATCACCTATTGAGTGCGTTGGGTCAGTGACAGGTCAGCTATTCGGACAAGTCGGACAATTTCGCTAGCTAAACCTAGGCTAGTTATACTGTTTTCGGGTCAGTGTACCACCCCCCAAATGTTGCAAGTGTCAGAATCCCCAATTTCGATTGGTCCCCAAGTAGGATAGGTCAACACACCAATCCCATTTAATGTCTACAAGCCTATATTTGCATATTCTGGGACCGCCTATTGATTTTGGGGTTCCCATGACCTATTCTACAGAATACAATGGAAAGTAATACATTTGTTGCTAATGCAGGACATTTTAGCTTCTTCGGCTGGGTGAAGGTGCATCTTCCCAGGCACGTTTTGGCCGCGACCTCTGGTTGGCAGCCATTCAATGCCACCGGCAGAAGACTGTCATGCGCAGAAAAGCATCTCAATATGGCTTCTCGAATGTCCCTCAGACCCTCAATATCGCGGTACATGAAAAGTAAGCGAAAACAAATTAAAACATAGAAATAAATGAATACACTGTATACCATGAATAGCTACTCTATACCCCTTTACTTAAAATATACTATGGCGTGAGAGTTTAGTGCAAACAGACAACAACATGAAAACATCAGCGCAAGCTTCACCATGTGAGGACACAGGCAGCCATCTTAAAAGCCAGTGCGCAAGCGCAAAGGTTCCCACCAGAACTGCAAATACGTCACGTCACGTGAGTGTGACTAACGCATGCGCAGAAAGAAAACCCGCCAAGCAGCGGCCATTTTTAGGAACAAGAGTTATTGAATTAGTAAACACATAAGCAAGCGTCACTAGGACACCCCAACGTCAGAATAAAGGAAAATTAGTAAGACAAAACAGGTTGGATTACGTTGTTACATGTTATTCGAGGTTCATGAATCCAAGCAAGTCGCGTAATATGCGAATCCTTGCTCCATCAATCCCCTCTTTGATGATATTTACTATCATCACCAAAATCAATGGAATCAGATGTCAACTTTCACACTTTGTTCATTTCAATTTCTTCCAACACTCTATTCAGCTTTTCTTTCATCTCTTTATTAGGGTGAGAATTTTTCACCCTTTTATAAATCCGATTATTCATTTCTTCTAATTCAAGCTCATCCACATTCCGTTTCACACCTCTCTTATTCACAGTGTACTTCTTTTGGTGTTTGCGACATTTGCAACAGACAAATACTAGGAATATGATGAACCCTATTACTCCAATTGGCATCAGTACATTTAACAAAAATCCTTTACCTAAATTAGAAAACCAATGACCTACAGCGGAGAGACCATCAGTAAGTCTCTTCCAGGCACTATCAACCTCCAGTGGTTTGAGTTCCTTTTCCAAATTTGTAATGTTCCTTACATACTTTTTGATTTGCACACTTTTGTCCGGTATGTAAGTGCAACAATGTTGCGCCTTCAACATCCAGCAGACTTCGCCCTCTTTTGCTAATAAGGTGTCTAGAGCAAGTCTGTTCTGTAAAACCATAGATCTGATCGCAACCATTTCGGTATTGGCCATCAAAAGTCCACTAGCGGTGTCAGTAGACAACCGATCCACTATAGTTGACAATTTGCAAATTCCGTGTGTATTCAGAACCACTCCCACTGCAGGTATCAATGCACTTAAGATACTACCTACTATTTCACCTATGCTTTCTCTTTTACTACGTACTAAGCCATTAGTGTTTTCACTGCTTCCAGCAATTTCATTCACATGGTATATTTTCGGGAAGACAATTCCAAAATAGCAGCTTCCATACCAGTGATCCGGTAATTTGAAATAAGCCTTGTTTCCACATATATAATAAATTCCGGGTAACACAGGTTCTGACCCATTTTTGAAACCCCAACCTCCAATTACTTTGTAATTGTGTTCGCATTGACTGGAACCAATGAAAATGTTATTATAGTAACTAGTATTTTCTCGGTGAAGACAGAGTTTCCCCTTTCTCGCGAAATCCAGCAACAAAGCAGCACCAGCCCCACCATTTGAGGTGCTTTCCATGTTTTCAGCCCACTTAGGAGTTTTCTGTCTTTTATCATTTGCCTTTCTTTGGAAACTTTCCCTTCTTTTCTCTGCCATGTTTAGAAACAATTTCTCTTGTTCATGTAATGAACAGGTCAAGTTATCTCTGTGTGCTTCACCTAAATCTATAGTACCTATAGTCAGAAAGTATTCTCCCATATAACGTGTAAAGTCACTTTTAGTATGTACAGGATTCAGATTTCCACGTATAGGAAGTTCAGAAAATATCACGTCTGAGTTAGAGTAGTAGTACTGTAACGGTCCTCTTTTGCAAAATAAGCTAGCTAAAATGCTACAGGAAATTCCATATGTTAGTGACAAATGATGGTATGTCACTCCCTCGGCTACGGAAGTAGGTAGCTTCATGCACACGTAACAATCTTCTATTTCCATGGTTTCTACATAATGCACTAAAAGGTTAGCGAATACATTTAAATGAGTCTGGTTCTTGATTCCGTGATAATCTAGTCCTTCCTCATCTGGTGCTTCTAAGTCTGTTTTTGTTTGTCTAATGCTAAGTGCTTTCTCACGTCTTTCTACACTTCGTGTTGTCAGTTCTTCAGTGTCTTTTGTCACCGTCTGTGTAGGGTCAATATCAGTACTTTTGCTCATCATATAAGGAATGATAATGGTTAGTCCTATCCATAATATTAACACTAAGGCTACACTACATATACATACTTTGCAGCATGTTTTACAACAATTACGTCTAGGCCTTCCATTCACATTTGAATCAGACATTTTCGCTTAGAAGGAGTTCTCAACCCCTCTTTGTAACTTTGCACAGGTAGCTTACACTGAGCAACTTCAGGTTGGTTCTTCTTCTTCAGCAGACTGGTCAGCTGTCTGATCTTTGTCACTTTCGTCAGTTATATCAAGATCCTCAAATTCCTCCAACACCAAATAAGTCCATTCAGGATCCTGATACTTTTCGTTCAGTCTTTTTATTCGATCACTTCTTCGTTTGGAGTTCTCTCTAGTTTGCTCTGCTATACGGGAACTTTGCCTTCTTTGTTCAAGTTTTTCTTCTACTGTTTTTAGTCTCAGTCTCAGTCTTTTAATGAACCTTGGTTCTTTATTTTTCTTCTTGAGTCTTTTGGCTGGCACCGTGGTTTGGCTTTCTTCTAATGCTCTTTTATTCTCGTTTGACTGTGGCACTACTGCTTCTGTTTCTTCCCTTCCTGTCTGACTAGTCCCGGGTCTTACTTCAGTTTCTTCTGCCTGGTCACTAAGCTGGCCTTTTTCAGGTGTATACTTGATTTGACTTTTGGGCGTTTCAATTTCTGTGTCCTGAACACGTTCGTCTATTTCTATCTGATCCTGTTCAAGCACTTCGAACCTTTGATTTTCTTCCGCTTGAACTTTCGCCCTAAGGTCTGTCTGTCCCTTTTCAATTTCAGGAGTTCTTGGAGGTGTGTCAATCACCTGTTCTGTCCCTATATGCTCTTCTTCCTCATCAGATTTGTCATGGATTTCGATAATCTGATTGTCTCCTCCTATTCCTGTCTCTTCCTCACTATTCCACTCTCTGTCTGAGTAGGTCTGGCTTCTGGTTCTGATTGGGTCATCGGTCAGATCGATTATGGGTATCCACTCATCTCGACTGGTGCTCGGTTGTTCGTCATCAGCTACTTCAGGACCGCTACTTCTGCGCTTGCATTTTGGGAATTACCTCCGTCTCCCAGAAGCGCTGTAGCCCCCATCACAGACGACTTAGGTCTGGCTGGTATCGACTACTCTGGGCGCCATCTTGTGTGAGGCAAGGAGCCGGCGAGCGGTCTAGTGCTCGGCCCCTCCCGCCCCACAAGCATAAAAGCACCGGCTCTCCCCTCACTCGGCAATTTACAGCTGTGTGAGTAAGTCCTGAGGCGGAAGCCGGGACTCTGCTTGAGAGATTTGTAATGTATGTGATTTGATGCCTACTATTTTAAAACTTGTCGCAAATTGTATTTGGTGCATTTTACTTTCGCCCACAATTTTAAAATACTTATTGTCTTTGTGCACTCTGCGCTTGCATTTTGGGAATTACCTCCGTCTCCCAGAAGCGCTGTAGCCCCCATTACAGACGACTTAGGTCTGGCTGGGATCGACTACTCTGGGCGCCATCTTGTGTGAGGCGAGGAGCCGGCGAGCGGTCTAGTGCTCGGCCCCTCCCGCCCCACAAGCATAAATGGTCCCCTGGCACCGGAAGCGCAGCGGACGGGCGCAGCGGGCGCGCCGGTGGCGCGCCAAAGGCGAGCCCGTCTGCGCCCGTCCGCGCCAGCTCCGTGCCTAGGGCCAGCCATGCTGTTGCTCCCCCCCTTTACCTTCATCAACCTTGGTCTAGATCCCAGCTCATGGCATTAAATCAGGCCCCTTGCACCCCTGAGATCTGTTGCAATTTGGCTTCCCCATGCAGCTCCAATTTTAAATCTAATAAATGCTCTTTTTCCTTAGTCACATATACCAGTTCCCCCTCTCCCACTCCGAAGCCCCCCCCCCCTTCCACTCGATCCCTCACAGCTGGCCTACTGAATTGCCGCTCTCTGCCATGCCACTCGAGCGACATTTGGCTATTATTAACATCTACACCCTGGGATTTATTTTTCCTCACCGAGACCTGGATTAAGGACACGTCCAATCCAGATATTGCCCTAGCCATCCCCCGGGCTATCACTTCACAGGAATTAGCCGCGAGGGTTCGAAACCAGGCGGAGGCATTGCCGTTATTTTACGGGACCATTTCACCATTACCTCTAGGAAAATTCCTAACGTCGAGCCTATAGAGGCTCTCTATTTTTCCATCACTGAGTCTTCCGCTGCTATATTCTCAGGTCTGCTGGTGTATAATCCCCCGCGTTCCCATCAGTCGTCTTTGAACTCGTTAATTGCCGCTACGGCTGATCTCTCCCTTAAACACTCTGATTTCATCGTGCTGGGGGATTTTAATCACCATGTTGATTTGCATGACTGTTTGTCTGCTAAAAATCTTCTTGACGATATGCAAGGTTTGAAACTTTGTCAAAAGGTGAGCGGTCCGACCCATTCTGCAGGCCATACCCTTGATCTGATTTTCTCAAATCTTCCGGGCCTTAAAGTCCTTCCGTCTCTGACCCTAACATGGACTGATCATCATCTAATCCCGTTTGAGGTGTCTATGTCCAAGTCATCTAGGATAGAAACCACCTGCAGAGACAAAGGTAGAAATTGGCACAAAGTTACTTATCCTGCTTTAGAACAGGGATTTAACACCACTTCGGCCTCCCCAGTTAACGATCTTAATGAACGTGTAGCCTCATTTAATAAAAATCTTCTTGAAGCTATCGAGCAGATTGCCCCTTTGAAAAACCTTTCCTCTTTAAGATCCAAACCTTCGGCCCCTTGGTTCACTCAGTTACTACGAGAAAACAGAAGTAATTGTAAGAAACTGGAGCGAAGTTGGCGCCGGGGTTATGACCCGGCAGCCAAAGCCCGCTACAGATCTGCGCTAAAAGAATTTCATAAATTGAAACGTCTAACTATGAAAGAGTACTTTGCAGATAAAATTCTAAGAGCGGAAAATTCTACCAAGGCCCTTTTTAATATTGTCAAGGATTTTGCTAATCCTTCCGCAATGGCCTCCCCTATCATTCCAAACCAATTACTCAGCGAAGGACTTTCTGACTTTTTCTATGAGAAAATAAACAAGATCACAGTAAACATCCAGCATATTTCTTTCACTGTACCGCCAGTTCAGACCATCAACTGTGCGGATGTGTTTACCTCATTTAAGCCCTTAACGGAAGACCATGCTCTATCGCTGTATTTGAAATGTAAATCTGGCTCCCCTCTGGACCCTGCCCCAGCCCATGTCCTGAGTGACTTAGCACCTTTACTGATTAAACCCTTGCTAGATATATGGAACTCTTCTATGGAGTCTGGTCTTTTCCCTTCCCTATGGAAACAGGCACTATTGATACCCATTCTGAAAAAAACTGGTGCTGACCCATTATGCTTCAACAACTACCGCCCCATTTCACTGCTCCCCAAGCCCGCAAAAGTGTTGGAGAAAGCAGTACAGGAGCAGCTATCTGAATATCTGGAAACCAACCACCTCCTTCATGACACTCAATCAGGATTTAGGCCAGATTTTAGTACAGAATCAGCTTTACTGGAAGTGTCTGAATCTATCCGCGAGTGTGTGGATAGGGGCGAGGAGGCCATGTTGGTCCTCCTCGACCTATCCGCTGCATTTGATACCATCTCACACGACACTCTATTGACTCGCTTACAGGAGGTAGGTGTAGGTGGAACTCCTCTGGCTTGGGTGAAATCTTTCTTGTCTAATAGATTTCAACAGGTCTCCCTCGGACCCTTTGTCTCTTCTAAAAAACCTTTGAGATGGGGGGTTCCGCAGGGATCTGCTCTCAGTCCTCTCTTATTTAATGTATACCTGAGGCCTTTGGCGGAGTTAGTCGAGACATGGGGCGTCAGAGTGATCTTTTATGCTGATGACACTCAGCTTGTGTTTTCTTTCAGGGATCACTCTGACAGCTCCATGGCAGACTTCCGCCACTGTCTGGTTAACATCGCCTCATGGATGTCCATCAACAATCTTAAATTGAATACTGACAAGACTGAGGTGCTATTTTTTAATCAAAAATCTCCCATCCCCTCCAATATCTGGTGGCCATCTCAACCCAATCCCCCCCCTGTGCCGGTGCAAGCTGCACGTAACCTGGGCTTTCAATTTGACACAGCACTGTCGTGCAAAACCCAGATTAATAAGGTGTCATCAGCTTGTTTCGGAAAACTCCGAATGATAAAAAAAATCACTCCTTTTTTACCTCTTGATTCCCGCAGAGCAGTAGTACACGCTCTAATCACATCTCATCTGGACTATTCTAACAGTCTATATGTTGGCGCCCCTGCATATCTCATTAATCAACTGCAATTAGTGCAGAATTCTGCTGGTCTGCAACATCCCTTATCGTCACTCGATCTCACCCCATCTGGCCAAACTCCATTGGCTACCTGTGAGATACCGCATCCAGTTCAAGGCCTTGGTCCTTGCTTTCAGAGCCCTCAATGGCCGTGGCCCGGCTTACTTAAAGCTCCGAATCAGGCGATCTCTAGCTACAAGGGATCTTAGATCCAACCATCTCGGGCTTATGTTCTGCCCACGTTTTCTTCTATCTCGCATTGGCGGCAGAGCATTTGTTGTAGCCACTTCCAGATTGTGGAATGCCCTCCCAATAGAACTCAGATTCCTTTGATCCGAGGCTGCTTTTCGCAGGAAACTTAAAACCTGGTTTTTCTCCCAGATCTAGCCGGTTGGAACTTCCGGCTGGACCCTCTAGGGCTTCACACGCTGTCAGCGCCGGGACACCCCCGTTGGGGGTAGCTGTTCGCGCTCTATAAGTGACTAAATAAATAAATAAATAAAATAAATAAACGTCTGGAGACCCCTCAGCTGGACAACCTTCAGCGTCAGTCTTCTCGTCCTTGGTCATCTTCTTGGTATGGCTGGCATGGATCCACTTTGGAACGCCGGCACACTTCACCGCTGTCGTGGTCACCAGTATCACTTGGCGTTGTTTTCCCCACTTCGGTGCAAGGCAATTTGAACGAGTAAGCTTCTTGAGTACAACCCAATCGCCTGGAACCAATTTATGGACTGGAGTTGTTGGACTGGCGACGGCGTCTTCCCCAATCTGGTGAGAGATAGAACGCACTTGGTCACCCAGTTGCTTGCAGTACTCAAGTACCAAATCGTCAGAAATGCTTATCAGTTTGTATCCTGGTACCCATGCTTGTCTCATCACTCTTCCCATTAGGATCTCATGGGGACTCAGTCCTGTATTTCGGTCTGGAATACTTCGTATTCCCATCAGGACAAGAGGTAAAGCCTCTATCCAGTTCATGCCAGTAGACTCATGCATCTTCCCTAATCTTGACTTGATAGTGCCATTCACTTGTTCCACCACTCCAGAAGCCTCTGGACGGTATGCACAGCGAGCTTTTGGGTAATCTTGAAGGCTTTACAGAGCTGGTTGATTACCTCATTCTAGAAATGCCCACCTCTGTCTGATTCAATTGTGACCGGTACCCCGTACCTAGGTATTAGTTCTCGTAGTAACAATTTGGCTACAGTGATGGCATCATTCTTTTTGGCTGGGTAAGCTTCCACCCATTTTGAAAACAGGCAGACAATGACAAGGACATATCTCATTCCTTTACAAAGGGGCAACTGAATGAAGTCTATCTGCAATCTTACAAAGGGACCTCCTGACTTCCCAATTTTACCCATTTCAACTACTGTTCTCTTTCCCGCATTAAACTGCTGACATGTCAAGCACCTCTGGCAAAGTGACTCTGCTACTTTCCTGAACTTCGGGCTGTACCATGTCTGTTGGAAAATACGTATCATGGCATCCCTACCAATGTGTGTATCTCCATGTATCAGTCTGGCCATAGAAGCAAGCAGGCGTCTAGGCAACACAGGCATACTGTCAGGGCCCACAATGATACCATCCTCGCTTCTCTGTCGACAACCAAGCTTTCTCCATTTTTCCTTTTCTTTTGGTGTTGCAGCATGCTGCCAATCTCTCAATTCCTCCCATGTAGGCACATCCTCAAACACCATAAGTTGGCAACTGTTTCCATATCCCCCCAATTTGATATTAACAGCCATTCGATGTCTGGCACAATGTTGGGCTACTCGGTCAGCATAGTCATTGCCTACTGTCACATGATCAGTGCCAGATTTGTGAGCAGCACACTTGACCACTGCCAATTCTTTTGGTAACTGGATTGCGTCCAGTAATTCTTGTACAACTTTCCCATTTCTGATAGGAGTACCTGAAGAAATCAGAAACTCCCTTTGCAGCCACAACTGGTCGAAGTCATGCACAACCCCATAACCGTACTGACTGTCAGTATATACGGTTATTCTTCTGTTTTTCCCAATTTTACAGGCTCTTGTCAATGCAACTAATTCGGCTACTTGTGCAGACTTTACTCCAAATAGACAGGATGCTTCTATAGTGCGTGATACCGTGACTACAGCATAAGCAGCACTTAGGCCTACTACAAGTTCATGTCTCAGACATGAGCCATCTAAAAACAGCTCGCTATCTTCTACAGGCAGGGGCGTCTCCTTGATATCTGGGCGTGGTTTAGTACTGAACTCAGTCAGGTCGATGCAGTCATGCTCGACCTCTCCTTTTGCTTCTGCAATCAGTGACTCAGGCAACAAGGTTGCTGGGTTCAATATGTTACACCGAGTAATGACTACATTTGCAGCACCTACTAGGGTCCTTTCATACTTAGTCAGCCGACTAGGTGTGAGATACTGGGTCTTCGTTCTGGTCAGTAGGATTACAACTGCATGTGGAACATACACAGTTACAGGATGTCCCATGACAATGGACTCGCTTTGATCAAGACTCGTGCAAGTTGCAGCTACTGCTTTTAGACATCCGGGTAATCCAGCAGCCACTGGATCCAAGGTAGCAGAGAAGTATGCTACTGGACGTCTAGTCAAACCATGCTCTTGAGTTAGAACTGACAGTGCACAATTATCTCGTGTGTCACAAAACAGTGCAAATTCTTTAGAATAATCAGGCATTCCTAAAGCAGGGGCTGTACACAGACATTCTCGTAATTTAGTGAATGCTGTCAAGCTTTCCTCATGCCATTCCACTGGGTCCTTTGCTCCTTTCTTTGTCATTTTGATCAAAGGTTTGGCTAGGACTGCAAATCCCACAATCCACTGCCTGCAGTAACCTACAACTCCAAGGAACATTCTGACTTCTTTCTGAGTATTGGGTAACTGCATGTTTCGAATTATTCTGATTCTTTCTGAAGTAACTTTTCTGATACCTTTCTCTATCTGGTGCCCCAAATATTTCACTGACTTGGTACAGAACTGTAGTTTGTCAGGTGATACTTTATGTCCTCCCTTACCGAGATGGTTCAGTAAGGCAATCGTGTCAACAACACAGTCTTTCTGACTCTTAGACGCCACTAAGAGGTCGTCTATATATTGCACCAAAACTGAGTTTCCAGGTAAGACTAAAGATTCAAGGCACTTTTTCAGAATCTGATTAAAGATCGAGGGGCTTTCTGTGTACCCCTGAGGGACGCGATTCCAAACGAACACGTGACTGTCGAAAGCAAATGAGAAAAGAAATTTGCTGTCTGGATGCAATGGGATCGAAAAGAATGCGTGACATAGGTCAATCACAGTGAACCACTCAGCATCCCAGGGAATCTGATACAGGATCACGGCTGGGTTTGGAACAATAGGACAACACGGAGCAACGATTTTGTTTACCTTTCTCAGGTCGTGCACTACCCTGTACTTGCCACTAGGTTTCTTGATTCCAATTATGGGTGAGTTACACGGGCTACTCATTACTTCTTGTATGATGTTGGCTTCTAGCAATCTTTTTATTTCAATGGCAACTCCTGCTCTCACTTCTGCACTCATTTTGTAAGGCCTGGTATTGGGGTAAACTGCATTTTCTTTCATGGCTATTTTGATTGGGTCTACATTTGCCATCAAGCCTACATCCTTTCCAGTAAAATCCCATACTTCTGGTTTCACTGTCTGTTGGAGTTCTTCGGGTAAGTCTTGTATAGTCAGTTGTTTAATTACTGAGTCAGGTCTAATTAACATTAATTTGTATATTCCATCTTCGTCTGGGGTTTGAATCTCGACGCCCTTTGGTGTGCAAAAGATGGTACAATTCATTTTGCACAGCAAATCACGTCCCAATAAATTAACAGGACTGGTGTCACAAACTACAAATCTATGCATTTCTTTGAAGTTCCCTATTGTAATCTCCATGGGCTCAGTAACTGGGGTACTAATCAATTGATTAGATACACCCACTACTTGGATTGCTTTTCCCGAGAGGGGTAGGTTTGGAACGTCTGCTGTTCTCACAGTAGAACGGGTAGCACCAGTGTCCAACAGGAAGGTGACATCATTGCCTTCAAGCTTTCCTTCAATGTATGGCCCTGACTGGTCTACCGGCAAGGAGGCGCCAAGTACGCACTCCTCGTCCTCCCCCCTCAGGCCCCGTCAGTAAGGTTCATCACAGAGAAAAGTGTCATTCAACAGAAATTGCGAAGTTGCTGCATTTCTATCCTCCTGTCCTCCCCAGATTTCTATGTCTTCACCTTGCAGTGTCTTCCCTTTATAATTCGGTTTAGGAGCACGTGGCAACTGACTCGCCTATACCTTTTGCTGGGTCTTTCTTGGTCTTTCATTCTGCGTCTGTGGATTTAAATCAGTGTTTTGGGGGTTATTATTTTGAGCATATGGACACTCGTCTCTCCAGTGCCCTATTTCTCCGCACTGGTGACAAGGGAATTTCTTTTTGGCTTCCTCGCGACTCATTTTCACTCTAGGCTTCCCTCCTCCCCCAGAACCTTGATTTTGAAAATTCTTATTCAGTTTACCCAATTGCTTTTCCTGCTGTTCTGCTAGCTTTACTTGTGCCCACATGACCTTTTCTTTCAGTGCCTTTCGCTTATCAGCCATCTCGTCTTCACAGTACTTTGCGTACCGTAAGACCTCATCAATCTTCTTTGACTGCCAACAGATTTTATTGTCTTTGATCCACTGACAAATTTCAGGTCTTAAACCGTTTACAAACCTGTAAATGAAGTGGGTCATATCCTTCATCTCGATGTTATCTATTCCGCTGTATGTTTTAAACACCTGTAGCAATCTTTTATAAAAGGAGTGCACAGTCTCATCCCTCTCCTGCGTAGTTCTATCTATCTTGGTCCAATCAGTTTCCTTTGCAGGCACCTTTTTCTTCAGGTGTAACATTACCTGATCGTATTTTCTCATCACCTCATCAGAGGGAGCACCTGTAGCAGGGTCCCTTGTGTATTCTTTATTAGGCCAATCAACGGCAATCTTACACTCAGTCCATAAATCTACTGGAATCACTATGTCGAAAAACCCCCCAGGTCTTTCCATAGGCATTTTTGCACTTTTACAAACCTTTCTACCTGTCTGTACCACTCCACGGGCTTTTCTCGCAATTTTGGAAAGTCATTTGTAAAGGACACAATATCCTGTCTGGACCAGGGAACGTGCACATACTTCCCACCTGGCACCTCTCTCATAGGGTATAACTGTTCTGGCTTGTCTGCTTCCTTTAACTTAAACTCAGAAGTCGTCTGTTTGGATCTAACCTCTTCTTTTTTTTTTGCCCACTTGGCTTTCCACTTTTCTAAGTCTCCCCATTTTTGCAACACGTTCAGCAATTCCTTGATCTGTGCCTTCTTTCCTGACACATTCATATTCTCTAGATCCTTGTCTGAGAATTCTGCTCTGTAGGGTTTTTGCAAGGGCTTTGATTTTCCAATATCTATTCCCATACTAGCTGCAGTGTCTGTTAATTTCTCATGGAACACTCTGGTATCACGTGTAAGTCTCTTACATATAAATAGAAGTTCTTCCTCGGAATAGGTATTTAATCTGTCTAACCCCACGTTTCCTGCCATCAGTTCTTCTATTTCTATTCTCAGTTTGTAGATATCTAAGGGTTTTGACTGAGGAGTTTGTCTCTCTAATTCCCGACTCCATCTGTCAATTTCTTCAGGAGTCACTAATGTGACACTCTTGGTACCTGAAGTTGATTCCATTTGAATCTCTCTCGTATTAAAAGGATTATGTCTCTTCTGCAAACTCTTTCCTGCGTCCCTGATCGGCAAATCCATTAAGGAGACCTCAGATTCCCATTCACTCGTCTGATCACCTACGATTAAGGGCTCTTTTCTTGGCTGTACTACAGTTGGGGTAATGATTGGAGTCTTTGGACTTCCCTGGTTATTCCCATACAACGGAACCACTGGTCCAATAGTTACTGGGATCGTCAATGCTTCAGGACTTGTATTTAACTGGGAAATTTTCTGAATTATTTCGGTTCTTTGTTGTGCTAGAGTCTCTCGCTCTCTTTCCTGCAGTATTCTTTCCAGTCTTATTTCAGGTACTATTTGCGGAGTCAATGTTGGGGCAGTTGGATGCGTCATACTTGGTCCTTCACCATAATTAGGTTTCGGGAACAAGCTTCCTGTGTTTAAGGGTCTTGTTTCTTCCTCATACAGAGGTCTCGGACCGAAGTCTCTCTCACCTGAATATCTTGATTCTCCACTAACCGGTAGTCTTGGACAGGTGTCTCTGGCACCTATGGGTCCTAGGCCCTCGTTATAGGAAGGTATTGAACAGCTGTCTCTTGCATTTACAGATCTATTCCCTTCCTCATATGGGGGTCTTTGAGAAGCATCCCCTACACTAGAGGATCTGGGTCCTTCAATATAAGGAGGTGGATTCTTCATGAACAAGTCCTCCAAATAATCGTCATCTGATTCCCCACTAGTTACCCAGTGTTTAGTCTTTTCTGCCTTTTTCTCCCCCACAGAACCACCCATCGCCATCATTGGATATAGTCCTTCGACTATCATATTCTGTCTCCATTGCTTCATCTTTTTATCTCGGGTTTCTTGTTTCAGTTTCGGATAACATTTTGTTAACCCTTTGTCCAATCGGGGCTTGTCTCTCTCAAAAGCCTTGATTTCCCATTCCTCTAATGCTTCGTACTGCGTTAATGTAGGTCTGGGATGTAAATCATTCATTCGGGTTCTCAAATTAAATAGAATCCTACCATTAAATGTACCCTCTAACGGAAAAGCCAAAATTCCGTCATCTTTCGTGTATTCCACCCAATTTTCCAACCATACATATGAGTGGTACCCTTTATCAAACATCATGAAAGATGCGGGAGTATTGGGTGGTGGAATAACAACACCTTCTCTAGTTTTGATAGGTTTGTCCTTTTTGAAATAGTTCTTTACTTTATTTACAAGGGACAATTTTCTCTTATTTCCGTACATAATGCTGGTGTTATGCCCTTTCCACTGATCGTTTTCAAACCCTAAATGTCGTGGATCAGGTCTAGTATTCGGTCTATACGTGTGCCACATACGACTTCTGCAAGTGACTTTGTTTATAAATCAGTCCCAATCCAAATGCGTCTTTTATTTTCGTGCAACCAATCAAGTGCACGGTTTCAAATAATCTCGACCAATGGGTGCGCGGCTTTTTCGCGAGACAGGTTCTCACGCTTCGGCACTCACCCCTCCTTTACAATTTCAGCTCCGCTACACACCCGCTGTTTCGACCAATACCAGCGCGGCACAGAGTGACGTCAGAGCAACTCCGCAACTGACTCCCTCCCTCACAAGGTAACGGAAACTTAATTTCTCTCTTAAAGTGCAAGTGCTTTTTAGTTATTTAACAACGAAAACACATTTGCCACTGTACTCGAGTGTCTAGAAAGGAAAGATACGTTTTACTGCAAGTAAACCTCTTCTGTCTACTTTTCACACACTACGGATAGATCTCTTCCGCTTACCCTTCACTCAAGCATTAGGGAACCTGCTACTCCTTTGACTCATCCACTTCTTTTCGGGATATATACTAAGTCTAAAGTTTCACTAGCGAACCCCTTTTGCTGTCACCCAAGCTCAGATGAACCTGCTACTCCTCCCGTGTGACCCTTACTAGGTTATGCCACACTAGAAGTTTTGCCAGCGAACTCTTTGCTATCATTTATTCAAGCATACGTTCAGAAAACCCTAATTAGTGCTTCCAGTTCTGCCTAACCTGCACTAATTTTCCTCTAGTAAGTGACCTCACCACGGCGTGGATTCTTCTTACCACCCGCTATTCTATTCCCGGGGATTCCAGACAAACATTAAACAAATCACTAACGAGCAATATTAGTACATTTGTCAATACAACAGCAAAAAAAACAATGTAAAAAATTTCATAATTTTTCAAAGTAAAAACATTTCACGTGATCGATCAAATTATTATCAACAATATGTTCCCAATTTTTTTAGCAGCAAAAATCTTTGTAGCAGCATCCGACCTACCTAGCTACCTTAACTAGTCCTATCTTACTTTAACTAGTCCCTAACCATAGCTCTGCTACCAGAAAATTACTGATAGAGCGCGCAGGTCACCCAACCAACAGGTTTCACCATATACGTATCGGGCCCATAAACTTCAATTTATCTTATACATTAATCAGGTGACCTTACACTCTACTACCAGTAACCCTAGTTCCTTCCTATTTATTCCTACTGTACCCGACTTACCAATCCACCGTTACGGGTACCTAATGACCACAATGGATCAGGGAGCTAGCTGTGAAGAAAAATGCAAACAAAATACCAACATATATTTCGTTTATATTTTCATAAAATGACCACAGACTACTGGGAAGTTTTAAAGATTTTATCTAGATTTCAGATTCGGAAAGCATCAAGTTTACAACCAAAAGGCAATCAATAACCAAAATAATGAAGAGCACATAACCATACAAGAAGTAAATTAAGCTGATCATTTATGAGTTTACGGGAAAGTAGGAACAAGAAACATGCTAGTCAGTGAGTTCAGATTTTAGACTTAAATGAAGTGACTAAATTACGGAAATTTAAGAACACGCTAGAAAGTCACTATGGGAAAAAATACCCCTGATGTATGGGTAGGGAGAAGAGCTTTAGTTTTATATTGCAAGACTCTGGAATACTATACACCTATAGGGAAGGGAAAAAATGGAACACGCTATAATTCTAGGAGCATCAATTCAGTTAGCAAAGGAGAAAGTTATAAAACAAATCTATATTTCATAAACAAGTCTGGAGAAATGTGCTTAAAGGAAGGGTAACATAGGAACATGCTAGTAAACAGCAATAACGTATGAGCTTTTCATTCAATAGCTTTGTGGAAAGCATGGAAATAAATTATGCGCAAAAGTATGTCTTTATTAAAGCAAAAGACAGAAAAAATAGAAGGTGTAGTATAGAGTTTCAGCACTATATTTACCTAGAATGGTGTGAAGACCAACCCTGGCCACGGATCAGTCAAGGACAGGAAATACCCCAAGGAAGGACAGTCATCAATGGGACAGCAGGTGCAGAATGGACACCCCAGGACAGGACAGGAAACCCAGATTAGGATCAGGACAAGACCACCAAGGCACGACCAGCACCCGCAGTTTGGAAGAAACGCCTGCGCTCCACCCTCTCTGCAGCTATCAGCCAGAACCCCGATTGGGTTAGCAAATTCCCCAGCAAAGTGCTCCGCCAGCACTTAAGGTTTTCTTAGCAAAACCTCTAGAGTCTATGGAAAGTTCGGACAGAGTGCTCCGCATCTCTCTGTATCAATCCCCTATTGAGTGCGTTGGGTCAGTGACAGGTCAGCTATTCGGACAAGTCGGACAATTTCTCTAGCTAAACCTAGGCTAGTTATACTGTTTTCGGGTCAGAGTACCACCCCCCAAATGTTGCAAGTGTCAGAATCCCCAATTTCGATTGGTCCCCAAGTAGGATAGGTCAACACACCAATCACATTTAATGTCTACAAGCCTATATTTGCATATTCTGGGACCGCCTATTGATTTTGGGGTTCCCATGACCTATTCTACAGAATACAATGGAAAGTAATACATTTGTTGCTAATGCAGGACATTATAGCTTCTTCGGCTGGGTGAAGGTGCATCTTCCCAGGCACGTTTTGGCCGCGACCTCTGGTTGGCAGCCATTCAATGCCACCAGCAGAAGACTGTCATGCGCAGAAAAGCATCTCAATCTGGCTTCTCAAATGTCCCTCAGACCCTCAATATCGCGGTACATGAAAAGTAAGCGAAAACAAATTAAAACATAGAAATAAATGAATACACTGTATACCATGAATAGCTACTCTATACCCCTTTACTTAAAATATACTATGGCGTGAGAGTTTAGTGCAAACAGACAACAACATGAAAACATCAGCGCAAGCTTCACCATGTGAGGACACAGGCAGCCATCTTAAAAGCCAGTGCGCAAGCGCAAAGGTTCCCACCAGAACTGCAAATACGTCACGTCACGTGAGTGTGACTAACGCATGCGCAGAAAGAAAACCCGCCAAGCAGCGGCCATTTTTAGGAACAAGAGTTATTGAATTAGTAAATACATGAGCAAGCGTCACTAGGACACCCCAATGTCAGAATAAAGGAAAATTAGTAAAACAAAACAGGTTGGATTACGTTGTTACATGTTATTCGAGGTTCATGAATCCAAGCAAGTCGCGTAATATGCGAATCCTTGCTCCACCAGCTCCAGGAGTCTGGCAGAGTCTGCACTCGGCTAAATTGGCCTGATCTGCATTTGGAGTGGTGGGAGGGGTAGCACCTGTATCTGAATAGGGCTGTGCCTCCCTTCCACAATGCTGGCTCTGCCCCCCTGTGGTGTGTCTGGAGCCAAGGCTCACACTGACATTGGATGTTGTTGTACACTTGCAATGCAAAGTGCCCCCAACTGAACTGGTTTGAACTGGGCTCAAAGCCCCTTGCACAAAGAGAACAAAGACATTTTGGGGTATAAGTATCAGACCCAAAACCCCAGACTTTAGATCATTCCTGGAATTCAAGAGGAACCTTTGCCAAGGAGAAGAGCTGGAGAGACTGAGGAGAAGTACTGCCCTTGCTGTATGTCAGGGGTTGGCATGCAGTTCCTGTTTCTGCCAAGGAAAGGAAAAGGACTTTGTTCTGTGCTGTGTCCCCTGCTTGAAAGGGATCTCCAAGGGCCTGAAGTGAGCTGGCCTCCTGTTCAGAAGTCTCAGGGACACAAAGACTTCACCTCCAGCTCCCCTGAACTTTGCTTCTGTGAGTTCTAGCCTGCCAAGAGGTGCCTGTGCCAGTGTTTGGGCCTCTGGAGTTTGTTGCTGCTGTGTGGGAGCTGCAAGAAAGAAGAAAAGTGAAGAACTGCTAAAATCGACGCATCGCAGTGCCGCTGTAAAAACTGTCACAGTGCCTGTCGCCGCTGAAAGAATCGACGCATCAAGGGATCGTGGCTGAAGAGAACTGGCATAGCACTGCTCGCCGCATTGATCGCTGACACATCCCGGATTTGTACCTTCGTACCTGTGCATCACGCTTCCCCGACGAATCTCCTGCGAACCGGAACGGGCACGAAGAATCGACGCATCACTCCACATATAGACCGGAACTGACGCAACTCGCACTCTGCAGACAGCAGAACTGTCACATCACCTACCTCAGGTCTCAGGAGTGTCGCATCTCTTTGTTTTCCGAATTTGCAGCTGTTTGGCTTGGTAACTTTTGATGCAGCTACATGTACTTTGGTGAAAAGTCATGCATCCATAGATTTCTATGGTACAAGCTCTTGAAACATTTTGAAAGTTATATCTTAAACTGTGTATGTTGGATTTTTGTTGTTTTGGTCTTGTTAAGTTTAGATAAAGATACTTTATTTTTCTAAACTGGTGTGATGTTCATTTGTGGTGTTATCACTGTGTTACTGTGAATGTTGGTACAAATACTTTACACATTGCTTTTGGGATTAGCCTGTCTGCTTGTGCTAAGCTACTGAGGGGGTGAGCAGGGCTTATCTAAAGAGTTTATACCCCTTACGCTGTCTAGAAGCAAGGGTCCCTATTTGGACATAGGTACCTTCCTCTGCCAACTAGAGACCCCCATTTCTAACACAAGGGCTATAGGGGCATTGGGTAGGGAAGTCTATTAATACTCATGTATTAATTGTAATACTTTACTATTAATATTTATGAATTGTAATTGTTTTGAATTAACAATAATTTAACATTTTTAAATATTTAATAAAAATGCAAAATTTGAATTTTGTCATGGTATTCAAGGGATACATGGGCATTGGCAAGGGCAGTGTATTAATACTTGGGTATTAATTTGAATTCTTTAGTAGTAATATTTATGAATTGTAATTGTTTTAAACTACTAATCCTTTTAATGTTTAAAATATTTAATACAATTGCAAAATTAGTATTTACGGATCGAAGGTAAGGGATATAGGGGTATTGAATGGAGACGAGCATTAATACTCAGGTATTTCATTGTTATTCTTTAGATTTATTATATAATATTTTTAATTTTGTAAACATGATAATAATATTAAAATTAGAACTTTAAAATAAAAAGTAAAATGTATTTAAGGAGGGGATGTAGGAGATAGTGGGGTTTATGTTGGGTAGGTGTATTAATAGTCAGGTATTGTAGTAGTTGTAAATAAGTTAACATAATTGTTTTTAAATATTAATATATAATAGTATTTTTTTAAAATACTATGAATTAATTTAAAAACATTTGTCAAAATTACATTTTAACAAATTCCATGAAAAGATGTAAACATAATGCAAATGTGTAATATGTATACTATTTATTTAAACATAGTATGAATAATTAAACAATTATAACATGTTTTACAAAATTATAAACAAATATATTGTAAAAAATGTTAATATTTTATACGTTTTTTTCTATGGTTTACCATTAAGTTCAATTGCGACTTTTACCTTGTCTCAGTTTTTACTTTTCTGCTTGATGCTCGCAGTTGTACGTATGTTTCTACAGTCGGTGGAGCATCGCGATCAAGATCGGAAGCAAGGAAGAGCTTTGGTCAGGTAAGAATAATTGACTTTATATTACTAAGTATATAGGTGGCTACGTTTATTCTAAGGTACACGGGGAAGGTAGTTAGATGTTAGATAGAAATATCTGGTGCATTTTTATACGTTTTCTTTTCCCATGCAGATTGTGTTCATATCCTCACGTCGGGATGTTTTTTTTTTAATAGTAAGTTTCGAAAATGTATAAGATAACTTTGTAAAATTTTTTAAACTTCTTTGAACTAAAAGCAACATTTTTACTTTTTTTTCTACTGTTTGTAGTCTTCTTGGAATAAATATCACATGACTGCAGGATGAATATGGATGGATTGATTCCAGTACTACAATGTTATGTTTGGGATATTTCAATTTGGAAACTGTGTTATTTTTTAAGGTTATGTTTCTATTAACAGAGTTTCATATATGGATGTTAAATTTTTTTCATTGCTGTCATTGACAATTGTGTATTAGTGCTGGCTTTTTTGGGAAATAATTTTGTTTTTGGAGAATGGAATTTTTTCTAGCTATTGTAACTGTAATAATATCTGAAAACTATTTTTGCACTTTTACAGTGCGTTTTGTAGACTCACAATCCATATATTTATAATAATTGAGTTGCAGGGGATGGTTTTGCAATTAAAACCATGCTTTTTCGGGATTTAATATTTTTTCTGTGGATGTTAATTTTGACATATTTAGATTATTGGATTACAGATGACTTTTCGTGACAAGACGTTTAAAAAGACACCAAGGGCCTCATTTATGAAAAGTGACGCATCGCTGCGTGAAAACAGCGATGCATCACTTTTCACTGCGCCCTCCTTGCGACACCAATGATGCGTCATATTTACAGTATGACGCATCGTGGCGCAAGGAGTTACAGATACGTCAGTATTTCTGACGTATCTGTATGGCTCAAAAGTGACGCATTGCTGGAGTGTGTCACAAAAGTGACGCAACTCCAGCAATGTGTCTGTGTCAGTCTTATGCCTGCTGTGAGGTAGGCATAAGAAATTGACGCATTTGTGTCCTAGAAGTGGCGCAGTCAAAATCTTATGGATTTCACTGCGTCACTTCTATGACCCTTTCTTGCGTCAGAACGCCCCCCCTGCATACATTATACCTGGCATAGGTATAATGTAGCGCAGGGATTTACAAAGTGACGCATCTACCTAGATGCGTCACTTTGTAAATATGGTGCAACAAGGCACATTTTTTACGCTGCTGGTGCGTCACAAAAAGTGACGCACCAGCGGCGTAAAAGTGACGCACAGCCTCATAAATGAGGCCCCAAGAGTTGAAGAAAGAAAACAGCTCCAGATAGGAATTCAATTTTTTTCTAATTTGGAATACACAATTGAAACACGCCAATTGAATTTCATAGAATTGTTAAAATAGGCAAGTAATTAATGGGAAATATCAGTTAGTATTAGTAATTTAATATGTATGTAATACTGGCCAGGTAGTCTGAAGCTACCATCAACGAAAATTGTGGAACTTGACCCAATAGTCTCTCAGCCATTTCTTTACTCCCTTCGGATATATGTGGGATCAGGCTACCTGACAGTGATTGTGCAAGTCATATTTCTTGGAAACTTTGTTTCTCCCTCAAAATTCCCCAGAATTATATTAGTTTGGGTCAAGTTTTACAATTGATTTGCTGAAGGAATTGTGCCATCCCTCAATGGCATTGTTTGTCTTCGCACCTCCCTCTCAGCAGGTCATGTAACAGTTCCACCATTCAACGTGAATACTTGGTCTCCTCCTGTGACCCGACCTTCTTTGATGGGGAATTCATGTATCTTCCAAATAATTTAGCAGTGGTGCGAATTTCTCTTAATTTTGAGTAAAATATTGTGATTCCGAAATTGCTGTGTAGTACTCGTTTACACTATAGGAGGTACAAAGTATAAAGCTGGTCGTTTTTTTAAATTCAAAATTAAGTTTACTGTTTGGTAAGTAATCCTTAACCAAGGATGATTTTTTTTAACTTTACAGCAATATACCCGCGAACAATGAAAGAAACATCCTTGAATTTGGGTATAATGGTAAATTTTTGTAATGTTATTAATCATTGATAATTCAAAGTCAATTATGACTTTGCTAGGACTTCTATTCATTGTTTTGGATTTTATAACTGTTAATAATTCAGTGTATGCTGAGGATTGCTTTTGGGAATGGGACAGTTTTGTTTATTTATGCTTGCATGATTAGTGCAAATGTGTGCAAATGTATGTGGTGTTGATTTAAAATTACCATCCATCATTCAAAGTTCACTGTTATTGAGTCAGAAAAGGTTATGGTTTTTGCTAATTATTAGTATTCTTTTTTGAGGATTTTCATTGTCATGTAGTAGAAAGGTTTCTTCAGAGAAAGTGATTGTTAATTCAGGGGTGATGGTAATGCCAAGTGTTGATCCTTGGGAATATCTTGACTGTTGTTGCCTTTGTACCATTCTCCTCATTTTGGGAATTGTGGGCATACTTTTGGCTATGTGCATAATAATGGTTTCAGATACCTGCGTCAATAGTGAGCCAGAGGGGTCATTGGAGGTGGATGCAAGCTCTTTAATCCATTTAAGGTTTTCACATACTTCTATCTTCCTTGCAGAGGCAGAGTGGTTATGCTCAGTTGTCCTAACTACAGTAGCCTCTCTGCATGTGCAATGGGATGAAAAGTACTCCACACACCCAATGACACCTGTGGTCAATTTACCTGTTTACAATAAAGGTACAATAAAGGTTTCCAGCATACTTTAACAGTCTGTTGCCTCTCCAGATTTTCACATAGTTTGTTTGATTAGCTGAGGATGGCATGAATGTTGGTTCTGTTAACAAAGAAAAATAGAAAAGAAGTCTAAAGGCCCCATTAGGATGGCGGGGTCAATCCGCCCGCCACCCTGTTGAAGAGACCCCCTGCCATATTATTATGGCTGGGGCGTCCCGTCCGATGCTTTTCCGCCTGGTCGACATGTTAACCGGGCGGAAAAGGTTTCAATATGGTGGCGGTGTCTTTCAGACACCGCCAACCATATTACAATGTGCATTTGTGAATGCCTTTTGTCGCCACGGAAAGGCATGCGGAGTGTGCTTGGGGGCCCGTTACGGGCCTCCATGGACTCCGAGGGTGTGGGGGGTGTACCTGCCTTTCAAAGTACAACATGGCAGGCACCGCGCAGTGCCTGTCACGCAGTGCTTTGAAAAGCACAACATGTATTTTTAGCATTGCGGCGTGCGGTGCTCTCAGCACCACCCGCCGCAATGCTAAAAATACGGGATGAGCCCGCCACTATGGCGGGCGCATCCTAATTGCCCCCAAGAGACCTCCGCCCTTATGGCAGGCGGTCCCTTCCACCGTGAGAATGGCGGGCGGACAAAGTCCACCCGCCACCCTAAGTTTCTGTTTTTTTCAATTTCACTTAATTGTTGTTTTTCTTTGCCTGTTATAAAATATATGTTTATTTTTTTTGTTTTTCTGTGGAGAGAAAAAGAACATGTCGATTCTCTGTTGAAAAGCAAATATTTATTGTTAGTTACTTTTTTTCACCTGTGAACATTTTTTTTTGTTATTGTTGAAAAAGTGTAATTTGTTAATCTTGAAATTTGTTAGTTATTTGTTTTTGAGGGATGTTATTGGTAGTTGCATTATCTTTTTGAGGTGTTCTGTGATTCAATTTTTCTTTCTTCAATTTTGTTGGAATCTGATGTAAAAAGAAAAATGCAATTTATTAGTTATTCATTACATTTTGGGTTTATGGTGTTTGTCCCATTATTTGCTGTTGATATTTACAAATCTTACATGAATAGTTCTGTTTTCGTAAGTTGTGATATGCTCTGTAATTTTTTGAAAAGTATGGGTTTTTATGAATTTGAGCACTTCAGTTTATTTAAATATTTGGTGCTTTTAAATGACCAAATTTGTACTTTAGTCACTGTCCAGCACCAGTCCTAAGGTAAGTACTTAGAACAGTATTTTTTGCCCTAGTCACTGTGCAGTGTCTTTCCTGAGGTAATTACCCGCTGGAGTCAGAATAGAAATTTTGACCCTTAATCACTGTCAAGCACTAGCTCTAAGTTAAGTAGATAGTTGAGTTAGATGAATAATTTTGCCATTTAGTCACTTTCCAGCACCTGCCCTGCGGTAAGTACTTGGTGGTGTTAGAATAGTAATTTTTACAGTAGTCAATGTCCAGCACCTGCCCTGAGGTAATTATCCGGTGGAATTAGAATTGTAATTCTGGCCCTCAGTCACTGTTCAGCAACTGCCCTGAGGTACGTTCCTGGTGGAGTTAAAATAATAATTTTGCCTCTCAGTTAATGTGCAGCAACTGCTCTGAGGTAAGTATTCAGTGAAGTTAGAAAAATGATATTTTAAAAAGCTTCAATAGTGCTCTATATAAAATAATTTAAAATATACTAACCCAGAATGTGTTTGTCTGCCAACTTTTGTTAAATGTTTGGCTGGAATCTGTCAGATGAGGAGAATATAAATTAATAGATGTGTTGTATTACTAGGCAGTGCAAATATAAGTATTTTCCTGTAAAGTTCCACTTACTTGGATGGGTAGATGGTATATTTTGTGGTAGTCAAGACTCGCTTCGGCAAGAATTTCTGTGTGCTCTCGAACGTAACCACTGTAGTATCGGATGTAAAATGTTAGGCGGTCCTTTTTTATGTGTTTGGTGTGGTAGATGAATATTCAAACAAAGATATTGGCGGCGGCAGGGCCAGAGCCGGAGAGGGGCCAAGCAGCGCTGGGAGCTGCGCCGGCCGGGGCCAAGCCGGAGCCGCTTCCCAATGCGGATCCCAAGCCGGAATGTTATGTTATGTTATGTTATAACATCTTGTATAGCGCACGAATCACCGAGGGCATCTCGGCGCTTTTTCTCTGTCACAACCGAAGGGGACAAATAGCAGGACGGCAGCGTTAGTACAGGTGCGCTTTCAGATGTTTCCTAAAGGCATGGTAGGAGGGAATGCCTCGAAGGGTAACGGGGAGACTATTCCAATACTTAGGGGCCAGATAGGAAAAGGCCCTGCCCCCAGACCTACTGCGTTTGATGCGTGGAATGTGAAGCAGTTGCAGCGTGCTAGATCTCAGTGGGCGGTTAGGAATATGTTTTATCAATTTCTTTTGAAGATATGCTGGGCCAAGACCCTGGAGAGCAGTAAAAGTCAGGCAACACACTTTGAAAAAAGGTCTTTGTTTGACTGGAAGCCAGTGCAAGGTTTTCAGCAATGGCAATGATGGGGTGCCCACTGGCTGATTCAGGACCAACCTAGCGGCCGTATTCTGAATAACCTGCAGTTTCTTCAGGTAAGTTGCTCCGACCTCGGCTAGCAAGGCATTGCCATAGTCCAGCCGGCTAATAATCGTTGCCTGGGTCAGCGTTCTTCGATGTATCATGGGAATAAAAGGAAGAATCTTTCGTAGCAGTCTTAACCTATAATAACAAGCCCCAGCTATCGAGGAAATGTGGTCTTGCATTGAAAGGGTGTGGTTCAGCTAATGCCCAGATTGGTCACGCTCTGTGATGGCACAGGGGCAGACCCAAGTTGCGCCGGCCACCAATCCAGAGACCAGGACTCCTCGGTCTTTTCCAGCAGCATGAGTTCAGTCTTGCTCGGGTTCAATTGGAGGCAGTTGTTGGCCATCCAAATTGAGATCTCCAACATCCCTCTGCGAAAACGAAGTCTGTCGGCTTCCCTATCTGGCCCACAGTTGAACACCAGCTGGGTGTCGTCAGCGTATGACACCGTTTCGAACCCCAGGGCTTCCACCACCCTAGCCAATGGCGCCATATAGATAATAAAGAGGGTGGGGCTAAGGCAGGAGCCCTGGGGAACACCCTTGGTCAACGGAGTTTTTTGGACTGATATGGGCCCATGGTAACCGTTTGATGTCTGTCCAGCAGGAAACTCTGCAGCCACTTAAGGGCTCAACCCTGTATGCCTGCGGAGCTCAACCTCTTCGCGAGCTTAGCATGGGAGATGGTATCAAAAGCTGCGGAGAGGTCGAGCAGCACCAGAAATGCCGAGCCACCTGCATCTATGGTCAGCCTTAGGGAGTCCATTACCGCCAACAGGGCAGTCTCGGTGCTAAAGCCCCGCCGGAACCCAGATTGTGAAGGGTCCAAGATGTTGTTTGTTTCTAGGTACCTGTTTAGTTGCTGGTTTTTGAAACTCTCCAGCATCTTTTCTAGTAGAGGGAGCAGGGAGATGGGGCGATAGTTACCTAAGTCCTGGGGGTTGGCAGTGGGCTTCTTAAGTATAGGACGGACAAAAGCTTCCTTCCAAGATGCTGGAACCACACCTTCCAGGATCGAAAGATTAAAAATCCTTTGAATGGAGGGGGCCAGAGTGTTAGAGAGAAGTGACATAACCTTAGGGGGACAGGGGTCTGTCGGGGACCCTGATTTCGCAGCCTCCAAAGCTCTTTGTGTCTCCATAAGGGAGATCGGCGAAAAATATTCCAATGAGCAATCTATCTGCGCAATATGGCCTCCTAAGCTACAGTCAGGTAATGGGTGAACCTGTTCCAGGGTTGGAAAATTGGCATAAATTCTTTCAATTTTCTGTTGAAGAAAGTCAGCCAATGAGTCACATAACTCTTGTGATTCAGTGGGAGGAAGTTTACAGGCGGCCGGAGCGGTGAAGTCCTTTACAATGTCGAATAGGGCTTTGGAAGAACTGTCTGCCCTTTCAATTTGACTCACAATATACTGACATCTAGCTGCCTTTAGATTGTGATGATATACCGCCTGTGCGGATTTAAATAGCGCCTTTGACTGCGAGGACTTATTCCGTCGCCAAATTCTTTCCAGCTTTTTACAAGATGATATTTCCTGTTTCAGTTCGATTGAGTACCATTGGGCCGAACGACGACTTCATATGGGTCTGGCCTGTCTATTTGCAGGTATGATTGTATCCAGAACATGTACCAGGCCCTCCCCAAATCCCTTCAGGGCCCTTGATACATCTTGGTCCTCCAATGGGGGCAGCGCCTGAAATTCTGCTTCAAAGATCTGAGAAGATAGCTTGTTCCATTGGCGCTGGAGTAATTTCCCCCTCCCCGTCGGCTGACCAACGGATATCGGCAGGCTAGGGACCGACGTGAACTTGATCATCGCGTGATCCGTCCAGGTGAGAGGTGTCGGAGGGTCAAAACTGAGAAAGTCTATATTTGTAAAGATCCAGGGTGTGACCCCCCTTGTGCGTGGCTTCCAGGACTCTCTGTGAGAGCCCCAGCTGTTCCAGATCCGTAAGAAGCTTACTCACTTCTGGGGATGTGAGTAGTTCTTCATGAAAGTTAAAATCGCCCAAGAGTAAAAAATTATTCACAGCGAGAGCATGGGTGGCTATCAGGTCCACCAGTTTGTCCGCAAAGTCCGCCTTAGGACCTGGAGGTCGATAGACAAGGGAACCAGTCCAGCTCTCAGAAGGAGAAAAATTGGCTTGAAAGATTCCTACTTCCATGCTGTTGTCAATTTGTGTGTTGACCCAAGCAATTTTAATGTGGTTCTTACAGACAATGGCTACCCCCCCCACCCCCCAATTTCCCCACCCTGTCCAGATGGATAATTTTGTAATTCTCAGGGGTAGCTATATTTATCAATGGGAAATTGGTGGTGTTCAGCCATGTTTCCGTCAGAAAACAAATTTCCGGCGAGTATGAGTTGATCAAATCCCATATCTCGAAGGAATGTCTGGCCAAAGAACGCACATTACACAGAATGAAGGTACGGTCTCCCGAAGGCGAAATCTTTAAAAGGCGAGTTGAAGCCGCATGGCTAACCTGCATATTCCCTTGAAATGAGCAGTGTTTACAAGCCACCGGCCCTTCGAGTTGGATAGGGAAATGATAAGAACAACTTAACATACCGCCACCATCTTCCACTGCTTTTTTGCGGATATTACAGAGCTCTGTGGAAGAAAGAACTATCCTGGGAGAAGGCTTAGAGGGCAGCAGACCAGGGGTCGTGGCCTCTGGGCTCGGTCTGGCCCGGACGGGCACAGACGGGCTTACCTCTGGCGCACCTCCTGCGCATCCATGGCGCGCCCGCTGCTCGCAACCGCTGCGCGGTGTCATACCCATATTCCTTTAAGCCGCCGCAGGTTGCGTCATCGGGCTAAGCCGCGCCCCCAGCATCCCGCCTGCGAAGTGGGCGTGGAAGTTGCCGGCGGCCACTCTGCGTGGTAGATGTAAATTCCGCACCTATTCCGCGGAGCAGGCTAGAGCTTCCTAAATGGTTTTCACAACGCAAGTCGTTACAACGACTTGCGCTGGATGGCGCTCTAGGACATGATCCGAGAACCGGGCCAGGGGTGGGATACACCCAGTGTGGTGCTGTGGCGGAGCCAGGGTCGGCGCTGGGGGCGGAGTCAAGGGCAGCGCCGGGGCCGGAGCCAGCGGCGCTGCACCTTGTGGAACCGGGACTGGAGCCGAGGGCGCTCGATTGGAATTTCTGTTTTACATTGAGTTTAATTGTGTAATTTATTATTTTGTTCATAAAAAGAAAGCTTTCATTTCACTTCCTGTTGTAAAACAAGAGCCATTTTTATTTGGGAGTGGTGTACATAAGACGCTGAAATAAAGGTAGGACTAAGTTGCAAACGTTGTATATTACAACTGATTATTTCAATATTAGTCATATTGTGTCATGTTTCATTTATTTTATTTATTTGTAGATTGAGTTTTGGAAGATGATAGTTTTGAATTTTGTTGTTATTTTTAAAATTTCTTATAATTTTTTTACATTTTGTATATTGAAAGTGCTTTTCTGCATTGGTTGTAATGGTGCGTTGTAACGGTATGCGTGCTGATATCATGCGTGGTAATGATATGCATTGTAATGACACATTTAATGATACTCTATGAATATGCGTGGGAGTGTGTTTCATGGTAAAAATATATATTGTAGTAGTAAGTGTGGCCTGATTCAAAAAGAGCCTCCGCATTTGTGACGGAGGCCCTGTAGTCGTGACGGGGCTCTCACTCGTGGCAAGACTTCCGAACTGCAGTTTATCATTGCAGAGTTACCGCCAAGAGTGAGGGCCAAGAGTGAGGGCCCCTGTTATGACTGCGGAGTCTCTGCCACAAGTGCGGAAGCCCTTTGTGAATCGGGTCCTGCGATGTTTAGGCATGCGTGGTAAAGGCACTTGTTACGTCATCCATCCATTTAGCGTCAAAGAGAAAAAAGTTATCATAGTGGGATGAGCATGCTGTACATACATGCAGAATAAAAATTGAGTTGTGTTAATATTTTTTATTATAATATTATTATTATTTTTAATATCAACATTTTGATTTCGAGGCTGAGTGAATGTTCGCCTCACTGATGCCTAAACAAGGGAGTAGGTTTGTAAGGAATGTGCAGATGCAAATTAAATCTAGTCATCAAACTTGAAGTTTAAGTGAGTTATTTCTATTTTGACAGAGCAAGTTAATCCACCTTAAATTTGCGTAGTACACATTGTATGAGACTGACAGTCCCCTTTGCATTCAATGCCTTATTCTGAGGGAGAAACATCATTTACAATGTGGGGATTACATCGCGATGCTATTAAATCGCGGTTTTCACAACGCAAGTCGTTACAACGACTTGCGCTGGATGGCGCTCTAGGACAAGGAATCGTATAATTTACTTTCCAATACCTTTCCTACTGTACGTAGACTGGAGTTGGAATAATAAATTATACTACTCCAGCGCCCTCCAACACAAGTCGTTGTAACGACTTGCGTTCTAAAAACCGCGATGTAATGTACCGCAATGTAAATGTATGCGTTGTAACGTCATACATCCTTTTGAGGGCGCAGGTGTAGCAGGAGTTTATATGTGTCTTGGGGCCTGATTGCGATGCCGGTCGGACCACCATCTTTGTGGGCCCCCTCTGACCACCGAGGCAGGGAAGTTTCCCCTCGCTGCATTATGATGCAACCACTGCTACCGTAGCAGTTGCATTTATGGCGAAGCACATATCCCCGAATAAGCCGCTGCAAATGCACACAAAATCAGAGAAAACATGTGAATTGTACATACACATGCATGACATGTGTGGTGATATTTCTTGTGTACCTTGTACCCCATTGCTGGAGAGTGGCGGAAAGTGCACAGTACAGTCAATGAAGATACATACTGCATAAGGACTTACCCGGATTCTGGCACCCACAGGATCGTAGTGATCGGGGAACAGCTACACTGGTGTAAGGGGGCCCTGGAGGAAGAGATCCACGGCAGAGACTGCTGGAGAGAAGATTTGGGTGAGCTCGCACCCCAGGTCTATTGTTACAGACTACTCAAGGCAGTCGGTCAGACCACATCTGTTACGTCATCGCAATCCCACATCCTACTCTGGATGGTGGTTGGATATCCCTTTATTGCCCTGTCGATGCAGTTTTTTTCTCCAACCCCCATCTTGCTCTACAAGGTGCAGGCATCAGTCAAAAAGATTTTTAGACAAAAGGTTTCTGGTGGGCTGGGAGAGGGAAACAACAGTCGCCTGGCAGACTTTAGAACCAAGGTTCTCAACATGGGCAAAGCTACAGTAGATATTTGACAGTTTCTTTCCCTCCTGAGGATTCAATAGATTCAGAGAAACAGGGTCTCTTTTAGGGGCGCCAACAGCAACCCCCCAGGAGGATTCTTTATTACGTCTTCTGTCACATACACAGGTGTGGATAAGGGGTAGGATAGCAAAGTTATTCTGCAAGTGGAGTGAAATAGCTAGTGGTGCCTGGATCCAGCTGAAAGTCAGAAGATTTAGTTTTATGGGTCATCCAGGTAATTGTGGTGACCAAAACTCATCACCAATTTTGCCAGGGACTCTGATCTTATAGATCAGGTGGTAAGTGCACTACTGGCAAAAAGTGCTATCTCTTCTGCATGACTATACCAATCAGCGTTTTTAAGCAACCTTTTTCTCGTCTTGAAAAAAGTCAAAGGACATCGCCTGGTAAAAAAACTCAATGAGTTCAACAAGTGGTGGTATTCAGACATTTGAAGATAAAGGATATCCATATCCTCTGTCCACAGCACTGAATGGTGAGTCTGAACCTAAAGGACACCTATTTTCTTGTCCCGATATTTCCACCACAGTGCTGATTCCTTTAGTTTGCATGGAAGGAACAGATTTACACATTTTTAGTACTTCTCTACAGTCTATCATCAGCACTCTGGTGCTTCATGTAGCTACTTCAACCAGTTGTGGAATTCACTGTGTACATATATTCAGATATATGATATCCTCATCATAGATGGAGTGAAGGACGGACCGAAGCGACATCTTTCCCTTGCGATTACTTTGCTGCAAGACCTTGGCTTGCTGATCAGGAAAAGTCTGCATTGGAACCCCTCTAACACATCAGCTTCCTAGGACTTGTAATAGACTTGAATTAAGCCATCCTCAAGTTTCCCAACGGAAAGATGAACAACATCAAGAGTGAACAGAGGAAAGCCCTTAACATCCCAAGATATTGTTAAGGCAACTGGCATGGATACTATCCTCCCCCTTTACAAGCAATCTTACTGTGACATCTTAAAGTTCCCTCAAATGTATGAAGATCTCACATCTGCATTAAGGGATTTACCTACTCGTAGAAAGTCGATCTATCACTGGATGGCAAGGAAGAAATTCTTTTGGTGATTACACAGGAAGGCATGGAATTGAAAAGCGATCTTTAGATCCACTGCAAGCATTGTTATAGAATCAGATGTCAGCAGATCAGTATGAAGTTCCAAGTAGAGAGAAGTGTCTAATGGAGGACAGTGGTTGAAAGAGGAGCTAGTCCTGCACATCCATTGTCTTAAACTTTTGATTGGCTTCTTCGCTGTCAAATTCTGGACGAGAAACAGGGTGAACTGCTTTGTAGCCTTAAGATGGACAATGTGTCAGTGGTATGTTACATCAATCACTGAGTGGCACTCGCTCGAAACTTCTGGTGGAGCTAAAAATGGATTATTAGCATTTTTGCCTTCAAAAGCAGATAGCAGTTACAGCAGAATACCGACCAGGAACACGGAATACGACAGCAGATTGGCATACAAGGCACTTCCATGACCCCATAACTCCAAGATGCCAAGCAATTATGTCCGAATGGGGTCTGGGCCCGGTGAATCTCTTTGTCTTTCGCCTGGACCAACAACTTCCTAAATACTTCAGTTGGTGACCAGACCTGAAGCCAACTGCAGATGCTTTTCTATAGGATTGGGGTTTGGAGACCATTTACACGTTTCCCCATTTGCTATGATCACCAGGGTGGCAGTACAGATTAGGTGACAGGGCGTGGACCTAGTTCTCAATACCCCGGTCCAGAGATCACAGCCGTAGTTTACAATTCTAATGGAGCTTTCCTCAAACTTACAAATCCACCTCATACTTCTTCAGAATATTCTCTCTGATGCACAAGATTGCCATCACCATCTAGCTGAGCAAGGATCCCAACAGCTCCTGGCATGGATGATTATTGGGAACGATGGTCCCAGGCCCTTGAAGAAAAGCTCAAACCTCATCAATAGAGCATGGTCAGACAGCACTGTGGGATGTTACAGGTGGGCCTGGTCAAGTTGGTCCTCTTGGTGTATAGAATGGGGTCTTAATGTCATAAGGGCCAATCTTGTTCAAATTCTCAACTTCCTGTGAGAAATTGTTTCAAAAAGAGGAGCTTACCGGTCGGTAAACTCATTTCGACTAGCCATTGCAGCAGGTCAGAGGAACATGCTGCTCGATGGAGTGGCAGTGGGTGAGCACCCTTTAGTATACAGACTCCTGAGGAGTGTTAGGCTCTCAGTTCACCCAACACCATAGTATTGTGGTCAATGGGATGTTAACAGAGTATTATACCTTGTTATACCCTGGCAACAAAATGAGTTCCTATTTAAAAAGGAATGTTGCCATTTTGCTATGTCTGGAGAGTCTGAGATGTCTGAACATTGGTTTCAACGAGTAGCATGTTAGCCCTCATGGGGTTACCTTTTACAATTTCAAGACCCACTCAGAATCATACAAAGACTGTTCCTTAACCCAAATTTAAGGATATCCCTAAGTTGCGTGTTGTTCAGTGCTTTAAGGCTTATGAGAACATGACCATGAGGCTAGACTCACAGGGGTCAAATGACTTTTTATTGCACTGAAGAAACCTTTCATGACAGTATCATTGCCGACGATGGCAAGATGTGTTGGATGGGTGATGCAAGACACAGGGATTGACACCTCGATATTTGGGGCTCATTTGACCAGAGGCGGCCATGGGATCGAAGGCTTATTCTCTGGGGGCCCACTTGGGGGAAATGATGAGACCTGCAGTTTGATCTTCGGAATCAACTTTCTAGCAGTTCTAATCTAAGCCAGTCAACAGTTTAGCATCACTGATTGTGAACAGCTTTGAGCTAGCATAATCTGATCCTCCATTCCTGACATACAATAAAAAAAATTACTAGCTATTGTGAAGGAAAGTTTTAATTCTATTAAGGACACAGAGGGTAGGTTTAGTCCCTTCACTATCTGGAAAGGTAATAAGATACCATTCCTCCAATGCCCACCCACGCGATAAAAGGTAGTATTTACAATTTCATGCTAGGATTTTATGACAAGATGTGATTGTGCAGCAGTTTTATGCAATATAGAAACTCTAAAGGTTTGAGTTTAAAACTATTGTAATTATTGACCTTTGTAGAGACAATTCTAGGCCTAGGATAGTTACATTTAGTTTTCCCCCCATAGGAACTGGCCAAAAACAGGAATAATGGATGTTTTGAAGGACCTCAGTGTGTAGTTGCGCGAAGAAAGAGGAGGATGGTTCTAAGTGTCTCAATGTCTTGAACTCCGTATATTGTGACTGGAAAAAGATTTGAGCTACAAATTCCAATGAGTTACTGGGAAATGTACTAAATTATGTTGCTGATGCGTTGAAGCTGCTGTTGGACTAAAAGCGGAGTCAGACAAGCACAATTCTGGCACAGGAGTCCTTAATAGAATTTAAACTTTTCTTCAAGATAGCTAGGGTTTTTAAATTGACATTGATGTTCTAGGTACGAACCTCAAAGTGTATTGATATTTTGGCAAGGAAAACATGGGAAACCTCCCTCAACTCAAACTGTATTAATTGCAGAAGAATATATATTGAGGAATAAATTGACTAGGATGGAGTGTGGTTGATCAGAGTAAAGGGCAAGGGAAGGGTAATCAAGGTTTCTTGGGCTTTAAATGTGACAATTGGGGGCTAAACACTAGCTACAGGTGGCTGAAATTACTAGGGCCAGGATTACTAGTAGTTCTGAGCATGTTCCCTCTATGATGAAGGTAGAGATTGGTAGAGGCTGCTGTGTTGTTTCCCAAAGCCCCAGAATTCAAGGTGATTTTACCAAGTGCAAAAGTCCACCAGGCAATTTCAGGTTCGGGCGAACCAAGCCACATGGATTGAGCTTGGTAGTAAACCTGTGACAAAATTGTCAGACAAACAGATACTCCACTTGGAGTCATTTGCCACGACTGTCTTGATCAAATCATACTATTGGACCCCAAACTAAATTACCAAGTACTCCATTTTAGGATACAACTCACAATGGTAATGCTGGAGAGGAGCCCAAAGCTTACACAATGAGATAAGGAGGGTTAAGTGTCAGTACATAGTACAACAACAAAATGTACTTTAAAATATTCTGTTTAGAATTTGGCTCTATTTTTAACGAGGCTATAAACTCCAAATATTGCTTTACAACAAACTTTTAGTCCTATTTTATTTTGGAAAAAAACCCAAATGGCAGGTGTTCTTTTAAAATGCAGTGCTGGGAGGGGCCTGACATGAAACTCTGGCAGGATGGCATCTTCTGTGTAAGCTACTGGGAAGCCTTCTCTCTCCCATATGATTTCTCCCTTTGCGGCCCATCTGGGATACGCAAAATCAGACTAGGGAGCAGTTGAAATGAATAAATAAACATTGCCCTTCCCAAAGACCAGTGTAAGCGGGTGGATGGCTGCCGATTCCTGAGGCAGCCAGGCAGCATGTTAAGAAAATGGTGGCGTGCAGCGGTGATCCTCCTGTCTCCCAGTGTCTTGCCTAATTTGTCAACCTTGGTGCACTAACAAATTTAGGGATACCTACCCGCGTTTGTTTGGATCTGCGGTGTGGCTTTCTAGATCTGTGACCACCAGGGAAGCATGTTGTCTAATCCGATAACTTAAGAGTAAGGCATGGTGTGTGTAGGCTGGGCAATCCGAGCTGCCATCCTGGTGCGCTTCTCATCTCCTATCAACACTCCTACGCTGGGGTTATGGTGTGATGAGACCTCACATCCAATAATGTGGACCGACTGTGATCCTCCCAGTAATCTGGATCCTCCTTTCAGTTAATGGAGCAACAAGAGCAACTAATCATTGAGATCAACTCCGGCACCTGCTGACAAACACAGACTTATTTCACAAATGTGTCCAAATCTGACCCCTATTCAACTCACTATTTTCAGCACTGTTACGTTGGCCACTACCTTTATGCTGTCCACCGCTGAATGGTGTGATGGTGCTAGATACAACATTGCTCTCACATAATTTGTATGTTCCTGCATCTGTGTTAATGCCTTGGGTTGCCAGTGGCATTGTTTGCACCATTTCCCCAATATTTCAGCAATATCCTCCACTGGCTGAATTATCATTCAATCCAGATTGCCAATGCCTACAGCAACTCCTATACCTTGTAATAGTAGGGAGATAGGCCCTATGGCACAAGTCTAAGTCATAAACTTGTAGCTTTTAATCCACGTCTTAATTCATCACATATGCAATCAGTTCCTCCGCCTCCAATTGAGTTGTTGGGTTGCTAAGCTTATCCCCATACATCTACAAGTTCTACATCTATGACAGTATATGGGGTAAAGACATAGTCACGCTAACAAGATGTCTGATGCAAAAGATCATAAAGGAAAATACTCCATAGCCAGCCTAAAGTGGTCAAACCAAGATCCTCCAATTCCTTAATCATCCATTAAGGATGAGGTAGACAATATAAGAACCCTTAATAACATTTTAAAGAAACTCAGTAGCATATTTATTAACAATTCATGCAGTGCAGTGCAACAAGTCACCTTGCTGTGCTGCATGAGAGGGAAAGGTTAGGAATGTGCAGTATCCAACATTATACAGCACATTACTATCTTTTCCATGCACTGGCACACAATGTGCTGCCTAGAGCCAACCCAGGCATCCTTGCACCATGGTGAAAGGGTACCTGCATTGTAAGCAGGATTGTTTTCATGCAAGGTGGAACACCTTTGTCTTTCTATGTGTGCTGCAGAATGCAATGTAGCGATTTGAGATTGGGTCCGTTACTCTAGATTTATCAAGCCAAGCAGGGCCACGTAAGGTGACTTGCATGGCTTTATAAATCTTATGTATAAGTTGCATCACTCTTGGGCCCCATTGCGTGGTGCAAGGATGGCGCAACTCTTTCAGAAATATGCCCCTCAGTGTGGTGGATGATGTTGCACAGAGTATCGAAACCAAAACGACTCTCCTCCAAGTTGAAGTAGCTCAAATCAGATAGGTTCTATAATAAGACCTTACCAATGCAGAAATCAGAATCAGCACCGTGGAAGACAGCAGTAACCATCAAAGCTAACAAATCCAAAGCTCAGACAAACTGATCATGAACCTCAAACGGGAGATCACTGATTTAGAGTACCGCAATAAAAGGAGTAACCTCCATATATTGGTCTATCTGAGGGTGTGAAGGACTCAGCTCACTAAGCTATTGAGTTTCTTGAGCCATGGATACCAAAAGCACTATGTATTTCCTTCTCTAGAGAGTCTGAGATAGAGCGCGCCCATTGTGTTCCAACCTTCAAAACTAAAACTAGTACCTCTCCGAGACCTATGATCTTTAAGCCTCCCAGGCATAAACATGCAGAATGTATTCTCACTTATATGAGGAAAAATAAAGCTGCCCTATGGAACAGGGCCAAAATCTCAATCTTACAGGACTTTGCCGATGACAGAATATCCAGAAGGAAAGGTTTTCTCACCCCTTGTTAGAAGCTATCTGACATGTGTATTCAACACTCCTTTGCTGGTACGTCAGTTCAGAATTGTATTTAAATGTCCAACAATGGTGTTTACTTAACCATCTGACCTGGATTCCTATCTTAATAAAAAAACTGAATCCGGGGTGGACACTTAAGGGTCTAGCTGTAGTTTCCTGGTACTAATGTATAATACACATTTAAGATAGCCATACCTCTGGATTATGCAATTGGGAGAATGCATTTACAAATAAGTACTCACATCAGCCTTTATACAGGTAATGATAGGCCCAACGTTGCCCATACATTTTATCTTCTCTACATTGCATTACATCCCCAGTGGAAGGCCTGCATTAACGACTGACTTAGTAAGCCTCTCGTTCTTCACTGTGCTCATTGAGGTTCATAGTAATGTCTCATAAGTCTTTTCCCTATTATTGAACAACTTTAAGGATGCAATCACCATCCTTTCTACCTGGAGCAATGTTTCTGTATCCCATAAGGTAATTAACTTCTGGTATCCAACATAATTTGTTAGTAAATGTTTGCGTCAAATATGCTTCAAGCAAGTTGTTGGGTCTGTTAAGCAAATCAGTCAATAGATATGTGACAGATGACCCACCTTATATGAATGACTGTTCTCTCATTTTAGCCCACATGGTCTTTCTCTTCACATCGCTTCTTAGATAAGAACACTTACCAGCAGTATTTTGTATTTATTTATAAAGTTTTATATTGCATGAACATGAACTGTGAGGTAACAGAGCGCTTTACAAATGATCGGAGAAAAGAAAACAGGGAAGCAAACAAAAACATAATCATGAGAGGCACACAGTGTAAATTTTGAAAAGTTCACAAATAGAGGGAGGTAGTAAATTCAGGACAGACAACAAAACAATAGAGATGGACCTACAGTCTAGCAATAATCATGGGTGCCCATCTTGAGATGAACTGTATAATCTAGGGCGAAAATGTGTTCATAAGTAGTAATTTACCTTATTTTTTTAATGAAGTGGTTGAGGGAATCAACCTGATTTCTTATGGTAGGGATTTCCAAATTCTCAGGGCAATACTTGAGAAGGCTCTGCTGCAAGTTTTCTTTTTATGCCATTTCTGTGGTTTCAGTACCAAGGTGCTGGTGTTTCTAGAGGATTTGCATCTATCAGATAATTCTAGTTTTTGTGCCAAGCACCTTGGGGTGTTGTAATGAAGAGCTTTATGGGTCATGCAAGCATTTTCTAACTGTATCCTTGCCTAATATGGGAGCCAGGTAAGGGCTTTAAGATCCGGTGAGATGTGATTATTCCTATTTCATCCTGTGATGAGCCTAACAGCAGCATTAGGAAAGGCCCTTAGAGGTGCCAGCTTCGATCTAGGAACGCCACACAGGGAAGTACTTCCATAGTCCAACCGGGGAATAACTAGGGCCTGGACCGCTGATTTGAAGTCATCCTGAGGCAAGAAGCGCTTCAGTTTCCTTAAAATGTTCATTTGGTAGTATGTTTCTTTGAAGGTAGTACTGATGTGATACTGCAGTTTAGGTTCTTGTCCATAGTTCTTCCCAGAGATCTCGGGAAGTTGATAATGCGTGGCGGGCAGTTAAGAGCGGTTAGATGAGTCATCCGTAGATCGATCTCTAACTAGTGATTGGGTGGGCTGATTAGGAGGAATTCAGTTTCATGGCGTTAAGTTTGAGGGGGTTGTGGGTAAACCAGTTTGGGTTTTAAGTGGAGTTGTGTTGAGGGACCTAATATCTTCTGGGGAAGAGATTTTCAAGTACATTTGGGTGTCATCAGCATACACATGATAATGTGTGTTGGAGGAATTCCAGATTTCCGCTAGGGTTCCATGAAAAGGTTGTAGAGAATGGGTGAAAGAGAGGACCCCTGTGGAGCCCCTAAAGTGACAGGTGTGGCCTTGGACAGGGACTGGTTCACCTAGAATCTTTGAGATCTGTTGTGGAGAGGTGAACCAATTTAGTATGGACCCTGAGAGGCCCATTCTCCATTCAAGTAAGTCTAGGAGATTGCCATGTTTAACCTATCAAACGCTGTTGACAAATCTAGAAGGATTACGAGGCAGGATTCATGCTGATCCAATATTTTTAGAAAGCCGTCCACTATATGTGTGAGGGTCGATTCGGTACAGTGGCCTTGATGAAAGCTGGATTGGAATTGGTCAAGAAGTTGGAAATGGTCAATGTGGTTATAAAGTTGGACCTGAATGTATTTTTCAATGAGCTTAGCTAAAGTTGGAATGTTGGAAATAGGGCGGAAGTTGTTTGGATCTAAGCAATCTGCAGTGGTTTGTTTCAGAATAGGGGTTACCTGTCCTACTTTTAGGCAGCCCGGGATAGATCCTCGCTGAAGTGAGGCATTTAATATTTTGTTCCGAAGTGGAAGTAAAGAGGCTTTGATCTTTATGAAGATTTTTGATGGATACGGGTTGTTGAAGTGGTATGAGGGTTTAAGCAATGTAAGGATGTTGTGAATGTCGTTTTCACTGAAGGTTTTAAATTTATTCCAAGAAGCATTGTTTTGGGGGGTGTGCCCTGTGAGACCAGCTGACTCGGGAATTTGTGAAGGAGGGAGGCTGATAGACAGTAACCAGAAGAAGTTCCATTGCTGACCGCAGGTCATTTTAATTTGTTTCTGTTTTTCCCTGGAAGAAGGAGGCAAATTCCTCGCTGTTTGGCAGCATTTTGGATTCAATTATAGCCTAGTTGGGTTGATTATTTGATTGTTGTTTTACTAGTTTGATGAGATTTTTAGGTAAATTTTTAGTTAGATCTATCTAGGTTCTAAAGAAATTCGCTTTTGAACTTCTGATACGTTTATTGTAGGTGCTCCTCACCGCTTTTGTTCCAAGGATGGAGAGAGTCTCCAAGCTCGTTCCGCTAGTCTTAGCATGTGTTTTCATGTTTTTATACTGTCATTTAACCATGGTTTCAAGACTTGGTGGATATTCTTTTTTAGTTGAAAGGGTGCAATAGAGTCAAGGATGTTTAGTATGGAGGTATTGTAACGATTTGTACTGTATTGAGACCATCTACGGAGGGGGCTTGGACATCTATCATATCTATCTGTGGTGGGGGAGTAGGGTGTTTATGCTGAGGGAAGTCAGATCATTCAGGTTTATGTTCGGCATGTTTCTGTTCCATGATTTGGGTTTCTTTAGTTTAGCCTTTCTTGTGCTCACAGCATTAGTGATGGAGATGATGATCCTATGATGATCTGTCCAGGCACAAGATTTGATAGATTCGAGTGGGATGCTGTCCACCTTCCCAATGTTAAGGTCTAAGATCGTACCCTTGTTGTGTGTGGGCTCTTGCAGAATTGGAACAGGTAAAGGTCAGCAAGAAAGATTTTAAAGGTGTTCACTGCAGTGTCATTCAGGTCTTTCCAGTCTAGGTTAAAGTCACCAAGGAAGATCTGGGTAATTTTATGAACCAAGTTGACTGTGAACGGCGTCCATGATTTGCTCAATAAATGGTAGGTTGTCTTCCGGTCGATGATAGATCACATAAAGTTTGCATATGGGTCTGTTATTACTTGCATTGTTATTGCACAGGTATTCACAGGATAGTGATACAGTTTGTGATTGTTTTAATAGCAGATTGTTGCAGTGATGCAAGCAATCCCACCACCAGGTCTGTTAGCTATAACTAGTCTAATGATGTTGTGAGTCGGGATTAGTAAATCTAGAAGAGGGGTGGAGGAATTGTTTAGCCAAGTTTTTGTAAGGATGCTGAGGTCGAGCTCATGTGTAAGGATGAGGTCAGAGATATCTGGCTTGTGTCTAACAGCAGATCTGCAGTTGAGAAGCATGCAATTCAGGTGAGTGTTGGAATCAGCTGGGGTAGTCTGGGTGATTGTAATATGTCTAAGATTATGCCTGAAGCATTGTGACTGGGTTTTATGTGTGGCTCAGCGTGGATTTAGCCAGGACTGTCTAAATTAACAGTGATAGAGTAGTTATAAGAAAGGAGGAGGGCTTGGATATCACTGTCAGTTAGTCGATCATTCAGTCTATTGGGCCGGGTGGGGGAGTTGGTAGGGAGAGGAGGAGAGGTGAGCAGGCAGTCAAGAGCAGAGGTTGGCTGATTGGGCATGGTTATGACTACAATTCAGACCTGTTGGGCCACTGATTGATCACCAGCTATGAGACTTTGTATTTCTGCTTTGAATAGTCAAATGTTCGGTGAGATCTCGTCAATTCTAGATTCCAGAGAAGCATGGAATCACGAGGTCATATTGTGGGGTGGGGACAGGTGTAGAGGGGTTACTTTAGTTTGTGATGTAGGAATTATCCTGGTCTTGGAGGACCGGCGGGAAATAAGTCTGGGTGTTTATAGATTCAGTTGGAGAGGGGGAAGTGAGAAGCTCAAGAGTTGACTGAGGGTCGTTTGAAACAGGCTGTTAGTCAGAGTAGGACATTCAGACTTAGAAAGTGTACAAGCTTGAGCAATGGGGGGAGTCATGGGAGCATAATCGGAACCAACAAGAGTATGCTTGGGGGACAGTGAAGTAGTCACGGGGTAGTTAGTTCTAGGACTGTGTAATTCTGTGCTCCCTGTTCTAGAAGCCTTTGTGTGCATGAGGTCTGGTATGGCAATTCCGGGGAGGTGCCACAGACCTCACTGATGGTGTCACAGAAAAGGTTAATGTGGGGCTTGATGTGAGGGAGCAAGTGCGGGTATGAGTGGGAAACTGGGGATGTCGAGGGACAGTGTGGGCACTGATGGAGGTTCCATGGCGATGGCTGATGTACTGAGACCGTCTAGGGATGGGGCAGCTTCTTTTCTAGATATAGAGATCTTGATGGTTTTGATCCAGTATTTCAAGATTGCTATTTGAAGCTTGGAAGAGGATAATCCCATTGTTATATAGGGATATGGTTGCAAATGATCTGCAGAAGGGGGAGGATGCTACAGAGAGTCTTAGACTATGAAGAGTTTTCTTGGAGGTGGTGATCAGGAGCATGGGGAGAAGGGCTTTCCTCCATTGCGCTCGCCTTTTTGTATACAAGATAAGGTCCTTCATTATAGCTCCTTTATTAGAACAGAAGTATGTGTCAGAGATAAGTGTTTCTGGGTGAGATTTGAGAAATCTGTGTTTAAAGTTTTTCAAAGCATCTTTAGAAAGGTTTGAGGATACATGATTTTAAAAGCATTACTTTTGACTGGCTCTAGTTTGATATCCGATGCTCTGGGGAGTTGGAAACCATGTTGGGTTGAGCAACTAGGTCCTAATGACGGAAGGGGGTAATCTGGCGTGGGGGTCCAGAAAAGAATTGGACTACTACCCGAATTACCTAAGGCCAATCAGTCCAGGTGTCAGACATTTTAGATTTGGAAAGGGAATGAAGTCCTTCTATGCTTTCTGTGTAGCAGTGTGATTGAGGTCCTGTATAAATAGATCTTCAAGGAGCATGTTAGCCATTATAGGAAGAGACGATTCTGCGTGGAAGGGAAGGACACCCAAAATGGAGGGCTATCCAACAGATAGGTAAAAAGCCTAAGAACCATGTACACTGATACTCATAGTGAAGCGCAAACACATTGGGCAAGCTAAGCTGGGTGAGCTGGAGCAGAACCCTATTCATGAGGTTGTGCAGAGCTCTAACGCAGTTAGGTGTGGACCAGTTGCGCAATGCCCATTGGGCTCAATGGGTTTCAGATCCCCTCCTGTCGTGTGTGTTGTCCCGGGCTGAGACTGCTTCCCAGGCACACACACAGACAGTTTTTGAGCTGCCAGCCGCACCGAGTACTTCACAGGTCTTTAAAAGACCATTCACTTGTTAAGAAGGCTTCTTAGAGCCTTTGCAGCTCCTCTCTGCCAATGGGTGGAAGAATTAGCCTTATCAGCCCCCCCCCCCCAAATGTGGCTCTAGTTGCACCTCTGGTGCAGATAAAACATGGCCCCCAAAAGAATGGCAAACAGCGACCGAGTCCCAGAGTCCAAACATCAATGGGACAGTACTCAGAGCAGCCAGCAATAGATACGCTGCCGGCACACGCCCCAGGATGCACAGCTCACCTGTAGCCAACGTGGGTGCTTGTGAAACAAAAAGCAACCGGGAGAGTTATGAGGGAGAGGGGGAGAAAGAGAAGGCAGCCCCAGGCCGATATTCCCCAAACAAGTCACGGTCATTTTACAATTGTTTTAATGTATGTTTTATCTTATGTGCTTTTATGCCCTAAAGCTGAAATAAAGTTATAAAATAAGTAAAGTAATTCAAGGTCGGTCACGAGCTATCCTTGGCAAAATGCTATCGATATGCACAAACCCTGTACTGAATTCTGTTTGCACTAGCGTCTATGAGGGACGACATAGAAGAGCCCGACTCACCCTCAGACTGGGAGGAACAGGCCAAGTCAGTCCGCCTCTTATGGAGCAGCAGTCATGGGACACACAGTGCCTCTCATCTCCCAACAATGTCAAGAGTTGTCGATGTTGAGGTTCTGGTCCGATGAGGTCGGGCTGGACATCACTCTGTTAAGGATAGGGATAGGGGACACTCTCCCACTCTCTCCGCGAGGAGGCGAGACGGATTTACCTATCAAAGCCAGGAAGGTTGATGAAGGTAAGGCATACTGCGCTGATGCCTCAGGGATGCCTGTTGCACCAACACCTAGACCACATCCGCTGTACTTCAGGGGCACTCACGTAGGGTGACCAACTGGCATAGGTGCAAATTCAGGACGGTGAGCGTAAAGATTCGGGAAAAAGGTTCGAAATTCAGTACACAAATTCAGGCAAGAGGTCAAAATTCAGGACAAAACTACAGGACAAAAGGTACTTTTTACATACACATCAGAGGAGGTCGCGGAATAGTATATAATAAGCCCATCCATATCCAACCATATTCAACCATTTGCAAACCCATCCATCATGTATCCTCCATCCATCATTTCACTCATCCATCCCTCCATCCACCCTTTCACTCATCCATCCATCTACCCTTTCACCCTATCCTTCTGTATACTCATCCACCCAGCCATTTACCCTTTCACCCATCCTTTCATTTACTCATCTATCCACCCATTCACCCTTCTCGTCATCCATCCATCCTCCCTTTCTCTCTCCATCAACCCTTTCACTTAGACATCCTTCCTTCCATCCATCCACCCACCCATCCATTTATCTACTCATCCACTCATGTATCCATCCATTGACCCTATCACTCAACCACCCTTTCACTCCTTCACTCATATATCTATCCTTTTGTCATCTACCCTCCCTTTCACTCACCCGTCCATCCTTTCATCCTTTCACTTATCAATTCATCAACCCATCCATCATATCCCTCATCCATCCACCTGTCCATCATCCACCATTTCACTCATCCATCCCTTCACTTATCTATTCACCCTTTTACCCATCCATCTACCTTTCTACCCATACATCCATCTATTTACCTTGTCTCTCTTCCATCCATTCACTCACTTATCCACCCATTTATCCGTTCTCTCATTATCCATCCATTCACCCTTTCACTAATCCATCCAGCCATCCATCCATCCCTTCACTTACTCACTTGCCCACCTTTAATATTATGAGCTGAGCCTTTGTCTGCAGAGTTGCGGACAGAAGAGGCCCATCAAGAATTTCACCTTTGCTGTAGTTCCTAAAGCAAGGGGTGGGTGGGGGTGGGTTCACTATGCCCCTGCACATAGGCAATCTGAAAAAGTGGAAGTCATGAGTCAGGCAGGATGCATAGTGTCAGGCCATGTGGTGACTGTGACATTGTGCTGTTTCCAGGGTTTTAAGTGGAATAAAAAAACTAGGGGGGTCTCTCCAAAGGGGGTGTTCGCTGTAATTAAAGGCGCAGCTTTAAACACCCAAGGTAAAATTCTGTCCTTAGTTTAGTGTGCCTCCAGACTGGGATTTTGCCTCTTCTGTCATTGTATCCAGATATATAACACAAGCAACGTTACACCTGCAACAAACCAGAACTATTGGCTTTGTCAATGGTTGTTAGTTGCATTAAAAAAAAAGCAGCAACCATGGCTTTGTTGAATATAATATTAAAAATGCATGAGTTCTAAATTGATAAGACTGTGACAGAACTTTAGAAATTTCTTTTTAACTTGTTTCACAATCTTCCATCTGACAGATTGCCATACCTTAGACTGAGGCTGGGAGAGGCCTGCGACATGCTTTGCAGCCTGCACTGACCCTTTGTCATTCTATATGTGGCAATCATCAGCCCCATACAGAATGACAAGGGGCGGGGTGGGGCTGTTCCTGTGCTCGAGGATGAGTGCGCGGCGGCCCCATCAGGAAGCTGAGGCTTCATGCAGGGAGCAGCGCTGTTCCCCGCAATGCCTGAAATTAGGGACAAAAGGCGTCCATAAAATGGATCATCACGGACAACAGACGTGAGATCCAAATTACGGACGGTCCGTGAAATTTACGGACGGTTGGTCACCCTACACTCACGTGGCCCAGACGCAGTGTTCGAGTCACAGGCAAATCCAGATATGTTATTGAGAAATCTAGAGCACTACACAAATATTGTATTTTTGGTCTGCCAGTAAATTAGATCTGACTTTCTATTTTCAAAGAATCCAAAACCTGTTGACACAAAGGTCAGAATCAGATGATAGACACGCAGCCAACACGTGTTTCGATGCAAGAACGACTTTTTCAAGGCTGTTAATTTAAAAGGTAATCATTACTAATTTGTATAAACACCTCAAAACTACTTTTTCACATTATCATAAAGAACATACAACGTTTATATCTTAACAGGATACATAGAGAGACATTCCTACATGCTTGTAAAGCTCTTTGCACATGTGGATACAAAAACATCTTATCATAGTTGCACTGCAAAGACACTTTGCACAAGAGTAAGCAAGAAAAACAGGAAGAAAACACAGAGCAAAGGACAAAGTAGCCGAAAAGGATGAAAAGATCTGAAACCAAACCGGAGAAGAACGATCTTTAATCGATCATGATGGGAAATCATCTCCTGTCCTAATACCATTAAGTGTCACTCAGAAGAAAACAGTCAAATAGACATACTGAAGTGAGAAAACACCCTTATGTGATATAGATCGTGATGTCAAACAGTGAGGATTACCTCATAAACCTTCCAAAATGAGGTGAAATGATTTGGCTACACCTCGTATGAGAGTGCCTCAAAGTGTCCTTGGAGCCCCAAGGACTGGATATGTTTCGGCGAATAGGTCGTAATTTCTAGCAACCTCTAGATAAAAGTAGACTGTAAAAAATAAGCATATTGAATAAGAGATAAAGTGCAATGTTCAAAAAAGGATGACACGTTCAAAAGGATGAAAAGAGGAACAAGGTTATGAAAAGCTAATTGTATGAATTACTTTTTTCCAACCAATTTTTTAATTGGTAGTATGCATGGGATGATCAATGTACAGACATCATATTACAAGCATCAATGCGGTATGTTGTTGCCCATCTGTAAACAGTAGCTTGCCGCCGTTCCAAGCTCACAGAGCGCAAGCTTTAGAAGGCGCCACAAAGGAATTAAATTTACAATGTAACCTAGGCCATATTGCTGGTACAGTTTTCTAGGGACCCTTAATACCCCACAATCTCAATAGTCTATTTGCAATTGTGCCCTGTAATCACATTACTACTTTTTTTGATTTACATTTTCTGATACGGAAACAAAACAAACCCCCCAACCCCCCACACAACTTCTATTGCTATTTGACAGCTCCTGGTGGAATGGGCACCCCTCCCTTGTTGCAGCAGTGTGTCTTTCTTCAGTGTGTAGGCAAGGCTTTAATGTGCTGCAGCATCTTGTGTCTCCGACCCCTATGCCCAATAGTAGGTACATCTGTGCAGGGGGAGGGGGGTCGGGGGCTCATTTGGGGGGGTTACGCTCTCAAGGTGGACTGGCAATGAGGGCCCAGCTTACCTGTGGGGGCATCCCAGCAGAAGCCCGAGGGCTTATTGGATCGGGGCGTGGGCGTATATGTGTCGTTAGGGTACCGTCCCTACACAGGTGAAGTCCTAGTCTTGTTACCACTATAAGCTGACATGTAGAGGCGGAGGCGGGGAGCTGGCAAGGATCGGGGGTCTCTGGTAGCGAGCTGTGTTGTGCATGTGGCCCTGTATCATCCCCAAAAGAACTTGTATGAATAACTTTGTAGAGAATCTGAACAAATGTATTAAAATATTGATCATTTAGTAACTTGAGGTCAATAGTTTCCCTGGGCGTCCTATATAAAAACAATAAATTCTCTAACCCAATCAACGGAGTCATTGGCAACCTGTGTAGAAAGAATGGCATGCATAATTGTAGACAAAAGCGACCTGAATAAATGATCTCGGTGGATAATGTAACACAAATAGTTTAATGTTAAGTTGTAAAATTACAGGGGCGCACCAGGTATGTGCAGAGTCAACAGCATGGGCGTAGGAAGTGTGGGGGACGCGGGGGATATATCCCCCCAGATTTTGAAGTGTTTGGACATGGGGGACAAGGGTGGGGAGGACAAGGGGACAAAATAATTTCCCCTCTCCCGTCTGTTTTTCACAGGGCCATTAGCGCGCTAAAGCTAACTAATTTCACTGCACTTGGCCTGTGACCTGCCTGCAGTCAAAGAGGCCACCCCCCTCTTTTTCCTTTGTTATGCTGCAGTAAGCCTTCATCGGTCTCGGACGGGCAGAGAAGGAAAAAAACTCCTGTCTCTTTTGCTTCATGCCCAGAGAAGGCACGGACAGTGTCCGCTTCTCCTGCTCTGCCTCTGGCAGCTGCCCTCCTCCCCTCTCTCTCTCTCTTTATTCCTCCAGCTCTTTCTGTCTCTGTCTCGCTCCTCCTCAAGTGCTGATTTCAAGAGACAGCTGTTACTTACTCTCTCTTGCCTCTCCTTTTCTTTAGTTGTTCCCCTGTGGAATGGATCCAAAAACAAGCAGAACGCTTTGGCTGGAAATATCTTCATTTTCAAAATAGGAAATATAATTAAATAACCTAATAAAGCAATACAGAGTGGTCAGCAGACAGGCAACATTATTTACACCCATGCACCTCAGCGCCACTTTACAGAGTTTACTAGTGAAGAGCTACTTTATTTTTATCTTCTTTCTTTGAACAACATTGTTTTCCCAGGTTGGGAAGTGCACCATTCCTAAAGGGACTGCAATACCTGGTTGATGGGTGGAGTGGAAAACGTTTAATATGATCGTTTTCAACTGTTTTAATTATTTTAGCTTATAAAATGTGTACATTTTGTAAGGATATAAGCAAAGGACATTGAAACAGGTCCCTTCCTCGTCCTGTAGTCATGTCCTGAACTTTTCAGGCAAAATCATTTACTGATTTGTGAATAATGAGTTTAAAATCGTTAAGGTAACCATGTTGTTCCTGCTTACATTTCACTTGCTTTGCTCATCCTTGCATTTCCTATGAGTGTTTGTGTGATGTTTGCTTCTCTTCCCCTTTAAGACTCAAGAGTCTTCACCTGTGTTCTATATTCTTAGAATGTTCTTAGGATGTGTTCCTATTGAGTCAGTTGCTGTTGGCTGCTTTAGGATGAGGTTTTAATAAACCCACCTCATATCTACTAAAGAACTTATCTCCTGTATTTATTGATTTATCAACTTTACATTGGCGACGATCCGGGATACCTCAACTAAACAACTCAGCAAAACTATTTACCTTCTTCCCTCTCCTCCAGCGGCTGTTTTGAACTTAAGAAGCGAAGTTTTGACTTCTCAGCGGCTGAAGAGGCACTTATTCACTGGTGAGGAGAGCGGGAGGCTGATTTGAAAGATAGGCGATATTTTGGGACTTAAGACTTCTAAAATAATTAATTTGAAATGGTTTTGGGCTTTCCGTGTGAACCAAACGTTTTCTGAGTGCTCGCGCTGTGACGTAAACTTAATTGCTCGCGCAGCGTGACTCGCGTCTATCTCCAACGCTGTGTTTCAAAGCGGATACCTCTGCGTTGCGTTCCAGTGCGCTAACCACTACGTCACTCGCATTGTTCTTGAACGCTGCGCCTCAAAGGATCCCGACGTTGCGTTTCAGCAGCTCACCCCAGCGTCGTGTTCTACAATTTCCTTGACGCAGCATTCCAATTCTTGTCTATTGTTTATTTCAGTGTTCTGTTCACTCGACATTCTATTTCACTCAGCATTCTGTCCTTTCTTTACTTTGGTGGTGTGGAACAATTTTTTTTCTCTTTATTGAAACATTCCACATTCCTTTTCATTGTTGACACTTCTATTATTTAAGTGCCATTCATCGTGAGAAGCATTTAACAAAGGACAATGCAAGATAAAGGGAGTGAAATAAAATAAACAAACAAGACAGTAAAGGATTATTTAAACAAATGAAATAGGAGTAATTTTTTTTTCTCAATTAACAAATAATTGAAGACATTTTAAAAATAAAAAAAAATAAAGGGAAAATATGCAAAATGTAACTCAGCCAGCATTTTTTCTTACAAGTCCAGGAGAGCCGAATGTAAAATGGAAAAAATGGAAGAAAATCTTTGCAAACTACGCAAGAGTATGTGGAACAAATTTAAGTGCGGAGAGAAAGCACTCTCTTCTTTTGCATTGTCTAGGAGGAGAAGGGCAAGATGTTCTTGAACATTTACCTGACCTATCGCATGCAGAACAAAGGAATCTGAATGAATATGAAATTGCAATCTTGCAACTTGACCGGCATTATTTGCCTAGACTCAGTACCATTATGGAAAGGTATCATTTTGGGCTGAGAGAGCAAAAGAAGGATGAGTCGGTGGAGGATTATGTATCTTCCCTAAGGAAACTTGCATCGTCGTGTAACTTTGGTCAGACCCTTGACGAAAGAATTTGTGATCAATTTGTGTTAAGATGTGCTCATGATGAAATTAGAAAAGAACTGTGGTTAAAAGATGAACCTCCTCTGGAAGAAGTGTTGGAAATAGCTAAACAGGTTGAGCATATGACTAGATGTGTTGGAGAACTTAAAAAAGAGAAAGAGAAACCTGGTACTTCTGAGATGAAAGAAGAAATAAAGGTTGATGAAACTGTGTGTCAATTAAAGAAAACTCATAGTGTAAATGGTGAAGAGAGACAATTTAAACCAACAAATCCATCATATAATAGATATTCATGATTCAGATGTGGTCAGATTAATCACTTGGCTAATTCACCTATTTGTCCTGCTTTAAAGGTAACCTGCAATTTATGTAATAAAAAGGGCCATTATTCTAAATTTTGCAGAACGAAAACGCAAAGTGGAGATAACACAAGAAGAAGGTGGTCTCAACCTCAAGTGAGATCAATTTGTTTTGAAGTATATGATGAAAATTCTGATCATCCCTCTTTTATGGTAAAGGTAGAAAATTCTATGGTGAACTTTAAATTTGATTCTTGTTCTAAGATTACTATAATCGATGAAAAACTGTTTAATGATTTATTTTTCAAAAATGTGAAAATGTTCAAATGTGATATTTTGCCACTAGGATATAGTGAAAAACCTATCTCCATGTTAGGGTATTTCATGGCAGTAATAGAACTTGGGTCTCATGTTATTGTGGGAAAAGTTTATGTATCAAAAAAAGGTGATGCTTTGTTAGGGTGGTTGCATCAGCGTCAATTGGGTGTTACACTTGATCCCAATGCTTCCCCTCAAGTTCAGATTCATGAGATATCCAACAATGTATGTAACGTCAGTGATGAAAAATTGTCTTTGGGTTTGGCAAAACGATTTCCTAATGTTTTTCAAGAGGGTTTGGGATGTTTGCGTGGTTACAAGCATCACATTAAGTTAAAAAACAATGCACTGCCTGTTGTAGCGAAGGTTAGGAGAATTCCCCTTATGGAGCAAGCAAAAGTTCAAGAAGAACTAGATAAACTTTTTTAAAGTAATATAATTGAGCCAGTTGAAGCAACTGAATGGCTAGCTCCAGTAGTTATAGCAAAGAAACCTACTGGGGAAATTCGTCTCTGCATTGATTTAAGATCATTAAATAAAGAAGTAGTAGTTGATAGGTTTCCTCTTCCTAACATTGACGAGATGATTTGTACTTTAGAAGGGGCAAAATATTTTACAACTCTTGACCTAGCTTCCGCCTACCATCAGGTAGAGCTAGATGATTCCTCTCAAGAGTTGACTGCCTTTATTACACCCATGGGTACGTTTACATTTAAAAGAATGCCTTTCGGGCTTGTTTCCGCGGCCTCTGTCTTTCAACGAATCATGTCAAAAGTGTTAAAGGGATTAATTGGTGTCAAGTGCTATCAAGATGACATATTGATTTATGGTAGCAACATTGATGAACATGATACACGTGTGTCGTTAGTTTTGAAACGTTTGGATGGTGCAGGCATGACTTTAAAAAGATCTAAATGCAAATTCAGAGTACAAGAAGTGAATTATTTAGGACACCGCATCACTGGCAATGGGGTCTTTCCTAAAACAGAGTTGATCGAGGCCATTGACAAAGTGAAAGAACCCACCAGCAAAGATGAGCTTCTCTCCTTTTTGGGTATGGTGGAGTTTTATGGTAAATTTATTCTAAATGTTGCTGACAAGACACATAATTTAAGGAGGCTGACTGCAAAGAATGCTGTTTTTGACTGGTCGGGTGAGTGCAAGTCTGAGTTTGTGAACATAAAGAGGGAATTGAATAAAGCTCCTTCACTTCATGCATTTGTTCCTGGTCTTCCCACTGTCATGTTTACTGATGCTAGTGATAAGGGACTAGGAGCTGTTTTGGTTCAGAAGAAGGATGGTAAGGATTTCTTGATCTGCTGTTCTTCTCGTTGTCTCAGGGGCTCGGAATGCAATTACTCTGTAATAGAGAAGGAATCTTTGGCAATTTTTTGGGCTTTGAGAAAATTTAAAAACTTGATTTGGGGCACGAGAGTGTGTGTCTTATCCGATCACAAACCTCTGAGGGAGGTGTTTTCCAAGAAGGGACTCGATGCCATATCCTCTAGGATTAGAAAGTGGATTGTTTCTTTACAAGAATTTGAGTTTGAAGTTGAATACATTCCTGGGGTAGCTAACAAGTCAGCAGATTGCTTATCAAGATTGGTTGACCGTGACAATACAGAGTTGGATGATTCATATGATCCAGATGAATTTACAAATGTGTGTGAGGTGACTGATGGCGCCATTGATGAGTCAGAGTGGAGGTTGGAATTGGAGAAGGATGTAGAAATTTCTGATATCATTCTTTCCTTGAGGAATGGGACTCGTTTAAAAAAACCATGGTTGATGGTTTCTGATGAACTTTCTGTTAGCAATGGTCTTTTGACTCGAGGTACCAAACTTGTTCCTCCCTGTTCTTTAAGGAAGAAATTGTTAGCTCTTGCTCATTGTGGACATATGGGTATTGTAAAGATTAAAGAGTTTATACGGTTACAATTTTGGTGGCCTGGCATGGACCTAGAAATTGAGAGGATGGTCAGGGAGTGTCCTGAATGTTGCTCCAGCGACAAGATCTTGAAAACAAAGCAAATGCCGATGGTCAAGAGAGTTTTACCAGGTCATCCTTGGGATGAGGTTGCCATTGACATTTTAGGCCCTCTTTCTGGTGTTTCTGATACTCCATACCTCATAGTGCTTATTGATCTCTACTCTAGGTGGATCGAAGTTTGTGCTGTCAGAGATATCACTTCTGATTCCATCATCAAGTTTTTGGAATCTCTATTTTGTAAGGAAAGTTTTCCTAATAGTTTATTATCCGACAATGGTCCTCAGTTTTCTTCCTCTTTGTTTGCTGATTTTCTAAAGAAGTGTGGTGTTGTTCACAAGAAGTGTTCACTTTATCATCCCGAGACTAATGGTGCTGTGGAGAGGGTCAATAAGACGCTGAAGGAGTCCATACAACTTGCTCGTTCTTCAGGTTTAGATTGGAAGGCTACTCTTAAAGACAGAATTAACACGTATCGTTTTGCTCCTCACTCTTCTACTGGGAGATCTCCATTTGAATTATTCAAAGGGAGCGTACCAAACACTTTGTTATGTCCTGGGTGGATGTGCTTGAATAAAGGTCTGGTGGACAATGACGTTGGTGATTGGAGAGATAAAGAATTACTCAAGCAAGATGCCCGCAAAGCTTATTTTGATAAAAAGAAAAGTGTATGTTTTCAGGATATCAAAGTAGGGGATTTTGTGAAAATAAAGACTCCGGTAGGACGCAGACCATGGTCAAAATACACTGATATTAGGGCAGTTGTTAAGATTTTCAAAAATGCTGTTAAGACTGAAGATGGAAGAATCTGGAATAAGAGTCGTGTGGTTGTTGTTGATCCGAATTTGTCGTATCAAGGTGACTCTGTTCATAACGATAAATTGTGCAATAATTTTCATGTTGTTCCTAATTATTCTTTTGATAGGACAATGTCTTCTTTCAGGAAAAGCCAAAGAGTTTGCAGAGCTCCTTGTTATTTAAAAGACTATGTTTGAACATGCTCTTTATTTTTTATGGCTTTTAAAGTCTCTCAAATGTTTTAACCTTTTATTAACTTAGTTTCAACCTTGCTTATGTTCAACAATGTTATTTTCTTATTTTCTTTGATCAATTCAAGTGTAAGGAAGGGAGATGTGTGATGTTTGCTTCTCTTCCCCTTTAAGACTCAAGAGTCTTCACCTGTGTTCTATATTCTTAGAATGTTCTTAGGATATGTTCCTATTGAGTCAGTTGCTGTTGGCTGCTTTAGGATGAGGTTTTAATAAACCCACCTCATATCTACTAAAGAACTTATCTCCTGTATTTATTGATTTATCAACTTTACAGTTTGCTTTTTTATGGGTGTTATTACTTTTTTTCAGGCAGCATTTTACTCTTGTCTAATGCATAATTTGAATTGAGTCACAGCACAATTGGGTTGTAGCTGAACGTAGTGTGAGTTTCTCCCAGTGGGGCAGTATGGTATTCATCGTGGGAGAGGATGCAGCACTCTGGCCAGAGCTGCCAAATTTGGAACAGGAGAACCATGTTCAGCCTTCTTGACCAGTCCACCAGACCACTCTCCTGACAGAGCCCATTCTGATGCTACACCTTAGGAGGCCCGATAGGCCTTGGATGCCCTGGTGTCTTAGCACCAGCAGGTAGACCCTAACGGTGGCAAGTGTGGGTTAACCTTGAAGGCCTGTCCACCACAATCCATGCAGTTCACCTCCGGCCTAATAGGCAAGCATACGAAGAAGCATATACTAGAGCGACAGTGACTCTATCACTGAGGTCACAAGACCCTTGAGGTCAGTCCACCTCAACCATTGGTACCTCCATTGGCCGTTTTCAGCACTTGTAGTGCAACTTACCGGTGGTTGGCAATGTAGGATTTGCATGCACACCAACTTGGGGGGTGATTATAATGGCGCTGGGACCGCCACATCGCCCCGTCGGTGACAGTCCCACCGCCATCGGTGACTGAATCACTGCTTGCCATATTACAATGGCGGGCGGTTCCCTGGCAGTTGGAAGACCGATCGCCACGCACCCGGCAAGCTACTTGAGCCCCCCCTGTGTAGCGGAGGGACTTGTAGTTCCTACAATGCTGGTGGTGCCTACTAGGCACCACAGTAGGGATTACAATGTCCCTTACCCACCAGCCTATCCATGGCGGTTCACCCGCCAGAGAAAAGCTGACGGAAAGGGACATTGGGCCCCTTTACCCCCAGCCCCCAGACATGGGACCTGGGGGGGCACCCCTAAATATCACTGCACCATGTGGCACTGCCACATAGTGCAGTGATATATGTAACATGTCCCTTTTTTACATTGCGGCGGGTGATGTAGCCAGCAGCACCTGCGCAATGTAAAAGATAGGGATTGCGAACACCGTAGTGGCAGTCACATCGTAATGCCTATTGTGAGGCCGTCGATTTATAGGCGAGCGGACCCATTCCCCAATTCAATGGCAGACGGACTGAGGTCCGCCTGCCATCGTAATCAGTCCCTAGGTTCGCAAACATCATGGTCTCTGCTTCGGGAGAAATTGTTAGAATATGCAGCTGATGATGTATTATGTGGGACATATGGTACAGCCATAATTAAGTGGAAAACATTTTTTAAACTAGGATATTTTACCATGCATGTTTGAACTGCTCTTGTGCAATAAGTGAGTAGAAGTGCTGATGATAGAAACTGCATGGCGTGGAGACAAATGGTTTGTGATTTCACTTTTAAGCGTATTAGGCACATTCCGTGATTGAAAACATGTCTATCTTTGTGAATGTATTTTATTGTCAATAACTCATACTAACCCTTAAATAAGCATGTGTATCTATTGGTTGAATTAACTGGTCAGTGAAATGCCAAATAAATACTAAAAATGGGGAGGTTTTGCTCTTTCTGACCACATCTCTGACTCCAGCCACAGACCCATATCAGGTTATTCTCGCCCTCTGATTCTCTGCCCACAGGTCTCCTACTTTTTTTCTCCACTTTGACCACTGCTTCCTGCCTATTGTGTTTTGAATGTTGAGCCCTTTCGAACTGAAGTATTATCGGAGCCTGACTGTGGGGTTAAGCACGGCACTCGCAGATCACAGTTGGCTCATGTGGGAGCTGGGGCTTGGAATTAGGAACCACAGACTGCATAGGGCACTTCCCCTGAGCCTTCCCACTTCACTCAGAAGCCTAATAAAGGTACCAGATGACACTGTATCAGGAAAAATGCTATTTTCCAGTCTCCGACTTTCCTTAAACACAATAATGCATTCTAGGATAGATATTCTTGCATTACATCAGCTTAACCAAGTGGATTAATACACTGAGAGCAATGTCAGGAAAAGAGAAAGCCAATGACTCTTATGATATAATGGAGTTCTCTGGTAACATTGAAGCTAAGCCACACTTAGGGGCTCATTATTATCGCGGACGGACTTAAGTCCATCCGCGACCATCGAGGAGGAGGGAACCTCCGCATGGCCTGCGGAGTTCCCTCCTGTCCAATTAGGATGTGACCGCCACCCTGGCAGTCACATCCTCTATGTTTAACATTGCGGCGGGTGCAGCTTCAAGCTGCACCCGCCGCAATGTGAAAAATGCATACATTGCATTTGTATGCAGAAAGCGTCAGGCACCGCGCGGTGCCTGCCGATTACTGCATACAAATGCAGGGGGGTACCATAGGTACCCCCCATGTGCAACCCCCACCCCTCCTTCACCCAGGGGGCCCGCAACGGGCCCCCGCAGTGGAGCTCCGTATGCTTTTCCACGGCGGAAAACCCGCCGTGGAAAATCATTTCTTTTTGGGCATCCTAATATGGCTGGCTGTGTCTGAGAGACACCGCCACCATATTAGGGCTTTTCCGCCGCGGTTGTAAGCCAACCGCGGCGGAAAAGCTGCGGACGTAAACCTGGACCCACCAGCCATCCTAATGTGGCGGTGGGTCTTTGGTGGGTCCGCTGCATTTTTTCCGTATCCTCCGGGCCGGCGGTGGCTTCCGCCGGCCCGGAGGATACGGAAAGACCGGTATCCTAATCTGCCCCTAATTCAGGCAGTGCCACTCTGAACACGGATAGAAATATGAAGGCCCTTTTTACAGGCACACAAAGTGTAAACCAAGTTGCTCTATTATCGAGTCTGTACCATTAATGGCCTGACAATGTTACCAATTTAAAATTATTTTTTCCCACTTAGGCCTGTTGTGCTTGTGATTCACAAAAAGTGCAAGAGATTTACTCACAATATTGCACCAACAATTGAAATGTGAGTAGCCCTTATGCGCCCACGGCACCATTTGGCGCCCCGTCTACCTTTAGAATTTCCAGGCCTGCTAGGGCATCTTCTTTAAATACTCAATAAAACATGTGCAAGTGCTTTAGCACCGTATGCCCTTTGTGCTGTCTCTTTGTGTTTGTCTGTGACAGCTGTGGGTCTTCTTGAATTAGGGACACTTAAGTGGGCTTTTGTTAAGAAACTATGCTTTTGAATACTGTACAAAGCAGATTTTCAACAGAGTAACTTAAAATTTTAAAGCTGCAAGTGGACAAGAATCACATATGAGATCATCAGCCAGTCGTGGCTCTTTAGCCAGCAGCCCTTGGCATACTGGTACTTGCAGTTTTACATTTTCTACTGTAGGTATGGACTTTGAAATCCAGGTATGCAAAGTACAGTGGGACAAAAATCTAGAATGGCCTGAAGGGCCTACATTTGACATGTGTCCAATTGGCAGCTAGTAGAGGAACAGCTCTAGGTATGAATCTGAGTCCAGGATAACAGATGGATGATGGTTTTAAAAGAATGCAATCTGTGGAATTCACTTGCCAACAACATGGGGCCAGTATGAATACTACTGGATTGGATATCAGGGTACAAACTAAGCAGACAGTTGTAAGTTCTGTACACATCACTGGTGAGGCCTCGTCTGCAGTATTAGGCCTAGTCATGTAGGTCATATCTAGCAAACAGTGGAAAATTATCAATGGGCCAGTCAGGGACATATTCAGACACCCTCATTCAGAAGGCACTGATGTTCAAGATCCAATAAAACAACGAGGAAACAGGCATACCGTAACTCACACACTCGGAATCTGTAATTACATCCCTGTATCCATTAGGACCAACCCAAGTATGCTTCAGGCTAGGAAGGAGCTGAAGATGTTAATCTTTAAAGAACACAACACCACAACACAGTACAGAGTCCGCCTCCCATCACAGAACCAAAGACCTCCCACCCAGATTCACTTTCTGGTTGGATCTCTGCCTTTGACCATGTAAAGCACTCCGTTGCCTTTCAACTACATGTGTACTTTACAAATACAATTAATGAGAACAGCCGCTGCCTGTACAGGTAAGGGCAGAGGGGCCTGGTAGGAGGGGGAGATGTTTACAGACGACGAGGGAAAATGAATTATTTATTTAAATTTCCCTCGTGGATGTCTGTCAAATCACCGCCAACCCGGCCCCACCGCTCTTTCCTGCATGCACCCTGGCTGAATTTGAATATGATGGCATGGGGTTCAAGCAACAAGTCCTGCCTGAGGAGGCTCTATATTCTTACATACTGTCGGAGGGTATGTTGGGGGAGGCATGAATGAGAAATAGCAGATGCTATACAAAGTGCAGTTGGCAAGCATTCTTTAGTAGTGGAACCCTCCGACATTTACAGACAAGAGACTGGTAGGTGTTGATACTCTGAAGCAGCGTTCACTCTAATGGAAATAGTAATGTAAGTACCCCAGCAGAGGTAAAAAGGATTGGAAAAGATACATTAAAATGGACTTGGATTTATGCCAGAGTCAGTTGTGCTGAGCAAGAGCAGTTAACTTGGAAGACTGTTTTAGGTAGAAAGGGGGCAGTGACTTTGAGACTTTGAGATGAGGTTTACCGTGTGGCCCTTATTTTTGGTCATCTGCCATGTTTTCTGTGCTACGTCATGGGGAAGGGAGTAGGCTGGGGTCCTTGTGTCTTGCAGAAAGGAGAGAAAAGACTGTAAAACCGAACAAGAGAAAGGCATCAAGAGTTGTGGGCAGAAGGAGGAAGGGAAATATGGAAAACAAATAATTAAGACACAACACACAATAAAAATGCAACACCAATTTATAAAAATAGGAAACATTTTTCTCTTTAAAATGAAAAAAAATCCAATGTTGGGAACCGGGGATACGACTTTATAAAGATTTAGCACTATATAGCGAATAAAAACGTGTAGCCCCTTTTGGTACATCTGGTCACACTAGACCTGCTCAAAGTCTAAGTTTCAGGCTGACCGTGGTGAAGCCCTGCGGGGCTACTACTTGTGGTAGGTCTCAGTCAAAGTTTTTACCTTCTGACTAAGAAACTTTTCTGGAGCTTTTCTTCCCGAGGTCCCTTGAACCTCTCAGCTAGCCCTGATTTGGTGAGGATTGGCCGGCTTGCCTTGCGACAAGCTAACCCGTCAAAATTATGGAAGTCCAACCTCCGGAGCTTTCCAGCGGTACGAGCCAGGACCCAGGCTGGCACACAGTTAATGGTGGGTGGCTTGGCTCTCGTGATTGGTCCCGGTCACCTTTACGATGTTCAGAATTAGAAACCTTTACTTAGCTTTTTCTTGCGGGGTCCCTCAATTCTTTTTGCTAGGCCGGATTCGGTGAGGGTTCGCCAGCTTGGGTTTCCGCCTACCCCGATCAATCTCTAGAAGTTAGACCCCTGGAGCTTTTCAGCGGGAGGAACCTGGACGGCGGGCCAACTCATGGTTGGTGGTTGCAGGCTTGGCTGGCCAGGGTGAGTCGGTCCACTTATGGAGCTTTTTTCCAAAGTTGCTCCAAACTTCTCCAAACCTCTGGGACTTCTTCCTGAAGATTTCCAAAGGGTCTCAAAGTGTCCAAAATGTACTCCAAGTGTTTGAAATCTCCAAGATAGTCCTTGAAAGGGAGGTCAGTTCCCACAATCCACTTGGACAAAACCCTTACAAATTTACTGGTAGTTCTCCAGGCTGGGGATTCTTTTGAAGCAATGTAATCTACAGGGCTGTAATTCCAGATTGTGCAACAGGCACAATCTTCAGAGTCCATGGCCTGGTTGGTGCAAATCAAACTCCTCAGCAGGGATCCTTCTTCTCCCAAGTTTAAAGCAGCATCATCTGAGAGGCTCAGTCCCTCTCAGATACTTATTGCAAGATTTACGGGTCTAGAAGGAGGCCACTCCTGTCCAATGAGGTGCAGAGCAATGCTCCAGGGTATGACCATATCCTCTAAAGTGTGGCATTATTTTCTCACACAGAGCAATATTTCTCCAAAATTCATCATGGCTGATTTTCCAGCTGGGGGAGCAGAACTAACTAAACCAGCTTACAGGATGGATTCATCTACCTAGGTCTACTCCCCTTACATCTGGGAATTCCTCCTTAATACCCCCATCTGGCTGTGGGGCGGGGGGAGAGGTGTAAATGAAAGTGATGTCTTCAGCTTGTCTCCTCCATCCCGTGAAGAGCATTATTTACTACCACTCACCCTGGCATTCCCATGCCCAGCAACCTCTCCTCCCAGAAAGGCTTCCTAACTCCAGGGAACATATATCACTTCTTCAAACAGCCAGGGTAATCCACTTACCTCTGACCAATCAAGGCAGAGCACTAGAGGCTGAATTGTGGCTACAGACAAGAAAGTCTGATAACTTCTTGTCTGTACATTTTAGAATAAATTCAACAATACCACATTGTTGCACATATCATTATCATTCTTCTGAGGTATGTGATCCTAGTTTTATGGCTTTCCTTTCCCCAGTAATTAATTAATAACTTCTTGCAATGTTAACCTATGGGCTGGGGATCTGCAATGGAAAAATGAACTGGCCAATTTCTCCAATGCCAGGGCCTATATAAGGACCCTGCTTATGCCTACTGTACCCCCACCCCTGGAATACCTAGGAAAGACTTTAGGGGTTCTGATTATATAAAATATTGCAGAACCTCACTTCACAGTGCTCCTAGCACAAAAGCCAATTTTGGGAAGCACTTTACTACAATGTAGGCAGTGAATTGTGCAATCCCACTAAACCCAGGGCATCTAAAACACATGTTATAAGGGCCCCTTGCAGATACCTGAACTCCCACCCCTGGGACACCTAGGGGGAAACCCTGGGGATACCTAATATGCCCAAACATTGTAGTTTATCAATTTGCGAGTGCCCCAAACCCAAAAGTCAAGTTTGGGCACAATTTGCATTCTAAAAGTAGTCCTGCAACACATACCTGCTTTTAAACTGACCTCAGGCTTCAGCAGTGTACACATGCAAGTCCAAGAAGGGCTGCTGGCCTCTAAACCGCCATGCCCTAATATATAATAGGGATTTAAAGATAGTTTCAATCCCCATGCCCTATTATGTACTAGGGCCTTATAGGAGAGGACATGCCAATCAAAGGGGTAACCTAACCCATAGTGCACCCTCGTGTATGTAGGTGTTTTCACTGTATTTTTAAGTGTTCTCTTTCAGATAGCACTGGCCCTGGGCCTGGTTAGTCATAGCCCTCGGTCAGTCAGAGTCAGGTACCACCAGTACCAGTCAGCAAAAAGTTGGGGTGTGCCCAGGGCACAGGATTGCTTTGCGAAACTAGAGAAGCACAAACTCAGAATTTAAAACATAACACCATGGTTGGGGGTTCTCTTTAATAATCAGAATTGATTTCCATCCTAATGAACCCATTTTCCAACATATCCAATCTATACCTTGCAGTTTTCATGCAGCTCTTGATGACAGTTAATAGCTCACTGTTCAATGTTAGGATTTTAACGTATAAACTGCAAATAGCAAAATAATCTATCAGACAAGAGCAGTAACTCACCGACCTATTTACATTATATGCATTTAATGATCTGCGTGGTACACGTTCTTTGCAGCAGGCATATTAACACACTGTGGCTACCTTACCATGAGTCAAAACTTTCACTAGTCAAACCTCGGATCTCTCCCAATAAGGAATATTAATCACCAACGTTATCTTCACATGTTTATTGTTGCCTGAAAATTGCTGGAGACCAGGAATGCAGCAGCTGGTGCTTTTCCAACCATAATGCACTTGCAAACATGACGCCCTCACCCGAAGTCAGCGCCCTTTGTTTGCTTGGTGCATGAAGATGCAAGCTTCATATACATGTTTTCTTAACATTTGGTCTTATTACTATGTGAATGTAAATAACCAATAAAGCATACATGCAAACTGTGACTACATGCCTGCTTTTCTCAATATTTCACTTCAAAACTATGCAATTGTATTTGTTTAACGGGCAGTGATTTGTATAGGGTCACTGGAAAGTCCACAAGATTGTCCCTGTCCCCCCCGAACTTTAATGTCTCCTACGCCCCTGGTCAACAGTAACTGAGCATCCGAGATAAGGTGGAGTGTGAGTCAAAGATCAGCAGGCTGCCAGGCGAGGATGCAACTCTGGAAAATCTTCAGAGACGTGTATGTGAGTAAATGAAAATTAACTTCAGTCCGAAGCATAACAACATTTTCTTCTTTACAACGTCCAATAATATAGAGGTGGATGTCGGGGTGATACAGGGATATTCAGGGATAAGTGATCCCAAACCTAGGAGCGTCTTTGTAGCGCTCCAGCTCGGCAAACATCTTGGCCACTAAGGTCAATACAATGTGCCTTTTGGTATGTATGTCCAGCTTACTATTTTTTTCAACATATGTTTTTTCAATCCAACCCATTTGCTCTATTGAAAGCTACATTTCTATGTTTGTATGGATTGTTACTGTTCGCTGTTAATTCAAGCTGCCAACATTTTCTTGGGAGATGAGGGGCCTCTTTTCTCTTGTTGGGAGTCCTCCCAATGCTCCATCATGTAAACCGTCTCTCCATGTGACTCCCATTGAGGGTTTGGAGGGCTATCCGTATTTCTTTTGTTTTGTTCGCGTATCCCTCAACACCATGAGCATAAACTATCCGGCTAAGGGAAAGAAACGTACTGACTTTTGCAACAAACTAAAAGGCAGATAGTCTTTCTTCAGGAAACTAAAATTATTTGTCAAAAAGGCTCTTACATTGAAGACAGGCTGGGTAGAAGATACTGATTGCTCATGTGTGTGTAGGAAACGAGAGATGGGGTTATTACTTTTACATTTAAAAACTGTGGTCTAACCTTTATATCTAATGAACAGGATAAGGAGGGTCGATGGCTTTTTTAAAGTCTAAAGAATGGTGAGAACACGCTCTATACGTTGAACATTTATGATCCTAACAAAGAAAATCCTCAATTCTGGGACTTCTGATAGCTAAACTATCACTTCTACCACACAATGCTTCCATTATATGTGGGGGTGATATTAATCTCCCTATAGACCCGAACCTTGATAGACACTATTCCTCTAAATTTAGGACACCCAGGTCTCATTGAGCCATTTGCAATCTCTGTGCTAGTCATAAACTCAAAAATGTATCGCTACTACTTAACCCTGTCGCAAATGATTACACATTCTTTTCTCCACCTCTCCTCAGTTACTGACACATTGACTATTTACTTACATACACGACCATGCTACAATCAGTGGCCAATGTGACGAATGAACGAATAATTATATCCGACCATGACACTGTGACCTTGACCCTCCTAGCAACAAGTAACTCTGTTAAAAACAACTTCTGGAATCTAAATACTGGATTAATAGATGATGTATCTGAGGCTCAGTCTTCCTCCAAGGAATTAGGTCTATTCCTTAAAGAGAATACAAACTCTGCTTCTTCTCCAGTTATTGTATGGGACGCCCTTAAATGCGATGCATCAGCAAAATAGCTAAGTGAAACAAAGAGGTCAAGTACACTCTGGATTCCTTATCTGAAGAAATAACAATAACTGAACACTAACACAGGCAAACAAAAAAATCCATGTGCTCTAGAAAAGCTCATATGCTTGAAACATTAATATAACAAAATCATCAGCGAACCGGCACATGCAGGCACATCTCTAGATCCACTCTCAGAAAGCAAAAAAGCTTGTATACCTCAATAATGCGGGAAGGTCATTAGGACCTTCCCGCATTATAGACAAATTGCCGATTACAAGTATCAGAGAATCAGATGGCTCTATCAAGAACCAAAACTTAAGAAATAGCCAATGTGTTTGAAACAATTTATGCTTCAATTTAAAATCCAACATTGTTACTGACAAAGAAGCCTGTCTACGTTTTTTTCAAAGATTAGTTGCACCCCAATTCTATTTCTAATACTGATAGAGATTAACTAAATATGCCCATTTCTAGAGAGGGAATTACTGAGGCTATCAAACCAATCCATAATCGAAGCCTCCTGGTTCAGATGAATTCCCTATTAACTTTTTTACAATTCTATATACTTCTTCTCCCCTTGCAAATCACCCTCAACCACTTTGCACATGCAGGGAGGGTCTCAGGTACTGCAGCCGGAGCTACTATTGTAGTAATATTGAAAGAAAGCAAAGATTACTTGGACCCAAAGAATTTCAGACTTAACTCCTTAAATAATATGGATGCCAAAATCTCCTATTTTCTATGTCTATGTGAAATTCTAGCCCAACCTCTCAAACCTATTTTTCTTTATTTAGTTCTTAAATTACAATCAGGTTTCTCAACTGTAGGCTTGAAAGCGACAACACTTGCGCCTTCTGTCAAATTCTTGAATGATCTCATCTTTCCACCTTTCCCCTGGTGCCCATCGCCCTGGATGCTAAAAAGGCCTTTGACACGGTGACTTCACCCTCCTTTTGAAGCGATTCTGCATCACCACAACTTAGGCCCTGAGTTTAGTTACTTAGCTATGGCTTTCTACACCAATCCAACAGCTAGAGTTAGAGTCAATAGCTACCTTTCAGAGTTCTTTACCCTTCGGCAGGGCACCCAACAGGGTTTTTCCCTTCCCTCATTATTATTCCTGATAGCCACTGATAGGTTACTGAAACTGTTTAACAGTTCTGAGGCTACTTAAGGTGCTGGCTTCAAATCATTCTATCTCAAAATGGCAGCTTATGGTTTTAACTGAAAATGCAATTTTGGAACTTCCTGCACTCTTGTATATTATACGATATTTCTCGGCAGTTTCAGGTAACAGCCTAAAATGGAACAAAACCAAAGTCCTACCACTAAACGTAAACTACCTCCCTATACTTAGGTGACTCCAGACTACATTGGCAACCCAAATTTATTAAATACTTTGGAGTGTGATTCTCCATAGATCTAACTTCTTAAATAAAATACAATGACCAAAAGCCCTAGACTTACTAGAATCGTGGTCTTCCAAGCACATTTTGTGGTGGGGCAGAGTAGAATCCATGAAAATGATAATTACTCTGTTGATTAATTTCATTTATAGTATGTTACCTGTACGCCTGTTGAACCACTTCTTCTCTTTAGTTGGAAAAATGACCTCCTCTGTTTTGTGGTATAATAAAAAGGCTAGAAGCTCCTATAAAAAATGCCCCACAGAACAGAGGATGCAACCTGCCTAATTGGTTCCACTACTAAACTGCCTATCTTGCCAGCCAAGGGACACAATGTTTTCTAGATAACGATTACCAACCTTATTAGTAATGGATAGAAAATGACTTGGCAGCCCCCCTTTACAATGCCTCACCATGCACCCTTTCATTCACACCAAATCTTTAAGAATACCTCTAAATCAGATGTTCTCCCAGATAAGAAAATGGCACCCCATGTATCTAACTCCACCCTTCAGTCACTCTGGAATTATAGAAAAACTGAAATAGATCTTACATACATCAACGGGCAACTTTGGGTAGAGAAAGACATGTCTCTAAGCAGAGATCTGTACATTGCCTCCAGGCCCCTGTCATTTGTGAAAATCCAGCTTTCGAAATATTTGTCCAATCTAGATTTTTCCGCTTTCCTGAAATTAAAGTAAGAAATAACTTGAATTGGTCCTGACAGTGAGCACAATCTACTAATTATTAAATTCTCAAATAATCAAACCCTGCTCCTCCCTCCCAGCCCAGTGAGAAAAATACTCCTAAAATGTTAATAAGGAACCTCTCGATGAGGTAACTTGGTTTAACATTACTGCCACTATGCTACCTCATAAAATTATACCCCCTCACCCTAGCCAACTTATTTATGCCTCAGTTAGCATATTGGTCCCCATGTAGACTAGCTAAACTAATCGATTCCAACATTTGTTGGAACTGCAATGAAGAATCAGGGGAACTCACCATATGTTTTTAGCTGTAGACTCCTAAAAGTCTACTGGGACAGTGTTGCTCTCCAAAATATTCAATCAACCCATTAAAATTGACTTTCCAACAGTTATATTGGCCCACCCAATGTCAATGATTCCCCTTTCACTGAATCACATGGAGTATGCTTTACTAGACTTCATGTTAAATATTGCAGTGAAACAGATCTTTCTTGATTAGAAATCAGCCAACCATATTTCTTTCCGCACATAGTGGGAATGAGTTACTTACATTAGTAGTATTCATAAATCACTTAGCACCCTACATACTGCAACTACAACAGGAGATTTATCAATATATGGCATCTACTCGATAGATTTATAGAAGCGACAGCAGATGCATAGCCTTACCACCTACATAGGTTCCTGGTATACGTGCGCATGACTCAAGATGTTTACAGTGCCGGTGGTACGGCATCCTCCTCGTGGCCTTCTCTTATCCTTCTGCCCTCGCCTTGACTCTGTATGTTTCTTCTCTACTTTCTTCTTTGTTCACTTTCCTGCCCTCTTTGTTTTGTGGGGCTTGCAACTTTGTGACTTGTCCAAACATATTTCAGCTATTTCATCAGATATCAAGCATAGGTCTCAAGCACCATCCTTTTCTATACTGTGAAAATTGATCACAATTGCTGAATGAACCAACCTTTATTGACCTTTACAAGATGTAATTGCAGGTGGGCTATGTCTGCTCGCATAGTACCTATTCTGAGTCTTCTTTCACTCAGTTGCAGGATTTTCTTTCTGTATTTTTTGAAAGCTCAACAAAAATGTATTGAGAATATCTATAGATAACAACATAAAATGCACTGCTGGACTCTTTTAAATTAGAAAGGGTACTTCAAACACCCTTTAGAAATTTGCCCTTAACTTTATCCTATTTCGGATGATAAAGGTAAAAATGTATTACAATGACTGAATTTGACACTCTTTCAAGGAAAAGGTAAAGCTTTAGAGACTTCTGTTCAACTTGTTCTGATTTGGTAGAACGCTATTCCCTCAAAATTTGGTACTTGTTTCGACACTCATGAAAGTGGACTGTTGTGTAACTTCCTCTACTTCCATAAATCTGCAAGCATCGGCAAATACAGAACTTAATAATACATTTGAGTTTAGCATTAGCATAATTGCCCCACCTAGTTTCACATCTCTCAGTGTATGTTGCTCTGGTAAGCCCTAAACAGTGAGGGCCGTATCTGTGTTTATTAAGACATCTTTGAGCCATGTCAATCTTTGAATGACAAATGTACTGCTACAATAACACTACCTTCAATTTATGACATTATTTTGAACTTTTGAGGATGCTCTATGGAAAGAAACATGGCAACTTCCTCTAGTAGTTTGAAATAGCCCCTACATTACTTTCAGTCTACCCCTGAGGACCTAATAAAATACTGTCAGTCCACCAATAAGTAGTTTTAGTTGTTACTCCCTCTTCTTCTCTTACCTCCTCTACTGGGTCCTCTTCCTTGGGTGACTAAGTGCCTGATTTATATGGTGGCGGTACAGATATTGCATTGCAACGGCGATAGAGTATCCTAACCACCAACATAATAGTCCACCTATCATAATTTATAAGTGAGTGGACCATGTTGTGGACCATGTTTGGCTATGGTGGTGACTAATCTGTCACCGCCATAGCCAAGCTTCTCTATATGTCTGTCCACCCATTCAGGATGTGCGGACATATAGCGATTTTTATTACTGTCCGTCACTGCCAGGTAAACCCCAGTGGTACGGTTCTCCGCCACCATGGGAGATAACTCCCACAGCAAGCAGAGCATTACATTCTTTATTTTCAGTAATAAAAGCCCGTTTGTTGATTTTTTTTGTATGAAAAATAAAAACTGCTGACATAGCACTGCACAAAAAAGCAAAACGGATTGGCGGGAAACGCTGTGACGGTGGTTCCTGTGAATGCCTAATACTGGGCCGCCTGCTTAGAGGTCATTTTTAAATTTGGTGGACAGGCCCTCCGCCATGGGGATGGAGTAATTTACTCTATCCCCTTGGTGGAACAACAGGCAATCAGACAAATAATAAATCACACCCTAAATCACTCATCATCAACCCCATTCTAATTATAAGCTAAGAAAATGCTTCGGTGCTCTCCAGTAGTAGCTCACATCTGGATCTCATTAACACAAGTGCCTGGGACTCTGTTCTATATGAGTGAAATACTCAACAAGGCATTTAGAATCCTTATGTGTGCTGCTGAAAGTTTTCATGAGCAGAAATACGTATTGCTTTTGCCTTTACCTCCCAAACCACATTGTGATGATAGATATGGTGCCTTGGCATAAGTCAGCCATTCCTGATAACCCTTCTGTTTTGGCCACTCAAATTTTCACACATGCTCTAGCTTTAACCACTTGTTGAAGTCAAACTAGTGTCTTCCTTCACTCAAATCTTGGCATCTGCGCCTTGATGAAAAACAGCACAGGTCATGTAAATTACACCTCTATTTTTCATATCCCTTAGAAATATCTTGCATGCTTTACTCCTGTGATTTCACCATCATGCTTTCTGGCCTTACCCAAAATAATGTGTTAAGCAACTATTCTCCTGAGTGCTAAAGCATGCAGTGAAAATGGATATCACTGCTAAGTTGGCAGTGGGTCTCCATAGTTGGTAATGTAGTTAAGTAGGTGATGCACTCTTTCTCCAAGGAAGTGCAGCATGAGAGATCTCTTTATTTTGGGATCATTTCCTTTAGCAGCACAGAGGCATAGCTAACAATAATGTAGCTGGTGCCGTGGCACCAGTGCCCAGGAGGGTGAGAGGCCTAGATTATAGCTGATATTTATTACAAAGCCAGGTCTTGGGGGTTCCATTTCCCTTTCTTGCATCAGGGCTCATGGCACTCATGCTACTCTACAGCAGCTGCACTGAAGCTGTGCTCTATCACCGCCTTAACCCGGGACCAACGTTTTTTGACAGGAAGCCTATTGGGTATCAGCACCTCAGGCTCACTGTTATAACACACCTTTAAAAAAAGATTTTTATTGTAATTTTCTTTACATAGGCACTGAACAATGCACACATAGCAAGCATGTATGAATACAAGTGATCCCACCATAGCTCTAACCACCCACTTTTTCCGCCACTTCGTTTCTGAGTCACATCTGGTAATCTCCTCAGGTGCCGTTAGAGGCCTTGTCTGCCATGATGTCCCCTTCAACAAGGGGGGGGGGGGGGTATTAAGTCTGGATATACATGTCCGATAGTTTTCTTAAATCATCTGTAAGTCTTAAGCGCTTAGAGACCCCTGGGTTATAACGCGCTATACAAATCGAATAAAATAAATAAAATAAATAAGTCTGTGATAGCCTTTCCATTTTCCCCATATCTTAACAAATTTCTTGGGACAGCCACCTCTCATATACCACTCTGTCCGCCTCCATGCATTTGTTCATTCTATCTGATAGAGCAGAAACATTTAGCTTAAATGAATCTAATCACTGGGCTCAAAGTTTAGCAAGACATTAATGTAAAATCACTTTGCAGAACTAAAACGCAGGAAAATGTGCTTTTTAAAAGAGCTAGTAAATTAATGTGCAGCTTGTTAATTTGAACTAAGCATTCATTTCTATCCCAATTTCATTGCTAGAGCCAGACTTGGCATCATTCTTTTCTCTTTTAATAACATACAGGAGTTTTAGAAATGCTGAAACATGCACCAATGTAATAATTAGATGACCTGAACATGACTTATTTAAACTTTTCATTGCTGTAGAATGTGCTTACCTTATAAAAGGTATTTCTTTGTTTCCTAAGCCTGCATGTTCTAATCATATTTAGATAGGTTTCCAGCTACCACATACTGACAATGCTGAATAGTGAACAGTATATTAAATCAAATCATGCCTACATGAAGATTTGAATCTCATGACCTAACCAGGATGCTGAAATAAAATGTTTCTGTCTTTAGATTAGTTCATTGTTATGCAGTGGACAATAAATAACTGATGATTTAGATTTTCTGAGTCCTCACGCAAACTCTGACCAGTTGCAACAAGTATATGAATGTTTAGCAACTAACTGATGCTTTTAGACTGTACATTGTCAACGTCTGTAAACTTACCATGGGAGCAAAGGAAGAAGCTGCACGCCAATGGACGATTGCTTCTCATTGGTTATAGATGATCTAACACCAAAATAGATTAACACATATTTTTGCGTTTTATGATAATGTGTGATTTCTAGTTAGGTTAGGACTCTTCTATTTCATTTTTTATGAGGAACTTTCCCACTCTCTTGAGACACTAGCTTTATGCTATTGCTGACAGCTTGTTACTTGCCACTTTGTCAGTTATTTTTCTTGAATTGCCTTTTCACTTATGACGTTGTGTATGTAGCTACTGCCGCACCTGTTGCTCGTATAGGAAGCTGAGTTTTCCCGAACTGCACTCTATGAGAAGTTACATTTCTTGAATGCTCCACAGATCTCGATCTATTCAAGAAGTCTTCAAAGCTTCTACTTAGAATTTCCAAATCTGATATAGTATCAAATGGGGCTAATTCCTTTAAGGAACACGCTTGCCAATTCTATGCATTCCTGTTAACAGATTTATATGACTTACTAAATGAATAAAAAGACAAAACAAACCTACTAAACGCTAATGAAAAATAGTGTTTTTTTACCCAATCCAATAAACTCTCATTATTGACTGAACTACTTAAATGTAATGATAATTTTTATTGATATGTTTTTGATTTATGCTCCATTCTAATACATTGGCAAAGTTTAATTTGCATGAGGAAGAACAAGGTGTCGAGTCGGAGTCCACTTTTGTAAGTTACTGGTTGATTTGATTAAAATAAAAGGCGCTTCCGCACCAACAGTTTCTGGTAGCAGAGTAGTGGTTCTCCACCTGAATGCAGCTATAAAATAATTCCCAAGTTAGACATTTTTTCTTTATTCCTCAATCCAATGTCCAGAACTTGAATATGTGATAAGGCAGTATTAAAAAGTGGTTGCAGTTTTGAACGTGTGAGCATTATTAGGGTGATGCATCGCATATTGTAATTGGGCTTTTATTGAGATAGTAGTGTTTTGAAGTTGAATGGATGAGTGCAAGAGAGTATTGATAGGCTGTTGAAGAAAAAAGGTTGAAAAAAGGTTGAAGATTTCAAAATCGTTGTAGTCGAAAGATCCCGGATGTATACAATTGAATAAGAGAAATTGTTTGAGATACTAAGCATTGTTGTGATAATTGAGTAAGATTGCTTGATGCAAATGGGGGAAGCGGCATTGATTTCTGTGATATCATGTTGGTCTGGTCAAGATTTCACTTGTAATTGTGGAAAATACTCTACAGCAAATGCAATACTGGAATTTCTTTTAGTAGAGCAAACAAGAAAATGTTTTGTGGTGTTTACAGAAGAATTTTGTTAAAGTTGTGTGGTTATATGTCCAACTGTTTCGTGCTGGGAGTGGACAGTAGAAAAGTGAATAACATATTTGGATTTGCTAATGAAATCCGAGAAATGATTAGCAGTAATAGGATTGGCTTGTTGAAATTAATGTATATGGAACAAGAAAATAACATTCAATTGAAGATTGACTTATTTTTACTTGAATTGCAATAATTAAATGTTTTGAAGAAATAAAGAAGTTGTGAAAGGGAGATGCTACAATTTCAGTACGAAAAGGTGAAGAGGCACCTCCTGAAGGAATGCCTGCATACATTATGACAACTGTGCATGGGTTGAGCACTTGCACTTGGCTTGGCCAATGGAGTAAGATTACTGAGAAAGAAGGTGCATTGAGCTTTCCTAGATATGGGGCATTTAATACCAGAATTCCTGATAATGTTGAAGGAAAATTGTACGAAATGAAGACACCACCTAGATCTACTCAATAGAAAGCCCTGAATGTATGGGGAATAGTTGCAAGGGACAAAGAGAGGGAAAAATACCAGAGAAGAACAAAAAGAACAGTGCATAACAATGTGAATGCTCAATGGGACGGAGAACAGCGAAGATGGAGGAAGGCTATATTAGAAGGAACCAGACTGTATCCACCTAAAACTACAGAAGCATAAAATACAGGAAATAAGAGATATCTCAAAGAGAAATATGGGGATGAGATGGATACTGACTCAAGAGATGATATTTAAGAGTAGATAATGTCTTCAAGGTTCCAACGTATACAACCTCAACTGATCTGAATGAATCAAGTGCCAGTACAAACAGTACTGTGGCTACTGCTCCAGTAGACCACGATCTAGCACAGATTGAATGACCTGTGCAAGTACTCCAAAATAATGAATGTATGACGTTATGACGCCATACATTACCAGGCCCAGGAAAACAAGGGAACCCTACCCACTTAGGAACCAGGGTGCGTATTTTATATCAAAGAAACAATGGTTCCAGTGGAACAAAACGTGTATATTCGATGAAAACACGACAATGTATAATAATGGTGTGAAGGCTACCGAGGATGTCAGAAGGAAAAACAAAACTCATGACCAAAATTGAGTACCATCATTTGTTATTTTTGCGAGAGAAAATATTCAATTATTTACATGTAATGATTCACATATCATATAACAGTGTGAAAACATTTAGAAAAAGTGTCCCAAGTGTAAAGGGTGAACCGCGGAGTGATCTGAACACATATTAAAGTGACAGCAGTGACAATTATGTACACGGTTTCAACAGGGGTGTATTTACAAGGAAGTGGGAAATGACCATATAAACAGTATTCAATAATATATACAATGGCTATTTAATTCATAGACATTGATTAAAAGGTTCGTTCCCAAGAAGCGTCGACGGCGTTTCGACCCTTTACTGTATAGAGGGTCTCGTCAGGACAGGGGCGGTGTGGGATATCTGCGGGGGTAAGAAAAGGAGTGAGCTCCGTGTGTAAAAAAGTGGAGGTGTGGAACAGACTGTATATGAAGGGCTAGGTACCTGTACGATTGCAATGAAGGACTCAATGGTGGAATAGGTGCCAACCATGCGTGAGAAAGGACGAAAAGGATACTCACAATGAACCCAGCCGGGTACTGTGGCAAAAAAGAAACAGAATAGATGAGGTTTCAATTAATGTAAAATGGCAACCACCTTTGTAGGCGAGCCCAGGGTCGAGTACTTACCACTGTAAGTAGCCGAAAGATGCAAAGGTTTTCGATCTTTTTTACACAGAACTTGATAGTGCAATCGTGGCGCTGGGGTGCTGCAATGAGCACGGATAGGGCGCTGGACAGGAAAATGCCTGTGAAAGTGGGAATGAGTTAGAGGGGGCTGTGCGGAGCTTTGCTGCTCGGTATATTAAGTTACAAAGACAGGCGTGTTACCTGAGGGTGCGTGCGGTCTGCCTTAGTCCGACTGCTGAGTAGTGAAGGCAGCGCCGTGCACGAGGGATTAACTGTGCGACGAATGCGCAGGGAAAGTGAAGAGAGCCGAGTGCTTGATCTTCAACACGGAAGGAAAAAGGCAGTGAACATGGTAGGCACAGAGCTATCGATGAGAACCGACACTAGGTACAGGACAAGGCATTAGGGAAACAGAATTGTAGTGCATGCCAGTGTATTACACTCATATCAAGCATATTTAAATTTTTAACAGCCATAAATATAAAATAGAGTTACAGTAGTACAAGCTAGTAAGTACAATATTTAGCATTTAACAACATCAAATAAAGACCACATTAGCTGTTAATACTGTAGAGTTCCTCACAGTGTAAAAGAGCACAATACAGGTTCATAATTAAGGATTTGTACTATCATTCGACAGTACAAAGTAAATTATTGTCCAAGCGTTGCGACAAACCCTCTCCATTCCTCAGAGGAATTCAAACCCTCATTGATGGAGCTGGTTCTATTGATCCAATGACATTCACGTCGTTGTAATATTTGTGCTATATTACCGCCCCTTTCAGGTAGTCTCGCAATGTCAATCACTTGCCATTTTATTTAATCGGCTGTGTGATTTTTGTCCACAAAGTGCGTGACAAGGGGTGCAGAAACAACCGACCTTCTGATGCGGCTGCGATGTTGTCCTATCCTTCCCTTAATAGGTTGTTGGGTCTGGCCAATATATGGGAGACCACATGGACACCAAATGCAATACACCACGTTGCGTGTATTGCAATTTGAGAAAAAATCAAGCGTGTGTTCGCCATTGCTGTAGTTAAAGGTGGTAGTATTTTCTGTGAAAGCACAGTTCACACAGTTCCCACATTTATGATGACCAACTGCCGGCGGAAGGCCCCAGGCTGATTCTAACATGCCCGTCTTTTTGATCACATCAGTGGCGGATCGGACCAAATGATCTTTAATGTTCCTCGCTCTCTTATAAGCAAATAAAGGGACCTCTAGTAAGGGATCTATACTCTTAATGATATTCCAGTGTTTGGTAATGATGTTACGGATCTTATTAGTGTGAGTCCCAAAAGTGGTGACGCACACGATTTTATTAATCTGCTGTTTGGTCTTTGTCACTAGTAGATCCTCTCTCGGACAGTACCAAGCACGCTTTAATGACCTTTTCACAAGTTTATTGGGATAGCCTCTCAGTAGTAGTTTCCTTTTCAAAACTTCCGCCTCCTTCATATAGTCTTCCTTGCGGGTACAGTTCCGACGAATCCGCAAGAACTGACCGAAAGGAAGACCATCCCTCAGCGCTCTAGGATGTTGGCTATTATAAGATAGTAACGTATTCCTCTCAGTAGGTTTTCTGTGGAGTGAGGTAAATAATTTGCCATCGGCCTCTTGAATGTTCAAATCTAAAAAAGCTATAGTGGATTTGTCTAGCGTTGAGGTAAATGTAAGGTGCGGTTGGATCTGATTCAGATAGGACACAAATTCATTGACACTATCTTCGCTGTTTCTCCAAATTAAAAAGATATCATCTATGTACCTATACCAACACCCAATATGGGTGTGTTGGGGGTTGAGGCTACTCAATGCAAAGGTCAGTTCTATGTAGTTCATGTAAATATTTGCCAGATTTGGGGCAAAAACTTCTCCCATACTGGTCCCGCTACATTGCTGGTAATATTGTCCGTCTGATATAAAATAGTTGGTTTGTAATGCTATGCGGAGTAATGCAATTATAAAAGAAGTGGGTACAATAACTGGTCTGGGTCTGGTATCAAGAAGTTGTTCAATGACCTGAATACTTTCAGCTTGAGGGATGTTCGTATATAGCGAGGAGATATCTAATGTAGCCAACCTGTCCGTGTTGGTATTGTATTCGAGTCCTTCTACTAGGTTTATCATATGCATGGTGTCACGCACATAGCTTTTTTGCAAAGGGACAAATTCCCTAATGAAGAAGTCAATATAATGACCAATTGGTTCCAAGATCGAGCCACACCCTGAAAGAATGGGTCGACCCGGTGGATGGGTGACACTCTTATGTACCTTAGGGAGGGTATACAGAACCGGAGTTCTGGGGTTCTCTGCATTCAGGAATTCGAACTCTTTCTTAGTCAGAAGACCTAGTTCTAGGCCTTCCGTGGTAATCTTTACGATCTCATCACGGATTTCTGAAAGAGGATTCTGTCTTAGTTTTTTATAGTGTTTGACTTCTGAAATTTGTTTGGTAAGCTCTGTGTCATAGTCAATTCTCTCCTGAATAACTATTCCTCCCCCTTTATCTGCTGGCTTCAGGATTATGGCGGAGTCATGTTTGAGAGTGTTCAGGGCTTGTCTTTCAGCTAGTGTGATATTGTACGGAATGTATTGTTTGGTTTTTCTAAGATTATCTATACCTTGTAGAACAAGTTTTTCAAAAGTTAGTAGCTCTGGTGGCATCATTCCATTAGTCGGGTAGAAAGTAGATGGTGGCCTAAGTCCTGTGACAGATTCCTGTTTGATGAAATCCCGGTCTTTAAAGAATAATTTGAGGCGGATTTTCTAAATGTTTTCACACTGTTATATGATATGTGAATCATTACATGTAAATATTTGAATATTTTCTCTCGCAAAAATAACAAATGATGGTACTCAATTTTGGTCATGAGTTTTGTTTTTCCTTCTGACATCCTCGGTAGCCTTCACACCATTATTATACATTGTTGTGTTTTCATCGAATATACACGTATTGTTCCACTGGAACCATTGTTTCTTTGATACATTACCAGGCAGCGGGTTACAACATGTACGTTACATCGTCTGCGTTGTTACCACGCATGGCTTTGCATCGCAAGTCATTTCTATGACTTGCACTAGGTGGCACGCCCGATTTAGGAATAGTATAAATTACTATTCCTACTCCAGTTAGCGCAACTGCAGGGAAGGTGTTGGATATAAAATCCAACACATTCCCTGGTGTTGCACGCCATCTAGCGCAAGTCATAGAAACCACTTGTGATGTAATGCCATGCATGGTAACAACACGGATGATGTAACCTCCACGTTGTAACCTACCCACATGGTAGTGACAGCATTGCAAACACTTTTCCCCCAAAAGAATCCAATCAAACACTCACACCCAGTCAACAGATCTGGGTTTAATACATCACCGTTCTTTAGTCCACTCTGCCACCCCAGTTCAGACATGGCCATATGCAAATCAGTCTGACCCTGTGCCTCATGGGAACAGTCCAGTCCGAACTGCCAAGCCATACCTTCCCTGGACCGGAATCAAGCTTCCTAGGACCGGTTTCTGGCATTTCAGCCGTCTTCAGCCAGGCTTGCTTGAATCCAGTGGCAAAGTGAGCAAGGGACTCACGTCTGAGCATACCCTGCCAACGTATGGCGAACAAAGCGGTACAAAAGGGGGTGGTGATGGACAGAGCATCTGAACCAATCAAACACTCACACCCCTTTTGTACCGCTTTGTTCGCCATAAGTCGGCAGGGTATGCAGGGTATGCTCAGACGTGAGTCCCTTGCTCCCTTGCTCACTTTGCCACTGGATTCAAGCAAGCCTGGCTGAAGACATCTGTAATGCCAGAAACCCGTCCTAGGAAGCTTGATTCAGGAATGGATCATACACCAAGAATCTATTGTAAGCTTTGCAGTTGGCCGGAGAACTTGCAGTAGGCTAATATGCAGCTCATCAAAGTGGTAATGAATATGTTGCCATGGGAAATAGATACATGGATTCAGTTGCACAGTTTCACATGCGAGTCTGAAGAGGAAACTTCATTTACCCTGCTGATGGAAGTCACTGACACTTGGGATGAATTACAGAGGGTACGGGAGAATGCTCCCAAAACACAACAAAGCAGCTGGATCAAAGCAAGTTGTGAGAAAAAGGAAAAATGACATTTGGATGACAGCTAATTGGAGACCAGTGTTACTAGATAGTCTGCTGTTTCCAATAATAAAGTATTATCATGGATACACAAACTTAGGTCGGGATGCCATGGTAAGACGTTTCAGGCAAAGTTGGTATAATCCCAGATGTCAAAAGCTTGCTGAAGAAATTTGCCACAGATGCATAATGCATATGTGGCAAATTTCTTCAGTGAGCTTTCGAAATCTGGGATTAAAGCAGATTTTGAAAGCTTGCTGAGGACATTTGTCACAGATGCATAATGCATATGCGACAAATTTCTTCAGCGAGTTTTTAAATCTGGGATTATACCAATTTGTCTGAAAAGTCCTACCATAGCTCCCTTACCTAGTGTGTGTATCCATGATAATAAAGTGTCATTGGAATAGATGAATGAATGAAAGAGAACACATGTTACACCAACACACATAGGGAGATCAGGTGGTCCTTTCAACACGATGCAGATAGACTTTATCAAGATGCCTGACTGCAACGGGCTGAGATACGGACTGGCTATTGAGTTGGGTGGAAGCCTACCCAAACAGAATCACTGTAGTAAAACTGCTATTGCGAGAATTAATACCAGGGCACAGAAAGCTGATTTCACTCGACTTGGACACAGGAACTCATTTCAGCAATGAAGTTCTGAAAAGTATTTGCACAGAACTTCAGACTGAGCAAAGATTGCATTGCAGTTACAGACCTGAAGCTTCTGAAATAGTATAACCGGTCAACAGGACTATCAAATCTCGATTGGCAAAAGTTTGTGCTTCAACATCTTTGAATATTGCCAGATGTACTGCCTTTGGTATTAATGAGCAGTCGAAGTACCACAGACAGGAAGACTGATTTGTTGCCACATGAAATTCTGATGGGCAAGGCAATGAGGTTTCCTGTTGTTCCTGCGAATGCTCTGCTGAATATCACTGATGATATTATATTGGATTACGGCAAAGGGTTGAATGATGTAGTCCGTTCTATCTCTCATCAGGTTTCAGCTGCATCACAAGATCTGCAATAAGATCAATGCCACAACCTGAGCCCTGGTGATTGGTTCATGATCAAGAAGCACATTCGGAAGACTTGTGTAGAGCCAAGGTGGAATAGTCCCTTCCCGATTAACCTGATGACAAATACTGCTGCTAAGTGGGCTAGGATTTCAAACTGAGTTCATGCATCTCATACAAAGAGAGTGAGAAATCCTGAAGAAGCAGTTGTGATCCATGAACCTGAATGAAGAGCATTGGTGACTGCACCACCACCTGATAGACCACCAGACCAGTAGCACCTTTGATAGTAGAACAGTAAGTAGAGAGGGGTGAAGATCAGCAAGTTGAAAGATAAGTTCAAATGTCTGAAGTTACACAAAGTGGATTCGAAGTCTCCAACAAAATAGAAACAGAAGCTGATCTTCAGAACAGAAGTGCCACATAAATTTTATCATTACAACTTGACGATCATCCAGGTGAAGGAATAAGTACGGGGTCCATAAGAGTAAATCACACATAGCTGAATGGCCACAAAGTTATGAACGAGGAAACATAAGAAGAAACTCTTCAATAGCTCACATATCAGAGACTATGTCAGAAGAAACTGAGTCCAGTGACCAAAGTGGTATAGAATGAATCAACACACTCTGGGAAGATCGAAAAGAGCAAATGTTTTTTGATAAGATACTCAGCACGTGAATGATCATACTACGTGGATAATACTCTAAATGTTACTCTGGAAGATTTGTGAGACATGAATCCTCAATTGTTTGAACTTACTCTAGAGCGAATCAGGAAAGTTATTGGGGAAAAGAATCGACAAAAAAATAAAAGAGAAGCTAAAGAACTGATTGAACAAAATGAACTGTGTCTGTTAGACATTAACTGTTTTAGATTTTTGTTTCACAGAATATTAACCTAGGTCTGAGGGAGCTATACAAAAGCAGGGATAACATTTCAGAAGAACACAGAGTACGCTACCAAACTACTAAATGTGCTATAGACTTTAGAATTCAAGCTGCATTGGGTCTGATTTGAGAAGAAATGTGTTGTATTAGAAATAAGTGTGAATATATTATGTGTTCAATTTTTGTAATAACAGTAATAATGATTACAATAGTGCTAATAGGATTTCACTTAACCCCAGAGTCAGAATCCAAAGCAATGAACTTCACTAAATCGCACACATACACTAGTGTGGAAGATCAACTAAAATATTCCGTTATTAGTTGAAGAAAGATGATTTCTATACTAGCATTAATTCTAGATTAGTACAAGCATACACTAATAATATGAATGAAAAGGACTGCTATGTCTGTGCACATTTACCGACATCTGCTTCATAAGAGGTTACATATTATCTGTCATATACCTTTATCTTATGCTATTTCATGAAGCATTCTATTTTCACTCATTTACCGGCGAGGACACTTTGAATATTTCAATGTTAACCATGATTTAATAGGAAACATGCGTTTACACCCACAAGCAAAGGGAATGGATACAGCTTTGTATTATTTCTTTTCACATAGACCTTTAGATAGTATTAAGGCTTATAAAAATAATGTAACATGTTTAATCTGAACAATGTAGAAAATATTCATAATGGCTTTAGAGGAGAGACACACTAACATAACACAAGCTCATAATAAGGATAATATTTTGAAAAATGTTTGGGAAAAGGAGGAAAATGAGTTTAGAAAGCAAATGGTTTACCCAACATTAAGACTAGACAACCAACACAAAAGGAAACATTGCACTCTCAGAATGACAACTAAATGAGTCAGACTTGTAGGGATTATTAGTTGCAAACACTCATTCAAATTGACAGGAGGAACAGGGCACATTTTGCAAGAAATAGAAAATGCAGTTGCTGGTGTTAATACATGTATAGATTTTTATCTGCTGATTGGGAGGGTATTTGTTATTTCGGTGTACTCCTTTCTAAGATGTATCTTATGCAAAGCTTAGATGCACTAACAATTACAAAGTACTGAAACAGGCACTTAATTAGCGGGACACATATTTTGAGGAATCATTCCACTTGTAGGAGTCATATTAAATGATGAAAAGATTAGAAAGCTGGCAAAATATTGTTGACAAAATGGCAAATAGCACATATGGAGCTTTGCTTGTAGAGAATACTGAATTAGTTGCTATATGGTCCGTGGTTCTTCAGAACAAAATTACATTAGACATTCTACTCACATAAAAGGGCAGATTCTGCAAAATGCTTAGACAAACTCACTCCTGCCCTTCTATACCTGATGAAAGTAAGGAAATGGAAAGATTTGCAAAGAACATTTCAGACTTAGAACCTGAATTACATGAATTGGAAACACCCAGTGTTTTTGATAATTCTGGAAAGGGAGTCTATACAATTGGAAATTGGTTGTCTACGGCAGGAAAGGGTATGCTGAAGGCGATTCTTATGCCAATAATAATATTGGGGATTTTCTTGATCTTTCTCAATGCTTTGTTTATGAGCTGTAGATATATTTTGAGCAAAGAAGAAGAAAGGGAGCAGAGAAAGTTATATGAAAAGGATGTGGGATTGAATAGCGTTATTAATGAGGATTACATGAAATTCCAAAAATTTGAGGTTAGAAATGAAAAAGACAATACTCAACTGATGATGAAGGTGCACTCTGAAACAGACTGACATGGGAAAATGAATTTGTGTGATGGTTAAGATACGCATTAGATCGGGAATTTGATTGAGCAGGAAAATTGAGTTAAAATAAATGTAATCACAGAGCTGAAAGTTTAGCTAGACCTTTAAGTAAAATCACTTTGCAGAACTAAAACATAAGAAAATGTGCCTTTTAAAAGATATGATAAATTAACGTGTAGCTTGTTTATTTACACTAAAGATTCATTTCTATTGTAATTTTATTGCAAGAGCCAGACTAGGCCTCATTCCTTTCCTCCTTCTCTATTTTCTCTTTTAATAAAATACAAGCTTTTTAGAGGGTGAAGGGGGCCCCAATGTTGCTTTCTGACAGGCTTTCCAAAAAGCCCAACATGGAAAGCCTATCAGAAACCGACATCGTAATCCCAATGGTGGAAATGCCGTCCATTGGGATTACGTGCCGGTCTCCGACTATCGGAATCCAATCGGAATGACCGGACAGTTTCATTTCCACTGCCAGCATCATAATGCGGTGGTCGAAATTGAAACCGCAATGAAGCTTGGAAAGCCTCTCACGTGGGGTCAGAGGCTTTTTGACCCTCATTGTAATTGGGCCCTAAATATCTGAGTCTAGACTCGTTGAGTTCTCATGAGAACTTAGACAAGCTGCAACAAGTATACGAATACGAACGTTTAGCAACTAACAGATACTTTTAGACTGTACATGGTCGACATCTGTAAGCTTACTGTGGGAACGAAGGAAGAAACTGCAGACCATTAGATGATTGATTCTCATTGGTTACAGATGATTTAACACTGAAATAGATTGATACATGTTTTTTCATTTTATAATAATTTGTGATTCCTAGTTAGGTTAGGACTCTTCCATTTCTTCTTTATGAGGCACTTTTCCACTCTCTTGAGACTCTAGTTGTACGCTACTGCTAACAGCTTGTTGCTTGTCACTTGGCAATGATTTGTCTTAAATTACCTTTCTACTTATGATGTTACTGGTGTGGCTACTGCTGCACATGTTGCTGATATAGGGAGACTAGGCTGAGTTTTACTACCTGCTCTTTATGAGGGAATACATTTCTTGAATGCTTTTTAGGAACTCCTGATGGGTTCTACTTATGATTTCCAAATGTGATATAGTATAGAATATGTACTAATTCCTTTATGCAACATGCTTGTCAATTCTATGCATTTTTACTGATTTTAACCACAATTTCTTGATATTTCTGTAAACGAATGTATCTTACTTCCTAATTGAATAAAAACATCCTAAGAAAAAATAAAGGTTTTGGAACCAATCCTAAAACTCTCATCCTTGACTGAACTAACTAACTCTAATGATAATGTTTATTGACATATTTTTGATTTCTGCTCCATGCTAATACAGTGGAAAAGATTAATTTGCATGAGGAAAAACAAGGCGCAGAATCTGATCCACTTTTGTAAGTTACTGGTTGAATTGATTAAAATAAAATACACGTCTTCACCAGCACCTCCCAGCTTATGTCTCTGATGAGAGTATGTTCACGTTTCCACATTTGAACCATTATCCCTCACTTAATATTTCTGCATTAGTGACAGCTTTCCCTCCATTGTCATTTCACCAGTGTATTGGAGATTTTCTCTGGACCTTTGTGAAAAAGTAAGTGACAATTTGCAACCACAATTTTGAATTTTCAAACTTTTTACCAAAGCAAAGTCTTCTTTTTTCATTGAACAATTTGGTTTCATTTTGTTCTTTCTTGTAGAAAATAATTCCTTTCAGACTACTTCCAATTTGGTAAGTTTGAGTCCAACCATTCAAATGTTGTCTATCGCCTGGCTTCTGTGCCATACTGTTGATTTCTTTCCTTCCCCCCACTGTATGCCTAATCATGATGGAGGTTGCATCCTTAACACTGTCCTGATGAAGACCTAACCAAATACATTTTTAAGGGGTCTAAAGCGCAATTCATTGCATCTAACTGCTACAATAATGATTTGACATCCAATTGGATGAATAAGGACCTAGATAATCATTACTTAAATCACATTATATTTTAGGAAACCATTTTTCTGTTATTCGTATCTCAGTTGTTTGACACATTTGTGTTTATTTTTTGTCACATCTCACATGCACTGATGTCATCCCACTTTTAGGTCGATTCCGATCCGGTAAAATGCGCTCCGAATCGTCGTACGGAGAGTTTTTTCCCTATACGAATCGTACCCGTAGACGTCCCGTACGTACAACGAAGTACGATCCGTAACAGGTGCCAAACTCCGTACGAGTCGTACAGGACTCCGTACGACTCAGATCTCCGTACGAGTTTCACTCAGAACCGGCTGTACGCGACATCAATACGGTTCGTGGCTGGTTTTTACGACCCAGCAAGTACGATCCGTGTCGGGTACGCGCCGTACGACCCTTTTCCTACGGGAGCCCAAAACAGTCGTAAATGCAGAGTTCGCGCCGAAACAGGTACGAACCGCTCCCCCCCGGGTACGGCACGTACCCCCCATGATCGCAGGGGTACGCGCCGTACCCCTGTGATCATGGGGGGTACGTGCCGTACACCCAGCGTACATGGGGTACGCACCGTACCCCATGTACGCTGGGTGTACGGCACGTACCCCGCATGATCACAGGGTACGGCGCGTACCCCTGCGATCATGGGTGGTACGCGCCGTACGGTGTGTAGGTGATCGTGCGCTTTTCCGTACGAATCGACGTGTACCGTACGAATCGCGCCCGGGTCGGACGATCGGGATCGGAATCGTCCGGTCATACGGCGTCCGTACGAGTCGTACGGAAACGGCTCTGGATACGAATCGTACGGACGGGGATTTTACCGGATCGGAATCGACCCCCTTATGTTTATTCTTTAGAGTGCCTTCATTAATGCTATATCTATTCACAAACACTATGGGGTCGATTCCGATCAGGTAAAATCCCCGTCCGTACGATTCGTATCCGGAGCCGTTTCCGTACGACTCGTACAGACGCGGTACGACCGGACGATTCCGATCCCGATCGTCCGACCCGGGCGCGATTCGTACGGTACACGTCGATTCGTACGGAAAAGCGCACGATCACCTACACACCGTACGGCGCGTACCCCCCATGATCGCAGGGGTACGCGCCGTACCCCTGTGATCATGCGGGGTACGTGCCGTACACCCAGCGTACATGGGGTACGTGCCGTACACCCACCGTACATGGGGTACGGTGCGTACCCCATGTACGCTGGGTGTACGGCACGTACCCCCCATGATCACAGGGGTACGGCGCGTACCCCTGCGATCATGGGGGGTACGTGCCGTACCCGGGGGGGGGCGTTTCGTACCTGTTTCGGCGCGAACTCTGCGTTTACGACTGTTTTCGGCTCCCGTAGGAAAAGGGTCGTACGGCGCGTACCCGACACGGATCGTACTTGCTGGGTCGTAAAAACCAGCCGCGAACCGTAGTGATGTCGCGTACAGCCGGTTCCGAGTGAAACTCGTACGGAGATCTGAGTCGTACGGAGTCCTGTACGACTCGTACAGAGTTTGGCACCTGGTACGGATCGTATTTCGTCGTACGTACGGGACGTCTACGGGTACGATTCGTATGGGGAAAAAACTCTCCGTACGACGATTCGGAGCGCATTTTACCGGATCGGAATCGACCTATATATATTTTAAAAGCTATCTGATGAAGTGTAGTACCACAATATATTTTGGACTCTGTGCTTAAGGTTCTACAGGAAACAGTACAGGAAGAGGATGTACCCACACTCTTCCAAAGTCTGTGCATGTCATATCCCATCCAATCCGTTAGAACCAACATTGACTGTTTTACACAAGTTCTGAGGATTCCAGGGTCACTCCATAGTCATAAGCTGCAACTGAAAAAGAGAACAGCTGACCCACAGCATGATGAGACCTATGTGAAAGGGCTTGGGCAGCATCCCCTATACAAACCATGTGACCATCAATCAGAGCGTGGACCTTGACTTCAATCACATGTGCAGTCAAACACTAGGTCAGACCAGGTTATTCAGCTAGCCATGATTTTATTTCATTTTTATATCAACATAAAAACAAGGTGCAAAAATACTGAGATATTTGTTGCTAGTTCTTTCATCGAGGCACATGTGGGCAAAATGCAAGAAAAAACTGCACAACTGTTGTATCCTTGCCACTGATTTCTGTAAGTGTGCAGTGATGAAGAAATTCAATACAATGCTGACATCACAACTGCTCACAGGTCTGTGGGATGTCAGATTTTGAGCCAAGCACCATTAAAAGTGGCTGCATTCTAAGGTCTTGCAAAAAGTTTGAATAGTTCAACTGGGTGTTTCTCTGGAGGAGAGGATTCTGGGTGTGAAAATTAGTATTTTGTGAAACCAAGACCTATAGATGTCATGAAGGAAATACCTTAGGGCTCAAATTTACTAAAGCTATGCACCATTGCAATGTGATGCAAAGTGATGCAAAATGACGTAGTGGTATTCATTTTCTAGCGAAAAAGTTATTTTGTGCTGGAAAGTTGCCCTTATTCAGCAAAAATACCAGTTACTCATTTCCAGCAAAGTGCATTGCATGCACAACATTTGCCGTACTCCAGCGAGATGTGCAATGGGGAAACAGGGTGGAGACTCATATCTATTAGCCTTCCCCTGCTCTTGCACTTTTGAAGAATGCCTTGTGATCCAGCGCTCCTAATGAAAAACTGTCTCACCAACGCTACCTATCACCACAATACTCACCATTAATCATGAATCACTTACAAAGGCCCATAAACCAACGAGACAATTTTTTAGCAACTGAATCATGTGACCTAATTAATCAGAACCATTCACAAACTATTTACATATTTATATACAACTGCAGGTTATCTTTTCTTACCATGGTTTTTAAACATATATCATTTAATTAAGTCACTAAGGTGAATGGATCAACTAATGGTAACTAGACCATGAATAAACAAGACCAGCTTGTCTTTTCAAATCTAATTTTTATTGACTTTATTATTCAAAGAAAGAGCATTTTTCGATATTAAATCTTTATTTTATTAGCAAATATGAAAGCAGCATTTTAAAATGAAATGATTTATTTGACTGACTGTTTCAAGGCAAACTCAGAAAGCATGAATATTAGTAAAAATAACAGTTTCCATTCCCTCAATCTATTTCCCTGACTATTCTCACTTCACCTAGAAAGGAAAAATCAATTAAGTCTGCTGTCCTTACGTGAGCCAGAAGTCCGACAGCATGTCACGTCAATCAGGATTCGGAAAGCGAGAAGCGCCCTCCTGCCTATGAGGTCAGGTTTTATACCTTTCTATCTAGCTAAACTTTCTACATTTTGTATACTTTCTTGAAAATCCGGGTTTCTTATTGGCTGTTTTATGTCAGTCCACATTAAGTCACCTCCGTTTCTAGACCAAGTTCAGGCTTTTACATAAGCCCTATTGTCCTTTGCTTTCGCGTCATTTGGCTTCCTCAAAAGAGATACTTTTCTCTCGAGTTACAGTCCACAACTTCCTTGCCTTGGCAGTCACGCTGATATCCTGTCCTTGAGCCTTTTTCTCCTAGAGCACGTTTAGCACAATTATTAAGCTGTTTTTTCTGTCAAAATGTCAACGTGGTAAAAGTTTCCACTTCTGAATATGTGCAAGGCTCCACTCTGGACAAGTTTTCGTAACACCATTTCTTTGCATGCCTTAGGCCTCATTCAGAAACTATTATTCAAACAAACACAAAACATCAATTAATTAGAGAATTGAGACCCATTCTGTTACCCACCCCCTTTACTAATTAAAAACCTGTCAATTTATGTTACCTAGCTGAGCACACAAAGCAGCATTTATATCTACCTTCTTCTTTTGGTCTGCAAGGATTCTCCACGAGCTTTTATCACAGAAAAGACATAACATAAGCACACAGATAAGCACATGCCATTAATTAAACAGCTGCATTTAATTCTGACAAAGACAATAGACAAGGTTAGTTTATTATTTTCTTTGCATTTGCAACATAGAGCACATAAATGAATCCCACGTGTTTCTTGATAAATGCATTTTATAACTAAGTTGATTAATAATTTCACCACATGCTTGTTAATACAGTTATGTTTATTATGGAAGTTTAACTTTGCAGGTTTGAACAAAATATTATTCATCACCTCGCTCCATCACTTGCATTATGCACTGCCATTAAGAGGTCAGTTTGCTCTGCCCTGGATTTGTCCTGGAAGCAAGGGCAAATTCCTATGTTTAGACATGATCATAAGGATTCCACACATTACATGTGTGTTGTGCAAATAAGCCCACATGCAAACGCCTGTTGTATTTTTTTGCAAAATATTTTCCTAGTTAGCGTCTGGCTATTTCAGTAGATCAAGCTTTGTGTTGTAACATAATGGTACTACTCTGGTCTGCCCAAGTAACACCCCATTAAAACCGCGATGGAAAGCCCAGACGTGGGCCTCTTGCTCACTTTGCCACTGGATTCAAGCTAGCCTTGCTGATGTGGGCTGTTTGTCTGAAACTGGTCCCAGGATGCTTGTTTCCGGTCCAGGGAAGACATGGCTTGGCAGTTCGGGCAGAACTGTTCCCATGAGGTGCAGGGTCAAGACTGATTTGCATATAGCTGTGTCTGAACTGGGGTGGCAGAGTGGGCTAAAGAACGGTGATGTATTAAACCCAGATCTTTTGACTGGGTGTGAGTGTTTGATTTATTCAGAAGCTCCGTCCATCACCACCCCCTTTTGTACCGCTTTTGGCCGCTATAAGTGTGGCAGGGTATGCTCAGACGTGAGTCCCTTGCACACTTTGCCACTGGATTCAAGCAAGCCGGGCTGAAGACGGCTGGAATGCCAGAAACCGGTCCTCGGAAGCTTGTTTCCGGTCCAGGGAAGGCATGGCTTGGCAGTTCGGGCTGGACTGTTCCCATGAGGCACAGGGTCAGACTGATTTGCATATAGCCATGTCTGAACTGGGGTGGCAGAGTGGGCTAAAGAACGGTAATGGATTAAACCCAGATCTTTTGACTGGGTGTGAGTGTTTGATTGATTCAGATGCTCCGTCCATCACCACCCCCTTTTGTACCGCTTTTGGCCGCCATTAGTGTGGCAGGGTATGCTCAGACGTGAGTCCCTTGCACACTTTGCCACTGGATTCAAGCAAGCCGGGCTAAAGGTGGCTGGAATGCCAGAAACCGGTCCTTGGAAGCTTGTTTCCGGTCCAGGGAAGGCATGGCTTGGCAGTTCGGGCAGGACTGTTCCCATGAGGCACAGGGTCAGACTGATTTGCATATAGCCATGTCTGAACTGGGGTGGCAGAGTGGGCTAAAGAACGGTGATGGATTAAACCCAATCTTTTGACTGGGTGGGAATGTTTGATTGATTCAGATGCTCCGTCCATCACCACCCCCTTTTGTACCGCTTTTGGCCGCCATAAGTGTGGCAGGGTATGCTCAGACGTGAGTCCCTTGCACTCTTTGCCACTGGATTCAAGCAAGACGGGCTGAAGACGGCTGGAATGCCAGAAACCGGTCCTCGGAAGCTTGTTTCCGGTCCAGGGAAGGCATGGCTTGGCAGTTCGGGCTGGACTGTTCCCATGAGTCACAGGGTCAGACTGATTTGCATATAGCCATGTCTGAACTGGGGTGGCAGAGTGGGCTAAAGAATGGTGATGGATTAACCCCAGATCTTTTGACTAGGTGTGAGTGTTTGATTGATTCAGATGCTCCGTCCATCACCACCCCCTTTTGTACCAATGATGGATTCAACCCAGATCTGTGATTGGGGGTGAGTGTCTGAAAAGTTTCAGTGCTCCGTCCATCATCTCCTTGTGTTTGCTTTGTTCGACCTAAGTTGGCAGGGTATGCCCAGACGTGAGTCCCTTGCTCACTTTGCCACTGGATTCAACTAGCCTGACTGATTAGGGCTGTTAGCCCAAAACCATTCCCAGGATGCTTGTTTTCAGTCCTTGGAAGACATGGCTTGGCAGTTCGGGCTGGACTGTTTCCATGAAGCACAGAGTCAAGACTGATTTGCATATATCTGTGTCTGAACTGGGGTGGCGAAGTGAGCTAAAGAACGATGATGGATTCAACCCAAATCTTTGACTGGGGGTGAGTGTCTGAAAGGTTTCAGTGCTCCGTCCATCATCTCCTTGTGTTTCCTTTATTTTTTATCCACCTGTTCTGTGTGAGTTAATGTGGGGTAGAGGATACAGCCAGAGAGACAGAAAGATCTACAAAGAGTGACAGAGAGTGATCCAGCTAGAGACTGTAAGTACAGGAGAGATAAGCCTAAGGACAATGCATGTGAAAGAGACCCACTGGTGATTTGTAGAAGAAAAAAGTTGTTCTTGGATGGTACCTTGTATATTTGTATAGCTCTTTAAACCATATTATGTTCACCTCGCTGCAGTAAAAGGGGGCAGGAGAGATGCATAAGAGGGACCAGGAGAGAAGAAAGGAGGAGGCAAGATAAAATGAAGAGGCTTTCTAATCAAGTTGTCAAGTATCCCATGCTGGACCATGTAAAACATGTCACCATGCTCTCTTGCATTTTTCAAATCTACCTTAAGACAGCCTACACCACACCAATCCTGAACATCTAAGTGCTACACCATTCAGGCCTGGCTAACTACAGCCCCAGCACCAAGGATGCTTTTTAGGCAAGCAGATTGAAGGAGCATCCTTTGTAGGAATCCCAAAATCTATCAAACAAAGGGTCTTACCAGATGCCAAACTGGGGTCTGCCCTGGGTGCAGGATTGAGGGAAATTCGAACATCTTCCAGGTTGACTTGAGGTCAGTAGTGGTCCAGAAATTAGTGACAGCACTTCTCCTACTTAACCCCCCAACTATGTTTGATACCGACCCTGATCACACCCATATGTCCATCCAATTGCACACTCTGAAGGATCTTGGAATTCAAGAACCTCATAAGACTGAGTCCCTTAAGGCCACTAATGATAATCTTTTTTCTAGACTTTGAATAGTACCAGACAACATCAACACTTTCTGTATCTTTTGCTACTGCTGTGCCAATGACACCAACGTCCTCCCGCACTTAGAAAGAAACAGCTGACTTAGACCACTGTAAACCTGTTCCCTGTCTGCTAACAGTCAATAACTGGCTAGACATTAATTACCAAAGACATTCTATTTTTTTTTGTATGATAAAATATTAGTATTTTTTTTGTTTTTTTAAAAAGTTTATTCAGGTATTTTTATTTTATTTACTCCCCCTATTGAGGGTCAAGGGCACAACACATCATACATTAAATTTACAATCATAAAAAAAAGTAAGCATCAGTAATCAGAGAGCAAAAAAACAAACAAAAAAAAAGCAAAAAAAAAGAAGACAAAGAAGACAAAGCAAAAGAATACACATTAGAGTATATCAGACAACTCGATACACATTCTAACTACTCCTACTATACTTCGAGTATACATTATTTCTTCTTGAATCTATCAAGCCAGACAGAGAAAAAATTAAGTTTCATTATTCTCATCCTTCCACCTAGTTATTGGTTCCCAAATTTCCGCACCCAATTTCCTTCCCTTTTTCCCTTTTCTTGCTTAGATCTCCTTTTCAAGGTTGTATATCCTGAGTATCCTGGCTAACCATTGTCGATATGTTGGTGGTAATAAGTCAAGCCACGCTGAGGCAATACATAATCTTAATACGGCCATTGCGACAAAGATAAAATACACCCCTTTCCTCTAAATTCCATCCGCATTCACTCCTAACAATATTATTGAGGGTGTCAGATTAACAAGTATTCCTAAAGAATTTTGTAAAAAAGCCTCAATCCCTTTCAGTATAGGAGATAGCTGGGGATATGTTGCAAATACATGCGTAATATCCGCCTGCAAGCTACCGCATCTTGGGCAGTTAATACCCGTTACTCCCCCCCATTGCGCTATTTTTGCCGGAGTGTAGTATAACCGATATAATGTTTTATAGTGTTGCGCCTGAAGGGCTGCGGAGCAAAGAACATTCTGACCCAGCTCTAATGATAAATTAAAACATTCTCTTTCTGCCCCCAGCTTCTCTACCCAACTCCCACCCCATTTTTCCAAATCATCCTCTCTTGTTTCTATTAGCTCATAATAAAGCCTCTTAATAGTACAACTTACTCCCTCCTGTACCACTTCCATTATGGCATTTTTTCCAAATCCCACAGGCCCCCCTGTTTTATTTATTAAGAAACTTCTAACTTGCAAGTACTTGAAAAAGTGCCTTGTGTCTACACCGTATTTTGCCTGGATCTCGGAAAATTGACACAGGCCCTGGGGCCCCATAAAGTCACCAATCTTCGTAATTCCCTTTCTCACCCATATATTAAAAACCGTATCTGAGAATATATCTTGAGGGAAAGCAGGGTTGTTCGACATTCTTGTATATCTATTATTTTTACCTAACCCATATCTCTTACTGAATGCCTTCCAAATATTATATGCTGCCATAATTGTCTTGAAACGGGTTCTCTTATAGTAACTCGAATCTGAATGTCTAAGCAAGACGTTTTTAGCCTCTTCACCCAACAACAAGCTATATATTGGTAATGTTCCTAATTCATCCTCCCCTTCTGCCTCAGCTCCACCTATCAGGCCCCCCCATATATTGTAAGGCAGCGGCCCAATAATAAAATTTCAAGTCTGGTAGTGCCCACCCCCCTCGTTCTCTCGGGAGTGCCATGAACCTTAATGCTCTCCTGGTCTTTCCTTTGGACCATACGAATCTATTAATCATAACTTCTATGTTCTTAAACCAGTTATTGTTAAAAAACAGTGGGATTGACCTGAAAATATATAACAATTTTGGTAGGATCAGCATTTTAATAATATTGGTTCGACCAACTATTGATAGGTGCAGATTATGAAGCCTATCCATATCCCTTCTGACTTTAGCTATAATAGGTGTTATATTTAATTCCACTACTTTCTCCAACTCGAATCTGAATGTCTAAGCAAGACGTTTTTAGCCTCTTCACCCAACAACAAGCTATATATTGGTAATGTTCCTAATTCATCCTCCCCTTCTGCCTCATCTCCACCTATCAGGCCCCCCATATATTGTAAGGCAGTGGCCCAATAATAAAATTTCAAGTCTGGTAGTGCCCACCCCCCTCGTTCTCTCGGGAGTGCCATGAACCTTAATGCTCTCCTGGTCTTTCCCTTGGACCATACGAATCTATTAATCATAACTTCTATGTTCTTAAACCAGTTATTGTTAAAAAACAGTGGGATTGACCTGAAAATATACAAAAATTTTGGTAGGATCAGCATTTTAATAATATTGGTTCGACCAACTATCGATAGGTGCAGATTATGAAGCCTATCCATATCCCTTCTGACTTTAGCTATAATAGGTGTTATATTTAATTCCACTACTTTCTCCAACTCTGAGATGATTGGGATACCAAGATATGTACCTGTCTGGACCACCCGTTGATCCTGGCATACTGTATTTTTATTCATTACAATCTGTGTTTTAGTAGTATTTAAAGAATATCCTGACACTCTGCCAACATTTTTAGCCTCCAATTCCACATGCACAATAGCCTCCGTGGTATTTGAGGTAAGAACTGCCACATCATCGCCATATGCCAGTATCTTACACTCCCCCCTATACGTTATTAATGGGGCAATATTGTCATTCATCGCCATCCTACGTATCAAAGGGTCCAGATACATAGCAAACAGCAGGGGGGAGCGCGGGCACCCCTGCCTTGTTCCCCTCTTGATTTGGATTGTCCGAGTTACACCTGCGTTTACCCTGACACATGCTACTGGTTCCCTGTAGAGTACTCGTATTGATTCAACAAAGTTCCCCCCAAACCCTGCCCTAGTTAATACACACCATCGATAGTCCCAGGAGACCCGATCGAATGCTTTCTCAGCATCTAGGAGCATCGCCGCCATTGGATCTCCTGTGACCTCCATGGTATCGAATAAAGTAATAAGCTTCCGAGTGTGGTGAGTAGTTCCCAGCCCTGGTATAAAGCCGTGCTGATTACTGGTGACTAGTGTCCCTATAACACTTGCGAATCTTATTGCAAGTGCCTTTGAGTAAATCTTTGTGTCAGCATTCATCAGCGTTATAGGCCTGTAAGACCCGGGTTAATTAGGTGGCTTACCTTTTTTTAATATGATAACAATTTCTGCGCCAGACCAAGAGCCTGGCACCGATGCTCCAGCCTGTGCTTGTTGTATTATATCTAAAGCGTCCTTCCCCAGCACATTCTAGAATTTTAAAAAAAATTCTAACGGTATCTGATCTGGCCCAGCTGCCTTTCCGGATGGGAGACTCATTAGTGCATTCTTTATCTCCTCTGAGTCTAAGGGGGTGTCCAATCTCTGCCGTTCTTGGTCTTGGGATGGGATGTTCTGCAAATACTCCACTATCTCCCCTAAGTCCTTATCTTGCCGTTCTTCATATAGGTCTGCATAAAATTTTCTAAAGACATCCCTTACCCACTGTGTGTCCGTGACTAAAGTGCCTAAGCTGTCTTTAATCTCCCTTACCTCTCCTACAGTGGCCTTTTGCCTTGCCTTGCCCGTACCGCTAACGTTCGCCCCACTGTTTCACTAACCTCATGACATTTTTCTCTATTTGCCATGTATATTTTCGCCGCTCTAGTTGCAATATCCACTTCTGCGTCCATTCTTAACTTTGCTAATTTAATAAGTGCCTGCTCAACTGGTCTACCATCAATGGCACCCTCACTTAGTTCCCCCTCAGCTTCAAGTATCCCTCTTTTTAGTTCCAAATTCCTCTCCTGTTCTTGCTTACGTTTATTTACATTATAGCTCAGAGTCTCCCCCCGCACCCCCGCCTTGAAGCTATCCCAGACCATGCCTGCTGCTGCACTGCCCCTATTTATTGCAAGAAATCCCTCAATCCACTGCGTCATATGCTGTACATAGTTATCATCCTCCAAAAGACTTCTCTGAAAAGTCCATGTCCACCTCCCATCATTATTTACTGAAAAGGCTAAACTTAAAACCAAGGGGTTATGGTCAGATAATAAACGCGGTAGTCTCTCAATCTGAGATATAGACAAGAAAGTACTAGAGACCAAGAAATAATCGAGTCGTACACTCACCCTATGGGGCGCTGAATAATATGTAAATCCCTTTTCTTTCGGCTTTAAACTGTCCCAAGTATCTATTAAAGCGTTATTTCTTGCCAGAGAGCTAATCGCTTGGAGAACCCTCCTTTTCCTCCCTTGGTAAATAATACGAGATCCTACCCCCAACCCAAGCCCCCCGGCTCCATTAATATTAAAGTCGCCTGCAAGGATAATACCAAAGACATTCTCATTAGTAAGGAATGATCCTCCTTCTAGCCGCTTACTGCATGCCTGAAGGAACATGGCCCTCCATGAACTACAGCAAAAAATTGGGAGAATCTCAGAGTCATGAAGGACCTTAAGATCTCGACAATTCATCATTTAAATCTGTTTGTCAAATTCTCATTCCAACCCTTTGGATCCCAAGACACATTGTTCCATACCTGGGGTTTTCATAGTGTCTCTAGGCAAGCATAACCCTTGTACTGTCCCATTTAGAAATTAGCAATAGCACTTATCTAGGGGAGACTGTCTTCCATATGTGTAGATTTCAGTGCACTAAAAACAAAGTATTGAGGCTAGTCTTTAATTTGTTTGCAGCTTGTCACATTGCACAAGCCTTACAAGTATCACATTGACTCCAAGGAGGGAGAGAGATGGATCTCATTCCAGACACACCACATTGCGTATTTGGCAATGGATGATGTAGGGCCTCTCTTCCTGCTTCAAACTTATCAAAGAAGAAGAAACCAATTGTCAAAGGCAGCACATCCAATCAATATCTTAAAGTACTGTAAAATTTCAGACACTGTGCTGCTTTCATGGTACAGATCTATGGACCACCGTCCTTGTCCAAATCAAAATATTCCAATACTTGCTAGATTCTAGGCAGTGATACAAAAATGGCCTTTCTCCTTCACCTTAATGAAGCTCATAAGGTGTTACTGTCAACTGACATGGACAGCCATCCAACCCACACAGGTTTGATCCGTGCCAAGGGCTTTGGTAACACCTGTCAGATCTTTCTTGGCATCAAAGATCACCAGTTATAGCCCTGTAGAGTGGGCAGAATGAGCAGGCTTCTCGCAGGCCTTCTGACTCCCTGTAGGCGTAGACAAGCTCAGTATTTAGACATGCAAACAGCCATCTGACAGATCTAATAGATTTGTAGGTGGGCGTCCTTTGATCGTCCACACGTGAATCTTGCCTTCTAGATCTTCATTATGTACTACTCTAGTATAGAGTATAAGCGCAATAATTATACCAATTACGATTTTTACTACGGCAAAGGCCAACCTTGGAAAAGTAAATAGAGTTAACAAAATAAAAATTGTATATGTAGATATGTCATTGGATGGAGCCCCCCTCAGAGTCTTAGGGGGCTGATTTATGAAAAAGTTGAGCAATGCAGTGCAGCCCCGTGCGAGGCTGCACTGCGTTGCACGACAGGGAGGGAGCAGGAGAGTGCCATATCTTCAAAGATAGGGCTATCTCCTCCCCTTTCCCTTGCGCCGGCGCTGATTACAGCTGCCGTGCGCCTTGCACACACCTTAGTGCTGCAGCGCTAGGGTGTGTGTATGAGTCCAGCATAGGTTTTTTACAGGAAGGGTACACTTCCTACACAAAATACTATGCTCGACACAAGGGAAAGCTTTTCCAACTTTGTATGCGTGCTGCACAGTTCAGCACGCACGCAAAGTCCGAAAAGGAAGGAGAAATTAAAGCATTTCTTCTTCCTTGCACCTGGTTGAAAAGGGCTCCGTTTTCTCACGCTAAATCCAATCTACTGGTTTTAGTAAATTGGGTTTAGCGTGAGAAACCTTGGGTGGTTGCATGGGAACGCCCATGCACCACCCTTGGTACGCCTCCATGGTGCAAAGTAACCCGAAACAACGTAATGCGCTGCTTCGCATTACTTTTACGTTATTTCCAGCGCTAAACAAGTTTAGTGCTGGAAAGTAAATTACAAAAAATAGATTTTGCATTGTTTTGCGTCACTTTTGTGACGCAAACACGGCACAAAAGCTTAGTAAATTTCCCACTTAGAGTCTTTCACAATGAATCAGTGCATGATCGACAGGAGGAGATTGGGGGCAAGATGGCCGCTGCAGCGCTGTGCTGAGAGGTCGCACCTAATCGCTCTCTCACATTAACGCTATGATCAAGGAGAAGGACGTTGTGCTGCTCAAAATCTACCCTTAATGGAGTTGGAGCGGTGGCGGTTCAGCCGGATTTTAGAATATAAGCAGTTCCAGAAACAAATATATCGGATTGGAGTGGCCTGGACTTGGGCTAAGGGTAGAGTTGCGAAACTATTCGCCAGGCGGAGTATGGCACCGAAGGTACCTCCTCGGACTGCAACCCAGGAGAAGGGGGGGGGGAGAAAAGTAAGAAGGCGTTAGATCCTACAGCAGTTAAAATAGGATCGATTGCAAACACGAAATCTGATACCCCCGCTGGAAAGGGCACCGGAGCGATAAGGAAGGTACTCTCCCCTCCTACGATCGAGAAAGGTGGAAAAAAGGAGAGATGCGGGGGAAGCTAAGCACAGTGGCTAAAAGCTTGAGCGGGCAACCAGCGGAGGAGCATAACCCAACCAGGTCTAACCCCGCGAAAGGGGAGAGCAATAGTAAGAACCGGGACGCGGCTTTCAGGCAACCTACCCTGGTGGAGGTACTTGTGACGAAATATCCAGAGCAACCCGTTCCTCTGAAGAAGACAAACGAACCAGCGGCCCTGACTCCCTGTAACGCCCTCGAGGACGCAATAGACGCCGCAAGCGCTGGAGACGCTGAGAGGCTGGTTGCTAAGCAATGACCGGCTCCGGCATGGAACACCGATCGAAACACCATTTCGGAGGCTCACGCAGATGGTCGAGCACACGACAGAGGTGAGGCACTGAACGGGGCCAAAGAGGGAAGCAGAGGGGGCCCAATCGTAGACACAGCAAGGGGAGATACGACAGCTGACATGCTCGGGGCCCTACTGGTTGTTGAGGAAGAAATGAATGCCTCAAAGCAGCGGGACGGTACTTGGGGTAGCAGGGCCAGCCTAGATGATAAAGATAACTTTGAAGCAAGTAACAGCAGGCAAGCTATGGGTGGAGGAGACTGTGCCTCTGTGGAAGCAGAATTCTATTCAGTAAACGAGGACTCCGAATCAGCACTATCTACTGACACTAGCTCAGAGGAGGAAGGTGAGGGTGTAACTGGAACAGATCACAGTACCTCAGGAAAAGAATCTACGGCGAAGGAAAGGCGCGGGAAGCTAAGGAGTCGGACATCTGGATTTTCCGAACACGCGGAGAAGCGACTGATATGGGACTATTCTGCGACATCGCAGGTATATCAGGAGGATGACAATGATAAAGTCAGAGTAGCATTGGATGCTGAGGGAGCCACAGGTGGACCTCCACCCCCCAAGCGAGATCCTTTTGAAACTTTATTTAGCACCCTCAAACAGATGCAAGGGGAGGCTAGGGCACAAAGTCGAAGAGCAAGACAGGCCACAAAGAAAATTCAAAACACTTTGAGGAAAGTCAATAAGCTCTATGATGGGATAGTTGATAGAGTAACTGAGGTGGAGGAGCGCACTGGAAGACTGGAGGACGATGTTGGAAGTTTGCAGGCATTTAAATCAGAACAGGAGAAACTAGCGGTGGACATGTGTTGGAAAATGGAGGATTTTGAAAACAGGCAGAGGAGGAATAATGTCAGGCTACTGGGTGTGGCAGAAGGGGCAGAAGGGCAGGACGTCAGGCAATTCGTGGTCGACTTACTGAAGGGGGCTTTCCCAGAATCCCAGTGGCAGTGGGATAGGGAGATACAAAGAGCACACAGGCTCCCATTTATAACGAAGAAAGCCCATGGCTTGGGGGGTGCAGGGAGAGATGGGCAGGGGAACCACCCAAGGGCTATGTTAGTAAATGTAGGAAACTTTCTGCTCAGAGAAGAGATCATCAGCAAGGCAAGGCCTGATAATAGGAGGTCATTTGAAGGCGTAACTTTTTTTGCCATACCACCATAGAGAGGAGATGGAAATTAAGACAGATGATCTCTCCTTTTCAGGCCCTAGGAATGGAGGCATATCTCTTATTCCCTGCCAGGCTTAAGGTGGTCGTGAGGGGGAAACCCTGGATTTTTTCATCCGAAATTAAAGCACAGTTATTTTTGGAAGAGATGAAAAAGCAGAAGGAAGGTTAAAATAGGTGAGGCATGGGTATTTACACTAATCACTACTGGCAGAATTCAGTTAGAAGGCTAAAAGGGTAAATGGGCAGCATAGCATACATATAAAGTCAAGTGAGAGAGGGATGCGACTAGCGCAACCTAACGCGGGCACATATAGGTCCCTTGACCTATTTGCCTGTAAAAGGAGGAGGGAGGGGGGAGAGGGGAGGGGAGAGTCAAGGAGAGGAGGGGTTGGGCTCAGGGGAGGGGGGGTGGGGGTGGGGAAACAGTAACAATGATTTTTTTCTTCAATATATGATTTAACACATTGGTATATATCTAGAATATACTGTATGCCTATATACTGGTTGATGATTTTAAAAAGAATTGGTCTAGTTAGTTACGTTCTCCAACAATTTTTGCAATGGCATGTAAGATAGCAAGAATCAATGTATGTGGTCTCAACGACATGAATAAGAGGATGAAAGTGGCGGCATATCTAAAAACCCTGCGTTTGGATGTAATTTTTCTGCAAGAGACCCATATAGAAGGGAGTAAGGTTTATCTTTTGGAGCAATTAGGATTCTCTGTTCTTGCAAGCACTAAACAGGGAATGAGGACTAGAGAGGTAGCAATTCTGGGAAAAGGTAGGGATGTGATTATTGGGAGAAAGAAGGAAGATAAATGGGGTAGATGGGTGATCTTGGAAATAAAATTTAGGGGGTCAGACAATAACTATTGTTTCAGTCTATGGATCCACAGAAGATGATCCAGATGTGTTTAAATTCTTAGATATGGAGTTAGCTCAGTGGCCCGAGCCTATAGTGTGCTGTGGGGACTTTAATTTACATGATCCAGAGAGTTCATTTACACAGCCTGGGGGGGCATATAGGGGAAGGAAGAAGAATGTGTATAATGCATTAGCTGCTATGGTTGCTCACAATGCCCGGGCTGATCCATGGATAAAGCTACATCCATATGTGGATGGGAGTACTTTCTACTCAGCACCGCACAAAGTAATGGTAAGATTGGATTATGTCTTAATGTTTACTACCTTACTTCCTGGCTTACATTTAGAAAAACTTCCACGGGTTATTTCGGACCATAGCCCGTTGATTTGCACGCTTAAAATTACTCAAACACAAAGAATACCCTCGCAATGGTCTTTCGAGAGAGCTTTGTTAAAAGTTGCTGCATATAGGGAGCATATGATTCCATGGATACAATACTTTTGGGAAATCAATAGAGGGACAGCATCCCCAGGGGTAGTCTGGGACACCTTTAAGGCTGGAGTAAGGGGAGAAACTATGAGTTTTGTTCTGGCAAGGCAGAAGAGGGAAAGGGATAAGAGAGAACAGATAGAAAAAGAGTTATTAAGAGAGGAAGATAATTTGAGTAGGGCAATTGTACGGAAGCTACCACTAGAAGAATATTTATTTAAAATTATAGCATTGAAAGCCGAAGCTGTCGAGGGATTGGCCAGGAAAGCAGCAGATAATTATTTAACGAAAAAGGAAAGAACATATGAATATAGTGAGAGAATAGGGCAAGTACTAGCAATAAGAACTAGGCAGAGAACAGCAGCAGTGGCAATAAAAGAGATAAGGGATGGACAAGGGAATTTGGTTATAGATCCTAATTTAATAAGGGAAGTCTTTAGAAGGTTTTATGCAGATTTATACACCCCGGAGGATATAGCAAGCCCGGGAAATATTCAAAATTATTTGATGAATATCTTACCACCGATATTGCCCGAAGAAGATCGTGAGATAATGGAGGGTCCTTTTCACTTGGAAGAACTAAAGGCTGCCCTCGCAAGTCTACCAGTAGGGAAAGCAGCAGGGCCAGACCAAATACCAATCGAATTCTACCAAATATTTAGGGATGTGCTACTTCCAGATATGTTTTACACATTGTTGCAAGCACAACTAGGGGAATCTACTCTGGAATCCTGGGGCGGAGCTGATATTATCGTTATTTTAAAAAAAGGTAAACCACCAGAAGCACCCGGGTCCTATAGACCCATAACACTGATGAACTCAGATGTAAAAATATATTCTAAAATTCTGGCAAAAAGATTGGCAAAAACTATTGAGCAACTGGTAACCCCCACCCAGCACGGGTTTATACCCGGTAAAGGGACAACCCAACATGTTAGGACTGTAGTTACCATCCTTGATGCTGTAGGTGTCTTAGGAGACCCTGTTGCAGCGCTTTTTCTTGACGCTGAGAAGGCGTTTGACAGGGTCTTCTGGGACTATCTGTGGTATGTTATGAAGTGGTGCGGGATAGGGGAAAAGTTTATAAAAGCTATGCAGGCCTTATATATTACCCCTACGTGTTACTGGCCATATTTGGACGCGACCTCTGAGGATTCCCTGGTGCACAGAGCGCACAGAGCGCACAGAACTTTCACCTTTCGTGACACCCGCTCCGTTTGTGCCGCTCATTCCCTGCCTGACCCTGTACTCCCTGGTGTGAGCGTCCACAGGCGGTGGAAAGTGAACTCCGCTCCCAGGTTGAGTACTGCGGGGTCCAACACAGCGGTAAGCCTACCGGGGGACTGCGAGGACCAGCAGCCTTAGCTGTTCACAGCTGGTGCCTCTTCCCCCGGCGGCCACGCCCCCAGCCTTCGACTTCTTCTGCGGCAAGCACTGCAGGGAAAGTGCGTGTTACTGGCCATATTTGGATGCGACCTCTGAGGATTCCCTGGTGCACAGAGCGCACAGAGCGCACAGAACTTTCACCTTTCGCGACACCTGCTCCGCGGGTGCCGCTCATTCCCTGCCCGACCCTGTACTCCCTGGTGTGAGCGTCCACAGGCGGTGGAAAGTGAACTCCGCTCCCAGGTTGAGTACTGCGGGGTCCAACACAGCGGTAAGCCTACCGGGGGACTGCGAGGACCAGCAGCCTTAGCTGTTGACAGCTGGTGCCTCTTCCCCCGGCGGCCACGCCCCCAGCCTTCGACTTCTTCTGCGGCAAGCACTGCAGGGAAAGTGCGTGTTACTGGCCATATTTGGACGCGACCTCTGAGGATTCCCTGGTGCACAGAGCGCACAGAGCGCACAGAACTTTCACCTTTCGCGACACCCGCTCCGCGGGTGCCGCTCATTCCCTGCCCGACCCTGTACTCCCTGGTGTGAGCGTCCACAGGCGGTGGAAAGTGAACTCCGCTCCCAGGTTGAGTACTGCGGGGTCCAACACAGCGGTAAGCCTACCGGGGGACTGCGAGGACCAGCAGCCTTAGCTGTTCACAGCTGGTGCCTCTTCCCCCGGCGGCCACGCCCCCAGCCTTCGACTTCTTCTGCGGCAAGCACTGCAGGGAAAGTGCGTGTTACTGGCCATATTTGGACGCGACCTCTGAGGATTCCCTGGTGCACAGAGCGCACAGAGCGCACAGAACTTTCACCTTTCGCGACAACCGCTCCGCGGGTGCCGCTCATTCCCTGCCCAACCCTGTACTCCCTGGTGTGAGCGTCCACAGGCGGTGGAAAGTGAACTCCGCTCCCAGGTTGAGTACTGCGGGGTCCAACACAGCGGTAAGCCTACCGGGGGACTGCGAGGACCAGCAGCCTTAGCTGTTCACAGCTGGTGCCTCTTCCCCCGGCGGCCACGCCCCCAACCTTCTCCAATAACATAGGAGGGGCCCCTACCGCACCGCGGGACGCACGCGGGACGTAGCCCGGGCCGAAGACAGGGCAAAGAGCGGGCCGTTTTAGGCCGTTAGAGGCCGGTAGAGACTGGACTGGGCCACCCCATTTGATTGTTCACCTTTATTCCTCACGCTCTTCTGCAAGCCCTCTAGTTTTTGTCCAAAATGGCTACCCGCGAATTTAGAGACAGAGCGGCAAAATCCAAATTGAAAAACGGCACCCTGGATGATTTTATCACAAGGACCAACACTGCAATTGACAACGAAATATCCAAGATGCAACACAGGGTTTCACTAGAACTCGAAGCTGCTAGAAGACTGTCAGTTGAGCTAACTGCTGCCAAAAAATCCTCCTTAGGATCCATTGCATGGGCGAAAACACCAGAACGTCCACACGGCACTGCCCCTAACCTTCTTGTCACAAAAGCTGATATCCATCTATCCCAAGTAGATAGTATACCCTGTATACAGGGGGGTTCCCCACAAAATCCTATACCCCCCCCAAAACCTCATTCGGGTCCTATAGTTGAACAAAAGAAGGGATCTCAGGTGGGCTCACCCCCCGTAGCTGAAAATACCCATGCTTCATTCGTAAAAGGTAGCAATTCATTCACAACACAAAATCGCCCCATTAATAACAAAAGGAAGCACAACCCCAACTCGGCATATTCAAGGAAAAAGGCTAAAATAGCTGAGGCTCAGCTACCTACAAGGGCACCACCCCTTGTCTCGTTGCCACCAACCAAGTCTTTTCCCCTGGAAATGTCCCCTGAAAACATCTCCCCGCACACAATAGTTATCCAGGAAAACAATGACCTTACGATTGAAAGTGATCCCATAGGAACTCCGCTTTGTACTATCAAAGGGAAGGACGTTGAGTTTCTTACTGTTGTTTGGGAAACACTTACAAAATTACTTTCCCCACTAGAAAAGAGATTCACACACATAGAAACACAGCTGTTGGAAATAGAAAAAAGTATATTAAACATGGCAACTATTACTATGCAGAACTCTAAATCAACATGCTCACACGGTCCTCCGCCTTCAACAGCATCTTGTGTCTATACGACTCAAACCGCAGAGAAATTGCAGGCGCCTTTCGAGGTAAAGCCACCGGGAATCACCAATGTTGCAAACTCTTTCCCTACTAGTCTCACCGCTACCCCTAAGGCGAAACCAATCCCTAAACCCCGAACCAAGGCAACAACCCATAACTCCTCAAGTAGGGTAACCCCGAATACTACGCCATCAGGAGCCGTAGCTCTCCCGCTATCTCAACTAGGTATACCCGGTCAAAGAGTATCTGACCCGACCGACCAGCCCAATCTTAGGCAAAAGGGCCAGATTATAAATCCCTCAACATCGAACAGAGCAAGCACCGGCCGCATACGCTCAAGGGGATTTGTAGATCTTCCCCCCGAGGTTAGTACGTATGTGGTGGTGCTGACCGGGGTGCCTGAATTAACGTACAGCCAGTACGAGAACTTTGCTTCCCTAAAGAACAAGGTGATCCACTGGCTGGACGTTAATAAACCAATACCCAACCACCTAAGGAGTAAAATCCTTATGGTGCGGAGGGTACCCTGGGTAGGCACCACACAAAAGTCCACCAGTGGCGACTGTGTGATTGTCTCCTTCGAGGAGCCAAATACTGCCCATGCCATCTACTCATGGATTAACCATAGCACGACTACGACAATAATAGCAAGACCTCTTACCTTTTTCTATCCGCCACGTCTCCCTCCATCTCATGGCGGGAACTGGAGTAGGATCCCGGAGAGGAACCACACATGGGGAGGGCAAAGTATTTCTTGGGCTGATACATCAGGTGGATGGAACGGGGCACCGTTGTCTAATAGATATGGGTGCCTCGAGGAAGTGGATTGACTTCTACACCCGATAACCAGCGCACCTACCTCACCCATCCTCAAAGGCGACAATGTACAGTTAAAAGATAACGTACCTACCCGTAGTGTATTAAATGCGCAAACGGCCAGGCAGATATTGCCACTAACATCGGCCCATACAATGACTAATCACTCCAGAGTAGGCCCAGGTAGGCATGACATCTGCTCACCCAAATGTGTAACTACTGACTCCCACCCAAAGCTGGAACATAATCCCACTCTGCCCCATTGCCACAAATTAAAGAGTCCCCCAGTGGAAGTCCCTCCACCTAACCAAAGTGGTAAATCCTTAGTATATGATAGCCCCAAGAAACCCGGCATGAATAACATGCCAGTGGCCCCGGGGGTAATTTCCATTCTATCCTGGAATGTGGCAGGGCTATCCAACAAAGTAGATACGACGGACTGGGCTGACCTCGTAGAGGGCTATGATATATGTCTCCTACAAGAGACATGGGCAAGAGAACAAATTACACGCCAGGGCTTCGCTATTTTTGATATCGAAGCAAAATGGGGAGGAAGGGGCAGACCCTCAGGAGGACTTTCGACCTGGGTCGGGTCCCACCTGGGTTGTAGGGCCATCCACCTTGAAACGAATTCTTGTGACTTCCAGTGTGTCTCACTTGAATGGCCCTGTGGAGGGAAGCTTATATTGATTAACATATATTCAAGACCAGTGGGGGTTGCAGCAATTTCTGGCCCAGTAGAAGATCTAGCACAATTTCTTGATATACACAATTTTTCTTCCCCTCTAATCATAGGCGGGGATTTTAATCAGCAATATGAACCACTCCCTGATTATCTGGTGGGCATATCCAGCGAAGAGGATGATTTATGGGACATTCCCACCATGACTGATCCAGTGACCAGGACATGGTCCCCACTTGCCACCCAAATAATGTCCCTCACCCTTAGCCATTCGCTGAGGGCATGCAACGGTCGGATCAAGGGTGACATTCCGCCGAAAAATACCTTTAATAGGCCGGGCCACGAGTCAAGGATCGATTACATTATGGTTCCAACCAGGGAGTGGAGGAGGGTGAAAGATTTTAAAGTTATCCCCAGACTTGATAGCGATCATAATGTGCTCTCATTAAAATTTGACATCCTTGGCCGGTCATTAAATAAGGTAGACACTAGTTCTCCTCCTCAGTCTGACCTTGTGCTATCCAGCAATAGGCGTAGAATTAAATGGGCCAAATTACTGGAAAAGCACACCAACATCGAGAGACTATATGCATTACTCGTCCCTACCCTGGAAAAAGTGGAGCACTGTATGAACCACCCAGCCAGTGAAACCGATATCAATATCACAGGCAGCTCAGGAACGCAGGCACAATTATTCAATCTTGGTAACATCCACTCTGAGCTATGTACCAACCTCGCAGAGGTACTCAACCCAGTGGCCAGGCCACACAAGCCTAAACAGAGAAGAGCGACCTGGTTCAATGCCTCTTGCAGGGAAGCAAAAACCACCTTATTAAACTCACTTAAAGCACGAGACACTTCAAACACCATTAGGGAGAACCGATTAGCCTATAAACTAGCCTTACGTACCGCAAAAATAGACTGGGATGAGGGGAACTGGACAAAACTAACAGCTGCCCTCGCACGCCGAGACTCACGAACATTTTGGCAGATTGTTAGGCACGGTTCGGCGGAACCCCTGGTAGCAGTTGAGGCCAACATAGCACCATCTGTCTGGGAGGAACATTTTAATAATCTATACCAGCCACATAGCAGTGACCAGGGGACGAGTAAACCCCCAGAAGCGTGCCTCCCTCTTAATAATAGTGCAATTGTCATGGATCCCTTTAGCTTAGAGGAAATCAGCCTGGCAATCTCGTCCCTACCAGTAGGTAAGGCGCCGGGCTTAGATAGGCTCCCAGGCGATCTTTACAAGCACGAACCTAAAATATGGGCTCCCTATCTCGGGGTGCTATTTAATTCAATTTTGAAAGGCCTGCCAATTCCTTCCACCTGGCCAGGGGCCGAAATAGTGGCAATTTTTAAAAAGGGTTCCCCTCTCCTCCCGTCAAACTATAGGCCAATAAGCTTAATTGATGTATCCCAAAAACTATTTTCTAAGCTGTTGCTAAATCGCTTACATGAGTGGATCAGGGATTTTAATATTCTTAGTCCCTTTCAAGCAGGCTTTAGGGAGAAGGTCTCCACTGTGGACCAGGTCTTTTGCTTTGTCCTCATATTTTGGAAAACGGTGCAGTTGGAGGGTGGCAGCCTCTACACTGTATTCGTGGACCTGAGGGCAGCGTTCGACCTGGTCCCAAGGACCAAGCTGTGGGAGGTCCTCGCTAAACTGGGGGTCCCCGAAGGGCTTCTGAATATGCTAATACGCCTCCACAGCACTAACTATGCCCAGGTCAGATGTGGCAGGTTGGGTGGATTGTCCGGGAGGTTCCCCGTGGGCAGGGGGGTGAGGCAGGGTTGTGTGCTTGCACCAACCCTGTTTTGCCTCTACGTCAACGGGGTAATCAACCACTTGGCGGGCGTACCCAACTCAGACGCCCCAAAACTGGCCGCTGAAAGGGTGCCAGCCATCATGTTTGCCGACGACACACTGTTATTATCAAAGTCGGCAAAAGGCATTCAGCGCATCCTCGATGGATTTGTGGACTTCTGTGAGGCACACGGACTAGAAATTAATGCCATCAAAACGAAATTTATGGTCCTCAACCCCCCACAGAAACTCCACTTCACCCCAAGTATTGCGCACACCAGACTCGAAAGAGTAAAAACTTTTGAATACCTGGGAATTGTATTAAATGACAAATTTACTTGGAGCTCACATTTGGAGAAGGCAGCACTCAAAGTCAAAAGTCAAAAAGTTTTTATTTTGTTTCGGTACTCTTTCGAGGACCACAAAATTATCTAAAAGAAAATACATTTGATTTTTCGTACAACTTAATACATTTTCAATGTAATTTTCAAAAATGTAAAAATCTTATAACAAACATATTCATTTGGTGGCTTAACGCATACGGAAATAAAATCCCTTGCATTGACAATCCTGCAAGACCGATATATGGGCTCTAAGCATGATAACCTAGCAATGACAACATTTTTATTTGGACATATAAAGAGCAGATGCTCTAAATTCTGTTTGCCCCCCTGACACAGGTTACATTGCGAGGTGCTGTTTTGTCTCCAGGAAGAGGTAAAGGATAATAAGGGGAGTATACCCAGACGTAGCATCATGATCGTGCGCCTTGCACCATGGGTAAGAGTATATTCCAGATATAGCGGTCTTTGCTTATATTCTTGGGAGTCAGCATAAGTCTTGTACATAGTTAATTTAGTACAGTGGAAGTGATCAAGCTCGTAACTCAGTTTGGGAGCAAAGTTTTTTAAAAATAGTTTGAGTTGTGCGCGTGTCCAAGATAATAACATTTCTGCACTAATTTTTGCTAGACGAAAAGCCTCTCCCAAGTTTGTAAGAAATGTAGAGTTAGTAGTTTCCTTACTAAAAGTCTCCATTTTTAGCAAATGTCGTAGGGTACCCTCTTTGGAATGGAGAAGGTTATAGGCCCACCTAATGAGGCTTGCTACTGATGTCGCATATGCGCTTGTGATCATACATTCCAATCTTAGTGCCTGTACTGGTGTCGAATTGGAAACTTTCAGTAACTTTTTTAATGTTTTGCCTTCATTTAAGTCCATATAACTCCATTGTTTTAGGGGAATATGTTCAGAGGCGTAAGATAGAACCGGGGGGATTTTGGCTCTATAAATTTTTATTAGTGCTGAAAAATGCCTGCTTCCAGTAGTCGTATACAGGCGTGACATGGCCCCGGCATGTAGATCACTTTTCCTTTTTAAATGGTTAATTTGTTTGCTGTTGCTCATGTTATGCGAAAAAATTCTACCAAGATAGGTATATTCCTTTGTCTGTTCCAAAATTTCTCCTCCCAATTTCCATTGGTACTTCACATCTTTTTTCTTGTTTGAAAATGCAACTACTTTAGTTTTACTTATATTTGGAGTTAAGAAATGTTCTTTCGAGTAGTTGTATAAGATATCTAAAAGATTTTGAAGTCCAAAAGGTGTCAGGTCGAACATGACTATATCGTCCGCATACAGCAAAGCATGTATGCGCTGAGCGGCCATTTTCGGTGGAGTGCATAGCCCTTGTTGTAGATGCAATGGTAGGTCACTCAGATAGAGAGAAAATAAAATCGGGGCCAAAAGACATCCTTGCTTTAGGCCATTGGATGTTTGTATAATCTTTGTCAGGCCCCTGTCACTCCCCATTTGGACTCGGCACCAGGTATTACTATGTAGGTTCACAATTAGTTGCAATAGTGGTTCAGGGATACCCATTTTTCTCAATTTTATCCATAGTGTCGGCCTATCCACCCTGTCAAAGGCAGTAGAGTAGTCTATAAAAGCTGCATATACTGGTTGAGATTTTCCAGTTACGTATTTGTCTAGTAAAAATTGAAGGGTAGCTATATTATCCGTAACTGAATGGTTCGGTCGGAACCCAGCCTGAAACATGGGAATTAGTCCTTTCGAAAATGCCCAAGATTTCAACCGGTCAAGTATTTCTGCAGCAAAGATCTTACCGCCAGCATCCATTAGAGCGATTTGTCTATAATTTCCAGCTATACTCCTTTTTCCTTTTTTGTATATTGGAATTATTGTGCTTCCTTTCCACGAGTTTGGAATATTCCCGGAGTCAAATATATAATTGAATAATGGCGCGAGCATCTGGCCCCATGCTTTTTGGTCAGCTTGATAAACCTTGATAGGGATCTGATCAGGGCCGGATGCGCCCGTACTTCTTGCCTTTTTGATATCCAGGGCGATTGACACAGCCGAGGTCTTGGTGAGTTTTATATCTTTGGTTACCATTTCTTGTTCAGTGACCTTTCTCACCATTACTTTCGGGTTGGGTTTGTATAGATCATTTAGAAATATACCCCAGTCTTCTTCTGAGACAGGGATTGCTTCTAACTTCTTTTTAGTTCCCGTCATCTTTGCTATCAAAGACCAATATTTTCGTTGATTGCATTGTTTTGCTGCTAGTTGGATATCAATCCAATTACGGTCCTGTTTCAACTTTTCCTGTTTAGCCCTTTGTCTTCGAATTTGATTCTTTAGTCTGTTTATTTCGACTTTATTTACTGACGAGTAACTCAAGTACTGAGCGCGAATCAACCTATTGAGTTTTTTTATAGTTGTTTGATTGCAATTTTTGTTCTTGCTGGCACTTTTCCTTTGTGTTAGTCTGTCCTGTTTTGATTTACTTTGTATTGCATGTTTAAGTTTGTTCAATACAGTTTCATAATTCTTTATGGGGTCATCAGAGTAAGTGGCAGTTAACAATTGAGTTTGTGTTATTAATACATTCAAATAATCCAAATTTTCCGCACCCCAATAGATCCGACGCTGGGCTGTGTTTACTTCCATTTTGGGTTTATAGAATATTGGTTCATTCTGGAAAGTAGTTTGTGGCGTCCAGAGTGTTGTTAAACGTAGGAGTGCATGATCACTTTCCTCTTTAAATTTAATAGACAGTTGGGTAATTTGTTCTTTTACTTCATTCCCACATATGAAGTAATCAAGAATAGAAGGAACTCCATTTCCCTGCCTAGTAAATGAAGCTGGCTTATCTCCATTGATGTTTCCATTTAATATTGTCCCATTTATGCTTGGAAGGAATGATAATAATGAGCTTCCTCTTTTATCCGACTTTACTCCTTTTGGAAATTGCGGAAGTGATATTTCCAGTGATTCCTCCTTAAATAATGTAGACCATTTCTTTATTTCACTATTTGATATTTTAGCATTTAAGTCGCCCATAATGATATATGATAGATGATGTTGATCTTCAAGGATGTTAGTTATGATCTCTAGTAGATGATCAAATAAAGGGTCGTATTTTTTACTTGGTGGAGCATAGATATTGAAAAGTAGTATTTTCTTATGAATATCTGATGATTGTAATTTAAATTGTACTTTGATACATTGTAGGTTGTGTGAATATGTATCAATTATTTCTTGCGACCAAGAATAATCTTCTTTCAGCAGGATTGCCATACCTCCTTTCGCATGACCCCTTTTGGATTTTTTTGCTGAGATTTCATAAACATAATATCCTTTTTGTGTGAAGGGGGTGGTTAACCATGTTTCCTGCAGAGCAAGAATATCTGGATAATCTTTCGTTGCATCTTTCATTTTGTTGGTGGTTTTCCCGGCCATATTCCATGACGAAAGCTTCAGACCTTTGCTAAACCTGATGTTGTTGTGGATTATCCATTTTTTTGCTGTTTAATGCTTCTGATAACCACGCCCAAGATTGTAGGTTGTTCTCTTTATCATTTGGGTTAGTGTTCCGGGACCAAACCGACCTTTCGCCGTGCATTACTTGTATTTTTAATATATCTTTTCTCATATTGTTTGATGCATATTCTCCCCAATCTGAGCTGAGGTTGTTTTTAGTATGAGATTGTCTAATTGCCGCTATATTTTGTAAATTGGTTTTGATTTCTGGTATTGAGATTACATCATAGCCATTCTTGTGTAGAATTTCCTTCTCTCTTATAATTATTCCAGGGAGAACTGGGGAAAAGAATGACACTTGTACAAATTTGTTATTTTCTTTTTTCGGAAAGCGTACTAGGTCAATTTCGTTACTTGTCAGAAAGTTCAGAGAAGGTATTTCTTGTAATAGATTAATTATTCTTCCACGATTGAGCGGCACATTGTCAGTGGGAAAAAGTTCTTCTATTGTTAAGTATTTTGATTGATTTCCATCCCACTGCCATATTTTGTAATCTTGTAGTTCTTTTGTATCATTACTTTTTTGCTCTATTGGTTTTTTTACTGAGGTCGGGCAGTATTCTTCTGCTTTTGGGTTCAAAGGTTTCACCAGTGGAGTTATTTGAGTCGCTGAGGAGTTCACCGAATTAGTGAAGATGTGTCTTTGAAATTTGAGTTTGCTCCCTTTTTTCTTTTGAATTCTTCTCTGAGGTCTTCTTCGCTTTTTCTTTCCTATTTTTTCCTTCAGATCTTTGTTTTTTATGGTCTTTCCCGTCTGTTTTGTTTCCTGTAGATTGATAACCTTTGTTGAATGTATTTTATTGTCAAGAGCTATCGGACCTGGACCTTTCTCAACTTCTTTGTTGTTAAAAATGGGATAGTGTTTGATGTTATTTTCGGTGATATTTTCCTTTTCTTCTCTGAAGAGTTTCTTAAGAGAATAAGTTATGGGAGTTTTTTTCTTTTTTCTTATTTCCTTGATTTTAGTCTCAATTATTATCACATCTGATGTTTGTGTACTTGCATCTTGCATTTTTAGAGACCTTGTTCCTTTTTTGCAGCCATCTTCAAATCGGTTAACCGTTACATGTTTGTCAGATAAGTCATTAGGTAATTCTTTTTTCTTTTTTTCTTCCACCAAGAACTTAAGAATACCTATTTGGACATCCAGGGTGTCATCTGAATTAGATAAAATTTGACCAAGGTGAGTGAGAACTGATTCCAAAATGTCCTGTAGGGAAAAAAGTGCTTTTGACAGGGGTGGAACGGTAGCTGCCTGAGTTAAATTAGAGAAGTAGAGATCAGTGTAATTAATTTGGTTAGTGTACAATTGGGGTGATTTTTCTGGGGAACTGGTAAATGGCTGGTTTAGTCTTAGCGGAGTTACTGATTTTTGTTCTTCGATCTTAGTAATATTACTTGCAGAGACCTCCATGGCTAGTTCATTATCCTGGTGTTTAATAGGTGTTATTTGAGACATCTCTAAGATTGATTGATGATACTCTTCCAAGAGGGAGATCTTTGCCAGATTAATCTCTGTGTTTGATGGTCCTTGGTTATGGTTGCTTAGTTCAGAGTGTAATAGTAACTGATGTTCAAAATTATTGATTGAGAGATTTTGCTTTTTTTCTTCTTCTGATGTAAGGAGAAATGAGTGATTTTTCACAGAGAGAGTGGAAAAGTATTTCGTTATTGCCGGTGTGCAGGAAATTTGACCTGGTTTCATAGATTTATCAACAGATTTTCTGATAGCTGCGTCAGTACCCATGCGCTTCATATAAATTGTTCTTGAACGAAGTTTTTTTAAGGCCATCATAAGGAAGTGTTAAATTCCAAGTAGTCCGATGAACCTATTCTCCTAGATTAGGTGTTAATGGGGTGGCCTGTCCCGTCCTCGGTCGTCCCCGGACGGCCACAGACGGCCCGCCCTTTGCCCGGGCTTAGCACCGCGCTTGGTCCCGCGCGCGTCCCGCGTCGCGTGAGACTATTTGTTGCTCTATACGTGTAGCCGGTGGGCGTGTCCGTGGGCGTGTCGCCTGGGGGAAGAGGCGCCAGCTGCTCCAGGCAGGGGTTGCTGGTCCTCGCAGTCCCCCGGGCTAGGTGCAGATCTTACTGTTGCCCTGGCCTCGACCCTGGAGACTCTAGCTGGGAGCGAAGGTCAGAGCGTGCCGACAGCAGCTCTCGCTCACACCAGCGAGTCCCCGGGGAGGCAGCAGCACGGAGCACAAAGAGTTCGTGATTCCTCGCTCTAGCAGCGCAGAGCACAGCAGAGATGATCGGTTTGCCTCGCAGAGCACAACGGGAACAGCAGTCAAATTGACCCAGCATTCGGGAGGTATAATGAAACTCTTGGCAAGCAACAAATCTTCACTCAGGCCTATTGGCCCCCCATTGCAGATATATAAAACCCAGGCCAAGGGGGCTGTCATCTATGGATCTGAACTTTGGGGTCATGAAAAAGCATCATCGCTGTTGAAAGTAGAAAACAAATTCATTCGCAATCTTGTTGGGCTACCACCGAGCACTCCTCTTGTCCCCCTCAGGATGGATTTGGGTTTATACCCGCTTGATGAGGAATTGGCCCTACGCCCATTGGCCTTCTGGCGTAGATTATGGACAACTCCAGAGTTGGCTAGTTACAGAGAAGGACTTCGGGAGGTTCTTGCCATCCCAGGTGCCGGAAAAATTAAATGGCTTAACTTCATCAAACTGGAATTGGAGGCCCTGGGACTTTCATCGATGTGGTCTGACCCTCTCAACAAGTGTCATATCCTTTCGAAAAAGGAACTAGGCAAGTCATATCGCAAAAGTAAACTACTTCATTTACTTAATCACGATCACCTTGGGACCCTCACAGCTTCCTTTTTTTCCCACAAAGTTAACTACAACATGGAACAAACTCTGGACAAAATATATCCCTCCGTACTGAGAAAATTATACCTTCAGTGGAGACATGGGTCTCTCCCTATTAGAACTTATACATCCAAATGGAGTGACAATTCAAACAGCACCTGTCCAGCGTGCAGAACATCGGATGAAACTGAGCTCCACATTCTATTCTTTTGCCCAGTTTATCGAGACATCCGAAGGTACTGGATTGTTCCTTTATGCAGGAATCTGGGATTCGATAGGTGTTTGGCTGCCTTTAGAGTTTTAAAAACTGATTTATCAGATCATATCGTGTTTGCTATGGCCAAGTACCTGGGTGCTCTCTGGTCTACCAGAAGGAAATGTCTTAAAATGCAGACATGAGTACAGACTTGATTCTAGCACCAAGGACCTTTTGCAAGAAATACTTTTATGGATTTTACATATTGTTGTTAAACCTTTTAATGAATTGTCTCAATGGTTTTTCATAAATGTCTTTTATGGTATAACTTTACCGAAATAAAGATTTTTTGAATTGAATTGAATTACCCCTACTGCCAGAATTAGAGTTAACGGAGGGCTCTCAGCTGCAGTAAAAATTGCTAGGGGGACCAGGCAAGGGTGTTCTTCCTTGCCCCTTCTTTTTGCGCTATATCTGGAGCCGTTATTGCGGCGTTTTGAAACTAATGTGGACATACCACCAATAAGAGTAAATAATTGTACTGTGAAGACCCTTGCATACGCAGATGACGTAGCAATTTTAACATCGAACCCTACTGTAGCTATAAAAGAGGTAGAAGCAGAGGCCCTGATGTTTGGCCAGATATCTGGGTATAGTTTGAACAGAGCCAAAACGCAGATTATAAAGAACTCACACGCTAGGTGCGATGACAACAGAGTGGTTAGCTCGGCAGTATACTTGGGGGTCTCATTATCGGCGGACTTGAGAGCAGTAGTCGAGAGTAATATGACTCCATTAATTGCGAAGGTAAAGAGCGATTTAGAGAGAATGAACAATCTTCATCTTTCCCTGATGGGATGCACTAACGTAATAAAAATGATGATTCTGCCCACATTTCTTTATTTCTTTAGAACTATTCCCTTGGTTTTCGAAGTGAAATGGTTTAATTTGTTAGAGAATGTATTGAACAGATTTATTTGGGCACATGGGAAGACCCGGCGTGCATATCGCTATATCTCTCTTCCGAGAGAGAGAGGGGGGTGGGGGGCCCCTGATTTTAGAATGTACCAAATGGCAGCAGCATTACAGTATATGCAAGGACTAATTGGGGGTGGGGGACTCGAGCAAAGAGTTACGACCATGTCCACGGAAGTGTATTCAGCAGTGTTGGGGGTCGAGACAGAAAACTGTTTATTAAATCAAGTAGAGTATGGGTACTATAAAAGGACTAGATTTAAGACCGTAGAAGCAGCAGTTAAGATATGGAACGCTTTTTTTTTAAAAGCGAACCTAGGAAGATATAACAGGTATATCAGGCTATACAAGAACAAATCCTTCCCGGCGGAAGTCTTTGCTGATTCAACAATTGCTGGGTGGGCACAAAAAGGGATAATACAGATCGGAGACTTAATGGACGAAGAGGGGATTGTCCAATTTGAAGATTTAACCCGCAAATATGGTATTGGAACTAGGGACTTTTTAAAATTTTTTACAGATAAGGAGCTTTCTCAGCAAAAAGCGGGGTGGAGAAGTGCGCTTCAGCCGTAATGAAATACTTGAGAAAATAATATCAGGAGGGGATTGCACGATAAGATCTTTCTATGCAAGTCTTGCAAAAGGGAAGGTAGACGACATGAATACATTTAGTAACAAATGGGTTGAAAAACTGGGGGGGGAACCTGAAAGCTTTGCTGAATCACTTGACCTGGGTCGTACCATCTTATGCTCGGGTCCCCTCCAATCTCAGCATTACAAGACTCTGTTTTCGCTGTACCACACTCCGGCCAGAATAGCTAAATGGGGAGGTTCGACTGGTACCACCTGTCCTCGCTGAAATGCATTAGATGCAGATATTGTACATATGTTTGCTACCTGCCCCCAGCTACACACTCTGATTAAAAATGTAGAAGATTTTATGGGTAGCACTTTAAGATTACGAGTACAACTGACACCGCTGTTAATCTTGTTGGGGAGGAATGCGGGGGAAGATCATACCTATAAAGAATTTACGTTTATTGCCACAGCAGTATTAAGGCTGATAATAGCAAGAGCATGGTTGGATAAGATCCCCCCAGTAATGCAAACTTGGCTTTCAAATTTATTAGGCACGTATAATCTGGAGAAGGCAATATATTCACGTAAGGGGAAAAGGGGAAGAAAGTTAGGACTAAAAATTTGGGAGCCAATTGCGAAATGGAAAGAGACCATGGCAATATAGCAACCTATTTGTTTTTGAAATGTTATAGGAAATATAGATATTTGTAAACCATAAGCCTAGGTGGATATTGTGTAAATGTATTTTATACTTTCCTTTTTTTTTTGTATAGTAGTAGTCTCATCAAACCAGATGTGGTTAATTATAAATTCAAAATTATTATTTGGCGAATGTATAATATATGTAATACAATCTGTGTAATATAAGGCAAAAAAATAAAAAAATATTAAAAACAACAAAAAAAAATGAATCAGTGCATGATCACTTTATTTGGTCGAACCCAGCCTTAGATGGAGCATGAATTTCCTGCTGCTATAAGGAAGATGTCCTCCGATCAGTTCCACGGCTGAATATGCTCCTCTCTGCTGGTGAGCAGAATAAAAAGACCTGTTTAAATTGGCTCACATAAGGCAAACAAAATGTGAAATTAAGCTCCTGTTCCCATGACATTTTTGACAATGCGTGCCTGAGAAAGATGCAATGAGAAAAAGAGCAGTGTTTGACCCATACATTATATGAATGGAGACAGGATATATATTGGTAAGCACGTGCAAGCATGAAGAATAAGAAAGGAGTATTGCAGTGCAAGAACCCATGCATAGATGGGTTGCACAAGTTGCAGAAGGCCAAATGACAAAGCCTAAAATGACACAAATCATTGATCCGACATCATTTGTAGATCTTTAGACATTGTGCCATGTGACACGTTTGTATGCATGTATGTGTCCTAACTTTCCACATCTCTCTCCATTCCATAATGCCTACTTACAGCATCACCTCTGCAGCAACAAGTCTGGAGCACACCCTAAACTTCACACACCTATTAACTCTTCTTACATGGGACCACAACATTCGCACAGTATACCGACTATTAACACAAACCCAGAAAGGGGCCCAGAACCAGCCAATATGCACAGCTTTCAGTTCTCTCAGGTGCACTATGCCTAAAAACAGTATCATGTTCTCAGTCAGCACATTAGAACACCTCACAAAACCTTCCACACCGTAAAGATCTTTCTGTAGAGGACAATCCTACTCCATGCACTCGATCAACCACAGAGCACGTCCAGCGTTACAACCAAACAAGCCCAGAAAGAGCTTGCGATGCACTAGTAGTGGTACCACAAGAGAGCAGAGCATACCAAAATGAACACATGGCCAGGCGAACGTTTATTCATTTGTTTGCCTTAAAAAGGGGATTCATTTCTTCCTAATTTGTTACTATTCTGCTTTAAACAGCTGGAGGCCCTGCTGAGAGGCAATCCATATTTTCATTCATGGTTTTCAGCTTTCCTTATCTGTCAGGTGCAGACGTGGGTGACAAGCGTGCTACTATAAGGTACACCTGTTAGCTTCCGGATTTTATGGACCCCTCATTCCCATGACTTTGCGGAAGTATTTTCGGAAAAATTTGGCAATATCAGACTGCCTCAATCGGATTTGTATTAATCTGCCCATGGTGCAAGGATGCCTGCATCGTGGGGAGATTGTTTTTGTGCAGGATGGGGCACCTTCCTGCACAAAAAAAGCCAATTGAGATGATTTCCTCTTCCAATGCCTGCTGTAGAATGCAGCATGCATTGAAAGAGAAAAAAAACAGGGAGAAATGAACACTTCTCTCCCCATTCTGATATATTTCCAGGTTTATGATTGCTCGTAAATCTGAAAATGCATCAGTGGACATGGGTGTTGCGTGGGAACACCCACAGCAATACCCATGTCACGACCCTAACACGACCCTAACACGCAAAGTTGTTGTGTGAAAAGGGGCGATATTTACAAGTACACGCAAGGTGGCTTTACATGTGCTTGTAAATATAACGCAGAAGGTTGCGTCGCCGGTGCGTCACACAACTTGACGCACCGGCGACACAAGGGGCTTGTAAATAAGCCCCATAAAGTGTTATAATCAGTGGCTTAGCTGTTGTGTCATTGCCCAAGTGCAAGTGAGCGAAAGGGCCCTCTGGCTGCTGTTTGAATGATAAAATACAGCAATAATCAGGGTTCAGTGGGTATCTCAAGCCTCTGGGCACAAATTCCCAGCACCTACTGTCCCAATGGAAGCTGCTTTCTCGTATATAATGTTCAGATGGTGGAAGGGAAGACGTTCTTGAAGAATTAATTTCATTTGCGCGCCGGAGGAGCGCTAAGTTACATTTCCAGTCCTTGGCTGTCATAACTCACGAGAGCTCCCATGGTTATGCACCCCTCTCTCTAACCCAGGCTCACAGAGCCAGAAATGTATTTTCACTCTCCAATGGATCATTGCAAAGTGCTGCAACTCATTATAGGGAAGCTTTTCGGCCATTTTCTGTAATTGAATTTCGCAGTGACCTGTAATTGTACTGACTCAGTAAGCTTGAAATGGATGCTTTTGTTTGATACAGCAGGGCTTCCCATCGTGTTGACTCAGTGCAGGGTTTCTTCATGTGGCCGCAGCACCTTCACATCCCCTGTAGTGCAAATTAGGAATTAAGGCTTGCTAGTCATTTCACGCTGTTTAGAAAAGAATAAATATGGATTTTCAATCTCTCACCACTCCGTGTCGAGGTTATAGTGCGTCACATTCTAGTTGCCATCCGGCACCTGCAGTTTTCTGTCCAACTGAACTGAAAGTTGGTGCTGACTTCTTGCAACATGCACACTGTTAATTATGTTGCCTCCAAGCGTGTTAATCATAGAGAGACCCTGAGAGCAGAGGGGAGGTCCGGGGTCTTGGCATTTAGGACCCGATGTACTAAAAGACAGGTGGTAATTGCAAATTGCTCACTGACGTTTTGTGACGTGTCTCTGATTTTACAATACGACCTATCAACCGACAGGTCTCAATATAGAATCTCCAATCACAGTGGTCGCAGAATGACCCGCCTACGAAATATTAATTAGGCGGGTCACTTTTGCGAACCCTTGTCATTGGCTACAAACACAGGAATGGCGGCCTTTGAAAGAGCAGCAGACCGCTATCTCTGTATTTGAATTATCAAAGGGGAAACTATGTTTTTAAACAGCCTGCTTACCTTAAAGAACTAGTGCAGCTTTGAAAAGTAAAGTTTCCCATTTTGGAAATCTCGGGGGATAGCATATTCTCCCTGGGGTCACCTGATACCATTCTCAAGAGGGGACAATGTCCCATGGGGACACCGTTCCCTTTGCAAAACAGTTACCACCCTGACTGGGGGACTGGTAAACCACTGAAATATGCCATACTAGGTGACATTTGGGGGAGAGGTCATTTCACAGACCCTTCCTACTGTAAATTGTCGTGGGTCGCTAAAACATTTTGCCAGTCAGAAAGACCTTAAAGCAATTTTGCCATCGCAAACCCTGTGATTTTGAGATTCGCAGGGTGTGAGATTGCAAAATGGCTTAGTATATTGGGACCCATGTTTTGTCCCTATCTCAGGTGGCCACACAATGCTTGTAATTTAACGTTTGCTTATCACGTTTTGTTTTCTGTCTGTATTTGTTTCAATGGTGCTTTACGTTAAGGTATTGATATTTGCATAACTCACATCAGCCATCGGAATATAATGCCAGGTGTAGAGACAGGGCCCGATATATCCATGTGGAAATGGGCCCACTTTATCTTTCACCAACCCAAGTTAGGGTGAGCATAGAAGAGAAACCAGGACCCAGATTTACATTAAAGTCAAAGAACTCTGTACAGCAGGCAAAAATGCTGCATTGCGTGACAGGGGGGGAGAAGGAGAGCACCACATCTGCAGAGATATGGCTCACTTCCCCTCTCCCTAGCACCAGCGCTAATTTCAGATGCCTTGCGCCAGGGACCCACTATAGCTCCATAGTGCTAAGGTGTGTGCGTAAGTCTACCATAGGTTTTGTACAGGTTCTGTACAAAATAATATAGGTACTCCCTTTAAAACTTTTCCTACTTTTGTGCAGTACACATGTAAAGTCAGAAAAGAAAGGAGAAATAAAATAATTTCTCTTCTTAATGCCTTCTTTATAATGGCTTTAACTTTTTGCTAAACCCTGTATACTATTGTTTGGAAATATGGTTTTGCGTCAAAAGGCATTGTGGTTGCATGGGAACAACCATGTAGCACCCATGTAACGCCTCCTTGGCACTAAGTAACACAAAACAGTGCTTCACGCTGCTGTGGGTTAATGTCAGGGTACTTTCCAGCGCAAAACAAGTTTCGCACTGGAAAGTAAATTAGAAAACAACATTTTGTGCTGGTTAACACAACTTTTGTGCATCTAACCCTGTGCAAAATGTAAGTAAATCTACCCCAAGGTAGTTAAAATTAGAGGCAAATGGCAGACTTGCAGACAAGGTGATAGCAATTAGAAAGTGCCAATAAAAGAAGATTCACAATAGAAATGTACATGGGATGATGAAAGGAATCTGCAATTAGAAAGGATGTTGCCTCATTCAAAGAGCATACGAGCAATACAAATAAACATGGCTTGATGAAGAAGGACTGGGCCAATAAAAATGGACAGGAACAATGAAACATCCATGGCACAATAGAAAGCTCCCAGGGGTGATAATGTGGGCCAGCCATGCGCTGGCTGGACTGTCTCTATGTAGCACTTGGAAGTCTTTAATAGTTCAATAAAAACATGTCACTAATTTTCTTATTGCAGTCTAGTTGTGATTTCACTTGCATCACTAATCTACTGTGACAACCTATTACAAAACAGTTGTGACAATGACTCCTGCGAGAGCCAGAAGACATTATTAGAGGTAGGCCCCTGAGCAGAATAACAATTACAGCTTAATCAAATAAAGAATATACTGGCTTTGGACTCTCCACCTTCTGAACTTTTTCTCCTTGAAATAAATGTCACTAGCTGATATTGAGACTTTTATGACTGTAATTCTGTTTATTACACGGCTCCAGGGGCCTAAAGCGAAAGAATGGGACTCCCTGAAGAATGTGTGTGGAGGCCCCTGAGTCCTCAATATCTCAGTCATTGGCATTGGGCTGAATGCCCCCCCCCCCATGCACCGCAAGGGTTGTAGAGGCATACCTTATGCCCCTGCCTCTTAATATTGACCTCAGTAGAGGAAGAAAGGGAAAGTTTTGAACGTCTCTGGGTGGGTCATGTTTCTAGAAATGAGTCTTAGGGGGGGGGGTGCATTTGTTTTTAAGCTGAGACATTCCTGCCCCAGTCTGTGTGTTTGTTACTAAAGAAACCCCTCCCAAACTCCAGCTCCCATCAAGAGGCACTGCATACTGTCTGGAAGTAAATATATATCCACTTCGCTTGGAACAATTTGTAAAACTGAAAATAGAACTAGCTTAACACAAAAAAGTCTGCAAAACAAATACCTGCACTTTATTACGGAAACATGCAGGGACTTAATAATAAGCCTCTCGCGTCACCGGTATGTCCCTTTTTGTGACGCACCGGCGGTGCATTTTACAGTCCCATATTAACGAGGACAGTGAAAGAGACCCTGTGTGGCTTTTCCTGTCCTTGTAAATACGTCCCCTTTACATGCAGCACTTTGTGTGAAAGGGATGTTCTATGGATGTTGCTGTGGGTGTTCCCACGCAACAGCCATGGAACCTGACACATTCCCAGATTTACAAGAAATCGTAAACCTGAGAATACATCTGAATGGTACGCCTCCCCAGGGGAGGTGTAGCAAGGCATAACAAGGAGAAATGTTTTTATTTCTCCTTGTTTTTGTCCTCTTTCTATGCGTGCTGCATTCTGCAGGACACATAGGAAGAGGAAATCACCTTCCTGCACAAAAACAATAATTGAAATAAATGTAGGGTTCCAACTTCTATGTGAGCAGCATTAAGCAGCACACATAATAGTTTAAAAACACAATTTTAGATTGTTCTTGTGCAGGAAGGGACACCTTTCTGCACATACACAATAATTTCCCTCAACGCAGGCACCCTTGCACTATGGTGCAAGGGTGCCTGTGTCAGCGCATGGCAGCAATTTGTGCACTAGCCTCGGGGAGAGCAAACTAATACATCATATTGTTGTAGATAGGGTGCATCCCTGTGCTTCGGAATGAACGCAGCGCAGCGGAGCCAAATGGCTTGCGGCACCGCACTGCTTTAAACTCCTTGTAAATGAGGTCCGCCGTGCTTAGGCTAGAAGAGGTACGATTTCTTTTATCCCTTTTGTCAGGATTTGAATAGAATAACAACCTAACCTGCAAAGTGGATGACGGACAGCAGTGTGTCTTGGGCCCTGGTGGTCTCTGGAGACATTCAGCCAGATTCATCAAAGGCAAATCGGCTCGCAAAGGGCCAGATTCTGAGAATCTGACCCTTTGCGAGAGCTATTTTTGCATTTGGGATTCATCATCCCAAATGCAAAAATTGCATTTGTAAAAATCGCAAATTTGCGAATAATTGCATTTAAGGAATCTCAATTAGAGATTCCTTAAATGCAATTCATGAACCATTTAAAAATTGCGATTTCGCAATCTGGGGCCGCTATTTACCGTGAAGTCTGACTTTGTGGTAAATAGCGAAAACTTAGAAAAATTCTCTTTTGTGCATTTTTCTAAGTTGTATGTTACACACACACATGTCCTTTGGACATGTGTGTGCGCAACACCAGTGTACATGAGCATTTCAGGGGTGCTACAGGGTGTCCTTTGGACACCCTGGCACCCTTGAAATCGCTTCCTTATTTGCGATTCGCTAATTGCTAATCGCAAATAAGGAATTACTCCCCATTCATGGAATGAATGGGAATGCCATTCCTTATTTGCGATTAGCAATTAGCGAATCGCAAATAAGGAGGCAGTAGAAATCGCTATAATTATTGCGATTTCTACATGAATCCTGTTTTGCGAGTCCTTAATAGCGATTATTAAGGAATCGCTATTAAGGACTCGCAAAACTGGACTTTGATGAATCTGGGGGATTATTTGCTGCACTGCTTGGGAACTCAATAGAACTACAGACACCTCCTTGTGCGTGTCTCTCTTGCTTTTGGCCCTGGCACCTAGTGCCAAGGAACACTTTGCCTCCTCAAGTGATTTGCAGATTTGTTTTGCCCCAGTGCAGAAAATTATTACAGTATTGCTTCATTCCTCTTTCAAAAAAAGTTTAAGTTCCATTGAAGTTTCACTTTTGCAAAGCAGCTGCAAAGTGTCCCTGTGTCTGCACACCGGCTAGGCAATTACAGCAAGGCAGCTGATGAGGAGGCCTCTCAGAACAGGTAGCCTGGGTCTCCCCTCTCCCAACACCGCTGGGGCTTGTGTTAACGCACCTGCAAAGCTGTGATAAAGGAGTATATTTGCAGGTTACCAGCTGTTCTAACCCGCAGCTGATTTTGGAAGTGCTTCCCAATAACATACCTAACATATATGCCATGTTTATTTTCATCGTACAGATTCTGCATTTACTGTCTATACCTTCAACCATGCCATGTCTTTCATAGGAAGTAGCACAGGTCTAAGTATTTAAAGAACGGTAATGTGTAGGGCAATGATATGTGTGACCATGGATTATAAAGATTAAAATACACTGTACCCATATACCAGGTATGTAACAAGTTACATAACTTATAAAGATCCTTAGCCTTTGGGCTTGGTCCTCTATAAGGTCATGGAATCCTCAGTGTCTTGTCCTCCTAACATATGATAGGACATACTTTTTCCCTGTGTTCTGCAATGGCAGCTGCAACATTTTTCTTCATGTTGTAGTCAGCCAATCAGATCGATCGGTCCTGGAGCGCTGCCTTATCCGGCGAAGAAAAAGGTTTCCTCCGCCTATCACATTACTCTGTGCGTTAAAAACGTACAGTACTGTGGCAACCCCATGGGACTCCTGTGGAACCAACTGGGAGGGGGCGGAGCCGGGAGCCGAGCGGACGCTGATCGTCTCGGCTCCCGGTCCACGAGATGCTCTGACCCGGCCCTGGGCAGATGCAGCCCTTCATTTTGACCGCTCTTTTTTCCAGCACGAAGCGGAGCGAGTGGGGCAGGTGCGGAGCAGAAGCGATCGCTCCGAGGTTGGCAGACAGGCTCGATCTCCCGAGGTGAAGGAGGAGAGGGCGGAGGCGCTCAAGATGGCGGGCGGCACTGCGCCGTGGACTCCACTGACTGCGGCCGCCGCTGGGAGGTAGGATTGCGTCCTGCGCTACCCCGGCTGGTCGAGACTCTCGCCGCAGCAGCTGGTATAATTTCCTCTACCTTCACTTCGGTGGAGACCCCCACCGAGGGAATCCTTCCAGCGCCTGCCTGACTCTAAGATGGCGGCCGGAGGCGACTTTTGGATGGCGATCACCGCTTCCACTGGCTCACCCCAACTTCTCCCCGGCCTCCTGCTAATCCGGCCCTCTCTTGGATTTTTGGCCTGCCTCCCGACCTGCTGCCAGTTTGGTGCCACTGCCAGTGCCGGAATGCCCTGGGGCCCTGCAACACGGGCCGGATCTCCAGACCACTCACCCTCCCCCTCCCCCCACAGGGCACCAGTGTTCTGAATGGACTCCACACTGCTTGCGGGTGAATCCACACACAACCCACCGGCAGCCGTGCAGCGCCCCATGGCCAACGCGTGACCGTACCAACAGCGTCAACATGGCCTTCACCACCTGGCGCACTCTCTCCCCCACCGAGACGGCTGACTGCAAGCTCTCCAAGATGGTGTCGCGCCTGCGGCTGGCCTCCAGCTTCATCTCCCACCTTCACTCCTGGACTTCTTGACTTTTTGCTTTGTCCTTTGCTGCTGTTTTCGGACAGTTTCGATGGACTCTGGCCCTCCTCCCATTCCCTCGTCCATCAACCCTTTTCCCCGTGGATGATCCTCAAATGTTCCCTCCCTTTTCCGCTTCCCCTTCTCTCCATACCTTTGCATCCCTCCCACCCTCCCTTTGTTCTGTGACTGCATCCACACTTATGGAACTCTGCTCTTTGACTTATTGTAATTACTCTTATCAATGGTATTTGCTTTAGACCTTGCACCATATACCTTGCCTATGTGACTCTTTAGTATATCCAGTCTTATCCCCTCCCTATGTATATAGAGATAACTCTAATCACTAGTGTATGCAGTAGACCTTTGTACTCTCTACCATTCCTATGTGTCCATTAGAGTATATCCGGTCTTATCCATTCCTATGTATATAGAGATAACTCTAATGACTAGTCTCCTATGTGACTTTTAGAGTATTTCCATGTGTATCCCTTCCCTATGTATATAGAGATAACTCTAATCACTAGGACATGCAGTAGTCCGCTTTGCTCTCTTCCATTCCTATGTGACTTTTAGAGTATATCCAGTCTTACCCCTTCCCTATGTATATAGAGATAACTCTAATCACTAGTTTATGCAGGAGTCCGCTGTGCTCTCTACCATTCCTCACGAAAGCTTCCATAGTATGCATCCCTCTCTCTAACCCAAGCTCACAGAGCCAGAAATGTATTTTCACTCTCCAATGGATCATTGCAAAAGTGCTGCAACTCGCTATACGAAAAGCTTTTTGGCCATTTTCTGTAATTGAATTTCGCAGTGACCTGTAATTGTACTGACATCAGTAAGCTGTAAATAGATGCTTTTGTTTGCTACAGCAGGGCTTCCCATCGTGTTGACTCAGTGGCATCACCAGGGTTTCTTCATGTGGCCGCAGCACCTTGACATCCCCAGTAGTGCAAATTAGAAATCATGGCTTATTAACCATTTCACGCTGTTTAGAAAAGAATAAATATGGATTTTCAATCTCCCACCACACTGTGTTGAGGTTATAGTGAGTCACATTCTAGTTGCTATCTGGCACCTGCAGTTTTCTGTCCAACTGAACTGAAACGCTTTTGCTGGTGTCTTGCAACATGTACACTGTTAATTTTGTTGCCTCCATGATTGCTGCTCATAGAGAGACACTGAAAGCAGAGGGAAGGTTCAGGATCTTGGCATTTCAGGCCCCCAGGACCAACTCCCTTTTCACTTACTGAGGTAAAGGCAGAGCCAAGACACCTCCGGACATTTGAGGGAATTATACATATAATTTTCCTATATCACTTCCTAAAATTTCCCTACGGGAATAAACATGACAAATAAATGTTTTGGGACCCTTCTTTTTTAGCCCCCACTTAACGGATCACCACAAACCTTTCAAGGAAGGGGCTGAAGTGGATGAATATTTGTTATGGAAAGTTATGTGAAATTTTATTAAATGGTGCCAAAGTCATTAGCTAAACCAAAAATGCCTTCCTATGGAAACTCTGACCTAACTATAACTACACAGTGACAATTGCCACTGTCTACTATATATATACATTTTGTTTGCAGACTGTGCGAAGAGTCCACTCCCTCAGGAGACATAACCCTCATAACATGGACAAGCCCCTACTATGCAAAGTCTTCATTCAGTGTGCAGACTCAAAGTAGAGCCCACTCTCTACAGAGACCCAAGCCCCTTTAGGTGGATAAGCCCCTTATTATGCACATTCTGTACTCAGTGTGGAGACTTTGTGAAAAGCCCTTTCACTCCAAATATGCAAGCCTCATCCAGTGGGCAAGCTCCTATTACGCACTATTCGTGCTCAGTGCACAGGTTGTGTGTACAGCCCACTCCCTCCAGAGATCCTAGCCCCATTTTAAGGGATACCCCAACTATGCAGAGTATGCGCTTAGTGCAAAAACTGTGCACAGAGCCCACTCCCTCCAGGCACCTAAGCCTAATTAGGAGGGCAATCCTCTACTTCGCTCAGCATGTGTGCCCTGCGCTGCTCTTCATGGAGTGCCCATTCCGTCCAAACACCCAAGCCTTGCTAGGTGGGGGATAAACTACTACATAAAGGCTGTCTTCTCTGTGTAGTTCTTTACAGAGAGCTCACTCCCTCTACATACTCATGCTTCCTTTTGAAGTGAGGGCCTACTATGTACAGTTAGGTATGTTAGCAATATTTTACTTTAAGTTAAAAACCCCTGGAAATTCACTGAGAAAATTCAAAGGTTAAAGTGACGTTACATTTTGGTCTGGTAAATAATCTGTTACATTATGTTAAATTTGCTGGAAAAAAGGCTAAAGTGAGATTATAGTTAGGTGAAAATGCCAATTAAAGATCCAATTTAAAACTAGAAAAAAACATTTACATTCTCCAATTATAGTTTACAGAGCTAACTATAACTCGTGCCTCCAACATGCATTGCTTATGATCTCATGTATTACATCAGTCATGGCATGTTCAATGACATGATTGATGACATCATAGACAACATTTTAAATGACATGCAACCTGAGTTTGAACCCAGCCATATGCAAATCAGTCTTGACCCTGCTCCAATGGGAACAGTATAGCCCTAACTTCCAGGCCAGGTCCTCCCTGAATCAGAACACAACCCTCCTAGAACCGGTTTTGCCCTGATTAGGGCTCATCAGCCAATGGGAGCAGTCCTGCCTTGGCATCCCGGCACACATAGGTCATCAAAAACAAAGTGATCAGTGGAATGCTTGAAAAAATCTTAGCCACTGGCAATCAGTCGGGCCTCATCCCAATCCATTGTTTTTTGCACACCATGCCACCTCAATTTAGACCCAGCCATATGCATATAAGTCTTAACCCTGCACAAATGGGAACAGTCCAGACCAAACTGCTTGGCCAGGTCCTCCCTAAACTGGAACACAAGCAACCCACCCATAAAGCTTACAGGATGAGCTATGTGACCATGAAGGAATCCCTTATCACTAAGTTTGGTCAGAACCATGAAAAGTATCGCCTGAGGTTCAGGAATAGCCAGAAGCAGTCACACCAGTAATGGGAAGATTTTGTGGATTCATCAAGATGGGCACTGGATGGTTGGGTGAAGGGGTGCAAACCTAATTATTATGACAACTTTATAATTGAATGAATAAGGAGAATATACGGAGTAATTGTTTTACAGAGTTGCGCCAGCACCTAATTTATTCGAAAGATACAGTACCCAGAGAGCCTAGGAATGGGATAGATCTCTGATTTAGTCCCAGAGTTTACACAAAGGCATCTGGGAGTAACCTCAAGAAGGGTGGTTCAAGCCTCCTTCAGCAGAAGTAGGGGGATGTCTAGAATAAAACAGAGATGTGCCCCAAGGGCCCTTAATGAGTTTGGAGGAAAAGGAGCCCTATAACCCTTCTGAGTACAAGAAGAGAGGTTCTAATGGGCAGAAGCCCACGGCATGCTTTTCCTGCTCAAGTGCTGTGATTGCTACCAATCAAGGCACAAGCGGGGGAATTCTGTCAGTATCAAAAATCCACCCACAGGTGGGCACTTCACTGGAGTGATCAATATGGCTTTCGGGGAAGGTTGTACCCAGGACTAGAGAGTAGAGCATGCCCTAGTGCCCCTCAGTTGGGGCTGGATCCTGAAGGAAAGCTGGTGGTCCAAGATTATGAGAGTCGTCACTTACAATGGATCTCTGTGAATGGGTCCCTGTCACCACTGTCAGGAGTTCCAACCAGACTATGGCGGTGGAAAAGCTGGTTTGCCTAGAGCAGAATCTGCCAAGACAGGTGTTTTGGGTAACCCAGGCCCATGGACAGGAATTTGTCTGCCCTATGGCCCATGTATCCCTGGAATAGATGGGTGAAAGCAGCCCAGAGGAGGGTTAATGTCAGTCCCCAGATGACCATTGACTGCATGCTTGGCAATAAACTTTCACAGGTGAGAGAAAAAGTGAGGGGGTTGCGCCTCCAGGCTCCCCAAACCTTCAATCTGTGGAGGTACTGTTTCCAGATGGAGAGCATGGATGCCCTGACGGGGGTAGGAGGTGGAGGCAATCCACGGTGGGAGGATCAGTAGGTCAGGGGTTACCTGCTCTGAGAGAACAGCACTCCAAGGCTGGCTTGGTGAAACCAGTTCTGACCTGGAGGTGCTCCCTGCATTATTACAGAGACAGAAGACATGAGACCTACCCCAGGCAGAACCCTACAGACACAGATAGAGTGAGTCCTCCTTGAGTGGGGCTGTGGGTCCCACTGGGCACGCTGGACTGTCAAGAATCTGATCAGTCTAATGGTATGGACCCTGTACTGAAAGGCCAGTCTCAGCATACCACCCCTTAGATGGGGCGATTGAGAGTGGAAGGAAGGCGTCTATAATCTGAGAGTGTAGTCCCCACTTTGGGCAGCCTAAAGGGCCAGAGAGACCTAAGGAGCAACGAGGGGCTCCTTTCCAGCGCAATGGGAGCAGGTCCCAGGCCCAGCTCTACTTGTGCGGCTGCGTCAGTCTTGCTTCTGTAATCTTCTCGTTTATAATGATTTCTTCTTGCTTCTCCCTCCTTTTCCTTGCTTTCGCTTAGCTTTTTACCGCATTTTTTAAGTGCCTTCTCCTTGCTTTTCCCTCGTGTTCACTGCATATCCTTGCATTTTCCCCTTTTTTTGAGTGACTTCTCCTTGCTTTTCCTTAATTTCCATTGCTTTCTCCTTGCTTTTTTCCTGTTGTTTTGAGTGCATTCTCCTTGCTTTTTCTTTGTTTTCACTGCATTCTCCTTGCTTTTCCCCTGAATTTTTAAGTGCTTTCTCCTTGCATTTCCCTCGTTTTCATTGCTTGTTTTCTCTCATTGCCACTCCCGCCTGCCAGCTGTTTTTCCTGCCACCCACCCAGCCCCATCCACCACCTCCCAGCGCTTCTCCCTCACCCCCGGATCTACTTAATGGATGTTGCAGCATGACCCCATTGAACAGGCCCTTGGCCCAGCTCTCCCAATGCCACTGCATCGTTCTTGCTCCTGTCTTCTTGTTCTTTCCTTGTTTTTGGAGTGCTTTCTACTTGCTTTTCCCTCATTTGCCATGTATAGTGGGAGTTGAGCTCAGGTTTATTTAGTGACTGTAGTGGGTCACACTAACAAGGAATGTGATAATTGATTGAGGTGGGCACTTACCCCCACCAAATAAAAAAAACATTTCTTACAGGGCACATTTTTTTAGAGGAGTAGATATGTGGTGAAAGAAAGTTTCTAGCAAGAGCCCAGTGTGAGGCTTTTAATTGCTTTGTTCTGACTACTCTGTATGTCTTATCAATCTCTTCTGTGATGAGGATTCTGTTTAATGTTTAAACTCTCTTGATTTGTTTAAACAAGTGTTAACAATGTTTCAACCAGACGAGAATGAGTAAACACGGTGTCTGTCTATCTATCTATCTATCTATCTATCTATCTATCTATCTATCTATCTATCTATCTATCTATCTATCTATCTATCTATCTATCTATCTATCTATCTTGTGGAAAATGATTATTTATCATACAGTTATGTCCCATCATACACCCTCTTCCGTCACGTCCCCGAGCCCATCATGCCAAAACACGAGCACACGAGAACACGAGCACCCGAGAAAAATGAGCACAAACCGATCACGCGCTGATATGCGCCTCATGTAGTTACACACGCGCTCTCCTTCCCCAAAAATAAGTCAAACACTCATCCTTATGGTCAAAGCGACTCCGAGAACCAACTGCCTCACTCAAACCGTGCATTTCTGTGGTTAAGCCGATGCCGAGAACAAGACCCCCCCCCATCTGTAACCATTTCCCTACAATCGGGCCAATTCCGAGAAATAGGCCCCATTCTGTTAAACCACGATAACCAATTCCGAGAAGAAGAGCCCCCGAATGCTGAAACACGACAAACAGACATCCTGTCACGACCACCTCTCCCTTATCTAAGGAACCAGCCTAGTGTTATTTCTCCACACCTTCGCCTCTCTTGTGCTTCCTCATTCTAAATCATGACTCAGCCTTATCTCCTCTACCATGTCTTCACTCTTTCATGACGCTGCCTCCTTTTATGGTCATGACTTCTGTTTTATTGCAACATATGATCCGGGCCTACATGACTTCTGTTTTATGTTAACGTATGATCCGGGCATGCATTGAAGGGAAGCTCCTTCCTCTTTTCCTGCTATAAATACTGTGTGTTCAGATAATAATGTTAGAGATTCTTCCGATCCTCCTCAGGTGACGGAGCTCTCCCTTAACTCGAGTTACTGAATAAAGACCCTGAATTCAAACCACCACGGACTCTGCTCTTCATACTTGCACTTATTGATATTGCCTAGAAATTCTGATCAAGGTAAATTACTAAAATATTTACCACAGCAAATTGGCGCCCGAACAGGGACTTCCCTTTCTCCCCACACGCCGGTGATGCGGACCTAGACCGGTCTCTTCAAGACATCGACGGACTTCTACGTGCACACTGCAGGGTGTTCCTGCATGAACTCCTTCGTGTCGAAGAGGGGCCGAGCCACGGCCTAGCCATCCATACGAGGCGGTGAGGACGACAGCGGAAGTCTCGACCCAGAGCCCGAAACCTGTGAAGATTGCCGAGTCCGAGGTCGTCTGAAACCCGACCAGTCCCTGTCCACGAGCACTGCGTAATCAAGTGTCCAGATCTTCAAGGTCTTCAAGTTCTCTGCACCTCGGTGAGTACTGCTGGGGGTGTATAAAGACGGGTTCTGAATTTTCAGAGCACGGTAAAGACCGGTTCTGAATTTTGATAGCACGGTAAAGACGGGTTCTGAATTATCCAGAGCACGGTAAAGACGGGTTCTAGGTTTCTAGAAAACGGTATGTTTGTATTCTGATACTCAGAATATATCGAGTTTTTTTCAAGTGTAAAGTTTTTATTTGTATCTGATACAATGCCTTTGTTCTCTAAGCTGTGTAAACTGGGTACGCGGAAGGGGTTACTGGAACAGTCTGTACCAGTCCCCCCGAAGGATACTCCTGGTTATTTTATGTACACAAAGTATGGGATTGGTGCCATCTTGTATTTGGATCTTTGGGAAGGTTATACTAAAGATTTAGACATCACGATCAGATGGCCAAAGAGTGGCACATGGGATTTGAATTGTATCATGGCGGTTGAGAAAAGATGTTGGGAAAAGAAAGCGAGGCCCTCGATGTTAGAGAGTGTTGATATATGGCGAAAGGAAGCACATCGAAGGGAACAGAAAGAGCAAGGGAAAGTTGAGAAAGCAAAGAGAATGTCGGAAGAAAGTAAGATGAAAAAGTTACAGGATCAGGATGATGATATTTGTTCTGAACAAAAGAAAAGGGAGGTCTCAGCCTCAGTAACGGGTATATATCCTGTCCTCTCACCAAAAACAGGGTCCGAGATTAACTCAGATTCTAGTACCCCTACGGCACCTCCACACCCTAAGGTTCCTTCTGTACCCGACGATTTTATTACTACTTACTTGATGGAGCCTCCTCCTGCTTATACGAATCAGGTAACAGCCAGACGAGTAGTTACTCAGACGGAACCCATCCCTGACACTTCGGGTGGTGTTCTACCTCTGTTAGAATATGATTATGATCCAACCCCAGGGGAAGGTTCACAAGCAGATATTTCCCTTCGCTTACGAGAAGCTCTAGAAGGTATACGAGAGGTACCAAATGTCACAAATTGCCTAAACAAAATTTATGAAGCGCTTCGAACAGGAGAAAATTTAGAAACTCTACAGGAGGCTATAAAAAATAGACCCATAGCACATAGTAAATGCCTCTCACGATTCATGATCACTTGTTTTATTAGAATGATAGCTAGTGCAGGAAAAAGAGTTCCTGATGATTTACTACAACTAGACCAAGCAGTAGTCGCAGGAAATTACAATAAAATAAAAGAAATAGATCTTTTTATTCCGCTCTTCATAAGCAAGGTTTCCGATTCCCATCGAAAAGATGCCCTTACCCAGGGAACTGAGAATGAGAGTACGAGCGAGGATAGAGACGAAGGAACTGCTTTTCAGGGTGCAGTACGTTCCCGTATCCCTCGTTCTCAGAATAACGAACAATTCAAACTTAGAACTAAGAAATTGTCAGCCCCCACAGATAGGTTGTTCCAACGAACGCAAGAAGCTCTAGATGATTGGATGGATGACGAGCCTCCACTCACCACACAAGAAAAAGAATTCGCTAGATCAAGCACCCATTGGGTATCTCAATACTCCATATATGGCTCTGATTAGTTGCTCAAATGTTTTTATCGATCCCTCTAGCCTCTCAAAGACTAGCTAGCATCTATATGGTTCAACACCTCATTACAATGTACGAAGATACTGGTTGCCCACCAAAAAGATTACATCCTCTCTTACGAGACTGTTTAGAAGGGAGGTGGGTGGCTAGGGGACAAGAATTCCTTAATATCTTCCTTGAACTACGACAGCGATATATCCAATGTTTTACAGGCAGTACAAATCCCCATCCCTATGACCAAGGACAGTTCCCCCTCCGAGAAGCACACCCCGTTGCAGATTCCGATGGAAAGTTGCAACAAACATTTGTGTACACTCCTTTGACAAAACTGGAAATACTCGAGATGAAGAAAATAGTCCCTTCCCACGAAAAAGACCCTTCGGGTTTCCATAGGGAACTCAAGGACATTCTTCAAATGGGTTCCTTTACTTATAAAGACCTCAATATTCTCCTTAAAGTCCTGTTACCTCAAGGAACGTACGACAAGCTAAAAGGAAAAGATTGGGAGATTGAAGGGAAAAAGGTAACATGGGCAGACTTAGAAAAAGAAGATGCCACTCGTAATCCCGGACAAGGTTTGGGACCTCTAGTTCAGGAACTCCCTCGCTGTCTCCCTAAAATACTGTCCCAGTTGCTGACCACTAAGAAAGAAGATTGGGATGCTATCTCTGCATGTAAACAGAAACCAGATGAGGAGATAGGGGACTATTATTCCAGGTTAGAGAAATGCTTCCTCATCAACAGCGGCCTCTCCTCCGGTGGAGATGCCTATAGTCGATTATTTGTTTCCAAACTCGTAGAAAATGCCTTACCCACGATCAAAAATAGAGTACTGAAGGTAGAAAGTACTTGGCAAGCAAGCTCCCCCTCACAAGCACTTCAGATGCTCCAATATCACCAAAATAGAATTTAGTGACGAACAAGAACAAGAAAAGAAGAGAACAAAAGATACTAAAATGAAGGTATTAGTAGCACAAACTAATACGATCCAACAGAACCCTAAACAACCCCAAGTATCACAAGAAAAAGTTACTTGTAATTACTGTAAAAAGCCAGGACATTTCGTGCGTGACTGTCTAGTATTACAACATAATATTGCCACTGGGAAGACACAACCTCGTAACTATCCCCCTCGTCCTTCTGCTCCTCCAACTGATGCTAAACCTACCACCCAACTCTATCAGTACCCAGTGTCATCCTATCCTGAATTCCCCACGATCTCATGAAACAGCTGGGAGGAACACGATAATCGTCCACTAATACCGGTCCCAGTTGACCAAGAGGGTCCCTATGTACATGCTAAACTCCTAGGTAAGGAAGCAAAATTTCTGATCGACACCGGGGCTAGTAGGACGACAGTGCAGCACAACGAAGTTCCCAAGGTACCCCTCTCTGGCTCAAATAGTATTTCCTTGGGTTTTTCTGGTACACCTGTCATCAACAAAGTTTCTGAACCAATTTCACTTAAAGTTGGTCCTCTTACAACTTCCACCGATTTAGTGCTTACAATGTCCTGTCCCGAAAATCTCCTTGGCATCCAGACACTAAAAGAACTAGGTGCTATAATATGTTTTTCCCCAGAAGGAGTCCGACTATTCCTCCGAGATTTTAAAGGTCATTTCACCACACGAGAACTAGATGTCAGACTAAGAGACATTCCTGTTACACTATGGGCTACTGATCCAACAGATGTGAATTCATGGATATTACACCACACTTAGTGACACTGAAAGAAGGCGTTGTCCTACCTCGTATCCGTCAATACAAATTACCTCCAGATGCAGAACAAGCCCTTATTCAGATTATCGATGATTTGATAACAAAAGGGGTAGTCAGAGAAGTACCTTCCAACACATGTAACTCGCCAGTCCTGCCTGTCAGAAAGAAAACTGATGATGGTGCGCCACCAGTCTACAGACTCGTGGTTGACTTACGTGAACTCAATAAATGTGTAGTACCACAATACCCTGTGGTCTCAGATATCAGTACTCTGTTTACAGCCATAGATCCTGAGGCTACACATTTTACTGTAATCGACCTGAAGAATGCTTTCTTCAGTGTACCCATCCACCAAGATAGTCAGTACCTATTCGGATTCTCCCTACAAGGTCGTAGTTTCTGTTTCACAAGAGCTCCCCAAGGATATACAGAAAGTCCCAGTATCTACAGTCAGGCACTTAAAAGACAGCTAGATGACATTGTTCTGCCCGCCAACACGACATTGTTACAATATGTCGATGACTTGCTGATCACCGCACGCTCCAAACCAGAATGTGAACAAGCTTCACGAATTGTCCTAATGTTCCTTGCACAACATGGCCACAAGGTGTCCCCCTCAAAATTACAATTGTGTTTACAGCAGGTGGCCTACCTAGGACACCTGCTGTCAAAGGAGGGTAGGGGACTCACACCTGAAAGAATTCAACTCATTTTTAATATTCCTGTCCCCAAGACACAGAAAGAAGTCCGTGCTTTTATTGGTCTCACGTCTTACTGTAGACAGTGGATTCCCCAGTTTGCATACCTGGCCAAACCCCTGATACAGCTAACAAGCACAACCTCTTCCCCATTGCCATGGACACCTGAGCACACTTTTGCTTTTGACACCCTCAAACAGGCATTATGCTCTGCCACTGTCCTAGCCACACCTGATTATGCCAAACCTTTTGTCCTCTTTGTCACAGAACGGGAAGGTACAGCCTTGTCAGTACTCACACAAACACAAGCTAACAAACACCGTACCTGTGCTTATTTTTCTAGCACTCTTGACCCTGTTGCACAAGGTTTGCCGGCCTGCCTGAAATCTGTTGCAGCTACAGCTCTAGCAATACGACAAAGTGATTCCATAGTACTAGGACACTCCCTTGAAGTACAAGTTCCACATGCAGTAGAATTGCTTTTGAATAGGACACAGACACAACACTTAACCATAGCTCGCCTCACAGGTTATGAAGTCACTCTGTTCCAACCCCATATTATCATCAAAAAGTGCAATATACTCAACCCAGCTACGCTACTGCCTACGGTTCCAGTTGACAACCAGGTTCATGACTGCTTAGTGGTGGTCGAACTAGTTACAAAACCCCGGTCTGATCTTACAGATGTCCCTCTAAGTACACCAGAACACACACTGTTTGCAGACGGTTCCTGTATGCGCCTCCAATCAGGCGAACTCTCAGCAGCCTATGCTGTCACTACAGAAAACACGGTCCTTCTAGCAGCCAGAATACCTGTACATTCTGCACAAGCAGCAGAACTAATAGCTCTCACCCAAGCATGTGAATGGTCCAAAGGAAAACGAGTCAACATCTACACCGACTCACAATATGCATTCGGGGTAGTTCATAATCTCGGCATCCTTTGGAAAGAGCCAGGTTTCCTGACCTCTCATGGAACCAAGATCCAACATGGAGACCTTATCCTCCAGCTACTAGAGTCAATACACAAACCCACAGAAATAGCCATACTAAAATGTAAAGCACACACCAAAGTTGTAGACTCTATCACCAGAGGTAATGCTCTGGCTGACGCCACAGCTAAACATGCTGCTCAGACAGTATCACTAAACACCGAAACCACCATTAGTACTATCTGTCCAGTTATCGATCCGACCAAGGATGTAGTAGACATCCAAAATCAAGCCACAGAAACCGAAAAGAGAAAATGGGAAGAGGAGGGAGGTTCACACACAGATCAAGGTTGGGTAACACAGGACAAGTCCAAATGGTTTCTCCCTGACCTAATGGTTCCCATAATGATAGAAACTGCTCATGGTCCCGCACATCTAGGAGAGAAAGGAATGTTAGACAGTCTGAATCTGATATGGCACAACAAGCATCTGCGTGCAGCAGCCAAACAAAAAGTACGAACCTGTATGATTTGCTGTCAGTTCAATCCAGGGAAAAGTGTATCCGTTGAACAAGGAGGGTTCCATCCTCCAGATCACCCCTTTGAAGTCCTACAAATGGACTACATACAGATGGAGAGATGTCGGGGATATAAGTATGTCCTCGTAGTAGTCTGTACCTTAACTTGATGGACTGAAGCATACTCCGTCCCAGACTATGGTGCCCAGATGACTGCCAAGCAATTGGTGAGGGAATTCTTCCCTCGCTACGGGTTGCCAAGAGTCATTTACTCTGACAACGGACAACCATTCTCCTCTAAATTGATGGAAGCTGTCTCCTTACTGCTAGGATACACCTGGAAGTTTCACTGTGTTAGGCATCCACAAGCAGCAGGCCTAGTCGAACAACACAACCAGACATTAAAAACAAAATTAGCAAAAATATGCGCTGACAAACAAATAGATTGGGTTACAGCTCTTCCGGTTGCCCTCTTCTATATGAGAATGGTGGCACATTCCCGGACGGGTCTGTCCCCCTATGAAATTACATTTGGGAGGCCTCCGAATATCTGGGGTGTCCCATCTCCTAAAAAGCTAATTGACATTGATGCAAATGTACTGACAGATTACTTGGCTTCTTTGATGTCTGCACTACATTCTTGCCGTTCACAGGTGGCTGCAGCCTTTCCAGACAAGACCGCGCCCGATGAGCACCCCCTTCAGCCTGGTCAATGGGTGCTCGTCAGAAATTTTGATCGAACCAGCCCTCTGGAGAAAAGGTGGACGTCCCCCAAACTGGTGCTGCTGACGACGAGGACCGCCATCAAGGTCGAGGGACAGAAAGGGTGGTTGCACGTGTCGCATTGCAAACCCTTCTACGGACCAACTCCGGACACTGTTGCTGATCCTGAGACCAGAGACACTGAAAAAACAGACTTTAAGACACTGAAACGACAGACTTTATTTCACCCCTCCCAGAACTTTTACCCCAAGAAGAGTACAAATCGCGGCTGCGATCCTACCCCAAACAGACTTGAGACATTTGCATCTGAATCCGGCCTGCCAGTGGCTATTTAAGCCCAAGACGGACGCTTGGTGAAGCGGTTGCTGGAAAGAGTCCGGTTACTGGTGCATTTTTTTTCCTCTCAAAGATTAAGCAGCCGAAATGATGAAGATAAAGACTCATTGTGCGAAACTGTTACATGACAAAGTTACCCTTTTCCTTTCTATCATGATTCTTATTTTCTGCATCATGGCTTGTCTAGGTTGGTTCCTTCATCTAGCTTTCCCGCCGTCTTCCCCCGCGCCCTTGAATAATACTGCTATGCATTCACACGTAGATCTTCCTCCACATCTCATGAACAGAAGAAAAGAATTCTTCAATAACACATTCATCTCCACACTTCACCAACATCAATTGGTGATTAACAAAACAAATTGTTGGGTCTGTGGTTTAATGCCACATTCTGTGCACGGAGGAATGCCTTTTATTCCTCTCCCTTTTGGTTATGCTGGATCTACCTATGCACTCTCTATGATATTTTCTGCCTCTGTTAGGAACATTCCTGAGACCCCGATCAAAAACGCTAGTACCTGGAATGAGATAAAAGCAAAAACAGTACGAGCCGTCGCAAGGATGGTAACTCTCACAGCAACATGGGGACGAGCAGACATTAGTGAAAACACCAGTTACTCCCTCTTTAATGACACCACCTCCTTTAGGAAGACATTTTCAGTCCAGAAAAGACAGACAGACCAGGGAGGATGGGCCGTGCCCCACCAGGGCCTATTCTGCGTAAGAGGAAAGGGCAAGGGTCAGAAAATGGGAGATAGTGAATGTAACAAGACCTACACCCTACCTGATCCAAATTTCCCAACGATGGCCACTGCCCCAAACACCTACTTTATCTGTGGACCTCACGCACGCACTTGGTTACCTCAAGGCTGGTCTGGAAAATGCTACATTGCATTTCTCCTTCCCCCAACCTACACCGCCCCAGCAGATTATCATCTCAGTGACCCCCCGACCGTAATTAATAGACGGCGAAGGGGGGCCATAGATGCTGAAGATACAGCGGGCCAAGAGGCTGGCGATTTCTTTAAAGGAGTCATCCCATTCTGGGGGCCTATGATCAACAGCCGCCACATAAGACAACTGACTCGTGTAGTCCAGGGAGCCATAAACGAAACAGCCGGTGCATTAAGTAACATCACCGCTGAGATGGCTGCCGACAGACTCATGACGTTACAAAACCGTATGGTCCTAGACATCATATTGGCTGACCGTGGTGGTGTATGTGAACTGATCGGGTCCAGCTGCTGTATATTTATCCCAGATAATGCACCCTCGGTGTATGCCGCAATTTCCCGCCTTCATATACTTTCCAGAAAACTAGATGCAGACACTGGTGCCTGGTCCCTGACGGGTTGGCTGTGGAGCCTCCTGTCCTCGTGGGGATGGAAGGTGCTTGCGGTCCTAGGTTTTGCTCTAGCTATTCTCTTCACCTGCTGCCTCTGTATTCAGTGCGGTCCAGCACTCTGTAGTTTCTGTATCACTACCTGCATTCCCAAAACCCAGCCCAGAAAGAAAGAAAGAGAAAGAATCATGTTACAGGAAGAAGTAAACGACCTAATGAGCATAGAGGTGGACTAGAAAAAGCAAAGAATTTTAGAAGGGTATATTATGGGACAAGGAGGGAATGTGGAAAATGATTATTTATCATACAGTTATGTCCCATCATACACCCTCTTCGTCACGTCCCCGAGCCCATCATGCCAAAACACGAGCACACGAGAACACGAGCACCCGAGAAAAACGAGCACGAACCGATCACGCACTGATCATGCGCCTCATGTAGTTACACACGCGCTCTCCTTCCCCAAAAATAAGTCAAACGCTCATCCTTATGGTCAAAGCGACTATCTAAGGAACCAGCCTAGTGTTATTTCTCCACACCTTCGCCTCTCTTGTGCTTCCTCATTCTAAATCCTGACTCAGCCTTATCCCCTCTACCATGTCTTTACTTTTTCATGACGCTGCCTCCTTTTATGGTCATGACTTCTGTTTTATTGCAACATATGATCTGGGCCTACATGACTTCTGTTTTATGTTAACGTATGATCCGGGCATGCATTGAAGGGAAGCTCCTTCCTCTTTTCCTGCTATAAATACTGTGTGTTCAGATAATAATGTTAGAGATTCTTCCGATCCTCCTCAGGTGACGGAGCTCTCCCTTAACTCGAGTTACTGAATAAAGACCCTGAATTCGAACCACCACGGACTCTGCTCTTCATACTTGAACTTATTGATATTGCCTAGAAATTCTGATCAAGGTAAATTACTAAAATATTTACATCTATCTATCTATCTATCTATCTATCTATCTATCTATCTATCTATCTATCTATCTATCTATCTATCTATCTATCTATCTGTCTGTCTGTCTGTCTGTCTGTCTGTCTGTCTGTCTGTCTGTCTGTCTGTCTGTCTGTCTGTCTGTCTGTCTGTCTGTCTGTCTGTCTGTCTGTCTACCTACCTACCTACCTACCTACCTACCTACCTACCTACCTATCTATCTATCTATCTATCTATCTATCTATCTATCTATCTATCTATCTATCTATCTATCTATCTATCTATCTATCTATCTATCTATCTATCTATCTATCTATCTATCTATCTATCTATCTATCTATCTATCTATCTATCTATCTATCTATCTATCTATCTATCTATCTATCTATCTATCTATCTATCTATCTATCTATCTATCTATCTATCTATCTATCTATTTTATCTATCTATCTATCTATCTATCTATCTATCTATCTATCTATCTATCTATCTATCTATCTATCTATCTATCTATCTATCTGTCTCCCTATCATTGTTTGGGAGAAGTGGGGTAAGTACCGTCAGTGAGGCATTCACACCCCTTGTGTTAATATTTTCCTAATTGATTGGGGTGGGATGTGTGCTGCAGAGGCATAGAAGGTAAATTACATTTGAGAGATAGAAGAAGATTACAGAGTGATCAGAATAAATCCATTAGTGGACTATTAAATCAGTCACTTTCCATCTCCCGCGGGGAGCATATTTTTGAATAGGCTTGATGACAGCTTAGTGTCTGGTCTGCAGGGCCACTATTTAAGGTCATTTTTAGAATGTCCTTAGCTGTGGAGTAGAGGTGGAGAGGTAATTAGAAGAATTATGCGAGTAAAAGGTCATTGTATCCTGGTGGGCACTATATCACTAGTAACACAGCAGCTTGTCGAGTTGATTTTGCAGTGTTGTTACTACATTTTGAAAGGGTGACCAGGACAATGCGACTCACTCACTTAAGCTTTTTAGGTTAAGCAAGCGTTTTCTTATGCTCTTTCTGATTTCCTGATTTTCTGTACAAGATCTTATTGTTCGGAGGGCAAAGAGCTTTGTAGAAAGTTAAGAGCAAACATCTGATCAAGTTTAAACTAACCTTACTTTATCTCATTCATTTTCAACAATTAGTACTAAACGTGAAGTGTTGTGGATTGCATAAGTATTAATGATAAACTGATACTCAATGTTGGGGAAATGAGGGTTGAATAATGCAATTGGGGCCATGTGGACAGATGATTGTTATGTGTTCCTAGCCCTACCAGGTGTTCAACTGTGTTGGATTGGCTGTTTAATCAGGGCATCAGTGATTATAGTAAGCTCTAGGTGAGAGCCTGCTGATAACTGTGTGCCTCTTGTGCATCCTCAGGGAAAGGGTGCACCAAGATAATGATTGTAAAAGGACCCATGCTGTAAGACCACAATCAGCAGTGATGTTTCTCATCAGATCACCACTGACATGTACTGTGAGATCTGCCACTGATGAGGTGTGGTGATATTGAAGTGCTGTAATACCTGTAGCAGGCATGGTTTACTTTCTTTTCCCTGTTGATACTGTGAAAGATCTTTTGTAAAGCTCTTAGGTTTCTATCATTACCTTAAGTCTGGTGACACTTGCATAGACATTGATTGTATTTATACAGGAATTTGAGTTGTCTTTAGTTGTCTTCTTTGTGTTATAGTGAGATGTCTTTAGTTTCTATCCTCCTTTGTGTTCTGACATTTGTATCTGGGGTATTCTAAACAGATTATTTCACGCCAGGACACTTCACTATGCTTGAAAAATATAAGGTCTTTTTGGTGGCACCTGCTTTTAGGCTTGCCTGTGAACCAGTGATGTGGGTTTTTAAACTTCACTTTGAAAGACTACATGATCCAATGACGTTCTAGTTAGCTTCTATCAAGCACCAATTCTGGAGCTCATTATTATTAGATTAACAATTCCCCTTTGGTTAACACCACATTTGAAAAGATTTCACTTGACTTAAACATTCATGTTTCCCAAAAAACAAACCAATATACCTAAACACAATGGTTTTGGTCAGCCCCAGATAGATGGCATCTCTAAATCAGAATATATAGTCCTGAGTTTATAAAATATTTTCCGGAGTAGAGACAAGACCCAAAAATAATCAAATGGCACTCATTTCACAGCTTCAATTTTGTCTCCAAAGGAGGAGTTCTTGAATAGAAGGTTAGAAGGTGATTATGATGAAGCAAAGCTTCGCATATTTTGCGACTTGCCGTATTCATGAACCTCGTTTCTGTGTAACAAACGTAATAAATTGTACGTCTTACTAATGTTTATTCTATGTTTAAACAAGGTTTCCCGAAGCTTGCAAATGTGTTTTACTAAAACGACTTATCGGAGTAAATTAAAATGGCCGCTGCTTGTATTTAGTTACTGCGCATGCGTCAGCCACACTCACGTGTCCTGGCGTGTCTGCAGAGTTGGAGGGAAATTTATGCGCATGCGTAATACATAGCTTTGCCCATAACGTGGTACTGCTCGTGCCACTGCTCTTGTACCTGTTTATATGTAGCTAACATTTAGACTGCATAAGTATATTTTATAGTGATAAGTTGAAAGTACAAACCCTGTGATGTGTTTTAATAATGTTATTTCTATGTATTAATTTGTTTTCGCTTACTTTTCATGTACCGCGGGGAATGGGGGTCTGACTGAACCGAATACCATCTTGGAGGGCCTTTCTGCGCATGCTCCTCCATCCGGGGAACTGTCAACCTTGGCTGGTGGAACTTGGCCAGCTGGCAGGGATGGGCAAGATGCTCCTGAGAACTGACCTGAAAACCCAGGAAAGCGGAGCCATTTGTCCCTACTCGGCAACATTGTTAATTGTCATTGTATTTTCCTGCAGTTTCTCATGGGAACCCCAATCTTGCTAGGCGGTACCTAAAAATGCAAATTAAGCATCCAAATAGTGTGTTATGATTGGTGTGTTACCCAAATCCTACCTTAGGACCAATCCAAATTGAGGGATTCTGACACTTTGCAACATTGGGGGGTGGTACACTGCCCCAAAACAGTATAACTACCCTGGGTTCACCTAGGGAAATCGTCCGACTTGTCTGGTTTAGCTGACCTGTCACTGACCCATCGTACTCAATAGGTGACTGAAGATACAGAGAGCTGCGGAGCACTCTGTCCGAAATTGACCATAGACTAAGGTTTTACTGAACCTTAAAGTGCTGGCGAAGCACTTTGCTGGGAGTTCGCTGACCCAATCGGGGTCTTGATCGATAGCTGCAGAGAGGGTGGAGCGCAGGCATTGCTTCCAAACTGCGGGTGCGGTCCTGTCCTGAGCGGTCCTGTCCTGAGGGTTTGCTGTCCTGTCCTGAGGGTCCTATCCTGATTCCTAATCTGAGGGTATCCTGTCCTGTCCTGGGTGTCCATTCTGCACCTGCTGTCCTTTGAGGGGTATCCTTCCTTGAGGGTTTCCTGTCTTTAACTGACCCGTGGCCAGGGTTTGGTTTCCACACCAGTCTAGGTAAATACTGCTCTAAATTCTTTAAACTTGCACCTTTCTATTTTCTGTCTTTTGCTTTAATAAAGATACACCTTTTGCACATGTTGATTTTTCCATGCTTTGCCGCAACTATTGAAACATAAAGTCAATTGCATATTTTCATAACTTGTTCCTATGTTCCCCTCCCTGTTAGAAATCATATTTTGCATTGCAGTTTGTCATTTTCTGATATGGTCTAGAACGGCCTTACTTAAACTGTCCCAAGAACTTTTGCCCTAAATGCATAGTATTTCCTGTTGCATACCATATTAGCATTTTCTATGATTACCCTGACATTATTTTTCTATAGTTATGTACTTTTCATTATCTTGATTATTGATTGCCTTATTCTTGTAAACTTGATGCTTAATGAAAACGAACTTTAGATAAAGATTTAAAAACTTCCAGTTGTCCGTGGTCATTATACAACAGTATTGAATGTCATTTGAGTTGGTATTCTGCTGCCTTTCCTTTTACAGCTAGCTCCCTGATCCGTTGTGGTCATAGGTACCCGTGTCGGTGGATGGTAGGTTGGGTACACTGAGTAATAATATTAGGGAATTCACACAAATTGGTAGCAGCCCGTGAAGTCACCCTGTCAATGAATAGTGTGAATTGAAAGTATATGGGCCCGAAGCCGGAAACGGCGAAATTATTGGCTGGGTGACCTCGCGCGCTCTATCAGTTTATCTGGTAGACAGAGGATGGTTAGGGACTAGTTAAAGGATAGGTAGGGCTAGTTAGCCTAGTTAAGTCGGTAGCTGCTAGTACATTAATGCTGCTAAAAGAGCGGCTGTTCCGAGAGAGCTGATCATTCTCTTGTGGATACGCTGCTTTAGAATTCATGAATTGTTTCTTCATTGTTATTCTTGTTCTTATATTGTTATATGTATTAATCCATGCATTTGTAAACCGTATTGTTTTATGTTGTCCGAACTCCCCGGGGAATTGAAAGGGCAAGTGGTGAATAGAATCCATTGTCCTGAGGTCGCAGGCTCGAGGAAAGTTAGGTGCAGGTTAGGATAACCGGGAAGCACTAACTAGGGTTTTTCTGGATACATGTGTGAATAAATGTCAGTAACGAGGTTCATTGGCAAAATTCCCATAGTGGCGTAACCTAGTAAGGGTCACATCGGAAGAGTAGCAGGTTCATCGGAGCTTGTGTAAAGGCAGAGGGGTCCGCTGGGAAACCTTAGACTCGGATATATCCCGGAGAAGTGGATGAGTTTAGGGGAATAACAGGTTCACCGATGCTAGAGTGAAGGGTGGGCGGAAGAGATCTACCCGCAGCGCGTGAAAAGTAAATGGAAGTAGTTTACTTGCAGTAAAACAAAGCTATCCTGTCTAGACACTTGAGCACTGTGGCGAATGTGTATTCGTTGTTAAATAACCAAGCACTGAGCACTTTAGAAAGAAAGAAAGTTTCCGTTACCGTGTGAAGGGAGGGAGTCAGCCACGAAACGCCTCTGACGTCACTCCGTGCCGCGCTGGGATTGGTAGAAGCAGCGGGCGGGTAGCGGGGCTGGAATTGTAAAGGAGGGGTGAAGCGTCGAGGAGTGGGAACTGTCTCACGAAGGGGCCGCGCACCCATTGGTCGAAAATTATTTGAACGCGTGCACCCATTGGTTGCATAGAATTGCAAGACGCGTTTTGATTGGAGGTAACTTTGTAAACAGAGTTAAGCGTAGAAATCGTATGTGGCACTCGTATTGTCCAGAGACTAGACCCGATCCAAGAAACCAGGGGTTTGAAAGGGATCAGTGGAAAGCCAATAGATACGATATTATGTACGGAGCTAAGAGAAAAATGTCCATTGTAAATAGGGTAAAGAATTATTTCAAAACAGACAAACCGATTAAATCCAGAGAGGGCGTTATTGTCCCGCCACCGAATACTCCCGCCTCGTTCATGATGTTTGACCGAGGGTATAATACCTGTGTTTGGTTGGAGAATTGGGTAAAGTACACAAAAGATGACGGAATATTGGCTTTTCCGTTAGACGGTACTTTCAATGGTAGGATTTTATTTAATTTGAGAACCCGAATGAATGAATTGCATCCCAGACCGAGACTAACGCAGTATGAGGCATTAGAGGAATGGGAGATTGAGGCTTTCGAAAGAGAGAAACCCCGAATGGACAAAGGTCTGACCAAGTGGTACCCCAGGCTAAAACAAGAGACCAGGGATAAAAGGATGAAACAGTGGAGACAGAGTATGATTGTTGAGGGTCTGTTTCCCATGATACCAGCAGGTAACCCTTCGGCGGGAGAGAAAAAGACAGAAAAGAGTAAGCATTGGGGAGCCCCTGGGGAGTCAGACGATGAATTGCTAGATGACATCTTTACGAGAAGTCCGCCCCCTTATAATGAGGGAGCCCGACCTTCCAGTACAGGAGGAAATCCCCAGCGTCCATCTATTAAGGAGGAGGACAGATCCTTAAATAGGGGGGGAGATGGGCAGGTACTGCCCTATTTTGAGAATCCCGGACCCGCGGAGGTACGAGATATATATCCTAGAATGCCCGTGAGCCCGGAGGAAAAATATTCCTGTGAAAGAATGTTTTTCCCCCGACCGCTTTATGAGAACGAAGAAAAGCCATTGAGTTCAGGAGTGCCCTTTTTGCAGCCTCCATATGGGGAGGAGCGCAGGTCATTTGGCACAGGAACTTTGTTCCCGAAACCAAATTATGGTGGAGGACCAAGTGAAACGCATCCTACTGCCCCAAGTTTTACCCCTCACCTGACCCCACAGATAATACCTGACCGAACATTAGGAAGAGCACTAGATGAAAGGGAGCAAGAGGCCATAGCTAGACAGAGGACAGAAATAATTCAGAAAATCTCCCAGTTAAATGCCAGTCCTGAAGCTTTGACTATTCCGGTAACAATCGGACCAGTAGTTCCGGTGTACGGGAATAGTCAGGGAAGTCTAAACCCTCCAGTTGTGAACCCAATCATGGCCCCACCAAGGCAGGAGCCCCTACTGATAGACGATCAGTCCAGTGAGTGTGAGTCTGATGTTGTGTTCTTGGACCTGCCCAACAAACAGCCCGGAAAGGGAGTGCAGAAGAGGCATAATCCTTTTAATACGAAAGAAATTAAATTAGAATCAGCCTCAGGTACTAGGAGTGTCTCTCTGGTAACTCCGGAAGAAATTGAAAATTGGAGTCGTGAATTAGAAAGACAGACTCCGCAAACGAAACCTTTAGACCTCTACAAACTGAGAGTAGAAATAGAGGAATTATTGGCAGGAAATGTGGGATTAGACAGATTAAATACCTACTCGGAAGAAGAGTTACTGTTTATGTGTAAAAGCCTTACCAGAAGTACAAGAGTGCTCCATGAAAAACTGACAGACACGGCAGCTAGCATGGGAATAGATATTTCAAGATCCAAGCCCTTGCAGAAACCATACCGAGCTGAATTCTCAGACAAAGATATAGAGAACTTGAATGTGTCAGGGAAAAAGTTGCAGATTAAAGAGTTGCTCGCAATTTTGCAAAAATGGGGAGACGTAGACAGGTGGAAAACAAGGTGGGCACGAAAGAAAGATGAGGCCCGATCCAGACAAACCACCCCTGAGTTCCCTTTGAGAGAAGTAGACAAGCCCGAAACGTTATGCCCCATGCGGGAAGTACCAGGTGGGAGGTATGTGCACGTTCCGTGGTCCAGGCAGGATATTGTGTCCTTTACTAATGATTTCCCGAAACTGCGCGAGAAGCCAGTTGACTGGTACCGGCAGGTGGAAAGGTTCGTAAAGGTGCAAAAATGCCTGTGGAAAGACCTGGATGGATTTTTCGATATTGTGGTCCCGGTAGATCCATGGACCGAGTGTAAAATTGCCATAGGTTGGCCTAGTGAGGAGTACCCGAGGGACTCCAACACAGTGGAGCCGTCGATTGAAGTGATGAAAAAATACGAACAAGTAATGCTGCACTTAAAGAAAAAGGTGCCCGCAAAGGAAACAGATTGGACCAGGATAGATAGAACTACGCAGGAGAGAGACGAGACAGTGCACTCCTATTATGAAAGGCTGTTGCAGGTGTTTAAAACATACAGTGGTATAGATAACATCGAGATGAAGGATATGACGCATTTCATTTACAGGTTTGTAAACGGTTTAAGGCCTGAAATTTGTCAGTGGATAAAGGATAATAAAATCTGTTGGCACTCCAAAAAGATAGACGAGGTCCTGCGGTACGCAAAGTACTGCGAGGACGAGATGGCAGAAAAGAAAAAGGCTCTCAAGGAAAAGGTCATGTGGGCTCAGGTGAAGCTCGCAGAACAGCAGGAAAAACAGTTGAGTAATATGAGCAAAAACACTCAGAACCAAGGCCCCGGGGGTGGGGGAGGAGGTAAGCCCCGGCCCAAAATGAGCAGGGAAGAGGCTATGAAGAAATTTCCCTGTCACCAGTGCGGAGAAATTGGACACTGGCGTAACGAGTGTCCTTATTTACCTAACGATAACCCCAAAACACCTGATTTAACTCCACAGACGCAGAAAGAAAGACCAAGAAAGACCCAACCACAGGTAAAAACGGTTCAGGTGCCCCGAGCTCCTAAGCAAGTACATAGGGGAAAAGGCACAGAGGGTGATGAGATAGAAGTCTGGGAAAGCAATGAGAACAGAAATGCAGCAACTTCGCAGTATCTGTTAAACGATACCTTCCTTTGTGATGACCAGTACTGACGGGGCCTGAGAGGGGAGGACGAGGAGTGCGTACTTGGCGCCTCCTTGCCGGTAGACCAGTCCGGACCATACATAGAAGGAAAGGTTGACGGAAATGATGTCACCTTTCTGTTGGACACTGGCGCTACCCGTTCTACTGTGAGAACAGTGGACGTTCCAAACCTACCCCTCTCGGGAGAAGCCATCCAAGTAGTGGGTGTATCTAATCAATTGATTAGTACTCCTGTTACCAAGCCCATGGAGATTTCAATCGGAAATTTTAAGGAAATGCATAGATTTGTCGTTTGTGACACCAGTCCAGTGAACTTACTGGGACGTGATTTGCTGTGCAAAATGAACTGTACCATCTTTTGCACACCAAAGGGTGTTGAAATTCAGACCCCAGATGAAGATGGCATTTATAAATTAATGCTAATCCGACCCGACTCAGAAATTAAACGAATGACTATGCAGGATTTGCCCAAAGAACTTCAGGAAGCAGTGAAGCCAGAGGTATGGGACTTTACTGGGAAAGATGTAGGGTTAATGAAAAATGTGGACCCCATACAGATAGCAATAAAGGACAATGCAGTATACCCCAATACTAAACCCTACAGAATGAATGCAGAAGTGAGAGCTGGTGTTACTCTGGAAATACAGAAATTACTAGAAGGAAACATTATACAGGAGGTAATGAGTAGCCCATGTAACTCCCCGATTATGGGCATCAAGAAGCCTAGTGGCAAGTACAGGGTAGTGCAGGACCTGCGAAAAGTCAACAAAATAGTGGTCTCCTGCTGCCCTATTGTCCCGAACCCATCAGTGATTCTGTATCAGATTCCCTGGGATGCTGAGTGGTTCACTGTGATAGACCTGTGTCATGCATTCTTTTCCATTCCCTTGCATCCAGATAGCAAATTTCTTTTCTCATTTGCCTTCAATGCTCACGTGTATGTCTGGAACAGGGTCCCTCAAGGGTATACAGAGAGCCCCTCTATCTTTAATCAGATCTTGAAAAAATGTTTGGAAACTTTGGTCTTACCTGGGAACTCTGTCCTAGTGCAATACATAGACGACCTCTTGGTGGCGTCTAAAAGTCATAGGGATTGCGTGATTGACACCATTGCCCTACTGAATCACCTGAGTGATAAGGGACATAAAGTGGCCCCTGAAAAATTACAGTTCTGTACAAAGTCAGTGAAATATCTGGGGCACCAGATAGAGAAAGGTGTCAGGAAAGTGGCATCCGAAAGAGTGAGAATAATTCAAAAGATGCAGTTACCTCGTACTCAGAAAGAGATCAGAATGTTCCTGGGAGTGATAGGATACTGCAGGCAGTGGATTCTGGGATTTGCAGTCCTGGCTAGGCCCTTGATAAAAATGACCAAGAGAGGAACTCCAGATATTGTGGAATGGGATGATGAAGGCTTAACAGCCTTCACCAAACTGCGGGATTGTCTGTGTACAGCCCCTGCATTAGGAATGCCAGACTATTCCAAAGAATTTGCCCTATTCTGTCACACTCGCGATAATTGCGCATTGTCAGTCTTGACACAAAATCATGGCACAACGAGAAGGCCGGTAGCATATTTCTCTGCCACCCTGGATCCAGTGGCTGCTGGGTTACCAGGTTGTCTGAAAGCAGTAGCTGCTACCTGCGCAAGTTTAGAGCAGAGTGAGTCCATTGTCATGGGACATCCTGTAACTGTGTATGTCCCACATTGAGTGGTAATTTTACTGACCAGAACAAAGACTCAGTATCTCACCCCTAGTCGGCTGACTAAATACGAAAGGATTCTTGTGGGTGCTGCAAATGTAAACATTGTTAGGTGCAGTATTCTGAACCCAGCCACTTTACTTCCCGACCCAGTGGATATGGAAGGTGGGGTGGATGATGAGCATGATTGCATTGATTTAACAGAATTCAATACCAAGCCACGTCCAGACATTAAAGAAACACCATTGCCTGAGCATGACAAGGAACTATTTGTGGATGGTTCATGTCTAAGACATGAACCAGGAGGCCTGAGTGCTGCCTATGTGGTAGTCTCCTTAACCAAAATTGAAGAAGCAGGTTATCTATTTGATATAAAGTCTGCACAAGTAGCCGAATTGATCGCTATGATAAAAGCTTGCAAAATTGGGAAAAACCTACGCATAACAGTGTATACTGACAGTCAGTACTGTTATGGGGTTGTGCATGACTTTGGCCAGTTATGGCTACAGAGGGAGTTCCTGACTTCATCAGGTACCCCTATTCGAAATGGAAAAGTGGTTCAAGACCTTTTAGAGGCAATCCAGTTACCGAAGGAACTGGCAGTGGTAAAGTGTGTCGCTCATAAGAAGGACATGGACACTGTATCACTGGGAAATGATTTTGCTGATAGAGTGGCCCAATGGTGCGCCAGAGATCGGTATATCGTAAATCCAAAACGAGGGGGGCCAGGAACCAGCTGCCAACTTCAGGTGTTTGAAGAAGTGCCTACATGGGATGAAGTGAAAGAGTGGCAGCAGGCGGCACCCTGGCAAGAGAGAGAGAAGTGGAAGGAAGATGGGTGTAGACCAAGACGTGTGGATGGTGTCATCTTAGGTCCAACTGGTATGCCTGTGTTACCTAGACACTTACTCAGCACAATGGCGAGGTTGATACATGAAGGATCACACATTGGTAGGGACGCCATGATTCTAGTGTTCCAACAGACTTGGTACAGTAAAAAGTTCAGGAAAGTAGCGGAATCCCTCTGCCAGAGGTGCCTGTCATGTCAAAAGATGAACCCAGGGAAGAAGACCGTGGTGGAACTGGGGAAAATTGGGAGGTCCGGGGGTCCCTTTGTGAGAATACAGGTTGATTTCATCACCATGCCCCGTTGTGAAGGGAAGCGATATGTCCTTGTCATGGTCTGTTTATTTTCGAAGTGGGTGGAAGCTTTCCCTACTCCCCAAAATGACGCAAAAACAGTAGCTAAGTGTTTACTAAAAGAACTGATACCTAGGTTCGGGGTTCCAGTCACTATTGAATCAGATCAAGGCTCACATTTTCGTAATGAAGTGATCGACGAACTCTGTAAGGCCTTTGGAATTTCACAAAAGCTTCATTGTGCCTACCGTCCAGAGGCTTCTGGAATAGTGGAACAAATAAATGGAACTATCAAAAACAGACTAGCAAAACTATGTGATGCATCTAAGATGACCTGGGTGAAGGCCCTGCCCCTGGTCCTGATGGGACTCAGAAGTGTTCCAGACCGCAAGACAGGCCTAAGTCCCCATGAAATCATTATGGGAAGAGTGATGAGACAAGCATGGGTGCCAGGAAGCAAACTGTTAAGTATTACTGATGATTTGGTGCTTGAATACTGCAAGAGATTGGGTGACCAAGTGCATTCTATCTCTCGCCAGATCGGAGAAGACGCCATCCTCAATCCAACGACTCCTCTCCACAAGCTGGTCCCGGGGGACTGGGTAAAAATAAAGAAGCATACTCGGAAGAGCTGCCTGGAGCCAAGGTGGGGAGAGAAACGTCAGGTGATCCTGGTAACTACCACAGCAGTAAAGTGTGCAGGGGTTCCGCGTTGGATACACGCCAGCCACACCCAGAAGGTATTACCCGACAAGGAGCCTGAAGAAGAAGGGCGTCCAGCAGAGGACTCTGCAGGAGCCAGACCAGAAGTAGCTGACGACGTACAGCCCAGTACCAGTCAAGCTGCCGAATCAGCAGACGTTGGCCCAAGAATAGTTGATAACGAACTACCAAGAGCCCAACCTGCTGAAGGGGTCCAAGAAGCTGAGCCAGAAGTAGCTGAAGACGAGCTGCCGAGTATATGGCCAGAGGAGTGGATTCCATTGATTGATCTCACTGAAGACCCCATTCGAACAAGTGAGAGACTTTGGGAAGGTAGAGAGTGGACTAGAGAGGAAAAGCAAGGCAAAGGTGAAGAACCTCAGAGTCTTGAGATTCACATCAAAACTGAGGAAGGAGAAGGTCAGACAGGGACAGAGCAAGTACTCGATACAGAACAAGTGAATGATACAAAGCAAGTGCTCGATACTGAACAAGTGAAGGATACAGAGCAAGTGATTGATACTCCTCCACTGACTCCTGATATCGAGAAGGGACAGACTAGACATAGTGTAATAGTTCGAGCAGAAGAAAATCAAGAGATCGAAGTGCTTGAACAGGATCAGATAGAATTAGGAGAACGTGTTCAGGAAACAGAAACAGAGACATTTGAAAAACAAACGCAAAACAATCCTGAATCAGGCCAGATTAGTAACCAGGCAGAAGAAATAGATGCGAGCCCTGGAATTAGTCAGATAGAAGAGGAAGAAACTGAAAAGGAATTGCCACAAACTAGCGAAAATAAGAGGGCAAGAGAAGAAAACGAAGCCCAAGTGCCAACTAAAAGACTTAAGAAAAGAAAGCATCTTGAGCCTAGATTCGTAAAGAAATTGAGACTAAGGATAAAAACGGTAGAAGAAAAACGTGCAGAAGAAAGGAGAAGTGCTCGCATAGCAGAACAACCAGAAGACACTTCCAAAAGAAGGAGTGATCGAATAAAAAGACAAAACAAGAAGTACAAGTCACCTGAATGGACACTTGTGTTGGAAGAACTTGAAGATCTTGATATAACTGACGTAAGCGACGGAGAGCCCGTCCCTGAGTACTCTGACGAAGAGGAAGAAGAGCCACCGTGAATTTGCACAAAGTAAGCTACTCGTGTAAAGTCACAAAGAGGGGTTGAGAAACTTCTTCTGAGCCAAAATGTCTGATTCAAACGTGAATGGTAGACCTAGCTGCAGTCGTTGCAAAACGTGCTGCAAGGTATGTGTCTGTAGTATAGTTGTACTGATATTACTCTGGATAGGACTAACAGTTTTCATTCCCTTTGCTGTGAGCAAAAATACTAATATTGTCCCTACTGAAATTGTAAATACTGACAGTGAGGAGCTGACAACACAGAGTGTAGCAAGACATGAGAGAGCACTGAGACAAACAAAACAAAACTTAGAAGCATCAGATGAGGGAGGACTACATTATCATGGAATAAAGAACAGGACACATTTAAATGTTTTCGCAAACTTGTTAATACATTATGTAGAGACTATGGAAATCGAAGATTGCTATGTCTGCATGAAGCTACCTACCTCTGTAGCTGAAGGCGTGACATACCATCACTTGCCGCTGACATATGGAATCTCCTGTAGCATTTTAGCTAGTTTATTTTACAAAAGAGGACCGTTACAGTACTATTAGTCTAACAATGACGTGATCTTTTCTGAACTTCCTATACGTGGGAACTTGAATCCTGTACATACCAAAAGTGACGTAATAAGATATATGGGAGACTACTTTCTGACTATAGGTAATATCGACATAGCTGACGCACACAGAGATAACTTGACTTGTTCTTTGCGTGAGCAGGAAAAGATGTTCCTGAACATGGCAGAGAAAAGGAGAATTAAAATACAAAAGAAGGCAAATGACGAAAGTCAGAAAAGGCCAAGGTGGGCAGAGAACATGGAAGGCACCTCAAATGGTGGAGCGGGTCCTGCTCTGTTGCTGGATTTTGAAAAGAAAGGCAAGCTATGTCTTCATCGCGAGAAGACTAGCTATTATAATAACATTTTCATTGGTTCCAGTGAATGCGAACATAATTACAAGGTAATTGGAGGTTGGGGTTTCAAAAATGGGTCAGAGCCTGTGTTTCCTGGAATTTATTATATTTGTGGGGACAAGGCTTATTTCAAATTGCCGGATCACTGGTATGGAAGCTGCTATTTTGGCATTGTCTTCCCGAAAATATACCATGTGAATGGAGTTCCTGGAAGCAGTGAAAATACTAATGGCTTAGTGCGTAGTAAAAGAGAAAGCATAGGTGAAATTATGGGTAGTATTTTCAGTGCACTGATACCTGGAGTGGGAGTGGTTCTGAACACTCACAGAATTTGCAAATTGTCTACAATAGTGGATGTGTTGTCTACTGACACAGCTCATGGATTTCTGCTGGTCAATACCGAAATGGTTGCGATCAGATCAATGGTTTTGCAGAACAGACTTGCTCTTGATACCTTATTAGCGAAAGAGGGCGGAGTCTGCCGGATGTTGAAGGCGCAACATTGTTGCACTTATATTCCGGACAAAAGTGTACAGCTCAAAAGATACGTGAAAAACATTACTAATTTGACAAAGGAACTCAAACCACTCGAGGTTGATAGTGCCTGGAAGAGACTGGTAGATGGTCTCTCAAATGTAGGTCATTGGTTTGCTAGCTTAGGTAAAAGCTTATTGTTCAAGGTCCTGATGCCAATTGGAATTATAGGTCTCATCCTATTCTTCATATTTGTCTGCTGCAAGTGTCGTAAGCACACAAGAAAGCATGAAGTGAATGCAAGAAGAGTGAAACGGAGTGTGGATGAGCTCGAATTAGAAGAGATGAATAATCAGATCTATAAAAAGGTGAAGAATTCTCACCCTACCAAAACTGAAAAAGAGAAGCTGGAGAGATTGCTGGAAGAGGTAGAGTTGTATAAGGTGTAAAAGAAAGTTGGCATCTGGTTCCATTTAATTTGTGATGATAGTAAATATCATCAAAGAGGGGATTGATGAAGCAAAGCTTCGCATATTTTGCGACTTGCCGTATTCATGAACCTCGTTTCTGTGTAACAAACGTAATAAATTGTACGTCTTACTAATGTTTATTCTATGTTTAAACAAGGTTTCCCGAAGCTTGCAAATGTGTTTTACTAAAACGACTTATCGGAGTAAATTAAAATGGCCGCTGCTTGTATTTAGTTACTGCGCATGCGTCAGCCACACTCACGTGTCCTGGCGTGTCTGCAGAGTTGGAGGGAAATTTATGCGCATGCGTAATACATAGCTTTGCCCATAACGTGGTACTGCTCGTGCCACTGCTCTTGTACCTGTTTATATGTAGCTAACATTTAGACTGCATAAGTATATTTTATAGTGATAAGTTGAAAGTACAAACCCTGTGATGTGTTTTAATAATGTTATTTCTATGTATTAATTTGTTTTCGCTTACTTTTCATGTACCGCGGGGAATGGGGGTCTGACTAAACCGAATACCATCTTGGAGGGCCTTTCTGCGCATGCTCCTCCATCCGGGGAACTGTCAACCTTGGCTGGTGGAACTTGGCCAGCTGGCAGGGATCGGCAAGATGCTCCTGAGAACTGACCTGAAAACCCAGGAAAGCGGAGCCATTTGTCCCTACTCGGCAACATTGTTAATTGTCATTGTATTTCCCTGCAGTTTCTCATGGGAACCCCAATCTTGCTAGGCGGTACCTAAAAATGCAAATTAAGCATCCAAATAGTGTGTTGTGATTGGTGTGTTACCCAAATCCTACCTTAGGACCAATCCAAATTGAGGGATTCTGACACTTTGCAACATTGGGGGGTGGTACACTGCCCCAAAACAGTATAACTACCCTGGGTTCACCTAGGGAAATCGTCCGACTTGTCTGGTTTAGCTGACCTGTCACTGACCCATCGTACTCAATAGGTGACTGAAGATACAGAGAGCTGCGGAGCACTCTGTCCGAAATTGACCATAGACTAAGGTTTTACTGAACCTTAAAGTGCTGGCGAAGCACTTTGCTGGGAGTTCGCTGACCCAATCGGGGTCTTGATCGATAGCTGCAGAGAGGGTGGAGCGCAGGCGTTGCTTCCAAACTGCGGGTGCGGTCCTGTCCTGAGCGGTCCTGTCCTGAGGGTTTGCTGTCCTGTCCTGAGGGTCCTATCCTGATTCCTAATCTGAGGGTATCCTGTCCTGTCCTGGGTGTCCATTCTGCACCTGCTGTCCTTTGAGGGGTATCCTTCCTTGAGGGTTTCCTGTCTTTAACTGACCCGTGGCCAGGGTTTGGTTTCCACACCAGTCTAGGTAAATACTGCTCTAAATTCTTTAAACTTGCACCTTTCTATTTTCTGTCTTTTGCTTTAATAAAGATACACCTTTTGCACATGTTGATTTTTCCATGCTTTGCCGCAACTATTGAAACATAAAGTCAATTGCATATTTTCATAACTTGTTCCTATGTTCCCCTCCCTGTTAGAAATCATATTTTGCATTGCAGTTTGTCATTTTCTGATATGGTCTAGAACGGCCTTACTTAAACTGTCCCAAGAACTTTTGCCCTAAATGCATAGTATTTCCTGTTGCATACCATATTAGCATTTTCTATGATTACCCTGACATTATTTTTCTATAGTTATGTACTTTTCATTATCTTGATTATTGATTGCCTTATTCTTGTAAACTTGATGCTTAATGAAAACGAACTTTAGATAAAGATTTAAAAACTTCCAGTTGTCCGTGGTCATTATACAACAGTATTGAATGTCATTTGAGTTGGTATTCTGCTGCCTTTCCTTTTACAGCTAGCTCCCTGATCCGTTGTGGTCATAGGTACCCGTGTCGGTGGATGGTAGGTTGGGTACACTGAGTAATAATATTAGGGAATTCACACAAATTGGTAGCAGCCCGTGAAGTCACCCTGTCAATGAATAGTGTGAATTGAAAGTATATGGGCCCGAAGCCGGAAACGGCGAAATTATTGGCTGGGTGACCTCGCGCGCTCTATCAATTATCAAAATGTTTCTTAACCAATTCAGATTAGCCTTCGTTAGAAACAGTAATAATTTTAAATCTTTTAAAAGTATAATCAATGACCCCTTTCTGATTTTTACTAGGCCTGTGTGTGAGGTTTTTTTTGCAGCTGCCAAAATCCTCTGTAATTTCCGAATTTCACGTTACATGAAAAGTGAGAAAGTTTTGTTATTTTGTGTAACTTATAGTGTCACATGATTTTTGCCTGCAGCAGACCGATTTGAGAACAAAATACCTCAAACAAACAATGATCTCCTCCAATGAGACATTTTTAACTTTTAAAATCTAGGCCCATTTACACAATTTCTCTCCAGGGAGACAGGTCTTTTTTAGTAGAGTGAACAGTGAAAGGAATCAAATCACTTGTTATCATTACAATACAGTGCAACCAATGTGGCTACACATTATCCTCTTGACTCCTTGGTCTGAGTTTAGTAAGTTTAATTAAAAAGTCCCCAAAAAATCAATGTAAATCAACCTTATTAAAATCATATAAATGTACAAAAAGATCAGAGTAAGTCCAAATCTCCTTAAGAGATGTACCCTATATAGTACAAAACAAACTCTTTGGAAATGACGTGGATAATCAGTATGAAAAAGGAAGGTTAAATTGCATCAGATGATTCTCTTTAATGAGCACGAGTAATCTAACTTTCCCTACACTAACTTAATAGGAACAACCCTAAACTAAAGCATTAAGTAAAGACATAATTGAATAAAGAAAGGAAGAAAATGTAAGCCAGCAGAGTCTTCAGTAGAAAATACTCTGACGATCAGTCAAATAGCTTAAAGCCACGCAAGCAGTAGCATAAGAGATGGACTCTCTCACTATCTAGACACAGCTCATAATATAATCTACCATCGATGTGGCACTCTCATGTGGCTCCCCCTTTGGAAATTTCATAGCTCTGGTACAACTAAATACTTTAGCACCTTTTCTCAGCCAGATAGCACATTATCTCTTCTCGTCCTTGATCATTCCTTTCCCATGAGAACTTCTCTACTCACACGTTACCGGGATTCCCATGGCTGACTCCTCCATCCCATACACTTCTATCTACTTACACAAAACTCCTTTACTCTAAATAATGAGGCATATCCACACCTGTAATAGAAACAACTCAGCAGCATACATTCCTTACTTGAAGGCTAAACGTGAATTTTAAATCATAATGTGAGCAGCAACTGAACAAGTTTCTGCTTAAGGCCTAGTTCGCTAAGTTAACCTGTGCACAGGGTTATCGAATATGTGCAACTTTCTACACATAAAATAAATGCAACTGTTTAAGGTACAAATAAATGCAATGAATCATAAACATCTTGGTGTAAATGCATTTGCACATGATTAATTCAATTACGCGTGTAAATGTTAGTTGCATACATTCTAATTAAGTATTTCCAAATATGATATTTCAGGTTATTTCCTCTTGTCACGTTAATACATAAATTGTTACATAACTTTATTAATCACATTCTAAATATACATTTCAAACAAAAACCCATTTAGTACAAAATAATCCACCCCTTTTGGTATATTAGTCAGGACAGCGGATATTTAAGTGCTGACTATGTGTGAGTATGATGCACTCCTACATTATCTCCAGATGGAATCAAGATTACACTTCTTCAACTCTAAACAATCTTTTGCCAGTATCTTGTGTGGAATTTTTGTGTATAGGGAAGGGTATTCGAGATACCAGTGAAATGTATTTTAAATAATATGCTTAATATCGTGAAAAAATTGTTTTTTGAGGGAAAAAATGCAAAATGTGCAGACCCATTAATATCCATTTTACCTTCTCAATTAAATCTAACCAAAATTAAGTTAATATTACTTGTCTGTTTTCCTCATATCCTCATCAAATGTCAGAGTCTCTGCTGATACCTGAAAGAGTGTGGGGCATATTATCAAGACAGGCGATAAAATTATCGCTGTTTTAGCGGCAGAAAACTGCCGCTAAAACGGCGATAATGGGCTTGATAATATGCTCTATGGAATTCTAATTGAAGCCCATGTTAAATGTGAAGGACATCTAACATGGACTCTGCCGCTAAAACACCATAATTTTATCGCCTGTCTTGATAATATGCCCCTAGGTGCTAAAAAATACACACAGTGCAAATGACTTGCGATAAACAGTGATACACCAGAAAGTAATTTTTAGTTCGGATGTGAAATTGACGAGATTGTTAAATGCTCCTTATTGCATGTGTGCTTCCTGATAGAGCTTACGTTTTCACGTTCTCCCTCGTTTTTATTGCCTTTACCCTGCATTTGCAACTGCTGACAATGGAACAAAATGTCCATGCCATTTATTTCCGACAGCAGTGTCTGTAAAAGGAACTCTACTGCACTGCAGAGACAGATGCACCACTCTGCTCTGTTCTTCCACGGCTGGTCTGGTCCCAGACAGAGCTTGGTGATTGTGGGGGGTACATTAATAACATGCCCTTTGAAATAATCAAACGACCTCATCATCTGGCATCAGTCGCGCCCACACGAAAGTAGAATAAATGACACCATCTGCTGTTGGCCTTATCACGTCGAGGGAGAAAGAAATTACAGTTGTTTTTTTGCCAATGAGGCCAATCCATCAGTCAAACAAAAGACAAGTAAATAATGCCACCCGTTGTTGTGTTGACTGCAATAGGAGCCCAAACAAAGTATTATTAAATTAGTTTGTAAGCTGTATGCATATTTTATGGCATGTTGTTTAGTGGTAAGTACAGCTTTCATTATCACTGGGCACCTATAAAAAGTTCACATCAAATCCCGACTCAGATTTACCATCAATTTGCAGGGTTGCTCGTGTGCAAGAAAAACAGTCACACAATGCAAAACAGCACAAACAGCACCATCAAACAACTTCCTGGATAAAAAATTATTTGTGCCGAAAAGTTGATTCATGCACAACGTCAAATGACTTTGTATCACATATTGTTTAACTCCTGAATATGAAGGTGGAGTGTAACTGGGTGCAGTGGTGGAACCTAATGGAGCGAGTTTCAGAAATATATTTTGTTTCGACTCGCAAAGTTAAACTTCCATAATTAAATAATCGTATTAATCAGCATGAAGTGAAATATACTAATCAACCTAGATTAAAATGCATACACGACCTGAGGGATTAATATGTGTGCTCTATGTTGCAAATGCATGTTCGTAAAAATAATAAACTAACCTTGTCTATTGTCTTTGTCAGAATTAAATGCGGCTGTTTTAATAATGGCATGTGCTTATTTGTGTGTGCTTATGTTATGTCTTTTTGTCTTTATGTGGCACAAGTTCGAGGAAGAATCCTGTTTGTTGCTAAAATGCTTTGGCTAGGTAACATTTATTAATGGGTTAATAATTAGCAAAGGGGGGTGGGTAACAGAACGAATTCTAAATCTTTCATTAATTGATGTCTTGTGTTTGTTTATACATTAGTTTTACGAATGGGCCTAAGAAAATGGCTGGCAGTGCTACAGAATATGAAACTTGGCCAGAGTGAAGTCTTCACTCATGCGCAGACGAAAGAGCTTTTTGCTGAACAAACAACGTTTAATGCAGAAGCAATTGTGGTCGAGTCGAATGTGTTCTTGGAGTCATATCCAAGGACAGGAAGCAGTATGGCCTGCCAAGATTAGGAAGTGAAAAGTTTTGTACTCGGAGAATGTATCTTTCTTGAGGAAGCAAAAAGGATGGAGAAACTAAGAACAATAAGGGCTATGATGAGGCCCCGGACTTGGTCAGGAGAGTTTGGCCTAATGGTGGACTGACATGGCTCAGCCAAATAGAAGTTCGGATTTTCAGAAAGAATGTGTGATAAAGATACTTTAGCTAGTCAGAAAAGGTATAAAAACTGTCCCCTTTGAAGGGAGGGCGAATCTCGCTTTCCGATTCCAGTTGGGCGTGTCATGCTGAAGGACTTATTGGAGCACGTAAGGATAATAGGCTTAAATGACTTTTCCTTTTAGGCGGAGCGAGATTTAGACAGGGAAGATAGGGCTTAGGTGATGCAAACTGTTTATTCTTCTTTAACCTGTTCCATGCTTATGACAAGGTCAGCTCGTCATGCAGTACACTGGAGCTGTGCTTATGACGAGCTGACCTTGTCATGAACAATGGAAAATATCGATTTGCAGCACAGGAGAAAAATATCCTGTAGCATTGAAGGTGTTAATCATGCTAATTGATTTTGCTTGAATCTGTCAGTCTAATTTGCTATTCCTCAAATAAAGCTGCTAATTTTATGCTAATAAAGAGAATCTAATAAAATGCACTTTCTTCGAATAAATAGTTAATAAATAAGATTTTTGAAAAGAGAAGCTGGTCTTGTTTATTCATGGTCTCATTACCATCAGCAGATCCATTTGCCTAAGTGACTTAATTAAATGATGAAAATTACAAAAACATGGTAAAATCATTATACAGCAGTTGTATATAAATGTATATATATTTTGTGTGTATATATTTTGTGAACAGGTTTTATTAATTAGGTCACATGATTCAGTTGCCCAAAAATATGTCCTGTTAGTTCATGGGCCTTGTGAGACATTTTTGAATCATGGTGAGTATTGTGGAGTTGGGTAGCGTTGCTGAAACATATTTTCTATAGGGGCGCTGGATCAAACCAAAGCTTGAGGGGACCTCCCTGCAAGATACACGGAGGGGGCTCTGCTCCGGATTTAATCAGGAGCTCTTGGTCCAAAGTACTGAGTTGAGGGGGCACCCTGCAACTCAGCCCCCTGCCTGTTTTACGCCACTGACTGGGTGGGATGAGCACTAAAAGTTGCCGGGTTTCACGCAAGCATATTATTTCCGCAAAATCACACAATTTGCATGGGCTTGCCCATGGATGGTTGTCATTGCATAGATGTTTGTACGGAAGGGTGTACCTTGAGTGCAAATGTCACACAAGACCCAGCTGGCTCTACAACCACTCAATTATCACACATTTACCTTCACACCAAAACATTCCATTACATTAACTCTAATTGTAAATCAAAGGGTTGTACAATACCAATATGTTGAGTTTTGATTGGTTCCTAGCTGGTTCATATTTACAGAGGAGATACATAGGTAGAAGCTGGGACAAGCATCATTGTAGAGTCCTCCTCAGCCTGGGGGCCCGCTAAGGTATATGCCACTCACAAAGCATATTTTTATATGTCTTTATTCTTCTGCATGTAACTGCGACTTAACATTCTAAACCAGCCTTCAATGCATTCTGCTCGAATACTTCAGTCACAGTTCTACGGAGTCCCTAAGCAGCTAAAAGGGCTCCATTATTTCTAACTTGCAAGACACTGCATCGCCCCTCTGTTAAATACAAAAATAAAACGTTTTCCAAAATATATAGATAGATAGACATTCTCAATTAAATCTCTTCAATCACTCTTTTTGATGCCTTAAGTGTTCGACCTGATCTTGTTCTCAGAAACTGGAAACTGTCATCACCAGTGTCCAGGATCTGTGTCAGCAATGTAGAGGTAACAGCGGTCCCTGATGGTTCAGACCCAGTCTCTCCTTCAACAGTTAGAGCTGATGAACGATTAGTTAAAGGCCTAAAGAGAGAAGCATCTCTGGTAATAGACTTCTCAGGGCGCTGGGCAGTCACCATGTGTCCTGTGGTAGACACCACTTGAAAAGGTTCTGCTTTGAATGGAGCCTCAGATTTTCTTCTCCGCGTCTGTTGTGCAATCACTCAATCTCCTTTCCTAAAGATAATGTTCTTCGCATGTTGTCTTTGGCCAGCATACATTTCCATCTTTTGTTTGTTCACCAAGACTTTCTCATGAGTTGCTTATTCATCTCTATATTTTTCTGATTGGTCCATTGAGGCAATTTGGTTTTCATTTCTCTCCCAAATATCAATGTTGCTGGACTTTCACCTGTGGTCAAGTGGGGTATCGAACGATAAGCTCTCAAGGTTGACTTCAACACAGTTTTCACATGGAGCTCCTCAAGATTAGCACGCTGCACTACTTTCTTTAGTGTACTCATAAACAGCTCAGCAAGTGTGTTGGCCTGAGGCCACAATGGTGTGCTCTTCTGTTGCTTTATATTCAAATGCTCCAAGATCTATTTAAAGTCTCGACTATTGAAAGGCGGTCGAGTTTCAGTCTTCACTATGGCTGGAACATGCCATGTCACAAAGATGCCATGGAGTCTTTCAATGACACTTTTTTAGCGTAGGAGATGAAAGATCTGAGGTTAATGGAAACTGTGAATACTCATCTATAATCTCCAGCAGGAGATCTCCATTGTTGAGTATACTGAAAAATCAATGGCTATTCTCTCACAGCCATACTTTGGGAGTTTTGACATGCTCAAGGTGTAGTGGGTAGTTTTTGTAGAAAGGTAGTTGCATAGATGACAGGCCTTTAATTCCTTTTCAACCCCTTCATCAAGATAAGGAAACCATACACAGTCTTGGATAGCTTGTTTTAGCAACAATTCCATAAAGTTCTTTGTGAGCCACTACAATTATCTTCTGTCACAGACTCTCCAGAATCAGAATTCTTGACTGTCGTAGGAGAATTCCATCCTGAGTTATAGACAGTTCAACCTTGACATTTCTGTATTTTTGATATTCACCATCAATGGTGAGCAGGAGAATGTGCTGGTTCCACATCTGATGTGTAATTATATCCTTCAGATTTAACATGCACTATCATGGCTCTTGGCAGTGATGATCTGTGCTAATGAAATAGCAGCTGGTGTGACTGATTTTACAATGACATTGATATCGGCCTCATCCGTCTTGGAGGGAGTACCGTGACTCTGTATAGGTTCTCTGGAAAAGTAGTCAGTAGATTACACAGTGGTGTAATTATACTCTTGTAACCGTAGTCCTCATCGTTGAATACGAGGAGGAATTTTGGCCTTTGGGTAGCCAAATATAGTCGGTAAAGCTTGATGATCCGTTATTAGAGTAAAAGGAAAACATGGAAATGTTCACAAGCCCATACCTCAGCTAAGTTTTCTTTTTCAGATTCTGATTCTGAGTAAGCACGTTCAATTTGAGATAAACTTCTACTTGCAAATGCCACAATATGCCTTTGAGCTTTCAAGTGTCCCCTGTGCTGTGCAAGGATAGCAACTAACGGGGCAGGAATAGCATCAACAACAACCTCTGTATAAAGCTAAGGATTGAAGTATGCCATTTCTGTAGCATTCTTAATGGCTTGTTTAATTCTTTTAGCGCTTTTCTAACATTTATATGACCAATTAAATGAAGCATTTTTTTGCCAAGTCTCTAAACGGAGCACGAGCAGTTGCAAAGTCTTGTTGGTATCTGGAATAACCGTAGGCGGAGAGCTCTGCTCTGCCCCGTGGAGTATGCAGAGATTTGCCTACTCCACGTTCCGCAGGGTAGGCAAATCTCTACACACTCGGTGGCGGAGCGGAGATGACCAGTCCTCACCTCGTGTTGTGTTTCTATCTAGGACCCTAATTCGATATTCCCGATTTATGCCTTTATATGGTTATAATAAATAATATCCTTATAAAGGCATAAGAATCATATCCATATTTAGTAACAGCCCATGCAGTCCAAATACGGCAAGGCTCCTCCCCTAGACTCCTAGAAAGTACAACGCGTTCTTTAAACAAACCAAGCCTCTAGAAGCCCAGGAAATCCCCCTGCTCTTGTTTTGATTTGCACAAGAACTCCTAGAGTCCAAAAAGAACTGATAGTTCTTAGTGACGTCTTATGTCCAACCTTACGTCAAACCCGGCACCTTTCAGGTATAAATATACCAACGTTGCCTTAAGCAAACACACGGTGGTTTGGAGCAGAGTGGCTATCTACTTGCCCGGAAGCCCAGCTGATGCGAGAGCCGAAGGAAGCCGCCCCCTCCCTTTTTACGCACTGAGAAAGGCGCTGTCTTTTTCTCCAGCCGAGAAAATCCAGCTCCGGTGTTTCCAGTCACCCTTGCGGGTTGCTGGGATATCGAGTCCTGAGAGAGAGATACAAGACCTCCTACATTCTATTACCAAGGTACAGAGCTGACTAAACCCTTAAAGAGAATTCTTGATTCAGATTCCTTGGCAAAAAAACAACTTAACTTAAACTGCAACTTATTTACTCCTTCCCACGTATTAGGCTTAGGTCAGGTACACCGGGGTAGGCGTATTTAGAAGCACCAGTTGAGTACGTTAGTCAATGTTTTTATGTATGTATATATTTTATCCATTTTAAAGTATCATATGGCTAAGAAACCATATCAATGCTTTTACAGTATTATTTAATAATACTCCCTTTACTGTACGCACTTTACTTTATGATAAGTATTGCAATTGTGGCAATTCATTTCTCTTGCATGAGAAAGAAGACTGCTCAATAAATAACACCTTTTATTGAAAACGCCCGTCTCTCTATTTCTCTGCACTCTGGTGAAACTAAGTACGCACGATTGACTGAGTGAAATAACCGTCTATTGTTTTCACACGACTCTAGAGATACACTCTTTATTCTGAGGGAGCAAAGTTGTCATGTTTATGCGGTTGTCAGAAACTAATCCCTTCTTGTCTAAATCAAGAGAGTTAACTCTTTCCTGAACATTCAAGAAAGTTTCTAGTGACCTCTGAGCTAGCTGGCAAAACTAATTACGTCTCATATAGTCAGTAGAGACCTAGTCGACCTCAGTCCTACGTCTACACTGCTGTTTATATTTTTCCAATGCGCAGAGCCTATTGGGAATATAGGAACTACACTACATGGGGCCCAACGTTTGGTAAGGCGATAATCTAACGCAAGACATTAGAGTAACTCAGTCGTGCTTTTTCACACAGACCCTTTTTGCCGTAAAAACTCCAATAGACGTCTGGAGGGGGTAAAAGGTTAAAATCCGCCGGAACCTAGTAGGAAGAGATTCACGAGACCCGGTTACCGAGGGCAGACTCAGGTACCAAGCGGGTGCTAGATGCTGAGGGCGGTGTGCCAATTGCATCACCACCCCCCTCCCGAGGTCTATGGTATGATAGCTTCACACCTGTCAAGTGCATTTTAATTTTTGTGTGGTCTCCAAAACCTACCATTTTGTTGCACTTCCTTTTGACAGTATTTTTATTTTTACTTTCACGTCCCTTGGTAGGGTGGGCCTTAGCGCGTCCATACCGCCGGGGTTTATTACACTATAGGTCCTGACGAATGCCAGGTAAATTAACACCGACATTGGCAGAAACATGTTGACCAGCACATAAATCTAGAGGAAACAAGCCACTTAATTTATCTGGCTGAGTTTTCCCACACATATTTTTAATATGTCTTATTGATCAGGCAATAAAGAATTTTTTGATACAACTAAGGCATTTTTAATCTCACCACCTACACTTTCTCTAGTCACTTACACAACCTCTTAGCCACTCCCGACTTCACATTACCCGCGCCGCAGTAATTCTGGCGTTTAAGCACACTAGGGTGGCACTCGGCCACTCCCAGTGGGGCCCGATGATGAAGCATGTCACCGACCAGGTCGGCGAGTGAGGGCTTTCTATAAACACCAAGAGGGTGTTTCTACTTTCTTCTCTTTGTGCTCTGAAACCCGTCCTTCCCGACGAGCTCTGAACACTCTTTTGTTGTTGTTAATAATAGTTTTTTGTTTAGTCAACGTTGAAGGATACAGTGTTCCAAAATATTGTGCACCTAATCTTTGTTTCCTTGGAAACCTGCTCTGCAAACTTTCATTAAAACAATGTCAACTAACGGCGACAGCAACGAAACCGGTGAAGCTGCAGTAGATGCGAATCAACCAGGTTTCGATGTTACAGGGTTTAATGAAAATGAACCGGGTGCAATTCTCATCCCGGCAAATATAAGAAGAACTATAACTCTTAAACTTATAGCACACGGACTATCATCACAAGGTGGTACAGTCATATTCGTGGTAGAGGCCCATGAATATCGGAAGACAGAGGTATTCTATTTATGGATAAACTTTCCAGCAGCAAATGTTGTAACACAAGACTTCCACTATTACAAAATAGAGGAACCTCCGGATAAATACGCTCCTTTCGAGGACGTTGAAATCCTACTAACATACCAAGAGCACCTGCTCTGGTTTAAAGGCGCCCTAAAACATCAAAATCACATCACCAGGCTCGGTCCACTAGGTAGACCAGGAGCCACGAGCACACCAGATCTTGACATAGAAAAAATGTCAAGCGAAGAACTCTTAGTTAAACTAGAAGAATTAGCAAAGGCATATAGAGAGTTAGTTCAATTGGCAATGGAGGATATAACTTACCTCCAGAAATTGAAAGAAACAGATATAGCAGAACAACCATTCGAACTTGCCAGAATCATAGAAAAATCCTATGAAGAACTAGGAAAAGTTAGTTTGGGTGGTAAACCGGTAATACCCCAACTAACTGAAAAACCTGAAAAAGATAAATTGAGAAAACCTGACAGATATCAAGATATGGATACGCATCCCTCTCGATCTTTTCAGACTTCCTCACAGAAATCGGAAAGAAGAGGACGGTCAGAACACAAGGAAGAGCACGTCAAGTCTAAAGACAAGGAACCTGCTCTTCAAAGTAAAAAATAGCAATTTCCAAGAAAGAAGGTAGCAAGTATTAGAATAAAGCATGCCGAGGATACTGAGGACACAACTGAAAAACGGAGAGTGGACCCAGACAATGCTAGACAGCGCAGCAGAAGTGACAATAGCTCACAAGATCCTGATGAATCTTCTGGAGACAGTGGACACGAATGAATACATTCAAGTGGAAACTGCAGACACCAGGGTTAGCAAACCTCATAAATTATACGAAATAACATTGCGTATAGAGGTCGACAAGACTAGGAAAGTAAGGGGTCTCTTTTGGGATAACCTTTCGAAGGGCTATGACATCCTGTTAGCTGAGAAAGACTGGCCACCAGAGTTTGTCAGGGAGTGCCCTCATGGCGAAGAAATGATTATGCCTGCCTTCTCAAATCATATTTCAACTCATAAAAAATCCATATATGCAAGAAAATAGGCAGTGGCCCAAGCTCCTGCATTATATAAAAATCATGTCGGATGGGATAAGGATTCTCCTCTACAAAAAATCCAGTTAAAAAAATCAGCCCACTGCACAAAGGCAGTACCCAGTTAAACAAGAAGCTAAAAAGCAAGTCAGGGAGATCTTAGATCAACTTGAATATCAGGGGGTGATTGAAACATACACCTCACAAATGAACAAACCTTTGTTTCCTGTCTCCAAGCCAGACGATTCATATCATCTAGTTTTGGACTACAGACACCTAAACTCCTGTTGTAAAACATTTGTAGTACAAAACTCACACAGTGCAGCACTAATGAATAACATTGTGCGCAAAAAATATAAAACAACATTAGATATCTCTAATGGATTCTTTTGTCAAAACATTGCACCTGAAAGCAGGTATTTGACTGCTTTCTCAATAATGGGGTCCCAAAAACACTTCTGTCGACTCCCACAGGGATTCAAGAATAGCCCAGGATTATTCTCAGCAAGGGTGACAGAGTTACTACAAATATATGATGATGAGGCATTATCTGATGTCGATGACATCTATCTCACAGATGATGACCTGGAGACACACTTGAAAAGAGTGAACACCATAATACTTGGGTTCGCAGCTGAAGGGTACAAATTCAACTTTAAAAAGTCACGAATTGCTCATCTAACTGTCCTGTTTTTAGGATATGAATTATCAAGTGAAGGCAAGAGCCTAGCAGACAACTTCTTTGAGAAGTGCGCTGTACTCCAAGCACCTAAAACGCTGAAGAACTTACAATCAAAACTAGGTTTCCTGAATTTCCGAAGAACATACATTCTAAATTATGCAGAGAGGGTCAAACCTCTCTATGAATTAATAAAACCTGATTTCAAACCAATAAATTGGACTCAGAAACATACAGACATTTTAAGATCATTGCAAACAGACATGTTAGCTAAAACAAAATTGCAAACTCGTGAAAACATATGCAACCTTGTAATCCGAGTCATCCCAGGAAGATGCGGATTCACGTACCTGACCGCTAATGAGGGAGAAACGGTACCAATAGCTTACAAATCACACTTGTACACACAAGCTGAAATGAAATTCAGTTCTACTGAAAAAATTCTAATAGCGGTTCAAATTGCTGTAGCAAAAGAAAGAGCCCATGCCGAAGGCAGAAAGATAACTGTTTTAACAGCAGAATCAGCCCTTGAGGCATTAACAAGCCCACGCAATTTGAATACTGTGGCATTAGATCCAAAATGGATACAATGGGAAAATTCTCTTGCTACAGAAGACGTGAAATACTGTTTTGACCCGAAAATGAAAAAACTAGAAGATCTAGAATATGAAGAAGAATATCCTCTGCCAATCAAAATTCTGCCTCTCGAACAGTACACATGTGTAATCTACATGGATAGATTTGCACAACATTACGATGTAGTGTAGTTCCTATATTCACAATAGGCTCTGCGCATCGGAATAATATATTCAGCAGTGTAGACGTAGGACTGAGGTCGAATAGGTCTCTACTGACTATATTAGACTTAAGGTTTGCCAGCTAGCTCAGAGGTCACTAGAAACGTTCTCAAATAAACGAGGAGGAGTTTAACCTCCCTGGATAGACAAGAAGGGATTAGCTTCTGACAACCATAAAACATGACAACTTTGCTCCCTCAGAATAAGAGTGTATCTCTAGAGTCGTGTGAAAACAATAGACTGCTATTTCACTCAGTCAAGTGTGCATACTTAGTTTCACCAGTTTGCAGAGAATAGAGAGACGGGCGTTTTCCATAAAAGGTGTAATTTATTGAGCAGTCTTCTTTCTCATGCAAGAGAAATGAATTGCCACAATTGCAATACTCATTGTAAAGTAAAGTGCGTAGAGTAAAAGGAGGATTATAAAATAATACTGTAAAATCATTGATATGGTTTCTTAGCCATATGATACTTTAAAATAGATAAAATATATACATACATATATATATTGACTAACGTACTCAACTAGTGCTTCTAAATACGCCTACCCCGGTGTACCTGACCTAAGCCTAATACGTGGGAAGGAGTAAGTAAGTAGCAGTTTAAGTTAAGTTGGTTTTGCCAAGAATCTGACTCAAGAATTCTCTTTAAGGGTTTAGTCAGCTCCGTACCTGGGTAATAGAAAGCAGGAGGTCTTGTATCTCTCTCTCAGGACTCGATATCCCAGTAACCCGCGAAGGTATCTGGAAACACCGGAGCTGGATTTCTCGGCAGGAGAAAAGAGGCTGCGTCTCCCTCAGTGCGTCAAAAGGGAGGGGCAGCGTCCATGGGCTCTCGCATCAGCTGGGCTCTCGGGCAAGTAGATAGCTGCTCTGCTCCAAAACCACCACTGTGTGTTTGCTTAAGGCAACGTTGGTATATTTATACATGAAAGGTGCCGGGTTTGACGTAAGGTTGGACATAAGACGTCAATAAAGATGTCACTAAGAACTGGCCGTTCTTACAGTGCTTCACAGGAGTTCTAGGACGAAATCAAAACAAAAGCAATGGGGATTTCCCAGGTTGCTGGAGGTTTGGTTTGTTTAGAGAACTCGTTGTGCTTTCTAGGAGTCCGGGGAAGTAGCCTTGCTTAATGTGACTGCATGGGCTACTACTAAATATGGATATGATTCTTATGCCTTTATAGGGATATTATTTATTATAACCGTACAAGGGCATAAAATAGAAATATCAAATTAGGTTCCTAGATAAAAACAAAATAACGATGTGGATAAAAAATCCTACAATGCAGCGTGCGCGATTGTTAAAGGTCGCTGGCGCTTTGGTAAATTCAGACCAATAGTCACCAAAACGGAATCACTCAGAAACTGTTCAGATCAGCGAGCTGAAATCAGATCTTTAAAGATGGCGCTTGAAAATGCCGATCATGAAATCCCGACACTAATAGTGTGCGATTTGGATTTCTGTGTCAAGTCTTACAATAATGACTTGCAGAACTGGGTTCAAAACGATTACAAAGATGACACAGGTGCCGCAATAAAGCATAAAAAGCTTTGGGAACAGGTAGTTCTTTTGCAGAAAGAACTACGAAAGACTCATGTGATACATACACTGAGTCATCAACGTGATGGCGTTCACGTTGCAGGGAATTCATTGGCTAACAGAGCCACAGTGGAAGCAGCTCAACCGGCTTCCGTATCCACAAAAAAGCGTTCTAAAAAACACATAGGCGGAGAAACCATGCTGGCTGTAAAAGCGTCTTTAAAAGGCGACTATGCAGTATTACCTCTGAACTATCCACTCAGTAATACATACATAATTGATGCAAACTCCGTTCCTTTTGCTCAAATCCCTGGAGTGGGGGATAGAGTAATTCCAAACACGAACCGGAGAATCTTCTTGATTGAAGCGGCACACATGGGATTGGGTCTAAGAGATCGTGAAATCTCAAAAGAATTACAATCAGAATACTGGTGGCCGGGGATGAGCCTGCAACATTACAAATTTGCAAAGGATTATCCAGACTGCAACAAAGATCGCAGTCGTGAACCGACCTGAGTATTGCCAGGACCCCTTTATTAGAAAGCATCAGGCTATCTATACGCAGAAATCCAGCAGGAGAAATGCGTCCCCATAATATTTAAGACTAGATTCACTTAAAATGTAGACACCAGCGCTCGGCTGACGCCAGAACTGTTATAAAAGATTTGCGAGTCTTTATCGGCACATATGCAATTGGCATGCTACATTCTGACCAGGGTCCTGCGTTTAGCTCTCGGGCTTACAAGGAGGCCATGGCCAGCATGGGCATTGCATTGCGGTACTCTTCTCCATTCCATCCTGAGGGAAATGCGGTTGTGGAAAGAAAAAACCGGGACATAAAGCAATCTATAACGGCGAGGGTATTAGGTTCGGGTGATGGGTGGGTCAAACATTTAACAAGTGTCCAACGTAGTCTTAACAATCTGCCAAGAAATTCTCTAAAAGGTTTCACTCCTTACGAACTATTGTTCGGTACTAGAATGCACATTCAGGATTTAGATAGTCACACTTCAGTGGTAGAAGAAAAAGCCTTTGATATCAAAGACCGTTTGGCTGTTTTACAGGACTTAATGAAACAAGAAGAAGTCTGAGTAATATGAAGTTAAAGCCAACAGCCACTGAAGAGAAACCACCTGTCCCAGCAAGACCTGTCTGGATTCCAAAGATTGGGGATCTAGTCAGAGAAAAGATCGCGGTGAAGAAGGAATTTGGGCCTTCTTACAGAAAAGCAGTACCTGTCCTAGATGTCAGCGGAACAAGATCAGTAGTACTACCGCCCCTTGCTGGTAAAAAGGAGAACCGAGCTGTATCCATCGACCTGGTAAAACCACAATCATGTGGCCAATAATAAGTAGTAGGCCCAGTGGACTCCCGAGAAATAGCAGGAGTCCAAATCTTGCTACAATCCAAGAGGTTCAAACTGAGAGACTAATCACATTTGATAAACCTGCAGTGAATAAAAAAGGAGTATGCAACAAAGCCATGGAACTTGTGCCTCTTGTAACCCAAATTGCAACAGTTCATCAAGAAACACCAGTCTACAATGATGTAGCCTCAGACTATGCTAATGAAACAAAGAATGATCCAAAGACATTTGAAAATCATGAAGCAATTCCAACAATTGACAGAACTGCATCTGGCTACTTCATCAATTTCGATGACTTTTCAAAAGATCCAAGCGAGCCTGAAGAAACGCCAGCAACAAAAACTTTCAAAGAAAAAATGACTGAACTTTTTCACCAACTAAAAGAAACATATCTGATTTCACCATGGATTGAATTTTGGATTGTGTTAGGTGTACTTTTCCTCCTGCTTTGGCTCATCATGGTTCTATGTTTGGGAAAATTCATTGATGGAAAATATAGTACAATGGACACAGCAAGTCAGAACATCAACTTGGTCCTAAAGCCTCACACATCCTCTCACATCGAGAAAAGAGAACTGTCATCAGTGAACATCACAGCCAATCCAACACCGGTGGGGTAGCATGGGACAGAACGGATGATGACATTTTTGGCCCGGTTGAGCTCTTGAAATATCCACACCCGTTTAAGGTTTCCTTAAGTGACTTTGTGACACCAAGTACTTTCTCTGATGATTGGGACTTTGAAAACATTAATAATATGATGTCAGATTTAGTAATGTCAGCTAAATTCACAGAACATGATTATTTGCAGGGTTCATCAAATTATGAAGAGTTATATTGTATAATCATTTTGGTGATCACTATTTGCATAAAAATGCTCAGCCTAGAAATGTTTTAACTTATAACCAATGGGAATATTGTCCAACTCCGGCAAAAGGCAGCTCGAAAACATTTTATGAGAAATTCCAATACTTCTCAGGGTTTAATGACAGTGATCCAGAAGCGTTTTATTTCAAAATGTTAAATAAGACAGGAATGAAAACAATGTTGACAAATACTAAATTGATTTATTCTGAAAAGTTTTATGACAAAATGTCTACATTTGGTTTTGAATTTTTGAAAAACAACATTGAAACAAAAACCATCTGGGGTTCAAAAGACTGGCCGGTACAAGGCCTAGAAGCATTATTTAGGGCCTGCATGATCCCAGAACAAATAATATTTCTGAATGACACAATTCAGCAAACTACTTGTCTTGGCCTAGCTAAGATAAAAGACTTAAATAAACCATCTATTCCAAAGCCAATACCTGATAGTAATAGCACTACAGATGTTGAGATAGACGTATCCCATATTTTAATCCAAAACAGAACAAATCCTGATTGGAAAAAATGGTTGATCTGGCCCACAGACACAAATAACTGTCAAGATAGATTCCTGAACAAAACACAGGGGTTAAAACAGAACAGGCCCGACCCAAGATACTCCCAGAGACAACATCCAGGGATAGTTACAACATACAGTGTAGGGAAACTATGCCTTGAGTGGCTACATAAATCCACACTGGCTGAAATTAAGCAACACTTGACTTTATTTAAAGACGGTGCTGACTTGCGAAATTTCATACTGGGACCTCGCAAACAGCGTCAAAAATGTTTCATAGCGGCCGGTATATACGCTTCATACAACGAAGCTTGGAAAGAAACTCAAATTGAAACGGCAGAAAAAATACGAGAAATTGATCGTATTAATTTAGAAAAATCACTTTCTGTAGTGGACAATGGGTTAATGACTCTGTCCTCCAGAATATATTCACTGGACAGCATTGTATCATCTGCTATTGATATAATAGAGCAGGACTTGCTAATGTTACAACATGGTCAGTCCCAATTGCGTTCTATTGTACAACTTGGCTGGACGTTGCAAAACCTGTGTTCAGGCTACGTGTCATGGCGTCTAATCAACATAACATCATTATTCTCTATCTTTAACCTTACTGATAAACAAATCAGTTTGGCACAAAAAGGAGCAGACTATACGATTCTGAGCATTGAAAAACTTGAGAGATTACCATTGACAATGTCAGAAAGACCTGTCATTGAATGGATAATACACGGAACAATTACAATTCCGATAACAACTTTCCAGTTTAAATATTGCCAAGACTATATACCAGCAGGCCAGCATGAAAGGTTGGGTAAAGGATACATCAAATCAACCTGGGATTTACCTTATACACACAAATGTTATAGTGAAGGGAAAAAGGAGGGATTCCTTAGTGGTAAAAATTGTAAAAAATCACTAAGTGGTACACTTCTGTGTCAAGGTATTAATTTGCATGGAGCCTGTGAAGGGTCTTCAAACAACCTTTCATGTCACCTGCATGGCACTCCTGCAAAACAGATAGAGCCATTTTTCAGACAACTTTCCAACGGCAGTTAAGTTCAAATAAGTGACCACAGCTGTTGTGGCATGGTGCCAGGAAAACCCTATCTCGTATCCGTCACTTCCAGGGTCATTTGCTGTATGCAAGCATTGTATCCACGCAGCAATCCAGACATGGAGGCTGCATTGTGGCCTTCTTTGAATATCTCTTCTATTCGAATTGATAATTTAAGCAGAATGAAATCCATTCTTTTACAGACAACTGTGCCTTTAACCTCGTCCACAGAGACGTATGATCTGCAAGTTGCAAGGACAGCGGCAGAGATACATTCCCTATTTTCAACAAATTGCCCCGTCCATTTCGTAGAAATATTAAGTCAAATCTTAAACATGTCTGATACCAGTGGCATCGCACATGTATTGAAGACAGTTTTTTCGGGACTGTTAGCACCCTTTGAAACAGTTCTGGGCATTTTTCCGAATTTTGTCCATTTGTTATTTGGCGGTCTGCCTCTTCTTTTGGGTCTCGTAGCAGGAATTTTATTTTTGATACTTCTGCTCCGATATGGCAAGCCAAGCCACAGACAAGACTCCAGCAACGATGGGAGAAATGATACTAGCTATACGCTACCGGGACCGCATCACTAAAGTCCTCGGTTTAGCCCAGCTAAGAGATCTAAGTACAACTTGGTTTCTTTCATTCAGACCAATCTGGCAAGATTGCATCTTACCTGTGCTTCGATGTATGCTATGCGGAGAAGAATGCGTGTTGGACGTCTGTCCTACACTACCATCAGCAGTACCAATGGATATAGATACCTTGCTAGGTCCGGTAACGACTCATGCATCGTGTTGTCCCCAGCGGTTACCTATTCTGATGACGGCATTCGTTGAGACTTCACCACTACGAGTAGGTGGCAGTGGAGTACGAGATGAAAGCAGCACCACACAGGTACAACCTTCTGTGAGCATTGCTGATCCTGACATCGATGATAGCAATCATTCTCACATATGCACAATTTCGGCATTTTCGAACTTGGTCAACCTTTCACCTGATGTTGTAGACCAATATTTTGCAAGCCTGTCTGATATGATGTTCTCCCCTGAACAACGAGAATAACTTTTTAAAAACAACGAGCACACAGCGTTCCTTGAACTCTGAATTCGGCCTTCAGTTTTTGTTAAACACAGCTACTGAAAACATTTGGAACTATTTTTCCCCTGAAAGCGAAAAAAAATTTTTTTCACTTCCAAAATATTTACCCTTTTTTCTGGCACATGGTACTCTGCTTAAAGTAGAACTATTCTTAGAGAACAGAGCTTCTATTTTAGGAACTCTAGAGACAATATTTTACCTCAGCCTCTAGTACATGTACAGCATTTGTATAAATATGTGATGAAATGGTCTTGACCTTCTTTTCTGTATTCAGAGCCATTTCATGTGTAATTTTCGCAATTCATTCAGCTGATATATATAATGTATTTAACTGAATGATACCTCTGCTTGAAAAGGGTACAGTACCAATACTCATTTTCGTGTATTTACCATATACCATTTCAAATGCGAATTATGTATTTTGGGGTGGGTTGGAAAACACACATGCATCGTTATATGTTTAATATTGCTTAGTTTTTTAGTAATGATGGACATTAATACGTGGAGTGGGTGTTGTGTTTCTATCTAGTACCCTAATTCGATATTCCCGATTTATGCCTTTATATGGTTATAATAAATAATATCCTTATAAAGGCATAAGAATCATATCCATATTTAGTAATAGCCCATGCAGTCCAAATACGGCAAGGCTACTCCCCTAGACTCCTAGAAAGTACAACGCATTCTTTAAAAAAACAAGCCTCCAGCAGCCCGGGAAATCCCCCTGCTCTTGTTTTGATTTGCACAAGAACTCCTAGAGTCCAGAAAGAACTTTTAGTTCTTAGTGACGTCTTATGTCCAACCTTACGTCAAACCCGGCACCTTTCAGGTATAAATATACCAACGTTGCCTTAAGCAAACACACGGTGGTTTGGAGCAGAGCGGCTATCTACTTGCTCGGAAGCCCAGCTGATGCGAGAGCCGAAGGAAGCCGCCCCCTCCCTTTTGACGCACTGAGAAAGACGCTGTCTTTTTCTCCAGCCGAGAAAATCCAGCTCCGGTGTTTCCAGTCACCCTTGCGGGTTGCTGGGATATCGAGTCCTGAGAGAGAGATACAAGACCTCCTACATTCTATTACCAAGGTACGGAGCTGACTAAACCCTTAAAGAGAATTCTTGATTCAGATTCCTTGGCAAAAAAACAACTTAACTTAAACTGCAACTTATTTACTCCTTCCCATATATTAGGCTTAGGTCAGGTACACCGGGGTAGGCGTATTTAGAAGCACCAGTTGAGTACGTTAGTCAATGTTTTTATGTATGTATATATTTTATCCATTTTAAAGTATCATATGGCTAAGAAACCATATCAATGCTTTTACAGTATTATTTCATAATACTCCTTTTACTGTACGCACTTTACTTTATGATAAGTATTGCAATTGTGGCAATTCATTTCTCTTGCATGAGAAAGAAGACTGCTCAATAAATAACACCTTTTATTGAAAACGCCCGTCTCTCTATTTCTCTGCACTATGGTGAAACTAATTACGCACGATTGACTGAGTGAAATAACCGTCTATTGTTTTCACACGACTCTAGAGATACACTCTTTATTCTGAGGGAGCAAAGTTGTCATGTTTATGCGGTTGTCAGAAACTAATCCCTTCTTGTCTAAATCAAGAGAGTTAACTCTTTCCTGAACATTCGAGAAAGTTTCTAGTGACCTCTGAGCTAGCTGGCAAAACTAATTAAGTCTAATATAGTCAGTAGAGACCTAGTCGACCTCAGTCCTACGTCTACACTGCTGTTTATATTATTCCAATCCGCAGAGCCTATTGGGAATATAGGAACTACACTACACTCGACCCCCACGGTAAGAATTAAATAGAGATATATTAAAGGTAAAATAAGAGAGACTTACCTTGACTCAGTGTCCCCAGGCTGTCGTCCTGCTCTTCCTCGCCGTCTCACTGTGATCTGCGCATGCACGCACGACCACGCATTCCTTGCGAAAAATGCGCATTCGTGGGTGCATGCCCATGCACTGAGCACTTGAGATGGCGAGGAAGAGGAGGATGGCAGCCAGGGGATGTACGTTGTTACAATGCATGCTTTTACCACGCATGCTTTTACAACACAGGTTTTTCAACGCAAGTCGTTACAACGACTTGCGTTGGGGGGTGCTGGATAGTGAATAGTTTAATTTACTATTCCAACTCTAGTCCCCGTGGATAGTAGGGAAGGTGTTGGATAGTAAATTAAACTATTACCTATCCTAGAGCGCCCCCCAGCGCAATTCGTTGTAATGACTTGCGTTGAAAAACCTGCGTTGTAAAGGCACTGCGTGGTAAAAGTTGCGTCATAAAGGATGTTTCCCCAGCCAGGGGACGGCGCAGTCAAAGTAAGTCTTTATTATATTACCTTTAATGTCAATGTATTTAATTCTTACTAGGGGGATGGAGGCGAGCGGCGGAGCGGAGTCGAGTAAAGTTCTACAGAGTTGGGTCCCAACTCCGTGCACCTCCACGTAGTCCCGCTCTTCCAGCTCCTCCCAGAATTAATCTGGAACAGCAACTGCTCATGCCAAGAAACGATACCATAGAAGCATCTTGTAGCGGATAAGCACTTAGCAGCACTTGTTTCTTAGCAGGATCTTGTGTCATCCCTCATCAGAAAAGATATGGCCAATGAATTTTAGCTTTGTCCTATGGAACTCACACTTGTCTTCATTCAAAGACAAACCTGCTTCAGCAAGCAAACAACATACTTGTTTAAGAGCTTCATCATGTTCTTTTTTGTGTGAATTCGAAAGCCAATATGTCATCGCTGTATTTGTAACGCATTTATGACAGGCTGTGAGATACTTCGAATGACGTCTTGAAAAAGTACAGCAGCAGATGACACAAAAAATCTTGTCTTTTGTATTGAAACAGTGCAACATGTATAGAAAAGCTTATAATGTACCTTCAATTTTCTTCAGGTTCTAACTGATGATAACCTTTATTTAAATCAATGCGGGCAAAGACCTTTACACCATATAATTACTTTATCATGTAACCAATATGTGGGCCTGGATGTCGTTCATATGTGTTCAGCTCCTTCACTGTCCTTTTTGGGCACTACCACTATGGGAGAAACCCATGACGTTGGACCAGTTGAACGCTCAATAATGTAATTCTTAAGTAACACATCGTTCTTTTTCAACAGCTTCTTGCAAATGAAAAGCAATTTGTCTCTGTCTTTGAGCAACAAGATGGACACTCAAATTAATATGAAACTTTATTTTCATAGTCTTAAGTCTTCCCAAACCATGAAATAACAAAGTGAACTGACACTATTTTATAGTGAGCATTCATGTTGTAATTCACAGAAAACAGACCAGTATCAGAAGCTGTACTTAAACTGAGTGGGCACGCACTGGATGCGGTGCCCTGAAGCACATGAATGGCTGCTTGTACCTTCGTTTTCTTGTGTTTCATTGTTACTACAAATGAGTGTTGACTTTTGAAAGGCGTAGATGCCGCCCAAGTGTATATTTTGGTTTTCGATTACATCAGTTGCGGCAATGGAAACAGATCACTGTATTTCTCCTCAAGCATAATGTTTGTTTATGCACCACTGTCAATAATGGAAGGTATCAAGCAACCATGTACTATCTTCAGACATTGCTTGAATGACTTTGGTGCTTTGGAATGTCGATCTTTCTTTTACTGACATTTTTCTTCAAAAGTGGCCAAACCAACATGCACACGTTTTTCTGAGGTAAACATTGATTTGGCACAATCCTTTTCATCCCTTTTACTTAGCATAACATGTGTATTTGTAAAGCACGCATTCAACCCTGATGGGGTATCTTGGCACTGAATAACAGATGTTTGTTGTTACTCAACTCAATGGCACTTATTTTATCGACCTCAGATGGATGAAAGCCTGAGTGGACCTGCCAGGATTTAAACCTGTGACCATGAGATTGAACCAGGCCCCTCCAGTGGATGCATTAGTCCACTGACCCACCAGACCCAGATCGAATACTGATAACTGTTTGACGATGATTGAGATGACGATCAACTTTGGGCAATGCCTCAACTGATGTCTCCACTTGACCTTGTATGTGTGAGTTGAACATTGCTTCCGGAACATTCTGGCAGCCATTTTGTCTTTGTGCCGTGATGCACTTTCTTTTCCTTTACTTTGGAAACCATCACAAAATGGTTCTCCTTCCCACAGCCTTTGCATACCTGTCCAAGAGTGGGACTTCTTTTCTTTTAGAAACAAAAATATGCATCTGAAACACAACTTTTTTTTACATGTAGACATCACTTTGTGTTCTTCAGTCTTTTGTTTAGTCTTACATTTCACACTCATGACAGATTTGTTCTGGAAACTGTAGTGTTCTGTTAGGTTTACTGTCTAGTCTTTTTAGAACCTTTTACACTCTTTGTTCTTTACCTTCTTTCCTTGAATTCTATTTGGAATGTGTTTTGAATTGCCAACTGTATTACTGATGATCTGCTGGCTGTGTGAGCTGCTGCGCAGCACCTGTTCCATTAAACCCACTTTCAACCACTCCGTCTGTGAGCTGATTACTACAGAAACCTCCAGCCTCCATGTCAGCAGCTTGTCTATCAGTACTCTCCTCAACTCTGACAGCCATTAACACTCGCTCCAGACTAAGAGTTTCTCTCAGCATTCGTCGACTGGAGTTGCGATTTGACTTCACATGCGTTAAGCCTTGATTCCTTACTTTGACTGCAACACACGTGGCACACACAAGCAGTTTGTTTGGACCATGGCAAACACTCTTGGAGAGCACTGTCGATCTTCGGGTTACTTATCCCCTAACTTGTTGCCAGTGGTAGCCTCCTCCCCAGTATGGGTACCCGTTAATGACTGTGCACACAAGGAGCTTAGTTTTATACATCTCTATTCATCTGCTTGTAACTACGAACTCAACATTCTAAACCAGGCTTCAGTGCCTTCTGCTCTAATACTTATGAGCCCATCAGGAGCCAAAAGGGTTCCATCATTTTTAACTAGCAAGACACTACACTCATTACAGCCACAACCCACATATCGCTATGCCTATTTTCATAATATGTGCCGGTGCAGATTACAGAGTTCTAATATATAAAGAAGGAAATGCCTACTTCAGAGACTGTGCTAGGTCTGGGTGACATATTGCTAGATAAAGCATCTGTAGAATCCTTCACTTTGCGGTGCAGCAGGGTGATTTATTTAAGCTAAAACCAGTTCTATATCTAATACTGCAGGTTCGCAAAGAAAAGAGAGCCTAAATTAAAACATGTTAATATTTCTACAGATTCCTCTATATGTTTAGTTTTATTTCATACCATCTATTGTTAGCCATTAGGATGTTCATTGTGTTTTAAAACTGTAGCCTCATTGTTCACATAAACATGGCAAACAATGGTGGTCATAAGAATGTTTTATCATATATTTTATTAAGTAGCATTTTCTTTGGTCAGTCTAACATTTCAGCATATAGGAAAAGTGGCAGTATGTAAATTGATGACCATATACTTATAATGGTTTTAAACCAGAAACAATCACAGAATTAAAAAACCAGACAGCGCATGATCTTCAATGTTTGTGTGTATGAAGCTGTATATGTTGTCAGCAATGTCCTGTGTAGTGTATATATAGAATTATAGATGGGTAGCAATGAAAAGTTGGGATGTTTTTCAAAGTTTCCTGTCTGTAATGTTATGTTATGCATGATCCGCCGAAACCACCCGCCCCTGCTCTAAACTACTAAGCAGGAACAAATGCGCAATGAGGGAGCCGTATATAATGTGGTGTCTCCTACCCTGTGCAATAAACCCTGACCTCCTGCCAGCCATCCCTACCACTCTCTGAGGCTTCCTTTTCCCTCATCTCGGCAACCCCTCAAATCGCTCTCTGTTCTGCCAGTGCTGCACTGATGGGATCTGTGACAGCCTTGCCAGAGCAGCCTGCAATTCCTTTATGATGTAGAAACAGTGGGTAACAGCTTTTGTTACCCACTGTTGCAGAGAATTACCAGATTTACATTCTTGCAGGAGGAGCTCAGTGAGAGCTATTACAGATGGCTAACAGTGAATTGCAGGGATGGTTTTCACCAAGGGGTTCTAAGTGACATCAAATAGACAGAAAGAGGGAAGCCTGAGTTGTTTATGATGTTACTCAGAACCCTGAGGTAAAAAAACATCCCTGCAAATCACTATTTACCCAACTATAGTTGTATGTTATGCATACACCCCCAATATCATCTGCCCCTGCTTTACACTGCTATGCAGTGGCAAAGAAGTAATGGAGGAGTCATTCATACCATTGCCTTTGTTATGTATCCCTGACCAAAAGGTTAAAAAAAGCACCTTGCCAGCCATCCTTGACCAACCCCCAGCAACTCCATTCCTCCTCCTGCAGCTGTGTTTCTGCATTCATTGAAAGCAGATAGGCAGAGCTGCGCTCACAGGCTCTCAGAGAGCCCTGTCAGTCTGGCATAGAAGGCCTATATGACATAGCAAAAGTGGGTAATGTGTTTTCTTAACAACTGTTGCTATGTCATAGCAATGAGTTATTAGAATTAGAAATAGAAATAAACAAAAGAGGCTCTGTTTGAGAGCCATGCATAACAGAGTAGTAGGAAGTATAGAAGGCCAACCGTGAATTAGGGGATGTTTTTCATCAAGGGTTTCTGAGCGACATCAAATAGACAAGAGCGAAGTTCAAGTTTTCTATGATGTCACTTAGAACCCCAAAGTGAAAAACATCTATGCAATTCACTTTTTACCCATATATAACTTTATGTTATGTATGGTTGCTGTTGGACTTGGCCCGTTTTGCAGGGTCATCCCTGACCTTTTTGCCTTCTGCCTGTAACTTTCCTGACCTGTTGTTGGCTGATTTATGACTCTGGGCACTTTACCGCTGCTAATCAGTGCTAAAGTGCATATGCTCTCCCTATGGTAAATTGATGTATGTATTAGTGACTCCATGATTGGCTGGTTTGGTTTACTTGTCCAACCCTAGTAAAGTGCACTGAGTGTGCCCAGAGCCTGTAAATCAAATGCTGCTGGTGGGCTTGCAACATTGGTTGTGCCACCCACAGAAGCAGCCTGTAAAGTGTGTCTCAGGTATGCCATCGCAGAGCCTGTGTCCAGTCTGGTACTGCCATGTTGACTGGGCTAGTGCACCCACTTGCCAGTCCTAAAACCTCTCTTTTCTGCATAGTAGGTAAAAGGTGCATTGTAGGTAAAAGGTAGGATATGCCCTGATGTGTGTGGCATGTCCTAATAGTGAATTACAGCCATTTTCGTTTTCCACTATTGCAAGGCTTCCTGTTCCCCATGGGCCAAAAGTGGGCAGTTTGATTTTAACATCCTATATTCCTAACTGACTCAGGGAACTAGGTAGAAATTCGAATTTATGCCTGAACTCAAAATGATAAAATGCATATTTTAGTGAAGTTGGTTTTAACATTCTGTGTTTGAAAACACCACTTTTGAAAATACCACTTTTAGAAAGTAGGTATTTTCTTGCCTAACTATCCAAGCCTGCTTCTGCTAGGTTGTGTATTCCTTGTCTGGAGTTTGAGTGACAGGGGCTGTGGGATTCCAGGAGACAGGGTGAGTCAGCACAGGGCTGAATAGAGAGATCTGCATGTAGATGGGTGGGAGGAGTTGCACCTGGGACCAGAATAGGGCTGTGCCTTCCCTCCACTGCTGGCTCCACCTCATGTGGTGCATCTGATGTCCCTGGCCTTCACTGTGAGAGGAAAGAATGAGTCTTGTCAACAAAGTACTCCAGGACTGACCAGAACTGGGGGCCGATTAGGATGGCGGACGGAAATGGGTACTGTCCGCCATGGTGGGGGAAATTTTACTCCCGGCTGCGCCGCGGAGAAACCGCGGTTGGGATTAGGATATTCATGTCACGAAACTCCGACCGCGGCGGACGGAACACAACCAACACCGTCCGCGGTGGACGGAACACAACCAAGTCCGTCCGCGGCGGACGGAGTCCAATGAACAACCACTGCCGCGGACGGAAATGACCGCGGAAAATAAAACATGTACCGCCATCCCTGAGAATACTCCGTGGCCGCAATTAGGATAAATCCGCCCGTACAACGGAACTCACAGCCATCCACGTCCGCGGCGGAAACAATGCAACGAGAACCACAGCATCAGGGCGGAAGGCCAACACGCACAACATCCCTAGCGCCTAACAAATGTATGAAAGTGCACCGCAAGTCCTAAGCAAACATACGAACATTGACAAGGCCCCCCCCCCCAGCACAAGCCACCATGACACGTCCCAATTATCCAATAATGCACACAAGTCAACACGCCCACCTACCACCTGACTGCCAACAACCATTGAGACACGACTATAAAAAGACACCCCCACACAACCACAATCCCTTGCACCACAGCATTGCTGCCAGCAAGAGGGCCATTCGAGACACTGCTAACTCACATAAAATCACATAGAAGACACCCACCCACCACCCTACCACACAAACACCCACCACACAAATCCTACACATCACACACCACACACCTGCACCTCCCAACTCACTCAACTCACACACTGAGCACCACACACCATGGCACCCAAAAAAACTCCCAAATTCACGGAGACAGAGTTGCGGGTAATGGTAGATGAAATTATCCGTGTGGAGCCCAACATCTTCGGGGTCCAAGTCCAGCAGACGACCGTGGCGCAAAAGAACCACATGTGGGACAGGATCGTCACTCGGGTGAATGCGTCGGGGACTGTGCCGAGGACCAAGCACGACATTCAGAGGCGGTGGCATGACCTTAAGACCAGGGTCAAGGGCATCCGAGCGAAAAACCACGCCAGAGCCAATCTTACTGGCGGTGGCACACCCCCGGAGCCCATACCCTACACCGATTGGGAGGAGAAGGTGCTGGTGATACTACACCCAGAGAGCCTAGACGGCCTTGACGAAGGAGAAGAGACTGGTGAGTACAAACCAAGCACCACGATCAGCACGACATGGTCAGGCTCACACAACTGAGAATAAACATCCCCCACGCCCCAACCCATGCACGTCGGACACCAACACACTAACATGTCCATGGCTCCCAACAGGCCCCCATGTTCACGGGGAGGGTGGTGGTGGTGGAGGTGGTGGTGGAGGGTGGGGTGTGTGAGAGGCCCAAACTACAACTCCCAACAGGCCCCCATGTGCACGGGGAGGGTGGTGGTGGTGGTGGCGGTGGTGGAGGGTGGGGTGTGTGAGAGGCCCAAACTACAACTCCCAACAGGCCCCCATGTGCACGGGGAGGGTGGTGGTGGTGTTGGCGGTGGTGGAGGGTGGGGTGTGTGAGAGGCCCAAACTACAACTCCCAACAGGCCCCCATGTGCACGGGGAGGGTGGTGGTGGTGGTGGAGGGTGGGGTGTGTGCGACAGGAAACAGAAATGTCTACAAATCAATGTTACCATGTACTGTCCACATTACTGACCTGCTCGATCTTGTCCCTCAGGTGATCGTCAACTGACTGGGGAAAGCAGTACCCGGCCGCCAGCCTCGCCTCCCACACCTACAGGACTCTCTGCCGACGACGACACAGGCAGCTCCGGGGCCGAGGATGGAGCGGGACCAAGCACGCAGCCAGGGCCATCTGGCTCACAGGGACTCCCGGGACCGACCAACGTCGCATGTGTGACTCCCGCGGCACCCGTCTCTGTGATCTGCACAGTCCCCACCACCACCAGTACCACCAGTACCACCAGTACCACCAGTACCACCACTACCACCAGCACCACGACTCCTGCCGGTGCCACCCAGCATGACCCAGCGCGCAACGCTGGTCCAACGGCCCCACACACAAGCAGGGTGAGTGGGCCACAAACACAGGCAACGGGACAACTGCCAATCAGGCGACCCACACACCGCCGGTCAGAGGAGGGACAGCTACCCGAGCCAGTGGCACAGTCCCTACAAGCTCTTGCCAGGTGCCAGGCCTCATACGACCGGTCCCAGGCAAACGCTGATCGTGTTCACCAGGACTCAGTGGACAACACCAACAGCCTGCGCGAGATCTCTGGCATCCTTGGCCAGATGTTGGTGATCATGGGCCAGCAGGCAACGATGTGGAGGGAATGGGTTGCCCGGAACAACCCCCCCCCCTCCACCATGTGTGTCAGCGCCACCGCCACCGTCACCTCCGCCTCCCCCGTCACCTCCGCCTCCGCCTCCACCGCCGCCACCACCACCTGAGCCCCTGGCGACGGATGTGGCCCATCACCAACCTGCCCTCCCAGCTGCCTCTGTACCACCTCCGAGACGGAGGGGGCGGCCGAGGCAGGAAGTTGCTGAGAGCAGTGTTGGAGCGCCAGGCACACGCTCCAAGAGGGGACGACCTTGACAATGCCACTGCCTGTGCCAGACATTCACCCTGCAAACCATCCTGTCCCACATAGACAATCATTGCCACTGGTCTGCTGGACTAGCCTGACACCCCCCAATGTGGTGTCAGCACGGACATTTCATCTGCCATTACCTTCAACTCCAACTCCCTCCCCCCCACTTACTTGTAAATATTCACCAGCACAAAAGCACAACCTGTCAATAAATTGCATTTACTCACACAATGATGTTTTGCCTCCATGTTTATTCACATGATTGCCATCAGATACAGACGTAAACAGGTACAGGGATCATAGTCGCACATGATCATGGCGCTGCGGGAGTGACCTAGAGAAAACCAGAGACAGCAAACACACGCCAGTAAAGAGATTCACACACATCACAACACAATGCACAGCAACATTACACAAACGACAACCATCACACAAGCATGGGATGGGAGCACACACATCATGGACACTCCTATGTCCAAAGACATGAAGACACACATGTGCAACCATCACAAACCACACCCAGCTGAATAACCCCATATCCACACAACACCAGAAAACATACATGAGGCATTGTCAACCGCCACTAGAGGTAGATACTCACATTCAAGGGAAGTAGCGATCAATGAGCTGGCGCCTCTGGTCCACACCTTCCTCCTCACCACTATCCTCATCAGTCGACATGGGTGGGATGGGAGGCCGAGGAACTCCTTCGTCTTCAGGGTCCAACAGCAGTTCAATGTCATTGCGTACTGCCAGGTTGTGGAGCATGCAGCAGGCAATCACGATCTTGCATACTTTTCCTGGTGAGTAAGGCAGGGCCCCTCCGGTCTTATCGAGGCACCGAAACCTAGACTTCAGCAGTCCAAAGGTACGTTCGATGACTCTCCGTGTCCTTCCATGTGCCTCATTGTACCGCATTTCACCCGCCGTCCTCGGATTACGTAGGGGACTGAGGAGCCAGGGCCAGTTTGGGTAAGCCGAGTCGCCTATGTAGGGGGATGACAGAGACAAACATCAGAACAAGATATGGTGGGTACCCCATGCAACACAGAGATCACAAGAGTCCCCACTGCACACTCACCAACAAGCCACGCTTGACCGGGTGGCAGATTTGCCATGAGTCGTGGGACATTGCTGGTTCGCATGATGTGGGCGTCATGTGCGGATCCAGGAAATCTTGCACACACATGGGAGATGATGTTGCTCGCCAGGCACACCACCTGCACGTTCAGCGAATGAAAGTGTTTGCGATTCCTGAACACTTGTTCGCGTGCCCGTGGTGGAATGAGCGCGATGTGCGTGCCATCAATTGAGCCCACTACGTGAGGTATGTGGCCCAGTGCATAGAAACCAGCTTTGACAGCTGGCAACTCTTCCGGACGTGGGAAATGTATGTACTCATCCTTGTACAGCATCATAGCTGTTAACACATCCCGAAGAACCGTGCTGAACATTGCCTGTGACATACCCCCGGCACCTCCAACTGTATACTGAAATGTGCCAGTAGCGAAGAAATGTAGTACCGCCATGACCTTTGCAGTGGGTGTAAACGAGCCAGGATACGTTCTACGTGGCTGCAGATGAGGAGACAATTGAGCCACAAGCTCCAGCAACCGACGTCGATCCAGCCTGAATTTCCGAATCACCTCCTCGTCTACCATATCCTCCAGCTGAGTGTATGGGCGATGCACATTTGGAGCCCTCCTGTGTGGGAGAGAGATGTAACTTAGGTCAACGTACAAACGACGCATACGTGTACAACTCCATCACATGTGTACCTTACTGACATAACTCCAGTCGTCACCCTAATGTATCGTAGACACATCACAGACACTCATGCAACTGCATGCACACAAACGATAAGTTTACACACGCCATGTCATCAAGCACAAATGCCACCACCAATGATGATGTGCATACGGTAATGACATGCATGGTGACAGAACGTAGAAATCACATACACGGAATGCATGTGTACCACCACCACTGTAGTCACCTCGACACAACAATAAACTGACAACAGATGCATGGATTGGCCACACAGCCGTGATGTACTGTGTAGTTGTGAAGATGTAACAACGTCTGTAGGGTCAAACCCGACGTCAACACGTACGAATGCACATCTGTTGGCCATTGTGTGCCGACCGATGTCCATTGTATGGACACACATGCTATATTGTATGACATATGACCTTTCACAATCACGCTCACATCCCTCATGACGCAACTGCACACAACACATCACGGTGCAGCGTCTGACAAGATCACATATTTGGCGCCGCCATGGCGGTGCTCAACTTCCGCTACTTCCCAAAGGCCGAATGCGGCCTGCGTCCCTCTTCCCATTGGCTGCATGTGCAGGGACCGTGACGGGCACACATCGGCAACCGCACGGGCAAGCTTCAGGCACGGATGCTTCAGTTGCAACAATGTACTATCACTGGCGCCTCCATGGCGGGGCACGTACACAGCGGGGGAGGTGCAGGCCTATACACCCTGCAGATGTACTCAATGGACAGGCCAGTTCATGACCCCCCTTACAGTCACCTTGCATCATCCACCGTACACCGGCCGGAGCGGCCGGCCCATGAACAACCGCCGTGCCCGGCCATGAACACAACCGCCATGGCCGGGACCGGCCATGAACAACCGCCGGTCCCGGCCATGAACAACCGCCGGTCCCGGCCATGAACAACCGCCGGTCCCGGCCATGAACAACCGCCGGTCCCGGCCATGAACAACCGCCGGTCCCGGCCATGAACAACCGCCGGTCCCGGCCATGAACAACCGCCGGTCCCGGCCATGGCGGTTGTGTTCATGGCCGGGCACGGCGGATGTTCATGGGCCGGCCGCTCCGGCCGGTGTACGGTGGATGATGCAAGGTGACTGTAAGGGGGGTCATGAACTGGCATGTCCATTGAGTACATCTGCAGGGTGTATAGGCCTGCACCTCCCCCGCTGTGTACGTGCACCGCCATGGAGGCGCCAGTGATAGTACATTGTTGCAACTGAAGCATCCGTGCCTGAAGCTTGCACGTGCGGTTGCCGATGTGTGCCCGTCACGGTCCCTGCACATGCAGCCAATGGGAAGAGGGACGCTGGCCGCATACGGCCAATCGCAAGTAGCGGAAGCTGTGCACCGCAACAACAGGGCCAGTCATTGGCCCATTTCACGATCACGCTTCCAGGGCTGACCAATTGCTGGCGACGTATGCCACTGACACGTGCTGAGGGCCCTATATATGTGTCTTGGCCAACATGAAACTTCCTACCCTGGGGACCAGTGCTGCCTGTGACCATCACCTCGAGCTGCTGCTGCTGCTGCTGAGCTGACCACCGACTGCTGCCTGTGACCATCACCTCGAGCTGCTGCTGCTGCTGCTGAGCTGACCACCGACTGCTGCCTGTGACCATCACCTCGACCTGCTGCTGCTGCTGCTGAGCTGACCACCGACTGCTGCTCTAGTGCCATACTCCGTGATCTTGCCATGTCGAGTGGCAAAGAGATCCGGTCTCGACCCTTCACCGCCGCGGAGCTTGATGTCCTCGTGGACGGTGTACTCCGCAACTATGGACGCCTCTACGGCGCACCGGGACGGGTGGTAAGTGCAGTGTGGGACATGTTGGTGTGCATGAGGGGGCCAAATGATCAGGCCTATTTATATCTTAGCTGTGTAGTGTGGGCTAGACATATGTTCCTGATTGTGTATGGCTGCTGACAGTAACGTCTTGCCCCTATGTGTGTGACAGGCCACCTGTCCACTGACTTAAACCCTTTTGTCTCCCATCATGGTAGGTCAAGCTGCACCTTCGCAAGGACCTGTGGAGGACCATAGCACGGGAAGTACGGGCATTGGGGGTGTGCAACAGACGACATACACACTGCCACAAACGCTGGGACGACATTTCCAGGCTGAGCAAGAATGTAGCGGAAGTAACACTGGGCCTGATTCCAAGGACGCCCCGTCTGGCCCGACGCTCCATGACCCCTCTCATGCACCGTATCATTGCAGTGACGCATCCTGAACTGGCCGAACGTCTGAGTGCCGATCAACAGCAAACTAGCGGTGAGCATACTGTCTGTGTAGGAAACTTGTGAGTGCTATGCATGTATTGGTGCACAGACACACTATTGAGTTCCGTGTTGCGTATGTATGCCTGTGATGGCATTTTGGTCCCATTGGGTGGTACTCATTTGACATCCAGGTCCGCCATGTTGACACGCCACTTGCTTAGTAGTTGAGTGTGAAAGCACATCCCCTAGTGGTCCATGTCCCCATGGCAGAAAATGTGAGGATGACTGGTAGGGGTGGGCCATGTGCAGGATGAGGGCTCATGAACCTTTGTCTGCTATGTGATTTGGCTATCCTGTTCCTTCTGTACGTGAGTGTGCCCATGACTCACACATCTTTTCTGTGCATTTCAGCTTTGACAGAGGACACTCAGCCACAGACGGTGGAGAGTAGCCGAGGAAATGAGTCCGGCTCAGACTTCGCACACACGCAGACTGACACGGAGGAGGCCAGCGCCGGAGAGGGGGACAGGACCGTCCCTGAGGACTCGCATGTGGAGACACCATCGTCCTCCTCGTCGGACACTCTTGGTGAGCCTGCACTGTTGTCACAGACTGGGAGTGGGCACTCATCACCTTCTGTCGGAAGACAGCACACAGGGCCCACACTTCCACAAACTGCACCATGTACTGTTCGTGGCCGGAGGAGTAGGGGGAGCAGAGTGGCGTTCGGTGCAGGCACCGCTGCCCCTGCCACGGTGAGCCAAAATGCACTGTGTGCTGAGGCCGTTGATCTGCTGCGACAGCTGTGTGTGGGGCAGACCAATATGACAAATGCTTTCCAGGACCATGATAGGAAGTTGGGGCAGGTGGTGGCATTCATGGAAGGGATGCATGGCGATCTTGCAGGTCTACACAGGACAGTGCAGTCATTGGCAAGCAGTGTGTCGTCTGCAATAGTACAGTCGAATGAACAGGGTGCTACTTCTGTTTCCCCATCTACACCGCTGGATGTCTCAGGGGGTAGTGATTATTCAGAGCAGGACTCAAATACAGGTTATTGCACTAGAAGCAGCGTCAGACAGCACGTCAGGGCACGCAGGGCACAGACCCCATCCCCTAGATCAGCTAAATCTGTTCACGTAGACGACGTCAGATGCACTGGAGTACACACACAGGATCCACAAGTGTTGTTGGGGGACATGCCTTCCGGAGCTACACAGGCATTCAACACGAAAGGTACTCCGAAGGCAAGGGATACTCACATGTCCATGGACTGTTCCTTGGACAAGGCCAGTCAGAAGACTAAGGCACCTACTAAGAGCAGGGAGACTCCCAAGAGCAGGCCCACAGCAGAGGTAAGGGACACTCCCAAGGACAGTGAGAAGACTAAGGCACCTACTGAGAGCAGGGAGACTCCCAAGAGCAGGCCCACAGCAGAGGTAAGGGACACTCCCAAGGACAGTGAGAAGACTAAGGCACCTACTGAGAGCAGGGAGACTCCCAAGAGCAGGCCCACAGCAGTGGATAGGAACACTCCCAAGGACAGTGAGAAGACTAAGGCACCTACTAAGAGCAGGGAGACTCCCAAGAGCAGGCCCACAGCAGTGGATAGGAACACTCCCAAGGACAGTGAGAAGACTAAGGCACCTACTAAGAGCAGGGAGACTCCCAAGAGCAGGCCCACAGCAGTGGATAGGAACACTCCCAAGGACAGTGAGAAGACTAAGGCACCTACTAAGAGCAGGGAGACTCCCAAGAGCAGGCCCACAGCAGTGGATAGGAACACTCCCAAGGGCAGGGAGACACACAGGGAGCAGGTGTCTGCTGGAGGCAGGTGCACCACAGACGACAAGTCTGCTGGCAGGAACAGGGCGGCGAGCAGGGCACAGGCTACATCCAGAGACAACACTCCACCTAAGGATAAGGCACATCCTACGGACAAGGCATCTAGCATGGACAATGGCACAATCAAGGACAGGCATACTTCACCCCTGGCTGCACTGAGGCTGATGTTTTCTACTAAACGCCAAACTGATGTCTCCGCGGCGGAGTCCCCCCATACCTCCACTCCCATCCAGGCCAGTCAGAAGCAGAGGAGGGTGTCCCCTGTTGTTGCATCCCCCATTACACATCATTCCGAGTCCAGGCGGCAGGCACAGAGCAAACGACAAGCAGGCTCCAGCACGTCCCCCGAAACCAGATCCCCGGCAGCAGTTGCTCCACCTATGCTGGGTGGTGATTCTTTGGAGTCCCCACCACTTGGCAGTCCTGTCCTGTCCAGGGTGCACTCACACCTCCCTAAGAAACGCAGACACACACCATTGACACCTGCAAACCCCGATTTGGCTCTAGGTGAGCTATCCCCAGCTCCCAGGCCCACCCTGCCTCCTGGCCCATACAGCCCTGTGGCTCATCATTTCAGTTGTCCCAGTGGCGCCGGTCCAGTTGACTCTCATGTATCAGATGGTGGCACAGTGTCAGTTGTGCCCTCTCCTGTTGCAGGTCCTGGCAGTGTATCTGGGTCTATGGCTCACGTGTCAGTTAGAAGATCTGTGGCTGTGTTGCACACTCCTGTTTCTGGTGCTGGCAGTCTGTCTGGGTCAGTGGCTCACGTGTCAGTGACTACATCTGTGGCTGTGTCTCACACTCCTGTTGCTGGTGCTGCCAGTGTGTCTGGGTCCGTGGCCCATGTGTGTGTCACTCGGGCTGTGGCTGTGTCTCACACTCCTGTTGCTGGTGCTGCCAGTGTGTCTGGGTCCGTGGCCCATGTGTGTGTCACTCGGGCTGTGGCTGTGTCTCACACTCCTGTTGCTGGTGCTGCCAGTGTGTCTGGGTCCGTGGCCCATGTGTGTGTCACTCGGGCTGTGGCTGTGTCTCACACTCCTGTTGCTGGTGCTGCCAGTGTGTCTGGGTCCGTGGCCCATGTGTGTGTCACTCGGGCTGTGGCTGTGTCTCACACTCCTGTTGCTGGTGCTGCCAGTGTGTCCGAGGCAGGTAGTTCACGCAGTCCCCCAGAATCTGTGATGTGAGGTGCTGTACACTTCACTCAAATGTTAATTCACATGGTGTGTCCATTGAGAACTGCGTGGCACTCTTGTGGTCCCTGTGACGGGTTGGTAGGGACACGTAGTTGTGCTGCCTCTGATGTACCTGCTCTGTACTGCACAATGCCCTGTTGATGCTCTGATACTGCATACTGCCCCTCTCACGTGCTGCCTCTGATGGGCCTGTTCTGTGCAATGGACTGTTGATGCACTTTGGCCCTCTCACGTGCTGCCTCTGATGGGCCTGTTCTGTGCAATGGACTGTTGATGCACTTTGGCCCTCTCACGTGCTGCCTCTGATGGGCCTGTTCTGTGCAATGGACTGTTGATGCACTTTGGCCCTCTCACGTGCTGCCTCTGATGGGCCTGTTCTGTGCAATGGACTGTTGATGCACTTTGGCCCTCTCACGTGCTGCCTCTGATGGGCCTGTTCTGTGCAATGGACTGTTGATGCACTTTGCCCCTCTCACGTGCTGCCTCTGATGTACCTGCTCTGTACTGCACAATGCCCTGTTGATGCTCTGATACTGCATGCTGCCCTCTCGTTACCTGCTGTGATGTACCTGCTCTGTACTGCACAATGCCCTGTTGATGCTCTGATACTGCATACTGCCCCTCTCACGTGCTGCCTCTGATGGGCCTGTTCTGTGCAATGGACTGTTGATGCACTTTGGCCCTCTCACGTGCTGCCTCTGATGGGCCTGTTCTGTGCAATGGACTGTTGATGCACTTTGGCCCTCTCACGTGCTGCCTCTGATGGGCCTGTTCTGTGCAATGGACTGTTGATGCACTTTGGCCCTCTTACGTGCTGCCTCTGATGGGCCTGTTCTGTGCAATGGACTGTTGATGCACTTTGGCCCTCTCACGTGCTGCCTCTGATGGGCCTGTTCTGTGCAATGGACTGTTGATGCACTTTGGCCCTCTCACGTGCTGCCTCTGATGGGCCTGTTCTGTGCAATGGACTGTTGATGCACTTTGCCCCTCTCACGTGCTGCCTCTGATGTACCTGCTCTGTACTGCACAATGCCCTGTTGATGCTCTGATACTGCATGCTGCCCTCTCGTTACCTGCTGTGATGTACCTGCTCTGTACTGCACAATGCCCTGTTGATGCTCTGATACTGCATGCTGCCCTCTCGTTACCTGCTGTGATGTACCTGCTCTGTACTGCACAATGCCCTGTTGAAGCTCTGATACTGCATGCTGCCCTCTCGTTACCTGCTGTGATGTACCTGCTCTGTACTGCACAATGCCCTGTTGATGCTCTGATACTGCATGCTGCCCTCTCGTTACCTGCTATGTTGTACCTGCTCTGGTGCCCACTTTGCCCATGTTCACGCATACACTGTGATTTGACCCCTATTTTTTGACAATAAAGGTAGTCTATCAAGTCTCGTGGTCTGTCGTTGTCATTCCTGCTTGCGTACTGCAAATGTGTATTCGTATATGCTTCTCATCAGTGGTTTCGGTAACATGACACTCCCCCTCCCTACGTCACGTCCCTTGCTGGTATTCCCCTCCAGACAGCCAATGGTTTGTACCTTACCTGCGTCGTCGTCCATAGTAGGCCATGACTAGGACGTGGTGGATCGCGAAGAGCATCGGGAAAGCGTGTAGCGCCGGGTCCATGGTGGTGGTCAGCTTGCGGTGGGTATCTCGGCTGTGTCACCTATGTTCGCTGTGGGGATTCCGCCGTGTTAAGACAGGTTGTTTTTCCGCAGCGGTTTTATGTGTGTTTTCCGCCATCTTGATTTGGGGGACGGTCTTCGACGTCAGTGCGTACGGCGGAGCGTCCGGATGTGTTCCGTCCGCCGCGTGGTCGTGTGTAGTTGGCCGGCGGAGCGTGTTTTTCCGTCGCGGACGGAAATTTGACACGTTTTCCTATCCTGATATGGCGGACGGAGTATCCGCGGCAGGCGGACACGGAAAAGGCTTTTTCCGCCTACTCCAGGGCCGCGGTGGCTCTTCCGTCCGCCATCCTGATCGACCCCCTGGTTTGGACTAGGCAAAAGCCTCTCTGCCTTCAGAGAACAAAGGGAAAATGAGTATAAAAGAGGGACCCCAAGCCCCAGAACTTTAGATCACTTTTGGGAAACAAGAAGAACCTTTGCTGAGGAGAGGAACCACAGAAATTGAGGAGGAGACTATCCCTAAGCTGAGTGCTGTTTGGGGGATTGGCCTGCAGTGGTTGCCTGACTACCAAAGAAAGGAGAAAGGACTTTGTGCTACTTTCAAATCAACTTGTAAAAGATCTCCAAGGGCTTGAGATAGAGCTTGCCTCCTGCTGAAGTCTTAGGGACAACAGACTTCACCAACCAGCTCCCCTGCCCCCCCTTGCTGGGAATTGAAGTGCCTGCTGTTGAGCTGGGCCTTCTGACAGACAGCGTGTCGCTGGGAGCTGGAAGCACGATTCAGGACGAAGAAGCGTGTTGCTGCTGCAGTCGTTGTCATCGCATCACCAGAGAAGAGTGTCGCAGTTGCGGCAAGCGCCATCGCATCACCAGAGAAGCGTGCCACCGCAGCCGCTATCGCCATCCCATCACCTGAAGCGCCTCGCATCACCGGAGAAGAGTGTCGCCGTCGCAGCAGACCCTGTCGCATCACCGGAGAAGCGTGTTACAGGGCCGGTCATGGCTCAGAAGATTAGTTGAGTCGCTGCACGGCCGTCGGGCGTGCACGCATCGTGTTGCATCAAGAAGAAGACACCATTTTGTTTCATTGCACTGGATATTCATTGCATCACGGAACTGCTGGTCGCATCGCCACGGAAGCGCAGTAAGAAACCGATGCATAACCTCCCCTCACAGAAAAGAACCAACACATCCCCCATGCAGCAGTAGGGACCCGACGCATCGCCATTCTTGTGTGTAAGGAACCGGCGCATCACCTTCCCTGCAACACTTTCGTTGTATAGCTTTACGCATCCAAAGGTACATTGAACTCAAAGTGTCGCATTTTACATCTTAAGAGAACTAAGCTATCTCTACCATTTTTAAAGTACAGTATTGTGGATTTTTGTCGTTTGTGGTCTTGTGTTAAGTCTATATAAAAATAGATCTTTTTTTATACTACATCTTGTATGGTGTTCATCTGTAGTGTTGTCACTGGGTTACTGTATGTGTTCACAAATGCTTTACACACTGCCTCTGAGATAAGCCTGTCTGCTTGTGCCGAGCTACCAAGGGGGTGGGCAGGGGTTATTTTAGGAGTGTACCCCCTTACCCTGACTAGACGCAAGGATCCCTATTTGGTCAAAGGTACCTACCTCGGCCAACTAGAGATCCCAAAATCTAACAGTTCCCAAATCATCTGCCTCTGCTTCAACTGCAACACAGGGACTGATGAGTAATGGGGGAGCCGTATATTACATGGCCTCTCCTCCTTGGCCCAAATGTGAAACATACCTTACCTGCCACCCTTAAACAACTCCACCACCACATTCCCTGCATTCCTTACACCTCCTGTAGCTGTGTTATTTGCTGTCAGTCAAAGCAGACAAGCACCACTTTGCTGACAATCTCTGAGAGAGCTCCATCAGCCCGGCCTGGAAGGCCTTAATGATGTAGGGGCAGCAGGTAACAAGTTTTGTTACTAACTGTTGCTACGTCATAGCAGTGATGTTTTCAGATTCTGAACCTGGTGTAAATGATTGTGGCTCCTTATGGAAGTCATGCATAACAAAGTTATCACTTAATAATCCTCAATGAGAAGAGGCAGTTTTAGCCTTGCTCTTTAGGTCTCCTCTATATACCTATCCTGTCTTTTTTTGGGGATAATACATATCTCCATTCTTTTCCCATGTTTTCTCATTGGTCCTCCTTCTAAACCCTAGTTAGTTCACCACTTGTTCCTATCATCCATTACATCTGGACCCAAACACTATCTATTCCATAGAACATTTTCAAGAGATATCACTTTGTACCTTTACCTTCACCTGAACCTTAGTATTTCTACCTCAACTTATACCTGGGACATTTGCCCATACATGTAATCAGTTACAGCAATATCTACCCACTATCTTAGTACTCTTACCCCTGCCTATACCCTCTACCCGTTCTTTATTACTTTTGGCTGTACCTATACAATATTACATCTAACTATGTACCACACTCTGGTACTTCTACCTCTATGTGCAACCTTATAACTTCTCCCCACTTAAACTTGAATGCATCTTATCCCACTAGTACCTCTGCCTGTACCTATACCATAGTATCCATTCCTCTACCTATATCCTAATACCTTATCTGTTTCCCTCTTCTTTATTACACATGTCCATTTTATTGTCATCTATTTTATTGTGTTGTTTGCTCTCCCGGTACTCCTGGCTTATTCTAGAATTCCAGAAGTACTTTTCGCTTACTCATGGCTCACTCAAGAGTAAATGAAAATAGGGGCTAGGTGGCTGAATAGGCTATAAGACTCAGGCACGCACTACTCTTATGGATTTACTTCTTTGCTCTAATTTAAACATATTATTTATAATCAAGTTATTCAGATACTTTAATTTATTTGAGCAAGATTGTATTGCAATACTTCTTTTGTTCAGATTACTATATACATAAATCAAAAAATCTCTGTAATGTTCATCACAAATACAAGCTTTTGTGAACAATTATCTGTACATGTTTTCTTTAGATCACGTAGATGTTGATAGCCCAATGCATTTCGGGACTTTTCAATGTCCCTTAGTCAGGGGCAATATCTGTGAATAAACAACAACTTTCAAATGAGAGCCACTCTGCAGTTCAAATCTTCAAGGGTTTAGATACAATATGAGGGTCGGGTTCATAATTCCCTGTTGTCCACTCCTACGTTTTCTCCAAACAGTGGCTTCAGCCTCTGTCAGACACCTTCAACCACGTCCTGCTATCGCTCGTATTGCCCAACCAATGTAAATACCTTTCAGTCTAACCCGCAAACCGCCTCTTAGTATGCCGCCATGGCTACCCGAGTCACCCTGTCACGTGTGAACACGTACTCAAGAGTAAGTCATGAGTACTAGAAGAGTGTGTCACAGCAATGGAGAGAGGATGTGGCTTAACAGCTAGTTTGGCCAACTTTGAAGCTAAGGAACCAGGTTCGAGTCTGGTGGGAGGCTCAAACATCATGTGATTTTGGGTAAAACACTTAATCTCCTGTGCTGAAAAAGGAATGTGTCCGTTTGTAGTGCAACTGGTGCTCATATAAAGTGCTCTGATACCTTCGGGTGGAGATTGCGCTATATAAAACTGGGGAAAAAAGATAAATACTTGTGAAGAGAGCAAAGTGTACATGACATTGTTTTGGAGCATTTATAAACTTTTTAGGACACATGAGATCTGTCTGTAAATAGTTTCATGCAAATAGTCGTTTGGGGTAAACATATAGGGTCTATGTGAAAGTATGAGACTATGTGAACTTACCCACAACTTGATTGTATGAAATTGGTTTTAAGATGATTCTGTGTCATTTTTATTTTAGAATGTAGTGAATATTTCCAACTGAAATTGATGAAATTATTAAAGGCATTAATCTCTGTGCAAGTTTGAAATCTAACAGAGCCCACTAGGGGTTGATGTATAACAGAAAAATTAGAGACTTGTTGATGTCAGTTAATTGAATATATTTTCTACTAATGGAATTGTAAGATATCTAGGGCTATAGTCCCCAAAAAGTCACACAGCGCAGCAAGCCACCTTGCTGCACTGTGCTGCTGATTTCTTGCCCAAATTCACGTAACGACACTATGCTGCCTTATTCATGTATATGTGTTTTGATTATCTTTGTTTGACGTGGCCTTTACCGTCATTTGACAGGTACGCCGCAATTTGTTGTCTGAAAGATACTCATTATATTTCTATATTCACAATGTTTTAATTCACACTACGATGTATTTTTCCCATGCTTCTGTATGTTTACGTTTCACTGTGGTATTGAACATTAAGAGGCTCGGATTACTGTGATATTGAAAATTAAGAGGCCCAGATTACTGTGATATTGAACATTAAGAGGCCCAAACTAAGAATCTGCAACACGGGCAGGCGGATCACTGTCACTTCACTAATGTGAACAACAGTGCTTTTTAGAAGGTATCCGTAACCCTAATCAGGCGCATTGTTATTTGATTCACCTCTACTAATTTGTGAGCCACCACTAGACTCTTTCTTCCATAAGCTACACGGACAGTCAGAGGTCACGTGTTTAGGTTGCCTTGGTTACCCATCTAACAGGAACCAGTCGATCGCCATTACTGAACGTCAGTCGGCATTCAGATGGATTTACTCCGCTCCCGGTAGGTCTTGCTTAAACTTGTTGCTGCCCCTGTTTGACATCAATACGCCCCTTAGGTTGACCTCGCTTTGTCCTAAATTCCCGTCTTATTTCTTCAGACGGTTAATTTCCCGACTACGCGATCACGCGCAGCGGGACCAGTGCCCTCTACCCGACTATTTTCCATTGTTGGACACATTTTCATTGTTAGGGTCCTAATTAATATCTCCCCCTTCACAGGACCCAAAGTAATTCTTCCACTGAGAGGGTTCTCAATCCCATCATCCATCTTGGAGACGAGCAACCTCTGGTATGTCTTGTACACTATTTTACTGTGCTAAACTAAATTAATTTAATATAAAGTTTGACTTACACACCTTACTTAATTCAATTATCAATTCTTCACTCATAAAATATTTTGCCTTCCCCTTCCCCGTCCTGATGAAGACCTCGAAGCAAGGATATAAATTACGCCTGCAACTATTAGAGGGTCGAAACGTCGACAGCTTTTATGTTTATTCAGCTTCACCCCATGATCTAGTCATTTATTGCGAGATGTGGAGCATGATCTTTACCTAATGATTTATTGAATCAATGATCTTTTTCTTTGTCTAATTTTGGATTTTGATACATAGCACATTGGGGCCATTTGGCCAGTTTTTATATTGTCACCATCCTATACTTACACCACCCTGCACCACAGCACTTCCCTCCCTTCCAGGGGCACTATGAATAATATGTGATTGTTTATTTAAATTAATGATGATCAGCATATACCTACATTGTGAATAAATAACAATGCAGGTCAATTGAGTTTTTCTATTGTCATTTAATTGTCTGAATTTGTTGCTCATTGCTGGGACCCCGCTCCTCAGTGCTTAGAAGGGAAAGGGCAGGAATAAATGCCCGTGGTCTGGTGGCTTCCTTTGATTAAAGATGTGCCGCTTTTCCTTTTTCTTCCCAGATTTGAGGGCTGCCTTACATCACCAATCTATGTAAGTGCATCTTTTGACTATTTTCCATTGTTGGACACATTTTCATTGTTAGGGTCCTTATTAATATCTCCCCCCTTCACAGGACCCAAAGTAATTCTTCCACTGAGAGGGTTCTCAATCCCATCCTCCATCTTGGAGACGAACAACCTCTGGTATGTCTTGTACACTATTTTACTGTGCTAAACTAAATTAATTTAATATAAAATTTGACTTACGCACCTTACTTAATTCAATTATCAATTCATCACTCATTAAATAGGTTGGCTTCCCCTTCCCCGTCCTGATGAAGACCTCGAAGCAAGGATATAAATTACGCCTGCAACTATTAGAGGGTCGAAACGTCGACAGCTTTTATGTTTATTCAGCTTCACCCCATGATCTAGTCATTTATTGCGAGATGTGGAGCATGATCTTTACCTAATGATTTATTGAATCAGTGAACTTTTTCTTTGTCTAATTTTGGATTTTGATACGTAGCACATTGAGGCCATTTGGCCAGTTTTTATATTGTCACCATCCTATACTTACACCACCCTGCACTACAGCACTTCCCTCCCTTCCAGGGGCACTATGAATAATATGTGATTGTTTATTTAAATTAATGATGATCAGCATATACCTACATTGTGAATAAATAACAATGCAGGTCAATTGAGTTTTTCTATTGTCATTTAATTGTCTGAATTTGTTGCTCATTGCTGGGACCCCACTCCTCAGTGCTTAGAAGGGAAAGGGCAGGAATGCAATGTATTTAACGTTGTATAGTGTATTCCTCTACTTTCCTACTGCTGGCACACTTTAGGCTGCCTAGCGCCAGTACAGACACCATGCACCATGGTGCAAGACTGCCTGCATTGTAGGCAGGATTAATTTTGTGCAGGAAGGGACAGCATTCCTGCGCAAAAAAATCTTCAGATGTATTTTTCTCTTTCTATGTGTGCTGTTGAATGCAGCCCATGTAGAAAGCAGAAAGAACAAGGAGAAATCCACATATTTCTCCTCATTATAACATATCATTTTTGGATCAGCTGCTGTGTTGAAAGTCTTTGGGGGATTCCTCAAGCGAGGGCCTAGAAAAAAAGGGGGTCCCAAAATGCATTTTCCCCATGTTATGTCTATGGAGATGTTTCATTTTTTGAACACGACTATGAATGATAGAGTGCACGAGTGGCTGAATGGGTGACTGAGCAGATACATAAATGTCTGTATGGGTGAATAACAGGGTACATAAGTGACTGCATGGGTGGCTAAATGGGTGTTTAAATGGGAATATGGGTGACTGTGCGGTTTTGTGAGTAGTGTATGGGTGAGTTAATGGGTGTGTGAGTGCCTGTATCGGTGAGTAAGTGAGTGTGAGAGAGGTTGTATGGGAGAGTATATACTTGTCTCTGTAACTGCAAAGATGAGTGAGTAGATGTGTTAGTATATCTTTGAGTAAGGGAGTGCATGTGTGAGTAACTGTAAGGGTGAGTAACTGTAAGGTTGAGTTAGTGGATGTTTGAGTGACTGTATGAATTAGTGAGTAGTTATATGAGTATTTGTATGGCTGACCGAGTATGAGAATGGCTGTATGGGTATATGAGGGGGTATGTAAGTGTCTGTATATCTATATGACTGGATGTGTGAGTTGCTATATTGGTCAGTGAGAAGGTGCATGAGTGGATGTAGATGTGAGTTAGTGGTTGCGTTAGTGGCTATATGGGTGAGTAGCTCTATGAATCAGTAAGCTGGTGCTTGAGTGTAGATGATGTCATCAGTGATGTCATCAGTGATTTTTTTTGAGATGTCATCAGGGATGTCATGAATGATGTCACTGCCCATGTCATGCGCGATGCAATAAGTGAGGTCATAAGCAGTAGAATGTGGGGCATAAGTTATGTTGGCTTAGGTAACTATAACTGCTGAATTTCACTGGTTTTGTACGAGTGGAATCTGAGCTTAACTACAATGTCCTTGTAACCTTTGTTTTTTTCAGTGAATTGCTAAGGCTTTTTAAACTCTTTTTCCTAACTATAACGTCCCTGTAACCTTTGAGTTTTTTAGTGAATTTCGATTTTTTTAAATGTTAAGGAAGATGCCCATTGCAATGCACAGGGGGCATTGTGCTGCCTCCACCCAAGCTTGCAGCCCCTGCCTCCCATCCTTGTCATCCATTGTCCAAGTCCATGACTCTGCTCCCTCATTACAGCTGTGTGTGGCTATTGTTCTGCCACTGCCTTCACTACCTGCCCTAATCAGTTAGCTTGCTGCCACATCTACCTCTTCCCTACCTTCTGTTGTCCAAGTTCATGTACCCGCCCCTCCCTCCTCCACTGCATTGTCTGATGTTTTGCCACTTCCTTCCATTTAGCTTGATGTCCCTGCCCAATTCCATGCCCCATCATTGCGCTCCTGCTTGGCATCTGCGCTTAGCTTGCTGCCCCTAATCTCCTTTCCCCTGCCCCCCAATGTCTGTGTGCATGCCCCTGCTCCCTCCTTTCTGCCCACCGCAATCCATGGACCTCCCACCCTCCTATCTACTCTTTTTTTTCTCTTGCACTCACTTTATTTCATATGCTTTGTCTAATTCCTTACATGTATTTACACCATATCTCTGTTAAAGTTTTTTTATTGTCTTCATTGGTATTCACTACAAGAGACAAAACAAAGCGGGAATTGGAAGTCCAACAAGAAGAAATACCATACATACCATGTATTGCTCAAACAGGAGAAGCACCTGTAATCAATAGAAGAGAAGAGAGAAAAAGAGAGAAAGAGATAGATCAGCAGGTTCAGGGAAAAGAGTGCTGCACAAAGAGGTTGACAGACATGAGCTTCTCATATTACACAAGCAATAAGAATAACCTGCAAGGCTATGCAACAGAGTCAAAAGTAATACGTTGACAGTCATCAAGTATCATGGGATAGACTGAATCAAGATCATAAAAACTGGGTTGTGTATACACACTTGTGTTTAAAAAAGGAGTCGTCCTAAAGCAGCAGAAACGTGTTCATGGAAAGGTTGGTAATCCAGACCCAGGGGCCTGAGTGCTCATGAAGAACTCACAAATCTGAGCACACCCCAGAGGTATTGTCATAATCTAGCATAGTACTTCGAACAAAAGATTAATAATATCTACAATTCTCTCTCAAATAATGCAATGCTGATATAATTTGACCTTCAGGTAGACTAGGCCAATTCCCAATATCCAATTTTGGAATCATTCTATTTGGCTTGCTAAAAAAGATTAAAGCTGGTTCTTCGCTGGATCTCCTCTTCCTCATGTTATCAATATTTTGGCTCCTGCCTGGTTGGTCCCCATTACAGAATTATGTAATCTCTCATCACAGTTAGCAACTCTCCCACTTAAATGGAAAACAGCCTGGATTAGACCCATTCTTAAAAAACCTATGGCCGACCCTATGAATATGTTAAATTACTGACCCATATCATAACTTCCTTTCTTCTCCAAAATCTTGAAGTCACTGGTAAATCACCAATTGGTGTTCTATCTTGAATCTAACTGTCTGCTGGGTCTTTCTCAGTCGGGTTACCATGCTTCTTACAGCATGGAATCAGCTTTAATGGAGGTCACTGATACAATCAAACTTGCTTTAGACAAGGGGACCTCAGCCATGCTAATGATCCTGGACCTATCAGTGGCTTTTGATACCATCTCTCATCAAATGCTAGTCCAAAAGTTGGTGAGATTGGTATCAGTGGTAAAGCTCTAAAATGGGTGGGAAACTACCTATCAGTATGCACCCGCTCAGTGCAAATGCACGTCTTCACTTTAAAATCCATGGCTTTGGACAAAGGGGTGCCACAGGGATCGATTTTGAGTCCCACTCTTTTTAATATCTATGTGTCCACCCTGGCGAACCTCATTAGGTCATGTGGCTTCGACACCGTCTCTTATGCTGATGACACGCAACTAGTGATCACCATGGATTCTAATCCAACACTCACCAAGGTTAAATTTAAGAACTGTATGTTAAAGATCGCTGCATGGATGACAGCTAACTTTCTTAATCTTAATACAAATAAGACAGAGATTCTGTTATTTGGGAAAGCTCATTCAGTTTGGTCCTCAGACTCGTGGCCACCTGAACTGGGATCAGCTACGAGACCTGGAAAATACGTCAAAAACGTAGGCGTCCTATTGGATGACAATCTCTTTATGAATGAGCACCTTAAAACCATTTCTGGGACTTGTTTCGGCCTAATGCGCTTATTTAGGAAGGTGTTTGAGTGGACCCCTTTGCATGCTATGAAGACCCTTGTCCAGACTCCGATAGTGAGTTGCCTTGACTATGGGAATTCCCTTTTTGTCAGTATGAACGAAGAACTCTTTGCCAGGTTTCTGGTGTTGCAGAATACTGCAGCACACCTTACTCTCAATCTCCCTCCACGATCTCCATCTGAACCCCTACTGCACCTCCTTCATTGGTTGCCAATAAAAAGTGGACACTTTTCAAACTTCTATGTTTGTTCTTTAAAACCTTGCACAGAAGGGGACCGTGCTATTTGAAAAACAAACTCCTGCCTTATATCCCAATCTGCCAGCTTAGATCCAGTGAACTTCTAGTGTTGTGCCCAAAGCGTATCCATAAAACCAGATTTGGGGGTCGCACCTTCTCTTTTCTGGCTCCGCATAACTTGAATCGGCTGTCTATGTACTTCTGTTCTTGTACAGATCGAACTTCCTTCAGAAAACGTCTGAAAACCTGGCTGTTCAATCGTTAACCTTGGCATTGCTTGGCAAACTGTCATCTGCGGCTAAGGCCCCGAGAGATCCCCTCTGCGCACAGCAAATTTCCACTGTTCATCAGTTTATGACTTGCTCCCATAGTATACGAGCCTGTGGAGTGTGATGGGGTGCAGTGTTTTGCAAAATATTATATCATCTGGTGATTAATTTGTGAGGGGAGAGAGGGCAGCTGAAGTGGTCATTCAGGGAATGTGTTATGGAGTGTTCAGCACGCAGCTGGTGATAAAGCATGGTATCTGAAACAGTGAGGCCGAGGGATCATAAGAGGCAAAGGGATCATTAGAGGCAAAGGAGGGATAAACTGTCCATCTGGGTATAGGTTTGTGAAAGTAAACAAGCGCCTCTACGAGGGGGCAACAGTGGGTTATGAGCCAGTGGATTAGATGAAGCATATAAAACAGTGTGTGAAGCTTGGTGGTGCATGACATCCCATGCTCATCGCAAGCATTCCACTGTGTCAATAACTCTGAGTGAGGTTTTATAGCGCTGATATAGTGCAGTGGTTGACGGCCAGGGGGAGGAAGCATCAGTTTCCACTGCGGTGTCGGTCTGAAAAGTGCACCACGTACAGCCAGTATTGCAAATATTGGGCTTGCATGCATAATGCACATAAGTGAAAATTAGGTCAACCGAGCACCCTTGGCTTAATGGAAGCGTTAATATTTTCCAGGCTATTAGGTGTTGCTGGCTGGCCCAGACTACGGATATTCGATTGGATCACAAGCGCATAAAAAAGAGGCGGTGAGCGGCATGGGAATATTGCTGGATAAGTATAAGAATTCAGGCAATATTATCATTTTGGCTATTGCCAAAGAAGGAGGGAGTCTATTCCACATCAGGATTTTCTCCTCAAGCCAAGTCATCATCCTCCCGTAGTTTGGTCTCAGCAGTTCCTCAATGTCCCTGCTCAGCCAAACTCCCAGATAGCGTACGGGCTCCAGTGCCCATTTCAATGGGAATTCCTATGTCAGGGGCTGTGTTGCATCAGTCAATGGAAACAATATGGAATTGGTCCAATTAATAAATATACCGGAGTGAAAATCAAAGCGGATAACCTCTCATATGAAGGGATCTAGGTTAACTTGTGGGTTCTGAACATATAGGATGAAATCGTACGCATACACAGAGATTAGTAGGTTGCAAGCAGTGAAATTTAAGCACGGTGTGCATGGTGTTGTCTCAACCTGGCCACAAGTGGCTCCATTGCTATTGCTATTGGGGATAAAATAGGAGATAATGGGCAGGTTTGTTGAGAGCCTCTTGTTATGGGGATAGGACCTGACAGCATGCATTGAGGTGAAGATGGACTGTTGGAAACTTATATAGCAACTGTATGAGTCTCACAAATTTGGGGCTCAGACCGTGATGGGGAAGAACAAAAAAATGAAATGGCCACTCTAAGGAGTCAAACGACTTAGTGGCATCTAATAAAGTGACCAGTGCAGGGAGGTTGGGTTAAAGGCTAGGGAGCGTGGTGAAAAGAGTGCGCAGGTTATACGTGGTTGACCGGATAGGGACAAAGTCAGATTGGTCCAGGCGAACTATGCAGTGCAGGAGCACTAGGAGGCAGTTGGCGAGCAATTTAGCAAGTATTTTATTACCTATGTTGATTATAGCTAATGGCTGATAAGAAATGCATCGATCGGCCGGTTTGTCAGGTTTAAGAATATTGACTGCATCAGCTTCTCGGAGCGACTGAGGGAGCTCGCCAGCGGACAAGGAAACCTCAAACATAGCTTGCAAGTGCGGGATCCGCAAAAGGGCAGATTCCTTATAGAAGGAGGCCGTTAGGCCATCCAGGCATGGCGCCTTGTCAGAGGAGAGGCTACGTATGACCTGCAATATCTGTTTGTGAGGGTCTTCCCGGGTCAGTCTCCATCACCATACCATCTTGCAACCACGTCGTGAGAAAGGAAGCTCAATTCCAGCATTGCCTCTTCATCAGTAGATGGGAACTCAGACACACAGTGCTTCAGCTCAAAGTTTGTCACCAACAGTACCAATCATGCTCTGATTGATTTAAGGATGCCAGCTTGTTTTGCTGTACATACCCCCCAAATCACAACCTTGAAGGCCTCCGTAGCGTCGAAGTTGAAAAGACGGATCCTTTGTTTAGTTACAAAAATTCAATAATAGCTGCATTTATGTCAGCACAAAAAACAGAGTTGCAGAAAGCACTAGATGACAGTCTCCATGTAAATGCACGTGGAATTGCCAATGAGAATGAGAATTCAATGAGTAAAAGGGTTTGGTCTGATAACGTTTTAGGTAGGTGAGAGACTGCATTTGCCCATGTGAGCGCAGCGTGAGAAATGAGCCAGTAATCCATGTGTGACCATGTACTGGATGTGAGGCATGTACCTTCCATATTCTGTCCATGTCTGTTTTGCCAGGCATCTTAATTTATGAGGGCGTGTAGCTGCACAATGGTGCCTAGGTGGGGTCAGCAGGACATTCCTGAGCGATCTAGTGTCAGATCTGGTACAGCAGTAAAATCGCCCCCCATATAATCGTGCCCGGCTCCATAGAAGCGATGTGGCACCAAACGTTCCCAAATAAATCATGGTAATCCTGATTCAGGCCATAGATGAAAACAAGTATGAGTGGCCGATGGTGCAACACTACTGCCATGATAGTGAATCGATCTTCCGTGCTGTTAATGGTGTGGCTCGAGTGCTATGGTGTGCCCTTACATAGCAATATAGCAGTCCTGCGCGCATAGTTGGAATAAAGTGAAACATGTGTGTCAGAAAACTAGCTGGCCTTGAGATGAAAGATTGTCAAAGGTTTGAGGTGTAATTCTTGGAAAAAGCATACATCAATATGATGTCTTAATGAATAGGCGTGAATTAGCCTCGTTTTACGCTGATTTTACATCTAATGGTGAAGGTCATGGTTCAATAACATCAGCGGTAAGGTGCAATATGGGAAATCTCTGCCCTCCAAAATGTCACAGTGCTGAAGCGAGGTGAGGTACAGCTGCTCAGGATATGAAAAAAGTGTTGAATTGACAAGTGTATATGAGGTGTGCGGCCCATTAGGTGTTTAGTCTCTGTTACAACAAATGAGTCCTGTTGAAAGAGAAGACAGAAAGAAAAAATAAGAACAGTGACATGGTTACCCACCCCCACCCACTTCCGCCCCAAACATAACAGAATTCAAGAACCCACTCCCCTCCTTGAATTTGACGCTCATAGAGAACTTCGTAAAGAGGAATCATCCACGATGGCCGAGAAAAGCCAGGCAAAATAATCAATCTGAACTAGATTGGGTGGCTGAGCGGTAACTTGCCCCATGAGTATTTCTGGAGGCGAGTAGGTGGTAGAAAAAAGAGAAGAAATGCCCAAAATGTCAGTTAGATCAGACTGCCAGAATGGCTTGAGTAGTGATGGTTGCAGTCAGATGTGCAACAGTTCTATGGCAGGGAGAACAACAAAGCGATGCAGTTTTATTCGATGCCATCCATGTTTCGGTCCTCCCCAGTATGTGGCGATGACTGGGCCGATCGGGAGTCCTTCCTCACTAGTTTATGTTATGTTATGTTATGTTATGTTATGTTAGTAGATTTGTAAAGCGCACTTACACCATAGGTCTCTTGGCACTGTTCCTACATAAGCTGCTGTGGAGGCCGGTTTAAACAGTTTGGCATATTTAAAGGCTGCCTTCGGGTCAGTGAAGTGCTGCTACTTTCCGCCACATGAGATGCGCAGCTTGGAGGAGTATAGAAGGGCCTACGTGATATTCAATTTTTGCAATATTTATTTTGCAGGGAGAAACTCTCTGCGTGCTGCCCGCACCAAGGGCGTTAAATCCAGGTAAAAGGACAATGTATTTCTCTGGAAGTGTATGTCTCTTAGCTCACGGGCTTGGCAGTGAACTATGTCTCAGTCTCTGTAGTTGAGCAATCAGGCCAATATGGGTCTTGGTATGGCACCGGGGGCGGTCTGGGCCCCAAGGTTAAATGGGCTTGCTCAACAATAAACCTTGGAGATAGAAGGTCCCAGAGCAACTCACGAAGCATGGTCTCCCATTTTATCAATGTTGGTGGATTTGGGAACGCCAACAATTCGAAGATTGCTGAATCTCAATCTCCCCTCCAGGTCTTCCTTCTTCTCTTTTATGAGTTTCACGACTTTATCCATGCGTGGAAGGTGTTCACTGGAGGTAGCCTGCCCATGCTCCGCCGAGGAGACCCTGGTGTCCAGGTTGTCAATTCTACCTATGTGTTGATCGACTTTCTCTTTCATGAGATCCAGGTGGTTTGCCATGAGATCTAGTTTGGCATCAATAGTTTGCGGGCTGGTCTTGACGTCTACTATGATTTCTCAGAGGTCGTCATTTTGTCTGTCCACTCCCCCTCCACTATCAGCCGGATTGTCCGGTGGGGTCATGTTTTGTTTGTCTAGCCTTTTTTTTACCCTTAAAGGTTAGCTATGACTGGCATGTATTCTGTTTATCCATGGTAGCAAGGTATAAACGCCTTGTGCAATTCCCATCACTGCAAGGTGGAATCAGATGCAATTTGTAGAGATTTGGGGATCCTATATGCCAATATTGACAGTCCGGGTGGGCTTTGGAGTCCTGGCATCTCTGAAAGTCTGTGCCATTCACCTGCACGTGTGCAGCACCAGTCAGTGGCTGATGAGGAGGACAGATGAGGTCAGTAAGAGACTGTCTCACAATCCCCAGTACCAGATAAGTGGGTCGGGGAGGGTCAAAGGCAGATGTCCACTAAGTGACTTCACCACACTCCCGAGAAAAAGACCGGAGCCTGGGGCACAAGCAGCTTGAGCAGCTTCACTCCCTCTCGCGAGAGGAGGCCCCAAAGAGTAGCAACAGGGGTGGACAGCCTGAGGGTAGTGATTTGAACTGGTCCCTGCGGTCGAGCCTCCATTCAAGAGCGAAGCAGACAAATGTCAGCTGTCTCTGTCACAAAGGGCGATGCAACATCCCCTAGGAGGGTAGCTGATGTCAGCGAGTTTAAGCAGATCACTCCTCACACAGCCATCAGTGACCAGGCAGATCACCTGGGTTTATATTTTGTCTCTCTTTGCAGGCAGCGCCAAGGGTAGGCCCCAGTCCCAGCAGGTCCCTGATAGTATAAATGTCAGTCAATGCACCGCTGAGAACACAGCCAAGCGGGAACCCAGGGGACCAAAGCCCAAAAATCTGGTGAGAAAGCAGGGATCACCCCACACACAGCAACCATCCAGATTCTGGCACTCCAGCAGTACTAGGCAGCACCCCACGATGTCCAGGCAGCAGCGCGGTTGGTCAGGCCGCAGCAAGGTACATCCAAAGAGCCAGGTCCAGGTATAGCATGCCGCCTGTGCCGCGCTTGAACCTCATTCCCCAGTGGCCAGATCAGCTTCAAGGCGACTCACCACAATGGGCCTTATCACCCTTGGGAACGGCAGGGCCAGGGGACAAATGCCGGTCACCTTCTCCACTCCAGTTCAGCACCATCCCTGTGCTGAGTTGCTGATATCAAAGCCGGGGGCGAGCCATCTCAGGCCCCCGAAAGAAATTGGCTCTGCCCGTGTCACCCCTTGTGGCATTCTCATAATCAACAAGAGAGAGGGATATTATAGAGAAAACACTCTTGGTCCCACAAAATGTAGTATAAAAAACAAAAGAGTGTGACTACTAAAACATCAAGAGAGGGAGCATGGGGATAGATATATAAATCTATTTAGATTTGTATAGAAGGCCCTCACTCACCAACCTGGTTGGTGACATGCTTCATGATTGGGCCCCACCGGGAGAGACCGAGTGCCTCCCCGGTGTGCTCCGATGCCAGAGTTACTGCAGGGCTGTTTTTTTGTGTTTGTGAAGGGTGGAAGGGTGACAGTGTGATTTACTTAAAAATGTCTAGATTGTGTCACGAAAATGTTTTATTGGGTGGTCAATCAGACATATTAAAAACAAGGTGTGGGAAGGTGACCAAATAAATTGTTCGGCTACTTCCTCTTAAGTGGGGTCAACATGTTTCTGCCATTGTGGTGTTAGTTACCTGGCATTCGTCAGGACCTAAGAGTTGTACCTCGGCGGTATGGGCGCACCAAGGCCCCCCTGACCTGAGGACGTGAAAGTGAAAAATGTATAAAAGTGCAATTAGAAGAAAAAAGGGAGTGGTTAGCCTCTAATTTAGAGGAACCAGTTGCACGTTTGATGTGAGAAATCCTCACACCATGGGTCTCGGGAGGGGGGTGGTGATGAAAATGGCACACCGCCCGCAACTCTAGGCACCCGCTTGGTACCTGTGTGTGACCCTCAGTTACCGGACCCCTTGTGGCATGTCAGCTCCAGATCCAGCACTCCTGTGTCTCAGCTTCAGCGAGGGGCCACACAGCAATTGGACCTGTCTCTCTCTGCGACCCCAAGGTCACACCTAGGGCCCCTCACATTCCGGCTCCACCACATCGCTATTCTGTCTCAGACAGGGCTCCAGCTGGGCTGAATCAATGCTGGCTTGTTTCAGGCAACATATGTGGGCAAGTGTAAAGTAGATGTGCCCAAGGAAGCAGGATAAGTGAAGGATTTTGTCTACAACCAGCATAGCTTCTCTAGAGAGCTGCCATCTTGCTGCTCAGCTAGGCCCCCCCAACCCTCCTATCTACTCTGAGTGTTCTGTTGAGCTGCCACTGCCCCTCTGATCTGCCTAGCATGGTCAGATGGCTGTTGCCTGTCCATGCCAGATCCACCCTACCTGTCCAGGTTCCATGCCCCTATTAGCTCCCTCCTGTTTTACATGGTCCATTTTGCTACCATTCTCTTCTGCCCTCCATGCTCAGTTGTGCTGCAGCTGCTCCTCCTATCTGCCCTGTGTGGTCCGTTGTGAAGCAGCTTTGCCTGCCGTCATTTTTCTGTGTCCAGCCCCTACCCCTCCCTTAGGTCCCCCATGGAACTTTGTGCAATCCCCTGCCCCCTCCTTCTTGCCCACAATTGTCGTTGTGCTGCCACCAACCCTCCTGCGTACCATGCATGGTCTTCTGTGTTACTACAGTCCCTCCTACCTATGCTGTGTTTTCAACTTGCTACCCCTGACCCCCTCCTACCTTCCTTCTGTTGTCTGTGTGTGCGCCATTTTAGTCTTACTGTTGTCCTCCACAGTGTGTTGTGGCGATCCTTGCCACCCCTGCTACCCCGGTCCACCGCAAGCGCTAGGCTTGATTGTAGTGGAGGGTGCAGGGCGCTACCCTCTTCGGGGTTCCCTCCCGGTGCCGGGCAGCGATTGGTTGTGAGTGTGGGGATGCGGTGCTGAACGCTAGCACGGCCCCTACAAAGCCCCAGTGAAACAGACATTCTTCCTAAAGACGCGCGCATTTCTTGTTCGCAGCGCGACCTGGATGCTAACTAAACGCTTTGTGTATATTGACTGAATAATTGCACTGAGAGCGCGCCCACGATAATTTTTAATAGTTGTGTGTAAATTTGTGTTTTAAATTGCACGGATGCACTTTGATTTTTAAAGACTGTATTGCACTCTACTCACTGACCTCTTTGTGGCGATCCTTGCCGCCCCTGCTAACCCGGTCCACCGCAAGCGCTAGGCTTGATTGTAGTGGAGGGTGCAGGGCGCTACCCTCTTCCGGGTTCCCTCCCGGTGCCGGGCAGCGATTGGTTGTGAGTGTGGGGAGGCGGTGCTGAACGCTAGCACGGCCCCAACAAAACTCTGATGACATCTTACACGCGCAGCGGTGACGCGCAGCGGTGACGCGCAGCGTCCGCGCCGTCCCCGTGCCGAAGACTCGCCAAAGACTAGCCCGTCTGTGCCCGTCCGGGCCAGGACGGGGCACGGGGCAGAGGGCTATGTCTCCCAGGCAAGGACTAGACAGGTAATGTCTTCCGACCAGCTTAAAGCACTGCGCCCTATGAAGCATGACGACTGTACTTTACTCGTACTTCCACAATCTGGAAATACTACCTGTCCTAACTGCAGTCTCACAGTATCCGCTTTTCAACCCTATCCCTGTCGCAGATCCAGATATAGAAAACGTCATCAACAATCCTGTCCCACTGACACTAACTTTCTGTTTTACAGTATTAATTGTCGCTCCTTACCCAAACACAAGCTGGACATTTTCAATCTGTTATTAGATGGAAAACCAAGTGGATTATTCCTGACAGAAACCTGGTTACACGAAGGCTCCGCCCCTGATGTGGCCACTGCTTTGCCACCCAATTACGCGATTGTCAAGAAGCACATAATCCTCCAAACTGGGGGGGGAATTGCTATTATTTATAACAAAGCACTCAAATGTACGTTTGAGCCAGTAGATATCCCTGATTGCGAAGCTGCATCTGTTAAAATTAGCTTGAACCCCAACTTCACGCTATCTGGCCTCTTAATGTACCGGCCTCCCGGGAATGGCACTCAATGGGCTTCCAAGTAAGCTAACCATATCATCCCCTTTCACCTGGCCGCAAAAAACTTCTCTCTTATTGGCGACCTAAATCTACACCTAGAGGACAAATCGAACACGATTTGCGCTAACTTGCTAGAAGATCTGACAGCACTAAATATCAGTCTTCTAAACTTAGGATCTACCCATAAGGCAGGACATCTGCTCGATCCATTGTTCTCTAATCTCCCAGAACTCACCTGGCAGGATACCACCCCTGTTTGCTGGTCCGATCATTACTTGATTAAATTTAAACTTAAAACCCCTACTATCTCCTCTGCTCATTCTGTGTTTCCTGCTCCATCAAGAAAAAACTGGAAATCTCTAGACATCTCAAAACTTAATACAGCACTCAGCAAGAACCCACCCAACAAAAGCCAATGTATGGAAAGCACTGCAACTGCTACCCAACATTGGCTCATCAAGGCGGCTGAGACCTGCCTACCTTCCCCTCATACTAAGGGTAATAGACATCGTCCCCCTGTCCCGTGGTTCAATGACTCGCTCAAAGAGGAAAAAACCAAATGTAAGATACTTGAAAGACTGTGGCGGAAAGATTTCGCTCCCGAAAAGAAAAAGAGGTACCAAATTGCAAGAAACCTATACCACACTGCATGCAAGTAGGCACGCGCCTTGCATGTCTCTAATACCATCACGGAAGCTGTAAACAAAGCTAAAACACTGTTCAATACGGTTAAAGATCTAGCTGGGGCTCATACTACAGCTCCTACTCGCCCGCTAAACGAGAGACAATGTCAGGATCTCGCTCAATTCTTTTCTGATAAAATAGATAATCTAATCTCTGAAATGAACAGTAACAACATTGACACTGCCCCTCAGGATGAGTTGGAGTATATGCCTAGTGTAAACCAGACCGTAGAACACTGGCCACCCATCACAATTGATACTCTACAATCCATCCTGAAGACTATTAAATCTGGCTCTCCGCGCGACCCCATTCCCATCAACATAATTAAACTATTGGACACCCCCTCCCTTGAAATCATTGTAGACACATTAAATTCGTCCCTGGAGCTCGCCACAGTACCCACTTTGTGGAAGCACGCCATAGTGACCCCACTTTTAAAGAAACCAACAGCAGACCCAGGAAAACTGGCTAACTACAGGCCCATCTCACTTCTCCCAGCTTTTTCCAAATGTTTGGAAAGACATGTGCACTCTGTCCTTACTCTCTTTTCGGAAGAAAACTCCCTCCTCCATCCAACTCAGTCAGGATTCCGAGCGGGCTTCTCCACGGAAACCGCTCTGCTGGGAGTCTCCAAAACCATTCGGAAACTCCTCGACGACAGTCAAACGGTTGCGCTTATTCTTCTCGATCTAAGCGCAGCCTTTGACACTGTGTCACACGAAAGGCTGCTCACCACGTTAGAAAAAAATGGGATCCGTGGTGATGCCCTGCAATGGATTAGATCCTTCCTGGACCAACGGACGTTCCAAATAGCATCATCCATTGCGTGCTCTGGACCTTTCCACTCCCCCCATGGAGTGCCACAGGGCTCTATCCTAAGCCCGTTTTTCTTCAACCTTTATCTTAGACCACTGGCGGATCTAGTGGAGAAATCAGGACTTACCCTCATGATGTACGCAGATGATTCGCAGATTATCTTCTCGTTGTCAGAATCCCATGCAAGGAATTAGGGGGGTAATTTTGGACAGTTCTTTGTCCATGAAACAACAGGTCAGCAAGGTGGTAGGCCTCTGTTTCACCATCCTAAAGTGGCTCAGAAAGATACTATGGATGCTGCCCATCTCCACGCAGAAAACTGTAGTCAATGCCCTAGTTACATCTCGGCTTGACTACGGGAACATCTTGTACCTAGGTGCAAACAAAGCAGTTGTAAAGAGGCTACAGCTTGAACAAAACTCGGCTGCCCGACTTCTTTGTAACATACCAAAAACCACCTGCGTGTCCCCCTATTTGCGAGAACTACACTGGCTTAGGGTGGAAAACCGCATCAGATTTAAGACCCTGAACTATATGTTCAAAATCAAAGCAGGCACCGCACCTAAATACCTTCAGACATTAGTTTATCCCTACATTCCCAAAAGAAACCTACGGTCACAATCAGCAGCGAACTTTTATGTGCCCAGATTCAAGCTCTCTAGGATGGGAGGGAGATCCTTTGCCTACCAGGGTCCATCCATCTGGAACGCACTTCCACCCCATATACGCAAGGAGGGGAGTTACTCCAGGTTCAGAAAAGAAATAAAAACCTGGTTGTTCGATCAATAATCTTGAACGACCTCAGTGAACGCTTTCCATCTTTGTGCTGTGTTCTAGGCGCCGGAAACCTTTTTTGGATAGCTGTTTGCGCCCTATAAGTTTAATAAATAAATAAATAAATAAATAAATAAATAAATTGTGCCTCCAGTGACCATCACGCCTGCCCCCCATTGTCAGCCTGCTGCTCCTACCCCCTTGCCCCCTGCCCTTGTTTTCCATGTACAGACCCCTATACCCTCCCTCTTGTCTTGTTGATCTGCTTTTGTGTCTCTGGGAGAGCTGGAACCCATACTCCTAAAGTATGTGCACCAATGGTTCTTTTAAGCAGCATTAGCGATAAAGAGAAAACTCCTTTTGAAATATCTAGATTTAAAATTTCCACTTTACCAAGTAAGAATCCAGGTTGACCACCAAAATCAAATTAGTTTGTTTAATTCAAATTCTGAAACAGATTAATATAAACTAATCAAAGCATTATGATATAAAAATACAAAGTAAACAGAATGATACTGAATCTCTGAAACTGATTAAGTCAGGACAGCAAAAAGAAAACGGCTAACTCAATCTGTTCAACATGCTATCAAAAGACAAAAATGCACTTTGGATAGCATTAAGTTTCAAGAAAAAGCTCTACAAATCTCTTACCATCCCTTCATTACCCTAAAATGGAAATCCTAATCTAGAGTAAGTTTAGTAAAGGTGGGGAAAAAAGTTGTCAGACGTTTGAGCTTTTCTAAGAAGTAACTCCAACCAGGGTTATGTAGCATGAAGCCACCAAGCTTAAAATGAGGTCTATACCTCCAGGAGCCCTAAAGTAGAGTGTCAGCTGTCTCTAGCTGCATCACAACATAAGAAATTGCTGGATCAAATGAAGCCTTGTGCATCTGCAGTGGGAACACAAGATGCATGTAACATCCCACAATGCAAGCAAAATATGAATTCAAACGTTACCTGAAAAATACATTAGAAATGCATTTCAGGCCCACATTTAGGCTAAATGAACAATGCACAGGTTACATTATATGCACACCTCCTATAAACTAATAAGAAATACTTTCAGCGCATTTAAACAGTTATAAGTGGTACACCTTAATGTAATAGGGGTAATGAGTGTAATATTAAAGAAAATCAGTAAAACACATGTAGTTTGTTAACCCGTAACAAAATACTGATGCACCCACGTGTCAGTTGCATTGCTTAAATACACACGACAGTCTGATTAATCATGAGTATACATAATCATCTTGTATTCCTCCTTATGGTGATTGTAATGCACTCCTACTGTTACTTCAAAAGGGTGCTCAAACTCCTCTCCTCTACCCCTGTCTTCCCCCTCTTGCCCTTCATGGTTTTTTGTGCTGAAAAGAGTTGGCCTAACGGCTAAGGCGCTCGTCCTCGGACCTGGGGATCTGGGTTCGAGCCTCGGTAACGGTGCCAAAAACCTCCTGTGATTCCGGGCAAATCACTTAATCTCCCCGTGCCTAAAAAAATGAAAGTGTGTCCTCATGTAACGTAACTGGAAAAATATGTAAAGCGCTCTGATACCTGATTCGGTTCGGGTCTAGTTCGCGCTATATAAAACTGCAAAAAAAAACGTTCCCTCCTCTCTGTCTGGTATGGTCAGATTGCTGCTCTTGCCCCTTTCCCCTCTACTCTCTGTTGTCCCTATTGCTTTCCATGGTTTATTGTGCTGCGCTGCCGTCCCACTTGCCCTGTGTGGTGTATAGTGCTGCTTCAACTTCTGACGCTTGCCCTGTAAGGTCAATTTGGTGTCTCTTCCCATCTCCCTCCTGCCCTCTCTTATCCAAGTCCATGTCCGTCCTCCATTCCTGCTGCCTTCCACGATACAATGTACCTTACTTGCCAACCTTTTGAACTTGGTAAGAGGGAGTTTTTTAAACAAAAACTGGGGAATTGATGTGATCTTGATAGAGCACAATGTTATTCTGAAATTTGTAGGGGTGTATTATAATCACTGATAGTCAGCACCCTATTTAGAGGACTGTATTAATGTGTCATTGTTAGAGGAATAGTTTTAAAACCGCATATGTTAGCATGTTTAGAAATGTAGCCATGTAGTTTATGTAGATCATAGTAGGGTTTATCGGAAAGGTGTTTTAGATAATGCAAGATGTATTAGTTCATGTGTAAAGTGATGTATTAGGATTAAACGTGCACCATATTAAAATTGCACATGTAGATTTGCTTTTCCATGTAGTGAAAATATGCATTAGATGATCGTAAACAGCAATGCTTATAACGTGACATTAGAAAATGTGTGTTTAATTGTACGAAGGCCTGATCGCATATAAGTACAAGAACAGTCCTATTTGTGATTTCTTATGTTAGCCAAAATCTGTAGCCCCGAAATGTATTTTCCTTGGGAAGGCTCTTTTTCTTTAGTTAAAAACAGACTCTTTTTCTTTAGTTAAAAACAGACAGTAAAACTTGTGTGCGTGCAAGGTCGAGTTGTTTACAAGTTTCCAGTTGCACGTTCAAGGACACATGTCTCGTTAAGCAGAATAACCCTTTTGTTTTATGAATAAGGATGGTAGGAACAGGCACCCCGAGGGAGTCAACTGGAATTTAGATAGGATGTTTTAAGCGAAGATGGTGTCTGGAACTCAAGGTCGACCCAACGGTTCTTGGATGAAGTCAGAGTTTCGATGGAAAAATCCAGATGGAGGACTTGCCTGAAGGGGTGTGTGAAGGGCGTGCCCTACTGTTTTGGGATTTTGTATTAGGGACAGCACCGAGGGTAGGGCAGGAGAGAACTAGGAGGGAAGCGTGAAGGATCATCTTAGAACGAGCTCTGTAGCTTTGGCTACTTACCTTTGCAAAGTGAGTGTACTTCCGAGGAAGTCTTCACTGCTGACACCTTTTCCTCTTGCCTGGGAATGATGCTAAGTAGGGATGCCACTTTAGTGTTTGAGTAGGGATAGACTAATAATCTTTCTTTCTTTTAGGTCAATGCAGTCATCTCTTTAGGTAGGGACTGTCATTGTCTGCCTCATGCTTTTGGAGATCACCCTGATCATTATATTGAGTCGTCTGAGGCTCTTGCGTAGGATTATGTTTGTATTCGTGGCTGTTTACCTTCTTAACCTCTTGCTGAGGTGCTTGTATAACCAATTGTTTTTGGCTTTGTAATAAATTTCAAAACTTTATTCTGTAGTCAGTAGTTTCTTAAATCAGACTGATTTGGTCAAAGGGTAAATGGTTTCTCCCCTTTATACTTCTTAGCAGACAAGAAAGGTCCAGAGAAGAGAATTTGAGAATTGGTAAGATAAGGTTAAAAATGTAGATAAGAATTGAGCATCATCAATCTCATTTGAGATGTCACTAGTGATGTCATCAGTGCCCCTAACTGTACTGCGACCCAAATGGGAGGGAGATGTGGGGGCAGAGACCCCATAAAAGGCTTGGGCTGATATTGTGGAAAGGGGATGGAAGGGCACCAGGAATGCCCGCTTTCAAGTGGTGCACTTTTACATATCACATAGAGACTGCCTTACCCCAGCGAAAATTAATAAATACTTTGATACTAGCTCGGATGCGTGTCCGTGCTGCCGCAGGGAGGGAGCAGACTTCCGTCACATGTTCTGAAGGTGCTCGCAATTAGACACTTATTGGCCCGAAGTAGTGATTTTGCTAAACAAAATCACTGACTGGGACTTTGAACCGGCTATAAGGCTGTGTATGCTGCATTGTTTTCCCCCTACGACCAAAAATAAGATTACTAGCAAATTCTTAGACATGGGTCTCTTATTGGCTAAATGAGAAATCATCATGCATTGGAAAACACAGAGGGCTCCCAACATAGCCAGATGGAAGAAGGAATTCATTAAATGGGCATAGTGTGATGGAATGGTTCAGATGCAATTAGCGATGAGGGCGGGAAGTGAGAGAGCTCTAGAAGCGGCGAAGGCATGGGAAACATTAGTGGTGCTCCTAAAGATCCCAGACAGTGACCAGGATCCCGTGATTGCTGCCCCTGAAGTAGAGGACTAGGTAGATTGCCCCAGAGCAAGTCATGACATGGAGACCCTAGCAATAACATGCAGCATGACTCTGCAACCACTGTGTATTAACCATTGCACTGTTAGTCTTGATATATTAGTGAAATTAAAACACAACAGACCTACACTGCAGTATATATGGAGAGTTGGGAGTGACATGCCTGGGGGAAGGGATGGGTGGGGGGTAGTTCTGGGAGGTTAGAATAGAGTTAAGATTTGAAATAAGACTATAACGAGTGCCGTACGATTGCAACACAATGTGAGATTTGTTCATTTCACCTTTTTCTTCTTGTTTTGGGTGGTGGACGGGAGGATCAATACCATGCGCAGAATACTTCATATGATTGTGTATTTCATGATTGTATCATTGCTCACCCTTTTGTATGTATCCTAATATGAAACCTTACACAGTATGTGTTTGTATAGGCCTGTAAACCTCAATAAACTTTGTTTAAAAAAAGATAAAAAAAATAAGTGATGTCACTGACCATATCATGAGTGATGTAATAATATGTGAGGTCATAAGCAGCACATTGCGGGGGTGTGGGTTATAGTTAGCTCACATGACTAAAACTGCTAAATTTCTCTGGTTTTGTACAAGTGAAATGTCAGCCTAAGTATAACGTCCCTGTAACCTTTTGTTTTTTCAGTGAATTTTTAAGGTTTTTTTCAATCTATTTCCTAACTATAAGATCCCTGTAACCTTGGGTTTTTCTGTGAATCTCTACGTTTTTTTAGTTCTATTTCCTAACTATAGTGTCCCTGTAACCTTTGGTTTGGCAATGACCAAACACATTAACTGGAGAAGGACTGGAAATCCTAATGAAGGAAACCTTTGCTGTATTGATGATGCTTTTCCCTCACACTGTCTTGGTGTACTCTAACATATTCCAAAGACAGAAATGGAAGTGGTCTAATCAATTCTGTCCACGGATTGATAAAGTCAGAAAACTTTTTCTGCTTTCCTCAGAGACCATAATATGGGCTCTATCTTCAACAACAACCTGCGTTTTAACATGCATGCAATATATAGAAGTGATGGAATTCACTTTACAGACGAAGGGAATAGGGGGCCAGATGTACGACCATTAAGCATGCGCAAAATCGGTCCCAAAAAGATCTGTGCATGCAAAAATGGCTGTTTACCATGTACAAAAGCCATTCGCAATTGCCTAAATAAAATAGCGACTAAATACCGACACACAAAAATTGCTCATGCAATTTGAGACTACCAAATTGCGTATCACAATTTGCGAGTCGCTAAATAGAATGTACATGAACAATCACAAATTGCGAAAACATGCAAAAATAGAAAATTGCGCCTGCAATTTACCACTAAACAGCAACAGGTGGTAATCAAGTACAACCTATAAAAAGACACCCAGAATGCATCACAAACCTTTCCACAATGGCTGCCCTGTATCGGTTAGCAAGGAGGAGGCGGATAATGGCGGCATGGCAGAGGAGAAGAAGGCAGGAGAGGATATTCAGAGTCAGGCTGACATTGTCGGATAAGACTGAAGAGAAGATCTATGATCTGTACAGGCTAAGTAGCAGGGTCATACTAAAGCTCATTGACATCTTGAAGCCACAACTTGAGAGTAGTACCATGTGCAGCAATGCTATTCCCACATATGTGCAGGTTTTGTGCTCCCTCCACCTCTTGGCCACTGGTAGTTACCAGGATGTCATAGCAGTGGCTAGTGGTGTATCTCAAAGTGCACTATCGCATTTCTTCCATTACTTCCTAGACACAATGCTACAAAACATACACCAACACATCTACATGCCCTGTGACAATCAGGAAATAGACTAAATTGAATTTCTACAGCTTAGCAAGAGTCCTACAGATAATAGGGTGCATAGATGGGACACATGTGCCCATATGTCCACCATCCCACATAGAATATATTTTTTTGCAATTGAAAAAGTACACATTCCCTCAATATTCAAATGGTATGTTACGCAAAGAACATCATAACAGATATTGTAGATGGGGGGCGTGGCTAAACACGCAACGAGGCTGGAAGTGTTTTAGGGGAGCTCCGGCGTGAACCTCCACACCGGGGGTAATTTATCCGACAAATACCCCGCCCAGCCGGCCACAAACAGAGGAATGGTGCTGCGGGACCATCGACCAGCATAGACCCCAGTTACGGGCTTTTGCGAGCTCCAGGTCCGCACCGACACCACAGCGGAAGCCTGAGCCGGGCGAGGAGCGGCCGCGCTGGCGAGCCTCGCCACGCAAATCCGAGGACCACACCGGAAGTGCAGGCCGCGGGAGCTGGCGGCGAATCACACGGAAGCAGCCAAGCTGGGGTACTGTGCATCACCGCTGACCCGCTACAGCCCTCGGGCGAAGCAGCACTCTACCGGGTCCCCTACCTGCAGCGAGACGGAGAGGCGCCCGTGACGGACTGGAGCCGGCGGCTGTGGGGGTGCAGGGTGCGAACACGGCTGCCGGTAAGAGGAGGTCCCCCGCCCCCCCTTCCCCCCACCAACTGCGGAACCGACCGGCGACCGCCTCCAGAGGGGAGTGAGCGCATATCGGCGGCGGTGAGTGGCGAGCGGGGACCCGCCGTCTGAAGACCTGCACGTCCCCCCGCGGTCACTGGAGCCGGAGACCAGGAGGAGACCCTAGGACACTGGGACTACCGAGCTGGGGCCTGGGAACCCGACACCACACTGACCAAGTTGGTGGGCGCGGGTGGAGTGGAGCAGCGGACGCTGACGGGCCCTTCCGTATTGCCAGGGAGAGAGGCGCCCACACCAACATGGCGGCGTCCGACCGGTGACCGGGCGCTGTGAGCCCTTGACAACAGCACAGTTCCGGAGCGGGAGAAGCGCACCCGGGCCCTGCGCACTTGGGGGACACAAAACCCATTCCGGACTGGTAATACCAGCGGGGGGAGGTGTAGAGATCTCCGGGGACACGTGCAAGACCTACGCCCCACCACCATTGAGGCGAGCATAATCCAGCGGCCGCCGGCCACCTGAACACTACGCACGGCAGCGGTGCACCAGTGAACCCAGAGGCCCCCACAGGGGTGTGTGGCGAAGCAGCCTCCCGACGACTCACACAGGAAGTAACCACCCTTGAGGAATTAACTGGGGCTAAAGACACGGGACTGGTGAGGAGGTAGCTGCCACCCAGGAGCCCTGCAGTCATTGAGGGAGCTGAGGATCGCGAGGCGTACGGTGGAGAAACTGGGAGACCTCACCGCACACGCAGTTTTACGCCAACTAGTTGGACACGTGGCGGAGTGGAGACGCAGCGCAGGAAACAGAGTGAACGACCTCTGGGGACGAGCACCACTACTGACTACGCCTGGCTGGAGGACGCTGAGGAAGTGCAACACACGCCGGAATAATAAGACCCCCGCAGCAGACTGCCAGGTCCGGGCAAGGTTAGCACACTGGGCGCCTGTCCACGACATCTCCTCACTAGCGAGGTGACGCTGCCCGGAATTACTGTCTAGCGGAGCGAGGCTACACACGACCATCCCAGGCCATCCTGCCCCGGGCCCCTGGCCGGAGAACTTTTCCCTGACTGGCGGCCACAAGTCCCGGAACATTGCAGAGCTGCGCCGCCGAGAGCCACTCCTGCAACGACACAGGTGACCAGGACCCTGCCCATGTCTGGAGGAGCGGGGAAGCGCACGGGAGCTGGGGGCACGCACCCGAAAGGTAACATGGACAAGACACCGAAGCCCAAAGATGCAGACCCAGTGACGGCCAGATTGGACTCAGTCCTTGCAGCCATGGAACGGCTAGAGAATTCCATACAATCCACCCGAACGTCGTTGGAGGCGAAAATCGACGGAGTCACCATAGATCTGACGCACCTGAGGGCGGATCACAAAAAGCTTGCTGAACGCACCGCGACTCTGGAACACAACGTATCGGACCTGGAACCACGAGTCACGCAATCAGACAAGCAACTGAAGGACCTCCTAAACAGAGTCGAGTTCTTAGAAGACAGGGCAGAGGATGCAGAAGGACGGGCGAGACGCAACAACGTCCGAATAGTGGGATTGCCAGAAAAATGGGAAGGGAGAGACCCCACGACACATGTGGAGGACTGGCTCCGCAACCTACTACCGGAGGGCGCCCTATCGCCTCATTTCGTGGTTGAGCGAGCACACAGGGTCCCATCCAGGACGCTCCCAACAGGCTCCAATCCGCGCCCACTGCTCATTCGTATCCTGAATTATAGAGACCGCGACTCAGTTCTAAGGGAAACTCGCAAACTCGGCAATATCCAGGTAGACAATGCTAATATAATGTTTTTTCCGGACTACACGATCCAAGTGCAGCGACAGAGACACTCATTCCTGGCAGTGAAACGGCGCATGCGCCAGCTTGGACTCACCTACTCCCTTCTCTTCCCGGCAAGGCTGCGAGTGGTGGCTAACGAAAAGACCCACTTCTTCAATACCTCGGAGGAGGTGGAAGCCTGGCTGGACACCGGGACGGACAAAAGTGCCACGAGGCCAGCAGACCTGCCCCGAACGAGAAGACGCAGGGGCTCTAAACGGAGACGCGGACACAGGTCGCCTTCGCCAGCAGCGAGCGGAACACAACATGACGCAAGTCCACCCGAGGACGTAATGCGCCGGGAACAACAGGATGCCCTACGAATAACCACGGAACTCACCAACTCACAACTCCAGCGCTCTTTACCGGACACCAGCCCCAGGGCCCTATTGAGCAATTTACGGAATACCGGACTCGCAAGTCTCTGAGGATCTACCTGACATCACACCGCAGACGGCGGATCTGTTCGGATAGAGGACTGGCGCGCCTCGACGCCCCCTCCCCCCTCGCTCCCCTATCCCTTCCATTCTCCCTGCTCGCACTGTTTGATCGCAGAGGGAGGAGTGCTAGAAGAAGAAGAAGAATGGCATGTGACACGGAGGGGCTACGCGAGGGGAGGCAGATGGAACAGACTGTTTCTGCTACCACATGCACCCGAGACACAGTGAGTAGATGCTGAGATCTGCAAAGCGCTGGCAGTCACCAGGTGGACAGCCACAGGTAACCTCTCTTAACTGGCCTCACTGAAACGAGGGGTCCCTAGATAGACTAGTATCGCACAAAGGGCTCGTGCCGCCGCGGCACCCCGCAAACCAGTGCATATGATGCCATGCAACCTAATGGACGCACTGCAGTGTCTATTGCGAGGCCCACTAAATTGCCGGCTGGGATAAAGGATCCCCCCATGTGCGGCTTTACACGCACTCACGCTTTGTTTAATGATAATGACTCTCTCGCCTTGCACGATAGACAGCGACCCCCCAGACTTGAATGTTGACTATCTCAGTAGAGTGTTTGGACGACTGCACGTTCAGCAGCCGACCTTCTGGTATTATTCCCTGTTCATGTTCCCCTTTCCTCCCCTTTTTTTCGAAATGTGCTGCATTCACGGGCTGGTGCTGTTCTCCTTATGCACACCTTTGTGCCCCACAGGTATGTGTGGAAATGTTGTTGTGGTGGGTGGTGGGGGGCCCTCCAATGGGACCCACGAGGGTGGAGGGAGAAGGACAACTGATGACTTGTGATGACTGCGGTTAAGATCTGCACCTGGAATGTGCGTGGCATACATACACCCTCGCGTAGGTACATGATCTACTCATACCTGAAGAGGCACAAGGTCCAAATAGCACTCCTGCAGGAGACGCATTTGACAACACCCGAGGTACACACACTGCGCAGGTGATGGCGCGGACACCTATATGCGACAGGGTTCTCCTCCTACGCACGGGGTGTGTTGATATGGATGAGACCGGGGACCCCGTTTGACATTGAGGACTCTTACATAGATGGAGAGGGGAGGCTGGTAGCTGTGAAGGGATACCTAGATGGACGCCCGATAGTTTTGGCGTCTGTTTACGGCCCCAACACGGATCAGCAGGGATTTCTCACGAGAGTATCGGCAGCTCTATCACACTGGCATGGGACCCCCTGGATACTAGGGGGGGACTACAACTGCGTGCTAGACACTACACTGGACCGCTCCTTCCCACCGTTACCTACTGCACCGGTAGTGGGCGCCATGAAAGCTCTTATAGCCTGGGCCACTCACTGGAACCTCCAAGATGTGTGGCGACACCGAAACCCTGGCACCCGGACATATTCATACTACTCGGGTGCGCATGACCTACACACACGACTAGACCGATACATGCTCACTGACGACCTACTCCCATTAGCGACTGGAGCATATTATATGGGCCGGACTCATTCGGACCACAATCCCCACATGTTGGAGGTCACATGGGCAAGCACACATCCTCCCATCCCCACCTGGAGACTGCAACCAGATCTCCTGTTGGACGCACCTTTCCGGGATTCGCTGTTCACGCATATAGTACACTACTTCGAGGAAAACACAGGCACAGCATCCACCCCCCAGATAGAATGGGACGCGTTCAAAGTGGTGATAAGGGGACAATGCCTGGGCACGCAAGTAAACTTTAAGCGGCGTGTCGAGAAAGACCTAAAAAAAGTGGAGGCAGAGCTGCTACGACATGAACAAAACACAGTGGGAGATGACGGAGCAGAGTTGCGGGCCGCGCAAGCGGAGCACGAGAAGCTGATAGAGAGGCTGCGGTGCTTGAACTATGCCGCCCACGCGGCACGCACCCACGACAAGGGAGATAAACCAGGCAAGCTACTGACATGGTTAATTAGCAGGGAGGAAAAGACGAAACCGGTCACGAAAATATTGGGAGCCACAGGAGTACTCTTACACACACAACAGGAGATTCATTGTGCGTTTACTAGCCACTACAATACACTATACCACTCTTGCCTACCTACTCCCACTCCGGACACGGAGGAGTACCTCAGATCGATACCACTACCGACTCTTAGGGATGCTCACCGAGACGAACTGGCGGCGCCTATCACTTCAGAAGAGCTTCGAGTGGTCATTGCGGCGCTCTCCAATAGGAAATCCCCGGGCCCCGATGGACTCCCAGTGGAGTTCTACAAGGCATACCCGGACCTCCTGATCCCTGAACTGATTAAAATGTACGAGGCAGCACTGGAGGACTCCTCATTACCACCCACCTTGAATGAAGCCACCCTGGTCTCCATCTTAAAACCCGGAAAGGATGGAACACAGTTGGGTTCATACCGGCCACTCGCCCTTCTGAATACCGACTATAAAATTTTAGCGTCCACACTGGCCCGAAGGTTAGCCCTCTATACGCCCACATTGGTCCACGCAGACCAAAACGGCTTTGTACCCACACGTAGTACATCACAAAATATCCGCCGACTATTCAGGGTACAAGAATATGCGAGGACGCCTTGGCCACGATCGGGGTGTCTTGTACTAGATCTGGAAAAGGCATTTGATTCAGTGGAATGGCCGTATCTCGCAGCAGTAATGCAGAAGTACGACTTGGGAGAGGCATACACGGATATGGTCGGCCTCCTCTACCGGACGCCCAGCGTGCGGGTCCGGCTCGGAGGTCTCCTGTCAGACACCATACAAGTCAGGCTGGGCACGAGACAGGGTTGCCCCTTGTCGCCACTGCTCTTCTCCTTAGCGATGGAACTGCTTGCGGAAACGCTGAGGAGGCAGGGTGCAGATTGGGGTATTCCATTGATAGATGGCATGCACACGGTCTCGCTATATGCGGATGACCTGCTTCTCTACGTTAGAGACCTCACACAGATACCGCAAGGACTCACGGACGCCCTACGAGAGTTCACGACCCACTCGGGACTGAAAGTTAACTGGGGGAAGTCCGGGGCTTACGCCTTTCACCCTGACATGCAGGAATGTGAGGTACGACTGGGGGGAACGATGCTGCCCTGGCACGCAGGCGCCTTCAAATACCTGGGCATCCACATCTACCGGTCCCCGGTGGACGTGCTGGAAGGCAACTTAGTCAGAGCCATCTCCTCCCTGCGAGCCCAAATGGCTTTCTGGAACACGCTTCCACTGAATGTCCCAGCCAGAGTCACCCTGACGAAGATGATAGCGCTCCCGAGGCTCCTATACTATTACTCGAACATCCCGGTGTACGTTCCCACCCGGATTTTTAGAGAGCTGGAGACTATGATCCGGGCGCTCATCTGGAACACAGGGAGGCCCAGAGTGGCGCTGAAAAAATTATACGCTCCGACATCCCTGGGGGGACTTGTGGTCCCCAATCAGGAGCTTTACTATCTTGCGGCACAGCTACAATGGGTGGTGGGCTGGCTCGCAGGGGAGAACCTGACTGATACGGCTTCGGAGGCACCGGCCCTGACCCACGCCCGGGCGCTCGCGCTATTCCACCCCTTAACTAAAGCAACCCACGGGACACAGCTGCACCTGACGGTGGCACTCAAATGCTACAAACGCGCACTAAGACTCACGCAGTTGGTCGCACCATACGCCCCCGCGCTACCGCTGCAGGGCACGCCCAGGGCCGGAGGAGTCATTACAGCGACTTTGTTAGAGAGCTGGGAGCGAGCGGGGATAGAAACAATGGCGGATCTGTACAAAGATGGCGCCCTGATCCCGTTTGAGAGCCTAGAGGACGATCTGCCGGCAGGACAATTCCTACTACATGCCTCCATGATTCGCGAATACACGAGATGCTGGGGAGACATGACGGAGGAGCCGCAGACACACCTGCTGATGCAGTACCTCCACATCATGGGGAATGGGTCCCATGTAATACACTGGCTGGCACAGGCATTACAGTCACACACAGCATGCACGCTCCAGCCGCTGAGAGACAAATGGGCACCTGACAGAGGGAGGGACTGGACAGACAAGGAATGGGAGAGAATTCTGGAGGGACCACGCCATATCCCACGCAACTCGAGATTTAAAATCATACAATTCTACATCATGCACAGAGCATACCTGTCCCCTGACAAAATCAACCGATACTTTGCAATAGATACTTCCGGCTGCCCGCGCTGCTCGTTGCTAAACGCCGACCTTCTGCATATGCTGTGGGCGTGCCCCAGGCTGCGGACGTACTGGCGGGATGTGACTGCACTGTTAACGAAAGGTGCAGGGACGGAACTACAATATACATGGGAAACTTGCGTGCTGGGGTTGTTCAAGAGGACGAAGCAAAGCAAAGCCCGTGCCATGTTCTGGGACCTGGGACTGGTGACTGCCAAACGACTCATAACACGGCACTGGAAGGATGCAAACCCGCCGCAAACGAAACATTGGGGTGCCTCTTTCACTTACTGGGCGACAGCAGAAGGCACGATTCTCCGTAGAGAAGAGACCGCGGGCCGAAGAGCCATACCAATTGCGCAGACCTGGGACGACCTCCTGCAGACCTTTGGTAAGGCGTGTCAGGAGCAGGGCATCACATAGACAGGGTGCTCCCCCTGTACTATGAAGATATGTAGATGGGGAGGGACACACGGTGGCACCAGAGCGAATAATGCACACGCACACATAGGACATGGAGCCGTAACCTAGCCCTGCCTCCCCCCCTGGCCCCCCCTTTCCCCATCCCCCCGGGGACGACTGACCTTGCACCCGACTCACACAGAGCCACCATTCCCCAGGGTTGGACGCACCCTGCCTCTCACCCACTCACGCCGACCTACGATTGCAGAATATTCACAACTCACATAGACACGGTACCTGATCACGGGACTTTGACAATCAGAGCCGCAATGCAGCACCCCCTTCCCTTGAGTTAATGTTTGCCCCTTCCCTGATGTTTCTTCTTCTCACTCCTTCCGTTCGGAGGTTGGTTTTACAGACTGTTGCCCCCCAGTTGACAGCGCTGTACTTTTAAGATTTGCAGACACATCCACAACCACATAACATGCGGCAGTTCCAGCCACATCGCTCTACTGACGTATGATAGTGGACATGGAGAGCTTACAGACAGCAGAGTTACCGCACCGGACTATGAGACCGCTCTGCTCGGCGAGGCCCCTCACTTGGGAAACATTACACCGTAACACAAAACATGAAGTTGAGGGTGGCATGGAGGGCAATGACCCAAGGGCGCGTCCTGGACACCATGGCGCACCGGATACTCTGGTGGGATAGATGACGCTACATGCAATGATATGTAACAAGAAGATATCACCTGGTCACATTGCCGGCTTTCGCATTGATGCTGACGATCTAGTTATGTGGCGATTGTACTTCTCCGACTAGTGAATGCTGTTATTGTTTTTGAATGCCATGCACATGCTAACCTGATTTATGCTTCCTTACTGCGATGTGCTCACAGTAATGTAACTGTATGTTAAGTGATCAATAAAACATAATTAAAAAAAATAAAAATAAAAAATAACAGATATTGTAGCCAAATACCCAGGAAGCACCCATGATGCATTAATTTTCTGGCACAGTGGCCTACATAAAAGGATAGAAAGAGGTGACTTTGATGATGGATACCTCCTAGGTAATTTTATCACCTGTTCCCAAACTTATGTTAATGGTATAGAATGTCTGTTAGCATTCAACATCTACATCATATGTCTCACAACAGGTGACAGTGCTTATGCTCTGCGTCCATGGATCCTCACACCGTACCTGTCGCCCACCAACATCCATGAAAGGAGGTACAACACAGTACACAGGCACACCAGGGCAGTGATTAATCGTACTTTTGGAATACTCAAATCGCGCTTTAGATGCCTACATAAGAGTGGGGGAGCTCTGCAGTATGCACCAGAGACAATCTGTAAAATTGTGGCAACATGTGCCATGCTGCACAACATGGCTGCAGGGGTGAACTGCCCATGGATGTGTCTGACACTGATTCTGAGGATGATGGATCGGGACCACCTGCTCACCAACTAAGGGATGGCAGCACTGCAGCAGAGGGGAGAAGGCGCAGGGACCAGATTGCAAACAACTATATCTGAAAGGTACACACAAGCTAGTCACTCAGCTGTACAAAAGACATGAGTAATTGTGAATGCAAATGGTAGTTTAATTTTCACACATCCATTTGTAAAGTAGGACTATATGTCCCCATAACCTTATGAAAATAACACCTCTGGTAAAATAAATGTTTTGCGTCACCAATAGAAAATAACTCTAATGTTAATGTAGGAGCTTTGGGTAACAGTGAAATGTCATTTTCTGCCCCTGTGCTTGGCCTTGCCAGAGGTGCCACTAGCCATCCCTAGGTTGCGGGGATGTACGACATTACAACGCATGCTTTTACCACGCATGCTTTTACATCGCGGTTTTTACAACGCATACCATTACAACGCATAGCGCTTTGGGGTGCTGGATAGTGAATAGTTTAATTTACTATTCCAACTCCAGTCCCCGTGGACACTAGGGAAGATTATTGGATAGTAAATTAACCTATTCCCTATCCTAGAGCGCCCCCCAGCGCAATGCGTTGTAATGGTTTGCGTTGTAAAAGCTGCGATGTAAAAGCATTGCGTGGTAAATGTTGCGTTGTAAGTGATGTTTCCCAGGTTGCGGTGCTGCTCCTGTGCAACATAGGTTCCACTGTGGCTGACATGCTGCTCCTGCTTGACAACTCACTATCAGTACCACCAAGTCCAACATCCCCAAGTAACTGATTTGTCTGCAGTGTCTCAATTGCAGTGGTGATTTTCTCCAAACAACGTGCCACATCACCGCTGTAGTGGCCCATTTCTACTTGTAGGCCAAGTGTGCGCTGACTCTGCCTATTGGTGGCATGTGCCCGCCTATTTATTGCACTTGTAAGACTATCCATTTTTTGTCCCCTGCAGCGCTCAATGCGCCTCTGGTTCTTTCTTTCTGCAGCAAACTCCTCTGCCAAGTCTGCCACGGTGTTGGTGAGGGCATCCAGTTTAGCCTCAATTCTGCACTGGTTTTGTGCCAGTTTTGTTGTCACCATGCAAGAGCTCTGTGTCATTCTCAGATTTCTTTGTTTTTGAATCTTGTTATGCAGGTGCTGGGTCTGCAGCATTTCTCTGTCAATGGTATTTGACATTGGCTGACTGGATGAGCCAGTTGTGGAGATGCCTAGGGACCGACACTGTGACTGTTGGGTTCTCGGTGCACAACGCACACGGGTGGACTGAGGGCCTGGTGGTCCTATCCCCAGTCGTATCCCCAGTATCCTGCCCTTCCTCAATTTCCTCATGCTCCTGGCTACTTGATGTGTCCCTATCGGTGTCCTCTGCTTCAAGTTGTGTGTCTATGTGACAAAAGATATGACAGATGATATTAAAAGATGTGTTTCACTGTATCAGTGTTATGACTATGTTAATCAGCTCAAGTCATTCCCTCAGTACACTCATTTTGACACAGACTACATCTCCTATGATGCAACACGTGTGTTATTTGTTGTTTGTACATGGATGTATGCTTGTGTTTTATTAGTATGCATGCAAAGTACAGGCATTAGTTGCACACGTCACATGCACATTTTACACTTACCAGGAGTTATGTTTGGCTGGGATGTATCCAGGGTCCCAAAGCCTGCTACAGCTGCCCTCTCCAGGGTGGCTTCCACTATTGTCTCTGCTGGTGTTGAGTCTGCTGATGTGGATGGTCCACCTCCTGTCTGTTTTGCAGCTTCAAGGCACTCTGCCACCCTCTCTTTGGCCCTGGAGCATAGGTCATACCATCTTTTCTTTATATCATCGATGGTGTGGGGTGCTACTCCCAGGGCATTGATCCTTCTCTGTATGCTGCCCCAGACCCTCTTTTTCTCTGTTTCAGCCAGACAGTGGGATGTTCTGAAAACAATTCCTCGTGCTGATTGCAGTATTCTTCTATTAATATATCAAGTTCTTTTTCTGCAAACTTAAGCTTGCGCAGCCTCTGCTTGGTTCCCTTGTTGGTATCCTTGCTGGTCATCTTTGCTCTCTAAGCAGTGTCTGACTATACTGCTGCACCAGTACATGTGCTTGTTTTTGATCAGGAGTTGATTTTGGCACCACTTCCTGTTTGGGGGGTCCTTCAACCCAAACAGGAAGTGTTAATGTTTGTTATTGAAATGCAGCTATTTGAGAGTGCTTTATTGTGATTTTCATGTTCAATCGCAAATTGCGCACGCAAAAATAAGGTTTATATGGCTCTCCCTATTTGCGATATGATTGTGAGTCGATATTTGCGCTTATAGTAAACAGCGTTGCGAGTCAATAGCGAGTCGCAATTTACATGGTGGTGGTGTTGGTAGGTAGCGTTTTGCGACTCACTAATTGCGAGTCGCAATCTTTTGCTATTTGCGAGTCGCAAATTTTGGTGGTCGTACATCTAGCCCAGGGTGTTTCTAAGCAACCTGTAACTCTGCATACAGTATTATCTGTAGCTGTCTTATACACACTCCCAACACAAAGGCTCTTGTCAGAGCCCCGCAAGAGCCCAAAAGTTTGTTCATTTTCTTATCATTTTTTCTTTATTTAGCGATGTTCACGATCAGGTCCCAAAACAGCAGACATTCAACGACCACCACCACACTCAAACATTTTAACTTAAAGAATCCATTTCAAGTATTACAATAGATGCATTACTAACTACATCACTGCTTAAAAACATGTAAGTACACATATTTTTCTTGTAAGTTTTTTAAGAAACTGCGTTTGAATCCTACTTTACGTCTTCGCTAATGACTGCCGTAACCGCAAAAATCACTGCTTTTATAAGCAGTGTAAAACATACATATGCACACACTGATACAGTATTTTAGACACTTAGGGGCCGATTCACAGAACTAATCTGAGATAAAATCCTAAACTTACTACTTTTGGTATTCACAGAAGGCATTTAGTAGTAGTAAAGTTAGGACTCCTAGCTTTACTACTACTAAACTGAGATAAAATCCTAAACGTACTACTTTTGGTATTCACAGAAGGCATTTAGTAATAGTAAAGTTAGGACTCCTAACTTTACTACTACTAAATGGCTTTTGTGAATACTGAAAGTCATAAAGTTAGAATTTTGTCTCAGTTTAGTAGTAGTAAAGTTAGGAGTCCTAACTTTACCACTGCTAAATGCCTTCTGTGAATACCAAAAGTAGTAAGTTTAAGGTTTTATCTCAGATTAGTTCTGTGAATCAGCCCCATTGGACATATTACTACGCTGTTTAAAGTCATATTTTTATAGGGATTTTGTACACAAACAATCGTTTAGACCGATTTTCAGTTTTTGAGATTACTCTGAGAGTCACAAGGATGTTGGTACCTGTGACGGTCGCGCCTTTTTTTAATAAAATGTAAAACACATATATGCACACATTTTACAGTATTTTAGACACTAGGGATTTATTAGTGCACTGTTTAAAATCATATTTTTCTAGGTAGTTTGTATAAAATTAATCTTTAAAACCGATTTTCCGTTCTTGCGGTGATGCCTGGCATTACAAATGACAAAAAATGCAGACATGCAATAGCCACAACCACATTCAAAAGTCATACCTGCAAAATGGATTATAACCAACAAACACATTACTTTAACTCCCTTAATATCTGTATAACACAGTGTATAACTCTTTCAGTGGAATCAGTGACTGCATGCATCACTGTGTCAGTAAGCCTTCTATTCAATATATAAGTATTTGAGTGGATCTGGATGATGGAGCATCAGTCTAACAGTGGTTCTGTGATGAACTGCATGACTGTCTCAGTGCATCTATGAGTGGGTGCATGAGTGTCTCAATGGGTCTCTGATTGGTTGCTTGAGTCTCTCAGTTGATCTGTGAGTAGGTGCATGAGTGCATTTGTGCATGTGTAAGTAAGGGTATGGCTGACTGGCTGACTGGATCTGTGAGTGGATGCATGAGTGTCTAAGTGGGTATATGAGTGAGTGAGTGAATGGGTGCATAAGTGTCTGAGTGGGTCTGTGATTTAGTGCATGAGTCTCTGAGTGGATCTGTGGCTGGAAGCGTGAGTGTGTGAATGGTTCTGTGACTGGATCTGTGAGTGGGTACGTGAGCCTCTGTGTGTGTGAGTGACTGGGTGCAGAAGTTTGTGAGTGGGTCTGTGAGTGGGTGTGTAACATTTAATATGTGAATCCAGCACATATGGAGGTACTCATGCAGTGCTTCCTAAATCAATTATTTAATTAAAGTGTATCATGCTCATAAAGTGCACAATGCTTGATCCAGAAAAAAACTTGACAATTTCATCTCTTCAAAAAACATTATAGGGTACCCTGTAATTCATGACAACAACATTCAATATGCGATTCTGAAATACTACATGATGTATCATTAAATAATTCGCAAATCTAAAGTTCATGATACTTATTAAGTGCACAGTACATGAACGTAACGATTCCTACAATTCTAGTTCTTTCAAAACGCTATAGGGCACATGAGGTTAAATATGTGCAAAGTGCTAGTCAGCCATAAAGTGCACAGCATCAAATTGTGCAATGTGATTATTTGTAAAGTGTATAATATTTATAAGGTATGCTGTACTCAGCTAAGAACAATTTCCAGACCTAATAAAATAATCCTGCATAATGCCTCAAAACACTCCTAAGGAAACATTCCAATATATCCATTTTGCTTTGGGATACACCCCAAACAATCTTCACATTAGGATCAACTTATATTTGTCATGAGTCCTCATATTATTCCTAAAAGGTAAAAAACAGGAGTTTCACCAAATGTCATAATTACAGATAGACATACAGTTCAGCATCAGTATAGTGCCCCCAAGTTATCTTCTTTCCAATTGATAGTATTAGTCATGATTCCTGTTTCCACAGTTCTTTTTCTTGATCAACTCCCCCTTAGTGGGTCCAAATATGTTTAATTCCACAATAACTGAATGTTGCTAATGATCGATTGTGATTCTGCTTAAAGTGGCAGACCATGGGGTCATTCTTATCACCATTCTTTTTAATGCTCTTATATGTTGTAATATTCTTAATTTTAGCTTGTTGAGGGTGCTGCCCACATACAACCTTTCACATCCACATTTAAGGTCAGAGATGACATAGTCCGTATTGCATGCAATTGTATCGTTCACTGTCACCTCATGGCCTTCACAAGCTCAATAACTCCTGCAGTTAGAACCATATTTGCATGCTTTACAGGAGCTACATTTCATAAAACCTCATGTGTTCACAGAGAGCCAGTTTTTCTGTTCCTTCTTGGGGTCATAATGACTAGATGTTCGAATGTCCCAGAAAGACCTTGCTTTCTTAGAGGTTATCTGGGGAAACATTTCCACAATATCCTTAAGATGCTCGTCCTCCTTTAGGATGTCCAAATTCTTTTACAAGACCATCTTGAGTCTTGGTTGTGCCATATTGTTTTCCACTTTGTGATGCTCTATATATATATTAAACCTACTGGCAGTCGCCAGTAGGTACTTGTAGGTAGTTGTAATTAGGACCTAGTTTCCGTAGGAAAAGCATTTTTTGACTTGGCTATAACTTTGTCATTGTTTGACAAATCTGCATGAAAATTTGACAAAAAAGTGTCACGGTGGGTACTATTGCTTGCGAAAGATTGGGGGTGATCCATGCAGTGGTGACTGAGAATTTGGGGTGTGAAATAATTTTGTGTTTATAATGTTAATTCCCATTGAACCTTTAGCCACCTCTACAGCCCGAGCCGTTGAATGGACTTACACCAAATTTATCAGTGAGGTAGATGTCAGTTCAAGGAAGCACCTTTTGCTTATTTGGTGTAAATCCATTCAGTTGTTTTTGAGAAATGTTTGACCGTGGATATTTCATGGTGGTTTCGCAATGAATCATGAATGCATGCACCAACGGAAATCCTTTGATTGGCTGGGCTCAACCTGAATAGAATGTTGCAGCTTCCATTTTATCTCTAGGGAATGGTTACCAGGGATGAAAATCTGTGTGAAAGCCCACATAAGGGGTCAGGGTGAAGGTACTCTGACTCCATGGTTCAAAAATGGAGGTGTTAGTGCCACACATTGTGTCCAAAATAAAAATGTTTTAATCGCACACGATATTCACAACGACGTTGCAACCGCCAGCGTGGCCACTCCATGTGCCGTTGACGGGGACGTCGTGACTATCGATGTTGTCATGTATATTGGTGAAAATATAAATTAAAAAATGTCAGTGAATCATTAATACACATTATATTATTTTGAGATTCTGATAAATGTTTTTATAGAGTTATTTATATAGTAAGTTATCTACTATAATGGTTAGAATTAATGATATAGTTATCAGTTTTTTATGTTGTGGTGGCTATTATAAATTCTGCTTTTGCTTTCCGCTTTCGCGACGTACCCGCTGGGATTGCTAGGACCGACGTCATCGTGAACTTCTGCCTCATCATGAAAGTGGAAGATAGGTTTTAGAGATGCTTGTTCTAGAAATACTCTTTAAAAACATGAGTTTGGGTGTACAGTAATAAACCTCTAGTGTGTAGAGTACTTTAATGTGTGTGCATATATTTGTTTTCACTTTATGGAAAAGGTGCGATTGTCGTGGTTAATGACAAAAATATGAGTTTAAACATGCTTTGAAAGAAGTATGTATATAGTAATGTTCAGAATGGATTTTTTTACATATTATTTTTGGGTGTGTTGGTGATCATTGAATGTCTGTTTTTCTTTTCCGTTTTCACGACATGTCCGCAGGGATCGCAATGTCATCGTGAAGGTCCCCAAACACAAAAGAAAAAAAATACTTTTGAAAAAACTTCACAATATTTCAGGTACTAGGGTGGCTCTGACAAGAGCCGAGGTGTTGGTTGTTTGTATATGGCAGCTACACATAAGACTAGATGCAGAGTTTCAGATTACTTAGAAACACCCTGTTGCCTTCATATGTAAAGTGCACTCCATCATTTGAATAGATTCCATGCATGTCAAAACGCAGATTGCTGTTATAGATACGGCCCATAGAATGGTCTCTGAGTAATGTAGAAACAGTTTTATTAACATGTTTCCTGGTTCTGTTAATCTGTACACAGAATTGATTTGACCTCTTCCATTTCTGTCTTTGGCATATATTAGAGCACACCAAGACAGTGTGAGGGACAAGAGTCATCAGTTCTGCAAAGGTATCTTCCAGTCAATGTGCCTAGGTCCTTGCAACCACAGTGCACAATCATGAGGACGAGGAGTTTGGGAATCCACAATGGATTTAACCAAAGCCAGCAACTGATGAAACTTTAACCCTCTCTGGAAAAACCCAGTAATCTGCAAATTTGAGAAACCCAAGTCCCTGTCAATACCTTTTGTTTTTGCAGTCTCTTTAACCCAATAGATATAGCTGTGGCCCACAATCCATACTTTAAGCATTTTGACGGGAAAGAGCAATAGTAGTCAGGAGAAGGCTGGAACTGAATGAGTTAGTTTTCCAAAGGAAAATAAGCTATAATGGAAGTGTTTTAAAAAATATATATATCTATATATTCCAATGGATGCTGTCAGCATGAAAGTAAATACAGTTAGGTAGAAGAAGAAGTCTTATTATTGGCTGTAGTTTAAAAAAAGAAATGTAACACAGACATTGATATGCTTTTGAATCTGTGGAGTAAACCACAGCTGCTGTATCTCATTTTAAGTAGCATGTTCCTTCTAAAATGTGCTGTGAACTTGTAACCTACTGGTTTCACTGGGCTGCTAGGTACACTGAGCTAAGACTGTATTGGGGGGAGGGTGTTAAAGAGACAGAATTTTTTTTTTTTTTAAAGTTGAGGAGTGATGACACAATGTAAGTATAGGGAATTTTAGTTTCCAACTCAGGGCTATGTAATAAACTGTAGTGTAGTATTTAATTTTCAGAAAAATGAAGCTAGATATCGGTTTGAACTCCTGTTTTTTTGCGATTATCCCACGATGATCGTGAAACATCGCCAAAACATGCTGACAGGAACCTCGTTTTGAAGGAGAGGGAAAGGGTTAACAGATACTAACCATTTACAAGTGGAGATGCAGTAGTGTAAAATGAAAGACATTAGTTAATTTGCTGCCTTTCACATGATTATAAAGTGGAAAGTTGAAGAGGTGGCAAATTTAAACTTGCTTTGTATGAGAGTGGTGTACTATTCTTGTACTTAGTTTACAAAAATCGTATCAGTGCCCAAACTATGCAGAAAGAGCAAAAACAAAAATATAATCTACAAACTAATTTCAGTGCTATGTATATAACTTTGTAATTCCTTTAAAAATGTACATTAGAACGAGTATCACAGTGATGAGATAAAAATGATGAGAGTTGAACTGAATCCATTAGAGGGTATGTGTTTAACAGGTTAGTGGTAAATTGTTAAATCCAATAATAAGATCAGAAGGTGTATCTTGAAAGATGACTTTAATTCCTTGCAGCACAGTACCCTGGTACAGCACCAACCGCCTAGATAGGAATGAATCCTAGCATTCCTACATTCCATTAGAGAATCATGTTACATCACACAAATATATGACATAAGCATTGACAGCAAAGAAACTGTAGATCTAACATAAATGTTTCGGGAAGTAGGAGAAAAAAATGAATTAGTGCCTGCATATTACATTGTGAATTTTATTGATAAATAACAGTATAGTTTTGTGGAAAGTTGCGAAGAGGAACTAAGAATGTTTTAAATGTCTAAACATCATGTGTAGAGTAGATACATCTGTTATTTGCCTTCTGAGAGTTGTATTTTTAGTAACATTATTAAACAGGAATAGTGTAGTGAGAAATAAGAAATGAGAACATGTTGTCTGCGTGTATATGAATAAGAAAGAAGTAATACTTGTTAGGGATATATTGGGAAGTGTTTCTCAATGTGGTTTTTATCTTATATGACCACGTTGCATATGCTTAGATGGTGAGATAAAGTTTTTGTGCTTGCACATAGCTATATATATGGTGGGACTTTTAAGCTTGCTTAAAGATGCAGAGAGGTATATATTTTGGGAAAGATGGCTTTACATTTTACATCTATTAAAAACTGGCATATATGTTTTCATGGTGATCTATGTTCAGTAAGGCTGATGGCAATGTCTTGTATATGGTGAGGGTTGTGTTTTTCTTTAAATATGCTTTGTCTAAAATTGAGAAGGAAAATAGTGAAGAGTGCCTTAAGATTCTTGTGCTTGCTTCATTTTAAGTGTAACTTTTGTTTGAGATATTTTGAATATATGTTTGAGAAGCAGAAGAAGTATTTGAGAAATGATGTAGTTTCGCCATTCACTAAAGGTTTTGTGTTTTGAAACATTTCAAAATATTGTTTTCCGTTTTAGAAACTTACTGATGCATGTGCACACTCAGTAGCCAAGCAATGTATGTTTCTAGAGGGTCTTGCATGCAATTATATATCAAGTGTGATACCCAGATTTCACTCACACATAGCTCAGAAGATAAACATATACAGTAAAACAGGCAGTTTGATACAGACAGAAGGAGATAACCAATGATTCAGAGATAAAGTGACAAATATTATGTATCTAAGAGGAATGAAGGTACTTTCTCAGTCACTCAGGCAGTATTCAGGCCCTCGTGGAATCACACAGCCACTACTCAGCAGTCATCAATCAGTGATTCACTATCCATGGAGTTATTCAATTATCCAGAAACTATACATGCCCTCTTGCAATCACGCAGGGAAATTATGTAGTTATTGAAGTATGCAATCACTAGTATATATTCATCTAATCACCTAGGTACTATCTATTGACTTATGCAATGAACAAGGCTGTAACTATGCAATCATTATAACTTTGAGCAGAACCTTTGCAGCCATCTAAACACCCACTTACAACCCATACTGGCAGTGAAATTCTGAGACATATGCGTGCACTTATGAAACACTCAGGGTCTACTCATGCACTCATGTAATTACTTGGCGAGTACCATTGTAGGTCATAGAAGATGTCATGAGTGATGTAATTCAGGGGGTAATTAGCAATGCAGGGTGAAAGCATGGGTTATATTTCTTTTAGAGCATGAGTTATAGTTACTTGAGATGACTAGAATTGGTCAATTTTAGTGGTTTTGTTAGTTTGAAATGCTATGTTTTAACTAACATTTTTACCTTACTATAACATACCTATTACCTTTGTTTTTGTCAGTGAATTTCTACGTTTTTTTCCTGTAAAGTAAATTGACAAATTGCAATGTTGAAGAATAGTGATTACATATTTAATGAAGCATTATTTAAAATACTAAATTAAACATATCTTTGAATCTTTTTGTAACACTTTTCAGGCCACGAAATAAAGTCCTTCAACTAACCACCAGAGGCCCCTCCGATCCAGCTGAAAAGCATACAGCTGCAGCTTGGAGTGCTTTGTAAAAGTATGGTAAGCTTTCCTGGTGTCATGGATTCAGGGTACTTATTGTGATTTTCCTAATGTTGCCGGGGGGGCTGCTAAGCTCCCAGCAGCCCATCAGAACATAGAAAAATGTTTGGTGCTGCTGTTGTCCCCTCCTGGTTGCTTGTGTTCTGGTTCCAAGAGCACCTGGTCTGGAAGTTCAGGCTGATCTGGTCCCACTGGAGCAGGGTTAAGAGTGATTTGCATACGACTGGGTCCAAGCTGAGGTGGTGTGGTGTGCAAAATAAGGATGGACTGGGCTGCGGAGGGTATAATTGCCAGTGGCTAAGATTACGTCAACCATTCCATCTATCACTTTTAGTATAATTCAGTAAGTCTCCTTCATGAGCCATTGATTTCGCACACTGAGGAGTAACATTAAATACAGAAGGCCATATTTATAAAGCATTTTGGAATACGTTAAGTCGTACTCTTGTTGTTCTCTTTTATGAATTTTTACCTGCCTTAGTGAATTGGCCTGAAAATGTAACTGAAATGTGGACAGTAATATATAGTTGGTATAAGTAGAAATTAGAGTGCCCTCTCCTGCACTTTTACTATAAGAGAGTTGGATGTTTTGGGGAAGAGTCACAAAGACATAGAAACATACGCAAGAGAAAACTCCTGTAGTTTAACTTCCAGTACACATACATGGTTTTGTGAAACAACCCCATACAGCTTTAGTTAATGTTTGACCCTGCTTGCAAGATTATGAGCAGCACTTCTTTTTTTTATAAATTACAGCGGAACATTGAAAATGCCAAATGAAGGTATTTGTTCTCTCCTGATTGTCTCTAAGGCCCCGGTATCTTAATCTACAAAGGGGATAAAGGAAACTATCCCTCATTAATTTACCTCAGTGCAGTGAGGAAATGCAGCCTGTGTTAGAAACAGAACATCCTGACATCCCCCTGATTATGTTGCAGCAGAAGACAAGGTCTGCAGCTCTTATAGTCTGCCCGGAGCTGTCTGCTAAATTAGCCACACATGAGTAATGGATCCTGGAATTTGCAGTGAGAATTAGACTCGTAATTGTCTAAAAGACTCACCATATGGAATATATTTACTTCAAGCCCCTAAATGGTTGAGATAGATGACTCATGAGTGCGCGGCTAATAGGTCTGCAATACTGCAGTTTACTGTTGTGTTACAACTTCATGTAAGGCACCAAGCAGTGTGACTCTAGAATATTGAGTCTAGGATATCTCCGGGCAGTAATAGCGCCTGCTCTCAAACTAACATTTTTCCTAACATTCACAAAAGGGACCCTCTGCCTTTTGCAAATGGTTTATCATTCAGACTTGGGTCTTGTTAACTTTTCAATGGTTTACATCCGCTACTTCGGTCCTAAACTATTGATACGTTTGGATAGGAATAATTATTTGGAAGAGAGACCTACAACATCTCTGTTTCAAACACCGATTCCTTATCCATTTCTAAACCAACAGTACAATTTGATATAAAGGGAATGACTGCTAAAATGGATACATTGCTAAAAACCGTGTTTTTTGGTAGCAAACCATGATTTGGAGAATTTGTAAATCTGGCCGCTACACATTTATGTCTGTTTTGAAATACGTTTTTAAATATGACATATATCATTTTTTGTGTGCATTCTGACCTTTTGTAACACTACATTTTTGTAGGAGATACTTTTGTTAAGTGCAATATAATTTTACGATTCTATATTTTTCTAGCAGATTTTTTGTTTGGACATAGATTTAAACTTGCTATATTGTTTACTGGAAATTATTTTGCTGTTGATATTTTGTGATATTCACATTATAGATACAGACATGCAATATTTTAGCCACCCATAGCTTGACCTTGACATTTTTATAGTCCAATATTTTTGTACTTGATTTAACATACAACCCTATGTGAGGCTACGTATTCATTTAGAAGGGGCCATATGTCAACCAGAAAATATAACAAGCATTGGCATAGCCAATTGGTCTCGCCTTTGGACCCTTATAAGTGTTTAGCCATGCAACAGTAGATGTTGTTGCACCAAGGATACCGTGGTGCATAACTAAATGCTTATAAAGTCCCAAAAGCGTGACCTTTTGGCTATGCCAATGCTTGTTAAGCAGGGTAATGTGTTTGCTAAGACAAGAGTTGACACAGCCATCTCTGGTGGGTTAAATGCAAAACATATTAGCACTCCCATGATGCAAAACTGTTGAAAATTGAGCAGAGTTACAGGCAGTGAAGATCTGTAACACAATTACAGGCAACAACAGGACACAAACAGGTAGACCGAGAAACAGACAAGAGAAATGGATGGAAATAACAGGATGAGACATCAGGTGAAAGAAGAGTGGGAGGAAAGACAATGTCTGTAGATGGATGGATGGGTGGGGGTTGAATGGATGCATTTATGAACATAGGAAATGAGGAATGAAATTTGAAATGTAATCTTTATTGTTTAGTTAATTAAAACCATAACAATTTGAAATGAGGAATGGATGAGTATTGAAAAATAGACAAGTTAATTAACCATGGATAAGTACAGTTCAAATAGACGATGCCTTCCGGTTGTGGTGTCAAATCTCTAGCCACGAACCTCTAACACATGCCAGGTTAAGGTGCTGCAATGCTTTTCACATCTTTATGCCCCTAATTCGAGAGTTTCTTCAAATGTTCAAATGTATGGGTGACCACACCTTTTTAACAATTTTTTTTGGGGTAAAACAAAATGAATCACTTGTAGACTTGGTGTTCTACACCCTCAAGTGTCTGCCTAGCACATAAAAACTGAAACATGGGGCCAGACTATTAAATATAGCAAAAACAAGGCATGCACATCTATGATAAAAATTAGATCAATACAACAATATACCATTGATTAATAAACAGACAACCATCGATGATTACAATGCCGCTCGCAGCCGTATTGCCGGTCATTTGCCATATGTTTGCTGATTGCTGATTGCCGCCCTTGCTGGAGAACTAATTCCGCCGCGAGGACTTTGGGGAAAGCTTATTTTCATCTTGGACTGTGGGTGTGGGACTGCGAGTCCCAGCAGGAACCGCGCAACAGGCACCAGCGCACCTGCGTCTCTTCCCGCCCCACTCCTCCCTCACCTTCATAACGGCTCGCGGCCCCCGCTTCGCGGGAGCCGCTTGCAGCCGTATTGCCAGTCATTTGCCATATGTTTGCTGATTGCTGATTGCCGCCCTTGCTGGAGAACTAATTCCGCCGCGAGGACTTTGGGGAAAGCTTATTTTCATCTTGGACTGTGGGTGTGGGACTGCGAGTCCCAGCAGGAACCGCGCAACAGGCACCAGCGCACCTGCGTCTCTTCCCGCCCCACTCCTCCCTCACCTTCATAACGGCTCGCGGCCCCCGCTTCGCGGGAGCCGCTCGCAGCCGTATTGCCGGTCATTTGCCATATGTTTGCTGATTGCTGATTGCCGCCCTTGCTGGAGAACTAATTCCGCCGCGAGGACTTTGGGGAAAGCTTATTTTCATCTTGGACTGTGGGTGTGGGACTGCGAGCCCCAGCAGGAACCGCGCAACAGGCACCAGCGCACCTGCGCCTCTTACCGCCCCACTCCTCCCTCTGACGTCCCAGACTTCCTGTACTTGACCTCTCTCCATCCCGGGAACGCGGGACGCGCGCGGGACGGAGCACGGGGCTAAGCCCGGGCAAAGGGCGGGCCGTTGTGTGGCCGTTAGGTGGCTGTGGGAGGCTGGGTTGGGGCCCTTCTCTTTCCTTTACTGCCAACCTCGTCTAGCAGATCTTTGATTAGAGCGGTGATATCGCTGCTGGCTTTTTATATTGAAGTGGTTCTACTAAACTAGCATTTCTTTTCTTTTTCTACTCTATCCAGTTATTGTTTGTTTTCTTGGTAGGGTTTATATTGTTAATCTATTAGCATTCTTAAGAAACAATTCTCAAGATTCCATCCACTCTGGTATTTGATTAGTCGCCCTATAGTTATTACTATGGATTCTTCTCTTGTAACCTGTGTGGGGGGTAACCCTAATAAGGGCACCTTAGACAACTATTTTAAAAAGTCCACTTCCGATATAGATAGGGAAGATGCACTGGCCGAAAGAAGGGTGGAACGTCGTCGTTCCATTGAAGGCTGTAAAGCTAGACTTTCTTTGACATCAGTCCCGTGCACCTTAACCCCTGGTCCAGGGGTGGCCTCATTAATTGAGGACCCTTTTGCCACTCAGGGTATCCCGGTACTCCTAAGAGATACCTCTCCTCCACCCTCCTTAATAGTGGCCTTAAATAGCACCCCCACAATCTCTACTACACCTTTAGGTAATCCAGGCGCAGGTCCGGAAGTTGCATCTGCTGCCCTATGTACAGCCAAACTGTCTGTAAGAAATAAACTTAGAATAACTGAGGTCCCAAAAGTTCTTGGTCCACCGCCTAATAAAAGGAGGAAGAGGGGGGGGCTCACTTCAAAAAGGCAGGATTAGTCACTCAGATTTTGGTAAGGGGAAAGGGGGGAATTCAGTTCCTGTTCCCAAACCAAGGGACGACTCAAGACCTGAAATAATTTCTACGACCATCCAAGAAATATCATCATCCCCCCTGTCATTTGCCCCAACAACTGGTACAGAATCCTTGATTCTCAGTCGTCCTTCCCCACTCCTGACTTTTTTGATCATCTATTTAGAATATACACTTCTCCAATTTTTGAAAGAATATTGGGTATAGAGCAAAGACTGGGGAAACTGGAAATGGCAATTTCCAGTAAACGGGAACAACAGAAAGTTCCTGATAACCCAATTCTCGCCCCGGCTGTTGTGGTTGCATCCTCCACTATCACATCTGACACAATTGAAGAGCCAAACGCACCTAGTAAAATAGTGAATCGAAGGGGCCGACAGGTTGAACTTCCCCCGGAAGCAGTTCCCTATGTGGTGGTGCTTACGGGTGTTCCTACTCTTGAGCCTGATAAGCGAGAAGGTCCCCAACAGCTCAAAAACAAAACCATGCACTGGTTTATTTGGAATAGACCACTCCCCGGTAATGTTAATGGGGAGATTGTGCATGTACGTCGACTCCCATGGCTGGGGGGTCGAGAAAAAGACATCGAGGGTGATCTTATTGTGGTAAATTTTAGAGACCCTGAAGCAGTTAGGCATATACTGAGTTGGATGCCAGGGAACTTAGGCAAATCAATCATGCCCTGTGACCTCACTTACTTCTATCCGAGAGCTTTAGTGGCTCCCATGTCATGTCCCTGGCTACCCCCTGTCCAGTTGAGCAACTCTGGTCCAAATTTTAACAATCAATACTTGCCCTCGTTGCCTGGTCCTATGGCCCCTAAGAACGCATTTGGGTGGGAAACCGTTCCCCAAAGGGGCTATGGCAGTAATCTGGGGAGGTTGGATCACACATCTGAAATAAGGGGGATGGAACATTTACTCCCTTTTACTCCTCTGGAAGTTAAAAATAGATTTGAAGCTTTTTCAGGACTGGATTTTTGCGACTGACGGTTGGGTACTTCCTGTAACCCTTTGCCTTCTTTGAGGGGCATTACTAACAATATGCAGCTTAATTGTTGCAAACAGACTAGTTCAATTATTAATGTGCAGGAAGATAAAGGGAATGTGGGAGGGAATGTAGTTAGTACCTTTGGTGGAAATAACATGACGCAGATAGATAATCCAATTTCGTGTTGCATGAGGGTCCAAGATAATATCCCCTCTGACAGCGCATATTTACATGCACAGACTCCTAATGACCTGCCTGACATGACCTCACCTCTCTTAGTCCCACCGAACCAGGATCCATTATTTCTACTCGGGTCCCCTGCTCCGCATGTGGGAAATGATTACGTTAAAGCTGGGACACCGGGCCTTAAATCCAAAGCTCCTCTTGAAGCCCTGAAGTTCTTGTCATGGAATGTTGCAGGTATAGTCAACAAACTACATACAGATGACTGGGACTCCTTAGTATCTAATAGTGACGTCTGTCTCTTCCAAGAGACTTGGGCTAGGGAATCCCTGTCAAGATCGGGATACGCAATTTTCGAAGTTAAGGCTAGTTGGAGTGGCAAGGGGAGGCCTTCGGGTGGCTTGGCGGTTTGGGTAGCTAGCCACATTGGATGCACTGCGGAGAATATACCCACGTTCTCCCAGGACATACATTGTGTTGTTCTGAAGTGGCCTGGCGCTCCCAAGCTGGCAATTATAAATGTCTATTCCCGCCCTGTTGGCCCAACCATGGAGTCATCTACACTTGAAGATCTCTCGTCCTTCTTGGGTCGGCTACCAGCTGACTACAAGAGAGTGATGGGTGGAGACTTCAATTGTCATTTCGAACCATTGGAGGGGTTAAGGGAAGGGGCACTAACTGCAGAAGATGACTATTGGGGCATTCCGGTGTGTCAATCGCCCCACCCTAAATCTTGGCCCCCTCTTGCGGTACAAATTATGTCCCTGACCCTAAACTTTGCATTAAGAGCATGCAATGGTCGAACTATTTCAGATACCCCCTCACAATGCACTTTCAATAGGAAGGACCATGAGTCGCGTTTAGACTACATTTTCGTAGATACTAGTTTGTGGCCTAAGGTCAAGGATTTCAATGTAGTCGTGCGTACAGATAGCGACCATAATGCACTTTTACTTCATCTGGTGCATTTTGCATTAGTACCCGGCCCCCAGCCTTCTGAAATAAGGGAAGAATCAGGTAATCTGGTACTTACGTCAAACAGGCGTAGGGTAAGATGGGAGAAACTGTCAAATTCGAAGGAAAGCAATAGGAAAATGTATGAGCTAGTACTGCCCAAATTTGAGGAACTGGACAATTTAATCAATAACCCAAACCCCAAGACTTTAATAAGAGTTTAGCTGTAATTCACGAAGAGCTAGTGGGGCTTTTGGGTCAGGTCCTCTACCCGGAGGTAGCGATGCGTAAGCAAAAGACCCGAACTTCCTCCTGGTATAACTCAGACTGTAAGAAGGCCAAGTCTGAATTAATTGCAGCAGTAAAAGCTGGTATAGATAGGAATAGGGTGACCGAGCGTAGGCGTCAGTACAAGGGTGTTATGGCCCAGGCCAGGTCAGACTGGGATTGGGACAGATGGCAGGACCTCTCTTCTGCCCTTGGAACCAAGGATTCTAGGAGATTTTGGTCACTAGTCAATATTGGCTCAGGAGAACCTAAAGCTGCAGTAGAGCCAAATATTGCAGCCCCCATGTGGGAAGCCCATTTTGGTAAACTCTATGAAGACAGTTCTGATGATACCAACGTTGTGACCGCCGCCCTTCTATCCTTTCCTGGCGACAGATTGGAGTTCAGTCTCGGGGAGGTGGTCAGTGCTATAGATAGACTGGCGCTGGGTAAAGCACCGGGACTTGATAAACTGCCTGGCGACCTTTTTAGGTCCCATCCCGAGATTTGGGCCCCATATCTTCACATTCTTTTCAACTCTATCGCACGAGGCATGGCGATCCCCTTTACTTGGCTGGGGGCAGAGATAGTTCCCATCTTCAAGAAGGGCTGTCCTCTCCTCCCAGCCAACTATAGGCCGATCAGCCTCATAGATGTGCCTCAAAAACTTTTTTCCCGCCTCATACTGGACCATCTCCTGGACTGGATGGAGGACAACGACATTCTAAGCCCCCTTCAGGCTGGCTTCAGGAAAAACACGTCCACCGTGTACCAGATCTTCCGCCTTGTACTCCTCTGTTGAAAATCTGTGAGGATTGAGGGTGGGAGGCTGTACATGGTGTTCGTGGACCTGAAGTCAGCATTTGACTTGGTACCCCGGAAAAAACTTTGGGAGGTTCTAAATGAGATGGGAGTCCCCACCCATCTCTTACAGGCCATAATTAGACTCCATGAGGGCAATTGTGCTCAAGTTCGGTGTGGAAGGGGTGGAGCTTTATCGAAGAGGTTTCCTGTCCTAAGGGGGGTATGGCAGGGTTGCGTCTTGGCGCCAACACTGTTTTGCCTTTACGTTAACAACGTCCTGACCCATCTAAGAAAGGTCAGGGACAATGATGCCCCTTTTTTGGCGGGCAGAAGGGTGCCAGCTATCATGTTTGCCGACGACACCCTCTTGCTCTCCAAATCCCCAATGGGTATACAGCGGATCCTGGATGGATTTGGTCTTTTCTGTAGATAGTATGGTCTGGAGATCAACACAGGGAAGACCAAATTCATGATATTTAACCCCCCCCTAAGACAAGACCTAACCCCTCACTGAGCTCAGTAACTTTGGAGAGGGTAAAAACATTTCAGTATTTGGGCGTAACATTGCATGAGAATTTATCTTGGGAACCACAGATATCAAGCTCACGGTTAAGGCTGTCACAACTGTCCGGGGCAATCTTGAAGGTTACGAACACTTCTACCTATAAACCTATAGCCCCTGCAGTTGAAATGTATAAAACACAAGCCAAGTCGGCTGCATTATATGGCAGCGAGTTGTGGGGATACAAAGCTGGAAAAGAGTTGTCTAGTGTTGAAAATAACTTCTTGAGACGCCTTTTGGCCCTTCCGCGTGGTACACCTTTGTTTCCTTTACGACTAGATACGGGTCTACCTTCTATAGTGGAGGATCTTGAGTTAAAACCATTAAGATTTTGGCATAGGCTTTGGTCTACTAATGAGCTTAAACATTATAGACAAGATCTCCTTCATGTTATGAACTTAAATCATAATGGAAAAATTCCATGGTTATCCTTTGTAAAGCAGGAATTGTTTCGGTTGAGTCTCCAGGAGCTGTGGGAGGCTCCTGAGTTAGGTTGCCAAAGGGTTTCCCGGCAAAGACTTGTAGAAGTTCATAAGGAAAAAAGTCTTGCCTCCCTTGTGGTTGCACCCCGCACTGGGATTTTAACTGAACGTTTCCTGGATTCCAAAAATTCTTATTACTTCGAAAGTTTTATGGACATCATCTTCCCGATTCTGGCAAGAAAGCTATTTATCCAATGGAGGTTTGGCACTTTACCTATCAAATCCTTCACGTGCAAGTGGGCCAATGGGGGGGATAAAATATGCCCCGGCTGTAGCCACTGTGATGAGGAGGAATCTCATGTTCTCTTCTTCTGCCCAGCCTACGAGAGACCTAGGAAACATTGGCTAGTGCCTCTGTGTAGGAATCTGGGCGTAAGGAGCTACGTGAATTCGCTCAGAATATTGAAAACCGACTCCTCCCCTCATATTGTATTCGCAGTTGCTAAATTTTTAATGGCCATGTGGCACATCAGGAGTAAATTACTCAAAGTCCGATTATCACAGGACTTTACTGCCAATTTAACTTAAATGCCATTGAATTTTTTGACTATTTTACGGGCAGTGGTTGTTCCTTTACATACCCTTTCCAAGTATGTCTTAAATCTATGTTTTACCTACAAAGTTTTTTTATGCATGTTTTAATCTATTAAGTATGTCTTAATCTGATGTTATCTAAAATGTTTTTATGTATGTTTTTATGCATCTTTTATGGCCTAAATGGCCGAAATAAAGAATATTTGGATTGGATTGGATTGGATTACAATGTTTCAATGATCATTTATCTTTTTTCTACAAAGAGCAATTTTTCATGCGCATTTTAACACAAAAACAATTTGTTACAACAAACATACAATGCTTCGTTCAGTACAAATTATAACATTCCATGAATCTTCATGTTGATTTTCGACAATAGTTCCCAATGCACGGCATCAAAGGGACTAGTGGATTTTGTTACAGAACAAGTAGATTTATTAATCAATCGGCCCCATGGATATCTAGATATTTTATTAAATTCCACACCTCGGCACCAGGATTCGATATTCCACAACTCTGCACCAGGTTTCGACTCCATAGGTATAGGAGAGTCGGACCGCAGACGGATGAGGGAGGCGGTTGATAGAGAGCTCCTCAGTTGAATTATAACTTATGAGTGAAAGTTCATCATTACAGCATGCCTTCTCTTGCTGGCCAAGCACCACTGATGCCCCCAGCCAACAGCCTGAGGCCAGTGTATTATTACGGTTATTCATCCATTGCTGCCTCAATTACGCAGCATACAAATCTAGTAGTAATTTACTCAAGTAACACAGAATATATATTTTATAAACGATTATTAATACGAAATCAAGTTAGCACTCTTTATCGACCTCGGAAGAATAAACTATGTGGTCAATATTTCTGGGAATCGAAAATTCATGCCTAGATCTCAGAGCGAGTGCTCAACTCTTGGAATAATAAAGCCTGGTTTTAAAATACGCTAACAACCGCGTATCACGACAATATTTTAGAAGTGGGGCTACACTTATAACATGTCGACTAACAAACTAATTGGGGACATTGTTGCTACCTATCTCACGTTACATAGTCCTTCAACATGCACCTCGGAGCAAAAGAGTTAGCCTCTGGCGAAAGAAAATAAACAGGAGGGCTCACAATGCCACAACCCAAATCCTTTCACAAGAGAGCCACGTAGTTGCTCCCCTGCACCCTTGGAGCCTCTACGGAACATCGTAACAACACCATGACAACAGTGCAGTGTTTGACTTGACAACGTCTGAAGGAAACAGTCAATGGGCTAGTCCCTGTATTTTCCATCCACCTAAGTTTTTTCAGTAATTGCTTGGTAAAGACGAACGTAATAAAATAGATGACCTATAGATCAAATTAACCTGGCACAACTTCTCAACGACTCCTGACCTTAGATCGATTAACACGGAGGGATGTACATTTGCTAATACTGCCAGTCCCTGCAGAAAGACTTTGCAAGGGGTCTGTCTCTCTACAATGGTCTTCAAGAAGTGGCGAGATGCTGTTGGATTAGCGATAAAACAGACTGGAAATCTCGAACAAATAATCGCGCCTCAGTAATTCCATGGACATCCAAGACACATGCCAATCAATGCTGATGAAAGCAGTGGGTAGTCTCTAGTTACGTGTTGAATTGTTTACAACAAAAACAAGCATTGGATGCGCGGCCGGGCCGCGAAATGAAAAAAAAAAAGAATGCCGTAAAACACTCCGGTGGAAGCCTTCATTGTTCGGCCGATTGTTTCTTTACGCTTAAAATGTTTTGAGTAACAAAGGTGGGAGTAATAAACGTGCAATTTTTCTAGGGCAGAGCTGCACAGCAGCTAACCATCCAGTGGTCTCTTCAGCAGGCTGCCGCAAGCAGCAAGCATTACAATCTGTTCAGGCTGAAAAGACAATTCCTGGAGTCGATATGTTATCTGGTTCCTCATTGGCCACTTTTTCCAGGAATGGCTTGTCCTTGTAAATGATGTACTTTCATTGGACAGTGAGGTCTATTCCTACATGTGTTCTTAAGAGGCACAGTGAGAGGTAAAATAGTGAGAGTGGCACCTATATTTTCTTTTAATCCAGCGATCACAAACAAGGTAGTTAAATGCAGAATAATTATATCGTATAGCATTTAGTTCTCTCGAAAATGAATTGAACAGAGGTGTTTTTTGTGGTGTATGGAAAGTGGAGGTGTGTGTGCATCTAGCTGCCAGCAGTGAAGCTGATGCTGTGAAGGAGTACGGCATTTGTGGAGGAGATCTAGCTTTACCTGTCCCGCGAACGCACATTTCTAATATTTAGAGAAATACCCATTAGAAAGCTCTGGGTGTCCGCAATCTTGCAGGAAGTGACAAGAACGAGGGTAAACAGTAGGGAAGCAATGCTTTTTTGTTCCGGGTCAGCAGAGGCAGAAGAGGCAGTGAAAGAGACACACGAGAAATGCGAGTTGTCAGCAATCAGCTTGCTATAACACGTATGCACGTGCACTCTTGTGCGCGTTCTAGCAAGCTGATCATCAGCAAAAGCATTTCTCAGAGCCCCACTAAAGGTTTCGGCCGAGACCAGCACATGCACTGGCTCAGGCCGAGACCTAAAAAGTTAAACAAAGCTCTTCTAGAAAGTGGAGTCCTCTTTGATCATGGCGTGCATGAGCTCTTCTCAAGAGAAGTGGGCAGCAATAGCCTTACAGGGTTATTTAGATCCTGGCTGGCATCCTGCCGGCCCATCAGTTCAGAAGATCATGTTGCTTCTGTTGACCTGTAAAAGGACTGTCTGCAAAATTTAGAGATCGCTCAGGCGGGCAAGAGATACATTGGTTTTAAGTGGATCTGTTTGTGCAGTACTTTTGGTGAAGGCACTGAACTTTGCCAAGCAGGAATCATGTTTATTGCAACCACTCAGAAATGTTTTATTGTTTTGAGTAAAAGCAGAAACAAAAATCAATGATCCTGATGTGCCGGGAGTTCTCTTCTTGCACGTGGGGCCATTAATAGATTTCCCTGGCTGGGTCTGCTATACCTTGCTGGGACTGCTATGCCTTGCCTGGCAGGTCAGAGCAGGAGCATTTAGTGACAGTTGCCCCACCCTAAAAAGGACCTTGCAATTTTCACTATTCCATGGTGGCCTAGTAGCAGAAGGGTGGCCAGGTCAGAGGCTCTGCCTTCACCTCTACCTATGTAATGCTACTGTTTCCCTCTACTCTAAATACAATGTGGAACCGTGAGTTTGGCAGTGGGCGCACCATGGATTTATGGGTGTGTTTATGTTCTGTCTAACTCTAAATGTCCTCCTTTGGGCATGTCCAAAAATTGTCTTAAATGTATTACATATGTGCGGCAATATGTCTTTCCCACAATTTCTCATCCACCAGTTATCCTTAGCTCTCTTGTGGCCACTGTGCCACAACACTTATATTCCGCCATTCTTAATGATTGATTAGATAGCAGAGATTTCTTTTTATCTCTTTACTGCCGGCAGTGTACACGTGAGTCGCATTTTGTCCATAAAAATATACAATAGTTAATTATAAGACACATTTTTCCCAATTTTGAATAATGACAGTGTACTCTAGCTCGCACTCATTGATGTTGCTTGTCCATAATTACTGAGCGAGACCAAGAGCATTAATTAGCAGTAGACAGGAAATGCAGAAGCTTATCTTGGTTTGCATTTGGCACCCCTGGCACCGAGGCACTTCTTTTGCTAATCTTCAGCTCTACACCACATCCTTTGAGTTAGGTTTTGACTACCTTTGCATCATGGACTGAGTACCAATTGTCCTGGTACTGGGGAACACTTGCCCTCTAACCCTAAATAGTGCTTGGTTATTCCTCCGACTACACTAGCTAGGGAAAAATCCTGATTGTTTATAACTATTTCTGATCCCCTTTATGTTATACTAGCAGCCCGCCCCGGCGTTGCCCGGGGCAGAAGGGGGCTGGGGGAAGCATTTTAGGCTTCTGTGCACTCCCTCCCGGGCCCCCGCCCGCCCCGACATTGCCCAGACCGCCTCCCGCCTTTTAGCAACTCCAAATACTGAATCACTGTTCGGGATTTCCGAATAGCAAATCAGTAGTTGTATGTATCAAGCCTTCGCATATTACGACTATCCGCAAAATTGGCGTTTTGCATGTGTAATTTACCACCAACACAAAACAGGTGGTAACCAAATGTAATATGTTTAAAAAGCCCTAGAATGCACCAACGTTTTCAACAATGGCTGCTTTGTTCATGATAGCAAGGAGGGTAAAGAGACTGGCTGGTTTGCAGAGAAGGAAGAGGACACAGTAGAACATTTTTAGAGTTAGAGTTACTTTTTTCAACAGCCAGTGGAAGAAATATTTGACAAATGCAGTACTGCACTTATATTAGACCTCATAGCTGAAATTAAGCCGACTCAGCTAGAGGGATATGCTCTCAGGGGCAGATCGGTCCCCACCCATGTGCAAATATTATGGTCACTGCAACTCTTAGCCTCTAGGAGCTACCAAGATTTGATTGCCTCAGCAGGTCGAGTATCACAATGTGCACTCACACAGTTTATCAAAGCCCTTTTTGATGCAATGCTATCGAAAGTACATTCATATTACATTCAATTTCCAACAACTGCACAGGAATTGCAGTCAACCAAGTTGGAATTGTATCCAATTTGTGCAATTTCCGCATGTCATTGGATGTTTTTCTGGAACTCATGTTACAATAGGCACACAATCAGACAGTGAGCTTATGTTTAGAAACAGAAAGAATACACATTCTTTAAACTTCCAAATTGTTGCAATGCATGAAACTTAATTACAGATATATTGGTAAGATTCTCTGAAAGTACCTATGATTCCTTTATGTTTACATGTGCCTTCTTAAAGGAGAATTCTTAACATATTTATATAGGTATATGCTAAACATGGTCATTTGTTTTCTTTCAAAACTAATTTTCACTTCAAATGAATTGGAAGTATACTTAAATGGAGCTAATGTAACCTCACACAATAAAGTTAAATCCTATTCATACACAATCTTAGTAGTAATGTCAGCCACAGCATTCGTCACATGGTCTCTTTCGGCATTTCAAAAATGTTAGAAACCTTCTAACGTTTGTGGATTGTGTATGAATAGGATTTTTCCATTGCATGAGGTTACCTTACCTCAATTTAAGGCTACTTCCAATACATTTAAAAAGGCCACTTTGATCTTGCTTTTACCTCTACATCTTTAACTAGGGTTGTTGATTCTCACAAGATGTATTTGTGTCCTGAAGATGGTCTCATTGATATATCACAATGGAGACCGAAATGTCGACATATAACCCATTGTTCCTTTTAGTTACTGTTAAATTTGATTTTGGAGCTGTAGATCCTATGTTTAGGACAGTCTCAATACTTGATTGATAGAGATGGACAGTTATACATTGATGATTAGTTTTGTTTCCCAATTGTGATTTATTTTTTATCTCAATTATCTGTGTATGTGATAAGCTTTTACTGTGAACCCGTACTTCTTTGTACATATTAATATAAACAGAATTACCAATGATACACCTGACTCAATTGGTTTATGTATGTTTACAAATTGTTTGAACGGTATATATTCAATTAATTTATGGTGTCATGTGATTACATTTTATATAAGATATATCAGTTGAAAAAATATGTTTAAAAAAATCCCTTGTAGGCATCCTTACCTGTTTACTTATAATACCCACGCCCAAAAAGATAGATTGGGTTGCCCAAATGTATTGAAACACTTTTTAAAAGTGGCATTTCTAAAATAGTAAAGTTAAATCTAAATTTATCAGTAGAGAGGATTTATTATAACCATTCCAAAGATATAAAGCATGATGCAGCTACTCCTTTCAAGAATTATAGCTGAAACGTGTTTTAAGGAATTCCCAATGTTAGCCTATGAGAGGAGTAGGCCTCACAGTAGTGACAAACTATTTTAGCTGTTTGTCACTATCAGGACCTGTAAATCTTAAAGTACTTGCCCTACCTTTTATTTACACAGCACCCTGCCCTTAGGACTACATAGGGCCTACGTTAGGGTTGACATGTATAATTAAAGGTTTAAGGCTTGGTTTAAAGCTTGGCAAGTGGTTTTAAATGCCAAGTCAAAGTGGCAGTTTACTGCACCAGTGCTGCAGATCCACTAGTAGAATTTAGATTACAGGCCCTGGGTATATAGTATACCACTTTACAAGGGGCTTATTGGAAAACTAAATTTGCAATTTGGGTATACACCAATTTCACCACGTATAGGGGAGAAGCACATGCACTTTAGCACTGGTCAGCAATGTAAAGTGCTCAGAGTCCTAAGGCCAACAAAGAGATAAAGCAAATAGAGGAGGTAAGCAGGCAAACATTTTGGGAGCAGACCACCCTAAGGATGAGAGGTCTAACAGGCCTATATGAGGCGTAATGTCTAAATGTAATCCCCGTCACACAGTGTTGCGCAACACACAACAGGCTACAACAATCATGCACACTTCATCTGAGAAGTACACCAACACCTCCCGTATGGCTAAGATATCTGACCCACTACTTAAGGATCCAAAAAGTACATTCAATAATGGCTTGTGTATGCATGTGCCCTACTGGACGTCTTAAGAGTGTGAGGGGATGGGAAGATAGAGCATTCTCAACATCACCTGCAACAAAGACAAGTTATATTTCTTAAAAGGGGGTGCTATTCTAAATGTAATACATCATGTCTAGATTATATGCCGTGATTGTCAGGGTCATTTGTGTTTATTTTGAATATGTTTGAGATGCCACCCCTGATGTTTTTGTAGCCCCAGTGTGAGTTGCAATTACTTACTATGAGCCTCATGTTACCAATCCCCAGCAAACAACCAAGATGCAAGAGGCTACTAATGAAAGATGTATTTGTAGTGAAAAGGTAGCGTACAGATCAGTGAAGCATTCCTGGCATCGCAGACAACGTGCATGCTGACTGAGTGCCAACGATGTCTGTTGTGGAAAACGTGTCCCATTGAGGTAGTTAAAATGCTGTGTGGGTGCAATCAGTTGCACCAAGCACATGAGTAAAGTGGGCAAAGACATAAATTCCCTTGCCATCCTTTGCTTTTCCTCCAGTCATTGTGGCATTGCGATAAACTGTTGCACTTTTCTGTTAATGTATTTAAATACCGGACGACGCCAAAAGTAACACGCGAAGACGGCTCACAGGCTAATAAATCCTATTTATGAAAGGGATCTCCGATGGTGCAACTGACAATTTATGATTTGCACTAAAAGCCTTATTAAACAATCCTTTTATCCATTCCCTTCATGAATTTTTTTTTTTAAAAGAACTATAAAAATCACCAGATCAGGGCTAACAACGCTTGTGACCCAAGCTAATTTTATTCAGCCATATCTACAATCCAGGTCATTTACAGACTGTTTTAAGATATCCAGCACATCTTAAATTTGGACCTGATTAGAAAAGATAGAGATGTATGCCTTGGCTTCCACGTGCCTGAGATGTCTTAGTTTCCTCCTAATTGCAGCAGGAGGTGGTTCTAATCGTTCCAGCTTTTAACCAGTATATTTGTGAGAGTTACAAAAACTCAGTCTTCATAAAGATGGCCAAATAAAGTTCCCATCGAAATGCGTCAACGGTTTACTTAAAGGAACACAATCTTTGAAGAGACTGGGACCTTTGAGTGCTTATTATTTACATGGTATCAGGTGTCAGCTCTAAAATTAAGTAATCAAGGATGTGGGCCAATTATTGACATCGTTTTTCTGTCTGTTGTATGTACTCTCCCTTTTTAATGAGTTACATGTTTTTAATATGAAATTGTATGCAATTGATGTTTTTATTATGGAAATGATGTTCTGATTGAACAGAAGTATTGATTACAAATATATTATAAAGTTTATGTCCCTCTTTTAAAAAAAAGATACATCTGGATAAAATTTATGAATAAAGTGATATCTTTTTATGAAACAAGTTTTGTCGACTTACAAGAGATGGTTTTGGGCGTGTATTTATACTGTTCCCACCATGAGCGATGTTAGCTTGCATGAGTGTGAGCCTGGTGTCTAGGTGGACATATAGTGAATAGCATTAGCCTTAGAATTCTTTCCGAAGGAAACATTTTTGTTAATATTTCAATACCTGAAACAGGCATTGAGACGGACTTGCCTGTGAGATGCCTAAGTTGTCAGAGCTGATCCTCTGGAAAGCTCCATTGACCATGCAATCAATTGCACACTGTATTTTGCTATAGGTAGTTATTGCCTGAGGGTGAGCTGTAGGTGAATCAAACTCCTGCTCCCCGTTTGCAACAATGTCAAGTGATCACTTCAGGTGAGAAATGTTGTCTGGCAATGACTGCTTCCACGGACATGCCAAAGATGATGGTCCTTTGCCCATAAACGCTCCGTCTCCTCCTCAAATAATTGTTCCTCTAAATGAGGGACAAAAGAACAAACACTTTCTCAGACAGAGTCAAGGCAGAAAAAGTGTTTGATTTTGTGAGGTAATTTCTTATGTGGTCAGCCTTTATGCAATTGGATGATGTTACCTGGGGTGGATGGTGGAGTTCAGAACCAGCACTCCTTCTATTACTAGGTGTACTGCAAGTGTTGTAAGCATTCCTGAAAAATATAAAAATATTTATTATATTTGGGATAAAGTACCCACCGACATACATTATAAGGCTATGGCAAGACTGAGCTTTGTGATAAGACAGAGGAACAAGGTCAAAGGCCGCAGTCCTTTATAAGATCATGGAACTTCAAGAGGACTTGCAATATCCTTGTAATGTACAGCAGAGAGTATTGAATTCCTTACAATACATGGTCACCCTTACCACAAAATGCTTAAATCCTTGGTGTGTTGCTGTTTCATTTCAAAGATATTGAATGTTTGTAAACATGAAGAATAAAATTAGAATCTCTAGCACAAAATTAAACACACTGAAAATCAGTTACATTATGGTTTAACAAAAATATATTAGAATCAGTTTAATGCAAATCAGATTTAAAAACAAATGCTGAATCTCAGAATGTGTAGCTACATAAATATGTCCTTTCTGCTTATCACTGTTCAGCTAGAAAACCGAGCAGAAGAAGGAAACGCCACCTTTCATTTTTGAAACTGCAGCTTTAATTATGCTCTGTGACCTGCCTTTCCCTTTGGCTGTTGGCAGCAGGTACTGTGATTTGAGAACTCAACTGTAATAAGCCATTACAGTTGAGAGACTATGTCATTTCTTTATTAGAGTGACTAGGTGCATAATAAGTCACTTTTAATATGGAAATTAGATACAGCCTTTCATACGGAATTTCAGCCTCCCATGTATGATAAAATAAATATTTATAAAAAATCTGAAAATCCATTAACAAATCACATTATTTTCTTATAAATTTATATAGTTATTTGGCACCTCCAATATTTTCAATGGCAGCCTGTTGCAGTACCTGTTAGTGGCTGTGTGTGGTGCTGAATTTACTTCAAGTCTTGGCTGAAGTACATTTACTACTGTTTTGTGCCCTTTCTGGCTGTAGTAATTTAGAAGCATAGTTTGTGAAATGCAATTTTCTTACTCTTTTTGTGCATGTTTTTTTAAAGTCCCTCTCAAAGCACTTTTTTAACCCTTCCTAAGCCGAGTAAGCGTTCCCTATTTTCAGCTTCTCTACCTTATCTCTCCCACATTTGATACCAATAAGTATATATACATGGGTGGACATCCCTGCATGAGTTGCAGAGATTTCCACAAAGAAAAGCAAGAAAGGTAGAGGTGGAGGTCTCCACACATAGGTTTGTGAACAGCATTTTTGTACATGTGAGTAGTAATATTGTAGTTCTATTAAGCATACTACAAAGTGAAGTTACTTACTAGGCCCTAATATCTACAAATGTGTCCCTGGATAGAAAATCTCAGAATTAACATATGGACTTGAGAGTCCACAGCAGTGAAAGACAGAGCAGAGGTACAAACCACGGCCGGACTGGGAATGCAAACCAGCCCTGGTAATAATTGCGGACCAAGTGGGGTGGGTGGGGGGATGGATGCTGGTGGGAAACACTGCTACTGCTCTTGTTACAGAGGGGCGATATTGCAGCACTTTTTAAAAAACGCCCCCAGTAACAAATACGGCCCCCACCGCTCCCAAACTGCCCCCCACTCTTCTGGCCTATCAGAAAAACCCTTGGTGCCCGCTATAGCCAGTCAAGTCCTGGTTCAAAACAATTCCCAATGCTTAACTTAAATGTAGAGCCCGGTCAGGTATAGACGGGTCTCAGGGGCCCCCAAGAGGCGGGTGCAATTCTGCTAATTTAGGTCCCTATCGGAAGGTTTCTGGAGGGTCCCTACACACGTGTTTTTCCCTTCACCATCGGGGCAGGATTTACAATTACTGCATCCCCAGAGGGCCTGTTTGCATGTACAACTGCATGTACAACTGCATGTACAACCAGATCATGGTTCAATTCAGATTTAAATTCAGAAAGAAGAGAATTTAGAATGGCGGAAAGACTGTGGCAAAACAACCCGTCCACAATCCTACGAGCTAGACTCAAAGCAGTAAGAGGGTAATACAACAAACACATAAAAAATGAAAAAAACTTTGTTCTTTTGCAACACCCTAGACAAAGCTAAGAACTGACCCAAGGAACTATTCAGCCTCATCAAGCAACATATCTCCAAACCTCCTCCGACACAAGTTATAGCCTTCAAAGACCTGTGCGATAACTTTGCCAATTTCTTCAACAACAAAATCTCCAAGATAGAGCTCTCCTTGGTCGTAATGAAAAGCCCCCTCGACAGCAAATCGCCCGCAGAGTCAGAAGATTTCACACCTAAACTCCCCTCCAACTTTTGGGAAATCCTTCAACCCCATCTCCAAAGCAGAGGTCATCAATATGATCTCTAAAACCAAATCCTCAACACACGTCATGGATCCCCTACCGGCCCAACTAGTCAAAAAGCTCAAACTATGCCTAGCGCCGAACTGGACTAAGATTATAAATAGCTCACTGAGCACCGAAGTCATGCCTGACTGTCTCAAAATAGGCCAAGTCACTCCTCTACTGAAAAAACCTGGCTAAGGCACAAAAGATCTGAACAACTTCAGACCCGTCTCTAAACTCACTCTTCTAGCGAAAATTCTAGAAAAATGTGTTCTCACCCAACTCACTCATCACCTAGACAGCACCAACCTTCTTGATCCCCATCAATCAGGGTTCAGAAAAGGATGCAGTACAGAGTCAGCGATATTAAATGTAATATATGCACAAATCTCTGGACAAAGGCCAATGCTGTCTACTCATACTATTGGATTTATCAGCTACCTTCAACACGGTTGACCACAAACTACTCATCAAAGCACTTCACGAAAGGGTAGGAGCAGAGGAGGTGGTCATACAGTGGTTCACCTCTTTCCTACAGAACCGCACCCAAAATATCAAAATCAAGAACTTCTCATCTGACCCACTCCCTGTATGTAGGGGTCTCCTCCAAGGATTAGTACTCTCCCCACAACTTTTCAACATATATATGGAGCCCCTTACCGCCATACTAAAAAAACCAACAACATTCCCTTCCACCTCTATGCAGACGATACTCAAATTTACCTGGAAACCTCCTCCATTGAAGACATCCAGAGATTCAAAGTCACTCTACAAGAAGTCCAGCACTGGCTCTCATTCATCCACTTACAACTAAATCAGGACAAGACGGAAATCCTCCTCATCTCCAACAAAGAGGAGAACACCCAAATCACGGACTGGATAAAAACCATTGAGGCTCTTAATCATAACCTCATTCTAGTTGACTCCGCAAAATCATTGGGAATTAGTCTGGACCCCAAACTAGACATGAACAAGCACATCAAAAACACTGTTAAAAGCGCATTCATCAACCTTAAACTTCTCAACAAAATCAAACCCTTCATCCCTCCTAATGACCTCAAACAAGCCACACAATCCATGGTACTATCCAGATTCGACTACGGAATTGCAACCCTCACAGGAGCAGCAAAATCCCATCTAGCTCCTCTCAGATCAACTCTGAATGCAGCAGCCAGAATGGTCACCGGAATAAAGAAATATGATCACATCTTGCCTGCACTCAAAGAGCTCAAATGGCTCCCTGTCGAACTGCGTGACAGCTTCAGAACCACTTGCCTCACACACAACGTGTTGCACACTGGGAAACCCGCCTACCTGGCTGCTAAACTACAGAAGGCCGGGCAGTCAAGAACCCCAAGGAGCACGAACACTCTACTCCTTATCCCCGCGAAATCTCGCAGGCAAAGAAACGCATCTCGATCTTTTGCAGGAAATGCGCCGAAAATATGGAACTCCCTTCCAGTACAAGTCAGGACTAATCCCTCCTAATAAAATTCAAAAGGCAACTCAAGGACTACCTCCTCAACCGATCTCCCCCAAATGGATAGTCACAAGCCAGTCGCCAAGTCATACTATAGTCACACACAGAAACTTTGCCCCAATTGACCTCTACCTCACTCTCTACAGTGACTACCTCCCGCCCCCCATTCACTGGCCAAACCCATCCGTGAGGCATGCGGCTCCCTTCGACTACCTCATACTACTGTGATATCTTACTTATGAGTGTCATGTTTCCTTTATATAAACTAAATTGCCTAATGTATCCTATGATTGATTCTTGCTGTAAAGCGCTCCGATACCTTCTGGTCTGGCTAGCGCTATATAAAACTCATAATAAATAAATGTATAGTATGGGACAGGTGGAAGGGAAAAGGTATTTTCTCATTTAATCGAGGCCTTGTTCCCATGCAAACGAGGGATTGTCCTTTTCGCACTGCTGGGCGTGAAATGCACACCTGTGCGATGCGAATTACCGAAGGGGGGCTCACAAGCACCTGGGTCACCTATGGTAACACAAAAGTGCGCCGAGAGTGTGAAAAACTGGCACCAATTCATGCTCAGCTCCAAGGGCACTTCTGTGATCCTTTGCCAGGTAGATGGTATACAAAGCATTATTACTTCATAGCTCTGGTTAAAAGGGCAATGCCAGCTCCAAAGCACAGATCATAATTAGTGCAAAATGGAACTTCGGGTTGCCATAGGTCATAAACTCAGCAAAGCATTCAGTTTATTTGAGGCTAGAAGGACACATGCTGGGAGTACAGAAAAGCATTAGCCTTCCATAATTATTTGAAATGATGCATTCAAAACAATCAATAACAGGAATGAGTTATTCCATTACAGACGCTGGGTTTGTTTTTCACGATTGCAAGATAATGTAGCCATGGCAGCGAGACTGAGTCATCGAGTTAAAATTTGAGTAAATAGAGTCAGGAAGTCGAAAATAATAGCTGCAAATATGTTTAGGACTTTTTTGACGAATTTGCGTAGACATCTCTTTGTGGCTTGACGAATGACGAACGAAGAACGATGAAAACAAACAGGTTGGCCAATTATTAGTTCTGAAAAGAGGCAAAACTAAACGTAGTCGGAGATGAGAACCCCTCTCAAGATGGTATGAGCCGGGCAACCGTGTCACATCTATCAATACTGAGAACGAGTGCACGTCATTAATCCATGATACCGCCTAGCGCTAATATCAATATGTGACTAACATGCAGGAAGACACAAACTATTGTGTCCTTGTGACAAAAAAAAGTCGTTTTTAAAACTATGCGTCTGAACCTTCCTTTGACCTGATTTTTATACTTAAGTTTTATAAAAACCCATTTGGTCGCTAATGGTGTGCTCAGCTTTGCACATGATATTTCTGTGCAATAAACAACATTATTCTTAATTGTGTAAACCTCAAGGTTTTTTTGGGTACTGATCCTGTCACACAAAAATAGTCAATGAAAAATCAAAATGGTTGACAGTCATGTTTATCAATAATTTTACGTCATTTTCACAACTCTTATTTTACAACACACATTATATTAAAGAACGTTTGGACTCTATGATAATGTATGATTTTGACATGAATTTGTTATATATGTTTCATCCCGCGATCCAGAATATATTCTAATAGTTACTTATTTTTCACCTTGAGTTTCATTCACCCTTCTATCGCCCTTCACATTGCTGGTGTATCTGTTGGACTATTGTGTTTTTTGGTTAATAAATATGTTTTTCAAATACTTTTCATTTCTGTATTCCTTTAATTTAAAATAGGAGTGTCTTTCAATACAAATATATTATATATATATCACGCAGTGTAATCGTTCCTCGGATTCTGAATACAATTGTTTCTTCAACTTTGCAAAACTGTTATTCAAATATATTTCGCATTCCACATTTTTATGTACTCTAGTGAAAAATGCTCAGCATAAAATCTCAACCAAAATAGAAAAGAATCAGTATACTAAGATATTTTATATAATGGTCATAACGTATAACACAATGTACTGAGGGGCTTATTTATGAGAGCCCCACATCACCTTTGCCCCATGTAAGAAGGTACATGCGTGGCAAAGGGATCTCATAAAGATGTATGAAGCCATGCAAAGTCTCCCTGTGTGACTTTGAGTCGCCCCATAAATCCTGAGTGAGGCAATACAGCGCCAACTGCTGCGTTGCTTTACTCTGCGCCCGGGAGACGTTCCATGGGCGTTGCGCATGGGAATTTGATGCAGCCCCAGAGTTGCAAAGTGATGTACACCTGGGGAAGCATCAAATCCGCATGCCCCTGATGTTCATTTCTCCTCGTTTTTATCTATTTCCATGTGTGCTGCACCTGCAGCACACATCAAAAGAGAAAAATGCCTCGTAGGATTGTTTTTGTGCACACAAGAATAATAGGTTCAATATTGACAATGAAAACTTGGCTAACAGAGTCTTGCAAAAACAAAACCTTATGAAGACTAAACATGATTTTGCTAAAAGTTTTGTTTCACTTGATTTGAAAATCGGTGATTGGGTCCTTATTAAAAATCCTAAGAAGGTCACTAAAGGTGCTCCTTCCTGTACAAAAACAATCCTGCCTGCAACGGAGGCACCCATGCACCATGGTGCAAGGATGCATATGTTGGTGCTAGGTTACCAAAACTGCACCAGCGCAGGCAAAAAGGACAGGAATGCACTGTATTGCATGAATACGGTGCATTCCTGCCCTTTCACGTTGGACTAGGGCCTTGCTGCGCTCCCCAATACCAAATTGCCATAAATGAGGCCCTGAGTTTCGCAACTTAGGGCTTTGTTATGAGTTTCACATTGTATGGTCTAGGGATAACCAAGACAGATATTGCCACACCAAATAACAGGCATTATATCCGGAATTGGGAGTAACGGGTGGACCTCGGAATTCCAGCCTCTTTTTATGCATGCCATTCCCCCTTCCAAAATGAAGTATGACCCCTTTGACCATGCAGTAAATGGAAGCAGGGGAAGTACTTTGGGTTGGGTAATAAGAATAATAAAACATAAAAGAAAGTTAAACTTACCTGCTGCCGGCTGCCTCCCACGTGTCGACTTGGTGCTGGGACTTCCTTGTCCCAATAGATACTGCAGGCTTGTCACAGACTCCCTGTCCAAGCAGAGCGGTGATTGACCTGAGCAGTCTAGAAAGATGCCCTGCTCAGACTAGGGAGTAAGAAGTCTGTGGGATTTCTCTAACTCGGCTGTTCATTACAGCCGGGTTAGAGAAACCTAAGTGCGCATGTGAGTTTTGGTCAGCCTGAGACCGCTGGCCAAACACACATGAGCCCTTAGGCAGTGCACTATCACTCCTCCTCCTCCCTCCCATGCCTCAGCCCTGCCCCTCCCGGCACACGCTGCCTGAGCCAGCGACTTAAAAATTAAAACAACACAGAAATATCATTTAATTTTTTTGCTCCTGGCTCTGAGCCAGTGGGTCGACGCTCCTCCGCCATTACGGAGGAGCCGCCCCTGCACATGGCTCTTGCCATGAGCAGTCTGATGTGAGTCGCACTCACAGAGTCTCACGTGCAGCCTTCAAAGCTTGCAGAGCCAACATTCATTTTCATTGTAAATAATAGTTAGGCCATCAAGCTAATCAGTTGGAGTCAAGGCAGATTTTTTCTAAACTTGGGCAGTACAGAGCTTACAGGGGCCTAACAAGAATAAAATAGTCACTTTTAATTTTTTTATGAACCTTGCTTTCCAGCACCCAAATCAGCAGTTTAGCCAACGGACCACATCCTCTCCCCACTTTTCAAATTTCATGCCAGGGTGTGCGTACTATGTGACTTTAGACTGTTAAGCGACGTTGAAAACTGAGCCAAACTTACTCACAGGGCTTCACATTTCAAATGGGCACTTTTGAAAATGAGAAAGAAACTAGGACGGGCAGTGTGCAAGTGGCTTAGCCAGATGGTCCTTGCCACCACCACGCACCGTGTGAAGCATGTGAGTGATTTGCAGATGACGCAGAGCTCTGATATTTATGCATTGCGCGCGCGGCCTTCAAAGTGCTTAGAACAGACATTCATTTTCATTGTAAATAATAGTTACCACATTGATTCTAGATAATCTGTTTGAGTCACGGCAGATGAATTTTTAAAATGTGGGCAGCATCGCGATTTCGGGTGCCTAACAAAAATGAAACTGCCACTTTTCATGCTAGCATGTGAGGTGAACACAATATGAATCATAAACTGGCTTGTCATTTATATTTAGTCTATCACCGCACAGTGAAACACAAAACCTTAGCCACATAGAGCAAGGGCAGAAATGGCCCATCACTTAATTACCACCATGAAAAATGTGGTGGTAAGGGCCTGGGCCAACAGAGGAGGAGTACAATTTCCCCTTAACTCCTTATAAAAGTTATGCTATAACAGGCACTAATGTAATATTTGCACATTTAAGTACTAATATGAAGTCCACAAGTGATACTTGTGGAATGCTCTAATTTTATTGAAGAAACAGGTGAGTATTATGCTGTCTTTTTTGCTGCTTATTACAATAGTAGGCCGTTTTAAGGCAAATAATAGAATCATCAAACAGTATATTAAAGAGACTACCTCACCCATCATGCCATTGTGTTGTCCTACAAATGTAGATAAATTAGGTGCGTCATCATTAATTTAAATACAGACGTCCCTCTCACCAAGGTTGAGCACTTCATCTTCTATAATGCTGCAGATACAGTTCATTTAGGTAGAAATGGAATGATGAAAACATACAGATGAAGATAGGTAAAAGGACCATAAATCCATTGACAGGTATCCAAAATAACTTCAGGATGATGGAGGGACTTTTGATAATTGCACTGAAAAGAAACAGTTGCAAGTACTATTTTGAAACACAGGGAGAGAAAGATTATAAATAGTCATGCAAGCAATTTCAAGAGGTTGCCTCCATGTGTTTAATAAAATTGGGCATTTTATAGCATTAACACTTGGAAAATCTGCATTTTATGTCAAGACTAGGAGGCTCATATTATGATTGTTCAAAATGACACACTAACCAAAAAAGAAGTATGATGTGTAGCTGTTATCTGTAAAAATCTTTAAAAGTAGATGATTAATGTATATTTTGCACAATCTCCTGGCAAGATAATATTTAAAGCCATAGGGACTGTAGCTTAATGAGCTTCAAAAATGAACACATCAATTCCTGCTTGGGATGTGACCCACTTGACCCACCTGCCAAGTTCCAGATGAAACAAGTGACACATAAACCCTGAGATCTTCTAAGGTTGGCTTGTTCGTGGCTCATATTCTTTCAAACATCCCAAGACACAGAGTTTTAGGTGATAAAGAAAAACAGGGTAATCCTTTGAAGAAATGAAAGTGATTGCTTTTCTAGATACAGAGAAGAAAACACAGAGGAAGTAAGCTGTCTGGCCGAAAGATCCAACGCTTTTATGTCAGAGACTAAGAGATTACGTTTAATAACAGTCATTTTTGCAGATAAAACTTTTAGAGATAGAATTCTCGTGTCAAGAAACAAACATATTTTTAACCAACATTACATCCTATAAATGAGTATACTTATGAGCAGGAGGTATAAGTAACAATGGGGTCCTTTCCACATTAAAGGGTGTTGTGCAACTGGTTTTCCAGCTCTGTAATATAATTTAAGGACATATCGGAGCTGTGCATATTTCACTGTATTTTAAGATGTTCATGAAGATACTAGATGGCCTAAAAAAATGGCAATGGAAGGGATATTTGGCAAAATAGAATGTGTATTTGATTCCATGCATCAAGCTGATTCATAGTCTCCAGGAGTTCCTGGGGCCCAGGATTTTTTTGATGAACTTAAGAGCATTTGACAAAAGTCCTTGGATAGCTAATTGTGTCTCCTAACCGTCCAGGCCATGAGCTGAAGGTTGCCAGAGAGTATCAGAGTGCGTGAATATGATCCAGATGGTCCAGGGGACGTTATGGGTGATTGGGCACCACAAATGGAATTTCTGTTGATGTCTAAAATAGATCTAGAAACAAATCTAAGACAGCCAGAAAAGTGTGATTATCACTAGAGTTAATAATCCCCCAAACCCCCCATTTTAGAGCGACAACACGAAATCATCAAGAAAGGAGTGACTGCATATATAAGATCCTGCTTCTAGTTATTTAAAGATGTATTTGATGCTGGGACTATAGGATCTGCCCCACCAGCTATAGAAATGAAGAGTTTGGACCCTGACTCTCGTCTCAGAGAGGTCTATTGAGAGAGGACAACAATACTTTGAATGTATCAGACAACTGGCACATGTAACTGACAGTATCTGAAATCTTTACGATGCCTAGAGAACCAATCTGCCTTTGTAGTCCTATGACGTGGGAGACATTCTGCTCTTACTGAAATGTGGTGTTATAGACCATTGTCCCAAAACTGTTTGCAAGATTTAGGAATGTTTTGACCTGGTGCCTACTAGAGAATTAATGTAGCTCACTGCATTTAGGTTTTTTCATTATGAGAGCGATTTATCACCGAGTGTGAGTTCTTGCGAAGCATTATATCGTAAAGAACCTTGCAAGAAGCTCTAAATAATTTACATACATAGAAGACGCCTTCCACAACCATGCACTGCCATTTGAGAACTGGCCGCAGTGATCCCCTTGTCCTGATGAGCTTCCCTCGGATTCTAATGGTAGATCTGGGGAAGTGGCAGCATATTGAATAGTTAAAGAGAAGTTCCAGTCACTAATTTGCCCCTTCCTTGGACTCCAGATCTTAAAAAATTAAATCAGATAGCAGATTTTAAAGTTTCAACCTTTGAAGAGCTTGATAACGGAGATGGCATGGGAATACTGGGGCATATTACCAACAACTAGCGATAATTTTTGTCTCTAACTTGTTTAGAGACAAAAATTATCGCCGCACATCGGCGATTTTTATCGCAGATAAACCTTGCTATTAGCAAGGTTTATCGCAAATGCGATAAAAAACGGCCGCAATGCATGAATATCGCTGAAAAGTCAGCGATATTCATGCATTATCGAGCAAATGCTCTTAGCCATGTTATCCACCTCCCATTGGATAACATGGTGAAGAACTGCTCAGGGCAGGTGTTAGCTTTTGGAGATATTCGCGCTTAGCGCGAATATCTCCAAAAGTTGGTAATAGGAGATAGCGATGTTAGCGACTGTTTCCAGTCGCTAACATCTTGGCACGCCCACTTTGCATGTCATTAGTGATAAATATCACTGACATGCAAAGCGGGGCCCAAGATGGTCGCTATCTCCTAGTAGCTGTCACTAACTGGTGTTAGCGACAGCTTGGTAATAGGGAGATAATTTTATCTCCGCTTTCTTGGCTTTTAAAGCCAAAAAAGCGGAGATAAACCCCTTGATAATATGCCCCACTGTTTTGAAGATGGGAGAATGCCTACAACACAACATAAAGGTATGCAAGAAGTTTGTAAGAGAACCAGTTCTTTTCTAATGGTATTCATTTTGGTGTCCGACAGTTGTAAAGTGGAGGATGTTGACGTTACTAAAAAACCTTGAAACTCAGTATATTACTGAAGTAAGTGAAGATTGAATTGCACCCTTTGACAATAATGTTAAATCTCTTCAAAGATCAGTGTTGAGTGTTTTTGAGAAATATATACAAGGAGTGTGCATAAGAGGTTCGACCAGATTTGTCAAAGAATTATATTTATTTGCCTAGAGCATTCATGGATTTGAAGCTATCTGACATCAAGTTTCTACAAATAAAGATATTCAAACCCCCCCCACCCATGATGTCAGGAAGAGCTTTTAAATTTAGGGCCTGGTTCACAAAGGTATCTTGAACTTTTGAGTAAGTTTATAATTTGAGTAAGTTTGCTTCTTTTGCATATTCACAAGCTGTACTTTTGTAGTAACTTACACTTTTATAGTAACGTGCAGCTTGTGCAGTTTGTGAATGCTGAAAGTAGTAAACTTAGTTAAAAATGTGTTACTACAACCGCGCAGTTTGTGAATAGCACTTTGTAGTATATTTTGTAGTACTTATGTAGTACTACAAAACGTACTACAAAGTGCAGTTTGTGGATCAGGCCTGGAGTGTTATTTGTGGCAATTCTGGTTTGTCCTCTGGCTGGCGTCTGCCTCCTCTTCGACTTTGAGTTAGGAAGTTGCTCTTTGTTAATAAAGTTTTTCTTGGTCTCTGTGGTTCGTAAACTGCAGTCTGTTACTGAACTGCCAGCCACTAGCTGAATTGCCCCCTCTTGTACCAGTTCTTGAAAAAACCTATTGGCCTTAAACCTTCTTTAAAGATAGTTGATCTTTATCTATGAAAGAAAGTATATACACATACTTGAAGTCTCTCTTATAAAATTATCAACAAACAACACCCCTTTTTCTGCACGTCATTTATCCATTGAGACTCATTCTGTTAATTTGGAGTCAAATTTCACAAGAAGACCATTGCACTATTCAATAGAGATTGGTGAGTTGCTATTGCCAATTAAATAAATTACCCTTTGGATTGAATTAGACGAAACATAAGGATCAATAGTGAAAGATCCTTCTTTCCCCTATTCTTCCAGTTCAAAGATCTTAGGGCAATATTATCAAAAAAGGGCGATACATTATCGCCGATTTTATTGGCAGGAAACTGCAGCTAAAGCGGCGATAATGGGCTGATAATATGCCCTTGTGAATTCCCATAGAAGCCCAGGTTAACACCAGAACCTGGGCTTCTATGGGAATTCACAAGGGCATATTATCAAGCCCATTATCGCAGCTTTAGTGGCAGTTTTCTGCCGATAAAAGCGGCGAGAATGTATCGTCCTTTCTTGATAATATGGCCCTTAGTAACTAGCCCCATTGTATCTAAAACGTTATCACAACCGACCCTACAGCCCCTGTCAATGCCTTTTCTGGACTCTTCATTATATTTTGAAATGAAAGTTGGTAACTTCGGATCTATGACCAGGATGGCGAGGACTGGGTCAGTAGTAATGGAACATGGACACTCTGATAATATTTTATTTCTAATGATTTTGGCTAATAGTTAACAAATTCGGGCTCTGATATATTCCTCAAAATGGACCAGGCCATCCAAAGCAAGTGGAAGATGGGTGAAAGGTCATATATATATTCAGAGTGCTTTTACTAATGGAATATATACATTATCTTTAGTTCATTTTTTTTTTAGGTGAAACCCAGTTTAAATCTGAATCATCATGTTTCTCTGAACCCCAGTGAGGTGAAGAAATAATGCCATCCCAATCATCATCGGATGGATTATGATCAACATCAGATTGTCATCTGTGGGCCTGATCCACAAACTGCACTTTGGAGTGAGTTTCTCTTTTGAGTATGTTGTCTACTTTTTGGTATTCACAAACTGCAGTTTTGTAATACCTTAAAATTTTGTAGTAAATTACACTTTTGTGGTATGTCCAGCACTGCACTTGCCCAACCACTGTTGCTTCAACACCCTCACACAGAAAATAATGACGGTAAGGCCTTAATAAAACCCCAAGGGAAATAATGTTAAATTAATTTAAATTATTAATTTGCGCAAATATAAACAAATGTAACTTAATATCAAAATAATATAAAAATAGTACATATTTAATATTTCATTATAAAATATGTAATAACCTATTTCAAATGTATTTTAAATTCAAAATAGGTTAATAAATAAAATTATAAATAATTTTGTGAGGGTTGTTTGTAAATCTGGAGGTGGTGTTAACTTCCTCTGAAAAGAAAACCATAATATATTATCTTTTATGGGGCATACTCAGGCCCTCTGTGCGTTTGGAGAGAAAGAACTGTCTTCAGACTCAGCACACTCAGAGACAGGTGAGTGCTCCTACCAAATACGGGTGCCTCTGTGGAACCCAACACGGATATACGGTGCACCAGTCTTGGAGGCCACAGTTAAGATAATCAACAACATAATTTAAGTATACATTAAAAGTACAGATTCAAAAAAAGATAATACTGTGAGAGCAAGAAAATGTTTTCCTCGGCACTTGTTACAGCATTACTTAATTTGAGTTATTAACTCACTCTGGCAGTATAAAAAAAAGAATATTAATTAGAAAATGATGCAGCACAAAAAGCTATATTTTTTATGTAAATACATTAGTACTTAACTAACTGCCAGCAGCAAAAAAAGAGTAAGTGCTTGTCTTTTGAGAGGGCAGGTGGGTGGTCTATATAGAAATATAAATGCTACTGATGTCACATGCAAGTTATTTACATTGGTAGTCTGACACCTGTTAACGTTTTTGTGCATTCTTTATTTTTGTGCATTATTAACAGCAAAATGTGGATTTAATGTTGAATTTACATGTACACACTGAAGTAGTGATATCGAATTTGAAACAAGTTTGTTGTGTCTTGTATATGTGTCTTGTATATGAGTTTTTTTTGGTCAAAATTATTTTTATTAAACATAAACATTGTGCAAGGTGGCATTACATTGTATAGGAAATACACTCCACAACGTCCCCATACAAGCTAATACAAGCCTTCCCTACTAATCAAGAGCGTTGAACATCTTGCGTCTTATGTCCTTATAACCCCTACCCAACTATCCCCCTCTTAACCCCACCCACAAACAACGGTGGTGGTGACTAAGTGGTATGCACACAGGCCTCACAACGTGTTGTGTGACTCTGAGAGTGCGTAATTGCACCCTGGAGTCAATTTAAAAGTCTGTAGGGAGGTCCCCCTGAGCTCTCTTGGAATCTCCGGGATTGAGTTCTATTTAGCCTAAAACTGAAACAAATGCATAGCCCGTAGTGAGGGTAGGCAGACTGCCAGGGGGAGACCCTGTGTGAGGTAAGCGACTAGTGGGCCCCATTTCTATTCAACATTTTTATACTCGTCTATAAAGATATCAGCCAATCTTTCCTTGGTGAGTATTTTCCAAAGGCGAGAGTGCCATTGGGACAGCAACTGCGCTGTCTTCTTCTTCCAAACCGCTGCTATTGCAGTTTTGGCGGGCCCTAGGCATGCCCACATCATAGCCCTATCTGCTTTCGTTTGGTTTTCAAACTCACGGTCCCTGATGCTCAAGAGGACTCCTTCTATGGAAGTTGGAACAGGGTAGCCTAGCATGTCTTTCATATGCAACAGGATTTCATCCTAGAAATGTTTGGTGGGGCAGTTCCACCAGATATTGTGAAAGTCCCAGAGCAAATCGCAACCTGTCCAGCACTGGTCGGAGGATTCCGGAAATATCGTTTTGTGTTTCTTGCGGTACAAATCAAAGAGAATTTTACAATGAGCTTCTCGCAGACCTAGGGAGTGATTGCTCTTAGTGATGCCTGACCATGAATGTTTCTACTCCTGTTCCAAGATTCCCCTCCCGATTATATGTTCCCAAAACCTCATAAAACGGGGCCTTGATGAGTGTAATGTGGAGAGCAGTAATCTGTATAGGAAGGAGATCACCCCCGTCATGGAGCCCACCCTCCGCACAAAGTTTTCTATTGGTGTTTGTTCCCCTGTGGCCGCTTCCCTGACCTGTGGCTGCAGGACTCAATGTTTGATTTGGAGGTAGTGGAAGTGTTCACTAGGAGATACATGGAAGTATGATTATGAAATAGTATAAAGAAAATAACTCCTAGGCAATCAGCATAATTCAAGCATCATATACAAACAATGTACTATAGAGAGACACAAAGGAGAAGAAGAAAAATGTACAGAAAATATTAACTCTTTAATCATTCTTTGTTAAAAATTCATATATATAAAAAAAGTGCGTGATTTACACAATCCAGAATGCATTTAAATTCATAATAACAACATATACATAAACAAGAATTAAAAAGGTTAAAAAGTGGCAATATCTTTAGACTTTCGACGCACTTTTCGGCGTACACAATGCCTTCTTCAGGAGTAGCCACACAATTATTTAGAAAATCTGTAGTGAGGACAGTTCGTGAGGATGGAGACTGAACCTAATCTCTTAATCAATCTGATTTAGAATTTCTTAAGGTTTGCAGAAACGATAATTCTTCAAACTGAAGGTCTGTGTCTAATCTATGGTTATGCGTGATAAAAGATCTGATACTCCCATGTATGGTGTTACGATGCGAAGTCAAACGACATTAGCAGGAATAGCAGATGGCTTCCTTAATTCTCATGCAAACCTAATGTCCGTGCTCGATACTCTGATATCTACCCGTGTTTTCAAACATGTGTTAACACTCCAATATATTCGATTAGGGAGTGTGTACAGATGGGTGGATTTTCTGATTCAGCTCCTATCTTCTTTGTAGAGCCAGGCTGAAAATGGCAACCGGCGTCTTACGTCAAAGGATAGAACGATTATGAAATAGCTCCGAGAGCTTCAGGCAGCCTCCCTCCCTCTATGCGTTAAAAGGACCCTCGCGTAGTGCTGGGGGAAACTCCGGATTGAAATCAATCGAGGTGTATGGCGACGGGAACGAAGTCCACCCCCTCCCTCTGGATACCTTGTCCCAAACCTTGAGAGTGGTTTGAGTAGGTAAGCTTATGTAAGCGCCTCCGGGCCTGTCTTTCTTAGGCTTCCAAATCACGTCCCATGTTGTTCTACCCACTATTGCCCTGTCCATGTGTAACCAGATTCCGTCTCGGACCATTCCGCAATGTTCCTCAGTTGGGCAGCCTTGTAATATAGGCTGAAATTCAGAAAGGCCACCCCTCCCTCACTCTTTGTGCGTCTTATGGTATGGAAGGGGAGACAGGCCCTACTGTTCTGCCATTTATATCGGGTGATGAGTGAGCGTGACCTGGGGACGAGGTCTCTTTCTAAATCAATTGGAAGTGCCTGAAACAGATATAAAAGTTTGGGTAGCACTGTCATTTTTATCGCATGGATGTGCCCTAGCCAGGAGATGCATAGAGGTTTCCTGCATTAGAGCTCTTATTTGTAGTTGGAGCAGAATTGGCGGGTAGTTGGCCTTGTAAAGGCCCTCTAGTCGCGGTGTGAGTTGGATGCCCAAGTACTAGATAGTGTGTTTGGCCCACTGAAAGGGAGCTTGCCCACGTAGAAGGTTAGCCTCTCCCTCTGCTACAGTGAGGTTTAAAATGGACGCTTTGGTCAGATTTACCTTGAAACCTGCCACACTTTCAAACTCCTGTAACTCTGCCTGGAGGACCTGTAGTGAGGGGCCAGGAGCGGTGAGCATCATCAACACGTTATCCGCGAATAGTTATAGTTTGTGTTCCTCTCCACCAAAATGAATACCCTGAATCCCTGGGGTCGCCTGTATCCGCATCGCCAGTGGTTCTATGCTTAAGGCAAACAGGGGCGAGAGCGGGCAACCCTGCCTCGTCCCTCTGTCTAGTGGGAATGGTAGTCAGCTAATCCATTACCCTGCCCTCTAGAGCATGGTTGCGCATAATTAGCCTTGATCATATTAATAAATGCCTTCCCAAATCCGAAGTGTTTGAGTGTGAGGAATAGGAACGACCAATCCACCCTGTTAAAGGCCTTTTTGGCATCCAAGCCCACGAGAATCGCCAGGATCTTTCATTTAATTACCTTTTCTATCAGATATATTGTCCTGCTGACATTGTTGTGGGTCTGCCTCCCCTTTATGAAGCCCAATTGATCAGGGTGTATTAGGTCTGGCATCAGATCCTCAATTCGGGCTGCTAAAATTGTGGCATATAATTTGGCATCCCAATTTAAGAATGAAATTGGTCTATTCGAGGTGCAGCTCTGTGGGTTTTTCCCGGCTATGGGAATACAGTTATCACGGCTTCTGCCATTGACTTTGTCACCATGGGCCACTCAGCTATTGCTTTAAACTGGTAGGTGAGTTGCAGGATAATTTCTGGCGCATATGTTTTGTAGAAGTCAGCTGTTAGGCCGTCTGGCCCTGGGGACTTATTAGGTTTAAGTGACGCAATCGCTCTTTCTACCTCCTCGTCGCTACTGGGGGCGTTATGTTGGTCATTCCTGGCTTGAAGAACTTGTGTCAGCTCTAGTGATTGTAGGTACTGGTGTTGACTGGCTGTGTCTGTGGGCGTGCTTGTATAAAGCTCTTTATAGAACAACCCAAATAAGTTGACCTTGTCTCTGTGTCTGCATGCGTTATAATGCCCTCTCTGTCGCATATGCCTCCAATTTGTTCCTTCTCCCTCTTCTCACGCAGCTGTCTGGCTAGGTTGGATCCCACCTTATTCCCCTGGGCATATGTGATCTGGCGGAGTCGCAGCAGGGTGTATGTGCCCTACTGGAGTAGATCACCATGATTTTCCCTTTTAGGGTGCTTTGTTTGCGTTGCAGAGCCCGGGTGGGGGTCTTTTTATGTTTCCTTTCTATTGTCTCCAGTTCTGCCTCAAGAGTTACTCTCTCCTTATCCCTCTGTTTGTGCAACATGACATTGAGCTTGAGATATTTGCCCTGCAGAACCATTTTAAATGCATTCCAATTATTCAGGGGTGAGGTATCCTGAGGCTGATTTAATTGAAAAAATTATTTGATTGCCGATTGCGGTTCATATCGTAATACTCTATCTCTCATTAAGGAGACAGGGAAATACCATGGTGGCAGATTTGGCAGGGCGTACCCCAGGCTAAGCAGATTGTGATAAGGCTGTGATCTGAAATAGTAATCAGGAGGATTTTCGCAGCCTAAAGGGACCCCAGTAGGCTTTGGTTCATAAAAATATAATCTAGCCATGAATACGTTTGGTGTACATGGGAAAAGAAAGTATAATCTTCAGTGATAGGATAGATTAGTCTCCACACATCCTTAAGCCCTAGGAAATGTAAAGTCTGTTTAATCCCTTTGGTGAAGCTGCCCGTGGAGGCTCTGTGGGGGTGAGTGCTATCTATTTCTGTGTGCCATGTGAGGTTAAATTCCCCCATAAGGATTGTTGGGCCTTCGGCAAAGCCTCCCATCATATTGAGCAGAGAGGTCAGGATCTCTGGTCACCCTGCCCTCCCTGTCTGATTTTATGGCTTCTGGTTGGAATTTTGTGGAGTTGTGGAACAGTAGTGCCATCCTTTCTGTTTCGTTCCCGCTGATAACCTGTAGATTAGGGAGTAACGTTTATGGCGAAGCCGAAGCTCCTCTGAGCTATTTAGGTGCGTTTCTTGAAGTGCAACTACATTGAACTGGTGATCAATCAGATATTTCCAGATTTTATATCTCTTGAGAGGCGAATCCAAACCTCTTACAGTCCATGAGGCAATGGAAATCAGCATGTCTCCGCCCTACCCCCCCATGATCAGACCCCTTAATGTTAGCTCCTTGCCCCCTCTCATCTCTCCTTTCTTGGAACTCTCCATTGGCTCCATGCTGCTATGACAATCTCTAAGGCACAGTGGTGCTGTTCATGTGTTACCCCTGTGTGCGCCACCACCTTCCCCCATTTAACCCCCCTGAATATACTGGGTATTGTTTGCCCCCCTGCTTCTTCTTCGTCATATGGATACTCCTTCTGAGGGGCCTCCATAGTCCCCCCTCCATTTGCAAATGTCAAGCTATGCTTTGGAATGTCTGCCTTTGGTAATTGTGCGCCATTGGGAGGACTTGCTACCATCAGGCTCCTTCCCTCCTGAGGTTCCATGGCTGTTGTCATCCTCTGCTGGCGGGAGTCCCAAAATCTCTAGACCATCTTCTAGTTCAGTGATGTGGCGCATTTTGTTCTTGAATTTGAAGGCCAGCCTGAAGGGGTATGTCCATCTACATTTGATGTTATCTGTTCTCAGCTTTGATGTTATGGGCCTAAACTGTTGTCCCCACAGTAGCATGGATGGTGTCAGGACTTGATATAACAAGAATCAGCATCCCTGGAAGGTGATCTTTTCTTTTTCCTGGCTGCCTACACGATCGCCTCCTTTACTTTAAAGGAATGATGCTTGATGTTCCCCCGCTGCTTGGTTCCCTATGCGGTGTGCCCTTTCGATCTTGATTTTCATCAGGTGTGGAGCCAAGATTTCATCGAAGAGTCCTTCGATAAAGGTCTCCAAATCTGGTCCCTCTGCACCCTCCTCTAAATCCCTGATTCTAATGTTATCTCTTCGTGCCCTATTTTCCAAGTCTTCAGCATGGCCATCTGTAATTGTGTTCGAAGGTCTTGCACCTTATCATTGGTGGCAGCTGCACATTTGTCCAGTTCTTGAGACTGGGTCTCTACCTCCATCACTCTGGTGCCTATGGAGTCTACATCCGGTTGGAGGGAGATCATACGTTCGGTTAGGTCTGCTTTAAAATGTTCCATGGATGTCTTTATATCCAAATTGATTTTCGAACGGAGTTCAGTTTTAAATTTCCTTAGGGAGGCCATAAGGTTGTCTTTACTGGGTGTCATGGTGGCAACCTCTCCCCAGTGTTCCTGTGCTTGCATCTTCTCTGTGGGGGTGAAGAAACTGTGGACTCTACTTGTCGCTTTTTCAGTGGCGTAGATGTGAACCGGCGGCACCCCCTCTTTGTGGGTGTGAAGCCCCCACCAGGTGACAGCGGACTTCACCCCTTTACCACGGCAAATGTGTCTTCTGTCAGTAGCTTGCAGCATTCTGAGAGAGTTCCTTTCCTCAGGATTATCACTGAGCCTAGTGATCTTCAGCCCCCCTACAAAGTCAGGCATAGCTTTACTGTGAGCCCTAAGGTACTGCTATTGTTCTGCTGGTTGAGGGCTGTGCTGTTGTGCTGTATCAATGTAAAACAAAATTGCCTCTGACACCATAGATCAAACAACCATTATTTTATCCCACAAGATTTTTTAATTATCCGTGGGGTATAATCATATATACTGTCTGATTTTTCACATTTATTTTACAAAACATTCATGCCTGTCTCTAGGCAAACTAGACACAGTTATCTTGCCTGATCTTATTTTTTCTCTATATATGTACAAGTCAAGCAAATAGTCAAAACAATGTGCCCAAAGATTATGTACAGTGCAAAAGGGTTTTAAAACATACAGTGCGTTATACAAAAAATGAATCAAACAATGAGGCTGAGGTACATGTAATATCCTAAAATATTGCATCAAGTGAAGACTGATCCCATTACAATCTATCACCATGATATGAAACAGAGGCAAGTTACTACTTTTCTTGTCCTTGAATTGTAATATTTTTGTGACCTAAAGGGAGGTCAACGGTGGAAATAAGAACACAAGAATAGAGCCCTCTTATCTGGGTTCTATTTTGTCCAATTCAAGGACCCTATGTCAACTTGGTTCTATTTTGAACCTCTCTTGGTTGTGTGGTAGCGATCCTGCGTGGTCCCGCTGGTGTTACTCTTCTTCTGGTGCCACTCAGGTGGGTTTTGCAGCTACCATTCACATCGGAATTCACGCCCAGACAGCTACGTGGCTCCAGAGGATCACGTCCACCCGGCCATCTTGCTGGCCACGCCCCCCTTTTAAATGTTTTTTTTCTGCCTTATGTTAACTAGGCCTCAATTTAGGACTTTACGCTATTTTCTTCAAAATGGATGTCTGCTCCTGCATTTTCACTGTTCATCATTTCTGAAGCACACAGTCAAGCAGAGTCATGTTTGTTTGTCAAACACAGACACAATAATCTTGCATTTCCCAAGGCTATTCCGGTAGCTCACTGTACTATATTGATTCACAATAGTTTGCTTTTGTTCATGTAGCTAGTTTGTCCCGCCATCCCCGGATGACTTTAGCATAGAGTGGGCAGAATCAATATTCATGTAGTGGTATAGTGATTAGATGCTAAGGCAATATCACGTTTAATAGAGCTGTGCTCTGATTTGCTGAGAGTGTAATTCTTTTGTGTACACTATGCTGATTTTGCTGAAATTTGTGATTTCCTATGCAAGACTTTCTGAAGCTACTTGGAATGCTGCCCATTTTCTTACCGATTTTGTTACTCACGTGGGACTAAGAAATATTCTGCATTTGCACTTTATTCTGCATACTTACTGAGAACCATTATGGAAATTACTTTTTGATTCGGATTTATGATCTTTGTACTGCACCTGTCGAATTTCTGTAAAAAATCATTACCATTTCCATTTCTGCTCTAGAACTCAATTAATAAATTGGTCCTTACTTAATTGACTGCATTTTTGATATGGTATAAGGTGCTGTATCTCAGGAACATATTGCTTCTTGAAATTGAGGTTTAACTACTTCTCTGATTCATCCCCCTGTGGGCATGCTGTCAAGATAATATGTGTATAATATATTAGGGGTTACCTGCACCCACACACCATCCCATCGTGTTTGTTGTTGTTTCTTTATTATAGTTCTTGTTCATTCTATTCTTTGCTTTATGACTAGATACAATAGTAATAAACAGCAAGAAAGATAAAATATTATGAACCTCTGGTATTGACATAAATTCAGGGGTGTAAATGCCCAAATAGTTTGGAGGTTACATGTTTGAACATGGGTATTTCTTGCAAATAGTGTAGTTTGGCATTGCAAACTTAGTGAACATTGACAGAATTGTGGCTATACAAAAACCTATTCTAAGAGAGTTATTCTCAATGCCCTCCTAAAACTTATGGTGCCGGTAATAGGAGTTACTGTCACAAACTGGATTACTAGAATCAAGTGATTACTATGCATTCCAAGTTTTTCACCCAGGCAATTTGCATGCTCAAAGCAGGTGAAATATCCAGGTGAACAGATGGAAATTGTGAAAATGTTGGCAATTGGAACAGAAACACTGCATGTTATTCCCATTACCTCTCAATCAGGAGTGATTCAAATACTTGGAATTGCAGATACCCCCTTTATCAGTAATTTTGGGGGTCAAAGAATTTTGGCCTGATTACCAACAACATGTAACTTGCTCAGCAGTGCCAAAAAGGCTACTGTGAATGTGTAGACTGGTGAGAAAAACATCCATACACCCTTATATTTCATTGAAATCTTTTTTGAGGAGATTTCCACTAGAGAAAATAGTTCACCACTGATAATAAAGAAAAACAGGTTCTGCTATACTTATTTGCAGCAATATATACAGTAGAAGTAGTCAGACCTATGACTTGTGCAGGGGCGGTTCCTTTGTTAGGGCATGGGGGAGTTGTCCTGCCATATTTATGCCCCCCAGACTCCTGTATTAAATATAAGTATATGTTAAATAAATATAAATACAAAATGGCCCTTGGCATCAACTTTTTATAGTCTTGCCGTGGCCCAGTCACTTACAATTCCTGAATCTTCAGTGGGCTGGGCAGTGCATGCGGGCCTGTGGGGTGGAGCTTCAAAGTATTATACAGCAGTACATGCCCCCTCTGGCCGGCTGCTTTTCTGTGGCCAACCTGACATGCGCACTAGAACACTCTCTCCACCAACGCAATTAGGGAGCCGAGGGGATTCACAGCCATAGCCCCACAGTCTCCTAATGAGCGTTAAGTGCACCTGCCAAAGCCAATCCAGGTGCTGCTCTCATGAAACAGCGTCTGGATTGGCTTTGATGCCCTAGGTAGCGCAAGGGGGAGTATGACCAATTACAGTATGGCTTTATCATGAAGCCATGCAGTGATTGACCATTTCTGCTCTTGCACTCTATTCCCTCTTCGTGCCCATTGCCACCGTTAACAGCATTGCACATGAGGGAGCACTGCAGGCAAGACCCCTCTTCCCATCACCTTGTGAGACCCCTCGCCAACTGGAAATGTCCCTGGCCCGGCCGAAATTTTAAGCACGCTCCAAGTCAGAGAAGTGGTGGGCCACGGAGTAAAATTAAATTTTGTTGACTTTTTATGTTTACGTGTTTCTACATTATGTGCAGTTGCCAGTGTTCGTTTAAGAGGCTTGTGGCTAACTCTGTGAGGGGCATATTCACAAGTAGCTATCGCTTAATTAACAGCACTTTATCGCAGCCAAAGTCATGATAAATTTACCACCTCATTCACAAGGTGGTGCTAACAGCCCACAGCACCAGTTTACCCGCAATAGCAGCCGCAGAAAACATCGCCACAGAGGACCCCCGCAACTATCGCTAATGAGATGCAGAGTAGACGTTCCCATTCCAAAAGCCGCAACAACACGACACCTCAACATTCTAATGACAAGCCAGATCGGTGATAAGAACAAATAGGGTGTGTTAACAGCACGAAATTAACACCTGCTCTGACCTGGTGGACAGTCGGGCCACAGTCTGCACCAGAAAAGGTAGCCAAGGCCAGAGCCACACATGAAGAACAACAGATGCCCCCAAGCAACTGAACAAGCAGCACGGACACCCAAGAGGGCCACAACACCCACCGTCACCACACTCAGTCCCGCAACAATCCCCCCCAACCCCCGGCCCACCCCCCTAAGAAACTGCACACCAACACCCCAAATCCCAAAACAAATATTTTGCCTGATGTCGCACAAGCAGGAAAATAAACATACATGCGTGGCCAGGAAATGGAGAATCAGTCATACAGCAATGCAATCGCCAACACAAAACACCATACAAACAAAAGCCAAAACAACCACTCGGATGAGTCTTAGCGGGTCCTCACTGGACAATCCGTAGGACACAGCCTGGAAGACTAAATCCAACAGAAGAAGGTGTGCCCTGCGCCCAACAAAGGAAAGAGAGGGAGAGAGCGAGGAAGAGAGACGGAGATTGCTCAAGCAGTGCAAGGCCTTGCTGGGTACCTGCAACCACATGCCAACATGTGTGTGTGTATTGCCATCCGTACACCATGAGCCCAAGGCTGTGTCCCAATCTCAGCGCCAAAGCCACATCACATTCCGAAAACGCAAGTAGTAGTCAGACAAACATCAGGGATGAAAGCTCCATTGTTCCAATGCAGAAGGCAGGAGGACACACCTGCACTTCTGACCTTGGTCGGGAATGCGCCCGAACACCCTGAGAGAGATGCCATGGCAGATGGGGACAACTCCCACACCACCCATTATGCAAATAAACTTTCCAACTTATCCACAACCCACACACAGAAGCCCCTGCCTGAGGTACCCCTGCATGGGATGCCCTTGACACTCCCGGAAACAGCAACCCATTCAGCCCATCATTACACACATTTGAATCATTGCTCGGAGCTGTGGCATATCCTTCACACAACTGCCACAGTACAGAACAGTGCCGGTTCCATTAGACGGCAATGGCAGGCCATACCGGGCACATGCACAACCTCCGTCACGTGGAACACTACCGTGCAAGTATGCTGCATTTACTAGGTGCAGTGCCACTGGCAGTGCTGTGGATCAGTTGCTGGCTCAGCTTCTGCATTGCCTACGTCACCTGCGTCCAGCCCTGGTTCCACTGCCAAACATGCACATTCGAGTGTCCCATGGATGCCTGCCTATCCAACACAACCGTAGATGAATTGGACTATGACTTGTGTCTGCGCCCCTGTTGGAACATGAACAGGAGTATAACCGAGACAGCCGTGCATGGGATGCCTTGACATACTGCGTATGTATTTGCAGTTGTGCATGGAAGATTGCACAATTCCTCGTGTGCAGTGACCACATCGAGGCGCTCCCCTATTGGGCTGTGTTGCGGATTGGTGAAATGGCGTGGGCTGAGCACACCTGCCAGGACCAGTTAATGGATTGGCTCACCCCGCTGTTCCTTGAACACGACAACTACGTACTATTGGAACACATTGCACATGAAGCTGTGCGAGCATTCATGGATGAGTAACTACGTTCCTGCAGCCACATCCGATTGTGACCCACAGCACAGTTCTCAACAACTTGTTGCATCGTAGGGATTGCTCACATATCCCACCACAACAGTGGACACGTCTATGATCGTACCGACTCTGGATGCATGTGCGTGGAACAACGTGTGCGTACACATACCTGTGCAAGGTGATGCAGGTCCATGGTCGGAGCAACACTGTGTTGTGTGGCAACGTTGCCAATTCAGACACACTGCTGGGGAGAGCACACACCCGGCAATGTATCACGACCTCTGAACCTGCTGGACCCTTTCACCTGATCACTGTCAGCAGAGCAGACAATCGGCACACTCCGGTGGCAGAGCACTATGCAGATACCATAGGCAGTGAGTCGTGCCCCCTCACACGAAGCAATGGGCAGACGCCAAACAACACATGACTCATCCAGCAAGGCAAGGTGGGCTGGGAGCGTTGCCATCCGTGATAATTGTTGTCCATGTTTGCACCAACATTTTCTGAACCTCGACATGTACCCATGCTGCGTGTAAGTGTCTGAAGCATGTCCCTGCCTGTTGTGGCCTTTGCCTCATCTGTACTGACACACACATGCCAATGAAGTCTATGCCACCCCACTGGTGTCTGACTGTGAGGTGTGTTGATTTCATTGTTCACTCGTGTGCCACAAGGAGCATCATCCCTACACAGGGAGGAACTGACTGACTCATGTGCAATGGGGGATCACTAACAAAATATTGAATTCAATAATATAGAATTACCAAAATATCGAGGAAAAAATATAGAATACAAAAATATCGAATTCCTATCTAAAAACAGGTAAGTACAAAAATATTGAATCAAAAATATCGTTTTAAAAAATATAGTTAGTCAAAATATTGATTTTTTTTAAATGTCTTAAAAGTAATTTAAAATTAATGAAATAATAAATATAATTAACTAAAACATACTTAAAAATACTTAAACAACCTTAAAATTATTAAATAATTAATTTAAGTTATAAAAAACATACAATTTTATTTTTTAAAACATATACATATATTAACATAATATTAATAAAAAATATACAATATTTTACCGTAGGATTGCAAGAGGGTCAAATTTACTATTATTACCAGTCCAGTGAGTCCAACAGTAGGGAAAGCGTTGGATAGCGTAGGGGTAAAAATTACTATTCCCACTCCAGTGAGTGCAACAGTAGGGAAAGCATTGGATAGCGGGAGGGTAAAAATTACTATTCCCACTCCAGTGAGTGCAACAGTAGGGAAAGCATTGGATAGCGGGAGGGTAAAAATTACTATTCCCACTCCAGTGAGTGCAACAGTAGGGAAAGCGGTGGATAGCGGGAGGGTAAAAATTACTATTCCCACTCCAGAGAGTGCAACAGTAGGGAAAGCGTTGGATAGCGTAGGGGTCAAATGTACTATTCCCACTCCAGAGAGTGCAACAGTAGGGAAAGCGTTGTATAGCGTAGGGGTAAAAATGACTATTCCCACTCCAGAGAGTGCAACAGTAGGGAAAGCGTTGGATAGCGTAGGGGTAAAAATTACTATTCCCACTCCAGAGAGTGCAACCGTAGGAAAAGCGTTGGATAGCCTAGGGGTAAACATGACTATTCCCACTCTAGTGAGTTTAACAGTAGGGAAAGTAAAAATGTAATATATTAATAAAAATAAATTAAATATCAATACCAATAAAAAATTAATTAAAAGTAAATACCAATGTAATATTTTGTAATAATTAATCAATTAAAAATAAAAATAAATATTAGTTATTAAAATTAATTACCTATTATTACAAATTAATTAATACCAATAAATAAATAAAAATGATTTACTTAATTACAATTAAATTACTTCCCACCCTATTCCCCTATAAACCCACAACCCGCTATGGAAAATAAATTAATACAATTAACATAATTATCAATTAATCAATTAATAAAAATTAATTACCAATTAAAAATGTATTAATTATCAATTAAAAGTTAATGAACAATTCATTCAAAATGAATACCAATAAATACATTAAAATATTTAATTAATTACAATTAAATTACTTCCCACCCAAATTCAAATTCAAAAGTACTTTATTCGGTTTGCATTTTGAGAAACCATAAAAGTTACACGTTCCAGGATACAATACATACACATAATATAAACACAAAATATACATTGCCCTTCGTCAAAATGAGGATGGTAATTTAGTTTCAATGTAGACACGGTGAGGAGGGCATCATTAAAGGCCATTTTAAAATTAGATAGCTAAAAACAATAAAAACACTCTAAAAATCTAAACATTTTCTATGTTTCATTGCACATTTTAGAAAACCGGCCACAAAGGGGATACAGTCAGGTTTTAACAGTTGCAGATAAAAAGGGGCGGGGCTTGCTTGCACAAAATTTAACTTTTTTAAAATAGGTTTTAAATAAAGGGTTCTTGTCATTTCATAGTATTTACAGAGGAACATGAATTGAAGCAAATCCTGAGGAGACCTATTGTCGCTGCCACAGGATGCTAACACTTTCGCTTTGTAACTTCCCCTTGGTACTGCTAATAAAATATGAAAGAGATTCATTCTAAACCTGATAAGTAAAAAACGCTTGTATGCTGGTATTGGCAAAGTTAAATATAGTTCCATGTCTAGGGAGGTTTTAAGCATCGAGTACAACCGTACACTGGGCTTCAACAGTTCTTTCTCCTCCCTTTCCATCATTTTGTTTAAAATGAAAAAATGTTTTACGAGTGTTATATCCTTTCTAGTAATACCTTCAGGATTTGTAAATAAGTCCGGACGTCCCAGCTCACTAAAACAAGTTTTTAGATAATTGATCCATGGGATTTTAATCATGTGGTCTATGCTTAAGAGCTCTCTCATAAGATTATGTTTTAGGACCAAGGTGCTTGTTAAGCCAACATTGAAGCCAGAAAGTCAGCGGACGCATGGCCAAGGTGTCACTTATATACGGCATACCGGTTTCTTCATGGACTGACAAATTCGCTGTCCCCTTCGGAACGCTCAATAGTTGTTTAAAAAAGTTGTTTTCAGTCACCTGAAGACCTTCAAGGCCAAAGTATCCCCATAAGTCAATCCCGTAACTGGCTATAGATAAGCATTTGGCTCGATAAATTTTTAGCAGTGCTGCCACAGGTTGGTTACCCATTTTAGAGGCAAATCCAAATAGTGCGGCATTTGCCCTGGTGACTTCACCCCTTTTTTTGTTTAAAAGTGCTACCCAATTGAGCCGGTGATCTAGAAGGACACCCAGATAGGAGAAAGTTAAGCAATTCGGCACTCTGGCTCCGTTCACCACACTTCCCAACCTATTCCCCTATAAACCCACAAGCCGCTAAAAATAATTAGTAATTTCTAAAAATTAATATTTAATTTAATATAATTAAATTACTTCCCACCCTATTCCCCGATAAACCCACAACCCGCTACAGAATTCAATACCGCAAAAATTAAATAACATAAAATTCATTACATGAAATGAATTACAAAAAAATATACAGTTTTCACACATATACTAACATAAAAAACACTTTAAAAAAATTGATATTATTAAAAATTCTATATATTTAATAACTTTATTATATACTTCGATATTTTGACTTTCTATATTTAAAAAAATCGATATTAAATTACTTACCTTAGATTCGAGATTTTCCACCACTATATTCTGTCCATTCGATATTTTGTCCATTCTATATTTTGACTTCGCTATTTTGTCCATTCTATATTTTGGATTCCATATTTTGTGTAGTTACCGCAATGGGGGTGTGTCCCTTTTGAAAGCTCTACCTCTGTGAGCCAGACTTGGTTTTGGGATAGGTGCCGGCTCACATGTGCACTTACGTGACTTCAGCAATGTGAGTATGGTGTCCAACCTCTGACCATGTGGAGCAATGTCATATATCATTACAGAATGTGTCCACACAGATGTGAGTTAGTAGGCATGTGTCGTGAAGTTCTGTTGACACGTGATGTAGGACACCACTCCTGGCCTACTACCGATTTGGTCACACCCACACACAGCCTTATTCAACACATGGACATGTCCCTACTTGGGGGGTCGTGAGATTGTTGTTGATGTGCAATGGGGACACAGCTAGTACTCACCGTCCCAGTCATCCAGTTTGCCATGTGTCTCAGGGATACACATGCGCATAGATGTCAGTTACCAGGGTGAACCTTCAGGTGCAATCATTGTCCTTACATCCAGCCATACGGCCATACGTGAGTGAACATAGTAATGACACATCTGTGTGATTTAGTATGTTTTTTTCACATTCAGGTGATTGCCGGAGCTGGAGCTGTCCATGGCCATCAAAGCCCACATCACATGGAAGCCCAGTGGTGGGCCAACCAGAGTCCTTTGGGGATTGAGAAGTGATTAGGAAGTGGAAGAGTGCAGTCTGCAGCTAGATTGCTGTGTGATTGTCGATGTTCCCGCTGCAGTCATCTGGGAGCGGCTCAGTGGCAGCAAAGGCAAGATAAATTACAGCAGGGCATTGAAGTTCCCGGATACTACTCGCTAGTGTCCATCCATGGCATACATTCTCCCAGCCTGCATTTGCTCCATGGTTCCCATTGACCTCCGCATCTGTGCCAACTCTGTGCTGTAATCCCTGGTGCCTGTCTGACCAGACAGTTCTAGTATTTGATTCATGGCCCCAGCGAGATCAGCCAAGGTCTCTGGCGGAGCATGGTGCATGCAAGGGGTGTCCGATAGGGACTGCAGGTGGTCCCTGATGGAACTCAGACACCCACGTATGGCATCGAGTTTTGCCACCCGCTGCTGTTCAGCCAACTCCATCTGGCAACCCCACACACTTTGTAGGAACTCCATGTATTGGTCGTGGGGTGCTGGGAGACAGCCATTGTGGTTTGTGTTTCCTGCTGTGTGGTCTGTGCAGGTGGTGGGCTCACCTTGGGCAGCTGGCCTGCCCTGCTGCTGGGGATGGTGTGCGAAGGCTGTCCATTATCGGTTGGAGGGTGTCTTGATATATGTGCAGGTTGTCCTCTTCATCATCAATGATGTGAAGTGTGTCGTACCCTGCAGGAGGTGTTGTTTGTCCCTCTGCAATGTGAAAGGGGAGATGCAGGTCAACAGAGTTACACATGTATGTTGAAGATTTGCAGATGTATACATTCAGACTGCATGTCAATGTACATTGTCACTGTTTTGGTGGAGCTAGCTATTTGATGGCAGTCAGTGTGTGTTACGACTACATGACGGATGTGTGGTAGTACCCGTGCATTATCATGGAGAAGTGTGGCTCAGGGGTTAGAGGCAGCAGACCCGGAAGCTGAGATCGGTCCTGGACCAGGGTTCAATTCCCCGCCTCGGCGGGGTCTTGGGCTAAAAATTCCACGGACTCGATAATTCTCGCCCCGGTGCCTCCTCGACTCACCGGTTCACACTCTGCGACTCTGGGCAATAGCTTGCTTAATCTCCACAACGGCCCCTCGCGGCGGGATGCCTGACTTTCACCTTGTGGATACCCTGCTATCTCACAGGGGAATACCAGGAAGGGTTCCCTAAGCAAGCGCCGGGAAACCCACTGCGGGTAGCTGTGCGCTATATAAGCTCAACTACATTTACATTTACACAACACAGTGTCAGGTAATGCCAGATGTGAGTGGACAGTTACTCAGCATGTGTGGGAACTGTTGTGAGCCATGTCCTATGGTGTTAGTGTTGCACTTTGTACCTCATTGCCATCATTGCTGATGCTCTGTGATTACTATGTGTGTGTGCTGCACTGTGGGGGAGTTGCCTCTGCAGCTTTGAGTTCATGTAGCCTTCTTCCTTTGAGGCGGAGTGCCATTGAATTGTGTGCTTTTCAGGGACTGATTTGTTTTTGACTTGGGTCACATGTGCTCTCAGATTCTGTGGCCTTGTGCATTGTTCGTCTGCTGCGTGTATCGTACGGCATGGGTTGTGTGTGCACTTGGACATGTCAGAGTGTGACCTGCTCCTTTACGGATGTGATCCGCACTGGGCTACCTCCATGTCGATTCGTAGGCCTTCTCATGTTTTTGGGCTGTTGCCAGGCTATCGGGCATGCAGTGCTACTTGCTATAGTCAGTGTGGGTCACAAAGGCGCTGCTTTGCTGGATTCAGCACATGTGCATGGGTCGGTTGTGATATTATTTTTTTTTAAAATCTCTTTATTGAGCAAAATAAGCAATCCACCTTTGTACAAAGAAAAATCGCATAAGCCTCCAACAGGCCCCATTTGTAGCATTGTCCAATAAACCAACGGTCGCACAAAGGGATCATGGCAAGTGAGCATATCACATTACAGTTTTCCATTTTTGCTTTCAATGAAACCATAAGCATGACATTGTATGAAATAAGATAAAGAAAATAAACTAAAAGCAAGAAAGAAATCATAGCTGTGAGTACGTGAGAACAGAGGAGCAGAGCAATCAGCACAATAACTTTGTTGAGTTGAGGACAATTAGCAAGAGAATGCAAGCATCATTACAGTCCGTCGCAGGACAGGCCACAGCAGGTAGTACTAAAGGAGGAAGTCGCTACTAGCCGCGTAATAGGCACAAATCAAGTCTATACATTCAGCACATAAGTTTTTCCCATTCATCACCACCATCTGCTGCCGAGTGTGCGGCCATGCTGTGCCCCCCCAAGAAACAGCGGACCGGATGGGCACATCGCCCTCCCACAAACCACCCTAGCCCACACCCTCCGGCACAATGGAGCCAATCGCCCGGGATTGCGCTTCCTGGGTAAGTTTTGCAACATATGAGCGGTATGGCCCCCAAATGTCTAATGGTCGGGAAGCAGAGGGAAGCTGTTCGGAGTATTCCACGCTGTTAATGTTGCAATAGGCCAGGCTACGGAGCCAAGCATGTACAGTAGGGGGACGTCTAGCACACCAGAGCAACGCTATCTCTCTTTTTGCCAATAGAAAGCAAATGGCAGCCAATTTACGGAGTGGGCGCCGAAAATTGACCACATAGCCAAGCAGAGCTATTTCCGGAGTGGGTACCAATGTTAGGCCCAAAATGTCACCCAGAATCTTGTGAACCTGGAGCCAATATTCCTGCAAAAGCGGACACGTCCAGGACAGATGGGCGAAATCAGCCTGCGGGGCACCACATTTGGGGCAGGAGTGCGGCTTGTTAGCATCTATCTTATGAGCAAGTGCCGGAGTGTGATAAACCCGCCTCAAAAATTTAAAGTGTATAAGTTTATGTCTGCTGTTAATGGACACTTCCCTAGTGGCAGTGCAGCACGCCGCCCATTGGTCGTCAGTAATCTGGGTGCCGAGGTCGCCTTCCCACGCGGTCCGCACCGCTGCATCCGAGGAAGGAAGCGAGGCCAGGCAGAGTTTGTCGAGCTTCGAGACCACATGCGATCCCGTCTGATTCTGAATTATGAATGTGAGCATGTCAGCGTCCGCAGGGGGAAGTGGGAATGTGCAAAACGCAGCATGGATCTAATCCTAGTCAGCGTGAAAGAGTCCATAAATGTTCGGTCCGTAAATCGCTGGTCTTCAGTTATGGAAAAAACATGGCCGTCCAGGAAGAGATCCCCAATCGTGGCCAATTGGAATTTGGATAGTGTACGTCTCACCACCGGTTCACCAGTGATGGGGAGCCAGTGAGGGTTAGGCAACGGAAGAGCAGGGGAATACAGTTTTTCAATGCGCAGCAGCCGTCGTAGCTTCTCCCAGGCCCAGCACGTGGTAGAAACGGTTTGTATGTCTTGAGGGTCTCAGGGAAGCCCTCTGGGGAGGATTGAATTAAGGGCCACAGGCAGTGCCTGATCGGCTTCTGGTCTCAGATAAAAAATTCTGGCGTCAGGGTGAAACCAGGAATAGGCATACGAGCATTGCGCAACTAAGTAATAAAGGAAAAAATCGGGCACTCCGAAGCCGCCACGCTCATAAAGAAGCGTCAGCGTACGCCAGGCTACTCAACGCAACGAGACGGATCGAAGTTGTGAAACAAAATCCTGGTAAGTGGGATAGGGATATTGTTAAATAAATACAAAAACCGAGGGAGTACAATCATTTTGATAATAGCAATCCGGCCAGCCATAGACAAGGGAAGTCGAAGCCAACGCTCCGCATTGTCTTCCAGGAAGTCAAGGGCACGGCCGTAATTTAAGCGGACGATGGACACCGTGTCCAAATGGACATGGATTCCCAGATATTTCACGGAGTCCGTGTTCCATTCAAGAGGGAAAGTGCTCGTCCATTGCGAGGTGGAAGGGGTAAGCGGAAAAATTACAGATTTGTGCCAATTTATGCAAAGGCCCGAGAATTCGCCAAATCTGGTTATCTCCAGCAATAAGGGTTCCAAATTGGTCCGAGGTGTCCGAACATATAGAATCGTGTCGTCCGCATATAAAGAGATGAGGAGAGGTCCAGTGCAAAACTGAAGCCTGCGATGGAGGTGCTTCTCCTGAAAATGGCGCACCAGAGGGTCCATAGCAAGGATGAACAGCAAAGGGGATAAGGGGCATCCCTGACGGGTGCCTCGTGAAAGAGTGAAGTTCGTGGAGATGGTGCCATTCAAACGGATCCGGGCAGTAGGTGCTGTATACAGCAGTTCAACCGTCACCACAAACAGCTCCGGCATACCCATACGCCTCATACCCGATAGAAAAAAGGGCCACTCCAAAGTGTTAAATGCCTTTTCGGCATCCAAGAACACCGCTGCAGCGGGGGTGGCAGGGTCAATTCTGTGCAAAACCAAGAACAGCGTACGCAGGTTGAGGGAGGTGGACCTGTGTGGAACAAAACTGGATTTGGCCGGTGAAATAATGGATCCCATCAACAGGGACAGACGGATCGCAAGAACTTCAGCCAAAATCTTATAGTCCAAATTTAATAGGGACAGGGGCCTATAAGAGCTGCATAAGGAGGCATCGCGGTCCGGTTTGGGAAGAAGAACAATCACAGCCTCCCGGAGCGTGGGAGGGAGAACGCCAGACTCAAGAGCCTCCGCGTAGACCTCTACCAGTTTTGGTACAAGTTCCTCTTTATACTCCTTGTAAAAATCAGCAGAGTAACCGTCAAGGCCCGGGGCGAGGAGCCCCGCAGTGAATCAATGGCCTCAACAATGCTATCCGGAGTTATGGGCATGGCTAGAAATTCCTGCATATATTTTTCGAGGCATACCATGGCAATCTCATTCAGATATGGGCCGGGGTCGCGCCGCTCATCCACAAGCGAGGAGGTGTATAAAGTTTTGTAGTATGACAAGAAAGTGTTGCATATAGCAGGAGTGGACTCATGTTTTGTGCCCTGCGTGTCCAAAATTTCTGATATGTAGGCCGCTTGGTGGGGAGGACGGAGCATCTGCGCAAGCAGTTTGCCCGGATGTTCACCTTCACCATATTGACGTGCCGTATAGTGTTTGCCCAGAAATCGCAGTTCCCTGTCTGCAGTATCCCTGAATTCCAACAGCAATGCCAGTCATCTGGCCTCCCTGGATGTAAGTATTTCCCTCTCTAGTGCAGAGATATCGGTCTCAATGCGGGTCAAGGTGGAGCGTTTCTCCCGCAGAGCCCCCACGTGTTTAGCAATGCATGCCCCGCGAATGGTGGCCTTGAAGCCCTCCCATAGCGTGGCCCAGGAACCCACTGTGCCGTTGTTAATGTCGAAGTACTCGTCAATGGTGCCACGGATCTCTTCTTTAAAAACCGGATCTTGTAAGGCTCTGCCAGGGAAGCGCCACTGTCTTTCATAGCCACCCAACCTAGGGACCAATAGAGTCAAAACAACGGGAGAGTGGTCCGACAGCGTGCGCGGCAGGGTGGAGAGGCCCTCCACCCAGCCAGCGACGCCAGGGGAGAGGAGCCAATAGTCAATTATAGTACTAGTGTTGTGGAAGCCTGAATGATGTGTATACTCAGGAGCATTAGGTTGCAGTCAAGCCTCTATGTCGATTAGGGAAAAATGTGTACAAATTTCTGCAAGTACTGATCTGGCCTGACTCTTGCAGTCCGGGGAAGGGGAGGTACTGTCTCTACCCGGCTTCATTAACAGGTTAAAGTCGCCCCCCCATCACTAATAGATCTATGTCGGAGTGGAGCAGCGTCAGTTGGAGGCCCTGAAAAAAAGCGGGAGAATCCACGTTAGGACCATAAACCCCCACCAGTGCAATCTTGTACCCCAACAGCACACCAGTAATCAGCGCATATCGGCCTTCGTCATCTGACTTACTACCAGTTAATACAAAGCGAACACGTCTGTGCACAAATATTGCAACACCTCTGGCATATCTACTGTAATTCGAAAAAACTCTGTGCGCCCCCCACCCCATAGCCATCGAGGAAGCGTCTGCCTGCACCAAGTGAGTTTCTTGCAGAAAAGGATATCAACCTTGTGTCGTGCCGCATAGTTCAATACTTGTTTGCGCTTTCGCGTATTGTTCAAGCCACGAACATTCCATGACATAAGCGTGAGTCTGGACGGGCCAGACTGCAAACCTACCCTGGCCATAGCGCCACACCAAAAAGAAGGACAATCAAGCTTGCATCGAACAGTCCACTCCCATTAGTACCACCAATACTCACAATCAAAAATGACCAAACAAATAAAACATTCCCCGTCCTCCACCCGCCACCCAGCCTCCCAGTGTCCCCAGAGAGGCAATCCCTAAACAAGCACTGACGTAAGGTACGAAACTTAACAGGTAATGACAGTGCCATTAATAAAAAATGCAGCAAATAAACCAAAACCCCAAATAAGTAAGACAAGTAGACATACGCCATAGGGGGTAGCAACGCCACACCATGCGGGCGACCCAACCAAAGCGACTTCAGTAGTGGTGACAATTGACCAAGTGTCAAAGAAAAAAGAGGCCACATCAAATTAGCAACACTGTGAACAGGTCCCGAAAATCAGCCAATAAAGAGCCTTGGCCGGTCTCAGCGAATAGGTCTGCACTGGACTGTGTGTCATTCCGGGCCGGTGAGTGTGCTGCGGATCCAGAAGCCGATGGGGAGCCCTGCCGTTTATAACCTTGACAAAAGTCCTGAGCCTCCGTGGGGGAGTCAAAGATGCCATATCTGCCGTTAACATCAACCTTCAATCAGGCAGGATACAACATACCGTACTTTAAACCAAGATTATGAAGAGTTGCTTTGACCCCATTATATTTGCGGCGGGCCTCCTGAACCATGAGCGTGAAATCCGGGAAGAAGGATAAGACGCTGCCCTGCCACTGTACCTCGCCGGCCTCGCGGGCGGCACGAAGTGCGGCATCTCGATCTCGAAAGTTCATGATCCTGGCGATTATGGGCCTCGGGGGTTGACCAGGGCGAGGCTTAGGACCCAAAGACCTATGTGCATGTTCGACCACAAAGCCAGCCGTGAAGGTGTCCTTGCCGAACAGTTCAATGAGGAGGTGCTCAACAAAAGTGTCAAAAGGACCCGTCGCAGTCGTCTCCGCCACACCAAGGATTCGGATATTGTTGCGCCGACCCCGCGCTTCCAAGTCCACATTTTTCATGGCCACGTCTTTAAGAATTTGATCAACTCTTTCCAGTCATTTAAGCGCTTTGGCGGTACCATCTTCCACATCAGATATCCTGGATTCAGCCAAATCCAGTCGTCTGTCGTGGGCCTGCACCTTGGTGCCCATATCAGCAATCTTCTGGTCTAGGCTGTCGAAGCGGGTGTCGAGCGTCTTGAAACCTGCGCGCATTTTGCTCATAATGGTAGCTACCATGGCGGCGGTGTCTCCCATGTCTGCGGAGCCAGTAGCCCCGACGGATGAGCCTGGCGGAGGGTCTGTAGCAAGGAGGGACGCCTTGTCAAAGCTTAATTTTCGCTGATTCGGGTCCCTCTTCCCCATGATCAAGACAGTGAGAATTGCGTCGGCGCCAGTGAAAGATTGCGTGTCCGCATACGGCGTGGAAAGATGTATCAGGGCAGAACCAGGCCTCAGGTAGAATCACGACAAACCAGGCCTCAGTGTGCAGCGTCTGACCGGGCGGTGTAGTGACCAAGCGTTGACGTGTAGAATCAACCCCACTTCCTCACGCCGACAGCGTCAGGGAGCAGTGACCGCCGTGGACCGCTGCCACAGAGCCCCTCGGTGAAGTAGAGCTCACTGTGGCCAGAGCAGTGTGGGAGCCACCGCCCCCCACCCCCACCGCAACCGGGCGGACAGTCCCGCTCCCCGCCCTAGTCCCGCCGCAGGCCCGAAAATCGAGGCCCCGGCTCCAGCGCGCGTACAGGCCCGAAGGCCACGGCCGCACCCCGGAGACCGGCGCCCCACCCAAGAGCCCACGGAGGACCAGCGGCAAGCGCGAGCGCCCACACCCAGCGCGCAGCGGGACGGAGGCTCTGCAGAAGAGCACCGCGTCGCACTCACCGATCACACCGGCGCAGAGAGGGAAGATGGCGCCGAGGTCCCACACCAATTAGGACGCTCCCGTGGCCTCCAGAGCTACCCAGTTGGTCAGGGCGATGTCCACATTCGAATCGTCAGCAATGTGGGGGTCAGCGACAGCGGGTTACATGTATTTAGCCGCCGTCGGGAGCCCGCATGGAGGAGCTTCACTCAGAGGCGGCCATCCCGATCGCCTCTGTGGCCACGCCCCCGGTTGTGATATTGTTGGAGGGGGCCCCTTTGTGCACATTGTGGATGGGGGCCTACTTGGCATTTCTATGTGTGCTGATGTGTGCCAAGGCTATCAGTGACATGTACCACGATCATTGTGGCTGTGCAGTGTGCTACACATAATTGAGCATTGTTAGATCTGGGGGTCTCTAGTTGGCAGAGGTAGGTACCACTGTCCAAATAGGGACCCTTGCTTCTAGTCAGGGCAAGGAGATAACCCTCTGAGATAACCCCTGCTCACCCTCTAGGTTGCTTGGCACGAGCAGTCTAGGCTAACCAGAGGCAATGCGTAAAGTATTTGTACCAACACTCACAGTAACACAGTGAAAACACCACAAACTGACTCCACAACAGTTTAGAAAAATAAAGGTATTTTTAATCTAAACTACACAAGACCAAAACGAAAAAAATCCAACATACACAGTTCAAGAATATGGTTTCAAAAAGAGTTCTTAAGGTTGCGTTAGAATTCTCTACGTTGCGATAGAATTCTCTACAGATGCGTGAAAAGTTCACAGTTGCGTCACGTTTACTCACAGTACCTTTTAGTTGCAACAAAGTTCCAAAAGCAGAAGCTGGTGCGGTGGAAAACAAGCGATGCGTTGCTCCTGAGACCCTGGGGAGGCGATGCGACAGCCCCGCTGCAGCAGCGGGCGTGTTGCGACGAATCCGGTCTGTATGGGGAGGAAGGCCACTTGTATGGATTCCGATGCGTAGGTTCCGTAGGAAGTCTGTTCTCGCAAAGGCACGATGCGACGATCTCGTAGGGGCTGCGACGATCTCTGGGGCGACGATGCGCGGTCCAGCGGGGATCCTCTCTCTCGCAGCTCCTCGATGCGTAGATTCTGCGACGATGCTCGCAGCGACGTGATGCGGTCCGCAAGCAAGCGGTGTGGCGATCTCACCCAGCGACGACAGGCTCTGCGACGATACTCGCAGCGATGTTCGATTCTCCCGCACCAGTCTGGTGCGTCCCGCAAACGAAGGATGCGACGTCTCTGGCAGCGGCGTCAGGCGCTGCGACGATCTCGACCTCCGTAGCGGCGGGAAACTTCTCGCACTGTCGGGGATGCGCTCTGCAAGCGAGCGATGCAACACTTTTCAGTTTCAAAAGTCACTCAAGCTTAGTTTCAAGCTTCCCAGCACAGGTACAACTTCCAGAGGCCCCACAACTGGATCAAGCACTCTAGGAAGGACAGCACTCTCTCAGAGTTCAGGGAAGCTGGGGGTGAAGTCCTTTTGTTCCTGGGACTTCAAAACAGGGAGCCAGCTATTCTCAGGCCCTTGGAGATTCCTTCAAGACAGGGGACACAGCTCAGTAGCAAAGTCCTTCCCCTCTCCTTGGCAGCAAAGCAACAGGTCAGTCCAGCAGAGCAACAGCAGGACAATCATCCTTCTTCAGTTTCAGCTTTCTCCTTGGCAGAGGTTCCTTCATGATTTCCAGGATGATCTAATTTTCTATTGTCAGGGGTCCTGTACTTATACCCCTAAAGTCTTTGTTCTCTTGGTGCATGTGGGCCCTGAGCCCGGTCTGAACCAGTTCTGGGTGGATCCTGAGCACTTTGTTTTGCGGCTGCATCTTTCCTTTCAGAGTGAGGGGCAGGGTCCTCAGCCGCCCAGCAGGGGGGTGGAGCCAGCATTGTGGAAGGCAGGCACAGCCCTATTCAGCCCAGGTGCTAACTCCTCCCACCACTCCAGTTGCAATTGCAGTCATTCAGCCTAGTGCTGACTCATCCAGCCTCCTGGGGAGTCCCCCAGCCCCTGTCACTCTCAAACCAGACAGTCAATACACAAACAGGCCCAGGCACACAGAAGGGTCAGACAAGAGAACAGCAACAAAAGTGCTGTTCTCAAACACAGGATTTAAAAACAACCTTTCCTAAAAGATGTGTTATTAAATTCTGAGTTCAGGGATACTAGATACTTATGTCCTATCTTGTTCCTATGGGAAGAAATGCTGTTAACCACTGTAGCCAGCATCCCCCATGTTAACCTATGGAGCAAGATAGCCTTACAGTAGTGAAAAACGAAAATGGCTGCCATTCACTACCAGAGCATGTCACCTGCACTAGTACATGCTCTACCTTTTACATACACTGCACCCTGCCCAGGAGGGTACCTTGGGCCTTCCATAGGGGTGACTGATGTGCACAAAAAGGGAAGGGTTAGGCCTGGTCAGTGGGGACACTGACCAGGAGGACATGGCAGTTCTAAACTGCACACAGGCACTGCAGTGTCAGGCCTGAGACATCATTTTAGGGCTACTCCTGTGGGTGGCACAATCAGTGCTGCAGGCCCACTAGTAGCATTTGTCATCACCAGCCCTGGCACACTCAGTGCACTTTACTAGGGACTTCATGGTGATACAAATATGCCAAACATGTATATTCAATCAGAATAATTATTTACACAGGGAGCACTTACACTCTGGCACTGATCAGCAGTGGCAGAGTGTCCAAAGCATCTAAACCAGCAAAAACGAAATCCAGCACAGCATCAAAAATACAGGGGGTAGAGGCAACAAGATTGGGGAAACCATGCCAAAGATGCCAGGTCTAACAAGCATGCGTGCTATTGTGCCCATATCCCCCGTCCCCCCGTCCCTGGTCGTTACTCACCCTGTTGCTGTTGGGTCAGATCGTATTGTGCTGTGTCCAGGCCCCCAATTCCTGCCACTGTCTCCACAATGCTGACTGTGGCCACCATTTCCTCCAGCTCATCAGTCTTCTCCTTTGTCGCAGGATTCCCACCTACAGTTGCCCTTGCTGCCTTCCTGTTGGCGGAGAGCTTCTCCTTGGTTTGGCTGTGCACTTGTATTGTTTATTGCATATGGCATTTGTAAAGTGCAGCAAACACCCTACGGGTACCCTGGCGCTATAGACCGTGATGCAAACAATCATAAAACTGAGCGGGTAGAACACGCATAGACAGTGCACAGAGGCAGAGGATCAGTTTCTGGGAAACAACCATGTTTTGATCCTTTTCCTGAACAGAGACAGAGTGTTACATCGTCTAATATCAAGTGGTAGTTAATTCCATAACTTTGCAGCAGCAATACTAAAAACCCTCTCTCCCATTCTAACCTTGTTGAACTTTGAGACCTTTGCCAAACAGGCGGAGAAGGACGGGAGGCTCCGGATGGGAGTGTACCAGAACAATTTCTTCTGTAGAGGCCTAGGGCCAAATTCATGCAAGTCCCTAAATGCTATACATAAGGACTTAAAATGTATTCTTTGCAACACTGGAACTTAGTGTAGCTCAGCTAAGCATCATGATGCAGAAGAATCTTGCGAGAGCCTCTTGACCTCCTCCAGTGACCTCCTTGACACTCTGACTGCATTGATGTTGGTGACGATAGCCTGCCATATTTTCGTTTCTGTTGCCAGTGCCACAGTGGAGGTGCCGAACAGTTGTTGATGGTGTTCTATCACCTCCGTGACGATGATCCGGTCTGCGGACTGAACCCTGTCTTCCTCTTTCTCTTGTCCTTTCCCTTTCCCGAACACGGGGTTCCTGGCAGTACCTCCGTGGGGCTTGTGGGGTTCGGCTTGTCCTCTGCACTCAGTCCGGGTGCATCCATATTGCAGCACGGTTTGAACCGCTTTTTCTTTTTTTAAAATTTCTTTTATAGTGCTGTTTCCCACCAGACGCGTAGGATTTGCAGGCCTCTGGCTGGTTTTCTCTGTTTTTTGTACCGCGATTGGCCCCATCACATTTATTTTTGCGTTTGCGCAATAAATCTGAACTCCATAAAAATGTAGTGCCCCCCTCTTAGCCCAGCCACTTCACCAACCACCATGGACTTGTGAAGAGTTCCATGGATACTTACGGATAATTTTTGTAATTCCTCAATGATAAAAAAAAATCATAAAAATACTCAAGGTATAGGAGGAAACAAGCAAGAGTTAGATTCCAGACTTTCTGAAATATGTTTGTTAACTTATCTTTATATTGTTATGAGACGACACAATATTTATGTCAGACAATCTTCTAATGATTATTAGTTTTTACCCTTTCAGGTTTCTTTGCAGATAGGGTGTGCTGCTACTACCCTTCCTGTGTCTCCTTGTTTCATTCATGGTTCCCTTATGTGTACCTGGTTGTATTTTCTCCTCAGAGGATGTCTTGCCCGTCCTCTGGTGTCTTTAAGTTCCTGCCTGGTATTCTTTTGGCACTGTAGCTGGTTCCACTATTACCATGGCCTAGTAAGAAACTGGAAAGAAGGCTCAGCCCATAACACCATGACAAGCCCAGCTAATGGGCATTCCAGTCCTGGTTTTCTCTCTACCTTCTTCCTTCTGCCTTTTCTCTGTTGTGTGTATTTGTCATCACAAAATCCTCAATGGAGGGTTTAGGTGACATCAGGAAGTTTTCGGCAGGTCCGCCTCTTCAAACCTAAGATAAAGGCTGCTGCCTGCGCTGCAGCACATCTTCCAGAGCTAGACACAGTATACAGGGGCAGGCACACAGCCTTTTGCCTCTGCCTTTGCTGATCTGTTGATTTTTGCAGTCCAGAGGCTGACCTGTTCAAACGTTTTGCATCCAGTGAGAAACGACTGAAGGGCCTCATTTACAAGAACTGACGCAGAGCAGCGATTCGTCTGAAATACTTGTGCTGCGATAAGTCATTTTTTAATGTCATGGATGCGCTGTATTTATGATATGGCGCTCCATGGCGTAAGGAAAAAGCATACGTCATTTCAAACAGACGCAAATAGTGCAATGCATCTGAACTATTGTGAAGAGTGTAATGGTGGTAGAGTCAGATGGGACACCATACCATTGCACCTGGATGTACAACATACAGTATGAAGTATAACTATGTGTAACATTACAGTGGGCATTGTCTACTTATGTGTAAGATACCTAAGTATGTGTGATGTGCTGAATGACACCTTAATGTGAGTGGATACATATAATGATGGTGATGTAAAGTGACAGGTCATGTGTTACCTACCTTATATGTGTATGTATCTCTGTCTCAGGTTTCTCAAGGGGTTGTACAACATGATTGATACATGTGCAGGTCAACTACTTATTGAGGGGATGTGATTTAATGAATAATTATAGTGATTTAAGTGCATTCAACTGGTCAGAAACCTAAAGCACAGCCAATGTGTCATTCTTATGCCTAAATTTTTGAGGCAAAGGAATTTTGACACATTGCAGGTTGTGCGATTTGCTTGCCGACAATGTGCCATTTTCACAAAAACTCATGAATAACACAGCGTCAGTTTTCAAAAAGAAGTCAGGGGCATATCAACAAGGCCCACGATAAAATGATTATTGCTTTAGCGTCCGTTTTCGGGTGAAAAGCGGCGATAATTTTATCGCCCTATCAGCAAAGACACGCTATGGCATGTTTTCAAGCTTCTACGCCCATTTTCTCAACGCCCAGCTTTGCATCGCTAATGAGATGCAAAGTGGGTGTAACACACAGAAATTGCCAGGAAAATGTCGCTAAGCGACATTACTCCTATTATTAATCTGCACGCTAACCTATGCAGCGACGATAAAAGGAGCGCTAACCGCGCTTATCGCAGGTTTCATTACGCCTGCTTTTCATCTGACTAAACCATATTAGCCTATGGGTGGTGGAGTATAACCTTGAGACCACCATGCCCTATCTACAAGGTTTTGCCTATCGCTGTGCGATTATCACTGTATTTCCAGTGATAATCGCATATTTTGCCCCTATCGCTGGTTTTTATAACGCATTGGAGATAGGCGTTGATGATAACGTGCTATCTCTCCGATATTTTCCGGCGATAGCCGGCGATAATTATACTCGCGCTAAGTGCGCTGAACAATAATTATCGCATGGCCTTGTAGCTATGCCCCTTTGAAGCGAACGCCTACCTTGCATATGATTAATGCAGCTGGTTCAGATACAGGTAGAAACTGACGCAGAGTGACGAAAAGTGACGCAATGGGCTAAAAGCGTCACCTTGTAAATACGGAGTACTGACAGCACCAGCAATGCTTCAAAAAGTTTGACACATTGCCCGCACAAGCTCTTTGTAAATGAGGCCCAAAGTGTCTGTTCAAATTGGGGGGGGGCTATGAGGAGAGAACAACCCAGAAATTGGTGCTGTTTAATAGTGAGACAGCTACCAGCATGATGTGCATCTATTTCAATGGCAACCTACAATCTAATGCTGCACACTTGCTTGGTCCTTCCACAGTCGGTTCTATCCCAGCCCATTATGTACACTCAAACCTGCCAAATGCATACAATCTGCACTCTGGTGGAAGTAGTAGGCACCAGTAATGCATGGATTTACCAGGGAGGGCCAGAAGGTAGCCTGCCTAGCCTCAGGTGCAGGTAAAAAGGCTTGTACTCAACGAATATTAATCAGCTTCCAAAACCATCAATCATGTCAGGCCTGGGCAAGAGGACAGTTGCCACATACAGTGAAATAATTTTAATTTTGGATCAAACTCCTTGTCATGTACTCTACTGGAGAGGATACATGTTACCAAACAATTTCTATCCTTTCTAAGGGCATTCATATCACAAGTTTATTGAGCTGATACCAGGTATGCAAGAATCAATTAAGTGTTGGCCACTTGCCCACAGGCTTACTGTAGAAGGCACTTTTGAATCTACCCTGACCTTATTAAGCACATGAATAGATGAATGATAGTGGAGCTACTTTTAACTCCAGAGTCTCCACTTTATACACATAGGACACTCTCCACGTCTACCCTCTCTACTCCGTTGGAGGTCACTTTACCATATTTCGGGCCATACTACAATTACTGCTCCCAGAGTTAGATGCAGGGTGATTCTCCTGTGCCCCTTCGAACTATTAAAACTCCTTTTGGGTACCAGACAGAACAGTGGTTACATCCATCACTTGGTTACAATGAGATTTCTGAAGAGGTAGGGTAATCTTTGACTCCACCACCAATGTGGGAACAGGATCCTCTCTCTTGGACAGGTGTGAGATGCTCTGGTAGAGAGTCACACTGCACCGCCTTCTCCTGAAACAAGTTAACCCTGATGTAGCCATCTTCTTGTGGTATACCCCAAAAGTAACACAAGTAGTGTTACCCTATGGAAGATTTGCTTCTAGAGATTGGTATAATTAAAACACATTTTCTAACACTTACAGTGTATAAGCCTATTTAAGTAAAGGAAGAGTTATTATTTGCTTGTTATTTGTCTGCTATTCAGTGGTGGAAGCCAGGCACTAAAATATAACACATATCAAAGTATGCTTAATTTCTGATTAGTTTCTGATTTTATTATATTCAGCTTGAAGGTTAGTTTCATGATGTAGCACTCTAGAAAGGGATCTTTAAAATGGGCTTCCATGTTTGCAAGTGGCAAAAGAAATAGCTGAATCATTAACCTGCAAATTGAACTACTATGTGGAAATATAAAGAACCTACAAAATGACTTTCACCTTTTAGCATTTGAGATTGAAAGAAGCTACACATCTTACCTTGGTGAGACACGAGCATCCAGACTAATATGCATCAATAACGCTGTGAGAAATCTCTATCTATTACTATTTATGGGGCTGTAACTAAGCCATGTTCCATCATTCGGAATGGTGGCCCTGAAGTGGATTTTGAATTAATAAGACCAAATAACGTGTAGGCCTAAAAAGAGAAGCCACATTTCTAAGAAGGCAAATGGGAGCACTAGGCTTTCATAGCAAGATAAGTTAAGTAGAAATGCTTCTGAATGTAGTTTTTTTTTTCATTTTCTACTGAACTTAGGTCAACATTCTTAGTAATATGAAGACATGAAGAGTTCAATGATAAAATGTGCTGAACAAACATGAGTTAATAGAAAAAGATAATTTTTGACCTTTCCATAGAGGTATTTTTAATAGAATACAATAGTGCACTAAATAAAGCAGTCCAATTTTACTTAAATGTTTCTTCATGGATAAGATTGTAAGTAATATTATGTGAGAAAATTGATGATTTCATTTGTGGAATGACAGACCTAACCATGAACTGTTTTGTTTCATACATTATGAACCAGTTAGAAGCAAACCACGACTTGTACAAGGTTGTCAGTAATGTTGCATTTAACATCTGTAAGTACTTGTTTTGAGACAGGGTAGATGGTGGAAGTTTTCAGTTCCTCTGAAAACATCATGCTCTAATTGGCGGAGAAGATGGACTCCTTATGTTATTATGTTATAATAGTGTGTGTTCCTACACTAGAAATAAGCTTCTTATCTGAGACCACAGACGCAGACACTCTATTCTCTAAAGCTCTATGCTCTGAACATGCCTTTCCAAGCTCTTTGCTGAACTATTGGCTGAGACCCATTCATTTCCCCTTGCCAGAATTTATGATATATTTATGAGACTCCACTGAATTTCCAGATCTTCACTTCATGAGAAGTGCTATGTGAATTGCTTAAAGCTTTAGGCATTCCCCTCTCGATTAAAACTCTGTGTTTAAGACACTTTACATATTAAGATTTGGAATAGGGATTTTACTCATATGAAATGTGCTTTATGCTTTCTGTTCTGTTTTGGTATTGAGAAGAATCAATTGATGATCAATAAAGAAATACATATTAAATGATTTAAATTAAACCCTTCAAACTCTCATCAAAATTTCATCATTGACTCACAAGAATTGAGTATTTAACTGTGATGTGCAATTTTAATTTTGGTTTGCAGCTTCTGATTAATTCTTGACTTACGGTCAAGATTTAGAGTCCAGATGCCCAGTAAGAGCAGGAACTGTATTTCCAGGTATGCCAAGACAAAGATTCTTATTTGTAAACCAATTATTTATTAAGGTCCTTGCTCCACCAAAGCTGATTGCAGGGGGTGGTTTATGTCGTGAGAAAGAGGAGCAGCAAAATTGAAAAAAATGCCCAAGGTAGATAAAAGCCCAATGCCCATGTGCCCAAAGCCCGGGTTTGAAGATTGATGGAGTGCAGTTTTTCTGTGACGGTTGCAGGTGCTGAATTGAAAGCGTGAGAATTAATAGGGTTATGTGTTGCAATTTGTGTTGGTTTATGCGATTTGTGATGTGTATAAGCATTGATGTGTTGCAATGAATTGAATAAATGAGCTTGTGATTTGTTGATATTCATGTGCTTTTGTCGAAGAAGATAAAGTGGTTACCGGACTAAGACTAAGGCATAGATTCATCAAGGTAAAATCTGCTCGCAAAGGGGCAGATTCTCAGAATCTTCCCCTTTGCGACCGGTATTTTTGCATTTGGGATGCATCATCCTAAATGCAAAAATCGCAAATTAAGAAATCGCAAAATTGCTATTACTTGCATTTAAGGAATCTCAAATTGAGATTCCTTAAATGCAATACATTAAAGTTTAAAAAATAGCGATTTCGCTAAGAGGGCTCGCAAATTACCATGAAGTTGAACTTCATGGTAATTTGCTAAAACTTTGAAAAGTGCACTAAAGTGCATTTTTCAAAGTTTCAAGTTGCGCACACACATGCCCTAAGGGCATGTGTGTGCGCAACATATGTGCACAGATTGATTTCAGGGGTGCAACAGGGTGGACACCCCTGCACCCTTGAAATCGCATTCTCAATTTGCGATTCGCTAATTGCGATTCGCAAATTGAGAATGTCTTTCCATTCATTCCTAAGGGCCTCTAGGCCCATCGGAATGAATGGGGAGGTATTCCTTAATTGCGACTCGCAATTTGCGAGTCGCAATTAAGGAATTGTAAGAAATCGCTAGTTTTTTAGTGATTTCTTCATGCATTGCATTTTGCTATTCCTTAATAGTGAATCGTTATTTTTCGCTATTAAGGAATAGCAAAATGGGTTATTGATGCATCTGGTGGTAAGTCTATGATCCTGGAATAGAGAAATAAATAAAGGGTTGATTTTGGCATACTTGTCTGCTATTGTGTTGAAGTGCAGGTCGTTAAACATTGTTCGCTGCCCAATTGAGATAGGGACCATAACAGAATCTTGTGATTGTACTAATATTGATCAGTGTTAGTGAAACCTGACATATATTCACTGAAAAAAACCAAAGTCTGAAGTGGTTAAAACAGCATTAAAGTTGGTAATCATAATAATAATAATACCAACATTCATTCACCAGTTATTCATAAATGGCATGAGTATAACTTGCACCATTATAGATATCAAATGTCATCAGTGATGTAATATGGGATGTTATAAGCAGTCTTGTAATCAAACGAGAGAGAGAGGAACTAGGATAGCTAGTTCGTTTCCCCCAGGAGTTATGGATAAACAAAGAGAACTAGCTATAGGGATAGTGTTTTTATACTATGTGTCTGTATGGAAAGCCCACTCACACTCACGCTTCAAAACCCACTCCGCAGTAGTATGGCATCGCAGCACACCTGAGGCTCACTCAGTTCCTCGGGTGGGGCCCGATGATGAAGCATGCTGCCAACAAGGTTGGTGGGTGAGGGCCTTCATACAAAACCAATGGGTTTTCCATTCAGACAAATGTTATAAGCAGTGTCATTATAGCGGTGCAAGGTATCATTATGTATAGCTGGTGCATATGTGTTGGTTTTTAAACTTTTAAAACGTTTTTAATATTAGAAGACCTTTGTATAACTGCTCTATAACCTTTGTTTTTTTCAGTGAATTTCAAAAGCTTTTTTGTTTTAACATAAAGTAAAATCGAAGTACTGTACGTCCGCATCCAAACCCCTGCCATGCCCAGCCTGTAGCTGTGCGTGACCAGGCACTGGCCAACACTGTACTGATTAGGTGATTCCCCGCAGGTTGAGATTTCATTGTTGTGCGTCAAACTATTTTGTGATTGAGAAAAGTCATTGAAATTATTTTATTTTATTTATTATAGAAGTAGACAAAGACTTTTATTTTATGTGTATAGAATTGTTTTGTTAAAGCTTTGTGTGTGTACAAAGAAATTGTAAAGGAGGGTGAGACGCCGCAAGGAGCAGATTGTGTGGTCTCGTCGTCCCGGTCGGGTTTTGGTCATTTGCTGTGAAAGGCCGCACTGAGATTAGTTGAGCTGTGTGAAGAGTCATGCTGCTTTTGGTTGATTGTTTTGACAGAGTCATGCTCAGATTGAGAGAAGGGCTTACTGAATCTGAAATTTATGGAAAAGAATCAAAACATTGAAGGTTCATATTTTACGTTTTTTTGCAATTTTTGTTCATTTAAATTTGAATTCACAAAATGTTTCAAAGCAATTAAAGGTATTATAAGACGTGATGTGTCTATTGCTGCTCGGGAAGGTCAAGAGTCACCTCCTGGGGGTACGCCTGCTTATCACATGATGATTGAGAAAGGGTTACACATATGTGTATGGCTTTGTCAATGGTGCAAGATCACTGAGAAAGAGGGTGCATTGAGTTTTCCAAGATGGGGAACATTCAAACGTAGAATTATTGACAGATGGTGAGAGACATTGTGTGAGATGAAGCGACCTTCTAGACCTACACAATTTGAAGATAGATAGATCGAGAGAGAAAAATTAGAGACAAACTAAGAGCTGTGAAAAAGTTTACAGGTGCTATATGAATTGAAAGACAGCATAGGTTGAGAAAAGTGGTAGTAGAAGGAACCAGATTACATCCAGCTATTACAAGTGAGAAACCGGAAAAACCTGAGAAACCCAAAAAGGCTAAAGCCAAAGGGGAAAAAGAGAAAAAGGATGAAATACAATCTGATACTTATGCAGGAGATGACATTTTGGAGGAATTATTGGCTACATGTCCACCACCTTATGTGGGTCTTGTGACCGATACTGAAAGATCAATAACTAGTGATGTGACAGTGGATACAGCCCTTGTTGATACAAATGCATATCAAATTGATAGATCATTGCTAATGACCCAGCCTGTTGTACCACAACCTGTAATGACACAGCCTGTTATAACACAGCCTGTTGCACAACCAGTCATAACAAACAACGTACCACTTCAAGTAGAGACTGTTCTGATGGTAATGTCTACAGGTGTTACTGCTTCTACGGTAACAGCACCAGCACCCATTACAAGGGTGATCACAGCACAGCCAGTAGAGATGTGCATGCTGAATTCCTGATAAATGTTATACAAAATGCAGCAGCTCAAGTAGCTGTTAGAGGAGGACCAGTGACAGGATTTATCCCAACTTCACAGAATTCCCAAATTGTAGTCTGGACACAGTCACGGACTATTCAATCATTAGGGGACGGACCGAGATTAGTTTTTCAATTTCAAATGACACAGGGCGAGACAAACTTTTTTGAGGATAGGATTTTTCCCCCAAGGTTTGAGAAAGCTGCCAGAAATAGTTCCAAGGCCGAATGTGCTGGAGGTTCGTAATACAAGTCTGAATGAAGAGAGAGAGACGCCATTAAATGTCCTGAAATCGAAAATAGAGTTAGCGGAAATAATTAGAGGATGTTTGTATATGGATCACATTAATCAATATCAAGAAAAAGAGCTGATTTATTGGTGAAAAGGATTCACTAGGAGAGCAGCTACAGTACAACAAAAATGTATTGAATTGGTAAACAAATATGAATTTAATCTTTCAATATGTGCCCCATTGTAGGAAAGGGTTAAGAGCACGGAGAGATGATGAATCAATAGAGACAATATATTCTTCAGGAATGTTGTTGCACATTGTTGAATTAGTAAACAGTGCTCGTAAATGGAGTGAGTTTGACAATTTACAAAATAAATGGCCAAAGAAACATGAAAAGAAAAAGAGTCAGGCAGAAGTAGCTGAGGCTAAGCAAAAGCCACCTCTGGGTCCTCTGGGTGATGAAAGAACTTCATTTTCTCATTAAGAGAGATACCAGGTGGCCATGTGTACATGTCTTAGAGCAGAGGAGACCTTACATCATTTACGAACAATATTCTCAAATTGAGAGAAAGTCCTATGCAATGGTATACACAGGTTGAAAGGTTTGTCAATATTTCAAATGCACTGTGGATTGATTGGAATACCAACATTGTTGTCCTGAATGATTTGTGGGCTGAATGCTAAATTGCTGTATATTGGTCAGATGTAGAGCCACCAAGAGAATCTCAGACGAATGCAGCATCACCTGTTGTGATGAATACATACAAAGAGGTGATTACTTTCTTGAACAGCAGAGTGCCTCCAATAGATTTGGATTATGTGAGGTTGAACAAAATTTCAGCAGAAAGTGAATGAATCAGTGCTTGATTATAATGAAAGATTGTTAAAAGCATTTATTCATCAAACAGGTAAGACACATCTTAAACCTACTGATATGGGATTCTTTATTTTGCAGTGTGTGCTCAGTTTGAGACCAGGGATCAGTCAGCATATATAACAGAATGTCATTTGTAGGCAGACTAAGTTGAGGCCCTGAAGTATGCAATGTACTGTAGTGATGAACAATATATGAAGCAGAACAATTAAAGAAAAAATCATGTTTGCACAAACAAGTTTGCACACAAAGGTTTTCAAAATCAGTCTTTTGCAGGAAATGTTGTTGCAACACAGAATGCCAGTTTCTAGAATGAGATGCAGGACATGCAAGGAGGTATGGTCAGTATTCAGTATTCAGGGAAGAGATTGGGGAGTTCCAACTGATCTAGGTACAGGTATAGATATTGCAATGTTGAAGAAAATGGCCCCATGTCATCTTTATAACCGAATCGGACATTGGAAACACAAGTTGTTGCTTAATCCAGTTAGCATGAATGTTGTAAATGAAATGTAGGGAGGAAATCAGGTTCAAATGCAGAACATTCCTGCTCAGCAAATGAAAGTGTCCATGCAGACACAGATTCCAAGGATGCCAGTCCCACAAGCGCCTGTGGCTCAACAGAAAGTGGGTAACACAAAAACGAATTTTGATAAAATGCTCAAAGCAAACAGAAATACATTCCAGACTCAGAATCAAAATGTTTATCAGATTGAGAATGAGGATTTTGATGCAAATTTAGCACAATGATGGTGCCTGAGGAGGCAGGCAGATTGTGTGCTTGGCGCAGTCTTAGAGGTAGACCAGAATGGACCATTTGTAGAAGGAGAGGTAAATGGCCACCAAGTGTTGTTTCTCATCGATACCGATTCTACCCGTTCCACCGTTAGAACATCGGACGTTCCAGATCCACCCATCTAGGAAAAGAAGACGCAAGTTGTAGGCGTCACAAACAAGCAAGTTACAAATCCTATTTCAGTTTGTTGTGTATGATTCGAGTCCTGCAAACCTATTAGGACGTGACTTATTGTGCAAGGTAAATTGCCCAATTCATTGTACTCCTTGAGGAGTTGACTTTCAGATGCCTGATGAAGACATAGTGGCATACTCTCAAGGATTTATCTCTGAGTTATCGACACTTTATCGTAACCAGAGTGGCGATAAATGCATCACCCCATTCACAAGCTGGTACTAACAGTCCATATCACCAGATAACCTGTAATAGCAGCCGCAAAAAACATCACCACAGATGACCCCAGCAACTATCGCTAATGAGATGCAGAGTAGGCGTTTCCTGTGCAAAAAGATGCGAGAACACCACTCCGCAACAATCTAACCGACCAGCCCAATCGGTGATAAGATCCCAAAACAGGCGATCAGGTGCGTTGGCAGCAGGAATTTACCACCTGTTCTTACCTGGTGTAAAGTCGGATGACAAGCTACACCAGAAAAGGGAGCCCAGCCCAGAGCCACACCAGAAGAACAACAGATGCCATGGAGCTACTGATCACGCAGCTGGGACACCCAAGAGGGCCACAACACCCACCGCCACCACCCCCAGGACCCTCCCCCCCTACCCCTCAGGGGCCCTACCCCGGGCCCCCCCTGGCCTCCCCGGACAAGGATATGTGAAATCAACTTCACAAAACCATATACAAAACAATTTGCCTGATGTCTCACAATCACAACACTCAACATACATGTGTGGACAGAAAAAGGAGAATGACGCATTCATCTTCGAATCACCAAGCAAAAATTTCATTCAAAGAAACTCAAAACAACTATTTTGAAGAGTCATGGCGGGTCTCCTCAGGACAATCTGTAGGTCACAGCCCGCAGGACAAAATTCTAGATAAGAAGGTGTGTCATGCGCTCATCAAAGGACAGAGAGAGAGAGAGCGACAGAGCAAGAGAGATAGAGAGAGAGAATGAGAGGGAGAAACAAAGAGAAAGAGAGGGAGAGAGAAAGAGGGAAAGAGAGGGAGAGAGAAAGAGAGTGAGAGAAAGAGTGAGAGAGGGAGAGGGAAAGAGAGAGAGAAAGAGAGAAAGCGAGGGAGAGATAGAAGAAGGAAGGGAGAGAGAGGGAGAGAGAAAGGGAGGGAGAGAGAAAGCGAGGGAGAGAGAGAAAAAGAGAGGGAGAGAGAGAGAGACAGTGAAAAGAAGAGAGGGAGAGGGAGAGAGAGTGCCAACTGCGGACCCAGGCCTCACTGCTCACCTGCTCACTGCAGTCCACCAGGTCCCTCATCTGAAAAAGAGTCCAGATCAATGAATGGCAGAGTACATACAATTGCACACACCATCATCGCCTGCCCGCCCCTGCGCACCGAGGCGGCAGTACCCCAGCCCCTCCTGCTGCCCTGCGGTGACTGCCCACCCTTGTGCACTCAGGCTGCAGCACCCCAGCCCCTCCCGCCACCAAGCCGTGACTGCCCACCCTGCTCACTCAGGCCCCACTGCTCACCTTCTGACACCAGCATGTCCCCAAGAGGGCCCATCACGTGCCGGTGCAAGCCCCACGCCCGGGGCCCACAAACATGGCACCCTCCACATCATGCAGCCCCACTTCGTGGGCCACCAGGTCACGCATTTGAGTCTGGGTCTTGATATCGCTATGGCAGAGTTCATATGATTGCACACTGCATCATCACAGGCTGCACACCCGCTCAGCTAGATGCCACTAACTCTGTTACCCGCGGGGCAATGCCACGTGCCGGTAGGCCAGCACTGCCCTCTGGCTCAGGCCTACACTGAGGTCCAGCAGGGCTCACAGAAATCCTTTGCAGTCTGAACCGGAAGAACGGGGCATCATCGCAGGCTTCACACCCGCTCAGCACTTAAGGTGCCCCTACCTCAGTACTCCGAACGCCACCGTCCCGTGGCGATGTGCCTGTGCCTGCCACAGTGCATCTGGGGCAACCAAGTCAGTGCCCCACAAGTCATGGACCCTCTATGATTGGGTATCGTGGTGTGGACGCCATCATGTCACCTCCAGTACAGGGGAATGTGATGTGGTAGGGCCCTAGGCCCTCATGCACAAATAATAAGTACACAGACTCACCCAGACAGAGAGTGGAAATGGCATCCGGCACGTGCCCCCATCCCTTTTTATTGGCAGGCTCACACGTTCTGTGATTCCTGTGCTGGATGGGTGTGGTGTAGATGTAAACCAGCCGTGAGGGAGTGGCTGTGGCATGCTGACATCTAGACCTGTGATCAGCAGATCATTACAAGGAAGACCTGGGATATGTTGCGTTGTCGTCCCTCTGTAAGCGTACGCGGAGTGGGCTGGCCACGCGTATGCCAGTCAAGTGTAAGGGTGTGAACAATGACCCCGGGCTCTGGGTGTGGTTCCGTCCTGGCTGGATAAGGCAGCAACTAATGCATGTGTCGCTGTTGTAGTGCCGGCACCACCCGGACCGCAATCGGCAATGTGTCACACTGTAACCCAAGTCCCACAACATGAGCAACATGGAAGTAAGGGGGAATCACTGACCCTACATTCATCCATACTTCCACATTTGAAACATCATAGACATGACACATCTGTGTGAATATGAATGTTTAATGCACATTCAGTGGAGTGTGGTAGTTGGAGCAGTATAGGGCCATGCAAATCCCACTTTACATTGGTGGCCCGTGGCGGGTCAGCCAGAGTTCTTCAGGGAGTGACAAGTTCAACGGAAATGGAAGAGCACAATCCACACTCTGAATGCTGTGTCATTGGTGACCAAACAGAATATGGCAGTCCATGTCGAGGTCCAAGGTGAGTGTCACAGAGTAAATCAGGGGACAGTTGAAGGTGATGATGCAGAGTGCAGAACCAAGCAGAAACAGGCCATATGGCGGAGATGAATGCTACAGTTTTCTTCTTACCATTAAGGCAGATTCATCCGCATCTTCGTCCTCTGCTGTTTCATGTTCCTCACGTGTGGGTGGTGATGTTTTGTCTCCAACACTGTGTGGCAGTGATAGCTCAGGAGCCGGAGGTGGAATGTCTGCCGCACTGTGTGGCACTGACACTTCAGTGGGCGGAGATGTTGATGGAGTGGTAGCAGGAGCATTCAGCAGTGCCAGGCCTTGTGGCAGCAATGCCATGAGGTGGGTCTTTAGGGCATTGAGGAACCCAGCTACCTCTCGCTGGTGTGCAGCAGTGGCAGCCGCTCTTTCTGCCTGCGTCCGCTCCATGGTCTCCATTATTCTCTGCATGTGTCCCAACTCCAGGGTGACATTGCTAGAGCCACTCTGACAAGACAGTTTTTCTTGTCTCTGAGTCAGGACTCCAGTGATGTCAGCCATGGTTCTTTGGAGCGTATGGAGGGGACTGTGGGAGTCCGTTAGGGACTGTGAGTGGTCCCTGATGGGACTTAGACACCCACATATGGCATCTAGTTTGGCTGCCATGCAGTCGAACCCCACCCGCATCTATTTAGCCAGCTGCTCCTGGCACCCCAACACACAGTGTTGGAAGGCCACATGGTCTTCGTGGGGGTCCTGGGAGGCAGCCGTGGTGGTGGGTGCTGCCTGCTGTGTGGTCTGTGCAGGGGTGGGGGTCTCCTTATAGCAGCTCGGCTGCCCTGCTCTTGGAGGTGGGGTGCGGAGGCCTTTCCATGAGCTGTAGGAGGGCATCGGGTCGAAGGTGTGGTACTCCTCCTCGTCATCAGATTTGAGAGGTTCGGCCTGCTCTGCAGGAGGCTTTGGATTTCCCTCTGCAATGTGAAGTGGAGATACATTTTAACATTGTGTTCACATGTATGTGGACGCATTGTACATGTTTACATTCAGATTGCATGACAGTGTACATTGTGACTGTTTAGAAGGAGCTGTCTATTTTATGTGGGACAGTGGACATTTCGACACCATCAAGGATGTGTGTTTGTACTTGTACATCATCATCTCACATTTCCCTGCAATGCCAAATGTGATTGGCCAGTTTCTACATACAAGCAGCAGCAGTTGTATCCTCTTTTCTGTTGTGGATGTGTTGCGGTTTGTACCACATTGTTGTAAATGTTGATGTGCTCTGTCTGTCATGTGTGTGTGCAGCATTTTGGGGGAGTCACACCTGCAGCTCTGATTTTGCTGCCCCTTCTCCCTTCCATGCAATGTTCCTTTGACTTCTGTGCTTATAGAGTGCTGAGATGTTGCATACTTGGGGGCATTGGTCTCTTGTGGGAGTTGGGGATCTGGGCATGGTTTGTCCGCAGATGTGCTCTACTTAATTGTGCTTGTGTGCCATTGTGCCCATCTCTCCCCGTCCCCCCCAGTCCCTGGTCGTTACTCACCCTGGTGCTGTTGTGTCCGGTCATGTTGAGCAGTATCCAGTCCCCCAACTCCTGCCACCGTCTCCCCACTGATGACTGTGGACACCATTTCCTCCATCTCATCCAGTTCCTCCTGTGGTGCTGGACTCCCACCTCCAGTCGGCATTGCTGCATTCCGGTTGTTGGCAAGTTCCTGCTTGGTTTTGCGCTTTACATCATTACTGCGCCTCTTGACCTCTTCCATTGTCCTCTTCAGCACTCCGAAAGCATTCACCTTGTCCACGATGGAGTGCCATATTCTATTTTTTGTTGCCAATGACACAGTAGAGGTGATGAACAGTAGTTGATGGTGTTCGACCACCTCCGTTATCAGGATCCTGTTTTCCTGTGGACTGAACCGCTTCTTCCTACTCTTCTTGTCCTTGCCCTTCCCTGATCCTGAGGTCCCAGGCTGGTCTTCTGGGGGGGCTTGTGGGGTTCTTATTGTCCTCTGTACTTGCTCTGGCTACCTCCATTGTGCTTCGCTGTTGTTTGGCTTTTGTTTGTATATTTTTTTTTCTACTTTTATATTGATTTTTCCCACCTGACGTGTGTGAATTGCAGGCCTGGGAAAGATTATCTCTGATTTTTGTATCGCGGTTGGGCCCATTGCAACTTTTTTCGCGTTGGGGTTTACTTTTTTATCGCCGTCCTGGTGAGTTTATCGTGGACATTTGGCGCGTTGTCGTGAGACTATCGCATGGTACCGTCGTGTTGAGAATACAACGTTAACACAGAGTTATTTTCCCGTGAAAGTTGTGTTAAGCTAATTTTGCTATGATTAACACACGTTCTTGAGAATATCCCCTATAGAGTTTAAGCTGACACAACAAAATGCTGTAGAGCTTTACCCGTTGAGAACAATTGAAGAGTTGCCCCCAGATTTAAAGGAGATGTAGATCCAAAAGTGTGGCATCTTATAAGAAAGAAACATTGGACTAATTAAAAGTGTAGAACCACTCTGAATCATAGTAAAACCCAATGCAATTTTTCATAGAACACCATCCTATCACATGACACCAGAGATAGTAGCAAGAACAACATTATTATTAGCAATATGTTACAAAGAGGGAATTTGAGAGAAATACTCAGGAGTCTTTGCAACTCACCAATTGTGGGATTACAGAAACCAAATGGAGAATTCAGAATAATGCAGGATTGAGAAAAATTTATGAAATTTAAATCCTATGTTGTTCTGTGGTATTGAATCCAGCCACCATATTATACCAGGTTCCGAGCACAGCAGAATGTCTTATTGTCTCATTGTCAGTAAAATTGCTCGCCCTCCCTCGCAGCTCCACCATTAAGTGAGGCCTTCCCTCAAGCCCCTGTACTCTCGAGTGTTGGTGTTTGAGGCCCTCCTTCACCCATTGGTTTCACCTGCGCCTCATCTCTGGTGGTCCAGTGGACCTCTGTCTCCATTCTCTCGCTCCGCTTTTTCTCTCCTTTTTCACTCGTTTTTTCCCTCACTTCTATCTCCCCCCTTCACTCTCCTTCTGGGTCTTTCCTCCATTTTCTGTTGTTTCCCCTCATTTCAAGCTCCCCTCTTCACTCTCCTTCTGTGTCTTTCCTCCATTTGTCACTCGTTTTTTACCCTAATCTCAATCTACCCCTTTCACTCTCATTCTGTGTGCTCTGTGTCTTTCCTCCACTCTTTCTTGCATTTTTGCTGCCATATTTGCACTTATCTCTCTCTTTTTGCCTTTTTCCTTTTGCCTTTTTCAGCCCGTTTTTCCCTGCCGCTGCTTCCCCTGAGGCCTCTCCCCCAGCACGACCAGCGTGACCCACCCAATCCAGATCCACTCCACGCTCCCGCCTCCCAGCTGTCCAGCTCTCCCTGACCCCTACTTAATTGCGGCCGCGCCACCGGCGCACCAGAGGCAAGTCAGTCTGTGCCCGTTCGCGACCCAACTGCGACCAGCGCCAGGAACCCTGGTTCTCTGCACCGCCAACGGTGCGACTAAGCAGCACTCCGCGCTCTCAACCCAGGCAGCAACAACAACTCCAAGCCAGCATCACCAGCCGACACCCACGGACCCTTGAGCTGTCACAGCTGCCGGCACACCTGCAGCATCGCCAAGACCACGGACCCAGAGCAACCCACCCGCAAGAACAAAATCAAACCAAAGACCTTGAAATGCATCCTCTTCAAAGTCCAATCCCTCCACAAACATGCCACCGAAATCTGGGACCTCCTCGACAGCACCACCCCTGATGTAGCATTCTTTACCGAAACCTGGAACAACACCACCGCACGACTGGACATCGCCATCGCCATTACCCAAGGATACAAGATCCCCAGGAAGGACTGCCCCACCTGCCCAGGAGGAGGAATCGCCATCATCCACAAATCCACCCTCCGCCTGAACACACTCCCGGATGGGCCCACAGTCCTGATGAAACACCTTTACTTAAAGATACTGGCCAGCCCTACCTCCACCCTCCGAGGGACCCTCATCTACGACACCCTAGACCTCGCAGACTTTTTGCCAACTCCATCACAGACATCATCTCCCTGAATGCCATCGTGTCCACCAACGGCACCCTACTGGGAGACCTCAACTTCCACCTCGATAACCAACTGGACCCCAGCAACAGATCCCTCCTGGACAACCTCCGCAACATTGGACTCCGCCAGATTGTGACTTTACCCACGCACTCAGCAGGACACACCCTCGACCCCCTCTTCACAACAGGACACTCCATGACCTTCAAACACAACACAAAGCTCCCATGAACTGACCATCGATGCGTCCACTTCACATTCAGAACACCCACCATCCACAGACACCAGCACCTGCTCCCACGAAGATACTGGACCAGTATCACCGACGACCTGCTAACCTCATCACTCAGCAACTCCACCCAACCATCACGGAAAATAACGACCCCCAACACCGCAGCCCGAACCCTGCACAGATGGATCTTCGACAGCGCCAACACCATAGCCCCCACAAGAAAAACAACAACACCCACGCCGAGAAAGCTAGATGGTTCACCACCGAACTTTGAGAGTCCAGACACACTTGCCGCCATCTCGGAAAGGCCTGGAGGAACACCAAATCCACAGAAGCCCACAACAACTTCAGAGCCGCCACCAGCACCCACAACCAACTGATCAGAAAAACTAGGAAAAAAGCAATTGAAGACAGAATCTCCACTCATGCACACAACAGCAAAGAACTCTTCAACATCATCAAGGAGTTCGCCCAACCCACCAGCGAGTCCACCAACATCCCTCCCTCACAAGACCTCCGCGATAAACTCAGCACCTTTTTCCACCACAAAATCAAGAGCATCTATGACAACTTCGACGAAGACAACCAACACACTGAACCCTCAGCAACCACCCAGACACCCTGAAGCCAGCGATCAACAACTGGACAGCCCTCACCACCGAAGACACACTGAAGACGATGAAGTCAATCCACTCTGGGGCCCCCATGGACCCTTGCCCCCACCACATCTTCAACAGAGCCGCCAACACCCTCTCACCCATGCTCTGCCACACCATAACCGCTCCCTGACAACCGCTTCGTTCCCTGATGACTAGAAACATGCTTAAATCAACCCCCTCCTGAAGAAACCCTTGGCCTACCCCACCAAGCTCAAAAACTACAGACTCATCTCCCTGCTCCTCATCGAGAAAGCCATCAACAGCCAACTCTCCACATTCATCGAAGAGCAGAACATCCTCGACTCCTGCCAATCCGGCTTTAGAAAAAAATACAGTATGGAAACCGCCCTCCTCACCTCCGTACCTTACTGGACAAAGGAGAAACAGCAGCCCTCATCCTCCTCGATCTCTCAGCGGCGTTCGACACAATCTCCCATCGTACCCTAATACGCAGACTCCACAAAGCAGAGATCCACGACAAGACCCTTGACTGTATCCGCTCCTTCCTCTCTGGCAGAACACAGGGGGTCAGACTCCCCCCTTTCCTCTCAGACCCTACACTTACCACCTGTGGAGTCCCCCAGGGGTCCTCCTTCTGCCCTACGCTCTTCAACGTCGACGAGGCTCCATTCGCCCCCATCGTCATAACCTACGGACTCAACATTGTGTCATACGCAGACGACACCCAACTCATCCTCACCCTATCCAACAAACCCAACACCGCCAGACAAAACTTTCGAGAAGGCATGGAAGCCATCACCAAATGGATGAAAAACAGCTGCCTACAACTAAACACCAACAAAACGGAAGTACTCATCATGGGCCCAAACCCCGATGCCTGGAATGATACCTGGTGGCCCCCTGCCCTCAGAAGCCAGCCCACCCCCACGGATCACGCACGCAACCTGGTAACCATCCTGGACCCAGAGCTCAAAATGGATTGCCAGATAACTCTGTCTCATCCTCCTGCTTCCACACCCTCGGCCTCCTATGTAAGACCTTCAAATGGATCCCCCTCAAACACATGACGACTGTCACTCACGCCCTGGTCACCAGCAGGCTCGACTACGGCAATGCACTCTATGCCGGAATAAACAAAAACCTCACCCGCAAGCTAAAGAACATCCAAAATGCCACCGCAAGACTAGTTCTCAACCTGCCAAGACACTGCCACATCTCCCAGCACCTGCACAACCTCGACCGGCTCACCATTGAAGCAAGAGTCACCTTCAAGATGCTAACCCACGCTCACAAGGCCCTCCACTACACTGCACCAGCATACCTGAACAGCCGACTCAAATTCCACGCACCCCAAAGGATCCCACAATCAGCCCAGATCTCTTACACAGTGGTCCCCCCACCAGAAAGACCAGATCGGGAGGCCGCTCCTTCTCCTTCCGCGCGGTCAGAGCATGGAGCAACCTTCCGCTCCACCTCAGACAGATAACATCGCTCCCCATCTTTGCAAGAAACCTCAAACCTGGCTCTTCGACAGACCTCCTCCTTGATGGACTGGAACCTGCACCCCCCCCTCCACCTCCCAGCGCCTTGAGACCCTTACGGGTGAGTAGTTGCACTTAACAAACACCTGATTGATTGATTGACCTTTGTCAAGCTTTCTTCTAAATTCCCTTATATGCGGGCAGCCAATGTCTGTTCTCATTCATGTTTCTCGAGAGAGTTTTGGCATGGTGGTGAGTCCCACCAGGGTATACTGAGAATCCATCAGTTTTCGAACAGATGCTGAAGAAGAGTCTGGAGACATGTTAACATCTTGTCCTTCAGTTCTTGTTCAGTACATTGATGACCTACTTGTAGCATCGTAAACAAAAGAAGCCTGTAAACAAAATTTGTTTGCACTTTTACATCATCTTGCTGAAAATGGACTTGAAGTGTCCCAGAGTAAATTGCAAAACTGTCATAAAGAAGTCCAATATCTAGGACATACATTCGAAATTGGAACGAGAAAAGTGTCAAGGGAGAGTGGAGGCAATTTTAAGAATGGGCCCTCCTAAGACACAGAAATATGTCAAAATGTTTTTGGGAATGGTTGGCTACTATAGACAATCAATACCCAACTTTTCTCTGGTGGCAAATCCTTTGCTAAGACTGATACACAGAAATGTGCCTGATCCGCTTCCATGGGACAGCGAATGTATGAAAGCTCTCCTAGAGTTGAGAGAAATATTTTTTCTAGGCTAGTGCATTAGTACACACAGGATATGAATGCTAGGGATTGTTATGTGTGTGCACATTGGCCTTCATTGACTGAATTGAAGGTGACATACCATCACATTCCTTTGTCTTATGTAATTATATGCAGTAGATTGCTTAGTTTAGTTTATAGGCAGCAACATTTTGATATTGTTATTTGAATTATGACATGAATCTTTCAAAAGTAGCTTTGCAGAAGAGCTTGAATTTACACCTACGAGAGAAAGAAATGGGCACTGCGTGACATTATTTTAGACTTTACCTTCCTATTAACACTGTTAAGGCATATGAAAACAATTTAACTTGCTTGATGAGACCTTTAGAGAAGACATTTATCATGATATTAGAAGAGAGAAGAATACACATTGCACATAGTAAGAATCCAAGTGAAGATGTTATAAAGATGCATGGAAAAAGGAAGGAGCTGATTTTAGAAAGACAATGATTTACCCAAAGGTAAGGCTAAACAAGAGACAAAAAGGAACAGTATGTGTTTTCAAAAGGAAATTATTGATTCGAGAAAGACATGTAGCGGGTAGTAGTTGTAAACTTACATGTGAATTATCAGGAGGAACGTGGCAGATTTTTCAAGGTGACAAACCAGCAATATATCAGAAGTTTCTTTTATCTGAAGACAAGACATATTTCAAACTACCAGCTTACGGGGAGGGTAATTGCTATTTGGGCTTATTGTTTCTAAGATGCATCATGTAAACATCTTAAAGGCTATAACAATGACACCTGCACACAGACATACTACAGTAAAAAGCCAAAAAACACGTGATCAAGAAAGCAGAAAATCCAGGCATACTGAATGGGTGGAACCCAATTGCAACACTTATCATCAGGTATGGCTTCATTCTGAATCAAAACACTTGACTTCATTTTTAACACCACATGGAGCTTATCAGTTTGCGTGTATATTTATTTGGACTGGTTTTGGTGTCAGCTGTGTTCCAGAGGATTGTTCAAGGTGTTTTCAGAGGGTTATACAGTGTCTTATGCTATCAGGATGATATTCTGGTGTGTGGCTCTGATATCATGCAACACAATACTGTGTTGGAGTGTGTATTAGAGAGACTGGAACTTGCTGGACTCTCAATTGGGGTAGAGTAATGCAAGTTTGGGGTGAATGAAGTATATTATTTGGGACACACTTTGTCTTGCGATGGAGTGAAAGACAAGTTAAAACTGTTGGAAGCAAATGATAGGACACCTTGTCCAATTAATATGGAACATTTACTTTTTTCCCTGGGCCTAGGGGAGTATTACTACAAGGTTGTAGAACATTAACCAGACAAGGTGCATATTTTGTATTTATTCATGAAGAAGAATGCAAAGTTCTTGTAATCAAGTAAATATATAAAAAGAGTTCAAGAATATAAGGAAATCTATTGTTAGGGCTGTGGCATTAAAGCCTTTTGATCCCCAAGCCAAAACCATTGTAGTGACTGACACAATTTCTTATGGTTTGGTGCAGTGCTCATGGAAAGGAGTGAGGGGATTGAAAGAGTGGTGGCATTTGCTTAAGGAACATTGAAGGCTGTCAAAAGCATGTATTCCACCATTGAAAAAGAGGCATAAGCATTTTAGTGGGAACCACAACACTTCAGCACACATGTGCGGGCCCATTTTGAGCTACGTACAGACTGTAAGTGCCTGATAGATGTATTCTTTACTAAAGGGGTGAGTAGGGCAACAACTTGTGTAGCTAAATGGCTATATAGATTGCAGGAATTCATTTTTGAAATCAGATATGTACCAGGGATTAAGAATGGTAATGCAGATTGTCTGTCATGGTTGTCGTTATGTGACAACACTCCTGAAGAGGATGATGAGTGGATGATAGAAAGTGTGTAAGAAGAGTATAGAGGCCGTTTGTGAAGATGAATGTAAACAGGCGGCACATGGCGATGAACTATTGCAACTGCTGCTAACAAACCTACAGTGTGGAAATGTGTTGCAGGTAGAAAATAGGAGGTGTTTGGGTGACTTTTTTTGCCTGTTTGGGAAGATCTCTCAGTAGAGCAAAGCATTGTCTATAGAAGAGATCGTTTGGTAGTGCCAATATTTGTTTTAGGAATATGTTTTTGGAACTGTCAGTGTTGGTAACATGTCGCATATGAAGAGGAAATCCTGATTTCTGGTGGCCATGGCATAAATAGAACAATTGAAAACTTTTCAAATTTATGTACCTTGCATTTTCAGCGATAAAACCCACACAGTAGTTGGGACCCACATTGTGCCTGTGCGATTTCCGATGAGGGCTTGGGAAAAGATAGCAATTGATATCAGCAGTCCATTCGACTGTCTGGGTCTGAAAAATAGGATTGTCTTTGTAATGATGAATTATTTCTCGAAATGTCCTGAAGTTGCTTTTATGAATGAGGTGAAATCATCCAAGGTCATTTCATTCTGTGAGGAGGTGTTCAGGACTGAGGGCTATCTTGCAGAAATTGTGCAGGATAATGGTCCACAATTTGTTTCAGATGAATTTGAATCTTTTCTTAAGATATGAGGAATCAGACATTTCAGGACAATGTTTTGCCATCCAAGTTGAAATGATTTAGTTGAAAGTTTCAACAGAGTGTTGGGTGAATGTATCCAGATTGCAGTGTGTGGTGGGCTATGTTGGAGACAAGAAGTGAAGAAAATGATGTGGCATTGCAGAACCACACCTCATACAGCTACAGGAGAAGCACCATTTATTTGTTGATAGGAAGGGTGGCTTGCACCAGGGTGGTTCTTGCATGGATCGAAAGACTGAATAGTTCTGTTTTACATTAGGTGCAGGCTGAAGAAATGTAATGATTATATTTGCGCCTAAAATGCTTTCTGCTTCCTTCTCTGTTTTTTTCATGTTTTAAGAAAAGGGGGTATGTTAAATTCTGTGTGATTGGTCATTGCTATGTTATGTTGTTCTGTGAGTGTTTTCGTAATCCTAGAACTCTGAGAGATCGTCAGTTGGCCAGTTACTGTCAGGGATTTGCACTGTGTATCATGTGCTCCCCGCTATTTTGCTATTTGGAAACGTCAGCAAGTTAATTGTTGTTGTTTTGTCCTTGTAGCGGATTTCAAGCAGCAGAAAAAAACATGGTATCAGATAAATAAAAGACAAACACTGACATTTCGCAGACAGGTAATAAGACCTTTTCATCTGAATATTATGATAAGAGCAGTGCTTAATTTGTGCCGGTACTTTCCGGTGCTCAGCACCGGCAAGTAATTGCCAGCACCAGCACTTATGACTGTCTGCAACCATGGTAGTGGTTTCTGCCAAATTAGGTACGAGCACAACAACTTCTGTTTATTATTTCAATTTCCAGTTATTAGTATTTGCCTCCAAATCCATTCTTATTGCTTTTGGGGGCCTATAATAGTATGAATGGTTACACTTTTAAGAGCATGATGTTTAGTAGTGCGTTGGTGCTGTCATTGGCAGTGCTGCCAGGCGCAACGGATGGTGCAAGCTCTAGTGTCCTCCTGTCGAGAGCGCCAGCACTAAGTTTTTTTTTACAAATTAAGCACTGGTTAAGAATAATCTAATCAATGGTAAATGTCTTGCTACTTTTTAGGTGACTCTAAGAATTGAAGGGGTATCCTGGGTTGGAGCCATGCAGCCAATACATTCCAGAACCTGCAATGTCTCTTCTCTTCCAATACTCCCTTCCCCTGAGCATACATTAACATCAGCTGAAATCTTCTGGGGTGTGTGTGTGTGTTAGGGGGTAAGGTAGAACATTCATTGCTCCAGTTGGACATGGATGTAAAGTTTATGCTCTTGACAAAATGGCCCATGTAGCAGCCCTCTGGGTAATATTAGCCACGTTTCCTGGAGTGGCATCCTCATTTGTAAAGTCTGCTTTTGGGGACCCTTCCGTGAATAGGCTTTGTGTGCGTTCGTTATTGGCAAGAGTTTGACAATGTGCTTGTCAAGAGGTTGAGATCTGTCACGTCATCTACGGCGACACTGGTCTTGCTGACTGGACCACCCCCACCTCCTCCTATAATTTCTGCATGTACAGCGGAAGCTTGTGCTGGTGGTGGGGCAAACTTTAAACAATCCTGCTTTTCATCCACCAGAACCAAACATGCAGGGACTTGCAGTTTCACTTTCCTTATTCTAAGAATGGCCATGCCAGCCTCAGCTTGTTTAGTGCAGATGCTGTCAAACCTGGGGCATATTTACAAGCCCAGAGCACTGCCTTTTTTTAAGCTCCAGTGGCGCAGTGCCATTTTCCTAATTTACAAGATGGTGCTAAACCATCTTGCGTGGCTTAACATTTTCTTGTGAATATGCCCCTAGATTGGCTGGTAGTCACCTTCATGGTCAGCTAGTTTGCATCCTCGACCCCATGCTGAGCTCAATGATCTGCTTGGTACATTAATGGTGATCCAAGATCTTATCAATGGTTGGTTGTTTTTCAAATGTCTCTAAACCTCTCTTCAGAACAAACCCGTGACAGCACCAAAGAAAACACTTTAAGCCTGCAATAACCTAGATGCCATGCCAATTGTGTGGCAGCTGGGATACCAACTACCCAGACACAAAAATGTACCAGATCCGATAACAATGTCTCGTTGCCGACAATTTAGGCAGACTTCAAACAGATGGTAAAGGGTCTCAGAATTAATATTGACAGAGCGGCCTCATAAAAACGTGACATATAAAAACGCCATTTCCGCCGTAATATAATAAACTCTGGAACGCGCCCTTTGTAGGTTCGTCAGCACGCACCTGGTTCTCGACGTTGAAGACTTGCGATGCGTAGACAATAAAGACGTGACATTTGTACAGGTGTTATTGCTGTTTGCGCTTCAGTGACTGCAGAGAAAATGCGCACATTATGAATTTTCTTAACGAGAGTAAACGTTTTGGTTTCCTAAGTGAGAGGGAAAGGCTGTGATGAGGATAAGAGGTTCAGCAGCCGCCTGTAAACGAATTCACTGTCGCATATTCAAATGCCGTAAGATAAGAGATTAACGTAAAATAAATCAGGGTTTTGACTCATTGATGAATTTAAATGTCGCGTTAGGCCAATGACTTATTAAGATCCAAAATCAGTTTAAAAATACATTAGACCCATTCACTCGTGTTCTTCAAGCAGGTTACACACATTGCTGTCACTGTCATAGGAGCCCCCAGCATAAAATAAAACAAAAAGTACTAATACTTATCTATGCAGTGGATTTATTCCCTTTAATGTATACCCTGATGACAAGCACAAGTCTCAAGTATTCTGATTCTGTGCTTGCGTAGCTAATCGAATTCCAGCGTTTTACCATCAGACCCTTTCAGCCATTGGCTATTGAGTGTGTCATTCGTGTGTTGATCATCCCACATTCATCATTTTTTGACTGCTTTTTGACTGTCAGTCATGACTATGGGGCTTTTCCTCTTCAGGTTTCTGCCATTTCATTGCAACAGAAGATTCTAGGGGCCTCATTTATGAGAAATGACTCATCACTGCATGAAAGCCGAGATGCGTCACTTCTCAGTGCGCACTCCTTGCGACATACCTGATGCGTCATATTTACTGCATGACGCATCATGGCGCAAGGAGTTACAGATACGTCAGTATTTCTGATGTATCTGTATAGCGCAAAAGTGACGCATTGCTGGAGTGTGTCACAAAAGTGACGCAACCCCAGCAATGTGTCCTTTCACATGGGGCAAGCCCCATGTGAAAGGGCCTGCATCAGTCTTACGCCTGCTGTGAGGCAGGCGTAAGATTTTGACGCATTTGAGTCCTAGAAGTGGCGCAGTGAAATCAGGTAGATTTCACTGCGTCACTTCTATGACCCTTTCTTGCGTGGGAACACCCCCCTGCATACATTATACCTGGCGCAGGTATAATGTAGCGCAGGGGTTTACAAAGTGACGCATCTACCTAGATGCGTCACTTTGTAAATGTGGCGCAACAAGGCGCTTTTTTTACACTGCTGGTGCGTCACAAAAAGTGACGCACCAGTGGTGCAAAAGTGACGCAAGGGCTCATAAATGAGCCCCCAGGAATCCAGAGAGGGAGGGGCATGTTCTTGTTTTCCCTATAACGGTAGAGGGACACAGAATCGGCAGCCTAGCACTTTTCCAAACTCAGGAGCATGGAAAGCTCTGATTCCATATATGTGCTGCACTAATATTCTATGTTTCCCTACCTTCTGCAGAGGTGGGGGTGCATAAAAACATAAGTGCTGCATGGATCCTGTGATAATGTGTTGCTGTCTGCGCATGAGATAATGATGAAGAATGGTAAAGCATTGCGATGGGAACACAGGGCACTCCCATGCTTCCACCTCAGTGTCACTCTAATACAACTTCAGGGTCGGAGATGTCAGGTAATAATGCAGAACATACGTGCTAGAAATTGGGTCCTAGTTGGCAGAGGTATTCACCCTGTGCAAGTAGGGGCCACTATCCTAGTCAGGGTAAGTCAGATATACACCCTAAATTAACCTGTGCTGACCCTCTGGTAGCTTGGCACAGAGCAGTCAGGCATAACTTAAGAGGCAATGTGTAAAGGATTTGTGCCACGTTTATTATAATGACAGAGTGAAAACAACACAAAAAGACCACACCAATTACGAAAATTAGATTATAATTTTACAAATTAAACAAGATCAAAATGCCCAAAATCATGGAGGAGGCCTTTACAACTTGCTGCGCCTGCTCCTGATTACCACACTCTATAAAACCCTTACACGCATCCCACACACACAGGCGGGCCCTTCCTGTGACTGTCATTCTCAGGAGGAATCAGGGCACAGCCACCCCCCTTGGGTTTCTTCTTCTACCCCTATTTTGAGGTCGAGCCCAGCGACATAGCACATGGGATGCTCGCTCTGCGTGATTGCTGTAGTAGAGTATAGGAGAGAAGCTGCGCTCACTCTCCGCCCATATTTCCCATTGGCTTGTGTCATCGTCTTTTGTAAATACTGCCTTCAGATTCGTGAATAGGCTTGTCTTCATTTGTAACCTCCCATGGCCACTGGCCCCTTTACTTTGGTTGTTACATGGAACTTGTTATTTAGTCTGTAAGCACTATTCACTTTATTGAGTTTCTCTTACTGCAGGCCAGACACACGCTTTGTCAGCTAAAACCGCGTGTCTTTTTTTAAGCAGCACTGCTGCCCCCGTAACAACGGCACCTCCTTTCAATTACTTTAACCCTGCATTGTCTAGTGTCTGTTTCAACCCCTCAAGTAAAATTGATTTAAAAATGATTAGCAAATTAAGTCATGTGAATTCCAGGTAGCACATAATCGTGTGCTAAAGAACTGAAGGTGACAATAGCATATCTATGTTACAAGTCAACTGCACTAAAGCCACCTGATGGGTAGTTTTCAAATGCCTGTTTTATTAACAACACCACCACCACCACCAATACCACCAATATTATCACCACCACTAATACCACCACTATCAATACCACAACCTGCACCAATACCACCACCACCATCAATGCAACCTACACCACCACCACCAATTCCACCAATACTACCACCAACAATACCACCACCACCAACACCACCACCACTACCAATACCACCACCACCAATACAACCCCCACCACAAATACCACCAACACCACCAATACCAATACCACAACCACCAATAACACCACCACCAATACAACCACCAACAATACCACACCACTGATACCTCCACCACCACTAATACAACCAACAATTCCACCACCAATACCACCACCACTAATACCACCACCACCAATTCCACCACCAAAACCAAGACCACCACCACCAATACCACCACCACCATTACCAATACCATCGGCATCAATATCACCACCTTGTTTACTGACGCCTCCATTCCTCGTTCCGCCGCGGGAAGTCCCGTTAGTTGCGGAGGGAATTTCGGGCTGTATCGACACCAGCAGGCCACATAGCCGCCATCTTAGGCGGGGGGGGGACTGGTGCCACGCGCTCTAGTTGCCGCGACTTCCGGCCTACGAGCCTATTAAGACAGGGCTCGGCGGAGGCTCGGTACTAGGACGGAGCTAGCGGAGCAGGTAGCGGTCAGCGCTTCTTAGCTCTTACAATCTCTGCTGCCACAATTAATGATATAATAAGCGTGATTACTACGTTTTTCATTAGTAGACTTTTAAACTTTCACTAGTGAGCCAATTGTTTTAGAACTGCCACAGAATAACCTGCACGAAACTGACAGCCTTCTTGCGCATTTGCACAATTGATTACAAATTGTACCTTGTTTACTGATGCCTCCATTCCTCGTTCCACCGCGGGAAGTCCCGTTTGTTGCGGAGGGAATTTCGGGCTGTATCGACACCAGCAGGCCACATAGCCGCCATCTTAGGCGGGGGGGACTGGTGCCACGCGCTCTAGTTGCCGCGACTTCCGGCCTACGAGCCTATTAAGACAGGACTTGGCAGGAGGCTCAGTACTAGGACTGAGCTAGCGGAGCAGGGAGCGGTCAGCGCTTCTTAGCTCTTACAATCTCTGCTGCCACAATTAATGATATAATAAGCGTGATTACTACGTTTTTAATTAGTAGACTTTTAAGCTTTCACTAGTGAGCCAATTGTTTTAGAACTGCCACAGAATAACCTGCACGAAACTGACAGCCTTCTTGCGCATTTGCACAATTGATTACAAATTGCACCTTGTTTACTGACGCCTCCATTCCTCGTTCCGCCGCGGGAAGTCCCGTTTGTTGCGGAGGGAATTTCGGGGTGTATCGACACCAGCAGGCCACATAGCCGCCATCTTAGGTGGGGGGGACTGGTGCCATGCGCTCTAGTTGCCGTGACTTCCGGCCTACGAGCCTATTAAGCCCTCTACTCTTCCGGGCGCGCAGCGGGCACGCCGGCGACGCGCCGAAGGCGCGCCAAAGGCAAGCCCGTCTGCGCCTGTTCGCGCTGGACCCGCGCCCAGGGCCCAAACCTCCACATCACATCCAAAACACTTTTATTCAAGAGATACTCTAATGAATTTAAGGCGCAATGCCTGTCCACATTCGGTATTACTCCATGACAACGGAAGGCTGCAATCCCGAAAATGTCCGGCATGTGGCATCATGATACCCTACTCATCACCTAGCAAGCCCAACTTAGAAACTATGGCAAGTCAGCCTCACTCCCTAGGTCAGACCTTGAACAGCCTGCGCAACCAAAACACTAAGGGCCATATGTATCAAGCAAATTAGCATTCGCAAAGGCCGAAATTCGCAGAATTTCGGCCTTTGCGAATGCTAATTTGCTAAATGGTATGTATGAAACATTTTTGCTGCAAAATAAGGAATCGCAAAATTTGCTATTCCTTATTTTGCGATTGCACTTAAGGAATCGCAAATTTTGCGATTCCTTAAATGCAATGTATCAAAGAAAAAATAATTCAAAAATGCCCATAAGGATTCGCAAATTACCACCAACTTCTAGTTGGTGGTAAGTTGCGAATTCTTTTCAAAAAGAAATTTAAAAAAAAAACCAAAGGTGCCATATGACGCTCATACATGCACTTAGGGCATGTATGTGCGCCATATGCCCCCACATGTCATTTTCAGGGTGCAGCAGGGTGTCCTTGAGACACCCCTGCACCCTTGAAAATATTCCTATTTTTGCGATTAGCAAATTGCTAATCGCAAATTTCCCCTTCATTCCTATGGGCCTCCTGGCCCATAGAAATGAATGGGAAATTTGCGATTAGCAATTTGCGAATCGCAAATTAGGAATGTTAAGGAATCGCTAAAAAGAAGCGATTTTTTACATAGATACCGTTTTGCGAATTCTAAATAGCGATTCCTTAAAAATCGCTATTTAGAATTCGCAAAACGGAACTATGATACATATGGCCCCATGACATTAAAAAACATTCTCCTAAACGTCAGATCAATGCCAAAGCATAAACATGAAATCGAAGCCCTCATCACAGATAACGAAGTAGACCTTGCCTTCCTAACAGAAACCTGGGCCACAGATACATCAGGGCCGGACTGGAATACAGTAGTACCCACTGATTATTCCCTAGTACATGCTGATAGGCAGGGAGCCACAGGTGGAGGGGTAGCAATTATTCACCGCTCTATTTTCAAAATAAATATTCTCCCTCAATCAGGACTGGAAGCGAGGCCATATCCTTCTCGGTCAAACACAATATTCAATTAATACTCACAGGCCTTCTGCTTTATCGACCCCCAGGACCTAGAGGTCCTTTCACAAACGCCCTACTAACCCTTCTGGAATCCACCTCAGATCAACCTACCTTCACGGCATTAGGGGACTTCAATTTCCATTTAGAGGATAATAACTCTGTGGAAACCTCTACCCTCTTAGAGAACTTCCGCAGCTACGGGTTAAACCAACTAGTGGCAGGACCCACTCATTCATCCGGTCACACTCTGGACGCAAATTTTACCAATAATAACCACATCAAGATTATTTCCATCGGCCCGTATCCATCAAATTCACTGGGATGGCCTCCAATCCGATGAGTTCCATCTCCCATGTGGCGTCCCCAAAGGATCGGCCCTCTCACCTACGCTTTTTAATCTTTATGTTACTCCCCTTACGGCACTGATAAAGTCCCATGGCCTGAACCTAGTCTCATACGCTGACGACACCCAACTGGTTGTGTCACTTGCACAGACGGTGGAAGCCACCGCCACCAGTTTTAGGAATTGCTTGTCAGGCGTAAAAAAGTGGATGAACACCCACTTTCTCAAGCTTAACACCGAAAAGACTGAGGTGATTGAGTTCGGCCAAAAACCCTCCATCTGGAGCGACCTATGGTGGCCCTCAGAGGCCGGCACCTGTCCGGCCCCAGCAAATAGGGTTAGAAACTTAGGCTTCATAATGGACAAGGACCTCACCTGTACAGCACAGATCAGTCAGGTCACTTCGGCCTGTTTTTTCACACTAAAGATCCTTCGAAAAATCCTACCCTACATCCCATTCTCCCTGAGGAAAACGGTGGTGGGAGCGTTGATCATGTCCAGGATAGACTATTGTAATGCCCTGTACATAGGTGCGGGTGAAAGACAACTCGCCAGGCTCCAATCAATTCAAAACGCAGAGGCCAGAGTCTTGCTCAACCTCCCCAAATGTCATCCCACCTCCAAAGCCATCTGTGAACGCCACTGGCTCCCGGTCAGGCGCAGAATTCAATTCAAGGCCATGTGCCTGGCCCATAAATCCCTTTACGGGAATACCTCCAAACAGCTCTCCAATCTTCTCCCCCCATATGTACCGGAGCGCGCATTTAGATCTAGCTCTCAAGATCTCATGCAAATCTCCAGAATAAAGAGAGATCATTGGGGCGGCAGATCCTTCTCCCACCAAGTCCCCAAGCTATGGAATAGTCTGCCATCCTCACTGCGTTCAGAAAAGAGCCTAGCTAAGTTCAGAAAGGCCTTGAAGACCTGGCTTTTCGCGCTGTCCTAACCCCTCTTCTCTTTCCTCGTCCTATAGCGCCAAGACGCCTCGGCATAAGAGCGCTCTAAAAATATTTCAGTCAGTCAGTCAACAATATCACCACCAATACCACCACCACCAAAACCCCCACCACCAATACCACCACCACCAATAGCACCACCATCACCAATACCACCACAACCAACACCACCAACACCATCACAATACCACCACCAACAATACCACCACCAACACCACCACCACCAATACCAAGAGCACCACTACCAGCAATACCACCACCAATACCACCACCACCACCAATACAACCACCACCAATACCACCACCACAACCACCAATACCATTAATACAACCACCACCAATAACAATACCACCACCACCAGTACCAATACCACCACCACCAATACCACCACCACCACCACCCATTCCAATACCACCTCCACCAATACCACCACCAATACCAATATGATAATGACCACCACCATAAATACCACCAACATCACCAATACCACCACCAAAACCACTACCAATACCACCACCAATACCACCACCACCAATACCACCACCAATACCACCACCACCACTAATACCAATACCACCACCAATACCAATACCACCACCACCTATACCAATACCACCACCACCAACACCATCACCACCAATACCACCACCACCACCAATACACCACCAACACCATCACCAATATCAATACCACCATCACCACCAATACCACCACCACCAGTACCCCCACCGCCAATACCACCACCAATACCAGTACCACCACCACCAATACAAGTATCACCACCACCAATACCAAGACCACCATCAATACAACACCACCACCAATACCAATACCACCAATGCCATGACCACCACCAATACCACCACCAATACCACCGCCACGACCACCACCAATACCACCATCAATACCACCAACAAAACCAATGCCACCACCAATACCAATACCACCAAATACCTCCACCAATACGACCAACAATACCAATACCAATACCAATACCACCACCACCCTTAAACCCCCCACCACCAATACAACCATCACCAATACCACCACCACTAATACCACCACCACCAATTCCACCACCAAAACCAAGACCACCACCACCAATACCACCACCACCATTACCAATACCATCGGCATCAATATCACCACCTTGTTTACTGACGCCTCCATTCCTCGTTCCGCCGCGGGAAGTCCCGTTTGTTGCGGAGGGAATTTCGGGCTGTATCGACACCAGCAGGCCACATAGCCGCCATCTTAGGCGGGGGGGGGACTGGTGCCACGCGCTCTAGTTGCCGCGACTTCCGGCCTACGAGCCTATTAGGACAGGGCTTGGCGGAGGCTCGGTACTAGGACGGAGCTAGCGGAGCAGGTAGCGGTCAGCGCTTCTTAGCTCTTACAATCTCTGCTGCCACAATTAATGATATAATAAGCGTGATTACTACGTTTTTAATTAGTAGACTTTTAAACTTTCACTAGTGAGCCAATTGTTTTAGAACTGCCACAGAATAACCTGCACGAAACTGACAGCCTTCTTGCGCATTTGCACAATTGATTACAAATTGTACCTTGTTTACTGACGCCTCCATTACTCGTTCCGCCGCGGGAAGTCCCGTTTGTTGCGGAGGGAATTTCGGGCTGTATCGACACCAGCAGGCCACATAGCCGCCATCTTAGGCGGGGGGGACTGGTGCCACGCGCTCTAGTTGCCGCGACTTCCGGCCTACGAGCCTATTAAGACAGGACTTGGCAGGAGGCTCAGTACTAGGACTGAGCTAGCGGAGCAGGGAGCGGTCAGCGCTTCTTAGCTCTTACAATCTCTGCTGCCACAATTAATGATATAATAAGCGTGATTACTACGTTTTTAATTAGTAGACTTTTAAGCTTTCACTAGTGAGCCAATTGTTTTAGAACTGCCACAGAATAACCTGCACGAAACTGACAGCCTTCTTGCGCATTTGCACAATTGATTACAAATTGTACCTTGTTTACTGACGCCTCCATTCCTCGTTCCGCCGCGGGAAGTCCCGTTTGTTGCGGAGGGAATTTCGGGGTGTATCGACACCAGCAGGCCACATAGCCGCCATCTTAGGTGGGGGGGACTGGTGCCATGCGCTCTAGTTGCCGTGACTTCCGGCCTACGAGCCTATTAAGCCCTCTACTCTTCCGGGCGCGCAGCGGGCACGCCGGCGACGCGCCGAAGGCGCGCCAAAGGCAAGCCCGTCTGCGCCTGTTCGCGCTGGACCCGCGCCCAGGGCCCAAACCTCCACATCACATCCAAAACACTTTTATTCAAGAGATACTCTAATGAATTTAAGGCGCAATGCCTGTCCACATTCGGTATTACTCCATGACAACGGAAGGCTGCAATCCCGAAAATGTCCGGCATGTGGCATCATGATACCCTACTCATCACCTAGCAAGCCCAACTTAGAAACTATGGCAAGTCAGCCTCACTCCCTAGGTCAGACCTTGAACAGCCTGCGCAACCAAAACACTAAGGGCCATATGTATCAAGCAAATTAGCATTCGCAAAGGCCGAAATTCGCAGAATTTCGGCCTTTGCGAATGCTAATTTGCTAAATGGTATGTATGAAACATTTTTGCTGCAAAATAAGGAATCGCAAAATTTGCTATTCCTTATTTTGCGATTGCACTTAAGGAATCGCAAATTTTGCGATTCCTTAAATGCAATGTATCAAAGAAAAAATAATTCAAAAATGCCCATAAGGATTCGCAAATTACCACCAACTTCTAGTTGGTGGTAAGTTGCGAATTCTTTTCAAAAAGAAATTTAAAAAAAAAACCAAAGGTGCCATATGACGCTCATACATGCACTTAGGGCATGTATGTGCGCCATATGCCCCCACATGTCATTTTCAGGGTGCAGCAGGGTGTCCTTGAGACACCCCTGCACCCTTGAAAATATTCCTAATTTGCGATTAGCAAATTGCTAATCGCAAATTTCACCTTCATTCCTATGGGCCTCCTGGCCCATAGAAATGAATGGGAAATTTGCGATTAGCAATTTGCGAATCGCAAATTCGGAATGTTAAGGAATCGCTAAAAAGAAGCGATTTTTTACATAGATACCGTTTTGCGAATTCTAAATAGCGATTCCTTAAAAATCGCTATTTAGAATTCGCAAAACGGAACTATGATACATATGGCCCCATGACATTAAAAAACATTCTCCTAAACGTCAGATCAATGCCAAAGCATAAACATGAAATCGAAGCCCTCATCACAGATAACGAAGTAGACCTTGCCTTCCTAACAGAAACCTGGGCCACAGATACATCAGGGCCGGACTGGAATACAGTAGTACCCACTGATTATTCCCTAGTACATGCTGATAGGCAGGGAGCCACAGGTGGAGGGGTAGCAATTATTCACCGCTCTATTTTCAAAATAAATATTCTCCCTCAATCAGGACTGGAAGCGAGGCCATATCCTGCTCGGTCAAACACAATATTCAATTAATACTCACAGGCCTTCTGCTTTATCGACCCCCAGGACCTAGAGGTCCTTTCACAAACGCCCTACTAACCCTTCTGGAATCCACCTCAGATCAACCTACCTTCACGGCATTAGGGGACTTCAATTTCCATTTAGAGGATAATAACTCTGTGGAAACCTCTACCCTCTTAGAGAACTTCCGCAGCTACGGGTTAAACCAACTAGTGGCAGGACCCACTCATTCAGCCGGTCACACTCTGGACGCAAATTTCACCAATAATAACCACATCAAGATTATTTCCATCGGCCCGTATCCATCAAATTCACTGGGATGGCCTCCAATCCGATGAGTTCCATCTCCCATGTGGCGTCCCCCAAGGATCGGCCCTCTCACCTACGCTTTTTAATCTTTACGTTACTCCCCTTACGGCACTGATAAAGTCCCATGGCCTGAACCTAGTCTCATACGCTGACGACACCCAACTGGTTGTGTCACTTGCACAGACGGTGGAAGCCACCGCCACCAGTTTTAGGAATTGCTTGTCAGGCGTAAAAAAGTGGATGAACACCCACTTTCTCAAGCTTAACACCGAAAAGACTGAGGTGATTGAGTTCGGCCAAAAACCCTCCATCTGGAGCGACCTATGGTGGCCCTCAGAGGCCGGCACCTGTCCGGCCCCAGCAAATAGGGTTAGAAACTTAGGCTTCATAATGGACAAGGACCTCACCTGTACAGCACAGATCAGTCAGGTCACTTCGGCCTGTTTTTTCACACTAAAGATCCTTCGAAAAATCCTACCCTACATCCCATTCTCCCTGAGGAAAACGGTGGTGGGAGCGTTGATCATGTCCAGGATAGACTATTGTAATGCCCTGTACATAGGTGCGGGTGAAAGACAACTCGCCAGGCTCCAATCAATTCAAAACGCAGAGGCCAGAGTCTTGCTCAACCTCCCCAAATGTCATCCCACCTCCAAAGCCATCTGTGAACGCCACTGGCTCCCGGTCAGGCGCAGAATTCAATTCAAGGCCATGTGCCTGGCCCATAAATCCCTTTACGGGAATACCTCCAAACAGCTCTCCAATCTTCTCCCCCCATATGTACCGGAGCGCGCATTTAGATCTAGCTCTCAAGATCTCATGCAAATCTCCAGAATAAAGAGAGATCATTGGGGCGGCAGATCCTTCTCCCACCAAGTCCCCAAGCTATGGAATAGTCTGCCATCCTCACTGCGTTCAGAAAAGAGCCTAGCTAAGTTCAGAAAGGCCTTGAAGACCTGGCTTTTCGTGCTGTCCTAACCCCTCTTCTCTTTCCTCGTCCTATAGCGCCAAGACGCCTCGGCATAAGAGCGCTCTAAAAATATTTCAGTCAGTCAGTCAACAATATCACCACCAATACCACCACCACCAAAACCCCCACCACCAATACCACCACCACCAATAGCACCACCATCACCAATACCACCACAACCAATACCACCAACACCATCACAATACCACCACCAACAATACCACCACCAACACCACCACCACCAATACCAAGAGCACCACTACCAGCAATACCACCACTAAGCATGGGCGGATTTTGCGGATTGGCAATCCGCGAACTTGCGTATTTACGGATTCGCAATCCGCGAAGATCCGCGAACTCTAGCGGACTTGCGGATTTTTCCGTTTTTTGTGTTGGCGCGTGTTCGCGCCGATTTTGGGACAAGTTCGCAATTGCGAACTTACTTTTCGGCTTGCAACGGCCGCGACTATGTTGTTTCTACGTCTGGTTTATCATCACAGGTTCACAGCACCCTCTGTTTCACCACTGCCACCCTCTGGGACACCCATGCCACCCTCTAGTACATCCTCACAGGCACCTATTAGGTTTATTTATTACTGTAGATTATGGTGGTTGAAAAAAGCTAGCACACCTGCCCTTCTTCAACTGCCATCAATTAATTTGTGTTTCATTAATGTGTCAGTAATTTTGAAAGTTCCAGTCTGGCTGGCACCTGCTTCCTTCCTTATCTGTAATTTGCTTTTTGTTGCAGTGAAATTTTTTTTTTACAGGACCTTTATGGTGCTATTCTATGAGCCTGCTGTTTGGGTCATAGCAGGGTCATAGAATTGTTGCAAACTCTGGAGGGGCCCATCAGGAAGCACTACCTTGAATGTTACTAATGTTAAGTTTGAACTTTTGCACCTGCTCATTGCTTTCATTTTAGCTAAAATCGTTTTTTTTGCAATTTCGCGCGTTATTTGGGGCGCGAATCCGTGCGAGATCGATTTCGGAAGCCGCGAATACGTGCGAATACAAAATTGTTTTTGTTGCGACGTGTATGTTCGCGTGATCTTGCGCGTGTTCGTGAGGCGCTTCTAGCTATTCGTTTGCCAAGTTACCCTATCGGTCGTACACGGGCGCGGCCATCTTGTTGGCGTGACGTAATTCCGTTTCCGCCCGCTATGTGTAATCTCGCAAAGTGTGCTGCTCGCGAGTACAAGTTCGCGCGTACTCGCAAGGAAAATCTCGCGCGAACTTACCCACGCGGTCGTGAACGGGCGCGGCCATCTTGTTTCTCATTCATTGCTATGGTTCTGGGCATGCTTTCTCTATCCTCTCTCAATCTCTGCCATCCTTTGCTTGTTTGAAGTTTTTTTGATCTAATTTTACTTATTATCTAACCCTCTATTTTTCTAGCTCTATATTTTTGTGTTTTCTGCAGCTTTTAGTTACTTTTAAACTACTTTTTTAAACTCTTTTATTTTCTTCTTCACTATTCTATTTCTTCTTTATCATTTAAGTTTATTTCTGCCCAGACCATGGTAAAGGGAGCCGGGAAGCACCCTGAGAAGGGGAAGGGTCCCGCACCCCGTGCCCGGCTCCCGTGCGGGCGTTTAAGGGGGGAGCAAGTGGTCCCGAGGGAGATCTTTAGCGCGGAGGAAGTGGCGGCACTGATCTTCCATGTCCAGCGCCGCCTCCCCAAGACGATCCTGGGAGGCGGCAAGATCGCGACCGGCTATGGCATCCGGGAGCGCCGCCAGCGGTGGGAGAAGGTGTGCCGGGCCATGTACAAGATCTCTGGGGTCCGGCGCACATATAACCAGGCCACCCACCGCTGGACCGATGTCATGGACCGGGAGCGGGACTTGCTGGACGCGCTCGGCGTAGAGGTCCCCGGGCTTGGTGAGTAGTAGTAGTAGTACATTTACTACTCTGTTTTATCCTGCTCTGTTATTTGCAAATCTTTGTTCTTTACCAAGAGCAATAATGCTGCCGATTACATTGAGGTAAATTATATTTCAAAATCTTCTATGCATTTCATTTTCAGGTGCACTGCTCTCCTTCTCAGTAGCCTTGCTTGCTACTATGCTTCTTTGTTTTGTATGTTGTGTTCAGAAGCATTTCATTGGCCTGAGAAATTATGTATCAGTGTACTGTAAAGAAAAGAACTGCGTAATGCTAGACAGTAAGGGTCATATTTTCAATTACCGGCGCATCCCTGCAAAGTAGCAGGGATGCGGCAGTAATTGTGTGCCATGCCACCACCACCCATTGGCCCAAAACGTCACAGAAGCCTTACGCATCTGTGCCGTAAAGGCAGCGCATTGCTGGAGTTGCGTGCCAACGATGGCGCAGCTCCAGCAATGCTCTGGGGTACCCTATCTCCCCAATGCTGCATCAAGCCGTACGTCGGCTTCAAGCGCGCAGGGTTTGAGTCATGCATCATTGTCATAAAAATGACTGATTGACATCTTGTAGATTTCCCTCAGCCACTTTTAGGATTCGTTCCTGCGCAGGTACGCCCTCCCTTGCGCCGGAACGCCCCCTGATGGCGCAGGGCTTTACAACGTGATGCATCGCCCATATGCCCATATGTGTTTTTTTTTTTAATATATACGCCGCACCAACACCATGGCGAGTCTTTTGTTCTGCCGCTGCGTCAGAAAAGGCACGCAACAATGGAGGAAAATCAGCCGCAACTTCCGCAAGGGACTTATAAATCAGCCCCAACAGACTGAAGTCCAGTGTCCTTCCTTTAGACAGTCACATGGCTATCAGAAGAAATAGTGGCGGTGGTGGCGGGTGGATTGATAGTTTGAGTATTCACTGATCTGCAAGCAGGATGGACTTTGTCTGTCACGTGTTGTGCACTACTGCCTGCAGTGCCAGGCCTAGGCAAACCTCTTTAGTAGTCTGTTTATTGAGTTACATAGGAACTTTCTAAGTCAACGTTCCGCAAATCAGGCAATACGAATAACGTAGTATACCACATGAGATAGATCCCGTGGAATAGTTGTCTATCTATTTGCTATTTTTCCAAAATATGTTGTTATTGTTCTTTTGAAATGTTTGATTTGGTTGAAAAATCTCATCCATGTTTTATGGTTTTTCTTTCTTTCATGTTGTACATCAGCTCCCCCCAAGGGCAAGAGGACACAGGAGGAGGGTGCTGAGGATGCAGGCCAGGATCGGGCAGGCGAGGGCTCCTTTGCTGGCCCCAGTAAGTTTACATTTTACTAAACAGTACCTATTTTTTCCTAGCGTTCCTCATTCGATTTTTTCTAAATCGTCTTTGATCTTCTTGTAGACTGGATATAAATTCTTATCCTGCCTCGAATATGATGACTCCCTGTGGTATTACTAGACTATTCTTATTAGTCTGTCTGTGTAGCTAACTAAGATTGGACATTTGGCAATTCCATTGGACTCCCATTATATTCAGCAATACCTCTATGCACTGTCTCCTTACTGACTAGATAGTGTGGCAGAGTCATTCAGCTCCCGAAGTCACCGATTATAGATCCCCAATGATCTCTAGATTATCGTACGCAGGACAAGAGAGTAGTACGGAGTCACAGCACAGTCAAGAAGTGTCAGAGGCACTCATGCTTGCAAAAATTCCAAAACCTTTAGCTCATCCACTCTAGTCTAGAGGAACAAAAACCACAGAGTCTATTTAAGTGTAAAAGCTTTATTAAAAGTAAACACATTTATTGAAATCTACTTTGTCATAAAACTATTTAACTGTAAACGGAAAAGTGGTTAGTGCTGACGATTAATTGGACACATTTCTTGTGGTCGAGCCGAACTCTCACCTACTTTGAACTTGATCCTGGTCGTGTTCTTAGGACTCAGGAGTCAAGCTTCTGTCTGTTAGGAGAAAAAGTGGTGCGTGTTAAAAATCAAAAGCAAGCATTCATCAGTTGTGCATAAAAGTGCAGCAAGACAACAGCCTTCCCTGGAAAATGGGACATTTTTACTATGGAGTAGACAGTCACAAATTATTACATTGTATTCTGTTTTTTTAACATTTCTCCTAGACCAAATATTATATAGTAGTGAGTGGTGTATTCTAACTTTCTTAAATGTACTTTGTAGGTGTAACATCTGGTGACGGGGCCAGCGCGGAGGTGGCTGATGTGTTGGACTTGGACTCGGAGGCCTCTGGGGAGGATGCGGCGGTAGAAGAGCTGGTGGCCGTTCCTGTGGGGGATCAAACGGTGGTGGCGGAAACAGGTAAGCTATATATTCCTTACTTATTGAGATTGAAGACTGCATAGTGTGCTTTCTGCACGGGTGTATTACAATTACAAATCAACCAGGTAGTAGCCTCCTCGAAATGTACTTCGACTTAGCTGTGAAGTTTTTGGTGAGAAGAATCCCAATAAGTTCTTAGACGAACGTGATGGATGGGATGAACGAAAAGCGAAAGAAGGGTGTAAGTAAGTGGGACGCGAACTTGTATGATGGCTGGCAAAGAAGAACGATATGTGTTTGCTTGGACCCAGAGGTGGCTGGGAAGGAAAGAATATGGTATGGTGCATGGCTGGGTCAATGATGAAGCAAGGATGGGTGGAAGGACAGCAGCCTGGGTGGGTGAAACAGAAACTGTATGTGTGCGTATACTTTGAATGAATGGATGCCTGGAGCATGGTATTCTCTGACTCTTACATAGCAAATGTGTATCTAGAGAGAGTAGATGGTCGCCAGGTGAAGTAAGTGTTACCTTGAAGAGCATGTACCACCGCACCCGCACGTACGTCCCAGTGCAGGGAAGGCAAGGAAAAGAAATTGTAAATGTGTCCAATACTTCCATGAATAGTAGCAGTACTTTGTATTGCGTTTGCATTCACAGCATATATCTGGTTATTACGGTGGACACTCCGTACCTCTCTTAATAACTTTAGTTTACTTGTAGTACGTCATTCATGTGTGGGTGTATCACTGTGTTCACTCAATATTAAGCAAAGCACCTAAAGTCATCTCATCTTTCATTAAATACGTCCCATGTGAAGTGATAGATAATCAAATTAGTTAGCTTCTTCAGTTTCCTTTTCTAGTACTCATTTGCACTGTAGGGTGAAAGGTAAATTAATTAAGCAGTAGCCCTTGTAACAGAGTATTCTCAGTGCCACCCGTAATAGAAAAGTAATAGCTTCACCACCTGCATGTACTGGACCGGTACAGTAACGCAAGTCTGTCTCCATCATCATGGTGTGCAACTTTTTTTCTCGGGTGCAACTTCACTGTGCTGTGTCCATGTCATTCTGCCGGCTTGCATAAGATAACGTACCCATTTCCCTAAACAAGAGAGAAGAAGAAGAATAAGACTGGTGTACTGTCATAGTCGACTGTAATGGAAGTCCATAGTGGTCGTAGAATTAGTTCATTAAACTACCACTACTGTTAGAGCAAGGATGCAGAAGTGGGAGGGTTACATAGATACTGTCCTCAATAGTTATGTACTGTGCTTTCAATTTGCTACTTGTACTCTGTGACCCAACTTTCGGCTCAATCACTTTGTGTTATTAATAAGGAGCATTGGTTACAGACTATGTCTTTCTTTCTTCATATAGTTGCTCCTTCTTCCAAATCAACAACAAGGAGGGAGCAGGCTAGATTGGCCCGGCAACGGAGGCTGGAGGCCACAGTCGCCGAGTATCGGCGGCTGGTGGCCCTGGAGGAGGAGGAGGACACGCAGTCGAGCGGGGCAACATCTTCGACTGCATCCTCCTCCGTGACTAAACCAGCGGGACCGAGCCGGGCTAAGAAAGCCGACCGCCACCGCCAAGCACCGGAAACACCAGCTGCCCCCCACAGGAGCTGCAAGGAACGCCAACACCGCCTACGAGTCCGCATGTCCAACCTGGAGCAGGAGGTCCTGAGGTATAAGACCTTGGTTAAGGGCCTCCGCTCCGAGCTTGCCACCCTCCGCAAGGAGTATGATGCCCATGCCGCATCATGCACCAGCACCAGCACCCTCCAGTAGTGGAGTGTCCCTTGCCCTTTTTTTATAGACTTTTGGGGGGTGGGATTTGGGAGTTGGGATCGTTTTGGGACGTTTCAGAGACAATCGTTGGGGTTAGGGTGGGTGAGGGAGATTATTTTGTTAGGGATAAATAAATATATTTTTCAACTACTTTATCTGACCATACCTGTTTTTTACTGCTTTTCAGTCTGGTGGGTGGGGGGCGGGGGTGTAACAGTAACTTTGTTTTCCTGAACAGTCGTAGGACTTTAGTAGTACAACCGTCAAACTCTTGTCTACTCCGAAATAATACTCCATTATACTACCTCCCACCAAACGCTTATCTTACCTGTAATTTGTGTTAGAAATTAGGGCTAGGCCCAGGGCTGGCTCCAGGTGAAATGGGGATTAACGTTGTCATTCCTGGGCGGGTGACATTTCCTCATTGCGGTGTTACTAGTGGTGTGACACAGTGGCAGTTGCATGCCTATGGAAAAAAAGAAAACGAAACCTTGTTTGTACTCCTTACTGTAGCATTACAACGGTTACGGTACGATCGAGAAAATAGCAGGTGACAGTACACTAGAACAGTGCCATAATGTAGCCTAACAAATGGTAAAGTATTGCAAGTATAACTAGTACTTGCGTTGAATTTATTTGACATTGGCTACTACTACTAGAAGATATAGTACTGAAGCTGAGTAAGTCTAGAAGATATCCTCGTATTCCTTCACCAGCCTGTTGCTGCTATCACCTTATCCTCCCCAGCAAGTGTGTGGAATTATTGATGTCATTTTAGTCAGACATCAAGCAAAACAACACAGCCCGGGGGAAGAGGGTTAGGGTTTGTAAAATGGATGGGAATGGGGGTTTCTTTTTGGGTAGGTTTTGTTGAGAGAAGAAAAAAAAAGCAGAGCATGGACAAACAATAATTGAAGATACAGAGTTTACAGACAATCTTTGGTTACAAAGTAAAGGTAAGCACATGCAGTCACACTCATAGAATAAAAGACAACAATGGATACTGTATCTGTATTGCGTATGTTGTTGGAGTTGTCCTGTTGAAATTGGTAAGTAAGTTGCATGCAGCAAACAATTCCTCTTATTGGCGGCACTCCTCCATTCCAGCTGACGCTTCGTCCATCAATGTGGTGGTGACCACTGACAGAAGAGACACCCTGTCCACTGCCTGCCTGGCGGATGTTGACTGAAACCCGGCCTGTAATTATTGAACGGAAAACAGGAAGTGCTATTACAATACCACTGATAAATAAATAAAAGGTATGTACGCTGTGTGGTTCAAAAAGTCACACTTTGATGATGCCTAGCAGAAAAATGGTTACAAAACGTACTTTGAAAGTAACAGTAGACCCAAATACAGACCGTGGATTGTATTCAAACCACTTGCCTGCAAGCAAAAGTATCCATAGCCAGCATCGCTCCAACAGTGCTCTACAACAACAGAACCGCGTTGCAATAGAACCCCCCTAAACACATGCAATCCTGCTGCTAGGGCTAACCCTAACGAACCCTAACTTACAAAGTGCCAAAACTGGTGTTTCCTTATGGATTTTGTCCAACTAACTTCTAGCCGGTATTAGACCTTCCCAGGAATGCCCCAGGCAAGACCCGCCAACCCACCCGCAAAAAAACACCCGACACAACACCACCAAACAGCGAAAAAGCTAAATCTCATACTTACAATGTCTCTCGGCCTTCGGTCCAAACGCGGCGCTGTGCAGCTAGGTCGTCATCATCATCATCAATCATCATAACTCCTGTTTTCCACCACGGATTTCCTGAAAAGCAAATGCAATCAAGATTAGACTGTCGCAGCAGTGCTTCGACAGAGACCCCGGCCGCAACCCACCCACGAACAGCAGGAAGCCCCCCAAAACGCTACATTGAGCAAGATGTCTGAAGAAATGGCAAAAAAAAGGCTGTTCCTTATGGATTTTGTCCAAAACACTTGTATCCGGTATTAGACCTTCCCAGGAAAGCCCCAGGCAAGACCCGCCGGCGCCAACCCACCCGCAAAAAAACACGCGACACAACACCACCAAACAGCGAAAAAGCTAAATCTCATACTTACAATGTCTCTCGGCCTTCGGTCCAAACGCGGCGCTGTGCAGCTAGGTCGTCATCATCATCAATCATCATAACTCCTGTTTTCCACCACGGATTTCCTGAAAAGCAAATGCAATCAAGATTAGACTGTCGCAGCAGTGCTTCGACAGAGACCCCGGCCGCAACCCACCCACGAACAGCAGGAAGCCCCCCAAAAGCTACATTGAGCAAGATGTCTGAAGAAATGGCAAAAAAAAGGCTGTTCCTTATGGATTTTGTCCAAAATACTTGTATCCGGTATTAGACCTTCCCAGGAATGCCCCAGGCAAGACCCGCCGGCGCCAACCCACCCGCAAAAAAACACCCGACAACACCCCCAAACAGCGAAAAAGCTAAATCTCATACTTACAATATCTCTCGGCCTTCGGTCCAAAGTAACGCGCTGTGCAGCTAGGTCATCATCAATCATCATAACTCCTGTTTTCCACCACGGATTTCCTGAAAAGCAAATGCAATCAAGATTAGACTGTCGCAGCAGTGCTTCGACAGACACCAAAAATTACACACAAACCCCCGGAACCCCGCCAAAGAGCACCTCAAAGGCAAGCAAGTCAGCAAAAACGGCAAGAAATTTTCACCTCATATTTGGTCCAAAACACTTTTGTCCATTATTAGAGCTTCACAGCAATGGGCCCAAAACCGTCAACTCACCCGCAAAGAAGTACAACACCCCCACAAGTGCTGAGTCTTTCTTCATTGTGCGTAATCCAGCACTCTGCTTGGAGGGAAATCGCAGTCTGGAGGAGGAGGATAGAGGAGCATGTTCTTCAGAACTTGTGAACCTGAGGAATGTAGACTGCGGCACCTTCAAATCAATAAGCAAACAAGTGAAGACAGTTCTGATGATGGTCTTCTTTTTGGGATTAGGTGATTAAAGTTTGAATTAAATTAACTGTGCAAAACAAAGAAAGAGAGACACAAAGCACACAGGAATAAAAGTGAATAAGGACGAAAAAGAAAGTTCTTGATTGATTGTCTCATTTTCAGGGCTCGGTGTCAGGGAATAAGAACAAGATTTCGTCATCATACTCTGCGAATTCAGGCTGGATGAGGTCAGTGGCACCGAACAGAGAAAAAATCCCCTCATCTACGTTGCTGTCCTCATCGTCTTCATGTGGCGTGCTTTCTCGCACTTTGTAATCTGGTGGTATGAGGTGCTGATTCATCTTGATCATTGTCAGCCGCTCCACATTTTTGGGCGATAGGCGGCTCCGTTTGGCAGTTACAATGCCACCAGCAGCACTGAAAACACGTTCAGAAGACACACTTGCGAGTGGGCAAGACAAATAGTTTATAGCCAGGTTGTAGAGCTGTGGCCACAATTGTTTTTTGCCATGCCAATACTGCAATGGCTCCTCATTAAGAAAGACCACTGTTGAGTCATTCAGATAGTCCTGCACCATCGACTCAAGGTCATCAACTGTTCCTCCACTTTGCTTACTTTTTGCTGTGCCTGTGACATTTTTTAGAGAACCATACCCCATCAAACTTAGCCAATCCTCCTCCCCAGCCACTGTTAGTGTTGTCATTGTGTGTGGTGCAGATGATCCAGTTGCCGGTGTCTTTAACGGCTGAGAGGTCACTTGTGCCCCAGCCACAGGTGCAGAAGTGGATTCTTGTGACTGCGGATGGCCTGCTGATGCTGATGCTGATGTACTGGCTTCTCCTTCAATAACCTGCCGTTCTTTTTCAAACCTCTTGGCTGACCAGGCTAACCAATGTTTGTACTTTTGAACATCTGCATCAGCGAAAGGAAAGAATGCGTTGTCTGCCAGCGCCTTTTTGTAGCGTGGATCCAGAATAGTAGCACAAATGTAATGCTGATCTGAGTTGATGTTTTTAAGACGTTCATCACCACGTAGGCGATGTAATAATTTCTCAGACAAAATGAAATGGTTTTTTTTTTTTTCATCTTTTTCAAACTCAGAAGAAACCGCCATCAGTTGGTGCTCCAGTATGCACAACAATGGGATAGCTTTTCCCAAATTACAGTCCTCCTGGCTGACTGCACGCGTGAAGAACTCAAAAGGACGAAGCATGTCTGTCAGGCTTTTAACTATGGCCCATTGCGCCTTACTCATCCGCAGGTCCTCCTTCTGAGATGTAGCCTCTGTCAAGAAATAGTGATCGAGTACCGTATACTGCTCATGCAGACGCTCAAGCATGTAGAAGGTTGAGTTCCAACGTGTTGCCACCTCCTGGATGAGTGCTTTCACTGGCATTCCACGTTGAAGTAGCAGTCTCCGCAGATGCTTCCGGGCCTTAAAAGAATGGCTGAAATGGTTGCACATTTTGCGGCAGGTGGCCATTACCTCGAACGCTGGACTCTCTTTATCACTCAAGAATTTTTGAACTACCAGGTTGATACAGTGCGCCAAACACGGCACTCTAACATGGTGACCCTGTGACATGGCCTTAACTACATTGGCGCCATTATCCGTGGAAACATAACCAATCTTGCGTTTTAGGGGGGATAGCATTGACAACACCTTTTTGTCAAACTCTTCCAAAAGGTTTTCTGCTGTGTGACTTTTCTCCAAGGCAAACATGGCTAGTGTTGCATGTTTCCGAGCAGCTTTGAAAACTTGGTCCGGGTCAACACCTGCGTTTAGCTTTGCTATAACACCTGAAAAAGAGACCCAGTGTGCAGTGATGCACATGTAATCATCGCCTGGGCCACTGGTCCACATGTCTGTTGTCAGATGTATTGTGTGAACAGCACTCTTCTGCAAAGCTGCCCCAATCGCCTGCAGCACATCTTCATGTAGTGCTGGAACCGCAACTCTGGCAAAATAGAACCGGCTCGGAACCTTCCATTTAGGGCAGAGCGTTGCAACTAATTCAAGAAAACCTACCGCTTCTACAAAAGAAAAAGGTAGAAGGTCCACAGCTAGCATTTTAGCCAGCTTAGTGTTATACAGACGCGTCAGTGGGTGGTTGCGTTCATATGGCACGTCTGAAGTAAGCATTGTTCTAATGTTGGCCTGGACCAAGCATTTACGGGCTGATAATGACTTCGTTGACCCAATTTTGCTCGCTGGTGAACTTTTGTGCGTTGGTGTCTCACTCGCTCCAACACTCTTAGTGTGCCTCACATTGGGTGTGCTGCTGAGAGGGGTACTGGGTGTAAGGGAAGTGTTTGACACGTCTTCTTCCTGCTCGTCAACATCAGATGAAACATCAACGTTTCCTTGATTTTGGCCTTTCTTGATCGCAGCTAGGTGCGCAAACCATTGGACACCGTGCTTTCTGTCAAGATGACCACTCTGGCCGCCGGTACCATAGTTGCTACCTGGCTTACCACGACTAACTGCAAGCTTACAAAGGGTACAAATGGCAAACCTTGGATTTTTGGGACAAACAGTAAAGAAGTCCCAAACTGGGGACTTGAAGTGTCTGTGGGACCTGGAGGAGGCGGCGATACTGGTGGTGGTGGTGGTCATGAAGCTAATGCCAGATGAAGTGGAGGATCTGGATTGGCCAACTTTTGTACGTTTTCCACTTTCACCGCCACTAATTAAGGTCGAGGTTGACGCAGGTCTCTTCTTGCCAGAAAGAAATATGGAAGCGGGACGAGTTGGTGTACTACTTAACTCCAATGATTGTGGTGTTTCCACTGCCTCCTCATCGACAACATCATCATCATCATCATCACGCGCAGCAGCTCTTCGGGCTAGGGTCAAAATGTCTGTTTGCTGCATGCCCGCTGGGGCTGCAGTGACCTTTATGATGACTGGGTCGTCGTTGGCAGAGTCTTCATCAGCAGCAGTATCCGCCACTTCTTGTTGAGCCTCATCACACTCCATAAGTCTGAGACTTTGGACGAGCTTCCTTTTACGCTTAAGTACCTTTGTTGGATCATGGTGTGCCTCACTCTCAGACGGCTGTGGTGCTGGTTCCCAAGTTTGATCCGTATCATCAGAAGGAGGTGTGCTTGAAGAGGATGTAGACACCACCCTTGATCTCTTCCTTGCTAGGGTTGTGGAAGACAATGAAGGATCATCAGGAGGAGTGGCTTCCTCAAATGATACCTCGCCTTGATTGTCGATTTCCTGATGTGCCCCTACTTCGGGAGGAACAACTATTGTGGGCACTTGTTGTGACCCTCCATGCACCTCTGCATGCGCATCTCCTTGCGCTGCCTCTCCTTCCACATGTACTTGGGCTTGTACTTGCACATGTGATTGTTGTTGCCGCTGTGGTTGTTCAACACTCGTCAGATGAGCTACAACAACCTGTGTTGATTGAGGGACATTGCTGCTGCTTTCTTGCGATGAGCCAACATCACTGGTCGATGGTGATTGAAGAAGTATACTGGCTGCCTCTGCAGCACTCAAGGGCTTGGACTTAAGTTGGCGTGGTGGTGGTGGTGGCACTGAGCCCAATGGAGCGGGGGTGCTGCTGCCAGCTTGGTCCCCAGCAGATCCCGCTGCAGCTGCTGCAGGCATACTTTTTTTTTTACTCACAAAAAAAGGGGCGGGCGGCACACCAGTGTCCTTGGTAACTTGCTTCTTCTGCTCCTTACTGGCACCTTTCTTGCTAGAGGAGCTACGGGTTACTTTTTTTGGGGCCATCTTCTTCAGAGCAGGTCAGCAGGCAGCAGTTGCACGAGTTGCAGAGGGTTCTGTGTCCAGACGTGACGTCGCGTGACGTTATGCTGCACACACCGCTGCAGGACTTCTTCCTGGCACTGGTGGTTCTATTGAGTCTTCTTGTGCACCTAAAAGCAATGGAAGACAGAGGAACATCAGTTCAGTTATACACCCCAAAAAATCGACAAAACACAGAAAAATGAGCACAATCCCATGCCATCCATGATGTTTACATTGAAGACACCCCACAGAAAGACTAGGGACATGCAAGTATGCAACACTCACTACCCCTGGGCATAAGGGATGAAAAGTAGGCAAAATAAGTGCAGGCCTCAGACACTGCCTCTCCTCAAAATGGCCCCCTTACACCCCAAGCACATGTTGCTGCCTGTACCAGCCAGCACTCAAGATGGCCACCACCACCACCCACATGGCCAGTCCACATCAACAGTACACCCCCAAAAAACAGAAAAACAGCCAGAAATCACCACAATCCAATGCCATCCATGATGTTTACATCAAAGAGAGTGAGACAACACCACAGGCACACTCAGTCCATGCACCACCACCACCCCTGGGCAAGCAAAAGGCCACACCAGCAGCCCCCCAAAAACGACAAAAAAAAAATAAAATAAGCACAATCCCAGCCCATCCATGGCCTCAATTATGTTTAAATTCAAGAAGACACCCCACAGAAAGACTAGGCCCATGCAACACTCACCACCCCTGGGCAAAGGGCCACACCAGCAGGCCCAAAAAAACGACAAAAAACAATAAAATCTGCACAATCCCAGCCCATCCATGGCCTCAATGGTGTTTAAATTCAAGAAGACACCCCACAGAAAGACTAGGCCCATGCAACACTCACCACCCCTGGGCAAAGGGCCACACCAGCAGGCCCAAAAAAACGACAAAAACCAATAAAATCTGCACATTCCCAGTCCATCCATGACCTCAATGGTGTTTAAATTCAAGAAGACACCCCTCAGAAACACTAGGCCCATGCAACACTCACTACCCCTGGGCATAAGGGATGAAAAGTAGGCAAAATAAGTGCAGGCCTCAGACACTGCCTCTCCTCAAAATGGCCCCCTTACACCCCAAGCACATGTTGCTGCCTGTACCAGCCAGCACTCAAGATGGCCACCACCACCACCCACATGGCCCGTCCACATCAACAGTACACCCCCAAAAAACAGAAAAACAGCCAGAAATCACCACAATCCAATGCCATCCATGATGTTTACATCAAAGAGAGTGAGACAACACCACAGGCACACTCAGTCCATGCACCACCACCACCCCTGGGCAAGCAAAAGGCCACACCAGCAGCCCCCCAAAAACGACAAAAAACAATAAAATAAGCACAATCCCAGCCCATCCATGGCCTCAATTATGTTTAAATTCAAGAAGACACCCCACAGAAAGACTAGGCCCATGCAACACTCACCACCCCTGGGCAAAGGGCCACACCAGCAGGCCCAAAAAAACGACAAAAAACAATAAAATCTGCACAATCCCAGCCCATCCATGGCCTCAATGGTGTTTAAATTCAAGAAGACACCCCACAGAAAGACTAGGCCCATGCAACACTCACCACCCCTGGGCAAAGGGCCACACCAGCAGGCCCAAAAAAACGACAAAAACCAATAAAATCTGCACATTCCCAGTCCATCCATGACCTCAATGGTGTTTAAATTCAAGAAGACACCCCTCAGAAACACTAGGCCCATGCAACACTCACTACCCCTGGGCATAAGGGATGAAAAGTAGGCAAAATAAGTGCAGGCCTCAGACACTGCCTCTCCTCAAAATGGCCCCCTTACACCCCAAGCACATGTTGCCTGTACCAGCCAGCACTCAAGATGGCCACCACCACCACCCACATGGCCAGTCCACATCAACAGTACACCCCCAAAAAACAGAAAAACAGCCAGAAATCACCACAATCCAATGCCATCCATGATGTTTACATCAAAAAGAGTGAGACAACACCACAGGCACACTCAGTCCATGCAACACTCACCACCCCTGGGCAAAGGGCCACACCAGCAGGCCCAAAAAAACGACAAAAAACAATAAAATCTGCACAATCCCAGCCCATCCATGGCCTCAATGGTGTTTAAATTCAAGAAGACACCCCACAGAAAGACTAGGCCCATGCAACACTCACCACCCCTGGGCAAAGGGCCACACCAGCAGGCCCAAAAAAACGACAAAAAACAATAAAATCTGCACAATCCCAGCCCATCCATGGCCTCAATGGTGTTTAAATTCAAGAAGACACCCCTCAGAAACACTAGGCCCATGCAACACTCACTACCCCTGGGCATAAGGGATGAAAAGTAGGCAAAATAAGTGCAGGCCTCAGACACTGCCTCTCCTCAAAATGGCCCCCTTACACCCCAAGCACATGTTGCCTGTACCAGCCAGCACTCAAGATGGCCACCACCACCACCCACATGGCCAGACCACATCAACAGTACACCCCCAAAAAACAGAAAAACAGCCAGAAATCACCACAATCCAATGCCATCCATGATGTTTACATCAAAGAGAGTGAGACAACACCACAGGCACACTCAGTCCATGCACCACCACCACCCCTGGGCAAGCAAAAGGCCACACCAGCAGCCCCCCAAAAACGACAAAAAACAATAAAATAAGCACAATCCCAGCCCATCCATGGCCTCAATTATGTTTAAATTCAAGAAGACACCCCACAGAAACACTAGGCCCATGCAACACTCACTACCCCTGGGCATAAGGGATGAAAAGTAGGCAAAATAAGTGCAGGCCTCAGACACTGCCTCTCCTCAAAATGGCCCCCTTACACCCCAAGCACATGTTGCCTGTACCAGCCAGCACTCAAGATGGCCACCACCACCACCCACATGGCCAGACCACATCAACAGTACACCCCCAAAAAACAGAAAAACAGCCAGAAATCACCACAATCCAATGCCATCCATGATGTTTACATCAAAGAGAGTGAGACAACACCACAGGCACACTCAGTCCATGCACCACCATCACCCCTGGGCAAGCAAAAGGCCACACCAGCAGCCCCCCAAAAACGACAAAAAACAATAAAATAAGCACAATCCCAGCCCATCCATGGCCTCAATTATGTTTAAATTCAAGAAGACACCCCACAGAAACACTAGGCCCATGCAACACTCACTACCCCTGGGCATAAGGGATGAAAAGTAGGCAAAATAAGTGCAGGCCTCAGACACTGCCTCTCCTCAAAATGGCCCCCTTACACCCCAAGCACATGTTGCCTGTACCAGCCAGCACTCAAGATGGCCACCACCACCACCCACATGGCCAGACCACATCAACAGTACACCCCCAAAAAACAGAAAAACAGCCAGAAATCACCACAATCCAATGCCATCCATGATGTTTACATCAAAGAGAGTGAGACAACACCACAGGCACACTCAGTCCATGCACCACCACCACCCCTGGGCAAGCAAAAGGCCACACCAGCAGCCCCCCAAAAACGACAAAAAACAATAAAATAAGCACAATCCCAGCCCATCCATGGCCTCAATTATGTTTAAATTCAAGAAGACACCCCACAGAAACACTAGGCCCATGCAACACTCACTACCCCTGGGCATAAGGGATGAAAAGTAGGCAAAATAAGTGCAGGCCTCAGACACTGCCTCTCCTCAAAATGGCCCCCTTACACCCCAAGCACATGTTGCCTGTACCAGCCAGCACTCAAGATGGCCACCACCACCACCCACATGGCCAGACCACATCAACAGTACACCCCCAAAAAACAGAAAAACAGCCAGAAATCACCACAATCCAATGCCATCCATGATGTTTACATCAAAGAGAGTGAGACAACACCACAGGCACACTCAGTCCATGCACCACCACCACCCCTGGGCAAGCAAAAGGCCACACCAGCAGCCCCCCAAAAACGACAAAAAACAATAAAATAAGCACAATCCCAGCCCATCCATGGCCTCAATTATGTTTAAATTCAAGAAGACACCCCACAGAAACACTAGGCCCATGCAACACTCACTACCCCTGGGCATAAGGGATGAAAAGTAGGCAAAATAAGTGCAGGCCTCAGACACTGCCTCTCCTCAAAATGGCCCCCTTACACCCCAAGCACATGTTGCCTGTACCAGCCAGCACTCAAGATGGCCACCACCACCACCCACATGGCCAGACCACATCAACAGTACACCCCCAAAAAACAGAAAAACAGCCAGAAATCACCACAATCCAATGCCATCCATGATGTTTACATCAAAGAGAGTGAGACAACACCACAGGCACACTCAGTCCATGCACCACCACCACCCCTGGGCAAGCAAAAGGCCACACCAGCAGCCCCCCAAAAACGACAAAAAACAATAAAATAAGCACAATCCCAGCCCATCCATGGCCTCAATGGTGTTTAAATTCAAGAAGACACCCCACAGAAAGACTAGGCCCATGCAACACTCACCACCCCTGGGCAAAGGGCCACACCAGCAGGCCCAAAAAAACGACAAAAAACAATAAAATCTGCACAATCCCAGCCCATCCATGGCCTCAATGGTGTTTAAATTCAAGAAGACACCCCTCAGAAACACTAGGCCCATGCAACACTCACTACCCCTGGGCATAAGGGATGAAAAGTAGGCAAAATAAGTGCAGGCCTCAGACACTGCCTCTCCTCAAAATGGCCCCCTTACACCCCAAGCACATGTTGCCTGTACCAGCCAGCACTCAAGATGGCCACCACCACCACCCACATGGCCAGACCACATCAACAGTACACCCCCAAAAAACAGAAAAACAGCCAGAAATCACCACAATCCAATGCCATCCATGATGTTTACATCAAAGAGAGTGAGACAACACCACAGGCACACTCAGTCCATGCACCACCACCACCCCTGGGCAAGCAAAAGGCCACACCAGCAGCCCCCCAAAAACGACAAAAAACAATAAAATAAGCACAATCCCAGCCCATCCATGGCCTCAATTATGTTTAAATTCAAGAAGACACCCCACAGAAACACTAGGCCCATGCAACACTCACTACCCCTGGGCATAAGGGATGAAAAGTAGGCAAAATAAGTGCAGGCCTCAGACACTGCCTCTCCTCAAAATGGCCCCCTTACACCCCAAGCACATGTTGCCTGTACCAGCCAGCACTCAAGATGGCCACCACCACCACCCACATGGCCAGACCACATCAACAGTACACCCCCAAAAAACAGAAAAACAGCCAGAAATCACCACAATCCAATGCCATCCATGATGTTTACATCAAAGAGAGTGAGACAACACCACAGGCACACTCAGTCCATGCACCACCACCACCCCTGGGCAAGCAAAAGGCCACACCAGCAGCCCCCCAAAAACGACAAAAAACAATAAAATAAGCACAATCCCAGCCCATCCATGGCCTCAATTATGTTTAAATTCAAGAAGACACCCCACAGAAAGACTAGGCCCATGCAACACTCACCACCCCTGGGCAAAGGGCCACACCAGCAGGCCCAAAAAAACGACAAAAAACAATAAAATCTGCACAATCCCAGCCCATCCATGGCCTCAATGGTGTTTAAATTCAACAAAACAGTTGTATCATGCACCCATAACCAACCCTGGTCCTACTGGATACTGTGGCTACCCACAATATAATTTATTTAATTTTCTGAAAAAGTTCCAAAATTGTACTTGCAGCAACTGTAATGCCCCAAACAAACTTACTTGTGAAAGTTGATTTCTAATCCAAAAGTGATCCAAAGACAGTCAAAAAGGCCTCAAATCCAAATATCCAGCAGCACCCACAAAAAGTAATCCTTCCAGCTCCAGATCCAAATGAAAGTGACCAGGAGATGGACAAAGCACTGGGAGGAGCCTGCTGGACAGGAACAGGAAGTTGGAGACTGTGGGGCACTTCCTTCCTCCCCCCCCCCCCCAAAATGGACTCCTTGCAAAAAAAAAGGCCATGCAAATGTCAACCTGAGGAGTGATTCTGATAAAAATCATAATTTTCTGAAGGTTTATCCTGTTTGCTGGTGATTTTCTTGTGCGAAATTGCAAAATCTCTATTTCGCAAGTGCGAGATTGTTCCTTTCCGCCGCAACTACATGTTCGCAATTGCGAACTCTCGCGAGGTGTGCTGTGCAAGGTGGCAAGCCGCGAGTACGTATTCGCGGGCGACAAACTCCCGCGGGAACACGCAGCAAGATCTAAAATGGCGCGTCACTCGCAAAGAAAAACAACTCGGCAAACGCTAAAATGACGGAAAGTGAACGCCGTGCACCACGCCGCGCGCCGCAACCAAGCAAAAAATCCGCCGCGAGCGGATTCACGGATTTTCGACAAATTCGCGAGCGTTCGCGGATTGCGGATTTGCCGAAAATCCGAAAAATCCGCGAGCGGAGCGGATTTTACGCCCATGCTTAACCACCACCAATACCACCACCACCACCAATACAACCACCACCAATACCACCACCACAACCACCAATACCATTAATACAACCACCACCAATAACAATACCACCACCACCAGTACCAATACCACCACCACCAATACCACCACCACCACCACCCATTCCAATACCACCTCCACCAATACCACCACCAATACCAATATGATAATGACCACCACCATAAATACCACCAACATCACCAATACCACCACCAAAACCACTACCAATACCACCACCAATACCACCACCACCAATACCACCACCAATACCACCACCACCACTAATACCAATACCACCACCAATACCAATACCACCACCTATACCAATACCACCACCACCAACACCATCACCACCAATACCACCACCACCACCAATACACCACCAACACCATCACCAATACCAATACCACCATCACCACCAATACCACCACCACCAGTACCCCCACCGCCAATACCACCACCAATACCAGTACCACCACCACCAATACAAGTATCACCACCACCAATACCAAGACCACCATCAATACAACACCACCACCAATACCAATACCACCAATACCACGACCACCACCAATACCACCACCAATACCACCGCCACGACCACCACCAATACCACCATCAATACCACCAACAAAACCAATGCCACCACCAATACCAATACCACCAAATACCTCCACCAATACCACCAACAATACCAATACCAATACCAATACCACCACCACCCTTAAACCCCCCACCACCAATACAACCATCACCAATACCATCACCAATACCACCACCAATACCACCACCAAAACCACCCCCTCAATACCACCACCCCCACCAATACCACCACCAAAATCACCCCACCAATACCACCACCAACACCACCACCAATACCACCAATACCACCAATACCTATACCACCACCACCAAAACAAATACCACCACCAATAAAACCACCACAACCAATACCATCACTACCCCGATACCACAACCACCAATACCAATACCATCACCACCAATACCAATATCACCAACAATACCATCACCAATACCACCACCAATACCACCACCACCAGTACCAGCGGCACCAATACCCCTACCAGCAATACCACCACCACCACCAATACCACCACCAATACCAGTATCACCACCAATACCGGCACCAATACCACCACCACCAATAACAATACAAACACCAATTACAATACCATCACCACCAATACCAATACTGTCACCAATACCACCACCACCAATACCACCAATGCCACCACCAATACTACCACCAATACCACCACCACAACTACCACCACCAATACCACCACCAATACCACCACCACCACCAATACCACCACCAACATTACCACCCCTACCAATACCAATATCACCACCAATACCACCACCACCACCAATACCACCACTACAAATACCACCAATACCAATACCACCACCAATACCACCACCACCAATACAACCTCCACCACAACCACCACCAATACCATCACTAATGGCTTCACCACCAATACCTTCCCCACCACCAATACTACCACAAATATCACCACCACAACTACCACCACCAATACCACCACAAATACCACCACCACCACCAATACCACCACCAACATTACCACCCCCACCAATACCAATATCACCACCAATACCACCACCACCACCAATACCACCACTACAAATACCACCAATACCAATAGCACCACCAATAACACCACCACCAATACAACCTCCACCACCACCACCAATACCATCACTAATGCCACCACCACCAATACACCACCAATACCTTCCCCACCACCAATACCATCCCAACCACCAATACCACCACCACCAATACCACTACCACCACCAATTCCACCAGCACCACCACCAATACCACCACCACCAATACCACTGCCAATACCACCACAAATACTACCACCACCACCAATACCAATATCACCACCAATACCACCACCACCACCACCAATACCACCACCAATACTAATACCACCACCACCAATACCATCACCACAAATACCAGCAATGCAAATACCACCACCAATTTCAAGACCAATACCAATACCCCACCACCACCAATGCCACCACCATAAATACCACTGCCACCAACACCCCTACCACCAATACCACCATGACCAACAATACCACTACCAATGGCAGTATTACCACCACCAATACCAGTACCACCACCACTGATACCAACACCAATACCACCACCACCAATACCAATACCATCACCATCACCACCAATACCGCCAATGTCACCACCACAACCAACACAACAACCACCAATGCCACCACCACCACTACCACCACCCAAATACCAATACCACCACCAATACCAAAACCACCACCACCAATACCACCACCAAAATCACCCCACCAATACCACCACCAACACCACCACCAATACCACCAATACCACCAATACCTATACCACCACCACCAAAACAAATACCACCACCAATAAAACCACCACAACCAATACCACCACTACCCCGATACCACAACCACCAATACCAATACCATCACCACCAATACCAATATCACCAACAATACCATCACCAATACCACCACCAATACCACCACCACCAGTACCAGCGGCACCAATACCCCTACCAGCAATACCACCACCACCACCAATACCACCACCAATACCAGTATCACCACCAATACCGGCACCAATACCACCACCACCAATAACAATACAAACACCAATTACAATACCATCACCACCAATACCAATACTACCACCAATACCACCACCACAACTACCACCACCAATACCACCACCAATACCACCACCACCACCAATACCACCACCACCAACATTACCACCCCCACCAATACCAATATCACCACCAATACCACCACCACCACCAATACCACCACTACAAATACCACCAATACCAATACCACCACCAATACCACCACCACCAATACAACCTCCACCACCACCACCACCAATACCATCACTAATGCCACCACCACCAATACCTTCCCCACCACCAATACTACCACAAATATCACCACCACAACTACCACCACCAATACCACCACCAATACCACCACCACCACCAATACCACCACCAACATTACCACCCCCACCAATACCAATATCACCATCAATACCACCACCACCACCAATACCACCACTACAAATACCACCAATACCAATAGCACCACCAATACCACCACCACCAATACAACCTCCACCATCACCACCAATACCATCACTAATGCCACCACCACCAATACACCACCAATACCTTCCCCACCACCAATACCATCCCAACCACCAATACCACCACCACCAATACCACTACCACCACCAATTCCACCAGCACCACCACCAATGCCACCACCACCAATACCACTGCCAATACCACCACAAATACTACCACCACCACCAATACCAATATCACCACCAATACCACCACCACCACCACCAATACCACCACCAATACTAATACCACCACCACCAATACCATCACCACAAATACCACCAATGCAAATACCACCACCAATTTCAAGACCAATACCAATACCCCACCACCACCAATGCCACCACCATAAATACCACTGCCACCAACACCCCTACCACCAATACCACCATGACCAACAATACCACTACCAATGGCAGTATTACCACCACCAATATCAGTACCACCACCACTGATACCAACACCAATACCACCACCACCAATACCAATACCAATACCAACACCATCACCACCAATACCACCAATGTCACCATCACAACCAACACAACAACCACCAATGCCACCACCACCACCCAAATACCAATACCACCACCGATACCAAAACCACCACCACCAATACTAATACCACCACCACCAATACCACCACCAATATTAATACCACCACCAATACCACTACCACCAATGCCACCAAAACCAATACTACCACCACCAATACCACCAATACCACCACCACAAATACCACCACCATCACCAATACCACCATTACACCAATACCACCTCCACCCCAATAGCAGTACCACCACCAATACCATCAGCAATACCACCACCAATGCTGCCACCTCCAATACCACAACCAACAATACCACTAATACCACTGTTGTCAATACCAATACCACCACCAATACGAGTACCACCACCACTAATACCAACACCAATACCAACACCACCAATACCAACACCAATACCACCACCACTAATACCACCACCAATACTACCACCACCATCAATACGAATACCACCACCAATACCAATACCACCACCAATACCACCACCACCATTACCACCACCATCATTACCAATATCACCACTAATACCATCACCACCAATACCACCACCACCACCACCAATACCAATACCTCCATCACCACCAATACCATCACCATGAATACCACTACCGCCAACACTTCCAATACCACCACCACCACCACCAATGCCACCACCATGCCAGTACCACCAACACCAACACCACCACCAATACCAGTACCATCACCACTAATACCAACACCAATACCACCACCAATACTATCACCACCATCAATACCAATACCAATACTAATACCACCACCAATACCAACAACACCATTACCACCACCACCAATATCAATAACACCACCAATACCACCACCACCAATACCAATACCACCACTATAAATACCACCACCACCAATACCAATACCACCACCAATACCAACAATACAACCACCACCACCAATATCACCACTAACAATACCACCACCACCAATACCACCACCACCAATACCACCACCACCAATAACATCACCAATGCCACCAATACCACTACCACCAACAATTTCACCAATGCCACCACCACCAATATCACCACCAATACCACCACCACCAATACCAATACCACCACTACAAATACCACCACCACCAATACCAATACAACCACCAAAATCAACAATACCACCAACACCAATATCACCACCACCACCAATATCACCTCTAACAATACCACCCCACCAATAACACCACCACCACCAATACCACCACCACCACCACCACCAATACCACCACCACCAATACCATCACCAATGTCACCACCACAAATACCACCAACAATTTCAGACCACCACCACCACCAATACCAATATCACCACCAGTACCATCACCACCAATACCACCACCACCAATACCAATCCCCCCACCACCACCAATACCATCACCTTAAATACCACCACCGCCAACACCCCCACCACCAATACCACCACCACCACCAATACCACCACCAATGCCAGTACCACCACCACCACCAATACCAGTACCACCACAACTAATACCAACACCAATACCACCACCACTAATACCACCACCAATACAACCACCACCATAAATACCAATAGCACTACCAATACCACCACCACCACCATTACCACCACCACCAATACCACCACCACCAATATCACCACTAACAATACCACCACCACCAATACCACCACCACCAATACCATCACCAATGCCACCAATACCACTACCACCAACAATTTCACCAATGCCAACACCACCAATATCACCACCAATACCACCACCACCAATACCAATACCACCACTACAAATACCACCACCACCAATACCAATACAACCACCAAAATCAACAATACCACCAACACCAATATCACCACCACCACCAATATCACCTCTAACAATACCACCCCACCAATAACACCACCACCACCAATACCACCACCACCACCAATACCACCACCACCAATACCATCACCAATGTCACCACCACAAATACCACCAACAATTTCAGACCACTAGCCAAACCCCCAATCCCACCACCACCAATACCAATATCACCACCAGTACCATCACCACCAATACCACCACCACCAATACCAATCCCCCCACCACCACCAATACCATCACCTTAAATACCACCACCGCCAACACCCCCACCACCAATACCACCACCACCACCAATACCACCACCAATGCCAGTACCACCACCACCACCAATACCAGTACCACCACAACTAATACCAACACCAATACCACCACCACTAATACCACCACCAATACAACCACCACCATAAATACCAATAGCACTACCAATACCACCACCACCACCATTACCACCACCACCAATACCACCACCACCAATACCAATACCACCACTACAAATACCACCACCACCAATACCAATACCACCACCAAAACCACCAATACCACCACCACCAATACCACCTCCACCAATATCACCACTACCAATACCACCGCCACCAATACCACCACCAATACCACCACCGCCACCAATGCCATCACCAATTCCGCCACCACCAATACCATCCCCACCACCAATACCACCACCACCAATACCACTACCACAACCACCACCATTTCCACCAGCACCACCACCAATACCACCACCACCAATATCACTACCACCACCAATACTACCACCACCACCAATACCAATATCACCACCAATACCAGCACCACCAATATCACCACCAATACTACAACCACCAATACCACCACCAATACCAATAACACTACCACCAATACCATCACCACCAATACCACCACCACCAATACCAATACCACCACCAATGTCATCACCAATACCCTACCACCACCAATATTACCACCATAATACCACCACCACCAATATCAATATCACCACCAATACCATCACCATCAATACCACCACCACCAATACTAATACAACCACCACCACCAATACCATCACCATAAATACCACCACCGCCAACACCCCCACCATCAATACCACCACCACCACCACCAATACCACCACCAATGCCAGTACCACCAACACCTTCACCAATACCAGTACCATCACCACTAATATCAATACCAATACCACCACCACTAATACCACCACCAATACTACCACCACCATCAATACCGCTACCACCACCAATACCACCACCATCATTACCACCACCACCCATACCAATATCATCACCACCAATACCAATACCACCACTACAAATGCCACCACCACCATTACCAATACCACCACCAAAACCACCAATACCACCACCACCAATACCACCACCACCAATATCACCACTAGCAATACCACCACCACCAATACCAATACCACCACCACAACCAATACCACCACCACCAATACCATCACCAATGCCACCATCACCAATACCGTCCCCACCACCACCAATACCACTACCACAACCACCACCATTTCCACCAGCACCACCACCAATACCACCACTACCAATATCACTACCACCACCAATGCCACCACCAATACTACCACCACCACCAATACCAATATCAACACCAATACCACCACCAATACCACAACCACCAATACCAATACCTCCACCACCAATACCATCACCACCAATACCACCACCACCATCACCACCACCAATACCAATATAACCACCAATTTCATCACCAATACCCCCCACTACCAATATCACCACCATAAATACCACCAACACCCCTACCAATACCACCACCCCCACCACCAATATCACCACCATAAGTACCACCACCACCAACACCCCCACCAATACCACCACCCCCACCACCAATACAACCAGCAATGCCAGTACCACCACCAATTACACCACCACAAATATCAATACCAATACCATCACCAATACAAATAACACCACCAATACCACAACCACCAATACCACCACCAATATTGCGAATGTCACCACCACCACCAATACTACAATCACCAATGCCACCACCACCAATACCACCACAACCAATACCACCACCCCTAATACCAATACCACCACCAATACCAATACCACTCTACCAATAGCAATACCACCATGACCAATACCACCACCATAACCAATACCACCTCCACCACCAGTCCTACCACCACCAATACCACCACTACCAATTACACCAATCCCACCGCCACCAATACCAATACTATCACCACCACCATTACCACCACCACCAATACCCCATCACCAATACCACCAGCAGTACCACCACTACTACCAATACCACCAATACCACCACCACCACCCAAATACCAATACCACCACCGATACCAAAACCACCACCACCAATACCAATACCACCACCACCAATACCACCACCAATACTAATACCACCACCAATACCACTACCACCAATGCCACCAAAACCAATACTACCACCACCAATACCACCAATACCACCACCACAAATACCACCACCATCACCAATACCACCATTACACCAATACCACCTCCACCCCAATAGCAGTACCACCACCAATACCATCAGCAATACCACCACCAATGCTGCCACCTCCAATACCACAACCAACAATACCACTAATACCACTGTTGTCAATACCACCAATACCAATACCACCACCAATACGAGTACCACCACCACTAATACCAACACCAATACCAACACCACCAATACCAACACCAATACCACCACCACTAATACCACCACCAATACTACCACCACCATCAATACGAATACCACCACCAATACCAATACCACCACCAATACCACCACCACCATTACCACCACCATCATTACCAATATCACCACTAATACCATCACCACCAATACCACCACCACCACCACCAATACCAATACCTCCATCACCACCAATACCATCACCATGAATACCACTACCGCCAACACTTCCAATACCACCACCACCACCACCAATGCCACCACCATGCCAGTACCACCAACACCAACACCACCACCAATACCAGTACCATCACCACTAATACCAACACCAATACCACCACCAATACTATCACCACCATCAATACCAATACCAATACTAATACCACCACCAATACCAACAACACCATTACCACCACCACCAATATCAATAACACCACCAATACCACCACCACCAATACCAATACCACCACTATAAATACCACCACCACCAATACCAATACCACCACCAATACCAACAATACAACCACCACCACCACCACCAATATCACCACTAACAATACCACCACCACCAATACCACCACCACCAATACCACCACCACCAATAACATCACCATTGCCACCAATACCACTACCACCAACAATTTCACCAATGCCACCACCACCAATATCACCACCAATACCACCACCACCAATACCAATACCACCACTACAAATACCACCACCACCAATACCAATACAACCACCAAAATCAACAATACCACCAACACCAATATCACCACCACCACCAATATCACCTCTAACAATACCACCCCACCAATAACACCACCACCACCAATACCACCACCACCACCACCACCAATACCACCACCACCAATACCATCACCAATGTCACCACCACAAATACCACCAACAATTTCAGACCACTAGCCAAACCCCCAATACCACCACCACCAATACCAATATCACCACCAGTACCATCACCACCAATACCACCACCACCAATACCAATCCCCCCACCACCACCAATACCATCACCTTAAATACCACCACCGCCAACACCCCCACCACCAATACCACCACCACCACCAATACCACCACCAATGCCAGTACCACCACCACCACCAATACCAGTACCACCACAACTAATACCAACACCAATACCACCACCACTAATACCACCACCAATACAACCACCACCATAAATACCAATAGCACTACCAATACCACCACCACCACCATTACCACCACCACCAATACCACCACCACCAATATCACCACTAACAATACCACCACCACCAATACCACCACCACCAATACCATCACCAATGCCACCAATACCACTACCACCAACAATTTCACCAATGCCACCACCACCAATATCACCACCAATACCACCACCACCAATACCAATACCACCACTACAAATACCACCACCACCAATACCAATACAACCACCAAAATCAACAATACCACCAACACCAATATCACCACCACCACCAATATCACCTCTAACAATACCACCCCACCAATAACACCACCACCACCAATACCACCACCACCACCAATACCACCAGCACCAATACCATCACCAATGTCACCACCACAAATACCACCAACAATTTCAGACCACTAGCCAAACCCCCAATACCACCACCACCAATACCAATATCACCACCAGTACCATCACCACCAATACCACCACCACCAATACCAATCCCCCCACCACCACCAATACCATCACCTTAAATACCACCACCGCCAACACCCCCACCACCAATACCACCACCACCACCAATACCACCACCAATGCCAGTACCACCACCACCACCAATACCAGTACCACCACAACTAATACCAACACCAATACCACCACCACTAATACCACCACCAATACAACCACCACCATAAATACCAATAGCACTACCAATACCACCACCACCACCATTACCACCACCACCAATACCACCACCACCAATACCAATACCACCACCAAAACCACCAATACCACCACCACCAATACCACCTCCACCAATATCACCACTACCAATACCACCGCCACCAATACCACCACCAATACCACCACCGCCACCAATGCCATCACCAATTCCGCCACCACCAATACCATCCCCACCACCAATACCACCACCACCAATACCACTACCACAACCACCACCATTTCCACCAGCACCACCACCAATACCACCACCACCAATATCACTACCACCACCAATACTACCACCACCACCAATACCAATATCACCACCAATACCAGCACCACCAATATCACCACCAATACTACAACCACCAATACCACCACCAATACCAATAACACTACCACCAATACCATCACCACCAATACCACCACCACCAATACCAATACCACCACCAATGTCATCACCAATACCCTACCACCACCAATATTACCACCATAATACCACCACCACCAATATCAATATCACCACCAATACCATCACCATCAATACCACCACCACCAATACTAATACAACCACCACCACCAATACCATCACCATAAATACCACCACCGCCAACACCCCCACCACCAATACCACCACCACCACCACCAATACCACCACCAATGCCAGTACCACCAACACCTTCACCAATACCAGTACCATCACCACTAATATCAATACCAATACCACCACCACTAATACCACCACCAATACTACCACCACCATCAATACCGCTACCACCACCAATACCACCACCATCATTACCACCACCACCCATACCAATATCATCACCACCAATACCAATACCACCACTACAAATGCCACCACCACCATTACCAATACCACCACCAAAACCACCAATACCACCACCACCAATACCACCACCACCAATATCACCACTAGCAATACCGCCACCACCAATACCAATACCACCACCACAACCAATACCACCACCACCAATACCATCACCAATGCCACCATCACCAATACCGTCCCCACCACCACCAATACCACTACCACAACCACCACCATTTCCACCAGCACCACCACCAATACCACCACTACCAATATCACTACCACCACCAATGCCACCACCAATACTACCACCACCACCAATACCAATATTAACACCAATACCACCACCAATACCACAACCACCAATACCAATACCTCCACAACCAATACCATCACCACCAATACCACCACCACCATCACCACCACCAATACCAATATAACCACCAATTTCATCACCAATACCCCCCACTACCAATATCACCACCATAAATACCACCAACACCCCTACCAATACCACCACCCCCACCACCAATATCACCACCATAAGTACCACCACCACCAACACCCCCACCAATACCACCACCCCCACCACCAATACAACCAGCAATGCCAGTACCACCACCAATTACACCACCACAAATATCAATACCAATACCATCACCAATACAAATAACACCACCAATACCACAACCACCAATACCACCACCAATATTGCCAATGTCACCACCACCACCAATACTACAATCACCAATGCCACCACCACCAATACCACCACAACCAATACCACCACCCCTAATACCAATACCACCACCAATACCAATACCACTCTACCAATAGCAATACCACCATGACCAATACCACCACCATAACCAATACCACCTCCACCACCAGTCCTACCACCACCAATACCACCACTACCAATTCCACCAATCCCACCGCCACCAATACCAATACTATCACCACCACCATTACCACCACCACCAATACCCCATCACCAATACCACCAGCAGTACCACCACTACTACCAATACCACCAATACCACCACCCATACCTCCACCAATAGCTCCTCCACCAATACCAGTACCACCACCACCACAAATACCACCACCAATACAACTATCAATGCCCTCACCACCAATAACACCACCACCACCAATATCAATACCACCACCATCACCAACACCACCACCATAAATATCACCACCACCAAAACCCCCAGCACCAATACTACAACCACCAATACCACCACCAATACCAATACCACTACCACCAATACCATCACCACCAATACCACCACCACCAATACCAATACCACCACCAATGTCATCACCAATACCCTACCACCACCAATATTACCACCATAATACCACCACCACCAATACCAATATCACCACCAATACCATCACCATCAATACCACCACCACCAATACTAATACAACCACCACCACCAATACCATCACCATAAATACCACCACCGCCAACACCCCCACCACCAATACCACCACCACCACCACCACCAATGCCAGTACCACCAACACCTTCACCAATACCAGTACCACCACCACTAATACCAACACCAATACCACCACCACTAATACCACCACCAATACTACCACCACCATCAATACCACTACCACCACCAATACCACCACCATCATTACCACCACCACCCATACCAATATCATCACCACCAATACCAATACCACCACTACAAATGCCACCACCACCATTACCAATACCACCACCAAAACCACCAATACCACCACCACCAATACCACCACCACCAATATCACCACTAGCAATACCACCACCACCAATAACAATACCACCACCACAACCAATACCACCACCACCAATACCATCACCAATGCCACCATCACCAATACCGTCCCCACCACCACCAATACCACTACCACAACCACAACCACCACCATTTCCACCAGCACCACCACCAATACCACCACTACCAATATCACTACCACCACCAATGCCACCACCAATACTACCACCACCACCAATACCAATATCAACACCAATACCACCACCAATATCACCACCAATACCACAACCACCAATACCAATACCTCCACCACCAATACCATCACCACCAATACCACCACCACCATCACCACCACCAATACCAATACCACCAGCAATTTCATCACCAATACCCCCCCACTACCAATATCACCACCATAAATACCACCAACACCCCTACCAATACCACCACCCCACCACCAATATCACCACCATAAGTACCACCACCACCAACACCCCCACCAATACCACCACCCCCACCACCAATACAACCAGCAATGCCAGTACCACCACCAATTACACCACCACCAATATCAATACCAATACCATCACCAATACAAATAACACCACCAATACCAATACCACAACCACCAATACCAGCACCAATATTGCCAATGTCACCACCACCACCAATACTACAATCACCAATGCCACCACCACCAATACCACCACAACCAATACCACCACCCCTAATACCAATACCACCACCAATACCAATACCACTCTACCAATAGCAATACCACCATGACCAATACCACCACCATTACCAATAGCACCTCCACCACCAGTCCTACCACCACCAATACCACCACTACCAATTCCACCAATCCCACCACCACCAATACCAATAATATCACCACCACCATTACCACCACCACCAATACCCCATCACCAATACCACCAGTAGTACACCACTACTACCAATACCACCAATACCACCACCCATACCTCCACCAATAGCTCCACCACCAATACCAGTACCACCACCACAAATACCACCACCAATACAACTATCAATGCCCTCACCACCAATAACACCACCACCAATATCAATACCACCACCATCACCAACACCACCACCATAAATATCACCACCACCAAAACCCCCAGCACCAATACCATCAATACCAGTAACCATCACCATCAATACCACCACCACCAGTACCAACACCAATACCACCACTACCAATACTACCAATGACACCACCACCACCAATACCACAACCACCAATGCCACCACCACCACCAATACCAACACCCCAACAGCAATACCGCCACCAATACCAATACTAACACCACCAATACTAATACCACCACTACCAATACCATCACCAATACCAAGATCACCACCAATACCACCACCACCGATACCACCACCACCTATACCACCACAAATGCCACCACCACCAACAATACCACCACCACCTCCAATACCACCACCAATACCACTACCACCACCAATACCACCACCACCAATCCCCCCACCACCAATACCACTAGCACCACCGCCTCCGTTACCACCACCAATACCACCACCACCAATACCCTATCACCAATACCACCAGTACCACCACCACCAATACTACAACAACCAATACCAACATCAATATTTCCACCAATACCACCATCACCAATACCAGTACCAACACCACCACCAATACCACCACCAACACCATCACCACCAATACCAATACTGCCACCAATACCACCAACACCACCAAATACCATCATCACCAATACCACCAATGCCACCACCACCACCAATTCCACTATCATCAATACACCAATACCACCACTAATACAAATACCACCACCTCAGTGCCTCTCACTCACTATTAATAGCAAGGGCACTTTACGAGGCCAGAGCTGCAGCTGAGACCATCCCTCCTTCCCTCCATGCGTGCCGTAAAGCACAGCCCACCTGCACCAGGTGGTGAAGCCATGGCCCTATTACATCTGGAGTGTTTTTTATGAGGCCAAAGATAGCAATGACAATACACTATGCCACACTGCACATTCAAATCATGGAGAGGGCAAGAAATAGCCCCTCCCGCTCTTCGTCCTGAGACGCAACAGTGTAATCCCAGGGTGAAAGGTATTGGAGCACTTTGTTAGTGTTGTAGTTCGAATCATATGTAACTCTCACTTTACACTTTGTGTCTGTGTAATTTACAACACTTACACATCTTCTTCACTGCACCATTTATCACTACTTTTAAAGACGTCATAGGCCGGTCTCTTCCTCTGATATTTACAATCTAACAAACAATTGAGATGTTTTTTTATTGCAATGCAATAGGTCTCGCATTTACGAGAGTTTGAGCTTTTAATATTGTTTATAACAATGCCTTTTACAGATGTTTTAAAACCCAAAATATAAATAAAAGCCATCGTCATTTACAATGCCAATAGCTCAAACTTGCGTGAATGTGAGACCTATTGCATTGTAAATGCTTGTTCTGGTAAGCTGCTCCTGCCAATGCCACTGCTCCTTGGAGGTCTCTTTGGACAATTTCTCCCTAAACTCAATCAAGTCTAACTCATTTCCCCCCTGTTTTTATGGGACCTGGAGGATTGCTTGATATGTATGCCCAGGCCCTTTGACCATTTGCAGCCCGAGTTCTGTTTCGTTTGTGCTTCTTCTTGGTGCTTGAAATTTCCTTGTGGTCAATCAATCAATCAGGTGTTTTTTAAGCGTGACTACTCACCCGTAAGGGTTTCAAGGCACTAGGGAGTGGGGGGGGGGGTTTGCAGGCTGTAGTCTATCAATGAGGGGGTCTGTCGAAAAGCCAGGTTTTGAGGTTTCATGCGAAGATGGGGAGTGATGTTATCTGTCTGAGGTGGAGAGGAAGGTCATTCCAGGCTCTGGCTGCATGGAAGGAGGAGTGGCCTTCCGATCTGGTCTTTCTGGTGTGGGGACCATGGCATAGGGGAGTTGGGCTGATTGTAGGGTCCTTTGGGGTGCGTGGAATTTGAGTGGGCTGTTCAGGTACACTGGTCCGGTGTCATAGAGGGCCTTGTGAGCGTGGGTTAGCATCTTGAAGATGACTCTAGCTTCCATGGGGAGCCAGTGGAGTGTGTGCAGGTGCTGGGAGATGTGGCAGTGTCTTGCCAGGTTGAAGACAAGTCTTGCGGCTGTGTTTTGGATGTTCTGTAGCTTGCAAGTGAGGTTTTTGTTTATTCATAGAGTGCGTTGCCATAGTTGAGCCTTCTGGTGACCAGGGCGTGATTGACGGTCTTTCTGTTTTCGAGGGGGATCCATTTGAAGGTCTTACGTAGGATGCAGAGGTTGTGGAAGCAGGAGGACAAGACTGAGTTGATCTGGCGGTCCATTTTGAGCTCTGAGCCCAGGATGATTCCCAGGTTGCGTGTGTGGTCCGTGGGGGTGGGCGGCTTCCAAGGGCTGGGGGCCACCAGGTGTTGTTCCAGGCATAGGGGTTTGGGCTCACAATGAGTACTTACATTTTGTTGGTGTTTAGTTGTAGGCAGCTGTTTTTCATCCATTTGGGGACAGCTTCCATGCCTTCTTGAAAGAAGCGTCTGTGGTGTTGGGTTCATTGGATAGTGAGAGGATGAGTTGGGTGTCATCTCTGTATAACAAATCTTTATTTGGATATAAAATAACATCCTTAAAAGAAAGACCAACAACGATACACAATTCAAAAGAGAACTTAAAAACTAGCAACACATAAGCAGTGATGGGTAAGTACAGGTCAGAGACATTATACAACTCCCCATTGTAAACAATCCAAATAGTATTAAACTAACTATAATAGGGAAGAAAGTTGTGGTACCAGTAGTTGGCAATAATGGACTTGTGAACCAAACAACTGTTAGCAAATAGTTACAAATATTAAAAATACAAATAAAAATAGCAGCAACAGTTCAATAGCAACGGGTTGTAAGAAAATGCAAAGATAAAAAGAGTTTTTAACAGTTTAAAAATCTTGCAATTTGATTTAGGTTATTGTCGACAGGAGGCGATATACAAGGCGAATGTAGGTTGTGAGGCCTATGTTTAAAGCTGTGTTTTCTGGGCTTAGGGCCACAATAATTGCTAGTCTGCAAGACGGAATTCCCAGCCTGTTCCACTCCGCTTTCAATTTGAGTCTGCGCAGTGACATAAATGCTGGGCAGAGACAGATCACATGCTCCATTGTTTCAACCGTTCTTCCGCACCCTCTGCACCATAGTACATCAGACATACGGCGCCAGCCTGGCAGATCTTTTAGAAATTGCCAGTCACCGAGTCCGATGGCCATAAAACTGAGTTTTAGGTGCAGAGAATACGTGCATGACAGATAGGATGCGGGAGCTATACGCCCATACGAGTTCATAATAGCCCAGGCGTGTCTACGTTTGGCAAGGAGGTTTTTATCAGTAATGAGAAAACTCATTCTAACACATTTCTTGATGGTGCTTTTAAATACTGACACGCTGGGGTTGAGGTCCCATAGGTCGCCCGCAGAGAGTTCTAGGATGGAATCTTTAAAAAGGCGACCATACGAGCCCCCTGTGTTTTTCTCGATGATATCTAGCCAAACTAGTGATTCCAGTGAGCCTACGTCTGCTTGTCTCAGTTTATGGCAAAAATTTAAAAACGTGCCAGTGCTAGAGACTTTGTAGTTTATTAAGCCAAGTTCTAGCCTAATCTGAGCAGCAGAGGCACTTTTGGGCAAGCGGAGGACCTTTTTAGAAATTTTGGTGACATGTTGGTTTAAAATCTTGTTTAGTTTACCCTTAAAAGTCTCAATACCATATGCCAGTGTCGGGCCAATTTTTGCTCTCATTACCTCAAGTAAAGGTGTTAGGCTTGGGCCGGCCAGCTTTTTTGAGAGCTTTGAGAGGGTCACCTGTAGGGTCACAGCTTTAACTGATATCTCCTTACGTTGTTTAGCAAGGTTGCCCCTTGAATCAAGGTTAACCCCTAGGTATTTATATGTGCTTCCTACTGCAATACTCATGTTGTTGTACGTCCATCCTCCCCCTGCTTTTCCTTTTTTACCGAAGGTAACCACTTGTGTTTTCTTTAGGTTAACCTCTAGTTGATTTACAGTGGTGTAATTGTATAATTTAGCTAGGAGCCTTTGTAACCCCACTCGTGTGAGGCTAAAAAGCACTAGATCGCCAGCGTTGAGCAGGTTGCTTATGGGAACTCCACCCATCTTTGGTGGGTGACTGTTGCTTTCTTCTAAGGCTGTCGGCAAATCAGCTATAAACAGATTAAAGAGAAGCGGGGCCAACACACAACCCTGCTTGACACCCCTGGTTGTCATGATTTTCCGGGAGAGATGTGTGCCGGACCCCAGCTTCACCTGAACCCATGTATCTGAGTGTAACTGAATAATTGCCTCCAGGAGTTTTCGTGGGATTCCCCATTTCTTTAACTTTTCCCATAATGCTGCCCTGGGGACCCGGTCGAAGGCGGCTTTAAAATCAACAAAACAACAAAAAAACGCCCTGGATGTGGCGCAAACTTTGTCAACAATTATGGCCAATGTTAATAAGTTGGTCATGGTCCCGGATTTGGCAGTGAAGCCTGTTTGAGTCATTGGGATCAAGTTGTTCACGTCCACCCACGCTCTCAACTCATTCAGGAGAATGCCGGCGTAATGCTTGGCCTCAATGTCCAAGAGAGCAATTAGTCTATAGTTATTTGGGGATGAATGGGAGCCTGATTTATAAACTGGGTGGATTATTGCCCCACGCCAGGAGTCCAGTATAATTGAGGTTCTGAGAGAGTAGTTAAAAAGGTTGGTTAAATGACCCGACCAAAATGGTACATTTGATTTAAATAAATTCTGTGGAAGGCCATTGGGGCCCGGGGCTCCGTCTGATCTTGCTTTCAACAATGCTGTAGTGACTCTTTCTTGGGTGATCTGGAGGTCATCGGTGCATGGGTCCAAACAACCAGTGGACCCACTCCAGCTGTTGCTTGTACCTCTTTGCTTCAGCCTGAGAGCACATGTGTCTGTAAGCGCTGTTCCTTCTGGGGACTTAAAGTGCTCTCCCAGAAAAGTAAACCAACTGGCTTCTTGAATGTTAGCTGACCCAAGGCTGCGCTTGCTGGAGTTTTGACGATTAATTAGGGCCCAGAATTTTCTTGCGTTGCAATTTTTGCTTTCCCATAGTAATTTGCACCAGAATTCATTTTCTTGAAGTTGCTTTTCTTTCTGTACTGCCTGCCTGAACAGTTTTTGTGCAGATTTATACGCCTTAAGGTGCTCGACATCTCCCGGAGATTTCATTAGAGACCACAGGGCGCTGTTCCTAGATGTCTTTAGCGCCCTTGTTTCTCGTGAGATTGAATGCTGGCGACTAGCCGAGTCCATCTGATAGTGGTGTTTGATTGGGAAAAGGGATATCAGTTGTGCACAAAGCGTCGACCATGCCGCGGCTGAAGAAAACCCCGGGTCAGAACAGTGTGAAATAAAAGCCTGGCTTGCCTCCTTGACGAGGGGTATTATGTCGTCGCTCCATCTTAGGCGTTTCAAATTGTCACAGTGCATTCCTGTAAATGAGTTTGGAGCGGATTTGTGGAACTCTGGATTTATTTTAAGGATTACGGACTGAGGTCGATGATCGCTTTCAGTTCGCGGGTGGATGCTAAAGTTGCCCAGATGTTTCAGCAAAGCCGAGTTGCAGATGGTATAATCTAAATACGAGTGCTTGCGGCCATTCGTCCAAGACCAATTTGGAGGAGTATCATTTTTGGATCTTCCATTTATTACCAGAAATCCTGCGCTGTGGAGTTGCAGCACACAGAGTTCTCCCAGACCGCAGTAGCCTTGGTTTGGTGGTTTAGACTGCTCTTTTACCTCTGCAAATGAAAATGGGGTTAGCCCTTCGCAATCTTCTGTATTACCTTGAATTAGATTGGTGTTGAAGTCCCCTGTGATTATACAGTCCGCGTGAGGTTGATGCGCAGCCAGGGCCCGCACAATTTTCATTAGACGAGTTAGATGGCTCTTTTTTGTGCGGGTACTGGGATTGATGTAGATGTTAAGCAACAGGAGTGGATGTTGTTTACTCCACGAATAGATTTTGACACCCAGTAACCAGTCTTCGTCGAAATTTAAAGACACAATCGGGCCTTTTAGATTTTCGGAGACATAGATCGACAGGCCCCCTTTGGGATGGCCAAAAAGGCGGTCTCTAATTGCTGGTTTCCAAAATTCAATGAAGCCTGTAACTGGGGTGTTTTGGGTGGCCCAAGTTTCTTGAAGTGCTATTACTGTGTGCCCAAATATAAAGGAGTGTGTGTCCAAATTGGTGTTTTTATTGTGGAAACCACTGATGTTCCATGAGCACAAAGTAAATGAGGAATCCCGGCCCGAAATTGGGGGCTTTACAAGTAACACAGCTCGGGGTGTCGGGAGGACCGAGGTCTTACAATTTGAATTTAAAAGAATAGATTCTCGGGGTCAAGCCATTTTGTTGCAAGACAGGGCTGCTGGAAGCCACCCCCAGTCTTTCGTTTTGCCCAGGTTGGAGATTATGTTCAAGGGAATTGAGTTCCCCTCCGTTGTCCCCAGGGCTTTCTTAAAATAGAATAAGGCCTAGGTTTGGTTCCTGGTTCTATAGTTTCGGTTTTTTTCAGGGTGTCCTGATGGTTAAGCAGCTGCAAAGGATAACCTGGGGGGTTATGGGGGTAAATTTTAATGCCCCATTCCCGAAAGATTGCTCTATTTTCAGGGAATGCTCGTGCCTAGGTTGCTGATTTAAGTGACACCAGGGTTACCTCAGAGGGTTGATTGCCTCGTGGTGGCAAGAATTCAATAGACTCAATGTCTTCTGTTGTAAACGCCTCAAAGCCCGGTACTCCGTTCGCTATTTTTATTATATTTGACCTGTTAAGGGTGTCATGTCGACCCTTTGAGATGTATTCAGGGGCGAAGAGTATTTTGGCACCCTGTGCGTTGCCTTTGACCCCCTTACTGCTAGGGCTTGTATTGGGATGAAGAGTTTTTACTGTTGGACAACCCGCGTCTGGGCCCAGTCGGGACTGAAGAGAATTTAGTAAGCCTCTGCCCAATGTCTGATTGTTTAAGGATGGATTTGATTTGTTGTTATGGGCTTCCGTTACAGTGCTGGGTCCAATGATTGAGTTTGCCTCGATTAATTTATTGTTGTGGATTACTTTTACGAAACTGGGACTGGTAGTTAAGTTAGCCTGCTGAGGTAAACGAGAAGTAGGGGCAGATTGAAATTGTGTTGTCATGGCTATAGTCATTGATTGAGTTGGGTCACTGGAGTTGGCTATTAGTGGATCGGTGGTGGGTTGGGACTCAGTTACTGCTGCGATTACAGATGTGGTGGTGCAATCCTGTCTGCTGCCCAAAGTTTGTTGGCAGACACTCGGGTTTGAATCGTCCTTAAGTGTGCTTTTACTGGAAATTGATGCCCTAGGAGTTAGTTGAGGGACGCTTTGAGCTTTTTTATTACTGGCGTTTACAAATAACGGGAATAATTTGGGGAGATCATTTGTTTGATTTAATCTTAGTTTGTTTCTCTGTTTGTGCTGGCGTTTGCGCTCCCTCTTGCTAATATGGAGGGGTGGGGCAGAGAGTGTGTCCAGTGTGGAGATAATAGCAGGGCTGGCAAACGCCGTTGCCCTATTGGCGCTAATGGGTTCCAGGTCCCCATTTGGTGGATCAGTACTTGTGGCCGAGGTCGCGGGCAACACTGCCGTGGAGACTGAGCCCACGGTTCTATGAGGGACCTCTCGATGGACAGTTGCCACAGGTTCTGCCACCCCGCTCGACTGTAGCACAGCCGTTAAGCCGTGCGGAGGGTTGAGCGGTTCGGAGGTCATAGTTAAGGAATTTTGATTTGGCTTGAGGAAAGTTTCAGATTGGTTGCCTCCCTTCAATTGCTTAACCTCGCTTATAACGGTGGATAAGAAGGACAGAAGCGAGGATAGCAAATTGATAATAGGCGAGCAGCAGCAGACCGATTGGACTAATTTGGAGGATGATTGTGCTCCTATAATTAGATTGTTCAATTTGTCCAATTTATTATCGATCCCTGCTGTGAACAGTGCTAAAGTGTTCAGCAGGTCAACCTGGATGTCCAGTTTGTCCGAGTGATAATTCAAAGCAGTAACTGTTGATTGAAAGGTGAGAAGTAGTTGGGGCCAAATACTCAATTTTGTAAGGGCATCTGACTGTAAGTCTGTTTTTGGTGTAAAGTTAGGCGAATTCTGGGTATTTTTGAAAAAAATGGACAGGTCCGCTAACAGTTGGTCATTGGTGTCAGTTTTTTGGGGTTGATTTGGGGGGGGCAGTTATTTCTACTGGCGACGCAGAAGAGTGTTGTTGCTGGGGAATTGCCGAGTGTACACTTCCCTCAGGGGGACTTGGGGCGTGAGGAATGGGGGAACTGAACAATTCAAAATTAGATGCAGGAGTCTTTTGAGCATGTGTTTGTGCGAAAATTAAATGAGAATGTGATGCTGGGGGGTCCTCCCTGGGTACTCCATGAGTTTGTGGTAAAAGAACTAAAGGCTTCACTGATTGCTGAAGTTGCCATGCTTCAGGGCTTGGGTTGAAAGTTAAAGACAAAAGAGGCGATTGACTGGGGCAGACCTCTTGCTCAGGGGGATCAAATTGGGGCAAAGGTACTCTTGTGGAGGGTTGGCAACTTGATAGTGCATTTTGAGGGTCTCCCCCCATGTATGTCAAAGGTGGTGATTGTCTAAGGCAAATCTCTTGCTTGTAGAAGTCTTGTTGAGGGGAGAACTGACTCGGAGCTGATTGAAGACTTGGTGGTAAGTTTTGGGAAGCTCTCCGAGACGGGTCCTCCGGGAAGGTGTTCTGGGTGTTCTGGGTGGAGGGTGAGGAGCCAAAGATGTACATGTCCTTAACCCGGATGGATTTATTGGTCGTTGGTGACTGCAGTTGGGGCGGAAACGTATTTAGATCTGCAGCTCGCTCTGTCACACAAGGCTTATTTGACTCTAGATATTGAGGAGGAGAGGTCAACTTGGCCCCACCCAGTGCTTTTTAAAAAAAGTCCAGAAGGGTGAGGGAATTTACGCCGTTCGAGGATGAAACACGTAAGGGAGCCAAACCCGTGTTGTTTGAGTGTTGTCCTTCGTTGTGTAGGGATTGGGAGGCCTTCAATATGGCCTTGAGAGACTGTGGACTCGCAGGGGGGTGCTCCGCAGCTATTTCTGAATGCTTAAGTTTCTTCCGTTTTATTATTGGCGGAGGTTTTCTTGTTTTCCCTGATCTCATCCTCTTTGTGTTTGTAGTGTTGTTCGTAGGGCTGTTCAAGTCAGTGAAGATGTAGGCTTGAACGGGAGGAGACGTCTTGCAAACTCTCTCAATGTTGCTGGCAGTGTTTAACCAGGTTTGGTTGGATGTGGTGTCTTGGTTGTAGTTGTAGTTTTGTTTTACTTGATGTTTTGCTAAATTGCAGAACCCGGAGTTGTCACTCCGACTTGTCTTGGGGCTGTGTTGATCTGAACCCAACCGGCCGACCTGGTTGCAAGGCCAGGGTTTAAGCATGTGGCACCCCCCCGCACCCTTGGTCCCAACCCCGTCCCCCGCCTGCTGGCTCCTGTCTGAAGGTCCCTATTGACCCCTCGCCCCCGGTCCACGCCGGTCACCTCTCCCCACTCCAATGCAGCCCCCCTACCAGAAAGGCTGCAAAATGGCGGCGAAAGGGCCTTTGCGGCCCGACTGCGACTTGGTATGGTACCAACAGCGGCGAAGCAGGCTAAGGTTGAGGGAGGGGGGCGGGGGGAGCAGGGCAAAGACTGGGAGTGCTTTTGCGAGCAAAAAGCCTAGGCAAGTGGCGGCAAGTGGTGCAGGCGAAGGGGACGGAGGAGAGGGGGAGCAGGGGCAGGACAGAGCAGGCACAAAAAACGGTGACCCAAAACAACCAGGCTTAGGTTGGTCACCGAGGCGTGGTCGCTGAGTGAGGCTGAGTAAAGCGCAGCCCTGGATCCCACGCTTACACCGGCTAGGGAAGAATGAAAAGACCCAAGACAGCTAGGAACCCACTGGGCGATATTACAGGCGGTTTTGATGGCAGGGCGACCAAAGGGAAGAGAGCTTGCCCCGGGCTTGCTTTAGTCAAAGTGCACGCTTTATGAGTGCCGACAAGCTGACGCCACCACCGCTCTCTTCTCACTTTTCAAGTCTAAGAAACCCCCACCTTACCGACCGTGGCATGGGTCTCTGCCTCCGCCTCCGGGTGTCCCTGCTTGTCGTTTCACCGTTTCACCGTCAGCCTCCCCAGCCGGCAGCAGCGCAGACAGCAGTAGCAACAACTGTTGAGCGAGTTTCAACAGCGCTCTCAGCACTCAGCACACCACACCTCGGCCCGACCGTGGGGGCAAAACTTGCACTGGGAAAGTTCTAGGAAGTACTAATCCGCTCGCACAGAGATAGTCCGTTTCCGAGCTGCTCGGCACCGCCACCGCGCTCACTCAACTCAGCCCCTCCCCTCACCGCTACCTCGTCACACGCTCTCGCCGTCGGCTCACGCTGTCAGCAAACCGCAGTTAGTGTCCGCGGCCAACCTGTGATAGGAAGCAGGCAAAATCTCCATTCATTCCCCGTTAGCACTGAGCCCTAGCAAGACGTGGGTGTCATCTGCGTATGACACAATGTTAAGACCGTGGGTTCTGAAGATGGGGCAAGCGGAGCCATGTAGATGTTGAAGAGCGTAGGGCTGAGGGAGGACCCCAGGGGGACTCCGCAGGTGGTAGGTGTATGGTCCAAGAAGAAAGGGGGAGTCTGACCCGCTGCATTCTTCCAGAGAGGAAGGAGCAGATCCAGTCGAGGGTCTTGTCTTGGATCCCTGCATTGCAGAGTCTGCATATTAGGGTGCAGTGAGAAACTGTGTCGAACGCCGCTGGGAGGTCGAGAAGGATGAGTGCTGCTGTTTCTCCTTTGTCCAGTAAGGGAAGGATGTCGTCTGTTGTGGTGAGGAGGGCGGTTTCCGTACTGTATTTTTTTCTAAAGCCAGATTGGGAGGAGTTGAGGATGTTGTGCTCATCGATGAATGTGGCGAGTTGGCAATTGACTTTCTCGATGACTTTCATTTGGTATGGGAGCAGGGAGATTGGTCTGTAGTTTTTGAGGTCGGTGGGGTCCGCCGAGGGTTTCTCCATGTGGTCAGGCAAGTTGTTGACCTACCTTTGTTCTTTGTTCTTCTCAGAAGGGGGGGTCAAAACACATGCGATACATTTTTGGTTTAGTGCTGATTAACTGTCGATATTGGTTATTAACTGGTTACACCAGCGTGATTTACTTGTGATACCCAGATTGCAGCTTGCATACACAATTCGGACGGGGTTGCAATCTTTAAAATTTGAATGCTGTTTTATTTCCTAAATCAGGCTCTAGTATATTTTACCTTTTGGTTACTATCCAATCAGAACTATGTAAAGTGTTTTACCTGAATGCTCATTGTTGGTTGACTAAAAATTATTACTGTTCTGTTTAAACTATCTTGTTTATCAGTTAAGGTACACCTTTGTTATCCCACTCCATTTTAACTAGGGGGCCTGTCTGTATTCCTACCAACAAGGGGGAAAAGAAAGAGTTACTGATAAACATTCCAGTGAACCCACTAACAATAAATCCACGTATCATCTCCCTAAGAATTGCCCTCTGCAAAATATAGGTAACGCTATTCAGAAAGTGGAGCTCAGTTTGCGCCCTGATACTTCAAAACCTACTGGCGCTAAACTTTAAAAACCTCATGTAACCCCTTATTCAGTAAAAAGGTTCTAGTTCTTAATCCTTGTCCTCTGCAGTCCATATCCCGCAAGATCCCCAGGGCCTTTCCAGAGCAAATACTGGACCCAGTACTAAGTCTAATCTAACAGTACCCTTGGAACCGACAATACTCTGCTCAAATCGTTTTACCCCCTTGGCGTACAGCTCAAAATGGACCCTAATGTGAACCCTGCTGTTCAGGTGGCAGTAGCCATCGATACTAGCATGCAGATAAAAGATCTTTGGGATATTATTAACATTCTAAGGGCTGAAATAATGGCTCTAAGGGGAAAGGTTCAGTTATTGACAGAACCACATCTTCCGGGACGCATGGTATGGAAGGAGGTTTCCCCCGTAGAGAGGGGACCTCATCACATCCCAACCTCTTATCCATCATGCTATCACGTACACCAAATCGAGAAGTACCCTTGAGCTCCTCATATTCTCCTAGGATAAACAGCAGAAAAACCCTAATGTCTCTTTTCCCTGATTTGCAGCAAAAACCCTTTATGCCCCATGTGGATTCCCAACCAATTCACCAGAGTTTTTCTTAAGGGGAATTACCAACAGTACCACTACCGAATACTGACCACTTACATAATCACACTAGTTTTAACCCAGCTGTCATTCAAGCCCCTTCCTTCCACACCCATCAGTGCCCTATCTGTCCAACCACCCAGAGAGCAACTTAAATTGGGACACACACTTCTCCATTAGGACAATTTACATGAGGGGTGTCCCTAAACTTCAGGTACACGTTAGGAATAGTGAGGCTTCCATATCCAATAAAGTCATCCATTGGATTAGGGATGTTCAGAAGTGCTACAGCATCATGCACTCTGATATCATTAGGCCACTCCATTTATTTCCCCAGATAATAACTTGAAATACATCAAACTACAAATTTAACACACCTCTATTGTTAATAGCTTACTGTCTCTAGAAACACAAACCCCTTCCCCTCTTAATTTCTGATCCGGTTTAAATCCAACATTTCCCTTCTACGGACGGCTGAATGGCCCCAATCTCTTTTGCCTCTTTCTTGTGCTGTTTGACTGGAGACTGTTAGGAACCCAGCTCCATCCAGCTGGCCATCTACAATCCTTGTTTATTACAAGGGCTCACCACTGGCCCCACTGCCACTTCTACCATTCAGCCATCGTCCCCCTTTTCCCAATTCCAGCCAACTAGTCCTAAAGCAGGGATACCCTCTGTTGAGATTGCATCGAGCTTTCCTACAAGTCAGCCCAGCAGTCTAGCCCAGGGAACCTGGCCACTCCCGTGCCTAGTTCTAGTGATCATTTTCACTAGTTCTAGGAATATGGCAGGGTTTAGGAGCAAGATCAACCAAGAGGAGTGGGGTCCTTTATCGACAGGCGCTGCATTATCATGTTCCAAGAAGCATGGGAACTCGTTCATTCTCAAAAACAAGGCTACAAAACTTTCCATGTTCCAGCTCATTTGTCCCAAGCAGGGGGTCTTGCTATCTATATTATCATCTTGTTGGGCTACCACTTGAAGCAGTTACCCATTCATTCGCCGGGCATACTCGGGCACAAAGGTTTCTCTTGGAACAGGGTAAAATTATTTCTTTTCAAAGTCTACTGTAAGAGTGTTCCCAAGTTTGCAGAGTCCCTTGCTTTACACATATTGAGCGATACTATTTCAGACTCGGAAAGGAGGCTGCAGTTATAGTGGGTGGAGACTTCATTGTGAGTTTCGAACCTTCAGCTCTCCTCATGGACATAGCAGGTGAGGAAGACCAATTTTGGGGTAACCAGCAACTATCAGACCCCTGTATTTCGACCCACTCCAAGGTTGCATTGCAGTTGCTAGGTCTTTGTTTGTGCTGCCATTTGAGAGCTTGAAATGGGAGAAGAACATCAGATGTAGAGAGGCGTCACATTTTCAGAAGGAATTTTTACCATAGTAATATTGACTATATTCTTGTAGACCTACATTCATGGGTAAACCTTGTTGACATGGATGTTTTGTTAGTTTGAAAGTGACCATTTTTCCCTGTCTCTTACTTTGCTGGGCAATTTGGGCAAGCTGGCCAGGCAGAACTGTTTGCCATGTGAGGACCTAATGATTTCTAGTAAGGGGAGGAACGTAAGGTAGGAGTGTGCTGTTAACAACAAGAGTGTGTACGCCCAATTGTATCAGGGCCTGGTCCCCAGCCTTCTCGTTCTAACAGAGCCCGAGCGCCTAACCCATAACATCATGGATGTCCATGGCAAGTGTTTTGAGGTAATGAGAAACCGGTTCTTCACAAAATCTCTTCTTAAAAGGAGTTTGCACCCGGACACAGAGTCAACGTGGTATGACAGGGGCTGTAGGGCAGTCAAGTGCCAACTAATCAATCCCATTAAAGGTGGCTCCTCCTTAGAAATTCAGATAGCTAGAGCCTCCTATAAATGTATTCAAAAGAACGCAAAAGTAACCTGTAATTCAGCTATCTGGAATTATATTCTGCATGCTGCTCGATCCTGGAACCAGATAGCTTTTGGGCACATGATATCTCATGGCACCAGGATGAGCAGAATGAGGCCTGAGTCCAACGTTATCCTGCTAGACTAGGTCAACCACTTTAGATCTGTTTACAGTGAAACCCCAGCTCTTTCTTCTTCTTTTCTCTTAGATTCTGATGTGCTGGTAAATGTTTCACCTGCATCACCTTCTTCAAATCTGCAGGAACTAAAATATGACAAAGAAATAGGCTTTTTTTTCTGTGCAAGAAACAATAAGTGCTATCCGTTCAAAGAAGGCTGGTAAGGCTCCGGCCCAGACAGAATCCCTGTGGACTTCATATCTGAACTCATTATCTGGGTGCCCTACTTAAACCATGTCACCAATGCCATCATGGAGGGAGCAGAAATCCTTTCAACCTGCATAGGGGCTCAAATTATCCCTATTTTTAAGAAAGGCCTCACCTCTGATCCAGTAAATTACTGCCCAATAAGCCTCATCGATTCTAGCCCAAAGATCTTTTGCAAATTAATCCAGGACCGTCTTCTAACCCCGACTGATGATACAAAGATCTCGTCACAATTGTAGGTGATATTCCGCCCCCAAGATAAGTACTGTTGATCAGGTTTTTAGATTCCAGCTCATTAAATGGAAAGTGGTTGATATTAACAGGGGTAGCCTTTATGTCCCCTTGGTTGACTTAAAAGAGTCATTTGACATGTTCCCCCGAGAATGACACTGGTGCACCATCAGGATCTAGGGCTTCCTAGTCCCCTTTTAGATATCTTAATACGCTGTCATTATAACAACCACGCACAGATCCAGTGGGGGAGTTAACGGGGAAACCACTGACCATATCAAAGTTGACAAGGGGGCCCACCAGTGCTGCGTTCATGCCCAAATACTGTTCCTCCTGTTTATTAATGGCTGCGTAGATTTCCTCTTGAACTGAAACAATGATTCCCTTATTATGTGTTGGGCTACCAGATCCCGGTGCGCTCCTTCGGATTATGTAGCAGAGGCTAAGGATAACCAAAGGATTAGGAGCCAAGCAGCTGGGGCCTCACAGGCGTGCGGCCATCTTGGTCGTGCAGCACCTAGCACCCTTAAAGTTTAAATTTATAATGGTGCAATGCTAGCCTTCCTACCATAGATGAGGTGATTGTTAAGCTCAGAGCTATGTGTTGCCTCTGTGAGGAGTCTGTTTCCTGAATCAGCTGTTCTTTACTGCTATACTTTGGAATAGGTAATTTCTCTTTCATAGGATGAACAGAAAAAATCACTTTTGGAATAAAAAAATGACCCATGGTTGTTCAACTATTGATGTTGCAAGTATATTTTGCGCGCTAACACGACCAACCAGTTGACAGACGCGGCGATTGAGGCTGCAGATGTATTGCTCTGTGTTGTGCTATTTTAATTCCTCCCACATTACCGCTGACGCTGATAGCTGATTATTAGCTCACCAGCTTTTTTTAAAAACGATTTTTGGCATTTATAGTCTGTGTGTGATTTTAACTTTACATGATGATGCTTTGCTGTGACAGTCTCTTACCTGCATAATTCCGCTCCTGGCCCCGTTCCGCCCCGGCTGAGTGCCGTTTGTGCGGAGGGTCGAACAGCTGAGCGCCATTCTCCGCCTTCTCTTCACCACTTCCGCCCTGCCTTAGCCAGCGCAGGTTAGCGGTCTAGTGGCTATTGATGTTGCAAGTATATTTTGCGCGCTAACACGACCAACCAGTTGACAGACGCGGCGATTGAGGCTGCAGATGTATTGCTCTGTGTTGTGCTATTTTAATTCCTCCCACATTACCGCTGACGCTGATAGCTGATTATTAGCTCACCAGCTTATTTTAAAAACGCTTTTTGGCATTTATAGTCTGTGTGTGATTTTAACTTTACATGATGATGCTTTGCTGTGACAGTCTCTTACCTGCATAATTCCGCTCCTGGCCCCGTTCCGCCCCGGCTGAGTGCCGTTTGTGCGGAGGGTCGAACAGCTGAGCGCCATTCTCCGCCTTCTCTTCACCACTTCCGCCCTGCCTTAGCCAGCGCAGGTTAGCGGTCTAGTGGTTTAATTCAGCCCTCCATAAAGGATGATCTGGCGCAAGCGCAGCGGACGAGCGCAGCGGGAGCGCCGACTTCGCGCCGAAGTCGCGCCTAAGTCCAGCCCGTCTGCGCCCGTCCGCGGCCGTATGCGACCAGCGGCCACACACCCTGCCCAAACCTTTTCTTATTCCTCCGCTGACTTACTATCTCTGCGGCAGGCTGTTCCTTTACCGCCCTGCGCCATCAGGAGAGCTCAGGAGTGTGGTATTTCGACTATTCCTTTTTATGGAATTTCCACTCAATCGGACCTTGGCTCTATTTCTGTATCTCCGCTACACAACCGCCCAGAGCCAGAGATGCGCCCCCTAACAATTCTTTATTTAAACACCAGGTCTATGGTGAAACACCAACTGGAAATTCACCGCTTACTTGACGACAGCGCCGTAGATATTCTCCTCCTCTCGGAGACCTGGCTCACTGACGTCTCCGTACCTGATATTTTGGCCGCCATCCCCAATGGCTACTATATTATACAAGTTAATCGCACAGGGGGGCAGGCAGGTGGCGGAGTTGCAGCCATTATTCGTAAAGAGCATATCTTCTCCACCCTGGACTGTATCCCTATCCCCAACACCCAAACTCTGGTTATCCAACTTCGTTCGACCAGGTCTTCCCTTATCTGTGTTCTCATGTATAGACCCCCCACTTACATGCCTTCTTTCCCACAACAAGTTGGGGATCTCATTTCTCAGATCCTTATTAATCATGCTAAAGTCATCATTATAGGTGACTTTAATTACTGGCCCACCGACCCTCGGGAAAGTCGACTGTCTGAGCAGTTCTCAGAAACTTTAACTAGCATGAACTGTCTACAATTGATCTCCACACCTACTCACTGTAAGGGCCACATACTAGACCAGGTCTGGACGGCTAATTTAGATCTTCTGCCCCCACTGGTAACCCCCTGCTCTTGGTCAGATCATTTTTTAATTTCTTTTTCAGTTGACCTTTCTATCCCTCACCGCCGCCCCCCCCTACCAACATCTCAGTTCGTAACTGGAAGAAGGCCAATTTAACTGAACTTCATTCCTTCTTGGCAGCTTCAGTTCCTCCGCTTTCTGGATCAGCTTCCCATTAAGCCTCTACCCTGGAGCGATGGCTGATGGCGGCTGCTAATTCTGTAGCACCTTTACAAACCATAAAAGCTATGCGCCCTCTTGACGCCCAGCGATGGTTTACTGTCCAGCTAAGACAGGACAAACTGGCACTCCGCCAAGCTGAACGCCGCTGGCGTCAAAAGTATGATCCTCTGCTCAAAATTGAATTTACGACCTTATTGAAAAAATATAAATCCTCTATTTTAGAGGCAAAATCATCATACTTCTCTCAAACAATTTTGGAATCGGCAGCCAAAGCAAAAGACATTTTCGCGATTGTTAATGAGCTCTCCCTCCCTGACCGTGTCACTCCCCCTTCCATTCCTACTCAAGCTTTGTGTGATGAGCTTAATGCCTTCTTTCAGGATAAAATTTCTATGATTAAAAATATTATCCCCTCTCCCTCCTTGTCCCACTCATTTTCATTACCCCCTGCAAATTCCCAGCAATTCAATACTTTCCCTCCTATTTCCATCACTGAGTTTCAAAGCCTTTTGCATAAAGTCAGTTCTGGGTCTCCCAAGGACTGCTGTCCTCCTCATATCCTCAAAGAAATTTTTATGACCTGCACTGACCCTGCCTTGGCTCTCCTTAACACCTCCTTAGCCACTGGAACAGTCCCAGATTCTTTCAAGCAGGCTGTAGTGCTACCAATTCTAAAAAAGGCGAATGCAGACCCCCTGGTCTTGAGTAATTTCAGACCCATCTCTCTTCTTCCCTATTTGGGAAAGATTTTAGAGACTTATGTAACTCGGTGTCTGAGTACCTTCATTGAGAGCTCATCTTTCCTGGACCCCCTACAGGCGGGTTTCCGCCCCCTCCATTCTACCGAGGCGGTCATTGCAGCAGTCATGGACACTTTAAGAACAGGAGCGGACAATAACATCTCCCAAGCCCTCGTCCTACTGGATTTGTCGGCGGCTTTTGACACGGTCGATCATTCTATATTGATCGACCGTGTCACTAATGCCGGCATTCAGGGCGCTGCTCTAGACTGGGTCCGTTCCTTTCTTGACGGCCGTTCCCAAGCAGTCCATCTTTCTAGCTTTTCTGCCTTTCCTTCTTCCCTTTCCTGTGGTGTCCCTCAGGGCTCGGCTCTATCCCCACTTCTTTTTAATTTATATATGCAACCCCTCATGGCCTCTCTTCGTCATTCCCCTGCCACCATTTATAATTATGCTGACGATCTGCAGCTGATTTTTCCTTTGGACACTTCTCCCTCTTCCCGCACTAATTTTCAAACCACCATGCTATATATCTCTGATTGGATGGCCCACAGCCAGCTCAAGTTAAATCCGTCCAAGACGGAACTCGTCCTGGTGGGTGGACCGACCAATCCATGGGATGACAGTTTTTGACCCTCTTCTCTTGGCACCCCTCCTTTCCCGGTCAGCTCTGTGAAAAGCCTTGGAGTTGTCATCTCTGGCGATCTATCCATGAAATCGCAGATCTCGGCAGTAACATCATCCTGCTTCTTCCATCTGCGCAGGATCCGTAAGATCTGTCGATTCCTCACCAGAGAGGCACTCATCTTAGTCATCTTGGCTCTAGTCATCTCCAGGGTTGACTTTGCTAACATCTTGTACGTGGGGATCCCTGGCTATCAACTCCAGAGACTCCAGTTGATTCAGAATCAAGCTGCCTGTTTGGTGTTCCATCAGCCCAAACATCAGCATGTTTCACCTCTGCTGAAGAGCCTCCACTGGCTTCCAGTGGCCAAACGGTGCACCTTTAAACTCGGTTGCACCATTTTTAAAGCTCTTCACAATCGGGCGTCCGCCTTTATTTCCTCCAAATTAAGGCGGTATTTACCAACCCGCCACTTGCGTTCTTCCACTGACAATCTTCTGTGTATTCCCCACTACCGCCGCAAGAAACATGGTGGTATGTGTTTTTCTTTTTTAGGCCCCTCTTGTTGGAACTCTCTCCCTTCCCCTTTTCGTCACTGCCCCTCATATGAGTCCTTTCGCAAATTATTAAAAACGTTCCTTTTTAAAACTGCCTTTGAGTAATTAATTGCCCTTGCCCGTTGTGTTTGTCATGAGCGCCAAGAAACCGTCTCGGTGTACGTGCGCGTTACAAGACTTTTTAACATAACATAACATAACTAAAGTTCAATTGAACACATTATCAGCCAGATTCATCATTCTCCCGTTTTGCGAGCCCCTAATAGCGATTCATAAGGAATCGCTATTAAGGACTTGCAAAACGGGATTCATGTAGGAATTGCAAAAAATCTTGCTATTCCTACATGTTCCTTATTTGCGATTAGCAAATTGCTGATCGCAAATAAGGAATAACTCCCAATGCATTCCTATGGGCCTACAGGCCCATAGGAATGCATTGGGAGTTATTCCTTATTTGCGATTAGCAATTAGCTAATCGCAAATAAGGATGCGATTTCAAGGGTGCAGGGGTGTCCAAAGGACACCCTGTAGCACCCCTCAAATGTAATCTACATTGGTGTTGCGCACACACATGTCCAAAGGACATGTGTGTGTGTAACATGCAACTTAGAAAAATGCATTTAAATGCATTTTTCTAAGTTTTTGCTATTTACCACGAGGTCTGACCTCTCGGTAAATAGCGGCCCAAAATTGCAATTTCGCAATTTTAAAATGATTCATGAATTGCATTTAAGGAATCTCAAATAGAGATTCCTGAAATGCAATTCTTCGCAAATGTGCGAATTCTTTAATAGCGAATTTTGCATTTGGGATGATGAATCCCAAATGCAAAAATTGCACTCGAAAAGGCAAGATTCTGAGAATCTTGCCCTTTGCAAGTGCAATTTAGCTTGATGAATCAGGCTGTAAATTTTTTAAATTACTTATGCTGTTTAGTGACGATTCAGTTATTCATCTGAAAATACCAGGCAGAAGCTTCATTGTTAAGAAGATTATGTCTGCTTTCAGGTACCACCCTCCGCAGAAGCTTCATAGTTAAGAAAATTCTGTCTGCTTTTCATGTACCACCCTCCAGGGACAGAACACAGCCACCCTTTAAATATGGAAAGGTGACTTAGTACATTTAGTCTCACTACAAAAAGCTTTGCAGATTTAAGTCCTTCCACCTTTCCTCAACATATAAGTGTTGATGAAAGGTGTTGGAGAAGAGAGAATGTTTGGAAAGCCTAGTGAGGTATGTACATTTAGCCTCCTTCTCATCCATCATGTACCTGCTCACATATCCCTCTTTCTGCTTAGTTGCCTCAACCTACAATTTAATCATTCTCCATTTGCCTGTTCATCCACCTACTCGTGCATCAATTCACCTGTTTACTCGTAAACCCTATTAGCAATAGTCCTTCATCCACAAATTAACCCCCCTGCCTGCTCATCAGTCCAGCTACTCCCTTTACTCGTTAAATGACTCACTTGTTAATTCTCCAACATTAATACTGCACCACCTAATCATCCTCCACCCCATACTCCTCTACCATCTACATTCTCCTCCATCTGTTTACTAAACTAACCATTCATTTATTCATCTACTCACTCATTGACCAATTTGCTCATCTATCCACATAGCCATTTAATTATCCTCTGCTTGCACATCCATCGACTCCTGACCTTAGATCGATTAACACGGAGGGATGTACATTTGCTAATACTGCCAATCCCTGCAGAAAGACTTTGCAAGGGGTCTGTCTCTCTACAATGGTCTTCAAGAAGTGGCGAGATGCTGTAGGATTAGCGATAAAACAGACTGGAAATCTCAAACAAATAATCGCGCCTCAGTAATTCCATGGACATCCAGGACACATGCCAATCAATGCTGACGAAAGCAGTGGGTAGTCTCTAGTTACGTGTTGAATTGTTTACAACAAATACCCATTTCACGCCATGTAAACATATATGCACCTGCGTATTCATCTTTCAACCTACCCATCTGCTGACCTATACACTCATTTATTTGCCAACAAATCCTTTAATATATATCTTAAAAAGGGCTTACATCCCACCCCCTTGCATTTTTGCCTTTCATTGATTCCTGTGCTTGCCAATTAGTTTTCCTCTGTTTCTATTTTCTGTAGCATATTATTTCCTTCCTGGTGTGATTGCCCTTAACAGAGTCCCGAGGGACAGTACTGTGACCTTGAGTGAATGCCCTCCAGAAACTAGACAGGAATTGTTAAATGATAACCTTTGGGATACCGTGAATTCTTACTAGATGGAGACTGAATTCTGGTGGCAGTTCTTTTGCATTGAGAATGTAACTAAGAGCGAGAAAATGGGCCATATTTGTGAATGTGTCTACCATAACTAGAATGAAATTAAAACCCTGACAAGAGCACAGATTAACAATCAGATCCATAGTGACAGTGTGCCAAGTGTTAGGGGAAATGGGTAATGGTTGCCAGAGCCCTTGGGGAGATTGATTCTTCTCATGCACAGATTGCACAATTAGCCACGTGTTGCTTAATGTCCTTAATCATATTTGGCCACCAGCATTGTCTTCTTACCAATTCTTCCGTTTTACTGATTCCTTTGTGGCCTCCTAGAGTACTTTCATGACAGTCAAATAAGGCTCTCTCTTGTAATTCTGGATTTGACAACTAGAAGGCTCCATTATGGAATGGCACCCGTTCTTGCATTTCTTCTGGAGTAAAGTAACTTTAAATCATCCAGTGTTTCACTCGCAATCACTCCCACAAGTTCTGACTCTGGGATGATCTTCTGATCCTTGATAACCATCTTTTGTCCTTCAGTATTAAGTCTGGATAAGGCATCAGCCTTTCCATTCTTGTTTCCATGTCTGTGTGTTATCATAAAGTTATAGTCTGCAAAGTAAAGGGACCAAACCAACTGTCTGGGAGTAAGAGTCCTTGCTGACTTGAGAAACTGCAAGTTCTTATGATCTGTAAATACTGTTACCGTATCTTTTGCCAAATTCAAATAATGCCTCCATTCCTTAAAGGTGTCCTTTATTGCCAGTGACTCTTTTTCTGTGATTGTGAAATGTACTTCTGCTGGTAACAGTTTTCGTGACCTGTAAGCTACAGGATGCAACTGTCCGGTTTCCTTATGCCTCTGCGATAGATCCCTTAAAATGGCCTGATCTGAGGAATACATCACCACGTAAAATCGTTCTAAAGGATCTGCATACAGTAAAATTGGGGCAGAAGTAACTCTCGCTTTTAGAGACTGAAACGTCTCCTCAGCTTCTTTGAACCACACATATGGAATTTCTTTTCACAATAACTGAGTCAATGGAATTGTCTTCTGGGAGAACTCTTTGATAAACCTACTGTAGAAATTTGCGAATCCAATAAAAATTTGAATTTCTTTTACTGAGGTAGGTGAGGACCATTCAATTACTGTCTTGATCTTTTGCTTATCCATGGTTTACTCTCAGCAGATAGAATTACATTCAGGAAGTCCACTGTTCGAACATTGAAGGCACATTTTTCAAATTTCACATAAAGGATGTTTTCTCTCAGACTTTGCAGCACTCCTCTAACATGCTCATGATGTTCTTCCTCAGATGTTGAGTAAATCAAAATATCGTCTATGAATACGATTGAACACTAGTCAATGAAACTACTTATCACACTATTTATGAAGTGTTGGAAGGCGGCTATGGCGTTGCATAGGCTGTAGGGCATCACTTGATATTCGAAGAGTCACTACTTTGTCCTAAAAGCAGTCTTCCACTTATCTCCTTCTTTGATTATAATGAGATGACACACCCCTCTCAGATCCAATTTTGTATATATGCAAAACCCATTTAACCTGGTCTAGGAGAATGGAAATCAAAGGCAAGGGGTAAGGGTCCTTGATCATACTCAGGTTCAGAGCCCTGTAATCAATACAATTTTGTCAGATCGCCTTCTTCCTTCTTTGGTACAAAGAACAATGGGGAGGACACAGGAGGCTGGGATGGCCGTATGAACCCATTCTTTAGATACCTTTGAATATACTCCTTCAGATGTTGATTCTCCTTTTCAGTCAAAGTGTAAATCCTACTACAAGGAAGGTTGGCTCTTGGTTCCAACTCAATCTTACAGCTGTATGACCGAGGAAGTGTCTCTGCTTCCACTTCATTAAAGATATCCTGAAATTCTTGGTACATTTCTGGAATTTAATCAGTGTGTATTACTCACACAGAGCTTCCTGCTTCACATAAACTGGCAGTTACACTGGATTCCTTCAGTTGGAGGGTTTTATGAAAGCAATTTTCATTACAATACTCAGAGTTCATTCTGATAGATCTTTTTTCCCAATCAATCGCCGGGTTATGTTCTATTAACCATGGGAGCCCTAGAATGATTTGAACTTGTGGGCTATCAATTAAATTAAACGGTATGATCTGTTCATGACCATCTTGAAATATTAATTCTACCTGTTCAGCATGACAAACAATGGGACCTGAGGAGAGATTTGTTCCATCCATCGCCCTTTCTGCCTCGCTCTGAGACTTCTTATAGCCTTCAATACAATTCTTGAAGCTAGTTTCAGGTCAGTCTTTTGTTCTTCTATTAAATAATTTATTTTCTCTAAATATTATTCTATTGCTTATTCAAACTAAATTGCTTTTCTTATTGTCTTTTGTAAGTAAATATTCTTAAAAACTCTCTGAAACATTTCATTTTAATCTCTATCACATTTTATATTTTCTAGGATACTTGTGTGACCACTTTGGAACGCGAGACTGAAAAGTCACAGAGACTTTTAAGAATTCAGGTAAGTGTCTTTGTCTCTGCAGAGGTAGTTTTCTTGTCACTTGAATCAGCTTGGGGAGCCCAAGAGTCAACTTAGAAGAATTGATTTTTTCAATGTAATTCTTGTTTATAACTTAATACCTTCTATACTTGGAAACCCTTCTCTTGCAACCGAACTGACGCCTGTAAATTGTCTCCTAACTCTGCTCGACGAACATTTTTTATGAATATTTCCCCAAAACACTCCTCTAAATTTACAGCGCAAGCATCGAAAAGTACTGTTACCTCAGGAAAACTCCTCTGGAAGTGCACTGCTAATGAGGCTGTCCACATTCTTGACACTTTTCTGCTGTCCTCAAGCGTCTGCAGCCGCGTAGACCACTAGATGGTAACTTCTTTCCTTGACAGCGGCCTCCATCTTATGTGATCACATTTGCCACAGTGAACTCCAAGAACATGCTTTTCTTCTTTAAAGAAGTCAGTGAGCCTTCTTAGTCTCTTCTTTCAGCAATGCACACACTACTTGGGATCAAGACCTGGGTTAATGCTATGGTTTCTGAAACCGTGTGATCATAAAACTGTGTCTTAGAAGGGCCATGATATTAATTTGTGTGGGTATGTTAAGGACATATTGGAATTCAAAGGGCAGAGAATTGCTGGTAAGATTTATGTAGCCCACAAGGGGTTGAACATTTTAGGGTGGTCCACAAGGGGCTTTTTGACATTGTTTTCAAACAAGTCCCAAAGAGCAGGTGTTGGCTGTCAGGGACAATGTGGATTTGTAAACAAATATGAATATGTATCCACATGTTTTTCTGGAGAGTTGGTGAAGATTCAAAATTGTAAACACAAAATATTAGTCCAAGAGACGGCAAGACCTTTGAAGCGTTAATTGTGGAATGTTCCTTATAGCATTCAACAGATTCTGGAGTTAGACTCTTTGTGCAGGTGTGGTATAATTGCACCCATTGATTCATCGCGGTGCTTGTTTCCCTTAGTGGTGGCTTGCAAACAGAATGGGGAACTGGGGTCTGTGTGGAACTCCATTGCCTTAACAAAGGAATTTGGGTTGACTCTCATCCTTTATCCAACATCAATGAGCTCTTAGCTGGTTTAAAGGACGACACATTCTTCTAAAAATTGGACCTGCCTTCAGGTTACCATCAAATTGAGTTGGAACCAGAATTGAGACATTTAACTGCTTTTGTCTCACTGGTTTGGCACTTATCAATACTGCTGAATTCCGTTTGTGTTGGCCTCCATTGCCTCAGTTTTCCAGAGAGCAATGACTAACATGCTGTAAGGAATTCAGGGTTATCCATTTTCCAAGATGATGTGTTATTAATTGCACCCAACAGGCATATACATGATGCTATTTTCGAAGAGGTCTTAAAAAGATTCCAGACCTAGGGGGTTATCCTAAGGAGAGATAAATATGTTTTCCTTAGTGACGAAGTTAAGTACTTGGGCCATTTGGTAGTGAGCCCATGTATTGCACCCAAATCAAATCTAGTTGATAGTATAATTCAGACTAAACCATTTTAAAACAAAGCTGGGTTGAAATAATTTTTAGGCTTGTGTAAATTTTATTCTTTGTTCATTCAGAATTTTGCAACCAGGTTGAGACCTTTATCATGAATGATATTGAAGGGTGTTGCTTTTGAGTGGAATGCTGAATGTCAAGAGGTGTTTGAATGGGTAAAAGAGCAATTGATATCGCCACAGATATTGAAACACTATAATCTCGAGTTGCAGTGTGTTTAAACTGTTAACGCTAGCAATGTGGGGCTAGGAGCAGTTCCTAGCCAAGAAGAAAGTGGAGATGTTTGGACGATTTGTTATGCTTCACGGGTCTAAATGGGCAAAGAAAGGCAGTATTCCATTATTGAAAAGGAATTTCTTGCCTGCTGGTGGACAGTCATGAAGTTTCAGAATTATATCTGGGGAAGAAAATGTATAATTCAAACTGACCAAAAGCCTTTAGAATATAAGATGAGTGGTAAAATTGTTAGAGGGCTTATGCCACGCATTACTCGATTATCATTGAGACTGTTACAATTTGATTTTTGTATTGGAATACATTCCTGGTAGTAAGAATGGTTGTGCCAAATTCTTGTCACATTCGTCTAAGTGTGTTGAGGCAAACAGTGAAGGTGGGTTGAGAATAAGTAGAATTGTATATTTGCAGCTGTAGGCTTACTGCAGATGTGCGCTTTCTAAGAACAGGAGTGATGCAAGGCTATCAAGGATGATTTCTCCCTCCATGACTACAGTCATGATGTACGGGGAGTTAAGTTGGCCCAAGGGAGAGGAATCTTGACTTTGATTTAAAGACCTATGTAAAGGTTGCAGAGGAGCTGTCAGTAGAAGATGGTTAGAGAGAGCAGACAAGCTGGTGCCACCTGTTTCCTTAAGGAATGCCATTATAATCTGAGCTCATGACAAAAAGGTGTGTGAGGTTGCACTTTTGGTGCCCTTCCATGGTCAGAGAAATAGACCAAGTAGGGAAGGAGTATGTTATATGTTCTAGCCGCGACAAAATATTTTTGAAGGAAGGTTTCCCTGCCACATTGGTATCAGACAACGCATTTCACTTTGTTTCTTGTGAAGTGGAGCATTTCTTGAAGGCAAGTGGTTATAAACATCTAAGACTTTTTTTTTTATTGAGAGATCTTACCAGTAAATTACAAATTCATCAATACATACATAGATACATACATAGATACATAGAAATAAACCATCAGTAAAAAAGAATAATGGACAAATTAAATAACTACAATACCAATGAGTCATTCATTTTTACACTCTAGCTGCCCTCCAGGCAGCTACTGGGGCCCAAAGTCGCGTACCCATTTCCCTTGTCTTGACTCCCTTTAATTCATATAGTGCTTCCTCAATGTTATGAATACCCAACATTCTACACATCCACATTTGAAACGTTGGTGCTTCTATATCCTTCCAAGCTGCACTAATTAGGATCCTAAGGATTGCTACAGAGATGAAAACTAAAGCTTCGGCCTCAATGCGCATATTTAGTTTCACATCACATCCAATTATTATCAGGGTTGGCGATAGATTAATTTTGACATCTAGCAGCCCCTCTAGAAACCGCTCTATTTCAGTTTTAATGCTTTTTAGTTTTTCGCAGCCATAGAACATATGTATGATGTCAGCTGAGCCATTTCCACATCTGGGACAATTGCTATATGCCGCTTTACCCCAGGAGAATAATTTTTCCGGCGTATAGTATAGATTGAATAAAGTCTTATAGTGTTGGGCCCTAAGATTCGAGGAACGCAGAAACCTTTTATCCATAGCTAGAGCCTTATCAAGATCAACTTCTGGATCCCCCAATTTTTTGGACCAGGCAGCTTCCATTTTACCCATATCATCCATTGATGCTTCAATAAATATTTTATATATCTCCCTAATTCTATGACCCCTCGACTTCAGATACTCGAATAATTCATATCTCCTTAACAAAGTGATACGTGGCCTAATTGATTTAATTCTGTTGACAATCTGAAAGTATTTAAATTCTTGATAACCTTGTAACAAATAGTGTTGCCTAAGTTCTTCAAGTGTTCTACATTGATCTCTAATCATTATTTGCCCCAGTTCCACAATACCCTGACTCTCCCAGTGTCGCCACGCTCCATCCCTGCTAAGGTTTGGAAAAAGGGTTGAGTTCCAGAGTGGTGTACTATGATGAAAAGTGGGTATATCTAGGATTTTTTTAACAGTTTTCCACATATACCATACATCTTCAAGCGTCTTATACCCAAATGTCTTGTAATAACTCCTCTGGGTTCTCCTTAATAAGAGCCCTACTGCTTCACTTCCCACCAGTAGCTGAAAAATTTATGGTATCACCGCCTGCCGGAGGGTTGGGCCCCCCGGATGGAATAGGATTGCCATGTCTGTGAGGAGACATGCGAAATGATAGCTCTTTATATCTGGCAATCCCAGCCCTCCTCTTTCTTGCGGTAGTGACATATATCTATTTGATCGCCTTATTTTGCCATATTGCCACAAGAATTTCATGAATATAGCCTTGATCTTCTTAATAATCTTCTCATCAATTTTGAATGGGATTGACCTTAATTTATAAAGAACCTTAGGAAACATTGTCATTTTTATAACGTTAGCCCTGCCAATTAATGACAGCTGTAGTGAATCCATTCTTTTTAATTCTGTTTCCATCGAATCCATAAGCGGTATATAATTATCATTAATTATTTTACCCGGTTCTGCGTTTATTATTATGCCCAAATAAACTACCGAGTCTACATATCTAACATCCAACTTGTCTATTTTTTTAGAGCATAGTACTTGTGTTTTGTCCGCATTTAATCGGTAACCCGACACATCTCCAAACCGACCAGTTATATTAACTACTTCCCTCATAGCTGACTCTGGGTCTTTGGTGATAACTGCTAAGTCATCCGCATACGCGAGAAGTTTAGTCTGAAACCCATTAGTGAGTACTGGTTTAATGGCCACGCTGTTCATGATTTGTTTAATTAAGGGGTCTATATAAAGCGCGAAAAGGATTGGTGAACATGGACAGCCCTGCCTCGTACCCCTTGTTATGTTGATCTTGCCAGATCTTTCACCCATTAATTGGATTCTTGCCATAGGTGATGAATACATAGCCCGAATGGCTTGGCGGAATCTAGGACCGAACCCCCTTGCCTCCAGAACCTTCCATAGAAATCCCCATCTGACGCGATCGAATGCCTTCTCCGCATCGAGGAGGATCACCGCGACCTCCTCCCCCCTAGCAGCTCCGATGTCAAATAAAGTGATAGCTCTCCTAATATGATCTGTGGTACCCCTTCCTGGGATAAACCCATGCTGCCAGGGGGAAACCAAGGACGCAATGATCCTCCCCATGCGTGCAGCCATAATTTTTGCATATAGCTTGTTATCGCTGTTAATCAAAGATATTGGTCTGTAGGAACCAGGGTTAGTCCTTGGTTTCCCTTTTTTGTGAAAGATCGCTATGTTGGTTTCTTGCCATGACTTGGGTATTATGCCAGTATTCATGACGCCTTTAAATAAATCTAAAAGCATCGGTGTTGTTTCCTCCCTTAAGCTTTTATACAACTCTAGCGGTATAGCGTCCTGGTCCGCAGCCTTTCCGCCTGCCAGATCCTGTAGGGCTTCAAATACCTCCAACATAGTGATATCTTGTTCCAAAGATTCGATGTGGGCCTGTTTTAACTTGCTACCCATGTCTAGCCAACTTATATTAGGAGCCTCTACACCCGCCTCCTCCTGATATAGTTCTTGAAAAAATTTCCTGAAAGCCTCCAAAATTTCACCTGATTTGTCATATATTTGGCCCTGATATTCAATTTGTGTCACTGTGTTCTTACTAGCCACCTGTCTAATTCGTAGGGCAAGTGCTCTGCCTGCTTGCTCCCCAGTTTCGTAGAGGCGTGATCTCTGTGCTTGATAATTTGCTGCCGCCTTTATAGCTAGTTGTTTCTGGATCTCTGCTTTTAGGGAGTTTACTCTATGTAGACTCTCGACAGATTGAACCCCTAGAATTATATCTTGTCTGTGTTGTGTCTCTGCATCACTCAGCTTTCCCATCAATGCTTCCCTTTCCATACCCGAGTAGTATAGCTTATGGTCTCTCCTCTTAGTCCTGCCTTGAAGCTATCCCAAACTGCTCCCCTAAACATCTAAGACCAATGGAGTGATTGAGAGAATGAATAGGGCATTGGGTGAGTGTATCCAGTGGGCTGTGGCCAACAAGTGTGTTGTAGTGAATGCTGTCAAACCATGTTGTAGTTTTATTGCATGACTCCACATGCATCTACTGGTGCTTTGACATTTGTATTGTTACATTGTTACATGGACGAAGACCTACCATGTGCTTCTGTCCAATTTTGATAAACAAATGGGTTAAGTATGGTAAGTGGACAGATGAAAGTGTAAGAACATAGGTGGAAGTGGCACAAGACAAACGGAAAAAGTATTTTTATGAGCAGAATAAGGCTAGGGTTCTCAAATTTGAGATTGTTGATACAGTGCTTGTGAATAAACATGTGTATGTGGCGAAACGTGGGTTCAAGTTTAGGCCACCTGTCAAAGTTTTGGACATAAAAGGCAACACTGTATGGGTTGAGGATGGTTAATGGTGGAATTTCAGTCATTTGGCCATGGTGCAGCAAGTGGGAGAAATTTTATTGTAGTGAATGAAGATTGTTCGGTGGATGCTGAGGAAGTTAAAGAAGGAATGAGTGTTGGTGGGGATGTGAGAAGAAGCGGTTGAGTAAGGAATGCACCCTTGCATTTTAGAGTGCAATAGTAGTTAGTTTAAACTGTCTTTGTAATATTATGTCTGATGTTTGTAGTCAATTCTATCTTTTCTCCGTGCAATAGTTGCGTATTGTAATATTGGAGAAGGTTCAGTTATTTGTTTTAGTTTAAGTACTAGTAAGAATTAAAATATGTAATCTCGTTTTGTTTCTGTAAAGAGGAAACCCAAGTAGTACTTGGTTGTAAAATGTTGGGAACTGGAACGTTGCCATGGTTGTGAGTTCCAAGTTCCCTTAAAGAATGTGTGTCTTAATAGATTGTCAGTTGCTGCCTATTGTGTGCCACCGGCAACTCGTTGTACGTTTACTCCTGCAATTAAATCTACTTGTGGAGAATTTATCTTGTGTCTTTATTCTTCTTTCACCACACAGTGAACGCCTTGATCTCTGCTATGCTGATGTATGACCTCCTATCTTATTTTGAGACCCTTTCCTTACTAATGGGGATCTCACTGACTTTGTTTCATCTGCCCTATTGGAAAACAAGCTGCACCGGGTTCAATGCTGGATATTTTTAGCTGAAACTCATGACCTGGCGACCTATTATTCAATCGAAATACACAGAACAATCTATAAAAATATATTTTTGATTTATTATTTTTATGTCTTATTAAATTCATTTTCAAAATATTTTACATACAAAACAGTTATTTACATTAGAAAGATCAGTATATACACATTATTGGATCAGAACATGATTATATCTAAATTCTCAAACCACTGAATAGTACATAACGGGAGACCCTACTTCAATCTACAACCGTACTTAAGATATAATTGTGAATAGTTAAACACTCAGTTCAATATGACGTTTCGGCAGAGCCTTCGTCAGGGTTATCTTTAACAGTGGTTACTAAAGAAAAAGGGGTGAAAAACTGTGTTTAATAAACATTTCGAAATTAACGGTCAAAAAATCCAATCACATAAGGTCCAAACAAGTTTACATTATACGGCTAGACATGTATATGAATGAACTAGCACCTAAAATTTTAAAATGAATTGATACTTAAAGATACTTTTGATCATTTGAGCTTTATATACAACCATGAGAGTGTCTACAAACATTAAGTGCTATACAAAAGACAATTAGAATTTAAAAAGGAAGAGAAAATACCGTCACCAAACATAAATCACAAGTGCAAATTTAGACATAAAATTTCAAAAGATAAAAAAACATATCAAAAGATAAAAGGAGGCAGATAGACCTGTCAGATGAAATCTCAAGTTTACTAAAATTTTCACCCTAGGCATTAATAAGGGATACTCACCCAAAGTTAACTACTTCTGTTTTCTATGTAACAAGAGTATATCCAATATGCTTGGCCTATTTGTTGTTTAAGAGCCATGTTAGTGTCTACAATATGGATACAGAGAGACCGGTCTGAATCAACTAGGAGAGGAGCTAAGCCTGCTCTTACCTGAATTTGGACTATAAGCTTCACTCCATGGTGATTACCATCGTAGCATGAATTTCATCTGATTGCCTAGAAATCTAGAGAAATTTGTTTCATCTGCCATCATGGTGATTACCTAGGAGGCATGGAAGTATGCAGAGTAGGCAACGTACTGTTTTGGTCCAGCTTAGAAAGCTTTTTTAATTTTTGAAGCGGATGTTTTGCTTCTGAAAAGCAAAAAAAACAGCCCTAGTGCTCAAGGAATTTTCTTCAAGGGCAAGACCATCATTTATATTGTTTATGCTTTGGAACCACAAGGGTTTATCTTGCAGACTCAAACAGGAAAAATTAATGTCACAAGTACTACCCTAATTAGGGTTGTCCATTATGTACATTGACCAACGGCTCTTTGGTGGATAATCAGAGACAAAGGATTTAGACAGCAGAGATAGTTAAGGCAATAGTGCATGAAGCCTGGTTTTCCCCACCTCTAAATATAGTAGGTGATCTGCGACTTTGGCAGAGCTGGAGCACCCATTCTCCCTCTTCACCCTGTATCACTTTGCCCCTTTTTACCCTTCTTGACTCACATTACTTTGCAGTCTACAACTGCCACTTCAGGCTCTACAATCTTCAACAGTCTCAGCTTTTCCTTACAATCCATGTCACAAAAATGATAATTTCTACCCCTATCTTCTCTGAGGTGGAAGACTGCTCTTCTCTCATACTGGTACTCACTACATACTCCATTGCACCTTTAATCTATACTTAAATCCTCTTGCAAAGTATCCCCTAAACTGCATCAATTTCTGCCTTTCAAAAATCCCTGATTTTATTTTCAGCTTCTGATTCTATTTCACTTGTTACAATTGTGTTTAAATGTATTAATTATCTTGCCCTTTGGCACATTTCTTCCCTTGTTTCTTATATGCTAATTCCAGATTCCTCTGGTCCTTGTTCCAGTCATTCTCTCCTCTGGTCCCAAAACTCTGGAATGCCTTGCTTCTCCATGCATGCGTAGCCTCTAATTTACTTGCCCTTCTTTATTGTCTTAAAAAACAATACCTTCTTTCATCAGTTTCCAACATTTAGACTTTATAGTTGATCTTATTTAGTCGCAATGTTGTACAGTGTGTATTTATGTATTCTGTTCTATGCTTTGGTAACAGCACTTTATAAATGCAATGATATAAAATGACTCACTACCATAAATGAGTTGATTCCTGGACAGATGAAGACAGATGTTTGACTGCTTCCCAGACACTGGGGCATCTATAGTGTGCTGCAGTGTGCACCCTAATTGGGTCTGCCTAATTAGACTGCCAGTGTCTGGAAACTTCAAGGAACTGCAGGCCTTATTTAAAGTTTGGTGGCTGGAACACTCCATCACAAATGTAACAGATACCCCATCTACCATATTATAAGTGCATTATATCCTATGGTTATCATATTATGATGGACGGGATAGCCATCATGTTTTGATTGGGTATCCCATCTGCCAAGCTCTAAATAAGTCTCTGAGTAGAGCTCAGTGTGTTGTCAGCTGGGAATAAATAATACAGTCATACACAATTGAAGCTTATGATGATCTCACTGATTCTGTGAACAAGTTGGAAGAGTTCAAGGAAACAGTCTTGAAGAACAGAATTTTTTTTAAAGTTAATTTATATTAAATCAAAATATGATTTCTGTCACCAACTTCCTTTTAATTCCAGGAAACACTGAAGTCCTCTACAATAACTTCTTATCCATCCAAGGTTTACATTGTTGTGGTATTCTGATATTAAAATAACTCGCAATGGATTTTTATATTATTTATTAATTTAATATATTATTATATGTTTTCTTTCTATCATGATATATAGACCTGCTTCTCTGAATGTTTGCCTTGTTGGTTAGGCTAAGCCATTAACCGTAAGCTGCAGATACAATGAATGAAAATTCATTTAGAGCCTGATTTAGAGCTTGGCAGATGTGACGGGCCATCAAAAACTGTCTGATTGTCCATCCACCAGAGTTTTGTCCATCTGATTTAAAATATGGCGGGCTGACAGACGAAAGTCTGTTAACCATTTGCCGACTCTGCCGTAGTTATACTCCAAACGTGATGGACGGAGTGATAGTAAGCTAAAACTCCATCCATTGTATTTAGAATATACCTCCCATCGACAGAAATTTTGAGGTTAATCATCCACAGTTGTAGCAAAAAGAGTATCAATAGCCAAACCCAGCTCACACAAACCACAACATCTGCTCAAATAAAATAATTCTACTATGTCAAATATTTGGCCTTGATCTGGCACTGCCTGGCGAACAACAACAAGATCCCCCCGCAAAAAAGAAGGTAAGTAAACCTATTTTTGAACTTTTTTCAATGCACAATGTTAAGTTACAATGCAAGTAATGTAACTTTATGAACTCCACAAATCCAAAACTGAAGTTAGCCAGTCTCCCTGTCTGGCCAAATGAATGACACTCTCAAACAAATGAGAGGGGCTCTCTTTCGACCGAAAGGGAATGGAGCACCAGGTTACTAAATGTAAAAACAGGATTTTTCCCTTAGGGTTATTTGTGTACCATTAAACACAACCAACATTCAGATTAATCACCCATTCAGCTTTTAAAAAACACACCTCAATCTGTAGTGAAACACTTGCAAAGGAAAATTATATACCACATTAATTCAAAAACAGCCTGTGTATTACAAAGCTAAAAAAACATTCCACTGAATGTACAATAAATACACATATGTATAAAAAACCATTTTGTTTTAAAAAGACATTACATAGGAGAAAGAGCAAACAAAGACAATCAACTCAGTCTTGTGGTTGTTAATCTAGAATCATTTGGTACAACATAGAGTTGGGTTTGATTCCCTATCCCCTCACTGATGTTGACCACTCGGTGGTATTAAATGATTACAACCACCTTCTTCAGGACAATACAAATTAACTTCTCCTTATTGTCAGCATCACCTGTGCACTCGCACATAGGTGAGGATCCTTTTTCCAGTGTTCACTCGTTTTAATTTTTTGAGGTCACTGTTACATTGGATACTTGTTCGTGTAGGGAACTATTTGTTGCCTTGATCTAGTTCACTCGATTATAAAGATTAAAATCTGGATATACCCTGATAGTGCGATATCTCTATGCATCTATGTATGCCGCCCAGTCGACCTTTTCGCGTGTTTGCTGTTTTGCGCACCCCTTGTTCTAGGAGAGTGGCTGATTTATTCACAGGCCGATGATTGGTATTCGATTTTCGACCCTGGGTATTGGGCGCTCGTGGCTTTTAATTCCGACGGCACGCTTCTCCGCTGGGTTTTCTACACAACTCGTCTGTTCGGTCGCGGTTACAAAATAGTAGTGCAATGTTATTAACCCTCAACTCTCAAATCAGTATGTGAATACACATTTCTAAAAATGCACATGGTCACAGTTACATATGCCTTTAACACCCGATAATTAAACTATTTTTATGCTAACAATGCTGATGCTATTTTGTATATAAAGTTTTTTTGATCATAAAACACAAAACTAGTCACAGTGTAACCTTCATCACAGTTTATCCTTTTAACACACACTCCACAATCTTATCAATCAACCATTCCATTTCCATTACTTAATAACTGATATCTTATGTATAAAAATCAGCCACATCATGTCAAGGGCTGAACACACGCCCATGTGCCGGACATAGCACTTATGCTAATCCTAGGTGTAGACATAAATAATCAATGGCATGGACAATGTGTGAACCACAAGATCTCATAATATCTCTGTCTATTACTACATTATATTTTCTAAAATATTGTTTTTTAATGTAATCACCCAGTTCTACCACTCTGAGTGTCTCTTACACTAGGACTACACAACAAACCTACCACTTTCTTTAACACATGTTGAAAATATACTGAACTGCATCTACTACAATCCAATACATGGGTGCAAATTTACAATCTTTTCACGTAGCTCACTGCAGGAGCCGCAAATGCTGCACTGTCCTAGGTGAAAAGGAGAGAGGAAGAGAGCATCCTATTTAATAAAATAAGGCACTCGCCTCCGCTCTCATTAGAGAGGACGCTGAAATCATCTGCAGTGCGCCACAGAGACACGTTTGCGCCATGGTGCAAGGGTGTTTCCATGAGTCCAGCATAGGTTTTTTACTGGAAGAATCCCTTCCAGTACAAAATACTGAGCACAGAATCACTTTAACAAATTGTATGTGTACTGTTGGGTGCAGCACACATGCAAAGTCAGAAAAGGAAGAAGAAATGAAAGCATTTCTGCTTCCTTGTGCCTATTTAAAAAGGGCACAGTTTTCTCATGTTAAATCCAATCTACTTTATTTAGTAAATTGGTATTAGCGTGAGAAACCTTGTATGGTTGCATGTAAAACACCCATGCACCATCCTTCGTACGCCCCGACGGCAAAAGCTTCTCATTACGTTTTTGTTATTTCCAGTGTTAAACAAGTTTAGCGCTGAAAAGTAAATTGGGAAAACAACATTTTGCACTGATTTGTGTCACTTTTGTGACGCAAACATGCTGCAAAAACTTACTAAATCTCCCCCATGGTATATAGAAGGACACTGAAATTGAAGAAAATAGTCAACATATATAACATATTGTTATAGGCAATCACATAGGTAATTTCTTTGACCTTTTAAAAAGACAGTAAATAACTACAGATACAATTTTAGAAATATAAGATTAATACAAATTACACTGAGCAGCACAAAAATTCCTTCTCTTGGTATCTGTGAATATGTACAAAACAATTTGGAAAAATAAAGTCCAGGGGAGGGCACTTGCCCTAGCACAATAGTGATTAATTTGAGCTGGCGGTTTCTGGTGCTCAGAACCAGCACTTCATTGTCAACACCGTCTGCCACAAGGTGGTGTTCTCTGGGTAATTTAGAGATGACCACAGCAACAGTTAATTATTAATTCAATTTACTTTACAAATGACTATTCCCTGCTGCCCAAGCCATTCTTATAGCCTTGGGGACCTGAAATAGTCTGAATTGTAACACTTGTAGGAGTGTGATGGTTAGTAGTTGTGTTACTATCATTGGCAGCATGGCAATATGTGGTGCAAGCTGCAGTGCACTTATTTTCTGTTACAAATTAAGCACTGTATCGCAGTCCAAAATTCAATGAAGCTTAACATTCATACAGGTATACTGCTTGCCACCCCAACACATGTAGAAATCTCCTCCTTAGTGGGCGCCCTATCCCACTGGAACTTGTGTCATTCTGGGCACCAACTTGTTGGGATGGGATTGGTTTGTTAGAATCTTTTTAAGTGAGGCAGACCCAGGTGGTTCTAGGGAGGAAGGCTGACTGCAATTGTGAGGTTTGGTGGCATGGTGAGGTTTGGTGGCATGATGAGGTCTGAGGGGTTTGGGATATGGGAGGGTTCAAGGTTATTGGATGTTTTTGCAGATTTGAGGTGAATTGGGCTTTTGGAATGGATAGTGGGATGTGAAAGTTTGGTGTTCAAATGAGAAATTGGAATGAGATGTGGAGTGGGATCAGAGCTTGTAATGGTGGCAGGTTGTGAAATGAGGTCAGGGCTTCAGCTGTGGGCAGGGGAGAAGTGCATTGGAGTAATGGGGGTAGAGAAGCAGAATCACTGGCATCAGAGGAGGCATTAGGAGACAGCAAACCCCAAAACTCACCGTAAAGCAGACAGGGCAAAGAACATGAAATCCATGATGATGATGATTTGTGTCAGTTGCTGAATGACACCCTAGACAACATGCAACAATGATGTCTACCCTACAAGGAAGCTATTTAGATGAGAACTTCCAGGGCCTCCTCTAAGACCAGCGATAGTGGAATGGAGGCAGGAGGAGAGGTGCTTGGGGCAAAGGAGACCCTATCCTGTTTTCAGACAGGGTGCTGACTTCCAGAGGGACAGGTGAGATGGTGCTGATCGTAGAAGTGATGGTGACACACAGAGAATCAGTGGGGCTGGCCTGCCTTTGAGTCAGATTTAGTTGTGGCCTACTGTCCTGCCATGCCACCCTCATTGGCACTCTGCTTCTGTGTCAGTGGCTCTACCTTTTGACTCCCAGTGGCTCTACTGCTGCTCTCCCAAAGTCTTGCCAGAGTCTCCCCCACTAGCTCTAGAAGAAGCTGAAAGTATACATATGCACACATTAGTAACAGACTACAGAGGTGAATTGCAAAACATACACACACCAAGAGGGCCCAAACATAATGCATTTAACTATACTATTCTTCATAAAGGCCACACAACACAACATTTTAAAAGGCCTGATTGCGATTTCAGAATACAGTCTGCTCCTTCAGAAATGCCAGGGATATTCAGTCTGCCTTGTTAAAAGTAGATTATACTACCTAACACTTACAATAAGGGAGACATGATATCCATAACATTTGTGACGGAGTAACCGATCCAAACAAGCTATAAATGCTGCCAAAACGTTTTGCTTAACACATTGCAACCTTAATATGCTTTGATAAATTATGCTGGGACCACTTTATTGCACATGGTGACCACTTATAAGGTATGGCCAACATCTGTTTTCAGAGTTCAAGGACTATAAACACATTTTCAGAAATAAAAAAGAGTTTTATGTGAAATCTTCGGATACCTTTTTAATAGGAGTTTGTTCAGACACTTGGCCTGTTCCTGGATGTCTTTGACACATTAGACTATGGAACTATGGCCAAGGGATATTATCTATGTGATATATTACACAGTCAGCAACAAGTCTTCAAAAACATTATGGTTAATATACATATGAACAGTTTGACCAATTTTTCTACATGTCATAGAAGTGAGTCTCAGGAACCACTTGATAAATATACAAATATTTTTTATCTGGCATAATCCTTCTCTACCACATAAGACATTAGCAAACAACTATGGGCCCAATTCACAAAAGTAATCTGAGACAAAATAACTACAGTATTGTCACTGTGCTGCATATATGTTTTGAAGTTTTGTTTACTGTGTCACAAATGTGGGATATGTCCCATCTGCCTTATCACACTTATGAATGCTTTAGATGTACATTCACATATTATATGGTGGATGGGATATTTGTCACGTTTAGAATGGGATAGCTGTCCAGCAGTAACAAAGGGTCTACTTTAGGCTCTGATTTTGAGTTTTGAAGATAGGTTACTCCACCACAAAGTGATAGATATACAGTCTGGCTTATTACTAGTGCGTTGTATTGTAATGCACTAGTATTAAAGCAGACATGGAATCAGTAATGTTGTGACAAAATAACCCACCTAAATTCATGCCCAAAACCTAGACCATAGTCTAATATTGCTATTTGTGCTTCTATTCTCAACATTTTCTAAATCTGGATTGGCGGAATTCTCTATTGTTAAATATTAACACCTTCACAAACCTGTGAGAAGTCACATCAGTCTTTTTGCTAGTGCACTTGTAAAACCTTGAGTGGGATAACCATGGTGCATGGGATGGAGTAACCTTTGGCAAAACTCTGCATCAGCAGGCCTTAGATTCCTGACATGATACTACAACCTTCAAAATGTAAAGAATGGTTAATACAACATGCAAAGATTAATACGTTAATGTAGTTAACTTTTTGCCTCTGCTCCATAGACTTCAGCTCCCCATCCATGTCAGGGTAGGCCACTGACAGAATGTGCGGCATCATTGGGGTCAGGATCAACATACCTACTTCTTTTACTGGAAGGACCTTCTCAGTTTTTCAGGGTGATGAAGTTTGTCCATTGTCAAAGATCCTCCCACCTTTTGAGACAGTGGATTCTGCTGTGCTGAAAGACACCCTGCTTCTGCACTTGCTTGCCAATGACCTTCCAGTTCTTGTTTTTGAAATGGGGGCTGACCTACAAGTAGTAAGTCAAGAATAAAGCAAAAAAATGAAACCTTAACTATAATGTTTCCTGGTACAACAATAATTGACAAATATACATATGTCTAAATATGTATATTTTCTAGGACCCAAGAATGTTGTTGAATTACATTTTGTACTACATATTAGTTCATCAATACACTGACAGAAAGACCATCCACCTTAGTGTAAGTAATAGATGTACACTTTAGTGTTGTATCAGGTGGATGGTATATCATTTATCTTTTTTTCACTCAATTAAATGACAACCAACTTAACAACTAAGACCCACCATACATTAAGAATATTGTTTCAAGATCAAATTTAAAATTCTTTATTTCGGTTCAAGATAAAATCATAAAAGATACATGATAAATATACACATACAGTTGTATAATACAAGTGCAACAATTTCATATATGAATAATAACACCTCATCACAGTAGGGGCTGGAATTCGAAATCAGTAATACAATTACCGTACCACAAAAATACTATTGAAATATTTAAATACATTAAAAGCTAGACATAAAGTTTAAGAATAATTTGTACTGTGCACATAAGTCATTTTTATTGTTCTGATGTAAACATGTGCACTGTTATTTAAAGTGTCAGTACTATTTCCACATAGTCATACCAGCTCAAATATTTTTTCTGTGCAATAAAAAGTTCATAATTAGTTTTTAGCATCAAGGCCATAAAGCGCACGTGCATAATTTAAAAAATAAAGAGAAGAGAGGAAAAAAAATCATAGATATAGGAACGTCAATATCTTTACAGTCATAATCCAACTTTAGCCCTTATCAGACTCACATTGAATCAGAATCTACTGACACTAAAATCTTTTTTTGAGATTTGTCTGTTTTTAATATTCGTCCTGCCTGTAGGCAAGGTCTAGTGTGTATGTTGCGGCAAATGGGTTTAATCCATTTGCTCCTTGGTTTGCCATATGCCGGGCAAAAGAATAATATATGTAGATCATTCTCCTTTGACACATTTTGACATAGCTCACAAAATTCATTGCTATTACTATCACAGTTTATTGCCCATTTTGATGTGTTTGTGTTAATTTGTAACACACCATAACTGAACTTCACATACAAGGCTTTAGCAGATTGTGACGTATCTCATCCAAAAAGGATTCAAAACTCGCTCCCTCCTTGAAAAGAAGAAACTTGGTTCTTAGTGTACCATTGTCAGTACTGTGTAACACATTATTTTGAATATGAGCCCAAAAAGTGGATTGTAACAATTTTTTGCTAAACACGGTCAATTGTGTCGGAGTTTCACAAAAATGACTCAGCCACAGTTTCTCAAACCAAGAAAATACATGTTTGAGCCACGGGGTACCCCAGCCCTTGTCAATCTCTAAAATCTCCCGTAGACTGTCCTTATAATTAGTCAATGCAGGAGTTGACCAAAGGCGTACCCAAAATAAGGGTTTGCCTTAGTATTGCATGGTGGTCTGTTCGTTTGACGTTTTCACTGGCAAGCTTAATACTCTTCTAAGAAATTTATTTTCTCCTCATTCAAAACTCCTTTTGCAATGTGGCCCCCATATTTCAGCGCCATAAAGAGAAGCTGATTGTACTTTATGTTTAAAGACCTCCAGAGCAGAAGTCAACGCCTTTGATATACTATTCCCATGCTTCTTTATTATTGGCAAACGAGTTTTGAAATTGGATAATCTTATTTTTTTCTTAATGTTGCTTCCAAGACAACTTTGTGTCCAAGATTATACCTAAATAGTTAAAATGGTGTACATACTCTAATTTTTGGCAATTGACTGCTAGATTCTTTGTAAAAGACTTATGTGGATTTATTGCCATGTAATTTGTTTTGCTGGAGTTTATTTCAAGGCTCTTTTATGCAATAAGCGTTAAAATAATCCATTAGTGATTGTAGACCTTTAGGGGTTTGTGATATTAATATGATGTCGTCAGCAAATAAGAGTGCCGGCACCGGATCCCCTCCCAGCTTGGGCGAGTCATGTGTGCACCCAAGCAAATAACTTGGAATATTGTGGTAAATAAATAAATAATACCTCTCTTTTTGACTAGACGTATATCATAACAGATAGCTCAATAAATAAGAGTCAAGATTCGAGGTAGTAGGAGTTTTTGCAGGTTTAATACAGCATAAGGACAGGAACAGGACAACCTGCATAGGAATAGGATGGCAGGGCCCAGCAGCTGCTGGGGCTGGATCTGGGATGAGCGCGCTGACTTTTAATAACAATACATGAGCATATATACATAACGTGAACACATAGCATTACATTGCAGTAGGCGTAGCAGTGGGTGGAGCAGAAGGTGTGACGCGTAACAGTCGCGAAAGATAAGGGCAAAAGTAGGTGTAACTGGGCGTATACATAGACATGTGGTGCAGACGTAACAGGATATGTCATGAATGGGGCGGAAACCATGGAGGGGGCTACCTGAGGAGCCGGGACCTCTAACCTAATGGTGCGCGCAAACTGGCAATGACGTATTACTAGGAGAAGCTGGGGGCTATGAACTCTGTGCTAGGAGCAGAGACTGAAGTCTGGAGGGTCGGAGCGACATGTACCTAAACCCTATCTAGTATCTGATGTTTAGGGAACATGTTGATAGGAACTAGAAGTCAGGAGGGGAAAGGCTGACTTGATTCTAACACTGGACCATGCATTATTCTACATGTAGTGCGTGATGAAGAATATTAAATGACCATTAAATGCAGTATTTCTCTAACGTGGAGACGTGAAGGCTAGACAATGACGGAAACTATTGATGCGATTCAGTAGTTTTAGGAATGCAGGGAAGGAGGGCTGAACTGATAACTGGAATCATAACATATTCTTGGCAGACTCAGAGGCAGAGCCAGGCTGGACCGGGCACTGCGAGGCAGGAAGTAAGTGAAGGGTCGAGGATACAGGTGGGGGCTGTATCGCTCCTCAGCGAGGGCTTCAGGAGACAGGAGCTGAATCTGGTGTCCGGGCCCTTTTGAGGCCTGGAAACGGGGACTTTCAATGAAATAACGTGCACACTGAGAAACGTGGCAACGTAGCTTTACATAGGCCTGATATTCGTATTATTCACGAGAACTGGAAACTGACATACTAGAGATGGACACAACTTTAATTGCGTCATTAATCGAACATGGGGAATGCATATGCATATTTAATCATGCACACATAACATATGATGGATGACACGTAGGGACACAGAACATGACAAAATTTACTTTTCCACATTCCCTCCTTGTCACTACGTTTCCATCAGGAAATATCAATTTTCATGATACCGTCTATCATTTCATACAGTATCATTTGCTCGTCTCGAATTATCCTGGAACGGGATTTAGAACGGGGCTTGGGACTAGGAATACAAGAGGTAGCACAAATGCCGCAAATCGCAGGGCCACATTGTATACAGAGGCAGCAGCTGAATATAATCGCTACTGCAATACCTAGAAAGGACAATATTTTCCATCCCCATGCGGAAATTATATTCCAGAACCAACCGGACCATGTCCAGGTGCCTGGATCTTGGTGTATCAGATGGGCAATTTTATGGAGTCTGGTTATAGCTGAATAAACAGACGGCGCGTTATTTGGAATGAAAATGCAGCAACTAGATCCGATGACTCTACAGGCCCCGCCCCTATCGGCCAGTATGACGTCAAGGACGAGACGATTCTGTAAAACGACAAATCTCATAGCAGATTGCTCTTCGGTTAAGTTACCTAGAGCAGAGGCAGTCTCATTTACTACAGCTTCGAGGGTTCTGGTTAACCTACGGATCAACTTACTATTCTGGATAGGTCCTATAAAGAAAAAGAAACCTCTGTTGAAATCTGTATACTGTTCTAGAGCAGTTTCAGTATAATCGACAATTGGGGACTCGATCTCCCTTCTATGTCTAATGTGTACTAGATGTGTGTTTCTATGATAATCAGATGGGGCTAGAAAAACTGGTGGCAGTAGGAAGGCAATGTAACAGGTTCCCTCCCAATCGAGGGGCAGACGAACATATGCGGTTTGACCACAAATAAAATATGAATGACGTGAAGCTTTGAAAATAGATTTCCCACTGTCACTATACTTGACAATAGTAGTACAATCACTATGTCCTACATGTACGGAACCATTATTTCGGACACATAATTCGCCTTTGACTGGTAGTACTGAAATAGCAGGTAAGTCTGGAGTAGTAACAGACTGAACATTCAGGACCATAAAATTCGACGAATAATTACCTAAATTATACACTTCATTTTCTAGATCTAACCCGGTTCTGTGGGGGAGACCTTGCTTGTCTGGGAAACATGTACTGTTAAGAAAAGACATATCTGTTGAGGATGACGTTAACGTGGACCATGCTCCACACGAACCATTATGTGAAAATGGATAAGGAAAAAGTGGCAGAACTCCCTTCGGTGTCTGGAAAGGGGGGAGTCGACCACACACCCAACAATTAGTGGCATTGCTGGTCTGGTGTGAGTAATGTAACATGCGGATAAATGAGTTATTTCGCATAGCGAGGCGGTAAGAGAGTTCATGAGGGGGCAGATCACTAAACGTGTGCTCTACTGTAGCATTAGCAGACTTATTTACATGTGAAACTGGGAAACATAGGTAAAATGCATAACTGGTGCAGGAAATCATAAGGCTGGAAAACAATATGAAACATAGAAAAACGATACATCGGATTGAGTTTTGACTAACTCTCTCACTATGGGGGTCTATTCTATACATGTCAGAAACAGTCTAACCGTTTCACCTAGGGGAGGACTTAGACAATCAAACTGACTGACTTATTTTACTAGACCGTAGTTTTAGCTTGTACTCCTGTTGCGGAGTTTTCTCTAACAGGGGAGGGGTTGTAGCAATGTCTTTTGCGGGACAGTCCTTGAGAACAATGCCTTGGCAATCCTTCAAATCCTGGGAAATGTTCTTTAAGACGGGTTTCAGTCCATTAAAAAGTTTAACATGAGAAAGGTGCACCCAGCCCTTGCGTCCTTCCAACTTCACGGCTGTACGGGTGGTGAGGAGGACCTGTCGGGGCTCTTTCCATCGAGGCTCCAGCGGACTTGATCTGTCAAAGTTGCGGACCATCACCATGGATCCTGGAACGATTTCGTGCGGTGCCACCTCGGTATTGTCTGGAAATGCGGCGGCAACCTGTGAACGACATGAGTTGAGGGCAGACATCAAGGAAGCTAGGTAATCTGTCAGCATATTACTTGAAACATCGGTAATACTTCGGGGTCTAGGAGTACCCCACATATTTGGGGGGCGGCCGAATACGACCTCGTACGGGGACAGACCTGATCTGGAATGTGCGACCATGCGCATATAAAATAAAGCGACTGGCAGAGCTACTAGCCAGTCCACACCTTTTTCTTTACACACTTTGGCGACTCGGACTTTCAGAGTCTGGTTATGTCTCTCAACGAGACCGGCTGCTTCAGGATGGCGTACACAATGAAACTTCCACTGGTACCCTAACAACAGGGAAACGTGCTTCATGAGTTCGGATGAGAATGGCTGGCCGTTGTCAGAATATACGACTCTAGGGAGTCCATAACGAGGGAAGAACTCACGAACCAACTGCTTGGCAGTGGTCGCGGCTGTGTAATCTGGGACTGGATATGCTTCTGTCCACCTGGACAAAGCGCATACAACTACAAGGACATACTTGAAACCTCGACATCGCTCCATCTGAATATAATCCATCTGGAGGACTTCAAAAGGGTGGTCAGGGGGCTGGAAACCACCTTGTTCCACCGGGACACTTTTACCTGGATTGAACTGACAACATATCATACAGGTACGGACTTTCTGCTTAGCTGCAGCTCGTAAATGCTTGTTGAACCAAATGTTCTGGATACTATCTAACATAGCTTTTTCTCCTAAATGTGCTGGACTATGTGCGGTATTGATAATGACTTGAACCATAGAGTCGGGGAGAAACCATGTGGTTCTACCCTTCGTTACCCATCCTTGATCTGTCTGGACCCCTCCTTGTTCGGACCATTTCTTGATTTCATCGGGAGTAGCATGTAACTGGATATCTATGACATCTTGTGTAGGGTCCTTAACTGTCATACATGTAATCGGATCTGGAGTATGTGTCATGTTAACTGGAATGTCTGGAGTCTGGGCTGTAAGCTTGGCTGTGCGATCTGCTAGATCGTTACCCTGGGAAATAATGTCAGTGACTTTCGTGTGTGCTTTGCATTTCATGATAGCAATGGATGTCGGTAAATGTATTGCATCTAATAGAGCTTGGATAAGGAGACCATGCTGAATCTTGGTTCCATGAGAAGTCATGAAACCTCTCTCCTGCCAGAGCACTCCAAAGTCGTGTACGACTCCAAATGCGTAGCGTGAATCTGTGTAAATATTAACTTTCAGGTTCTTGGCGTGTATGCAGGCTTGTGTCAGAGCAACTAGCTCTGCTGCTTGAGCGGACAGAGTGTCAATACGGTGTGCTTTAATAACGTCAGTGTCAGTAGTCACTGCATACGCGGCGACTAGTTCTCCTGTACTAGTTCTCATACATGAACCATCCACATAAAGTGTCAGGTCGGGATCTGGTAACGGAGTATCTGTCAGATCTTGTCTTGGCTTTGTCATAATGTTAACTACTTCCACACAGTCATGTGGGTCAGGATTCGAAGTAACTGATGGTAACAGTGTAGCAGGATTTAAAATGTTGCAGCGTCTGATTTCTATGTGTGGCTGGAACAGTGTCAATTCATAACCTGTTAAACGTGCAATTGTCAAGTGCTGAGTTTGTGTTCGGTTCAGAAGAACTTCCACAGAATGTGGGACTTGTACTGTCAAGGTATGTCCTAAGACTATGGAATCACTTTGTCTGATAGCTAGTGCTGTGGCTGCAACTGACTTGAGGCACGCAGGCAAAGCCTGGGCGACTGGATCTAGTGTGCTAGAAAAATAAGCACATGGCTTGTTTTGTCCTGCTTGATCTTGCGTGAGAACAGATAATGCTGTACCTTCACGTTCAGTAACGAAAAGTGTAAAAGGCTTACTGTAGTTCGGTGTTGCTAGAACTGGAGCTTGGCATAAAGCTTTCTTTAACTCATTGAAACTAAATGTATGTTCAGATGTCCAAGGGAGAACAGTCGATACGGCTGCCTCCTGTGTCGTTAACTGTATCAGTGGCTTGGCTAGAAATGCATACTGAGGAATCCATTGTCTGCAGTAAGAAGTAAGGCCGATAAAAGCACGTACCTCCTTCTGGGTCTTGGGCTGAGGAAGACTCGCTATTAACTGGATACGGTCTGGTGTCAACTGCCTACCCCTCTTGGACAGTAAGTGTCCTAAGTATACCACTTGCTGGACACAGAATTGAAGCTTAGAAGGGGACACCTTGTGCCCCATCTCGGCTAGAAAATACAAGACTGTAAGTGACGCTCGTTCGCAAGCACGTTCAGAACGGGCTGTGATCAGTAGATCATCGACATACTGGAGCAGGGCAGTGTCAGTTGGCATGTGAATGTTGTCTAGTTGTCTTTTAAGTGCTTGACTATAAATACTAGGACTTTCTGTGAAACCTTGAGGAGCGCGTGTGAACATATAGCTCCTTCCATTTAAACAGAATCCGAAAAGAAACTGGCTGTCTGGATGAATTGGAACACTAAAAAATGCATTCTTGAGGTCAATTACTGTAAAGAACGTGGCTTCGGAATCAATGGCTGTCAATAGGGAAGAGATGTCTGGGACAACTGGGTACTGAGGAATAATACATTTATTAAGCTCTCGTAGGTCGATCACTAATCGATATACTGGGGGTGCATTTGGATCAGTACGTTTCATGACTGGAATGATCGGAGAATTACATACATTGGAGTCAGTTTCTACAACTACTCCTTGAGCGATGAGCTCGTCAATAATTTTGGATAAGGCTGCTACAGCCTCAGGTGGCAATCTGTACTGTCTGATTCGTGGTAACACTACACCTGGTTTCAGGGTCACACGATGGGGTGTGATTTGCATGTACCCTACATCAGTTGGACCTTGCGCCCATAAATGCTGCGGAACATTAGACAATCTGGGATCAAAATCTCGTAATACATAGTGACCCTTAAAGTCACGCAGGAACAGACGTATTCCCTCTGGGGAACAGCATATAACTGCACCTAACTCTTTCAGTGTTTTAATGCCTAATAAGTTTTCTGGACATGACTTAGTAAGTAACAGATCAGTAGTACGGGACAATGGACCTACTTCTAGAGTAACTGGCTTTGAAATCTCATTTACGATAGGTTTTCCTGAAAATCCAAGGGAAACATTTCTTGAGCCTGAGAGCGGAGCCCCTGGAACTTGTTCACCTATCTCGATTAATTCTTTTTCTTGGGCTCGCTCTTGGGATTCTCTACTTAATTCTGACTTTCTGATTTCTTTTTCGGTTCTTTTATGAGCTTCTTTGCGCCATAACTCGATGGCATCTTTCTGTGACTGTCTGGCTTTCTTTTTCCATAATGCCTCTTCTACTCTCATGATGCATTCGGCATCCCATGTACCCGATACGGGCCATCTATACTTTTCTTCTAACTGTTTGGTATACTCTACCCATAAATCTAGATACAATATGGCGCTTATGCCATGTTTCTGATACATAAAGTGACCTGGACTGTCCCTGGGCGGGACGGGAACTGCTGCTTCCAGCAGACCCTTTCTAGTTTTTAACTGACGTAACTTGGAAAATATGGGCATGACTGAACTGTAATCTAGACACAATACAATACACAATGAACACGATACTTATTCCCCATTCATACCACGACATTAAAATACATGAAAAACATTTAAAATAACAGTTCAAACAGAATACTACCTGGAAATACTGAGAACAGAACACATAAATTTTCTCGAGAACAGAAACTGACTAGAACAGAAACTAGATGCACTGCTGAAACAGTACGAAACTTACCGGTCTCGTAAAGAGACACGTCAGGACCCGCATCCACCGACGTGGACACTTCGTTTGTGGGACTGTGTACCACCAACCCACAGACCAGAGTCACTTAAATTGACCCTGTCTAGATACTACCCCAGTAACGGTACTCACCGGGCAGCAAGAACGGAAGGCCTCAGACTGGACTGGACTGCTACGACGACGGACGACGAACTTCGGACTTCGGACTTCAGTTACGGGTGGACCTCCGGATACCTCGGACCTTGTACTCTTGGCTTGGGCTCTGGTCGGGACTCGCCGCGTTCCTCCACCGTCTCGTCTGGATGCTGGACCGCCTCCTCCGTCTCCTCCGTGGGCCTGAGGGATACTTGAGCAGAAATATCTGCCACTGCGCAGAAGAGTTCCGTCACGACTGCAGAGGGTCAGGGGGTCGGCGTGGCTTCACCGACGCGTGGGGAAAGGGCAAGTCCCTATTCGGGCGCCATTATGTGGTAAATAAATAAATAATACCTCTCTTTTTGACTAGACGTATATCATAACAGATAGCTCAATAAATAAGAGTCAAGATTCGAGGTAGTAGGAGTTTTTGCAGGTTTAATACAGCATAAGGACAGGAACAGGACAACCTGCATAGGAATAGGATGGCAGGGCCCAGCAGCTGCTGGGGCTGGATCTGGGATGAGCGCGCTGACTTTTAATAACAATACATGAGCATATATACATAACGTGAACACATAGCATTACATTGCAGTAGGCGTAGCAGTGGGTGGAGCAGAAGGTGTGACGCGTAACAGTCGCGAAAGATAAGGGCGAAAGTAGGTGTAACTGGGCGTATACATAGACATGTGGTGCAGACGTAACAGGATATGTCATGAATGGGGCGGAAACCATGGAGGGGGCTACCTGAGGAGCCGGGACCTCTAACCTAATGGTGCGCGCAAACTGGCAATGACGTATTACTAGGAGAAGCTGGGGGCTATGAACTCTGTGCTAGGAGCAGAGACTGAAGTCTGGAGGGTCGGAGCGACATGTACCTAAACCCTATCTAGTATCTGATGTTTAGGGAACATGTTGATAGGAACTAGAAGTCAGGAGGGGAAAGGCTGACTTGATTCTAAGACTGGACCATGCATTATTCTACATGTAGTGCGTGATGAAGAATATTAAATGACCATTAAATGCAGTATTTCTCTAACGTGGAGACGTGAAGGCTAGACAATGACGGAAACTATTGATGCGATTCAGTAGTTTTAGGAATGCAGGGAAGGAGGGCTGAACTGATAACTGGAATCATAACATATTCTTGGCAGACTCAGAGGCAGAGCCAGGCTGGACCGGGCACTGCGAGGCAGGAAGTAAGTGAAGGGTCGAGGATACAGGTGGGGGCTGTATCGCTCCTCAGCGAGGGCTTCAGGAGACAGGAGCTGAATCTGGTGTCCGGGCCCTTTTGAGGCCTGGAAACGGGGACTTTCAATGAAATAACGTGCACACTGAGAAACGTGGCAACGTAGCTTTACATAGGCCTGATATTCGTATTATTCACGAGAACTGGAAACTGACATACTAGAGATGGACACAACTGTAATTGCGTCATTAATTGAACATGGGGAATGCATATGCATATTTAATCATGCACACATAACATATGATGGATGACACGTAGGGACACAGAACATGACAAAATTTACTTTTCCACAATATCATTAACATATAATGAGAATAGGGTAGGTGCCAGTACACACCCCTGTCGTACACCCCTTTTTACCAGGATGGCCTTAGTTAGTTCACCCCTCAGACCCCATCTCACTGTGACAAAATTGTCCTCATGCAATCTTATTATTTGCGTGAGTAGTTCAGCAGGCACACCTTGATGTTTTAGTGATTCCCAAAGTAAGTTCCGTGGTACGAGGTCAAAAGCGGCCTTTAAGTCTACAAAAGCAATATACAAATGGCCCTTTTTTATACTTATATATTTCCAGCATAAACATAAAAATCTAAAAACCTGGTTGATTGTGCTTCTTTTTATTCTAAATCCCGCCTGGAATTTTGAGAGCACATTGTTCTCATCAAGCCAAATGTTTAATCTCATTAAAAAAATGCCTAGCGACATTTTTTTGTAAGATGTCGATTAAACTAATTGGTCGGTAATTTGCGGGGTCACTACGATTGCCTTTTTTAAAAATCGCAACAATTCCTGCCCCTTTTCATGATTTAGGTATTCACGAACCTGCAGCAATTGCATTGCATAAATGATTTATAAAGGGGCCCAAACACTACAGTCGTGCCTCAGCAAATCTCCAGGAATTTTGTTGGGCCTGGAGCTTTCCCTGGCTTAACTGCATTTATTGCCAGCAATGTGTCCTCCAACCTGTAGTGAAGATGATTAATATTAGGATTGAGCACCGATATTACAGTACAATGTATTTATACCACTTGTACATCCACATAGAGGCTAGAGAAATGGTCCTCCCAGTTTTAGGATCAAGGAAGAGATCCTTGTCATCCCCACATGTCTTTTTGCCTGTTGCTATTAAATGTCAAAAACCTACTTGATCTTTGGACTTGGCTGCTTCAATTAAATATGTACAAATGTTGTGATCCCAGACTCTTTTTTACATGTGCAAGGGTTTGCTTATATTTAGTTATTTTCTCCCTTACAACTGTTATATCATTTTCTTTTATTGACAATATGAGGTCGGCCTTTGCCTCACGACACTGCCTATTATTCCATGGGTTAGCTCCTGTTTTTATACCTATTCCGCTATGTTCCCTTGGTAGTCTACTCAGTACTGGTACTAATGTATCCAGCAAAGCATGATATACAGTCATTATCGAAAACTCTACCCCTGATGAATATAAATGGAGCGAAACAATATCAGCAAAAATATTGTAGATCTGTGTCATGGATTTAACGTTTCCTAGTATATGCGGCAATTTAAGAGCTCAGCGGTTGTAACTAACTATATTATTGTCAGTGGAGGTGTTGATATCCTCATTGTCCAGAATAGTACCAAGAAAAAGATTAGGTGTTAGTGACAAGTGTAGGGGACGGTGATCACTATCAGTTCTATTGTCAATTTTCAGATCAGAGAAAGTTGGCCAAAACTCAACGAATACCAATATATAATCTATACTACTCTTGTAAGTGGAAGTATTAGGTCTATCCAAAGTCAAACGGCCATTACAAGCTCTAAGGCCTTGACCTGTTAGTTTCATGATTTGTGTGACTTCTGTAGTGCAAGGCACTGTTGGACTACTTTCTAGAGCGGGAATATTATTTATTGTATCTTCATCTTCAAAGAGATTATCAAACCCCACCACTGGTTCAAATTTACAGTTAAAATCGCCCCCTACAACTACCATTGCACCAGGCTCTGTTAGATTAAAAAATGAATCAAGTTGATCTATTATTAAAGATTCTTTCATGGCTGGGCTTGGCCTATTGTAGATGTTAATTAAATATATTACTTTTTTATCCTGTATTTTAATTTTTACACCAACCAAATCCTGGGACGGTATATACAGTTCAGTTGATTCAATTTTAAGGGTTATTCTAATCCATGTAATAAGACCCCCTAAAGGCCTAACTCTCGTTGATGGAATAGCATTTACACTGAAGGTCTTAAACCCGACCCTGTGGGGGGTTTATAGAGCCAAAGGGGCCCATTAGGATGGCGTGCGGACTTTGTCCGCCCACCATCCTGATGTAAAATGGGACCGCCCGCCATAAGGGTGGCGGTCCCGTGGGGGCCATTAGGATGCGCCCGCCACACTTGTGGGCGCATCCCGCATTTTTAACATTGCGGTGGGGGGTGCTGAAAGTGCTAAAAATGCACATTGTGCTCTTCAATGCACAACGTGACAGGCACAGTGCAGTGCCTGTCATGTTTACAGTGAAGTGCATGGTACCCCCCATGTGCACCCCCGGAGTCTCTGGGGGCCCACAACGGACCCCCACAAGAAATTCCTGCATGCCTTTCCGTGGCTGCATTACCGCCACGGAAAAGCATGTCACCGCCTTCACCCTAATACGGATAGCGGTGACATATGAAACGGTGACATATGAAACCCTTTTCCGCCCGGTCAACTGCTTGACCGGGCGGAAAAGTGGCGGACGGTCTTTCTGTCCGCTGCGGTCTCCCCACCATAGTAATATGGCGGGGGGGGGGAAATGGGTGGCGGGCGGGGAAGGATGTTGGGCGGATCGCCACCGCCTGCATGGCGATGGCGATCCGCCCGACATCCTAATGGGGCCCCAAGTCTCTTGTATTCCAACCATTCGTGTCTCTAAGGTTCCTATTAAGGTCCGCTATATTCCAGGAAGTAAGTCGTACTTTTTCTGAATGTTTACTCTTGTGTTTATCATGTTTAGCCTGTGTGGGCTATTCATTAGGGCAAAGGAAGCATTTGTGGACATGGGTAATAACCCTTGCTGCTCCTTCGCCCTAAATAGTGCATACAGCTTAGATGCCTTACAAGAGATTATCTCCCCCTGTACCTCCTCTAGATGGTGTATATTTCGAGGATGCATCTGTTCCATACTACTATTTATCTCAATGATAGCAGGAGAGAGTATTTCATCGGCTACCGGAATTGGTTGTCAATCCACGGCATCCAAAGCAGATAATACCTGGAACCTATTTGGGGATAATATTGGAACTACATTGTGAACTAATAACCAGGGGTGTGGTTTATAAAAATACCCCAATGGGAGAGCACAAATGCAAGTATTTTTAGCAAGGGTCTCCTCTCGCATATTTAATAATAATCGGACCATCTGAGGATGGCGAAAATGTACTATTATACAATCGCCGTCTAAATTCTTGGAAGAGTCGCCAACCCTGCTAAGATTAATACATAGGGACATGAGGCAGGTGGTAATCTTAGAACATCAGTACTTGGATTAAAACTTGTCTTGTGAATCTTTTGTTACAACAGGGCCTGCTCTTTTTACGGGTGCATTTGAAGCTCCATGTTTGTGGTCCATAACATGTGTTCCCCTTATTTTATCATCCCTATTCTGCTCTTTTTCCTGTATGCTTCTTTCTATGTTATCTCTTTGGATCTTCGGTTTTGCCACAAGAATATCATTTGTCTTACTGCTTGTTCTAGCTGAGCTAAGGGGCCGAGAGTCCTCTAAATGTCTTAGATCACCCTCCCTTTCTAAGATATTGGGGTAAGTATTGTATATTCTATCTCTCAGATTACCTACAACAATATTTAGCTGGTCAATCTTTTTATCCAATAAGCTAAATTTTTTGTCTATTAAATCATTTATCTGTGTTAACATAGACCCGAATGCTGTTTCCAGTAACACAGTGATTGCGCGATCATGATCCCCAATACTTCCTTTTACTATCTTGAGGATAAGATCGACATGAGCTTCCGTCTGTGTACTAGACGTTTTTATCAACGTTACAGTTTGTTGCTCTACTTGGTGGTTTATCTGAGCCTTGGACCATGGACCCCCTATTTTCTTGGCTTTTAAGAGGCCCATAACACGCTTCTGCCTTTTTCGAGAAACTTTCCCTTTGGGTTCTTCTATTGTTTTTAAGGCTCGAGATCTAGTTCCTATACCCAAACTGTTATGATCATCTGGTGCTGAGTGTGGGATATAGGGGATGGATTTGGCAGAGCGGGTGTCGCAAGTCCACTTCGGATTAAAATTCTAGGGATTAATGGAATCTGCTGAACAGATTCATTGGGCTCCATGAAGTTTGCGTCTTTGTGCATTGGAAATTGCATAGGATCAAGTGACAACCGCCTTTCTGTCAGATGGATTTTGTGTGCCAGCAGGGATTCTGCTCTTATTAAAAAGGCATCTAAGGTGCCTACAGCACCTTTGCGTTTACTCATGCTCCATGACTGTATGAACAACAATAAGTCAACAGTACCAGAGAAAAAAGGAGGGAAGCTAAACAAACACTGGAGAGATATGAAGCTTTAAAAAACCGGTAAATCTGTGTGACCAAACTTACTAAACAGTTATATCACAACCCCAATTTTACAGAGGGGTGGCCTAGCCCAGCCTCTTCCAGTCGCTGGTGGACACAGACCAGGCACGCCAGCGCGCCTCCCTTGCTGCAGGAGTCCAACAGGGTTACAAATGCGCTTCTGGGCGTGAAAAGCAGCATCACGACAGGTGCCGCTGCGGGGCTTCTGGAAAGTGTAGTACCCTCAGCCATTCCCCTCACGGCTGAAAGAAGTTATTTTGAGTGGCCGTTCTCCTCATGGCAGGCAGGCAGGCAAGTGACACAGCTGATGGCCATTCCCCTCACGGCAGCAAAGAGCTCTGTTTGAGCAGCATCCCACACTGCGGAAGTCCAGCAGGGTTCTTAATGCGCTTCTGGGCGCGAAAAGCAGCTTCAGGGCGCGAAAAGCAGCTTCACAGCAGGAGCCACTGTCGGGCTACAGGGAGGTGTAGTCCCCTCAGCTGTTCCCCTCACAGCTGAAAGAAGATATTTCCGGTGGCCGTTCCACTCATGGCAGGCAGGCAGGCAAGTGACACAGCTGAAGGCTGCCTTCTAAATATAGGTATCAGAAAGTGCTGTTGTGCTAAACTGCGCAAATTGCAGAAGAACATAAAATACAGTAATGATTGAGCAGAGTGATTATCAAATGGGCAACAGAAGACCGTGTTCCCTTAGGAGTCTAATTTTTTTTTTAAAAAGATAGACCAGTAGATTTTCCCAGCTCTGAAGCGAAAAAATAGGGACCGCTCCCATCTAGTCAACTCCAAAGCTAGATACAGAGGGGAATCATCAGTGTAAAGAAGGCTATATTATTGCAACACAGAGGGTTTCGATAACTCGGATTTCAACCTAATGTTTGCTCGGCGAGCCTTAATATTGTTTTCACCTACGTTTTGGCATTGTTGGAGATGTGGCTAGGTTCAAAGTACCACCAGGGTATGCAGAGGGAGCCAAAAGTATCTCGTAAATAACCCAGCCATGGTATAGAGAAAGCCTTGTCCAACGTTATACAGTTGGATATAATGTCCTTACAGAGCTAGGCGCTGTGTTCGACCAGATGCTAACCCATCGTAAAAGCGGCGCCATGTGGATCATATCCTCGATAAAACCCTGGTTTAAGTCAAAGTGGGTGATGACGATAGAGGTGGATGGTGGTGCACTTAAAATCCTTAACATAAAGTCGGTTTTCCTCTACCTGAATGGAGCCGCACTTACTAAAACCCCAAACTCTCACTCCGTAAGTAGCCACACTAATACATTGAGAGTTAAACACTTTCAAAGGTATAGACAATGTCCCCCTGATTTGCGGTCTGATGAGGTGAAGTACTTTGCCCACGGTTTTGCTTAACTTAGTACAGGCCTGAGTGCAATGGGAATTCCAGGACCCTGAGGAACAAAAATGTAGCCCCAGGTAGCAAGAATTCTCGACTTGCCCGTTTATACTGATTTTATTTAGCCATAGTTTACCTGGTCCACAGGAGATGATGTGTAACTTGGAATAATTGGTGTTAAGGTTCAGAATATGCATGAAGGAAGCATAACAGTCCACCTGGTGTCTCAGGGCGTTTGGGGTATGGGCTAATACTTCATCGTCCCCATATAGCAGAGTTGATATTGGGGAGCCTGTGATTCTGGGTATATTTGTTTGGGAAGAGGCTAGGTAAGCTGTTAAACCATTGATATATAAAATAAAGAATAAAGGCGCCAATATGCAACCCTGCGTCACCCGAGTCTTTAAAGGGAATTTAGGAGAAAGCACCCTGAGTGGAGTTAAACTGATCAGTGCAGTGGGAGATCCGAGTGCAGACAATATAAAAAGTTCACCAGAGGGGGATCCATGCCTTGATCCAGCAACATTAGCCACATTTTGAATCTGTTCACTGAATCAAAGGCAGTGGATAATCCATAAAAGCTAAGTATATGGGGAGCACTTGGCCTTAGTATATTTGGAGATTGTCAAGGGCAAATTCAGGCATTGTTCATTGGTGCCTATTTTAGGTCGAAACCCAAATTGAAAAGGGGAGAGTATGTCCTTATTAGCTGGCCATTCAACCAGGCGTCGTAAATGACTCTGCCAATGATTTTAATTGTGCTGTTGACGAGCAAAATTGGTCGGTAGCACTTGGGCGACAATCGATATCCCTTTTTGAATATGGGGACTATTGTTGCAGTAGACCATGAGGATGGGATAGAAAATGACAGGGAAATGTTAAAAATGTTCTTGATAAAAGGGCCCTAAATTATGGGCATGGATTTCCCCAGGCAATCGGTACCCCATCTGAGCCTGGGGCTTTACCTCCCTTACTGTGCTGGATGGTCAACTCAACTTCCTCCAAAGTTAACAAAAGTGGGGGAGAAATCTGCAGTGTGGAATAAAGAGCAGGGGACAGAATTGGCTCTTCCTTAATGTGGTCACCTAGTCCACGCTGGAGATATTATTTTGGAGAGAGGGATTGGTGGGAGAATTCCTGGAGCGTATCAGTTTTCCCACGCTCCAGAAGGATTTACTATCCTTTCCTTGGACACGAGTTCCAGAAGCTCCCAATTTTGGGTGTATACTTCCCTTCACCTAATAGTGAGTGCAATTTTTTACTCAGTGCGTGCCAAGGAAATTTCAGTCCTATTGCTGGTGCATATGTTTAGTGCTTTCCTCAGCCTCCAATTTGTCAGTTAACAAGCCCTGTCGAACCATCTTTGGTTCGTGTTTGAGATACGAATGGGCTTAAGCATGGAGTCCTTAATTGCGTATAGTGTTGGGCCATTGAATCCGATACCTTTTCCCCTAGACAGCAGATAAATTTGTTTAGGTGTAGCTTGAGTAGAGCTTTGAATGTCTCTTTAGGATTATTCATGTGCCAGACTAGGCGAAGGCCATCTGCGGAGTGCTGCATAATGGAGGGTATGTTCCTGTTACATGTCAAGCCCTTGCGCATGAAAACATAGAGGCACTTAAGGTGTTACATTCCCCCCACTCTGTGGACAGGACCTTGCTTTTGGAGAACCAAGATAAAAAGGCTGAGCTGACAAGCGTATAATGTATGAGGGAAGTTCTCTTGCCCCCTGTAAAGAAATCTGTGTAATACATGCATCCCCAAGGATTTCAAATAGATCGACCAAATTGTGGGCAGTAAGATTTCTAGAAAGTTCAGCTCCCCTAGCATCTGGCCAAGTATGGTGCCTATTTGTGTCCAAATTTTGCAGCCTAAGACTCCCTTTGATTTAAGTATTAAAATCGCAGCAAAGAAAAAGAGTGAACAAGTGTGACGCTGTTGTCAGCCTTAGATTGTAGTAGGGACACAAAATTGAATAAGCTAATATAGTGTGAGCTAGCGTTTTTAAAATCATTGTTATAGAAATTTATGAGGTAAAAAAGCATGTTTGTCTTTGGTACTTGCATTAATAATGCTAAAAAGGCAGAGGACCTAGAATTAATCTGTGGAACCTCTACCTGTAGGCTCAAGCTAACCCAGGTAGCTAATCTGCCGGACTTTCGGCTGTAGCTGGAAGGAGTGGCGGGACTTGAATAGCAGGCGTAACCCTTAAAGCACAGTGGTCAGTAAGCCAGGTCTCCTGCAAAATAATTAAATCAAACTTGGATACAAATGCCCTCCTTTCATAATTGATAATCTTTCCTTTGAGGCCTGCCACGTTCCAACTAAGGACAGAAAGGGTTCTGTAGTCCAATTGTGAAGCATTTGTGTGGGAAGCAACTACTGCTGATTCTAACATCGGGGTAACAATAATAAACTCTGGGGGCAGTTCTGCCAATGATAGAGTGGCCGAAAAAGTAGATGTTGAGGCTACCTTTGGGGCTGAGAGTCAATCCAATTCGGGAAGTGCCTCAAATCTTTTGGATGTGGATATGGGGCAAGAGACAAGGGGAGCACTTAGTGGTACCTGGGATGGTGGCAGGGTATTCAAAAGGGGTTTACTACTGGTAGCTGTTGGGCATGAAGTATCTCTGTGTGTGTTTACACCCCTGAGGAGATTAAGGGGCATATTAGAATAACGGGCGGATCGCCCCCGCCTGTATTGTAGCGGCGATCCACCTGCCAAAAACCTCTGCCCGCTACTGATTTCCCTCCGCCACATTACCATGGCGGGGGGGACCCCGGCAGACGGGAAGACCGTCCACCGGTATTCCGCCGGTAGGAAATCCGCCCGATTGCCTACCAGGCGGAAAAGCAGTTTATATGGTGGCGGTGTCTGGTAGACACCGCCATTCATATTACTATGCAGGCGGGGACATGCCTTTCCGTGACGGCAACAGCGCCACTGAAAGGCAGGCAGTGTTTGACATCGGGGGCCCGTTGCGGGCAACCAGGGACTCTGGGGGGTGGGGGGTGCACATGGAGGGGTACCTAATGTACCCCCCAGCAGTTCTATGCACAACATGGGAGGCACCGCGCATTGCCTGCCATGCTGTGCATGGAAGTGCATGACATGCCTTCCTGGCATTGTGGCGGGCGGTGCAGAGTGCACCGCCCGCCACAATGACAGGAATGCGCCTGCTACTGTGGCGGGCGCATCCTAATACCACCAACGGGACCGCTGAACCAATGGAGGGTGGTCCCATTTTCCAAAAGTCCGCCCGCCATACTAATGTGCCCCTAAGTGTGGGTATAACAAGAGAGCAACTAGTTGGAACTGGAATGGGTGGGCACAGTATCGAGTTGCAAAAATATTGAGTCATTAATGTCTATCGTGGGTCAGAAATATTGACAGCAAGAATATCGTGGTCAAGAATATCGATTTTTAAAAAGTGTTTAATATCGTTTGTAAAAATATAGTTGTTAAAAACATAATTTGTTATTATTGTCATGTATATTAGTATATATTTTATAAGTATGTTATGTATGTTTTTGTATAAGAATTGTTTGTATTTTTAATATGTGTTACATTTTTTGTAGTTATTAAATTTTTTTTTATTTGAATTTTGCGCTTTAAGTTCTGTAGCGGGTTGTGGCTTTGTAGGGGAACAGGATGGGAAGTAATTTAATTATATTACATTTATTTAAAACATTTTTTTTGTTATTTTGTGCTTTTAGTTCTGTAGCGGGTTGTGGGTTTATAGGGGTATAGGCTGGTAAGTAATTTAATTATTTTAAATGTATTGAGATGTTATAATGTCAAATGTGTAAAGTAATTTATTATTAATTAATAATTTATTATTAAATAATTTTAATGAAATAATTGGTAAGAAATGATGGTAATTGTGTAATTAGTTTTAGGTGTACGCTGTGGTGTTTATAGGTGTAAAGTATTTTATTTTTAATTTATGAATTATTAATTGGTTGTTAATTAATTCATTTTGAAAATTGTTTAATTTATTTTAGGTGTGTGTTGTGGTATTTATAGGTGTAAAGGGTGGGAAGTAATTTATTTTTAATTGATGAATTATTAATTATTAATTAGTCTACCCATCACTGGGGCACTCCTCTGAGCTTGTCTGCTCTGCCCGCCTTGCCTGTACTGCCTGCACTGCCGCACAAGGTCTCCTCCTGCTGCCGCAGCTCCATTACATCGGAGCGTGGCCGCAGTGGGGGGGGGAGACCTGAAGGGGACCACAACATCCAGCAGCCTTTGCGGCCGGAAGCCGCCTACACCCGGGCCAGGAGGCGCATAAATTTCCGGTTACCCCCGGTGGAGCGGGGGTCTTACCTTGTTTGCAGCCTAACGTCTACCCATCACTGGGGCACACCTCTGAGCTTGTCTGCTCTGCCCGCCTTGCCTGTACTGCCTGCACCGCCGCACAAGGTCTCCTCCTGCTGCCGCAGCTCCATTACATCCGAGCGAGGCCGCAGTGGGGGGGAGACCTGAAGGGGACCACAACATTCAGCAGCCTTTGCGGCCGGAAGCCGCCTACACCCGCAACAGGAGGCGCATAAATTTCCGGTTACCCCCGCGTATCGGGACCGCGCACGGGTGGTGCCGGGTTAAGCCCGGGACAAGGGCGGGACCGTCCTAGGCCGTCACAGGCCGGAGGAGGCCGGGCAGGGCCACCCCTCTAACGTGCTGCTTACCCAGGCAAGAACATTTTAGAGTGAATGGGACTGTTAATATCGTTTGTTGCATCTCATTGTAGGGGTATTGGTGTTTACTTTATTGTTGCACTTAAGTACATTTGTTATTGCTGTTCAGCATGGCCTTGTCATGTGTGAAGGGGAGGAAGTTGGTGCAAAATCCCCCAGGGGGCAGCATATCAGGGACACTAGATAACTATATCACTCGAGCGGTAGTGGTAATAGAGAGGGAAATAGCCCTAACAGAGAAGCAGTTATCCTTGGATCTTTTGTGCTCGAAACGGTCCTCGTTAGGCAACATCAAGAACGCTATCACGCCAGAAAAACATCCATAACGAGAATTAGCGAGAACAGCCTGGGAAGCCCTAGTATAAGACCTGAAGGGTGTAACACCATCTCCTCTTTGAATATCTCACTAGACAGCACTTTTTCACCGTATGTAATTCGCCCTATTGTATTAACAACAAAAAAGGCGATTGTTGCTGATACTCCTAAAACAACAGTTATTTGCCCAAAACAACCAGGTAAAAGGAAATGGGGTGGGGGTCGACATACGGGTAGTAAATCAAAAATTCCTAAGACATCAAACATATCTGCTAAATCATCTCTTACCAAAGACATAACATCTACCAGCACACTCTCTGCCCTAAGTAAAGAATTGACTAAAACTTCACCCAATGTTACCTCACAGCCATCTACGTGCAATATAGCAGCTTTCAGCGAATCAGCGGGGCTTCTAGCACAAGTGGAGTAGCTGCTGAAGTCACTCATGCTCCCACTAATAGAAAGGCTGAAGGTAATAAACCAGAACCTGGGAAAGATTCAACTGGCAACCACAGAAAACACTCTACTGTTGGAACGTTTATCAGCTAGTAGTCAACCGGGGGGCCCCCTGACTCGCCCCGGTAAATTGTCTATAAATCCACCCCCAAAATCTCGCTTGGCCCCAAACATTCCAGAGGCTGGGAATAGTAATTCTATCAATGGGGGGCACGGGAGAGAGGAAGGGAGTGCCAATATACAGCGGGTTATGTCTAAACCAGGTAATTCGGGTGACATCAATAAGCCCGTAAAACCCAATACCCCAATAATAACACAGGCTGAGGGTAAAGGAAAACTGGATGACCTTAATAAAACTGTGGGTAATCTTCCGACTATCGACCTGCCCCCGGAATCAACACCTCTGGTGGTAGTATTAGGTAATGTACCACCTCTCCCCATAGGAACCAAGGAGGATTTTAGCCAACTGAAAAACAAGATGACACATTGGCTGCACCGTAATGTCAGGGAAGGATACGGAGCAGGACATAACGTTATCATGGCACGTCGGGTGTCCTGGTTAGGTAGTTCAAGAAAAACTAGAAACCGTGATTGTATCGTGATAAATTTTAATAGCCCATTAATAGTAGAAAGGATTCTTAGGGACGCGGAGTATGCAGGGGGACCTAAGGGCCTAGGTATGCCGATATTGCCATTAGGCTTCTTTTACCGGTCAGTAACCCGAGTTCAACACGTCAAGTGGAATAGGGGATCTCACGTTAAGACACCATATTCCAGGGGACATCAGGGAAAGGGCCCATCTTTGTTGAGCCCATCAAGGGCACCTATTTGGGGTGGTCGCGGGGTTCCCGCTCTGTTAGAAGGATCCAACCGATACGCTGTTCTTTCCTGGACTTAACGACTGTAATTGACTGGGTGGGAACCAACCTGTCCCCAACCTTACTAAAAGTAATAACCCATTTAAAATGAGTTCCCCATTAGTAGACATCTTAGTGCGTGGGCCTGCACCCGTGGTGGTTAAACCAGTTAATCCAGCTCTTACCCGAAATGAAGGAGCCCGGGAGATTAACTGTTTTATAGCAACTCCGCCTGCCTCTCTAAAGGCGGTTAACCTGGGTAATTTGGAAAAGTCCCACGACCATCATAATGTCCTCTCCTGGAACATCGCGGGGCTTGCGGGAAAGGCCTCCGACCCTTTATGGGCCCAGTTTGTTAGTAACTATTCGTTAATCTGCCTCCAGGAAACATGGCTTGTGAATTGTAATTTGGCGCTGGATGGGTATAGAGCCTTCTTTGTTCCAGCGACCAGAGCAACTAGTGGCAGAGCGATAGGTGGTTTGGCTATTTTTGTGTCACTAGCTCTCAGATGTAGCATTAGGGCCATCCCCCCTCGACAATAGAAATATACAGGCCATTTCCCTGGGTCAAAAAAATAGCACCCTCCTTGTGTTAAATTTTTAACAAAGTTGAAGGATGCGGGATTACTGAATTAAATAATTTTGTCAAGCAGGGGTGTGGTCCCAACAGAAAGAACTTGCTCATCGCGGGAGATTTTATTATCCATCCATGTGGGGACCCCAAGTCGAACGCCATGTAGACATTAGGATGTCCACTGATTTCGGGTCTCCATTTCGAGCATACCAAACAAGGTAATATCCTTAATGACATGCTCGATGAGCAAGATTTATCTCCCGCTTTGGGTTTTGCGCCACCTTCTAGTAAACAAGGGGACCCCACAATCAAGGGTAGAGGTAATGGGTCCTTTATAGACCACATTCTACTATCTAGATCAATATTACCTCTCTTACAGGGATTTTCCATAATCCCGAGTGTTTATAGCGATCACAACCCTGTCTGCGTGACCACTAGAGGGAACCTTATGAAAAAGAAGGGAAGCGCAGAGGGTAGTAATTATTTACTAAACATTGATGGAGGACGGCGGCTCAAATGGAGTCAAGTAATCCCGTCCCTCTTATCTGATACACTCAAGGCCGCTTGTGACGTAGAATTTTCATGCTGTCTTAATGATGAGTCTCCATCCATAGGAATTTTAGAACCTTTTGAGGGGATAGCATCTAAAGTGGGAAGTATGTCGCTAGTACAAGGGAGAACCTGTAAAACTAGCAAACCCAAGTGGTTCTGCCACCTATGTTCCTTGGCTGCAAGAAATCTTAGGGCGGGTTTAAAAAAGAAACCTAGGGATAGACTCCTAATCTGCACCCTAAGGAAAAATTTCAAAAACGCTTTGGTTAAACGAAAGGCTGAAATTAAAGAAGGACTGTGGAGGGAGTTATTAGATCCCATGACCCTAGCAAGCAGCTCGAGATTTTGGAGCACCATCAACCGATCACCTTTTTTAGCAGAAGGGGTCGATGAAGTGGGCTCAAATATAACTGAGGATGAATGGGTGACCCACTTTGTTAGTATCTTTAAAAACATGTCTTCCAACTTGATAGACTATCCCGATAAATCTATGGTTAAGGATGTGGTGGTGTTTCTGGTTAATGAAATTGAGACGGCCATTAACAACCTTACTAATAAAAAGGCCCCAGAGCCGGATGGTATCCTCCCGGACCTCTTTAGACCAAACCCCTCCTTTTGGGCGCGGATCCTGACTGCAGTGGGTAATGCTGCAGCCAAGGAAGGTTGCCCAGCGTCCTGGGGCATTTCAACATTTGTACCTGTCCACAAAAAGGGGGATCGTAATTGTACGAAGAATTATAGGCCAATCTCCCTGATCGATTCGGTGGTAAAGGTTATTGGGGGGGTCATCTTAGCGAGGTTGTCTACTTGGGCGGAGGAGAATAAAATTATATCCGATATTCAATACGGTTTCCGTCCAGGTCACTCGACAATGGCCCAATGTCTCAATTTATATCTAACTCTAGGAAAGTACACCATTGCCCGCTCCGGGACCATCTACATGGCCTTCATGGACTTATCATCTGCCTTTGATTGTGTAAATCGGGAAAAACTGTGGCAGTCCATGCAGGCCATGGGAGTGGAGCTTAATCTGGTGAACTTTCTAAGGGATCTCCACAGAGACACCAAAGCCAATATTAGATACTGTGGTAACCTGAAGGTATCCAGGAATTTCGATATCGAAAGGGGGGTTCGACAGGGGTGTATACTAGCCCCCTTTCTTTTTAACCTTTACATTAATGATCTCGAAGGGTCACTGCTTGACACAAGGGCTGATTATGCGTATGTGGGAAGGCGAGGACTGGCCGTCCTGCTATATGTGGATGATGCAGTCCTCTTGGCTCGTACCCCAAAAGGGTTACAAACCTTACTCAATGCATTCCATGACTTTATGGACAAGCGAGACTTGTCCATAAATAATACTAAATCTTATGTGATGCAGGTCGGGCCACGCCAAAAAAAACAGTTCCCATTTGTGGTGAATGGGGATAGGGTCCCCAACTGTACAGCCTTTTCGTATTTGGCAGTCTTATTAGACCACCGGCTCAACTGGGCTGCTCTTTTAAAAAAAAAAGGGGGTGAGGTCATAAGGGCAAATGCCGCACTATTTGGTCTTGCAGCAAAATTAGGTAATCGACCCGTGGCAGCCATGCTAAAGATTTCCGGGCCAAATCTTTATCTATAGCTAGCTATGGGAGTGATTTATGATAGAAAACAATTTCCTGAAACAATTATTGAGTGTCCCGAAGGGGACTGCAAAACTGTCAGTTCCACGAAGAAACTGGTATGCCTTACATAAGAGACACTCTGGCCTTACGCCCCCTTACCTTTTGGATAAAATGCTAGCTCAACAAGGATATTGTTCTTACACATGATCTCTTAAAAGAAGTTCTGAGCTTAGATCATATGACCAACATCCCTTGGATTAAATATCTGAAAACTAGTTTTAGTGAGCTGGTACGACTGGATCTGTTTTTAAATCCTGAAGGAATCACCAGTTCGGATGTAGCGCTCGTGAAATATTCCTTCTCCCAAATTAGAAAAATGGAAAGAGAGGAGAAGGAAATGCTGAAGCCCAGTGTAAGGTCACACTTGTTTTTAAAAACCACCTTAGGCCTAGAATTATTTTTAGAATGGCCATTGCCAGCATACGAGCGATATTTATTAATCAGGTTCAGATTAAACTTTTTTCACCTTTTATTAGCAGTGCCAAGAGGCAGTCATAAGGGGACAGTGTTAGCATCCTGTGGCTGCGACAATAAGTCTCCACAGGATTTGCTTCACTTCATGTTTTTCTGTACATATTATGAAATGCCCAGGGCTTTTTATTTAAAACCGATTTAAAAAAAGTTAAATTTTGAACAAGTACGCCCCGCTCTCTTTTATCTGCAACTTTTAAAACCTGACTGTACCCCTTTTGTGGCCGTTTTTTTGAAATATGCAATGAATTATAGAAAAAGTTTAGATTCTTAAAAAAATGTTTTATCGTACTTATGTTTTTTAAAGCCTATTAATGACCCACCCTTCTTTTTGCTAATGTCAGCATCATCTCATCTCTACTTTTTTTATCCAGTTTTTTTGTTTATTCTGTGTCTATATCCCTGTGACTGTGTTGTATTGTATGTAACCTTTATGGTTTCTCACAAAGTAAACCGAATAAAGTTTTGAAAATTTGATAATTAATTTTAATGAATTAATTAGTAATAATTTATGGTAATCATGTAATTAATTTTAGGTGTGTGTTGTGGTGTTTATAGGAGCATAGGGTGGGAAGTAATTTTTGTTTAATTAATTACTATATAGTTGTTGATTAATGTTAATTATTTGACATTTATTTTGGATAATTGTTTATTTTTTTGTGTTTTTACTTTTAAAAGGGTGAAGGGTGGGCATTAAATACATTTCAATGATTTAATTATTAGTTCTTAATAATATTAGTTTTTAATTGTATAATACATTTTAATTGTGTTTTATTATTTTATAATTTAATTTAGGTTTGCGTTATGAAAATTATAGTGTTAAAGTGTGTGTAGTAAATTAATGTTTATTAGTTTCTGTTTAATAACAATATTTTTAAATTGATTACTAATTATTGTAATTATGTGAATACATGTAATAAAAATGTTGAAGTCTTTTGTTATTGGTGTGGTGTTACAGGGTAGGAAATACAATACATTCATGTTTTAATTAATTTTTTTGTTTGTAGATATTTTCTAGTTTAAAATGTTTTTTTTTTGTAAATATATTCAATATTTTATTATATATAGTATTTGTAGGTGTTTGTTATATGTAATTAATATTATACTATGTGTTCTTTTATATGTTTAATATATATATATATTTAAATATTGCTTATTAATTTGTATTATTTAAAAAAATCATATTTATATCTTTTTTTAAGTGTTTCAGTGTGAATAGTATTTTTTTTTCTCTGGTATCCAACACTTTCCCTACTGTTGCATTCATTTGGAGTGGGAATAGTAATTTTTACCCTTCCGCTATCCAACACTTTCCCTACTGTTGCATTCACTGGAGTTGGAATAGTAATTTTTACCCCTCCGCTATCCAGCACTTTCCCTACTGTTGCACTCACTGGAGTGGGAATGCTAATTTTTACCTCTCTGCTATCCAACACTTTCCCTACGGTTGCACTCTTTGGAGTGGGAATAGTAATTTTTCCCCTACGTTATCCAACACTTTCCCTGCTGTTGCTCTCACTGGAGTGGGAATATTAAATGTTACCCCTTGGCTATCCAACAATTTCCCTACTGTTGCACTCTTTGGAGTTGGAATAGTAATTTTGCCCCTACGTTATCCAACACTTTCCCTGCTGTTGCTTTCACTGGAGTGGGAATATTAAATGTTACCCCTCCGCTATCCAACACTTTCCCTACTGTTGCACTCACTGAAGTGGGAATGCATTTTTTTACCCCTCTGCTATCCAAAACGTATCCTACTGTTGCATTCACTGGAGTGGGAATGCTAATTTTTACTCCTTCGCTATCCAACATTTTCCCTACTGTTGCACTCTTTGGAGTGTGAATAGTAATTTTGCCACTCCGTTATCCAACAATTTCCCTACTTTTGCTCTCACTGGAGTGGGAATATTACATTTTACCCCACCGTTATCCAACAATTTCCCTACTGTTGCACTCACTTGATTGGAATAGTAATTTGTTTTACCCCTCCACTATCCAGCACTTTCACTACTGTTGCACTCAATGGAGTGGGAATAGTAATTTCTACCTCTATGCTATCCAACACTTATCCTACTGTTGCACCCAGTGGAGTGGGAATAGTTATAGTTACCCCTCCGCTATCCAACGTTTTTCCTACTGCTGCTCTTACTGGAGTGGGAATAGTAATTTTTACAACTCTGCTATCCAACCCTTTCCCTACTGTTGCACTCACTGGAGTGGGAATAGTAATGTTTCCCCTTCAGCTATCCAACACTGTCCCTACTGTTGCTCTCACTGGAGTGGGAACAGATATTTTTACCCCTCCACTATCCAACACTTTCCCTACTGTTGCCGTCTTCAAAGTGGGAATAGTAATTTTTACCCCTCCACTACCCAACACTTTTCCTATTGGTGCACTGACTGGAGTTGGAATAGTAAATTTAATTATTTTGCTATCCAACACTTTTTCTACTGTTGAACTGATTGTATTGGGCAATTTAAGTTTAAATATGTTTTCATAGTTTAATGTTTTAATTTATTCTCAATTTTCTTTTATATTTTAAATTATTTATATATATATATTTTTTTTATATAATTTTAAAGTTTGAAAATAAATTAAGGATAATAGTTTATTATTTATTTTAAAGTAAATATATATCTATATGTATAAATTATTATGTTTCTTTGTTTATTTTTTTTAATTAAGTTTATTTGTAATATTTTGTAAAAATGTGTATTACATTTAGAGGTTGATTCCGATTCAGTAAAATCCCCTAAGAATCGCCGTACAGAGCGTTTTTCCCGTACGAATTGTACACCTTCAATGTCCCTGTACATACGATGAAGTACGATCCGAACCTAAAGCATATCTCCGTACGAATCGTACGAAAGACCATACGACTCCAAAATACGTACGAATCGCATTCAGAACACGCAGTACGCGATGTCCGCACGGATCGAAGCAGCTTTTTATGAACCAGCAAGTACGATTCGTCACGACAACACTCCGTACGAATCTTTTTCAACGGGAGTTTAAAACGTCTGTAAAAGCATATTTCGACTCGAACTGCGTGCAAAACGGACCCCCCCGGGTACGCGAGTGCATCCCATGATTGCAGGGGTACAGTGCGTAGGGGTACGGTGCATAGGGGTACGATGCATCGGGGTTCGGTGCATGGGTGTACGGTGCGTAAGTGTACGGTGTGTAGGTGTACGGTGCATAGGTGTACGGTGCATAGGGGTACAGAGCATAGGGTACGGTGCGTACCCCCATGATTGCAGGGGTACGGTGCATATGTGAATTTGTGGTTCTCCGTACGAATTGCTCATTCGACGTTTTCCATACGAATCACGTTCTCGTTCCCCGGTACGGATCGTACTTGTTGGGTCGTTCAGCATGTTTAAGATTCGTACGGTTTACGGTGAGGGTCCTGTATCGTACAGATTTTCCCTTGGTTTTCGTACGGTTTGCACACATTCATGCGTATTCTTTTCCTGCGAATCGTACTACGTGATTCGAAAGGATTTGTATGATTCGTTCGGAAACGGCTATGAATACGAATCGGCGTACAGATTTGTTTCCCGAATCGAAATCGACCCCCTAATGTAGTTTGTTAAAATTAATATTAATATTTAATATATATATTTTTATATATATATATATATATTACCTACTGGCGGTCGCCAGTAGGTATATATAGTTAGGATTTTTTCTCTATGGGATTTTTGAAAATTCTATGTCTAATAACTTTGGCGTTTGTGGATGGAATTGGCTGAAATTTTCAGGAAAATGGCACATTTTGTTTCTGAGCAGCCCTTGAAAATTTGGGGGGGTTTGTCAAGGGGGGGCCGAGAAAAAAGGGGGGTCCCAAAACGTGTTTTTAACATTGAGTTTTCCATAGGGCGGTTGGCCTCACTTTTAGCCCGAAGGGCTGAATGGATTTGCACGAAACTTGGCAAAATTGTAGGGACTGGTAGCCCGATGTGCCTTTTGTAGGTCTCAATATATGTGCTTCAGTGGATTTTGAGAAATTAACGTTCAAAAAAAGATATATATCTGTAACAGCGGACCGGGCAGCGCTCCAGTTCGCGTACTTTTCGCGCAACGGAGCTTTGTGAAGCGAAGCTGATTGGTTCTCCGGCGTCTGTAAACATTCCAAACAGTCCGTAGCGGCCGCCATCTTGTCTCTCGGTAGGATCGAGAGACAAGAGGAGGCCAAAGCGAAGGGGCAAATGACCATAAGGGGGCATAGTAGATTCTCGCTGACCCCCTAGGTTTGATGTGGAGGTTTTAAAAGGGCCCCGCGGGGCAAAAAAAATAAAAAATAATAATAATCGAACGGCTGAATGGATTTGCACGAAACTTGGCAAAATTGTAGGGACTGGTAGCCCGATGTGCCTTTGCTAGGTCTCAATATATGTGCTCCGGTGGATTTTGAGAAATTAACGTTCAAAAAAAGATATATATCTGTAACAGCGCTCCGCTTCGGAGCTTTGCGAAGCTGATTGGTTCTTCGGCGTCTGTAAACATTCCAAACAGTCCGTAGCGGCCGCCATCTTGTCTCTCGGTAGGATCGAGAGACAAGAGGAGGCCAAAGCGAAGGGGCAAATGACCATAAGGGGGCATAGTAGGTCATCCCTGACCCCCTAGGTTTGATGTGGAGGCTTTAAAAGGGTCTCGCAGGGCAAAAAAAAAATATATTGTTTTTTTAGTTTTTTTGCGTGGAGTGCGCCCGGTTCGCGAACCGGGAAGCGTTCTGGGGAGCGTACTTTCTTGAAAATTAGTGAAAAAAGTTAGAGTAAAATAATAATTGTGAGTGATCAGATGTAGGGTAGCTCTGAGAAGAGCTTTTGGGTTTATGGTACATTTAGGTACTTATAAGTAGGTACCAATGCACAGTCTTAAATTCAAAATGAAAACTCTGTTGCCCTCATCTGAGAAGTGAACTCCATCTCCTCTGTAGATATCTTGCATGTAGTAACGCAAGTTATTGTTGTACAGGGAGCCCATTCCATGGTCTCTCATGTAAGCTGAAACAGATTTGTTTACATGCTTCCTCGACTTCTCAATTTGTGGACAAAATTGGTTTGACCACCTCCATTTCTGTCTTTGGCATATATTTGAATATACCAAGGCAGTCTGAGGAAAAAGTGCCATCAATTGCTCAAAGGTGTCCTTTAAAAGCATTTCCAGACCTACCCCAGTCAAAGTGCCCAAATCATTACCTCCACAGTGCACAATTAACAGGTCAGGTTTTGGCAAATGCATAAAGGTTTTCACCAATGGTATCAATTGGTGACATTTTAATCCTCTGTGGCCAAACCACTTAATTTCCACATCTTGTAAATTGAGGTTAGGTAAATTCCTGTTCTCAGCATACCTCTGAGCCCAATAGATGTAACTATGTCCAACAATCCAGACAGAAAACATGGTGAGAGAAGGTTCTCCTGCAGTCAGATGAAGTGTGGCAATGAAATGGCAGTTGAAAAAATAAGAGTTTAAAATGAAAAAAACTGTGGAGTTTCTGTGTTAATGAAGCAGTAACAGTGATTGGTGGATTTTGATTGCTGAAAACAGAAAGTTAGGGTGCATGGATGAGTTGTTTGAAAGATGTATTTTGAGTGGTGAAGAAAAAATCATTAAATGAAAGAATGCACTGGATATGAGGTGCACTGAGAGTTCAGAGTTCAATTGCAACATTGTTGTGTGAACTTGCAAACACCAGAGGTCTTCCAAGACGTGGTTGCCATGCAGAAAAGGCATGAAATGGCAGAGGGGGGAAGGGTTTTCATTTGAAAAAAAGTGAGGGAAGAGTTTTGATTGGGTGACATGAGAGATATGTGTGAAGAATTACAGCATTTCTGTGCTTTTGATAGCTGCAGACTCTGGAGTGCATACCTTTTGCTCTGCTGAAGACAAATTGGTGTGTTTCTGAGACTGTTTTGAAACTCAAAGTATTTGCTAAGGTGAGAAAAGATTTCTTTAATTTAGATAGAAAATAGTGTGCTTTAAGGAGAAAATTATGAAGAAAGTTGTGTTTTTCAAATGTTGCTTTGTCTCAAGTGTTTTACAAATAGATTTTGTTTCTTTGAGAAATTGTAATTGGAGAAAATGTGAAGTATTAGTACTGACAGGGTTTTTATGTGCATAGGAGCTGTGGAGTGTTTTCAAATTATGACTTGTAAATCGTTTTTGAGAAAAAGCAATGGTTTTAATATTGATGACAAGGACATAATGGTGTCTGCTTCTTTATAAGGTAATTGAGAGTCTCTGATGTTATTTTTCCCATTTCAATGTAAGAAGTTTGTCTGTGGAGCAAATTGCTTGTAAATATGCTCCCACCTGTGCATGGCAAATTTAGATTTTGAATGTTTGCGTTACATAGGCATGTTAAAGGTGACTGAAACATGCTGCAAAGGCAATCAAAAAATGCTTTTATGTGTCTTAAGGACATTTTAAGTCATTTCCCCATGTGCAGTGTTTTCAAATTATGAGTTGAAAATCGTTTTTGAGGTAAAGGAATGTTTTCAAAATTTATGTGCGCCATATGCCCCCAAATTTCTTTTTCAGGGGTGCAGCAGGGTGTTCTTGAGACACCCCTGCACCCTCGGAAAAATTCGTAATTTGCGATGAGGTAATTGCTAATCGCAAATTGCACCTTCATTCCTATGGGTCTCCTGCTGCATGGAAATGAATGGGTAATTTGTAATTAGCAAATAGCTCATCGCAAATTAGGAATGGTAAAGAATCGCTATTTATTCCTTAAAGTTCGCTATTTAGGAAATGCAAAAAACTTTGATGATACATATGGCGGTTCATCTCTAACAAGATAAGAAGCATAGGGATAGATTTATGATGACTGGCGCATCACCAGGGATGTGTTAGTCATTCTGTGCCGCTGTTCCGTCACCTATGGTGTGCTGCATTTACAATGCGGCGCATCATGGGGCAAAAACAGCACAGATGCGTGACGTATCTGTGCCGTAAAGGTGGCGCATTGCTGGAGTTGTATCGCAAGTGTGATGAAGCTCCAGCAAGGCTCAGGGGTGTCCCTGTCGCAGGGTTTCTGTTCTCACACAGAACTGTGGACAGAGGATTGGAACCTCGGCGAATTAGGGTGCCCCAAAACTCACCTTAGTAATCAAAAACCCCTTAGCAAGCTAGGTACAGTGTCACATTGGATATAACAAACTCTCAATGTTTAGACAATCCAGAATATGAACTTATAGTACCTCAGGATACGTGGAACTCATGAACAGTCGGTCGTTATATATTTCTTAGAAACCAGAACATGGAGTTAAGAAGAACACATGTGTATTTGAAATGTTTATTTACTAATGCCGTCTTCTCAGGCGTAGTATCTTAGATAATAGAAGTACACATATTATCAGTAGCAAAATTACCAGCATAGTTACTAGTACATAAAAAGCGAATGGTGACAGTATGTTAACATGCTGTAAATGAATAAGAGTTAGCAACACTTATAAGCAGCCGCGGGCCGTGGAGGGAGTTACGGTGGGGCAGGGAGGCGGGGAGGGGGAGGGGCAGGGTGGAGAGGGCTCCACCCTGCCCCTCCCCCTCCCCGCCTCCCTGCCTCACCGTAACTCCCTCCACGGCCCGCGGCTGCTTATATCTGACCCTCCCTAATACACATATTATATTATTTGCTAAGAAGGTCTCTTTGTGTTGGTTTAGGGCGTGCCCATACTTTAGTGTCTTAGATTTGAAGGAATCACATCAGCATACACCAGCTCTCTCTTCATGTGAACCGCATCAAGTGTTGTGTATGTGTGTTCGGCAAAGCAATATAAAACCCGCCTCATGCCCAGAATTGGCAGAAGCTGCACTTATGTTATGAGTATGAAGTCGTGGAGATCAGACCTCATAACAATTCTGTATCGTGTTGTTCTTGAAACTTCAGCAGTCGCTGTACAGATATAGTTTAACAAGCAAAGCAGAAAGTAGAGCAATAACATATTATTCTCATGTAAACCACGATGAACTACTAAGTTGAAAGCTAAAGCAACAACTAAGTGTCGTGTGCAGAAGTTGCAAAAAAGGAAAAATGGCGTTTAAACCGGTAATGAGCCCATGCTAACTTAACATGGTGTAAAGATATCCAGGATCTAGATGACACTTCCCCATGATCCGGAAACGAACTGAATAAGATAATAGAAGTGGCATCTCATGAGAGCAGATTGCAACTTTATATGTGGACGGTCCGCAAGGTAAAACATTAAAAACTAGGAAAATTTAATGCTAAAGAAAAATAAAACAGCCAACTACTTTATCGAGGCTTAAGCCAATAGGCAAGCTAAATAATAAAAACTTGACAAATAAGTCAATGAATTGTCAATGAAATGCTAGTACTCAGCATATCAAACATGAAAAAGGTCTATGACATAACTGTGTATGCAAAATAAGCTGCAACAGCCTCCAATAGGAAGTCACCGTCTTCATCCGAAAAGAGTTCAGCCATCCAATTTAAAAGCGGAAAAGAACATACGTGCTCTCCCAGCACCGGATCCTCTATCACCATCAGAGGACAGCTCGGTGGGTTTTCAAGAAAGCTCTGTTCCAAGAAAGACTGTGTTGCCGCCAGTAAATTCCAGGGACCAATTAGTCCATGCATCAATGCCACAGCCATAATCCTTTCGCCAGGACAAACCAACTCGTGAGTAATGATAGGAGTCATCAGCTGATTAAAGTCGACGTCAGGAGAAACCGGTCCGCAGAGACACAAATCAATGGCCCAATCGAAATCACAGGTCAGGCAGTGAAATACAGGCTGGACACAGGTGAAGTAGGAGAATCGAAAAGATAATCCATATGCCGTGCTTAATATCGCCAACGGCATTGTGCCATAATATTCAAGCATGCGATTGCGGAACAGCGTCAGCAGCTGCAGGGCGGGAGCTTGCACAGGAGGGACATCCATATTTAAAAATGTAAAAAAGCACAAGAGCGTCCGCTGGTAATGCAAGTAAAAATGGGAATCCACCAAGCACAGTGGAAAAAATAGAATGAAAGAAAGCAGGGATGACTCCAAAGATTTTCTCAAATGAAGTCACGAGACCACTGGTAACAACTTTAAAAAAGTGCGCCAGGCCCTTTGTGGAGGACGCGTTAAAGATAGTCCGAACCATCTTGCTGAAATGGAAAGGCAAATCTGTATTTAAAAGGGTCTGCACCTCTGTACGGGTGTTCGCTATGTGAAGCACGAAAGTTTCACGGGCCGAACTCAAGGCCACCTCTCTCTGAGACAAAAGAGCTCTTATTCTTGCCATGCCGTTGAAATCTGTTCCCAAGGTTGGTATTTGTGGCCAGATTGAAAACTCCCTATGTTCATGTGTGAGAGGAAATAGAACATTTCTGCAGCAAATAACCCGTTCACTTACTGTTACGATAAAAGGAATACTTTTAATTAACCCAGAACAATCTTCATTATTGAGCATCAAATAACTACCATTTTCCAACAACTTGAACGTGGGGATGATAGCAGGAACTGGCGTGCCTTGCAACACGCAAGCCATATTTGGTCGGTGTTTGTTGCATGAACCGTGTAACTGTATGTGCCTACACATTAGTGAATGATCTGGCGTCTCAGTGCTTTCCTCTCCATTCAGATAAACTTCTTGATCATCTTTGAAACATCTGTATGTGTATGGAAGCGACCAGACCTCATGAAGAAAACCACTACCTAAAGGTGCATAACGACCTATTGGTATATATTTCATACAATTTGAAAACTTATATAAAGCAAAAGGCAGCGTTATTAAACCGTGGATAAGGCACGTTGCCAAAGCAGCCAACCTTTTGGATTTATACTGGAAATGTTAAAGGAAGAATTATGGAGTAGGGCCTGTAAATCTTTAATGGACAACCGAGTAAAATTACTCCAACCATCATATTCCTCTAACTCCGGGATAGTAGGGGTGTTTCATTTTTTAGAAGTAGCCAATCCAAAGCATTTGGTCTGGGAAATTGTTTCATTCACAAACAACATATGATTTGGGATGAGATATGCACGGTGCAAAGCCTCAGTGCCTTTTACCTGCCAGGTTCGTGAACCCCAAACTGATGTAGATCCTGGATATCTTTACACTGTGTTAAGTTAGCATGGGCTCATTATTGGTTTAAACGCCATTTTTCCTTTTTTGCAACTTCTGCACATGACACTTAGTTGTTGCTTTAGCTTTCACCCTACCTGCGTCAAGATCTATGCCTGCTTCAAGCAGGCGCAGGGTTTTGATGCAGCTTTGTCCTATCTGATTGTAAATGCGGCAGACTGTGGGTGGTAGAGCAGCGGTGCACGTTAACTGGTGCATCTCTGGGGATGTGCTAGTTAATATAAATCTGCCCCTTTCCATACATACTGAGCATGTCATGAATGATGTAATATGTGACATCATCAGCAGTGGATTACGGGTAATAGTATCTCTAGTTTACTCCCCTATAGCTGTCTTTCTTTTAACATAACTGTCTGTTTCCTTCCCTTATACTTACTGTTTTTTTGGTTCGCTTCCGGTTCGCGTACCGGCGAGCGAACTGGGAAGCGAACTAAGAGAAATAGAGGTTGGCACAGTTCCAAATATTGTACCAATTTTTTAATACCGGGGAGGTAGTTCTGAAAAGAACGTTTTTTTATTGTTTTTGTTGTTTTATATTTTTTTAATTATTTTTCTGACATTTTTTTTACTTTTTTTGAATTTTTCTGAACAGTTTTATTTTTTTTTGTTTTTTTTTTTGGAGGGGGCAACGAAAACGATTCATTGTAAAGGGCTCAACAGGAGCAACAAAAAAAAAAAAAAGAATTTATTGTTTGGGGCGTTTCGGACAAACATGAGCATGATTGTCAATAGCTCTGTTGATCAGAGTGATGCTACTTTCTCCGTAGCAAATGAATCCACTGCAATGTACGCAGACTTGTTTTACTTCACGAAATCTCGTTTGTATATTTGGCACCATCTCCCTGCCCTCTGGTCCCGTTACTTCCGGTACAACAGATCTTCTGGCCATAATAGGGAGATTATCTAGGTCGTTACGAAACTGTGCAGCACTGTAGTTGTTAGGATGCCACCTAGTCATATGGCGATGCATTGTGTAGTTTCCGAAACTGTATTTTTTGTCGGTCCCTCTGGACAGTCTATCTTGACATATAAGGCAAGTTACGTATCTTGCATTTACTTTTTTCTGACCTTTGGGAATTTAAAAAAATTGCCAAATGAAGTTTTCTTTCCGGTGAGACGTCCTGGGCTCCTCAGGCAAAAAGTGCCTCTCTTCGTGCTCTTCGTCCTGTTCCTCTTCTTCCTCTTCTTGCTGAATTATAACTTGAGCAGGTGGTCCACTCTTCCTTGGATGTGGTGGAGGTGGTGGGAAGCACCAGCTGAAGCTACTAAAGAAGCCATTGCTCACTGGTAACAAAGGGTCTTTCTCTCACAATGATGAAAGTCAGAGTGAGGAAAGAAGGAGGGATTTTCATCATTTGGGAAAAACAATAGTTCTCAACCAATGAAAAGTGTTCATTTTAGATTATATGACCTAGTCTTACATCATTAGGAAACCAAAAGTGAAATGAACCAATGAAAAGTGTTATTACCAAGTCACATGACCTGCTGTGTTTACGTTACGCGCTTTGCAGGGCCTCCCGGTTTGCTTCCAGAAACCTGCGCTTTGCGCCTCGCTTCGCGTACCAGTTTGCTAACGTAGCACGTCATATGACGTATCACGCGACAACGCGAAACGTCATGTGGACGGGAGGCGTCACGATGTTGTTTTCTAACGCGGCAGTTGCGGTATAGAAACGTTTACCGGCTCGCGGTCTATTTCGCGGCATCAAGGTCAGCTAACGGGAAGTTTCCCGATTCGCGAAGCGGGAACGAAGAAAAAAAAATATTAAAAAAAAAAAATATTAATAAACATATAAAATATATTTTTGGATTTAAAGAAGAATACATTTTACAGCTACAGATATTAGCTGTTAAAAAACCAATGAAATTCACTGAAAAAACCATAGGTTATAGACCATATATAGTTAGGAATTAGCATTTAGAAAACCTTATTTTACTCACACAAAACCATTGAAATTCCATATATAGTTAGTTGCACTAACTATATATCGCGCACCCGCAATCCACTGCTGATGATGTCACATATTACATCATTCATGACATGGTCAGTGACATCACTGATGACATCACTGATGACATCTCAAAGATGGAGGCAGGATAGGATGCTTCTCTCCATCTCTGTCCACTTGCTGCCAGACTAAAAGCAACTTAAAAGCAGTGACAGGCCATTAGCGAGGCTGACATACCCTGACCAAGACTGCAGATTGCTGTGAAGACCGCTGCAGCAGCGGGTGTAAGGAAAAAGTGATTGAAGATAGGAGACACCTGGCTGGTCTCCAAAACAAGAAAACACGGTGACCAGGGCAGATGCGACAAACTGGTTAGGCTGCAGTGGCCTAGCGGCGCCGGGGGAGAAAACAGCTCGGAGCACACCTGCGCCCACTGAAGCTGCTGTGGCTGGGGAGGTCGACTGGCAGATCAGAGGGACAACGGGGCCTGGCTGCTCACAACCACAGCTTCTACTGCCTACGGAGGCTTCATGAGCACAGCGGAGGCATGCAGGGACAGCAGGGATGGCCGACTGATTGGGCCACAGCCTCAGCAGACCACAAAGCTAGCTTGGAGACTGGAGAGGCCCACGTAGGCCCCAAAATACACGCTGACCCGTAGCGCTGCATTGAGACAATGTGCACAGGATAAGAAGAGCCGCTCCTGTTGGAAGCACTACCTTCCGCACCCCAGTGCCTCTCCTTAAACGTTTGGATGCACTAGATGCCTGCTGGACATTGCAGGGACGGAGGAGAGGAGGCTCCAGCTTAACTTTAACAAAGGGTGCAGCGAACCCATTGGGAGTGCGCCTGGTCCAGAGAGGCCTACTTTTGAGAGACCAGACGTAGAGAGTACATCATTGTCGATTTGCCTGGGGCCCCTCTCGACAGGAAGGTGCATGATCAGGCAAGCTGGTGCTATTGCAAGAGTCTCCCCTGGGACTTCTCCCCCTACAGCAAAAAGCTCCCTGCACACTGATAAACGATAGCGGCACCAGTTCAGGATACAAACACAGGCCGGAGGGGTGAGTCGAAGCAACATTAGAGCAACAGCCATGTAGCGATGACGTCTGCCAGAGTAAAAAAAGGCAGTTCCATCAAAGTGATGCTCCTGAAAACGGTGGGTCAGCAGGAGGGGGAAAATAAGAGTAGACTGAGCAGAGCAACCTCCCCAACCACAGAAGACCCAGAGGCACGGGTCACTTGTCCTTACCTAGAAGCCTTGTTTTCCACGTTAAGGGAGGACCTTATCATCAAAAAGGACCTTACAGGAGAGCTGCAGGCCATTAGAAAAGTAGTCGCAAACATTGGCGATAGGGTAGATGCCCTAGAGGAAAGAGACACATCCCGAGACGAAGAAATAGAACAGCTGCAGTAGGAGAGCTTTCGTCTTTCGGAGCAACAACTAGACCTCCATGCCATGCAGAGGATTTGGGGAATAGTTCCAGGAGGAACAACATTCGCATATGTGGGGTGGCACGGGATGGAGAGGGAAAGAATATCAAAGCATATGTAATAGGTTTGTTCTAACATATCCTGGGCGATGCGTCACCAGAAGAGATCTGCCTGGAATGAACCCACCGAGTGGGCAGCTGGGGACCTGGGAAATCTCGATCAAAAGACATTTTAACATGTGTCCACAGCTTCCTCCTGAAGGAACAGATTCTCAAAAAGGCACGGGAAATGCAAGCAGTAGAATACCAAGGCAAATTAGCATACCTATTTCAGGATCTCGCTGCTTCTACACTTCAAAAACAGCGATAATCAGGCCAGTCACTAGGCTCTTGCAGGATGAAGAAGGTGCCCTACTCCTGGGAGCATCCTTTTCGTATGGTATTCCGATGGCAGGGTCAACTCAGACAGTTGTGCTCTCTCTCTGAGGCATGTGATCTACTACAACTAAAACAACCAGAAGAAACACGCTTACACGTAAAAATCACAAGTCAGCAACAAGAAAGAGAGGAAAGGTGGAGGAGAATTCCTAATGGCTCGGGACTAGATCCAGAGGCCATGGCAGCTGAAAGGAAAGCAGTGTTGGAAAAGCTAGCTGAAGACAACACCACAGGGGCTCCAGCCTGAGGTCTCAATCGAAGTTAGAAGAGCCGGCGGCGGTGGGGGGGAATCTGCAAGTTGGTGCACCCCAACCAGAAAGCGGCATGGACCACACGAAAGACTTTTACCACTGGAAATGAGATGACAGATCTTACTCCATCTCTTCACCAGGGACTCTTGTTGTTTATTATTATTGTTCAGGAATTCGTTTTTGGGTGCCTGATGCTCTTTCATTCTATTCTAGCATCCTTAGATAGGGTAGCACTTCATGGGGCTTGGGGGTGGGGAAGAGAATTGGTCTGGTGCATCTGGGAGGTCCACGGGGCTAGAAATGAATGTGAGATCTTGGAAACTGAGAGTGGTGACTCTCAACGTTAAGGGCCTAAATAACCCAGTAAAAAGGACAGTAATACTGTCCTATCTCAAGCACACATGTACAGACATATGTCTTTTACAAGAAAAGCACCTCCTAAGTAGAGATTTTGAGCAGACTCAAGACCTGTGTCTTCCCACAAGAATTATTCTCCTCTATGACACATAAGGCAGCAGGTGTAGCCATTTTGTTCTTACGCACCTTTCTAGGGAGGGTGGGGTTGAAGGTGGCCGTCTATTGGGGTATCGAATCCACATATGTTCACAATCCATAACCCTGGTTTATATATATGAGCCAAATGAGAACCAAGAGTAGTGTCCTTACGAGGCCATTGGGGATCTGACGGCGACACCAGTTAGGCAGGTGATTCTGGGAGGCGACTTAAATCTAGTCTTTCATAATGATGTTGATCATTCTACTCACTAACAGGGGACAACATGGCTCTCAGCGCTGGGGGGCTCAGTTTGGTGGGTGAGTTGGGACTTAGGGTTCTTTAGAGAGACAAGCACCCAACCTCGAGAGATTACACGTTCTATTCTCATGCTCATATAACATATGCAAGACTAGACTATATTCTGGGGTCCAGGGAGGTACAGGAGGCATCAATATTGGTGGAGATAGATCCCTGGACCCTCTCTGATCCTTCTGCGGTCATTCTGGACCTTGTGCTCCTGCCTCAGAGTCAAATGACCAGAACCTGGAGGCCGAGGGAGACAATGCTGCGCCACCGAGACACAGCTGAGCAGGTGGGGAAAGCTATAGGGGCTATCTAACAGTAAACAACACCCCTGAGTCCTCCCCCGCGATGATATGGGATGCTTTGATGGCAGTCATCAGGGACCTGCTGATAGCAACATCGCAGCAGATAATAAAACACGGCATGCCTCCAGGGCAACGTTCCAGGTGCAAGTTCGGGAACTAGAGCACATTCACCATCTCAGCGGGGTTCCCAGGATATGGAGGCAGCTAGAGGTAGCCCGGAAACAGCAAGCGGCTCTGGACCATGACCACGCAGAATATTCAATCCCACACCTCAAACAGGCATATTTCACAGGTGTAAACAAGTTTGGGAGGATGCTAGCAAACAAATTGAAGGGGCAACACCAGGCCAATGCGGTAGAGGTTCTGCTTTCTGCATGGGAGAAGATAGCCGGGGATAGGGCTGTGACCGCAAAGTTTGGCGTATTCTACACCGCCTTATACACGGCACAGAATCTCCCACCAGAGCCCATTACAGAGTGTCTGGAGAGAACTAGCGTCTCCAGGTTCACAGCAGATAAGGCGATGGAACTGGACGCACCCAATAGAATCGAACAGATTATATCCGCAATACGTAGGTAACAATCTAATAAGTCCCCGGGCCTGAATGGCTTCTCAGCTATCTTTTATAAAACGTACTACAGCTTACTGGCTCCTCTCCTCCCAAAGGTGTTTAACGCAATTTCAGACCCGTCGACGCTCCCCCCGTCCAGGCTAGAGGCCGAAAGAGTGGCGAGACATATATTATAGGCCACGCCACACGACACCCAACACTCCTAGCATGGAGACAGCACTAAAGATTGCAACATATTGGTACTGGACCCCGGTACAACTATATAAAATCAACCAGATAGAGGGGATCCATCTTGAAGATGTAAAAATTCCCCAGGGACTCTGGTTCATATCCTATAGGGAATGCCTCAAATTAAAGCTTTTTTGGGAAGAGATTCTAACAGAAATAGACACTCACTTCGACACTCAACTGTCTAGATTTCTCTCCTTCACCTTGCTGGTTCTTCCCAACCCACTCACGTATCCAATACGCTCTAGACGGGGCAAACACATTACATTGGCTCTCCGAGCGGCCCCCAAGCAATACTAGCCCTGTGGGGTACTGAAAAAGTCCCATCAAGGCTGGCCTGGCTACAACGTATTTGGGACCTGCTGGATATGGAGAGGCTGGCAATGACATTCGACCCGGGGGGGGGGGGATGTATTTAGAGAGACATGACGCCCTTTCATAGCACTTCTCTCACAGGAATTTACAGAGCTAACATGCCCTATATACCTCAGGATACTACGTTTGACGGAACCTCCCGCCTCCTAGCTCCTTCCAGAAAAGATAGTTTTGTAGTTTTTTTGACTTTCTATAGGATACACCTTGGATACAGCTGGCACCTCAGAAGGGAAGGGGTTGGAATAGGGAAGGGGGTGGGCATTAGGGGTATGGTTTATGTTAAAAGCTGCAAATGAGCTGAGTGGGCTGAATGGTAAAGCCACCTCTGATCTGTAATGGCTCTTTGTATTTTGATACGCAGCACAATAAAACAAATTTAAAAATAAAGTTCCTTTGGCTAGATCTCGAAAGTTAATGCCCAGTGTGGCCAGATAGGCCTCAATAGAGTCTAGGTGTGAAACTAGGGTAGAGAGAATAGTGTTGATAAGTGAGCACACATTTTCTGAAAAAGATGTTAGCTTGGTTACCAAGAGTTCATTGATTAAGTTGAAGAGATGAGACCTGTCGTCCTGTGAAAGTTGAACTAAGGTTGGGACTGGATTTTCTGCAGCATCTGTATTTAAGAGCAAGACAGGTGGTGTCTCCTGCCTGCGCTCGGGCATAGACACTTGCAAGGTCACTGGAGGAGATGTAGAAAGGCTGGCCATCTGTTTGCGCGTCTTGCAGCGTCTGACTTTCTTTGTTGTTGTTATAGGTAAGATCTTGTTGTTTGGGCTGATGGAGGAGTCGAGGTGTGGCTCATTTCGCCATGTGGTCTTGCAGGAGGGAGGCTCAACACTATTATAGGGTGTGGCTGTATGCGTGACCGTGGAGAGGCAAGCAGACATTCACGTATAAAACAAGGACCCCCTGATAAGTAGATAGAGCAACTCCTAGGTCAGGGAATATACATATGAGACAGTAACAACCTAGGCAGTTATAGTAACTTGTCTATTTTAATATTAGGAGGGCAAGGAACCAATTCTGGAGGGCGGACACAATTTTTATTATCAGTACATGTAAAAGAATTCAGAAACGTTCATTTATTACTGTTAAAACACAATTTAAAAACAACATAAAAGGCATACAAAAAGTAATAATTACAAATAATGAAATAAATATGACACAATAGAAAAAATTATATATCACACAAATAAAAGGAAGAGTTTTATATCGACGCGCGTTTCGGCGAACCCGCGCCTTCTTCAGGACACACCAATCTATTACCTAGATGTAAAAAAACAATGTATGAATCAAAAAATATACATATAAAAACATTTTGGTAGACAAAGCTATTCATTTTTAATACTGTGCATTTTTATCTACAAAGCCATGAAGTTAACATTGAACATATAGCATTTGTACATATACCAAGAAATTGGTTACCTAGGCCCAATTATACACAAGCAAAAACTCAAAAATGAGAGTAATTACATTTGGACTTCCATATTCATGTCGATAGGCAACCAACTAATAAAGATGAACAAGATTGAACCAGGACACATGAAGGTAACAGGTTAAGAAGTTTAGGAAAGCAGAAATGTGCATTAACCTAATCTGGACACTAATAGATTGTCAGGAGGCCTTCAGTTAAGTCGTCATTAGAGCAAATAGCTCAATATTCTATACATATTCAAACTCAGATGCGAACTTTAGCAAAAAGAGCATTTTACTTTAAACAATTTTAGTAAGAAATACTTATTTTTACTTACTTCTCTTAATGTGGAATTATTTTATTGGGATCAGTCGTATTTACTTAACAGTCGAAGACGACAAGGATTCAAATGCGTTTAAAAATTGTAAAAACGATATCTAATGAATAAAAAAGAAAGATATCTAAAATAAATATGAGTCATGAATGGGATATGTATAGTATATTTAATGATTTGACACCTTCTGTAGCAATCGTTTCTTGCTCGATGAGTCACAATCGAAAATGAAACACTTTTCAATCTCTAGAGATATTACTATCTTTTTCTATTGCTTTTTCTGTGTGCATACATAGTATACTTTCACTCGGTACTGTATTATCAGGACCTACCACGTTGGTTCGTCACGTGAAACTAGTATATCTAATTTACCTTTCATATCAAAACCTCATGTAAGTTGATATATAATTTTGAAAAAACCATTACCTTGCCATCTGCAGGTAATTCCTTATTATATAGTTTGTTTTTCGTAAAAATGAACGGACACGGCAGAGGATAGAAATAAAAAGTGGCCATGATTGTATCAGGCTCTAAATCAATGTGGAGCGTATAATCTAGGATACGATTAGACACTTAGGCACTATAATATGGCGAATAGGAACCTACCTAAATCTAGCGAATCATTGTTTCTTCAAAGGGGATTGTCAAATGAATTGTTCCAAATGGAGTGTATAAATCGATAGTTTGGTCAATACGAAGAAACAGGATCTGTAAAGAACATAATAAAATAATGATATAAGTGGGCAGGAGAAAGAAAAACGTAATTATTTATGAGGACTAGAGTTTTAAAATTACCTAGTTTCAAATGTAAAATAGCTTGACCTCCGCGCCAGTTCATAAATACGTTCCGTGATTCACTATAGGAAAAATAGCAGAAAAAACGGAAACGAGGGCAAGTAGAGGTTAACACTATGAGGTAATAAATAAATAGCTCTGATAGTCGTCACTCCAAGGTTACAATGTTACCGCAGGCCAGATCTACAAGACCTGAAAGTAAACATACCTGGAATCGGATACTTGGCTAGATTTGTGTGGAGGATGGCTGCGTCCAAGATGGAAACTCGAGTTGCAGTGGATGTGCAGGCGGGAAATTATCAACTGCTCGGAAGTTTGTGAGCTAGTAGGAAATACGCCCTGAATGAACAACACATGGGGTATTTTGTTTGATCTTGGTAATTCGCCTAACTAGCATGGAGATAGGACTAGTTTTCCGAACGGAAGCCACGCCGAACGGAAATTCCAAGAGGCAAGAGCCGCAAGTGTATACATCTAGGTAGTGAATCGAAGGAAATAGAAAAACTACTAAGTAAGTTTAGGTAAACATTTGACAGCCGCCCATTTTTATAGATAAGAGGCAATGTAAAAAATAAATGATGTAAAATATTAAAAATAATAAACGAGATTCAAAGGGTGAGAAAAAAATTATTCGAAAAAACAGAATTAAAAAAAAATTCAATTCGAATTACCATCATGTCGTTAGTTAATTGCATTCTCCCACGGAATCTCGCTATTTAATCCCATTCCCATACTAAATGTATTCAGAGAGAAAATCCAAAAAACTTCTTGGTTTTTGCGAATCCGCTCGCCGCCTTTAGTGTCTGGAATGTTTATTTTTTCTAGAATTCGCCATTTAATTTCTTCTGGGTCATGGCTATGATCTAAAAAATGTTTCACCATTGGTGAAAGTATTTTTTTTTTTGGTTCTGATTGCAGAGCGATGCTCTGTCAGTCGAACTTGTATTGATCTTGATGTTTCGCCCACGTATCCAAGGGAACATGGGCATTGAATGAAATATACAACATTTGAGGTTTTGCAGTTCCACATATTTGTGGCTGATGTAGTATATCCGTTGTGTATAAAAGACTCACCTTCTATAACACCCGAGCAAGACTTGCAGCTAGAGCATTTGAAGGTACCTTTAATTGCTTGATTTGTTTGTATAGATATTTGCATTTGGGTACCTAAAGTCGATTGTCCTTGAAATCTAGAGTGTACAACTTGGTCTTTTATGTTTTTATTTCGCCTATGGGCAAATAAAGGTTTCTCCAATTTCTGTTCGCTGTTGCTATTACTATTTAAAATATGCCACGAGGAGTTAATGACTTGTTTCACTTTTGCATCAAGAGTGGAATGCCGCGTGATGCAAACCAATTGTTGGGTTGTCTCTTTTGGTTTTGATCTAAGGAGGTGATCTCTATCATAATATCTTGCTCTTTTATATGATTCCCTCACCAGCCGGTGAGGGTATCCTCTCTCTAGGAACTTTTTTCTCATGTCTAGGGCTTGCCTGTCATAGTCACGAAGATCAGTACAGTTCTGCCTTACTCTTAGGAACTGAGAAAAGGGGATACTCTGCTTCTGGTTTCGAGGATGGAAACTTTGGAAGTGGAGCAAGGTGTTCCTTGCTGTTGATTTTGTAAACAGGTCCACCTTTAATTTTTCATCATCATGAAAAATCATGATGTCCAAAAATTCAACTCTGTCAGCACTGATATGGGATGTAAACTTGAGATTCAGATCTACAGAATTAAGCCACAGTAGGAATTCTGATAGAGTCTCTCTCCCATCGGTCCAGACAAAAAAGATATCATCAATGTATCTTGACCAATGAGAGAGAGACTCATAGAATGGGGCTATTTCATTGTGAATACATTTTTCTTCAAAAAAAGACATGTAAATGTTCGCCACTGAAGGGGCTACTGATGCCCCCATACTTACACCTCTAATTTGCCAGTATAGGCGTGATCCGAACTCAAAGACATTTTCAGTTTAAACAATCTTTAGGCAGGCCAATATAAATTTCTTAGGACAGGGTATCCTATGTTTATCAATGAACCATTCTATGGTTTCCATTGCTTCCACTAAAGGGATATTACTATACAAGGATTCTACGTCAAGTGTTACTAATAAGTCTCTCATAGGATTAAATGTGATGTTTCTACCTTTCCAATCATAGCTCCTGTATCTCTGATGTATGATACAATATTAGGAATAAAGGGGCAAGGATAAGAATCCACATATTTGGATAAAGGCTCAGTTGCGGTACCTATAGTAGAGACGATAGGTCTATATGGGGGATTCAATGGATCCTTATGCATTTTAGGAAGACCATAAATACATGCAGTCTTCCCAGCATTAAAATTCAAATAGTCAAATTCCTTCTTAGTAATGTCTCCTTCATCCATTGCTTGCCTAGTAAGGACAGCAAGCTCTTTATTAATACTGTTAATAGGGTTATGTCTGATGTTGGTATAAAAGGCAGGATCATCTAGCATATTTTTTTCGAGTGAAGGATCTGACTCAACACCACAGCTATTGAAAGGTCTATCCCTTCCCTCTACCTTCAGTCCATCGTTAGACCAACTCGGACCAGAAGTAGCTACATTTGAATTGGTAGTTTTAAAAAAACTAGATCAAGCAATGAAATTTATTCCTAAAGCTTTGTATAATATAAATAAAGATGAACATAATGCATTAAAATCTTTAGCAACCAATAAAATGATCACTGTAAAAAGTTGCGACAAAGGCGGTGGAATAGTAGTTGTTGATTCAGAGATTTATGAGCAGAATATACTGAGAATGCTAGATTTCTAAGTTCCTAAGAGTAAGGCGGAACTGTACTGATCTTCGTGACTATGACAGGCAAGCCCTAGACATGAGAAAAAAGTTCCTAGAGAGAGGATACCCTCACCGGCTGGTGAGGAAATCACATAAAAGCGAGATATTATGATAGAGATCACCTCCTTAGATCAAAACCAAAAGAGACAACCCAACAATTGGTTTGCATCACGCGGCATTCCACTCTTGATGCAAAAGTGAAACAAGTCATTAACTCCTCGTGGCATATTTTAAATAGTAATAGCAACAGCGAACAGAAATGGGAGAAACCTTTATTTGCCCATAGGCGAAATAAAAACAAAGACCAAATTATAAACTCTAGATTTCAAGGACAATCGACTTTAGGTATCCAAATGCAAAAATCTATACAAACAAATCAAGCAATTAAAGGTACCTTCAAATGCTCTAGCTGCATGTCTTGCTCGGGTATTATAGAAGGTGAGTCCTTTATACACAACGGATATACTGCATCAGCCACAAATATGTGGAACTGCAAAACCTCAAATGTTGTATATTTCATTCATTGCCCATGTTCCCTTGGATACGTGGGCGAAAAATCAAGATCAATACAAGTTTGACTGACAGAGCATCGCTCTGCAATCAGAACCAAAAAAATACTTTCACCAATGGTGAAACAATTTTTAGATCATAGCCACGACCCAGAACAAATTAAATGGCGAATTCTAGAAAAAATAAACATTCCAGACACTAAAGGCGGCGAGCGGATTCGCAAAAAACGAGAAGTTTTTTGGATTTTCTCTTTGAATACATTTAGGATGGGATTAAATAGCGAGATTCCGTGGGAGAATGCAATTAACTAACGACATGATTGTAATTAGAATTGAAACATTTTTTAATTCTGTTTTTTCGAATAATTCTTTTCTCACTCTTTGAATCTTGTTTATTATTTTTAATATTTTACATCATTTAAGTTTTACATTGCCTCTTATCTATAAAAATGGGCGGCTGTCAAATGTTTACCTAAACTTACTTAGTAGTTTTTCTATTTCCTTCGATTCACTACCTAGATGTATACACTTGCGGCTCTCGCCTCTTGGAATTTCCGTTTGGCGTGGCTTCCGTTGGGAAAACTAGTCCTATCTCTATGCTAGTTACACGAATTACCAAGATCAAACAAAATACCCCACGTGTTTTTCATTCAGGGCGTGTTTCCTACTTAAGAGCTCACAAACCTCCGAGCAGTTGATAATTTCCTGCCTGCACATCCACTGCAACTCGGGTTTCCATCTTGGATGCAGCCATCCTCCGCACAAATCTAGCCAAGTATCCGATTCCAGGTATGTTTACTTTCAGGTCTTGTAGATCTGGCCTGCGGTAACCTTGTAACCTTGGAGTGACGACTATCAGAGCCATTTATTTATTACCTCATAGTGCTAACCTCTACTTAAACTTGTTTCCGTTTTTTCTGCTATTTTTCCTATAGTGAATCACAGAACTTATTTATGAACTGCCGCGGAGGTCAAGCTATTTTACGTTTGAAACTAGGTAATTTTAAAACTCTAGTCCTCATAAATAATTATGTTTTTCTTTCTCCTGTCGCCCACTTATATCATTATTTTATTATGTTCTTTACAGATCCTGTTTCTTCGTATTGACCAAACTATCGATTTATTCACTCCATTTGGAACAATTAATTTGACAATCCCCTTTGAAGAAACAATGATTCGCTGGATTTAGGTAGGTTCCTATTCACCATATTATAGTGCCTAAGTGTCTAATCGTATCCTAGAATATACGCTCTGCATTGATTTAGAGCCTGATACAATCATGGCCACTTTTTATTTCTGTCCTCTGCAGTGCCCGTTCATTTTTACGAAAAACAAACTATATAATAAGGAAATACCTGCAGATGGCAAGGTAATGGTTTTTTCAAAATTATATATCAACTTACATGAGGTTTTGATATGAAAGGTAAATTAGATATACTAGTTTCACGTGACGAACCAACGTGGTAGGTCCTGATAATACAGTACCGAGTGAAAGTATACTATGTATGCACACAGAAAAAACAATAGAAAAAGATAGTAATATCTCTAGAGATTGAAAAGCGTTTCATTTTCGATTGTGACTTATCGAGCAAGAAACGATTGCTACAGAAGGTGTCAAATCATTAAATATACTATACATATCCCATTCATGACTCATATTTATTTTAGATATCTTTCTTTTTTATTCATTAGATATAAGCATGGGCGGCAAATCCGTTACGTCCGCGGATTTTTCGGTGTTTTGGTGAATACGCAATCCGTGTATTTTACGTATTTTCCACAAAATCCGAAAAAATCCGCGGATGTAACGGGTTCAAAAGTTGAACCCCCACCCACTCATGTAATGGCGCCAGCAAGCTGCCAGCGCCGTTGTAAAATAGTTACAAAGTTAGCTTGCACAGGAACCACTAGATAAAACGAAGCAGGTGCTGCTTTATTTTATCTAAGTGCTTCCTGTGCAAGCTAACTTTGTAACTATTTTACAACGGCGCTGGCAGCTTGCTGGCGCCATTGTAAACACACACATGGTCGCTGGAACTAGTTGAACCTCAAATGCAGTGACTCATTCATCAGCCCAGAAACAATCGAGAGCGTCGTCGAGGCTGGGCAATGTGCCTTCTTTATCGAAAGTCAGCTGTGATGCTGGATAGAGGCCTTTGCATCCTTGACTTTCACGAGCACAATCCCTGTGCTGTTCCTGTGACCTGGAGTCTCTGTATCTTCATCTGCTGCTCTGATCGGCCTCTGACCTTTTATACACACAAGAGGCATGTGCAGCACAATCCCTGTGCTGTTCCTGTGACCAGGAGTCTCTGTATCTTCATCTGCTGCTCTGATCGGCCTCTGACCTTTTATACACACAAGAGGCATGTGCACTCGCATGGAAGCCCCGTCCGTTTGGCCATGAGTAGGCACATTGTGTTCGCACGGGTTTCTGCACGTTCGCGAGCGTTTTGTACAATAAAACCCTCGCGAACTTGCGGAAACCCGTGCGAACACGCAAAAAAAAAATACGCTAGGATCCGCGGATTTTGCGTATTGTCGCAATCCGCAAATACGCAAATCCGCAGATCCGCGGATTGCCAATACGCAAAATCCGCTCATGCTTAATTAGATATCGTTTTTACGATTTTTAAACGCATTTGAATCTTTGTCGACTTAGACTGTTAAGTAAATACGACTGATCCCAATAAAATAATTCCACATTAAGAGAAGTAAGTAAAAATAAGTATTTCTTACTAAAATTGTTTAAAGTAAAATGCTCTTTTTGCTAAAGTTGGCATCTGAGTTTGAATATGTATAGAATATTGAGCTATTTGCTCTAATGACGACTTAACTAAAGGCCTCCTGACAATCTATTAGTGTCCAGATTAGGTTAATGCACATTTCTGCTTTTCCTAAACTTCTTAACCTGTTACCTTCATGTGTCCTGGTTCAATCTTGTTCATCTTTATTAGTTGGTTGCCTATCGACATGAGTATGGAAGTCCAAATGTAATTACTCTCATTTTTGAGTTTTTGCTTGTGTATAATTGGGCCTAGGTAACCAATTTCTTGGTATATGTACAAATGCTATATGTTCAATGTAAACTTCATGGCTTTGTAGATAAAAATGCACAGTATTAAAAATGAATAGCTTTGTCTACCAAAATGTTTTTATATGTATATTTTTTGATTTATACATTGTTTTTTTACATCTAGGTAATAGATTGGTTTGTCCTGAAGAAGGCGCTGGTTCGCCGAAACGCGTGTCGATATAAAACTCTTCCTTTTATGTGTGTGATATATAATGTTTTCTATTGTGTCATATTTATTTCATTATTTGTAATTATTACTTTTTGTATGACTTTTATGTTGTTTTTAAATTGTGTTTTAACAGTAATAAATGAAAGTTTCTGAATTCTTTTACATGTACTGATAATAAAAATTGTGTCCGCCCTCCAGAATTGGTTCCTTGCCCTCCTATTATTAAAATAGACAAGTTACTATAACTGCCTAGGTTGTTACTGTCTCATATGAGGCAAGCAGACATGCCTGGGAGACCCTCACTGAGCCCGTCTGAGTTAATAGAAAGCCTCCGTTCGGTTCTGGCAATTTTATTGCTGATGGCGCTAACAGCTCATTGGAGAATACGGTCTATTGAGATAGGCTTAGGTCTAGACTTTTGGGGAGGATTGACTGCAGGAGATGAAGTGGAACCAGAGTTACCTCCTTTTTTTCTGCCCATGGTCCCAGTGGCTACGGGTACAGCACTAAACCCACCCAAGCTAGCAGTAAAGGCACAGCAGTTCAGGATAGTAGAGAAGAAGTTGAAAAGCAGTACCTCGTGATGGATATCGGCTTGGATTACCAGATGATGGTGTTAAAGCTATGGGAATGAAGACCTCAGGTGGTGGGCCCAGCCCGGCCTCGTTTGACCACAGATGGTTGCAGACTGGCCTGCCCCTGGCCCGAGCGCAGTCCAGGTGCACCCGCGTGTGTCCCACTCTGAGGTAGTCTGTGGGGATGAATTGGAGAGAGGCCCCTTTCTCTCTCTGTCACGGGAGTGAGGCAGGCTGGGGGACTGAGTCCCACCCCAGGTGGCCAGTGATGAAAGAGAGTGTTGTTGTGGGCTAAGACACCAAGAAGCCCGTTCAGCGTGTCACGAGCTGAAGTAGTCTGCGGGGGATTAAATGAAGAGAGGGCCCTCCCTCTCTCCGCGATGGCAGTGATGCAGGCTGGGGGATTGAGTCCCACCCCAGCTGGCTGGCGAATAAAGAGAGCGAAGTTGCAGGCTAAGACATCAAACTTATATTTACATTAGTTTTTGACCATGCATTGGGTTACTCTATTAAAAGGTGGGTGGGTGGTTCCCCAAGGAGCCATGTTTCCCATATTTCTAAATATAATTTTAGGCTTATCAAGCATGTGTATTCATAGTATAGACACAATATCTCAACATAAAATATGGCTTATTTATATTAAAAATATGTATGATGTGAATACTATGACATTACACAGAGAACGTAAATTCACTCACAATCATTTTGATGATACTGGCCCATACAGCTGCTGTAGTTGGTAAGGACCCCCTCTGCATGGATGTCCGGTTCTTCTTGAGTGAAGTTGGGGTCATTGTTACCAGCTTCTTGAGCCATGGTGGGTACCAGTAACAGAAGTTAAGTAGGTCTGCTACACCTGAAGGTTAGGAAGAAAGTAGCAAAATTGCCCTTAACAATGTGTATGTCAATGTGACAGAAATTACGTCAATGGACACTTACACAACTTACGATGTTTCTGTCAATCACAGATCATTTTAGCCAGTGGAAGACAGAGGACACTGGACAAGGTAGGCACAGAATACAAATACTTATCCGTCATCTTGATGAATACATCAGGCAACAGCATGTTACATCTGCCAACATAAAGCTACATTGTCAGCATTAGTTATGCCTCACAGTATGGCAAACCAGCAGTTCATTTTTGATGCAAGCATCTGTCATCTGCAAAGTTGCTTCCATCAAACATAACTAGAAAATCTACAATACAAAATATAGAGCTACACCATTGCGGTGTAATGTACGTCAACCTTGAGGGACACTACATTAAGGGGCCGATTCCGATTCGGTAAACTAATCCGCACGACCGAATTGAATCCGTAGCCCTTTCCGTACGACTCGTCCAATTACAGTACGATTCGTTTGAAAAATATACGATCGAATCGTTGCGAACCGCACGAATACCAAGGGAAAATCCGTACGACACGGACCCTCAAAGTGAACCGTACGAATCGTAAACATGCTGTACGACCAGACAAGTACGATCCAGACCGGGGAATGAGAAGGCGATTTGTGTGGAAAGCGTTGCATATGAGCGAGCCACACAATCAAATACGAGATGAACCTACACTGAATGACGTGCACACGAACCCTGTAACACAGCACAAAGAGGGTGAAAACGACTCGTACTGCGGAGAACGTCGCGTATGACCGAGTCGGACACACAAATAAACAGAAGCAAATACAAGTAAACAAGCCGTACTGAACCATACGGACACTGTGAAACAGCCCAAGGAGGATGAAAACGACTCGCACAACACCACAAAATACGTTTCCGGACGTTTTGAGCTCCCATAGAAAAAGAGTCGTACAGAGTGTCGCAGAGACGAATCGTACTTGCTGGGCCAGAAACTGCTGCTTAATTACGTACGGACGTTGCGTACGACGTGTTCCGGATACAAATTGCACATATTTTGTAGTCGTACGGTTGTTAGTACGATTCGTACGGAGATCTGCTTTGGATCCGAATCGTACTTCATTGTACGGACAGGGACGTTTACGGGTACGATTCATATGGGAAATATGCTCCATATGGCTATTTGTAAAAGGATTTTACCAAATCGGAATCGGCCCCTAAATGTTATTTAAAAAACATTTTAAAATGAAAACACAGCATACATAGTTAAATAAATAAAATTATTTAGAAATGCTTTGTGAGGGCAAATAATATTAAATTGTTGAGCTCCAAGTTTTTTTTAAATTCAATGGAGTATGTTTTGCCATTGAAGAACATACTAATAATGAAAATAAGTTGTTTTATATATATATTATTTTTTATTTATTAAACAACTACAGATAATACATGAAATGCAAAACAAAACAGATCCGTATATGGGAACATACTTAGACCTTGTATAGCGCTTAATTGAAAAAAGAAGAAATGATAATAATGAGAAAGAAAAGAAAGCACAGGAAATAATTAATGCTTAGGACTGAAATTAATAAGACAAATCATTATGTACATGCTAGCTAAGATAATACAAAATAATACAAAAACTCTTACGTTAGCCTTAATGCCGTGCTCCAAACTGTAATAGGAGTCCAGATCTTATCAGCCCGCCATTTAGATTGTCTGCCCATAGTGGCGTAGATTGCTTTCTCGTAATGGAGACCCCCAAGAAGCGGGTTAGCCACATTTGAAAGCTAGGCGGGTCAGTGTCTTTCCAGCAAGCAGCATGTATGATTCTATATACTGCTGTCCCAATAAAGAGAATAGACTCCTCCTTCAAGCTTAGTTCTAGCATACTATCATATCCCAACATATATATTGTGGGAGAGTCTGGTAGTTTACGCTCAAAGACCTCCTTCCAGAATTCCCAAATCATTTTCTTAAATATAGATAGTTTCTCGCACTCATAAAACATGTGTAATAACATGGCCGGACCTGTAACACATCTTAGGCAATTATCATTTAGCCTTTTACCCCAGGCATTTAATTTTGCAGGTGTATAGTATAGATTATATATTGTTTTATATATTTGTGCTTTTAGGCTGGATGAAAGAAGCAAACGCGAGGTTAATATCAAGGTCATATCAATGTCAACATTTGGGTTAGCTAATTTACCAGCCCATATAGTTTCGGTGTGCTCTAGATCATCCTGCATGTTTTCAAGAATGGTTGCATAAATTGTACCAATTCTCGTAGAGGTTTTAGACATAGTTTCTATAAGTGGCACCCTTTCCCAGTTAATCCTGGGCAGTTCGGAGCTTAACATAGTGTCTACTTGAATGAATTTGAAATAATCAGGATTAGAAATATCCAACCTACTTTGAATATGGAAAGTTGTGTACGTATCAACGCCTAGAAAATCCGATAGTGTAGAGATCCCTAGTCTTTCCCATTTTAATGAAACGGCATCATTAGCATGCTTAGGGAACAATGAGGAACGCCACAAAGGAGTGTATCGATTACATTTTGGAACGTGCTTATATTTCGCGACTTTCGACCAGACTTTCCACGCACTAGGAGGCACATTATGATGTCGGGCGGATTGCCTCCACCAGGCTGGCGGTAGCCTGGCGGAGGCAATCCGCCCAACAATATGCCCAGATTCCCCCCCGCCGTATTAGGATGGCGGGGGGAGCGCGGCGGACGGAAAGACCGTCCGCCGTTTTACCGCCGCGGTCGCTTTGCGACCGTGGCGGAAAGGGAATATTATGGTGGCGGTCGCCAGCCATATTACAATGGTGGGTGTAAGGGGCCTTTCCGCGGCGGCAATGCTGCCACGGAAAGGCAGGCGGTGTGTGCTGTGGGGGCCCCTGGGGGGCCCCCAGGTGATGGCAGAGGTGGGGGATCAGGTACCCCCCCACATTTGCATATACAAAGCAGCAGGCACCGCACGGTGCCTGCCGTTTTGCATATGCAAATGCGTTCAGAAATGTTTAGCATGTTAAACATGTAGGATGTGCCCGCCACTGTGGCGGGCACATCCTAATTCCCCCTACGGGACCCCCGCCCTTATGGCGGGTGGTCCCGTTCTCCGTTAGGGTGGCGAGCGGACAAAGTTTGCCCGCCATCCTAATGTGCCCCTAAGTGTAGTTTTAAATGTAACCTTCTTAAAATATCTTGGCTCTAGTTGCCTCAGGAGAAGACCCGTGGCCTTATTGCCCAAAGCTAATTTGAAGATAGAAGGTATTACTAAACCCTCTGCGTGCTGGGTGGAAAGAGTAGTAATAATAATTGGTGTCAGCTGTTGGAGGAAAGCCACCCAAAAGTACAGCAGCATATTTGGAATAGCTGGGCCACCTCTGTTCTGTGGTAGGAATAAATATTTCAGTGATCTCCTAATTTTGCCGTATTGCCAGATAAATTTGGAGATCTGGGATTCGAGAACTTTAATAAGCTTATCCTCAATTATCAAGGGGATGGCACAGAATAGATATAGTACCTTTGGTAGGACGTTCATTTTTACATAGTTCCCCCTACCTATAATTGAGAAATGTAAGCTATTAATACGGGTTAAATCTTTTTTGATGGTGTTAATTGGAGGTTCATAATTAAATTTGGAGATACTTTGAACATCCAAACTGATACATACCCCTAAGTATGTCGCTTTCCCGCTTTTCCTAGAATCTATAAGGTCAATGTTGTCAGTGCAAAGTATGACAGTTTTTGCCTTGTTGAGGGAGTAACCAGAGTAGGATCCAAATACTTGTGTGATTGCCTCTATTTCTATAATAGCTTCAGCAGGGTCAAGTGTTAGGACTGCAACGTCATCCGCATAAGCTAATATTTTAGTTTCAGATGTTCCCACCACCACTGGTTTGATTCTTGAATTCTCTAAAAGTCTTAAAATCAGGGGATTGATATAGAGAGCAAACAGTATCGGGGAGCAAGGACAGCCTTGTCTGGTACCTCTTGATATTCTAACTGTACCTGATTCGCGCCCCATAATTTGACGTTTGGCCTTTGGGTCTTTGTACATTGCTTTTATAGATTTAACAAAATTGGGCCCAAAGTTATAGTGTTCCAGAATTGCCCACAAAAACTCCCATAACACATGGTCAAAAGCCTTCTCGGCATCAAGGAGGATCATGGACATCCACACCCCCGTTACGGACTTGATGTCAAATAATGAGATGGCTCTGCGAGTGTGGTCCGTGGTACCTTTCCCGGGGATAAAACCGTGCTGCCACGGGGAAACCAGATGTTCAACAACCCTCCTGAGCCGGTTTGCCATAATTTTTGCATATAACTTTGAGTCTGAGTTAATAAGTGAACTAGGGCGATATGATGATGGTGAATCGGTAGGCTTGCCTTTCTTGGGAAAGATAATCATGTTTGTATCTTTCCACGACTCAGATGTAATACCATTCCACTGAATCATGAGAAATAAGTCGAGTAGCAGAGGCAATATACACTCGCCTAAGATTTTATACAATTTTAGGGGGATTTTATCTGGGCCAGCAGCTTTACCAGAGGATTACTCGGAGAGAGCCAATTGTATCTCTGTGAGGGTAATTTCTTCCTCTAGGTCGCTTTTAGTGATTGTATCTTAAACCCTGTCAGTGTTTGTTACAAACTCATTAAAATTCTTTTTTACTTCCTCACCATTAACAGAGATATCATTCTGGTAGAGTTTCTAATAGTAGTGCTGAAACACCTCCACTATATCTTCTGTTTGTGTATATACGTGCTCATTTATTTTAATGTATGCAATTGCATTATGCGAGACTTTCTGTCTAGTAAGCAAGGCCAGTTGTTTGCCTACTCTCTCTCCATTTTCGTAGACATTTCTTTGGTGGGCTCTAGAGATCTCCGCTGATTTCTGGGACAGCCCATTGTTCAAGTCCGTTTTTAGTATTAGCATACGGCGCATTGAGTCTTTTCCATCCGCCCCTTGTGCTATTAATGCCGTATGATCCTTTTCTAGCCTATCTTTTGGTTATGTTCAATGAAACGTTGCTTTTTAGTTCTGGCAACATAGCTGACCGTTTCCCCCCTAAGGGCAGCCTTAAAGCAATCCCATACAGCACACCTGGGGGCGCTATAACTGTTAATGTCATAAAACCCTTGAGCCCAATTCTTGATATATTCAATATAATCCCTATTAACCAACAGTTTCCTGTCAAATGTCCAAGTGGAGCAATGTCTGCCGAAATTGGGTAAGTCAATTGTAAGAACGAGAGCATTATGATCCGATATTAGCTTAGGATGTTTAGCAACTATTGCTTGATTTGATAACTCCTGTGCAGTGAATATATAATCAATTCTAACGTATTTATTGTGGGGGTATGAGAAATATGTATACCCTGGGTCTGCTTGATATTTAAGAGTGCAAATATCAACCAGGTCATAGCTATCTCTAAGTAGACTAATCTCATTAAATACTTTTGGTTTCCGACCTACATGTTTATGTTTATTCAGTTTATTAAATGTGGGCCAGAGTGAGATATTAAAATCACCGCAGAATATTAGTGATCCTGACCAGGATGCCAGCTCAAGTTCTAGACTCTCAAAAATAGAAGGGTCATCCTGATTTGACCCATAGACAGAACAAAGGATTAAACCCAGAGCAAGCTCGATGATAACCCATCTGCCCTGGGGGTCTGCGGCTTGGCGTATGGGCTGACCTATAAAATGTTTAGCCAGTATAGCTACTCTGCGGGTGTTTGAGGTTTGGGTGGTGCTTATTAACAAGTTGTACCCCCGGATTTTTATTAAGTCTTTCTTATCCCAGGGCAAATGGGTTTCCTGAAGACATATTATATCAAAAGAATTTTGTTGAATTATTTCGCTCATCCGCCCCCGTTCATCTCTATGGTGAAGCCGTGCAACATTCCAACTACATATGGTTAGTCTCCCCATGGTAATTAATATTTTGTTCAGTATTTACTGACAATTCTAGTATTCTTTTAATTGTTTGACATGCGGTGCTTTCTTCTGTTGTACATTCTACTGAAGGTACAATATTGTTTCTGCGACTTGTAGTTCCTTTTCTTGTTTTCACATCTGAGGTTGTTTTCGTTTTGAACATTTTTGCTCCCTGCCCACCCCCCTCCTGACCCCACCCCCTCCCCCCTCACACCCAAAATAAGGCAAAAAGACTCCATGAGAGTCTGATGGTGATGGACGTGCAACACGCTATCAGAGCCCGACCAACACCTAACACCATATAAGAAATAGGAGCGAGCCCGCAGATATTGACTAATAAAAGGGAAAAATATATAAAATAAGATCTACTGCCCTAACTAACCAAATTTGTGCAAGCAACCAAGAAAAATACTTTTGTTTTTTTTTAAATAAACCTATACCATTACTATAACATTGCTACAATATCATCATCCTTACAATTCCTAGATCCATTAACATGTAAATCTTATAATCAAAAAAAAGTTCAGCTAGTTCAGTACCCCCTTAGGGTGTATGTATATCCTGGTGGTAATATTTCTGGATAATATGTTTACTTTTAACCATCCAGATACTCCTTTTCTTTAATTTCATAAAGGAAAAATTTTGTCTGTCCCCCATAGATATCCTTCAGCCGTGCAGGATTGTTTAAATATACCAGTGCCTTTTTATCCTGGAATGGCTTTATTAGCTGACGTAGCCTCCATCTTCTTTCCACGGTTGAGTGGCAAAAGTCTGGACATACAAAATATGAGATCCCGTTGGAGGTATGCTTGGCTTCGGGTCTGGCTTTTTCAAAGATTGCCAGCCGAAGCAAAAAATGGCAAAAAAACAAGAATAGCCCTGGGGTAGGCCCCAGGTTTCACAGGATTTTCCAGAGTGAATCGCATACGGTGGGCCAGCTGGATTTCGACATCCCAGTTCCAACTAGAAAGCTCAGGCAGTGATTTGCGGGGAAGTTTAATCACAAAAGAGCGGGTGTCACCCCCCTCTGCAGCTTCTGGTACCCCCAAAATGCAGAAATTATTTCTGCGCTGACGGTTTTCAAACTCCTCTAGTTTCCACCTAACGTCAGCCAGCTCTGACTCATGAGATTCAACCCGCTCCTGGTTTGTTGCCAGATCTGACTCGTTCGAGAGCATCCTAGACTCCATCTCTGTCAATCGGTCTCCAAAAGAGCTACAGGCCTTTATTAGCTTCCGAACTACCCCTTGTACTTTGCATAGGGCAGCTTGCGCCCTCCGTCCATCCTGCGAGGTTTCTTCGCGGTGAGCTGCTATTGCTTGCAGCACCGTATCAAGAGATGACGGTGGTGGATCTGTAGGAATAGACTGGTTTAGCTGTACAGCGAGGCCAACTAAAGGAGAAGGGCAGGTCAGTTGGTCAGTAAGGGTATAGTCCCAGGCAAGTTCTGCTCCCCCATGTGCTCTCTTCCCCCGTTTATTAGCAGTCTTTGTCTTAGATTTCACAGTTAGGAGTTCTACAGTGCACTCACTCATACTACCTGATTCATCGCTTAGATAAGAAGTGGAGGTATCAGCCCACCCTGATTCCTGCTCGGCATCATCGGAGAAGGAAAAAAAGTCGCTGGCATCCTTCTCCAAATCTGCATAAGCATTCCCATCTTTTTCAGCTTTGTGTGCATTATCAATGAATTTATGGTTATGAGGGTCGCTAATGCCGGGGATTTCAAGGGGGTTAACCGTGACACGGTGGACTGTTTTAGTAGTTCTTTCCGTCTCCCCACCTCCTACACCATCAGCGTCAGATTCTCCCCCCGCAGTGTCCGCCACTAAAGTATCAATGTCAATGGCAGTATTTTCAGCGGAGGAAATCTCCGTATTCTGATCGCTCACCTCAGGGGTTGCTGGAGTTTGCTCAGGTGGGGCATCCAGAGTATCTCTCACTATGATCCTCGGGTTCTCACTGCCGGGCTCGTCTGACAGCGTGAGGCCATCTACAGCCGCGATAATCTCGGGTAATACTGGAGCTCCCGCATCGGCAGTAGGCTCTGCTTGGCGCTTCCTCTCTTGCCCCGGAAGCAGACCGGAGCCTCTACGCATTAGGTCCACAACTGTCGGGGCCGCCGCGCCCCTCCTTGGATCATTCTTCCGGGTCGTCGCTCCTATTCTCGGCGAGTCCATCACAGCAGGCATGGGCACAGCAGCAGCTTTCTCCGCTCTTTCTGGTTTGTCCATATGTTTGCCGGCCCTTCCAGCTTTCTCCGCCGAGCTCTGTGGATTATCGATGCCTCGCCGCTCCGCAGAGTCTCGCTGGGCCAGCCTCGCCACCTTCGCTCGTGAAGCAGCAGATAGTGGAGCCGTAGAAATCTTTGGAGCCATGGCGGTGCTGCCACCCAATTCCGCCTGGATGATCTCGGCGGTCCGAGCCCGGTAAGTGCAACCCTCGCACTTAAGCTGTATCACTGCAGGGGATCTTAGGGCGATTCTAAGGACTGCCCAGCCGATGAGTAGGAGAAATTATTTATTGGTTTCGCCATAGGGTTGTGTAGATCAATGTGATCCATGTGGCCTTCTCGCATATCGTTTAGTTCTTCCTTCCAATGGTTGCTAATACGCCTTACTTTGCTCAGTCATCAAGGCGGTCAGTGCTCTCGTAGCATGACTTGTCGGGAGCTCTGATGCGTGTGCACTGCGATCAGCGACAGATCGCCATCTTGCCTCCGATGGTTGTTTTATATTTTTAATGAAAAATAAAAATGAAATTATAAAAAAATCCTTGGAAAAATGTATGACTTTATTATATGCATTCATGTTTACATGGGATAATTTCCGAACATTTTTTAAATATGTCCAAACCCTATGTGTCAACATACACTATTGACACATTGGACTCATATGTTGTAGATATGTCCATCCACTGACCAAATGAAGGACGTAGAAGATTTGCTGTCAACTCAATGAAAGTGTGTGCAAACAACACCCGAATCTGAAAACCATTCAGAAAAGACACATCATTAAGAAGTGCTGGCTGAACCGTGACACCATTCAAGACTTTACAGTACAATTACTATTAGGACTGCTGCCTGACATAAGAATTTAGACTGTCATCCCACCTATTGTGAAGATAATGGAAGTGTTGCATTTCTGTGTGACTGTCTCTTTTCAGTACACAGTGACTTTAATGGGATGTCACAGCAGAGTATTTGTTTTATCCTCAGCCAAGTCCTGGATGTTATGCTCATATGTATAAATGACTACATCCAAATGCCATACTCACCAATTTTAATGGCGATTTCTATGGTTTGGCAGGCATAACACTTGTTGTTGGTGCCATGGATGGAACGTATGTTGCAATGGTACCACATTATGGCTGGAAGCAAATATACTGCAATCTGAAGCATTTCAGCACCTTCAATGTGCAGGTGGTTTCCATACCAGGTCTCTAAATCAAAGTGTCTGCAAGATGTTCTGGCTCAATCTATTACTCTCTAGTGCTAAGCAACAGCTTCAAGCACAACAGATAGAAGTATTAGCTGTCAGAAGCATTTCAACACCTTCAATGTGCAGGTGGTTTCCATACCAGGTCTCTATATCAAAGTGTCTGCAAGATTTTCTGGCTCAATCTATTACTCTCTAGTGCTAAGCAACAGCTTCAAGCACAACAGATAGAAGTATTAGCTGCCATGTCTTGTAGGAGAGGTGTTGGGTGATGGCCCCACAAACCTGACGTGCCAGGATCCTTTCAAGATGTAGCTCATTGGCAGGTGAGCTGTTCCCACTGAAGGAGTCAGATCTTCTTTCTTTAGACAAAGTGGCCAACACAGTTCAATCTTATGATTGACATCTTCCTGGTTGACCTTGAAAACAAGACAAAAAATAAGCAAATAGTATTCTAGTTTCAAAAATATATTATATTAACTTTCTAACATTTGGGACTCCATTTACAGTTAGCCAGACATATTAGTCCATCACAAACATAATCTATATCCATGACTGATAAAAGATCCTTAAGGTTGGTTTTATTTTTATGAATGTTAAAACGTTTTAATAAGATCAATAGTGAGTACAATGAAGTTAAATGTTGTTTCGCAGTTTGGGGCTGCAGGAGTGTGCGTGAGCTTCTAAAGGTAGACTTTTTCATATCTCCTGTACCATGCTCTAGCTATTGTGCCTTAGCAATAGCTTGTGAAGTTGAATAAATAAAACTGTTATAAGTCAATAATTAAACTTTAAACTATCCTAGCCTGGTTATGAAAGGAATTAATAACGAACACCACCACAAGACACTATGGGCCCGATTACGATGTCGTCAAGAAAGCAGTCCAACTAAATCGATTTTAAAATGGTTTCCAAATAACTCGGGCACGGGGAGACTGATTACGGTGTGTCTGAACACCGTTCGGTCGGACTCCCATTGACTTCAATGGAAGCCTGTGTTCAGAATGAGAACACAGGCTCCCATTGAAAAAAGGGTTGGTTGGGGAAAACCTTGCACCCTGTGGCATTCACCGCATGGTGATTGTCACACTGTGCATGCAGAGAAAGGGGAGACCAATGGGTACCCCCATGAGCCCGATCCGGAGGACCCCAGGTGAAGGGGGGCCTGCTACGGGCCCGCAAAGTCAGCTTCGAACACACGATCCATGTTGAAACAACCGACTCGGAAAGGCTGTCCGTATCCAACATCCTAATTGCTCATCCCAAAACGCGGCCCGTAGACCTGTATGAGTCGGCTCCGAATGACACCATTACTCTGAATGCCGTTAAGAACTGAGTCAGATAGTTTGAACGCTTTTAGGACATATTGATCAGTCGTCCAGAAATGTGTCAGAGTCGGTCGGAAACAAGGCTTCCGAATCAGATTCGACTAAATCAGATGCCGTTCGGAACCTTTCCAGATGGCATCGTAATCGACCCCTAAAAGTGAATGTAGTACGAATTTTCAAACAATATTTTTCAAACCAGTGATTAGTATAATAGGCACATTTAAAAGTGCAACATTCTTAAGATATGCAACTGATTTGCTTTTGGAAAATTATCTGATAAGCAATATGAGTATATATACAGCCTTCTATTTTATGTTATATGTAGACAAGTCCATATTCCCATGTTTGTGCTTTACATCAAACTGAGTAATTGAAAACATTTTGATGGCACAAGTAAAGGATGATTAGTTATGTTGATAATGTGTGTAAAACAGGGATTTCATTACTGGAATGTGACTTTTGACTCTACTTTGCCATTCCTTTGCTTTTAAATATAAATTAAAAGATATTCTTTTGAGTATTATGTAAAAGACGAACACAAATAACCGCCTACAATAAAGTGACATGCAATGTTAAATCCCTCACCTGAAAATTGGAGTCCTAGTAACATGGAATCATCTGTTATAACTTCTACAAGTTACATGTTTTATATAGTATACAATGTTATTAGTTAATTGTTACATGAAGGCGTTACATAGGATGTGATTTATGCTCAAAATAGGTTACATACCTGTTTGTATGGCTTTGTATTATGACCTGTGTGAGAAAGTGAATTAATAGTTGAAGAGGATGTGAGTCCTCACAAAGTAATAACATCGCAATTCCATACCAGGTCCAGTAAGGACTCCAATTTACAAAAAATAGAGATACATTTTATGAGGAAATAGCCACCAAAACAAGAAAAATTGGATGAAGGTAACACAAGATATGATCATTTTTAAAATATCGCCTGAAATTGCAAAGCACCAATTGCTGTTATCTGGTCTCGCTAGACTAGGTCCAAACCAAAAGTTGAGGCTGACCGGGAACTACTGCCTGTCCGGTACAGGGACTAGGTTTGTCCCGGAGGAAAGCTCACTTTCTGATTTAGAAAATATTCTGAAAAGAAATCTTCGTTGACAGTTTGTTAGCAGGTCAGGCTGCAGGCCGCAGGCTGGATCTGAAGAAGAGCTTGAGAACGACAGCCTAAGTAAAGTGTGAGCCTCTGCCCTAGAGGGGACCTTGGGAAAATTCATCATTAACAGGGGGAAAGCTCCAAGTCGAGGAAGTCTGGACTCTGTGCCCAGGAAGGTGTCATCGGCTATCGGATGCTGTTTGACGCCGTCCTCGGCAATGTTCCCTCTAATTTTTTTCCTCTGTGTGCGGCAGTGTAAGGTCTATGTGCGCTGCAACCAAGGCTATGTGCGCCAGGAACCAGGCCTCACGGGTGGGTACAGAACCAAACAGCACTCCAAACTTTTGCTTAAAAAAGTGAAAAGACGGTGCATTTGCTCACATACAGATCCATGTGAACAGTGTTAAGGCAGGTTTGAAACCGTCTCACATAGCAATTTGAAACCTTGGCAGCTATGCTGCTGCATTTCTTTTCTTAATAGAGCTGGGCTGCGGGGTAATTGTGTGCATTTATTCAAGTTTTCATGTTAATTTCAGCTCATGATGGGCGCTGAGATTAACATCAAAACTTTAACAAATGCTCTCTTTGAGCAGGAAAAAATAAAATTATAATAATGTTGTAATTATAATTTTACTTTTTGCAGTTTCAGGGCTGGGTTAGGGTAGGGCCGCACCAGTTTTTCGAATAACTCATTTTAATGCTAGTGTCTGCATCACCTAATTAAAATGCATTAGTTTCGTATTCTAGCCCCCTCTGACAATACCGCAATTGAGGCACACGGCCAATGAGGCAGCACCAGCACGATAAAATTGTCTAAGATATATGAGCATGCAAATGCGCCTTCAAATTTAAAATGCTATGCGTCAGAGATAGAATATTCATGAACAGTGCTGAGCAGGCAGGCCAGAATCTAACCATTCAATTAGCCGTGCCCCAACCAACCTTTCTGTGAGTTTACTCTGGGGGTACCAGCCATCACGTGGGTGATCCGTGGAACGGGTCATGCCTGCTGTTTTCCCACAATTACACCATCCTTTTGGTGACCAGAAGCACACACATGCTTTGAAGATTGAACACACCGGGTGGTAGCTTTGTTTTTCCTTCCTGCACCTCCCAGCAGAGAAGTCACACTACTCGAGCCTCTTGCGCAAGATGTTACAGTTTTACAGCCTGGTGGTCCCATTCCCTCCTAAGCCCCTTCATCAACCTGGACAGAGATGGTTGACAAAACAGTCAACTTCTCAGCCCCTGCTGTGCCCTCTGAAAATGTGTACTTTCGTGAACCGGAGGCACAGTATTGGTCTTGTCACTGGATCCTGGGACTTGATCGTCGTCAGAGTGGCACACAAATGTTTAAATGCGACCAGCAGAGGAAGGAGGCGTTTTCAAAAACAAGCTTATAATCCATATTTTCAGACATTCTGTTGTATGATCTGGGTTTAATGCAATAATCGCTTATTTACTTCAAAACACTTTATTTTGGATTGTGTATTTTTTAGGTTTGAATGCTGTGGACTGTCAAAAACAGTTTGCATGTTGTATTGGACTGCCATGGTTAGCCTGAAAGAGATAAAATAAATTAGGGGAAGATTGTAGTGTGTTGTGAATTGTTGTACACAGCAGCGTAATAGTGAACTGCAATGAAATGTTGTTGTACACCGTGGTGAGCCACAGTGCTTTACCATGGTTAATGGTGCATCACTGTTCTTTCTAGTTAGTTATCATCTGGTGTGATTGGCTACTCTGTTTCCAGAAGTCGGCAATGTGGATTTTCCACACCCAAAGATATTTAATGAATGAATGCACCTGACGAGAGTCCCTGCAGAGCTAGGTCATGGAAGGCATTATGTCAATAGCTGAGACTAGAGGTTCTTTTAATCATTTTTCAGATCTGTGACACATATGTGCCTGGGTGCTTGTACGTCTGAGTGTGTGTGATGCTATGTCTGCATACGTGTGCTTTTGTGGATGTGAATGTGTGCTTGCATGTGGCTAAATGTGCATGCGGTATCTGTGTCTGTGGGCTGTGTGTGTGTGCTTGTGTGATGAAGTTGACACCAGGCTTCAAGGACATCTGAGATCTACTGTGGCATCTCATTGAGACAGTTTAGGGGATATGAGAATGTTTATAATCATTGATGCTGGGCCCACTCCCAGTGTGACATGGATCCACTGGTTCATTACAAATATAACATCCCACTGGAAATAGGCACCTTAACCAGGGCGGTGCTTTTATTATCCTCTAAAAAGGCTAATTGAACTGTAGGGAATGCTCACTATGCCTTTAGGAATTTTAGCCTTAGGTCCACAAGTGTCTGAGTGTTTCTGTGGCCCAGGCCAGAGTAATATGTGCTTTACCCTTTCTCCTCATCCTCCTAGCCCGGTCTCCTTTCCCATGCAAAGCTCCATCATCCAGCACCTCAATGAAGGATGAGCATCATCATCTGTACCTCCAACTCTGCCTTTCACCCGAGTCACAAGAGGAGATTTTCTTTTCTTCCAAGGGCTCCATTAATCAGCTCTTCCTGCCAGTGTTTATCAGTACTGATTCATGCAGATACCCTAATCTGACAGAGGGCTGACACCTTTATTGTTAGGGATCCTGTGATCACCTCTCCCTGCAGGTATTGCTCATGTTCAGTCAATCATATGTACCTCTCTGCATATGATCTCCTGTAAATGCATACTGCAGGCTACTGACCTGATCCTCTTATGCATGACCGTCTACTGCAGAGATGCACCTTGCCCCCTGCAGCACATGCAGTGCATGGGGCCGCCTTCAGGTCCAGTCCTACACTATGAAGTGACCTGTGCCACTTGCATTTCCAGACTGGATTGTGGGCATCTCAGGCACACATCTCAAAGGTACTGTGGGTCTCATCCTGACACATTATACCATACCAATTTGTACATGGTATCCTGCTGCACAACAAGCCCTGGTGAATCCCATACTTATTAGAATTGGTCAAGTGATAAGCTACAGAATCTCCTGCTGCACATGGCTCTAGTTCCCTGCTCTTATTGCGTACGCTCTCTAGCTGCACCGAACCCTAGCGACCTTCTCTTTCTGCACATGGCAGCAGAGACCTGCACTTTATGTAGACAGCCACCTGCTTTATATTGCTCTGTCCTTCCTGCACATGCACATGGCCCTCTGCTCTTCACATACAGGGCCATGGTAATGTCCTGATCTACCCTACAATGTTGCATTGGCCTTTGTTAATTGCCCTTTCCACACAGGCCCTTATGACCAGCTCTTCTTTGTCACCATCTTTTGTTGGACAGGATGCTACTGTTACCTGCACATGCCTTGGTGATATGATCTTCAAGCATACCATCTGTCAAGCAGATTCCTGGTGAAATGCTTAGCAGCAAATGCCCATGAAGACCTGTGTATCTTTCCTATGATGTTCTGCTTCCAGACAAGGGTGCCTGCTACTCTTGCACATGCTCTCCTGCAACAAAAGCCTCAGTAGACTAAGTAGTTGTGCACCTAATCTTCTTCTGTACAGAGCCCAAGTAACTTGCATTTCCTGCACAGGGTCACGGACACTTGTTGTCTTTCATACAAATCCATACTACACTTTGCCCTAGTCACCTTCTCATCTCACTCACAAGAACTCACTTTTCCGTGCACAGTGCCACTTTCTTCAATAAACATATACATGGCCATGGCGTCTGCTGTTTTAAAAGTAGCAAAGGCACAGCTTGCCTTTTTTTGCATTATAGTGATGTTCGTTACTTTATGAGCCAGTTTATTAAAATTCAAGGTTGATAGGACTTTTGGACACAGGGCTGGGGCATTCAGTTTCGGGAATTCGCTGCCTAACAAGTAAACATTGATTGATTGTAGTTCTTGAATAATGGAGGGGCCATTTTGTACAGATGTTCTGAACAAACACGGAAATATTTGAACAAATCCTTATTGTTTATTGGCAGTCAGTAGAGATCTAAAAAAACTGACAAAAATAGAGGCATGGTGACGAAAACTAAGTAGAAGTGCAGTACAACTATAATGTTACTCCCCGACCGTTTCAAATGTCACTAGCTGCCACTGTTTTCATGTTAATGGCAGCGCCCTTCATGCGCTGCAATTAACATGAAAACTTTACAAAAAGGCACACAATCTCCCCGCAGTAAGAGAAGAAATGCAGTAGGTCTGCAAACACAGCGTGTGCTTTTAGGTGATTCTAAAAGCACACGCTGTGTTTGGTGCTGCATTTCTTTCGTTTTCTAGAGTGTGGCTGCGGGCAGATTGTATGCTTTTGTTTAAAGCATTGGTGTTAATTGCAGCTTGTGAAGGGCTCTGCAATTAACACAAATGCTTTAAACAAAAGCATACAATGAGCCCCACAGCAGCACTCTAAATGCCTCTTCTTCTATAAGTTGGAAATGCCCGGTTTTCACACTGCAGCGGCGGCGGCATGAATGCTCCCTGGGGATGTGTGTGCGTGCCACACACACAGCAGTGCGCGCTCGCGGATCTCGCATCTTCGTGGGAACACTGGTCTTCGGTAAAGCCTCACTATGGTTGGACTTAGAAACTTTTCTAGAAGTAGAAATACTTTTAGCGAGGGGAAATCTGCAAGTGAAGTCCGACCGGGGATTAAAAGCTGTGGCTACAGTATCAGCCCCGGTCTACTCTGATTCTCTGGAGGAAAAGTTCTGAGGGTTTCAGAGTCAGAGGAGTATACTCTAACTCCAGCCAAGGATCCAGGACCTTATAGCATCACTTGGGGTTATCTTTTGGTCTGAATCTCTCAGAAGCCACCATCAGGGTCCAGGGCAAGTCAAATTACAACTTGTCAGGTGGGCTCTAGAAAAGTAGGCTTCTTACAGCTTTTGTGGCCCGTAACTAAACAGGAAGTCAGTCAATTGATCCTTGGAGCACATTTCTTTATCCTGAGTACAAGTGGTTTGCAGGATGGGTTGGGGCCTATCTTCACAGGTTCAACAGCAGGTACAGTCCTTCTTTTGTCTTCTACGGGTCCAGATGTGTTCTGAAAAAGGCACTCAGCGGTACCACATTTATGCTTGCCATCAGCTTGTGGCTAGGGGAGACTCCCTGCCCAATAGAGAAAAAATGTCCAGGTGCAAGCCTACCCACTTTGACACCATTTCCTGGGGGGAGGAGGGTTGGCCCTAAACAATCTTACAGTACACTGCTCAGCCAAACTCCAGCATGGCAGAATTGTTCTTGCTCTGGGCAGAGCTCTGGGCACACCCCTGATGTGTGTCTAGAGGAAATGAGAACTCCTCTTTCAAACCACCTCTGAAACATGGTTTCCCAACACAGGAATTGGTGGCATCCTGACTCCTGGACAATGGAAAGAGCAAGTCTAGGTGTGAGTTCCATGTGCATGTAATTCAGGATCCCTCTTTAAAGCTGGTGTAGTGGATAGGCACATCCCAGGACATCCTGTCAGGAAACAGTCACACCATCTCCCACTCAAGGCCCTTTTGCTCACTTTCCTGCAAACCATTCACATCTCCATGCAGGAGGCAAGCAGGCTGCCAGGTGACAGGCATCTGCAGACCCTACCTGGGACAAAGCTAACCGTAGCCTAGCCACAGAGGCAGCCGGCAGGTGAACACTTCCACAATGGGCAACAAGGTGATATGCCCATTCTGCCTCTCAGGTCATGGGCAACAAGGCTATATGGCCCATCATGCCTCTCAGGTCAGGCTCTCTCCGCAAGGGAGGGCCAGAGATGTACCAAAGGCAAGGAGCCAACAAAGGCCACTGACAACTGTTAGTGTCATGAACCAGGCTCCTAGCCATACACAGACAGCTGGAATTTCCAATATGGTGCCTGGGGTAGGCCTAACATCCAGCCAAGCGGACTAGAAATGAGTTCCAACTTTCTCCTGAGGTCTCTTTGGCCTAATTTTTTCAGAGTGGGGGCTAAAACCTCAGGTTGCACACACCCTCCTTATACTCTCAAACCTGTCCTCTCAGGGTCTGTACTCTGAGATTGAGGAGGTACCTGGCAATCAAGGACTTCTAATGTGGATGCAAAGTGCCCCTCAAGGGTGACACACTCTGGTAGTGTCTTGGGAGAGTCTGCCTGGCCCAGACCCCCTGTCTCCTGTTGCTGTGACAGTGCAGGCAGCTCTATTAGGTCAGCATGGCCTCACCACTGCCAGTATTGGAGTTCTCTTCTATTAGAGTAGGTAACCCATGTTCCCTGGTCGACCACTAAGGAAGACGTCCTCCACCTACACTTTTCTCTTCTTCAGGGCCTCTGTACCCCTTGCTTAGGGACAGTGGCCCCAGAAATCTAAGTTTTGTGGCACCCTTGGTGACTGCCGCTCTTATGAGACATGCTTCGCTTTGTCATTTTAGTGGTGGCACATTAGGTTCTGCAGGCCACTAGTGAAATTTACTTACATGCCTTTCGTACAGTTGAGGACCAAATATTAGGGGCTTATATGTAGATTAAATATGAAAATGAGAAGGGTAGCCAATTTGACATGTTTTAGGGGCCACAGCACATCCATTGGGCACTGAACAGTGGAGCCCCACTGTGCAGAGTTGCAAGAAGCTGGCCCTCTATATAGTGTACTAAAATGAAGTATTCTGCGCAGAGCGTCTAGTGAGTCCCTTATTGGTATACAGAGGCAAAAGAAGATAATACTAACGCTCTATTTGTGGTAGTGTGGGCAAGCAGTTAGGCTTATCAGAGGGTAGTGGTAAGCATTTGCTGTACTCACAGAGGCAATACATGAAAAACTCACTCAAGAATAATTCCGAAACCAATTTGCAAAACTAACAAGTATCTTTATTAATATATTATGCACTAAATTCAGTATGATTAGGCAAGTGCGTTTTGAAAATGCAGTAGAAAACAGTTGCAGTAGAAAATGCTTCAACACCATCAAGTATTTACCGTGATGTTCTATATAGAATACACAGTGGTAACTTACGCCACAGTCAAACAATTTATTATTACAGGCATTGAGGGAAATCCAGTGATAGGCAGGACAGTCAATCAATGACCATTGTGGTTAAAAATAAATGCCAGTAACCTGCGTCAACATCAAACAATTGAGCATTCCAGGCAATTAGGAATATCAGGTGATGGGCAAGACGGTCAATCAAAGACTGTCGTGATCTGGGTTAAAAGGACAAAGGCTTTTGCAATTCTTGTGCAAAACGGGCACTTGGAATTAGATTTGGTTTCTATACTTTCAGAGCAAAGGTTTTGGGGTCCCAGGGCCTAAGCGGAACAGGCAGTTCTTGATTACCTTGCCCAGAAATGCTGGATGCAGAGATACATGAAAATTTCCACCACTGGGGGCGGGTGCGCAACAGGCAGTTCTTGATTACCTTGCCCAGAAATGCTGGATGCAGAGATACATGAAAATGTCCACCACTGGGGGCGGGTGCGCCAACAATGCACCTCGGTCAGTCTGTCTATGAGTGGCGGTCATGCCAAGATGGTTTCTGCCACAAAGTCGACACCACCAAACAGGAGATGCAAATTCACAAGAGTGGGATAAGTTCCATCATCGGTCGCAGGTGCTGTGGAGTGCCGTCTTGTTGGAGTGAAGACTGAAGGGGTTGCTGGCTGGAATTGCTACCAACTAACCTTGGCTTTGGGAAATTAAGTTGAAAGGGACTTTACAGGCTGGAGGTCATTGGGAGTGAAGTAGGTGCCCAAAACGTCATTGAGAGCCAGCTACCACTCTGGAATGCTCTTGCCACTTCACTGTGGGTCACCATCTCGACAGACCCAGCGACAAGCACTTTGTTGCTGTTTTGGGCTAGGCCTGCGATATGCAGAGGACTGGTTTCTCCAATCCAAGGGAGTTCCTGGTTCTTTGTCAAAGACAGGCAGACCTAACTGGTTTCCGGAGTACAGCTGCAAGATGAGTCGGCTTTAGTGCAGGAGTCGAAGACAACAGACAGGCAAGCAGGGTTTGCACCTGGTCAGTCACATGTCCTCTTCTCCTTGTGGCTCTTCAGTGTCGTTCTTTTGCTTAGATTGGCAGGGTCTTTAGTTCAGGGCCGAGGTCTGCCACCTAAACACTAGATTTAGAGGTGTTAAACGGAGTACCAGGTTTTAGCCAATGGGCTACCTACCTTTAGGGTGACTATACACTCTTATGACCACTTCCATTTGGAGGTGGGCATAACCGTGACCCTGGTTGGCTAATTCCTTCCAAGACAAGATGGAGAAATTGAGAAAAGGGGGTCCACATCACTTGCTGGCGGAATGTGGGCACATCTTCTAATCTAACTTATTTTACTGCTCTGTCCTCCCACCAAAAATGGAGCAGGACCTGGGGGATTTGGGGTAGGGGGTTATATCCTCCACTATCTGGAGATGTCTGGGTTGCATTTTTTAAGCTTCCCACCGTGGAATGCCATTTTGGCCAAGAGGAGGTGTGAAGTAATCCTGGGCCGATCTGGCGTAGTTGCTCTACGCGGAGCTCCACATAGTTGGGCAAAAACTCCATGGAGCTCTGCTCCACTTCGTGTCTCCCTCCAAGTCACCTCAATAAATATTTTTAAAAGAAATAAAAATGAAGGTAAAAAACACACTTACCTTTATCGCGCCGTCTTCGGGCTGCCCTCCTCCTCCTCACCGTGGTCTCTTCTGGAAACCAAAACCCCTAAGTCAGACGCACATCGTGGGTAGGGCTGCGCGCGCATGCACCATCGTACCATGATGTACGTCTGACGTAGGGGATTCTACAGGAGACACCATAGCGAGGAGGAGGGCAGCCCAGAGACGCCACAATAAATGTAAGTGTGTTTTTACCTTAATTTTTATTTTAAAAATATTTATTGAGGGGGGTGGAGGCGGGGAGGGCCAGGGGCTGAACTCCGCTCTGCTGCGGAGACAGAGCTTTGCATAAACTTCGCGTTCTCAGCAGAACGCAGAGTATGCAAAACTCTGCAAGCTCCACCAGCGGAACAGAGTTCTCTGTCCACGATTAGTGTGAAGCACCTTGCCCAGAGCAAAGGCTCCCACCCCTTCAGGTCAGAAACATGGCTGGTGGTGGCAAGCTGGCTAACAGTAGTTAGAGACCACACCAGTTATTGTATGGTTTCACGGAAACCTTCAAGTTGCCCTCTGTGTGCATTTATTGATAAATCCCACACTGGCATCAATATGGATTTATTAAGATGAGATGTTTGGCACCAAACATCCCTGGATACAGTGAAGCCACCATGGTGCTGGGGAATCCCTAATGACGGCTGTCCTGCCCATGTACTCTATTTGGCTTCTCTGTGCACTTACAATATCCAAAAATGAACTTCGATATCGTAGGGTCATATCTGCTCAGGAAGATATGATTACATGTGATATAGTACACCCTGCCTATCTCCCTGCTAAATGCCGACTATAAAATCTTCATGAGCATTTTGGCAGGGAGATTGGTTAAGTTGGTTCCTCAGCTGGTTCACACCGACCAGAAGGGTTTTATTCCAGGGAGGTTCATTCAGGAACTGACTTTACAGTTAATTGGGAGTAGAGACTTGGCAGTCGCTAATTCTATGCCCCTGTCTGTTGCTGCATTTGATGCGGCTAAAGCTTTTGATCGTGTTAGCTGGACCTTTTTGTGGGAAACATTAAGGTTAATGGGATTTGGCCCTACGTTTGTACAGACACTGATCAACTGCTACCAGGGGGCATCAGCAACAATTCTCCTTAATGGAGTGTTAACATCTAGCTTCAATATAATGAGAGGAACAAGGCAGGGTTGTCCCATCTCGCCATTGCTGTTCGATCTATATATGGAGCCTTTAGCTCAATCTATGAGACTTAATGAATTAATTACACCTTTTATTTCTAATCATTACAATTGCAAATTAGCTCTATACGCCGACGACCTCCTCCTCTATGCAGACAATCCAGCAGAAGTTCTCCCTAGAGTGGAGGCACTATTGGAGGAATTTGGTCTATATTCTGGATATCTGGCTAATTCCTCTAAAACAGAGATAATGGCATGTTCACAATTGGAGTGGGAAAGTAAGCAAACAATTTAGGTATCTTGGGATAACAATAGTTAAGAACATAGAGGATATACCTAAAATCAACCTTTAAAAGGTTTCTAAAGAGATCGATCGCCTGTTTTTAAGATGGAAACATCTGCCTCTAACAATATATGGCAGGGTAAACCTGGTCAAAATGGTCGTTTTGCCTAAACTGACCTATCTTTTTAGTACAATCCCCCTTGACTTTCCAGATAAAGAGTTGAGTTTAATCCAAGGGAAAATTGGAAGTTTTATCAGGGCGAATAAAAATGCAAGGCTCTCATGGAAAAAACTAAGGCGTAGGCTCCTGAAAGGAGGTTTAGCACTCTCCGATATCCATTGCTATTTACTTGCTTTCCAGTTTAAAAACATTGGGTCACTACTGGTCAATACAGGAGATTCTAATTGGGGGAAGTTGTTAACTGAGATGACTTTCATAGAGGGCGGGGGAGTAGGTTTTCTTTATAAATTCGGTTCTCCGAAGTTTTTTAAAAGGGTTCGGTTGAAAGTTTTAAAGTCCGCTTTAAATCTATGGCATAGAGTCAAGAAACAACGGGGAATTGGATATTATTCAGATTTTGCCCCAATATGGGACTCTCCCGGCCTACCTGCATGTTGAAAGGATAGCCGCGCCTCACCCATCAAGAATGCGGGCATTACAATCTGGTCAGACCTTCTATCCATTGATGGTATTCACCCCTGGGAAGTATTGAAATCAAAAATCGGGGACTCCCTCTCAAGATTTAAGTATTTACAATTAAGCTCCTGGTTTATAGCAGAGAAAGACTCTATAGGAGGAAATTGGGAAATTGAGTCACGGTGCCATAATACAAATACCATCAAGAAGGAGGTGGGGTTTTGGTATATGAAGCTCATCGAGGCTGAGGATATAAAATGTCCCCCACAGCATTTAATTTGGAATATGTCAGACCTGCAAGCCGACGCCATCGAACTTTACGAGCCCTCTCTCCAGATTTTGTATAAATCAATTAAACCCGCCTCTTTGAAAAAGAATCATTTCTTTGTTTTAAATAGACTATATTATACACCAAAGAAGATAGCCAAATTTGCCCCCCTTTCCTCCTCAAAATGCCCAAGATGCGATTTTTCTCCAGCAGATGATGTCCATATATTCTTTCAATGTGAAGAGTTAAAACAATTTAGGCAGAATGTGGAATCTACTCTTGGAGCTATTTTTAAATTTAAGTTCAATTTGAATCTTCCAATTGTGATATTTGGCACCAATAACATCTTGATTAATTCCTTGTCGGCTGTACTAAAAGGTCTGACTATGTATCTGATCCTAATCGCTAGGAGGGAGATTTGTAAGCTCTGGAAAGATCCACGCCCCCCATCGTAGAGAATTGGCTGAGGGCTGTATTGGGTATGGCACGTTTGGACTTGGGTAACAGGGTCGACGATGGCTGTAACATATGGTCGGAGTTCCTGGTATGGGCCAGAGAAATGAGACTAATCCGAAACCCCAAAGTTCAATGATTACACCTAAGCTTTATCCAAAGAAGCTGGCTGGGTCAGGCCTAGAGCCAATGCAACTGCAGAAGCCTGGGGTGCCCCGGTCGGATTGATGGCTTCTCGCGTCTATTTGCAGTCGCTCTATGGTGAGATGAGGAAAAAAAAAAAAAGAAACATGTCTGGTGGTGGCAAGCTGGCTAACAGTAGTTAGAGACCACACCAGTTATTGTATGTTTTCACAGAAACCTTCAAGTTGCCCTCTGTGTGCATTTATTGATAAATCCCACACTGGCATCAACATGGATTTATTAAGATGAGATGTTTGGCACCAAACATCCCTGGATACAGTGAAGCCACCATGGTGCTGGGGAATCCGTAATGACGGCGGTCCTGCCCATGTACTCTATTTGGCTTCTCTGTGCACTTACAATATCCAAAAATTAACTTCGATATCATAGGGTCATATCTGCTCAGGAAGATATGATTACATGTGATATAGTACACCCTGCCTTAGGGCAGTAAGGCCTGTAGTAGGGGGGACTTACCTATACCTCATGCAGTGTTTGTGGACATGGCACACAGACATGTTTGCCATGTTGACTCTATGGTTTTCACTGCACCAAGACATGCATCCTGCAATGGTAGTTTGCATGGTCTTAGTGAGGGGTCCCTAGGTTAGTACACTTAGTGGTGCTGCCCTAGTAGATCCTCTTCAGTCCCAATGCCCTAGGTTCCTGGGGCACCATTTATTAGGGATTTACAGGGGTTGTTGAAGTTGTACCTATCCTGGCACAGTTTTAGGAAAGAGCTCTAGCACTGGGAACCTGGTAAGCAGGGAGCCAGTTCACTTTTAGTCAAAATCATACCATGTTTCAGGTGACAAGTGGAAGCTAATCATGTCAAAAGAGGTCCTTTCCTTAAAGAGCACATAAAACAGAAACAACATGTAGCAAAAAAAAAGTGGGTGACAATAAAAAAAGGGCCATTCTCCTACAACTTGTGTGAAGAAAAAAGGTGTTACTGAGTTATGAAATGGTCATTAGTGGTTAGGTGAGGTATGTATTCAGTCGTGACAAACATCATGTGTGAAAGTTGTGTTAATAGGTTATCATTATTGAAGAGATTTGTGTTAGAGAATATTGGTGCCATAATGTAGAGAGGGTGAATTTGTAAGTGCTATTTGTACTTGCTAGTATCCTCTCCACCTGGAATTTCCACAGTGCCTTCTGTATGGAGTATGGAAAACCCCTTATACCCTCAGGACATCAGGTTGAGGGTCTGGGAGAGCCACTTGCAGTTGCTTGGGCATCGTCATCTGCCCTGGAAGTGAGGAAAAGTACTCTTCTCCGCAGAATATCCCACCACTTGCAAATATCCTTCTCTGAGCATCTGCTGTTGTAATCAGCATTCACTTTATCCACTATTCTGTCCCACATTTGCCTTCTCTGGCTGATGGTTGCCGTCCGGACCGCTGCTTAACCCTAATTACCTACTCCACCATGACAGTTAATTTTCTGTGAACATGGGTTGTCTTCTCCCAAACATTTTGAAAAAATAAGCTGTTGTAGGTCTGCTTCTGGTGCTTTGTGTTGTGATTGATAAATGCTTTCTATGATCTGAGGAGCATGTTCTGATTGTGAGGTACAGGTAATGTTGATAATTTTATTTTGAGAAGATGTGTGTCGACAGATGCTTTTGTCAACATGAAGAATGTGCCAACCATTGAACACACTTCATCGTGAGGGTCTCCCCATCCCGCTCTGATGGTGGACCATTCTAAATATGGTTGCCAGAAGTCCCCTGATCAGCGTTGATGGAGTTGCATACATTGATGGCAGATAGTGAGACTGTTAATTGTTGACTGGGGTCATCTGTCATGACAGACGCTGATCCTTCAGGCCACACCCTACCTATGGTGGACAGAATTCCAGGACCTTAACAGATGGATTATTTCCTCCATGACAGGGGAGCAAAATCTCATCTGCTAAACTTTCTATTAGGCCCTCAATCTTGGCCGCCACCCTGGTCATGCAGTGTCAGAGGTCATTCAATGCTCACTGTAAGTGACCTTTCATTCCATGGTCTGCCAGACAGATTCCATGTACTCATTGTATAACTTAATTGATGAGTAGGGCTAATAATTTAGTGTTAGTGGGAAGTTGTATAGGTAGAAATAGAAAAGTCAGGTATTGTCCAGCTTCTGCGGCTATGGCACTCTGCCTCATGTAATGCTGCAGTTTTTAAAGAATTCTAGAGCCAAAAGATGGACGGTGTTCTCTCTTCGGTAAAGAACACCCAGGAACGTAATATGCTGAGAACGTCTTGTGACCTCTTGTAACACCTATGTATTGGAGTATATACCCCAAATTACATGTTCTTTATTATATTTCTTCCTTTCTGGGTTTTTCCAAGACCATTAGTGAGCAGTCTTTCCCTTAGCTGTAATTCTTCATTCGGGCTCCTGGATGAGAATTAGCATGGGAATGAGAATGAGGCCCTTAAGATGCGATTAATGGGAAACATATGGCTGTAGATCATTACGCTGAGCGTTCCAAAATATGAGGCACATTCAGTGCCTAGTTGGTGATGTTGGTGAGGTTGTGACTTTCTCTCCTCTGGCAAAGGACCACCTGCTTTCTTCTGAGATCCACGCCTGCCTGACAGGGATCTCAGAGTCTTCAGAGCAGCCACCAGTTTGGTAGTTGCTATGAAAGCAGATGTATTTACTGAGCAGTTGCTATGTTGTGTAGGCACCTCTCTGCAAACATTTTTGTTTTTCCAAAAACAAAAAAAGAAACTACCAAAGCAGGAGTTAGCTGTTGAAAAACAAAGAATGGCCATGATTCTCAGAGGGTTTTGTCCCTGTGTGATGTTGGGTCTTTTGAGGTCTCGCCTACGCAGCACACATGCGCTGCATAGAAGGAGACCTTTAGCCCTCGTTCCCCTTTTTAAGCCACATCAGTGCACGCTTTTCATTGCCCACACGTATTCCGTTGCGGGCTCGAGTGCTGACACCATATGTTTGTAATTAAATTGCAAACATATGGGGTCAGTGCTAGTTCCTGTAAGGGAAGCAGGCTCAGGCCCCCTCCTCTCTCCCTCTCCCTTGCTGCCAGCGCGAGGAGCAGCACGTTTGTTTTTTTATGTCAGTCCCCCTGGGGCACAAGCAGGCATCCTCTTCTGTCTTTTTACTGCGATCAGCTGTAATGACAGAAGTGGATGCCTGCTTGTGCCTCGGGTGAACTGCAGGACTTCAGACACAGCTGCACATTCACAAACAATATAAGTGCGTGCATGCCTGTCATATGTATTCCTGTGGGTCATTTTGTGCTGCATGTGTTTCGTGTCTGAAGGTTCTCTGCGCAGGCATACTTTCTGCAGTGTTTTCTCCTTGTGCATGCACTATAGAAAAGACTGTTGTTGTCTCCGTTAATGCTTTTTTATGTGCTTGTTCACGTGTTCAAGTGTCCCCACACTTTAAAGAACGGGAGCAGTCACTCTGGGAGGTCTTGTGGTCCATTGGACCAGGAGAGGAGAGCTTTGCAACCCACCGGTGCGATGGGAAGGAACTGTTTACACTGGGCTTGTCACTGGGAGCCCTGGTTCAGAAGGTGTTACTTTGGACTGAATCTTCTTGCATTATCTTCATGCTGCCCTGATGCCACAAACCTGAGACTTGCACCTCCGGCTCTGTGATGTGCCTCGGAATACAGCGATCCCCTCCTGTGGTCCCGGCGACGCTCCGATCCTTGTTAGCAGCTGATGAGTGGGGGAGGCAGCGCCACCGCAGCCCCGAACGGGGGCATCGGAGAGGGCAGCAGGGGAGATCCTGGCAGCAGGCACGCCCGGAGCCCCGGGGAGAGGGGGACTCCGGCACCCAACCCGAAGCACTGACAGAAGCAGTGTGATGTCCCCCTGAGGAGCCATGGCGGCGATGTAAGATCGGCAGCAGCCGGGCTCTCGTATTGACGTATGGATACACTTTTTCTCTGAATATCAAGTATTACACAACACCGGTTCCGTTCCCAGTGGCACGAACAGACAGCGATTAACCTGCGTTGTTGTGAATGATCGCTGGGTCCCGACTCTGGGCACGGAGCTCCGGTACTACACGGGTGCAATGCCAAAGCAACCCCTCATCACAGCACAGAACGACGTGCCTAGGCTAGTGCACGATACTGAGGCAACACGCTTGGCAGTAACGCGTGAAACCAGGCCTTGGAGGGGAGTGACACCCCAGAGACACGTCGGGACAACGAGAGCTGGGCGAGAGGCCCAAACGGGAGTCAGAAGAGCTTCCCCACCGGGTGGTGAGTCGGATACAGGTTGGGTCCCGGGAGGCCAGCACCGGACATCTGAGGGCAGGACCTAGAGCATTGCACTGGGCCTGAAGGGAGGAGAGGCTTACTGAAACCTGCAGGCAGAGAGAAGGGATTTGTACAGGCCACTATTTCCGGTCCAGCGCAGGGACATTCACCGCAAGATAAACAGTCGGGAATCGAGATCTGAACCCAACACAGAGGCCTCTCTAACTGATGGCTACCTGACACATCCGAGACATAGAGGAGTAATAAATTCAGCTGAGGCCAAGGAGGAGCAGAGTGAGTGGCATTGCTTGTGGAGTGCCCCGCATACAGGACCTATAGCTTGCTGTCTGGGGTGTTATTACTGCCTTGACTCACTGCACAATTTCGGCGCCCTCTGGCTGGGCATAGCAGTCTGCACACATCATAGACAAGCATCATAGACACATTTCTGCCTCATAACTGTGAACCATGTAGTTTGAAAGACTCTGCTTAACAAGCTGCTCCCCTCCCTCAGTTCTGGGAACTTCCAGCATTTAAAATGACTTCTCCTTCTTTTTTAAAGCTAAAAGAACAAGCATTTGCAATGCAATAGGTATCGCATTTGCGAGAGTTTGAGCTATTTTTATCGTAAACTACATTGCCTTTTATTTATGTTTTGGTTTTTGAAACATAAATAAAAGCCACTGTCATTTACAATGCCAATAGGTCAAATTTGTGCAAATGCGAGACCTATTGCATTGCAAATGCTTGTTTTTTTTGCTCAGGCCTGCCGTGCATGGAAGAGAAATCTAGTGGCAGTTGCCCCACCTAAATAGGGAAACTAACTGTCACTGTGACGTGACAGCCCTGTTGGTGATTGATTGTGAGGACAAGGGTTTCCACTGGTGGAGCCAGCTGAGGCTTTGCAGATGGCAACCCTGCAGTTCTCCATCTCTAAATGGGAGACCCGCTATTTTGGCAGGGCGTTTGAACAGCCAATGTATGGCAGTTGACCTGCCTGATAAAAAAACAGAGAGAGGCCCCACTCTCCAAAGTGACAGGGCACCGTATTCAGACTATCCAGTCAAGTAGAAACTCCCTTTGATTGTCTAAAAACATATCTCACACACTCTTTATACTCACACAAGATATTTGCTAACACAGGACATGTGCATACGACAATCACAAAGTTTCAAAAGTAAAAACACACTTATTATTCAGGCACATCAAAACACTAAAAAACGGGAGAGTAAGATAATCACATATGTCTTAAGATCACTAATCTGTTTTTAATTTTTTCTTAAAGTGTAGAATGTCGATGAAATCATTAAAATCTACTGCATCACTCAATAGTTCTCAGATTTAGTGCTCAAATTGCATCAACGCGTTTTCGGTGGATTCCCAGTATTTAAAGCCACCGTCTTCAGGATTAATACATTTCTCCCTCAATTTAATTATACAAAAATCATACTGGTTTCAGCCTACCAACCTCCCTCTACCCAGGATCTGGTGTTGCGGCCAGAGCTGGAGACATACAGCTAGATTCATGAAGCCAAAATGCGATCGCAATAGCTGCGAATTCGCAATTGCGAGCGCAATTTGACGGAAAGGAATTCAAGAAACAGAAATTTCCGAAAAAGCGAATTCGCTAAAAAAAATAGCGACTTCGCTAATAAATTTGCAGAAACCTGGAGGATGAGCATTTGCGAATTACGAAAAAATCGCAAATAGCGAGGCGCAAATTAAGAAGAACTCAAATCAGGTGGTAACCAGTAAGGAAAAAAAAAAGCTTATTCAAAAAACGGTTAAGTAACTCCCAACTGGTGCAGGGCTGGCCAAACACATTTAAGGACATGCAGCTGGAGCCTGGGGATTCCCACAATGCCTGGACTCTACATGCTGGTGAGGCAGCGAAGGCTGCAGCGAGCTGCACGGAACAGACGGAGGATACAGGAGCGGATATTCCGCCAGCGGGTCACCCTTCTGGGCCAAACCAGGGAGCAAATCTATGCTAAGTACCGCCTGAGTGGGGCTATGATAATCAAGCTCATCCAGGACCTAGACCCCCTGATGCAGCACCCAACAAGGAGGACCAATTCCGTGCCAACACATGTGCAGGTATTGTGCTGCCTGCACCTCCTGGCCTCCGGAAGCTTCCAGGGGATGGCCGCTGTTGCAGGGGGGATATCTCAGCCCACCACGTGTCGCTGCCTAAGGAGTTTCCTGGATGCTATGCTGACCCGGCTACACCACTATATATCATTCCCCACCAGCCAACAGGACCTCAATGAGACCAAGCTGCAATTTTACAATGTAGCTCAATTCCCACACGTCATAGGATGTATTGACTGTACGCACATCCACATTTGCCCACCTGCAGAAACGGAGTACATGTATCGCAACCGGAAAAGCTACCACTCCCTCAACATCCAGATGGTGTGCAATGCAAAACATTAATCACAGACATTGTGGCACAGTATCCGGGGAGCACACATGACTCCTTCATCTTCAGGCACAGCGGCATCCACACACGACTGGCCAGGGGAGACTTTGGGGAAGGTCACCTACTAGGTAAGTACACATGCCCCAAAATTGTACACTGTGATCATGTAGCTGCGCAGAACAGGCACTCACCCTCTGCTCTTTTCATTCAGGTGACAGCGGCTACGCTCTACGTGAGTACCTCCTCACTCCACCCTGCAACACCACAGCAACGGCGGTTTAATGCATCACACATTCGCACAAGGAATTGTATTGAGAGGACATTTGGGCTGTTGAAAAGCAGGTTCCGCATACTGCACAAGACAGGTGGGGCCATGAAATACAGTCCTGAGGTCTGCTGCCGCATCGTAGCCGTGTGTGCAATACTTCACAACATTGCTACCAAGCGCAGGATCCCTGTTGACATCTCTGGCAGTGAGTCTGAAGGGGACCAACGCCCACCTGCACATGCGCGTCATGCACGCGGGGAAAATCCTGCTGAAGGACACAGACGGCGCAACCAAATCACAATGAACTGTTTCTAGTGCACCCACTCCCCTCACCCAACACTTCACTCATGCATGACACTGGAAATAATGACATGAGTCTGATGTATTATCATAGAATAAATATTATTGTTGGTTGCACAATAATATGGCATTAGTTCGAACTGTAACATTAGAGGAGTATTGCTTCATACTACTCGATATTTTGGAGGGAGCATGCTTATGTCAGCAGCATGTCCCTGCCCTATGGGCATCAATGTCATTGGCGCCTCCGGCGCGCGGCTCCCAGTTGCCTCTCGGGCTCTTCCTCCGGCTGAGCACGTGATGCCGCAGTGGGCCTGCTGCTGCGGCGTGGAACACTACCATGTGACGAAGACAGGCTGCTGTGAGTAGATGTCCCCTCACTTGTGTCATCCCCCCCTGCATGGCCCTGGCCATTTGGCTGCAGAGCCTGAACAGCAGTGGTTACCTGCTCCAGTGCCCATGCCACGTCCTGATTGCATTGCACCATCTGGAGTTGCATGGTCAGAGACCTACGGGCCAGCTGGGAAGTGGCGTTCCCAATAACATAATTGGAGCGCGTGTACGCCGTGAGGCGTGTGAGGAGCTGGCGGTGGCAGCGGCGGCAGAGGTTTCGCTGCCTAACCATGGCCGCAGTGTTTTCCTCCATAGCAGTGGTCATCCGGTCCATCCGGTCGGACAGATGGGCAATATTCCTGCCTGTATTGTGCAGCTGCAGGTGTATAGCTGTAAGGTGTCGTGCCTGTAATTGGTGCACGCGCAGCATGCGGTACTCTATTGAGAGCCCTGGCACACGCACAGTCATCCCCCTCCTGGCGGTGCGTGCTGTATTTTGGTGCCGCTCCCTGACCTGCCTGCTGGGCTGGGTGGGCACAGTAGGTGTGCGTTGTGTCGCTGGTCTTGCAGCTGCTGGGATTGGCGATGCCACTGGCATGGGTCTCACTGCTGATGATGGTGGTGCGCCTGTTGTAGCTGGCCTTGCAGGTGGTGGTACGCCTGCTGGCACTGGTGCTTGGGCTGATGGAGCTGGTTGTGTGGATGTTTCGTCCTCACCCTCAGGATCCTCTTCTGTGTCGTCAATTTGCAGCCCCTCACTTTCGCTGCTGGTGTTATCAGCGCCACCTGTGATGGAAAGTGGACGTTGATTAATTACATGTATCTTTGACATGTGAGGTTGCTACATGCATGCTGGCTACACTTCCCTGACTGGCTGTTGCATTGAGTACATTAGGACATGTCTGGCTACATGGGAATTTAGGACATTGTGGACAGACTACATGTCCCAAAATGCTATAGGGATATTCTGGTGTGCATGGGCTGCATGACTGGAGTTTATTATGAGTAGCTATAGGGTCATGGCCATTGTTAGGGGACAGGGTCGCAGTCGCATGGCACTTACCTTGGCTGTCTTGGGTGAGTCGGGATGAGTCCAGGCGGGTTACCCCCACGCATGCCTCAGGTTGTAATGTGTCCTCGACACGATCCTCCAATGGGGTGTTGGGAGGGACTGTAGGCTCTCCCCCTCCTGTTGCAAGGTGCTCACCCAGCCTCTCAGCCACCCTCTCCTTGGCACGACCTCGGAGGTCGTACCACCTCTTTTTGAGTTCATCTATTGATCTCTGTGCTACTCCAACAGAGTTCACTTTCGCGCGTATGCGCAACCACAGTCGGCGTTTCTCGGCCTCTGGCACCCTCCTGGAGTCCGTGCCAAAAAGTTTGTTATGGTCTTTACAGACGCCATCGATTAGATATTCCAGCTCCTGTTCGGACAATTTCAATTTATGCTTTTTCCCTGTGTCACTGGGCCCTGGTGCTTCCTGTGACATAGCTGCAGCCTGCAGGATCCAAAAGCAAAAACTGGAGGTGGTTGGAGTGGAGCTGTGAGCTGTGCTGCTTCCAATTCTGCCTCAGTATTCTGAATGAGGGAGGGAAAAGCCTGCTTCCTGGCTGTGATGTCATCACTGTGCTCGAAATGCGACTTCCCGTTTTTGCGATCTCGCTATTAGCGAGATCGTAATTTGCGATCTCGCTAATAGCGAGATCGCAATTTCAACACGGAATTTGACCGTTTTTGCGAATTTTCTGCGATTTCAGGGAAATCGCTATCGGCTTTTGCGGCCGAATGCGAATCGCTATATTTAGTCACAGATTTACATGAATCCCATTATGCGAATTCTAAATTGCGATTCGGTATTAATCGCAATTTAGAATTCGCAGAATAGGGTTTTCATGAATCTGGCAGATAGGAACAAGGGAATGAGGTTTAATTCTCAGTGTGAATTTCCTACGATTCTGGATAAATCACAAACTATCATCTGCCCATTAAAATTGAATGAGGCTATGTGTAATGTAATTGGTGCTCATAAAAGAGCTAAATTATTTCGAGTCGACTTTGCACTATATAAAAATAGCAAAAAGAGGTTAAAAACAAAGTTTGAACATAAAGAAAGACAAATTGATACCCATTTAGTGGATGATTTGTAAAAATTGGGGGAAGAAAATATTGCTAAATCACGTCTACTTACATTTTGTCATTTTAGGCAAATATTTTATTTCACTAAGGCCTAGAGGTATCAAGCCGTTTGCGAATCGCAAAGGCCGAAATTCGCAAATTAAGGAATTGCAAAAATGTGTGATTCCTTATTTTGCCTTAGCATTTAAGGAATCGCATTTTGCGATTCTTTAAATGCTATGTATGTAGCATTTTTCAATTGCGAATTTTGGTTAAGAAATCGCAAATTACCACCGACTTGTAGTTGATGTTAATTTGCGAATTCTTTTAAAAATGCACAATTTGGCATTTTTGAAGGTGGCATGTGACGCACACCCATGCCCATAGGGCATGTATGTGCACCATATGCACACACATGTACATTTCAGGGGTGCAGCAGGGTGTCCTTGAGACACCCCTGCACCCTTGAAATTATTCTCAATTTGCGATTAGCAAATTGTGAATCGTAAATTGAGATTAATTTCACAATCATTCCTATGGGCCTCCTGGCCCATAGGAATGAATGGGAAATTATTCCTTATTTGAGAATTCGCAAATTGCGAATTCGCAAATAAGGAAGATTAAGAAATCGCTAAAAAATAGCGATTTTTTACATAAATCCCATTTTGGGATTTCTAAATAGCGATTCCTTAAAAAGCGCTATTTAGAAATCGCAAAGGGGTATGTTGATACATCTACCCCAAAAACTCAACTTTCTTCATTATGACTAATGAAAGCACTTTTAAATATTTGAGTTCAGAATATCAGTTGTACAAAAGGTGTGGCTAAAAAAACCAAAAATATTCTGTACATTTCACAATCAGGTAGCTACATACATCCCAACACGGAACTTAAGTGTAAAAGAAATTTAAAAAGTTAGAACTCGGTAGCAAACGCACTAGTACATTATGAAAGTCTATTAGTTAACACACTGCAGAGGTCTGTTTATAACCAGAGAGCTACATAATTAAATTTAAGCTGGTGCAGTGCAGAATAGTAACTTCTGTATTTTTAATAGTACGAAGTCACAGCCTGTGATAGAAAGCACTGTGAATATGCAAGTTATTATTTCAAACTTGCATTACACACAGTAAGATGGATTGCTGCAAAATGCGCAAAATGTCTTAAGATAAAATGGTGCTTACAAAATATAGATTTTAGTGATACCGAGACTGTACTTAATGCATTTTCTTTTAGCATACCAGTCCCTTAAACACCTGGTCATGGGTAGTAAGCGCAATATAAATACAATTACAATTAAAAGAGCGCACTTCACAGCTCAGTAAACTCTTTGCACTACTGCTCAAAAATAATAAATCTTTGCCACAAACCTTGGAGTGATTAGGGGGCATATGTATGAAAGTCCCTGTTTGCGATTCTCAAATAGCGATTTTTTGAGAATCGCTATTTGAGAATGGCAAAAAGGGATGTATGTAAAAAATTGCAATTTTTTTGTGATTTCTTAGTATTCCATAATTGCGATTAGCAAATTGCGAAATCGCAATTAAGGAATACTTTCCCATTCATTTCTATGGGCAAGGAGGCCCATGGGAATGAATGGGAAGTCATTCTCAATTTGCGATTCGCAATTTGAGAATCGCAGATTGAGAATAATTTCAAGGGTGCAAGGGTGTCATTAAGACACCCTGATGCACCCCTGAAAAGAACATGTGTGCGCATATGGCGCACATACATGCCCTTTTGTGAAAGAAATCGCAAATTACCGCCAACTTGAAGTTGGTGGTAATTTGCAGTTTCTTAAGCTGAAATCACAAAACTTGAGTGCTTCTTGCATAGCATTTAAAGAATCGCATTTTGTGATTCCTTAAATGCTTACTCAAAGTTAAGGAATCGCACATTTTTCGATTCCTTAATTTGCAATGCGTTTTCCCTTATACAACCTGTTTTCCGAATTTTTTGTCGCAAATGCTGCTTTTTTGCTATTCGCAGCGTTTACGACTAAAAATTCAGTTGATACATATGCCCCTAGGTCATTTAAAGCCAGTACCAGCCTCAACCACACTTCACACTTGCAGATTAACTCGTTATGGTGCACATTTGCGTTGCTTTCAGGACAGCAGGCCCCCTGTGAGGAAGGCTTGATTTTGAATAGCTGTCTGCCTGGCGTTCGTGTTCTGCAGCACAGGAAATCATTTAATTGAAAATATTGGAATTCAATGTCTCTGCTGCTGCTACTAGATAGAAGGACCAGAGAGAGACAACAGCGGGAAAAGGAGAGAGAGACAGGCAAGGACAGTGCAGCAAAGGAAGACAGGATGAGAGATAAAGTGAGCCCCATACTACATAAAGTAGAGATAATATCACTCACCCTCAGAAGTCTTCTAGTCTGGTCACAGTGTCACAGTAGATGGAGGCGCTGAATATCAACAGTCCATTGCAGCGCATTCAATGAGGCCCAGCTGTAGACTGCAGCTCATAAAATCACCGTTTAGCCCCTTTCCGCTGGAATGCCAAAAACAGAAAACACGAGGCGCAGAAGCATGCTCTGGGTAACTGTTTAGAGCATGTGAGAGGCCAGCCAACCTGGTAGTAATGCTGCAACCCCTCCATTTTCAGGTACTCATGTTGTGACGACATGGGAAACGGAGGAGTGCTGAAAGGCAGCTGATGATAGACAAGCAGCCCTGGGAGTACATGGCTGATACTGAACACGCCCTGGGCTGCTTTAGAATGTGACGTTTTTAAAAAAAAACATAATTTCTGGGCGGGTCCAGAGGACCCTAATTATTGCAGAATCCTGGCTGGTAGTATGTCAGCCTGTACTGCTTAACTTCTACTTTCTACAGTGCTGCCGATAGACACATGCGCGCTAGCACAGGTGTCTAACTTCAAACTGCATGGCGTCTGTTTTGTAGAACAAACTCGGCAGGCCAAGGCAGTGAATGCTGTGGATGCTGTGGCTTCAGGATTGTTTAAATGCATGGTAATTGCTTTTAGCAATTGCCATCGATACAACTTTTAATTGGAAGGGCGTAGCCCACCACCCAATCCCAGAAACTGCCGCTGGGTAAATAAGTGTTGGACACCTACAGATAAGTGTGACAACCCCCTCCTGGCACTCACATGTGTTTTGCAAGCAATTTCTCTGACACAAATCTCTCACATAAATCCTCATTTTAGTTATATTCCTTCTTGGTCTGATAATTACTCTACGTAATAGCATACATGCATTGTAAAAATTCAATGGAACACCCCCAGCTGAACACTTTGTTCTCCTGGCAAAAGTATTTCACTTCAGCATTGGAAGTGACGTCTCTGTTTTTCCTGCCAAAACCATCTTTAAAAGAAGAAGACAAGCAAGAGGATTTAATTTCTCATCACCTACCTGCACAGGCAATGATATTACTGGATTTTCCATCATCCACCTCGACAGGAAGTGACATCACTGATTTTCCGCCCACAACACCCAAAACTCTTACACACTCCTGTCCATGCTGGAACCATGTGCACCACCAGAAACCTTGGTTCTTCCCCTGTCCACCACTACCCTGCTGAGCTCCTCTGTGCCCTCAATCCCGCCCACCACTAGTACTGTTCCCACACCACACCACACAGAAGAAAGTTCACAGTGCCTCCTGCCAGTTCTCATGCACTATCCCATACCCAACATTCACCACTCTTCCACCAACAGCATCGAGCACCCCACTCTCTCACACTCACGCAAACCAGCCACCTGCTCATGCTCACACAGAGCAAACACTATCCACACAACTTGCCATACTCACATGCATGCTCCTCAACACCAGCTTGCTCACATAACATGCAATGGAGATATGGAACCTACTGCGTGACCACGCACCGGTTCTGCTCTTCCTCACTGAAATATGGCTGAACCCATCCTCTGCACCTGATATCGCTACAGCCGCCCTCATTGGCTCCAAGATTTCCAGGAAAGACCATCAGCACAAACCCGGAGGTGGAGTCACTATCATATTCAAAGATACCATCAGGTGCACTGCCTACACGGACACCCCCTCCGGCTAAATGGAACACCTCATGTTCACGTTAGGCATTACATCCAACTTCTCTGTGGATGTAACCCTCTTATACAGACCACCAGGACCCTGCATCAATTTTTCCGGGGTCTGAACTTAAATGGCATGGGGAGAAATAAAAACAATGTATTTTGTCCAAGATCTCTGTACTGGGGGAATCTTTGACATTGTGCAGCATTCTGTCTTTGCTTAAAGATCAAGCCAGCATGAAATGTATGTACAAATTAAACACGACGGTCCTTGAAAAAGCAAAGTTTAATCAAAAAGCTAGAATGTTAAGATTAGGTACATTGAACGTCAGGGGTCTTAATGCCATAAATAAAAGGCAACGGGTCGTCGGGAATTGCAGTGGCTCTGTTGTGATATCATCTGTCTCCAAGAGACGCATGTAGCTTGGAGTAAGCGGAAGTTTTTGACTGAACTTGGGTACAATGTTTTAGTTTGCACCAAACAAACTTGTACGGCTCGTGGGGTAGCCATATTAGCTAAAAAGCATGTTATCAGTACGAGCCGCGTTCTGGAGGACAGTGGTGGCAGATGGGTAATTATCGAATGTTTTATAGGCTCTTTCAAATGCACGTTATGCTCCATTTATGGCTCTAATTTTGATGAGTCAGCTGTTTTAGATCACCTTAATGTCGAGTTAGCAACTTGGCCCACACCAGTAATAATTTGTGGGGATCTGAACATTAATCTCCAACCAGATTCATTAGGCAATGATGACTATGTGTATGTGGTAAAAGTATATAGGTCACTACAAGCACTTCTCACTTCACATGGTTTGGTCGATGCTTGGTCCCATCTTAGGGGTGGTAACCCCGGCTATACTTTTTTCTCGGCACCTCACCAGAAACTGGTGCGGCTGGATTACTTTTTTGCACCACAATGTAAACTTTCTGGTGCACAAATGCAAGTATATCCGCGAGCCACGTCAGACCATGGCCCTGTTGTCCTCTCTGTCAAGTCAAGTTCCCCTGTTAGTAAGCCCCGGGAAATTACGTTTGATCACAAGCTGCTGCTGGATATAAATTTCCAGGAGTATATGATGGATTGGGTAGTAGAGTTTTTTAATCATAATAGAGGGAGCACAGAGATGGGGATAGTGTGGGACACGTTTAAAGCAGCTTTTAGGGGGGAGGTTCTATGCTATGGGTTATACGTACAAAAGCAATTACGTGCTCATCTGCAGGAGCTATACAGCGATCTAGGAGAGGCCGAGGAGCGGTTGGTGCATGATATACGCTCAAGTAGAGATACTCAGGGCTCGACAGCGGAGGTAGCCAGATGTAAGGCAAGGGTAAACTATCAGTGTAGCAAAGAGGCGGAAAAAACGTATACTATCAGACGACAGCTTCTCTATGAGTATGGGGAGGCAAGTGGCAGGTGCCTGGCCCAGAAAAAGAGAACGAGGGAAGCCGCGCAAAGAATCAATAGTATTAAGGATTCAGTTGGGCAAGTGGTAGAGAGTGAAATGGAAATAGTGGAAGTTTTTAGACAGTTCTATACTCGACTATATACTAGAGAAGTTTATGATAGCAGCAAAGCGGCATCTTTGCTGGGACAATTTTGTGGGCAAGATTTAGACAACGAAATAGCAGCTAAGTTAGAGGCCCCAATTTCGATGTCGGAAATCGAAGCGACAATTAAAGGACTCCCAGCAGGAAAGGCAGCGGGGCCTGACAAGCTTCCGTTAGAGATGTACAAATGTTTTTTTTTTTCAAGCTTTAAAACACGACATGTTAGCCACATTCAGGGAGGCGCAGAATGGATCGTATTCTAAAACGTGGGATGAGGCCAGTATAGTGGTTTTTAGAAAAAAGGGAAAACCTGCAGATCAACCAGCCTCATACCGGCCTATATCATTGTTAAATACTGATGGAAAATGTATTCGAAAATATTGGCGGCACGGCTCTCAGGTGTGATATCTACGCTGGTTTCTGTGCATCAGCATGGGTTTATTCCCCAACTTGGCACAACCGATCACGTCAATCGGGTTATTGCTTTAATTGACTATGCAAACGGTTTGGAAGTACCACTAAGCCTCATAATATTGGATGCCGAGAAGGCTTTTGACCAAGTGTCATGGGCTTTCCTATGGGATGTGATGAAGTCTCGAGGTTTTGGTCCAAAATTTATATTTAATTTTATAAAATCTGTACAGACGCTGAATCAACAGCCAAGTGCACGGATCTATGTAATGGGAGTGCAATCTGCATTGGTTTCAATACAAAGGGGGACAAGGCAAGACTGCCCGTGTTCCCCTTTGCTATTCACCCTTTACATCGATCCGCTTTTAAAAATGATGGAGAACAACTCTCGGATTTCGCCAGTCATGGTACGTCTGCAACAATATCGGGTACTTGCGTATGCCGATGATGTTGCCGTACTCTCTCTCTCCAAAGCCTGCTGTGGCGATGCCCGAGATTGAACATCTAGCAGCGGTATATGGCTCGGTATCTGGGTACAAATTAAATACTGCTAAGACTCAGAGTCTATGTGTCAATATCAAGTCTTTTTCAGACACTAGGGTTCTCACAGAGGTCACATATCTAGGGGCACAGACAAGAGCCCTTGCCTCCGCTACGATACAATCTAACTGGCAGAGATTACTCACTGAGATCCGAAAACAACTGGATCAGTATGACTGCCTTCATCTAACCCTAGTCGGCAGATGTAATACACTAAAAATGATGGTATTACCCTAGATCCTCTATTTTTACCGGTATGTACCTTTAGAGATCCCCCTTGGTTACATTGCACAATTGCAGTTGATTTGTATGAAATTTTTATGGTCTCGGGGAAAGGAGCGGCGTGCAAAAAAAATATGGTTTTGCCAAGGGCTGTAGGAGGGTGGGCGGTACCGGATTTTCTTTTATATTATTATGCTTGCATGCTCCAGCACATGAATATCTTACTCACAGGGGTAGAACCCCTGGAGCCAGCATTACAACTCTCAATATATAGTCTACTTCTTGGTGCGGAAGCTAGGAATTGCCTTTTTCTTAATATGGACTGGAATTATTACAAATGCACCAGATTTAAGGTGGTCGCTGCCGCTTATAAAGTATGGAAGGCAATTAAAAAGATCTTTAAAATTGAAAAGGTCTCTAGATATACCCCATTGACTGCCCCGTTTTTTTATCCTAGTATCTGCTGGGATCGTATAGTACTGAACTGGCGAATGAAAGGTTAAATTATTCTGGGGGACTTATTCATTTAGCGAGATAAAGGAACAATATCAACTTCCAACTACACATTTTTTTAAGTATTTGCAATTACGCGATTACTTACTGAAAACTACTGTATGCATCTCACCCAACCCTCTCATTGAGGCCAACAAAAAAGGAGCTCGGATCGGGCAATTGTATAATTTAATGTTAGAGGTCATGCCTAATGATCTAGAAGCACATGCAAGCAAATGGGAAAATAGGCTAGGATGCCACGGTATCCTGCTTGAAAGGTCAATAGAGCTCGCTGGACGAGTACTTATGTCCGCCAACCTTGTCACGCAACATTATAAAACCGTATTTTATTTGTACCATACTCCAGATAAAATTTCGAAGTGGGGCGGGGACCCGGATGGGAAATGTTTTAGGTGCAGCACTCAACAGGCGGATGTGATGCATATTTTTGGTACTTGTGTTAAACTGAGGGAATTGTTTAGGCATGTAAATAAGTTTCTTTCTGAGATCCTGGGTTTTCCTTTTCAGCTTACACTCATGCAGATTTTGTTGGGTATAGATGCGGGGGATGCCCAGGCCGTGTCTATTGATAACATTGGCTATTTGATATTCGTTGCTACAGCGGTTCTAAGGATAAGCATAGCCTCGTGCTGGCTACAAAGTGATCCCCCTTCATTTGAAGCATGGCGGGCCCGGTTTCTTTTTACCTATAATATAAAACATAGGGGCATATTATCAAGGGGGTTTATCTCCGCTTTTTTGGCTTTAAAAGCCAAGAAAGCGGAGATAAAATTATCTCCCTATTACCAAGCTGTCGCTAACACCAGTTAGCGACAGCTAATAGGAGATAGCGACCATCTTGGGCCCCGCTTTGCATGTCAGTGATATTTATCACTAATGACATGCAAAGTGGGCGTGCCAAGATGTTAGCGACTGGAAACAGTCGCTAACATCGCTATCTCCTATTACCAACCTTTGGAGATATTCGCGCTAAGCGCGAATATCTCCAAAAGCTAACACCTGCCCAGGAGCAGTTCTTAGCCATGTTATCCAATGGGAGGTGGATAACATGGCTAAGAGCATTTGCTCGATAATGCATGAATATCGCTGACTTTTCAGCGATATTCATGCATTGCGGCCGTTTTTTATCGCATTTGCGATAAACCTTGCTAATAGCAAGGTTTATCTGCGATAAAAATCGCTGATTTGCGGCGATAATTTTGGTCTCTAAACAAGTTAGAGACAAAAAATATCGCTAGTTGTTGGTAATATGCCCCATAGTTTGTATGCGCTGAAGGGAAGGCGGAAAAGGGCACTCCGGCAGCAAATCTGGGGTCCAGTTAGATTATATATGGACGCAGAAGACTGATTATTTGAGATTTTTCTCTGTACCGTGATATACATTAATATTTTCTGTACTTCTTTATCACCGCTATGATGTTTTCTTACTTTGTATAATTGTATAAGGTCTGAAATAGCGGCACCTTTCAGTATTTATGTTTTGATTATGCCTTTCGCTTTCATTCCTACAATATATTGTTATGTACAATGTTCTTGCAGCCCCACAATTACATTTTGAGAAGTTCAATGTTGATTTTGTGCTCATGATCTTCACTTCAATGAAAAAAACACACAAAAAAAAAACCAAGCCAGCATGACATGTATGTACAAATTAAACACGACGTTCCTTGAAAAAGCAAAGTTTAATCAAAAACCCAATTTCTAGTAGTCGTGTTTCTCTTTTACTACCCCCAACTTTAAGTGGACAACTGAATTTGCGGTGCAGTGCTGTTTTATTTTGAGCACAATAGCTGCTCTGAGCACAGTTGCTTTGATGTGTCCTGGATGTCGCATCACACGCTGATTATAGGGCTATCTTTCTCGCTCAGTTTACTGTACGCTTTCAGCACAATGCTGCTTTGCTATCATTTTGTTGGAACATACTCTGCGCGACCGCATCTGTGGACAATATCCATTATTTTGTAATCTGTAGAGACGCCGAGGAGTGGTTTTCACATATCACCCCGGCTGCATTATCCTGAGATGACAAGAGCCGAGAATGGCAGAGGCATCCGTGAAGACATTGTGGCCTCCTCCTGTGAAGAGACCGAATATGCCGCAGTGGTCCATAAACGTCGATGACTGAGTGTGCACGGCTTTACCGCATAAACCCACCCCTGCCATGGAATGCGGCAGTGCTGAGCTCCCACAGGAACCTTCCAGAAAGTCATGGACGAAATGAATATTTCCTTAGAATAATGTCAGCGGAAGTAAACGTTCTGATTAGCATGACTTAGCGTTACTGTCACAAAAGAGGTACTATGCCAGTTATATCTTCAGGCTGCATCATATTGCGAAACATACTTAGGGTGACCAACTGGCATGGGTGCAAATTCAGGATGGTCAGTGTAAAAATTCAGGACAAAAGGGCAAAATACAGGACAAAAATTCAGGACAGAAGGTCAAAATTCAAGCCAAAAATTTGGGACAAAACCGAAGTTTTACAGACATATCAGAAGAGGTTGCGCAATAGTATATAAGGAAGTAAATAGACAACCAAACTAGGTACAAGTCAAAAAAAGTTTATATAAGGTTGAGACAATCATGCACTTCACATTTTTTCAGTATGCGTGCAGCTTTGCAAAGCGACATTAGGCCCTTTCTGCAATCAAGATTTGTGCTAATGCTATAGATGGAGGTTTTTCACAAATGATTGCTGAGTTATTTTATATTCATTTGCACACACCACTGCTGTCACTACAATAGGGCCCATTGTCATTCTATATGAGATAATCAGCTGCAGTCTTAGACTGACAATGGGCCATTCCACAGTCTGTGCGTGGTCTGGGAGGGCCTGCTGCAGGCAGCTTCTGTCTACAGTTTAAAAGATAAATAAACTCATGGAGCTCCCGCAGGGGAACAGCATACCTTCCTGAAATTCCCCAGTTTGATTCTAGTATGATGTATGTAAAGCGTCCGTAATTTAGGCACCCCAAATTAGGGACACCTTACGGACACCATTATAAAATAAGGGACAGTCCGTGAACACTAGAGGGTCATTTGTGTAAACTGGAGCATGCTGCACACGACCAATTTGTGGAAGCTTTTCAAATATGTCAAACATTCCATCACAGCAATTAAGGTTGCTGTGTTGTGTGAGAGGGAGAGAGCAGATCATCACCATTTCTAGAGTGATATGGGACTGTTTAACTTCCCCCCGTTGCTGGTGCTCTTGGAACCTGCATAGCGTCACGCACACACCTTTGCATCATAATGCAAAGGTGTGTGCATGAGTCTGAGAATGGGGTTTTGGGGGACAGCAGCCTGAAGGGAGGTCTGCCCCCCTTGGGGAATTGGGAGGTGGTAGGCATGGTCTAGAGGACTGTGCCCTTTGAACCGTATAGGATGTAGCCCAGCAGATACTTAATCCACCATTTTGATTTGATTTGAAGATTTTGGGGCTTCCATCCCCTCAAGTTAGTGAAAAAAATACCACCCACCTGCTCCTTATTTATTAAGTTTGGGAGCAAGTATTTTTTGTTATGATTATGTCAGGGCAGGCTAGTTGCTGCAGGTGCGCAAGGGGCAGGAGTTTGTTTTTGGTTGTCGCTTGAGATGGGTGCCAGAGAAGACAGTTGGATCACAAGTTTGCAGGTCTTTTCTTTAAGTTATTTTTGTTAAGGTGTGCTAATCAGGCTGAAAGAGGGAGGTGTCAGCCAGCCCACAACAGAAGTCTTAGAGTTAAAGTTACATCATAGAAAGGTCAGGTTAAACATTGGCTAATTGTTTCATTGTTAAGCCCAGTCCATAATCCGATTAATTATACGCAATGGGGACTTTTTCCTGCTCAAAACATCAATGAAGGGGAGAAAAAGAAGCTGTGATCCATTCAGCTTCCTTAGGCTAGAGCAAAAAATCAAGTTGGGGGAGAATGGACCACTTGTCCTGTGTTACCAGGGTCTAGAATAAAGTGGGGGGGGGCATCGTTGTAAAACCCCCTCATATACGAACACCGGCGTCGGCGGTATATGTTGATTCTCCGCCTTTCAGTACCGTACGAGCATTATCATTGGGTCTTTTCCTTTATACGTTATGCTGACCGCCACATGGAGGAAGACCAACTGGAATGACAGTAGTGGCCAGAGATAAAAAAGAGGGCGTGTTTGTGCTCAAGTGAATGTGAAATAAAATTCCTTATACCAAGTGTCTTGTGCTTTATTCTGTCGATCAATGGTATAGGAAACTAAAAACAAAGACATGCGTTTTTAGATCTAGTTACTGGCCTATTGCACTAGTGAGAGCGGTCAACATGTTTCAGCCTCCTGGTAACTCTAGAGGCTTTCATCAGGACCAATCGGTTAAGAGCTCATTGTGGCTCCTAAGTATAAAGAAGTGGTTTACTCACCACCTTTGTAGTGAATGGACAGATGTGTTGTATCTGTACCATAAATCATAGTGATTATTGCGGCATTGAGGAATCAAAGAGCCGTGAGGACCTGTTGCGGTGCTGCCGTCAGGAGGACTTGTGCTGACTCTAGTTCCTCGGGTGATTATCCTGCCCCATTTCAAGGTAGTTCACAAACACAGAAAAAAAAGTTTGTATAATTTTCTAGCTATAATTTATAGGACCTGAGATCCTATTATTATATATTGAATGGACAAACACACACACAATTCATGCTGACCCATACTAAATTGGTATATTCTTCGACTTTCATTACCGATTTATCAGTGAAAGGTTATGATTATTGGAAAGACACAATAGATTTGAAATCAGTATGGGGTACCACAATTTGGCAGGTGCAGGGAACTGAATCATTGCATCGTGCGTGTTTGATTCAGTCACAGCTGTTGTTCCTGAATCAGCAAACTACATGTTTTGGTTTGGCTACTGCAAAAAAGGTAAATTATCCTTCATTCCCATCATTAGCAGCTTATGACAACTGGCAGCAATATACAGCTTATTCTCTGGAGAACTTACATAGTATGCTCATCAATGGTGCTTTATTTCACCCACTTTTACTCCCATAGGATGGTTAGTATGGCCGCTCAGTTCTAATGCTTGCCATTTGCATTTTTCAACTTCTATAGTGAGGGTGATGCTAAGTAGACCTGACCCTCGCTTTCCACAAGCAGGTACAGTTACTACGTATTCTGTGGGTAAATTGTGTCAACAATGGTTGGGACAGTCATCGTTATCATCTGTGAAGCAACATCTCTCATGTTTAAATGAAGACATTGATCTGACAGATTTCCTCTTAGGTCCCAGGTCCCCTCATCCGAAACATTTGCTTATGCAGCATATAATGAAATCTGGAAACTGTCCCAAATGGAAGCAGCTTTCAGGTTGCGTCAAGTAGATCAGGACAATTTGCGTAAGGTTTGGGATGTGGTAGACAGCAGCATTAATACTTTGTCTTCTCGTAATTACAATTTGGACAATATTGTTTAATCTGTTATTGACATTGTGCAGAATGATGTGTCTGTTTTAAATCATGGTCAAAATCAGTTGCGTTCTGTAACGCAATTTGGCTGGACTTTACAAACATTAAAAATTGGGAAAGGGCCTTGGGATTATTTGAACACTACTGCCCTATTTTTGCCTTTTAATTTGACTGATAAACAAAAGCTAACGACTATGAAAGATTCTACATATATCTTGTTAAATATTGAGAAGTTAGAACAACTGCCATGCTCTATAGCAGAGTCCAATTCGTCTGTATGGGTAATACATGGGGCTATTTATTTGCCCATTTCCCTCTTCCAATTTAATGCATGCATGAAACATTATCCTAGAGGGAGATTTGAACCCCTGGATACTACCTTTCTACACGAAATGTGGTCTTTATCGTTTATGTTTCATCACTATCTACCTGAAGATAAAGATGTTTTCCTAACAGGGGAGGACTGTGATTCTATCGTGGGACACTCGTTAATTTGTACACAAGTTCATCTTCACAACGCTTAAATGTGACAGCGCCAAATTTGGCCTGTTTTCTAAAAGGCACACCAGTCTTGTCAATAATTCCCACGCTCACATTGCTCTCTAACGTTAGTTAGCTTATCCTCACTAACCACAACTGCTGCAGGTTATGGGCAGGGATTCCGTACATAGTAACGGTTTCCAAAAGAGTAATTTGTTGCAGCAATGTTCATCTTCCACCCCCACATGGGATTGTAGATAGCTCGCTGTGGTCCTCCATTCCCACTTTGAAAACAGTCTTAATAAACTAAGCAGACTCAAAGGGCCATTGTTTCAACAAGAAGTCGCTCTCACTTCCGCTTGAGAGACCTTCGAATTGCAGGTGGCCACAACATCTAGTGAAATTCAGTCACTGCTGAATACATATCTCCCACTACATTTTGGGGAACTGATTCACCACATTTTTTATGCGTCTGATACCGAAGGCCGTGCACATTTTTTAAAAATGTGTGGGTTCCAGCCTAGTTTAATCTTTTCAGATGATTTTTGGAGTAATACCGGCCTTTATACATTCTATTTTTCCATCGCCTTCCGAGGTTTTCCACTTATCCTCTTATTAGCGTGTGGTGTGCTTGTGCTTCTGTACCTGTTACGCAATTGATGTCCGTCCTGTGGTTCTGCACAGCCAGGGGCTTGGCAAATATACAGTGATCGAATGAAACAACTTTTTTGATGCTTGTCACTGGCAACGCTGAGTGTGAGCTATGGGCTTACCTTTCGCTTCGCCTATTTCACTGGCATGCATCCTGTGTTCCACTGCAGATGATGCCCTTTCTACTGGGCCTTGGATCTCTGCCTCTCCACAACATCAGGCACTGACCCGGATTATGGTGAAGCTGGTATGATGTATGTGGCTGCACTTGGAGTGTTGGCACGTGGGAATACCTGTGAGGCTGCCCTGTGCCTCTTGCAGGAGAGTTTCATTGAATACCAAGCGAGTTGCCCTGTTCTATTGCTGGATGCTCAGGATAATGAGGAACATGAATGTTCATTCACCCTGCTGAATTGGATGGCATCTCTCTTTTCTCTTAATGACAATGATGCCCTTTTGCTTTGCATTCCACGATGCGCACACTCTTTTGGATTTTTCTGGAAAGACATATAATTGTTCATTTTTTTTTAATGGGTCCTTTTTCAATTAACTCTATTATTATGGAACATATGACTATTTGACTCTGCTTATCTTTGATACCTGTTTGTCTATGCATTACAACCTGGTCAAGGGGAGGGTGTCACGTGGTTGCTAGAGTCATTGTCGACATCTTTAAGTTAGCATGAGCCCGGTAGCCTTGATGCTGCTACTGCCCAAGACACTACATGTCTTTCTTTATAAACAGCTCTGTTTAATCCTTTCACATGAGAACTCTCTGCTGTGCTCGTTCCCTGTCGGTTCCTGGAGAGTAGTCTGAACATTGTGAGCAAGGTTGATAAACACTGACTCTTGTTATTCTGTTCTGGTCAGTACCTAGCACTTAGACAAAACATACCACGGCAGCTGTTTTTGCTGGAAGCTCGTATTTTGATATTATGGGGATGCACGCTTAGGTAACACACACTTGGTGAGCGACCTTTCCAGGGAGAAGAGTAATATGCACCTGTGATGTAGAAATACGATCTATGGCCTGAGGTATGGGGTCTGCTGGCAACACCCAGAGATCTTTCATTATATAATAATACTTCTGCTTACCAAGGGGACGGTGGTTAGCCCTTATATTCCTCTATCCACTGTCTTTATAATCTGACATCTCCCTTTATGATATATGGCCTTGCTAGAACGGTAACAGTATTGATAATATGCATTATGCTGCTGGTCATGGCACGTATACTGCATGTTAGAGCATGTTTATATTTGAAACTATTTTCGTGTCTCTGTCAGAGTTTATTGTGGACAAGTACGAGAGTGTGAGTGAAAAGGTGTTTCTTGTTACCGCGACTACTGAGAGATACAGGAGTGTTGTGTTCTGGGTTGAAAAGCTGGAAGAACTGCCAGAAGGAGTACGGCCCCTTTGCTGCATTGCTGGGTTGGCCTGCAGTTCCTGTTTCTGCCTTGGGCAGTGAAAGGACTGGACTGAACTTTCTTCACTTGTCGCTGAGTATCTCCAAGGCATTGAAACAGAGCTTGCCTCCTGTTCCTGAAGTCTCAGGGACAGCAAAGACTTCACTTACCTCTGGGTACCGCCTCTGGAACTGTGGGTTTCGGTTGCTAGAGAGTTGGAAAGCAGCTGACACCGTCACTGACAATGCTGCAAGTCCCGTGTCCTGAAGGCGCAGCAGAGGGCACCGCCACACTTCGCACCGCACTTCATAGTCCTCGCTTCACTCTGACACCCAGGTCTCACTGATGACGACACTGCAAGCTGACCTCGACACCCGGTGACGCACCGTGGTTTGGGGGCACCGCTCGCAAGTCACACGATGTACCGCCCCGTCCCATACCGCAGTCTGGGCCGACCGATGCCAGCTTCATAAACCGACACAGCCATTGCACCGTGACCTGTTAGCACTGCCACAAGCACTGCCTCACTTTGCACTGCAGCCCTAGTGTCGCTGATGCTGCTGGGTGACCATTACATAGCCGCTGCCTCCACTGAGGCCTGTGGGCACCCCTTGCTGCACTTCTATGTTTCACATCACAACTGCGATGGTTACTGTGAATGGCACGCATCAACATGATCAGCCGCAAGATAAGGTCTGCTGACACTAACACCAGCCAACACTGACATGTTTGGCCGGAACTGTTGGATTCTGTTGTTTTCAGCATCGGGGTTGCCCCGGATGGAGCTACCGGCTTCAAGGAACTGCATTTTAGAGTTAATCTGGCAAAGTGCATATTTTTGGTTACTGTATGTTGGTCTTATATCATGTTGGTCTTGTTTGTACAGGTAAATATTATTTATTTTTCTAAAACTGGTGTGGTGTCCTTTTGTAGTGGTTTCACTGTGTTACTGTTGGCTATGTGCAAATGCTTTACACACCGCCTCTGAGATAAGCCTGAGTGCTCGTGCCAAGCTACCAAGGGGGTGAGCAGGGGATATTTCAGTAATGCATCCCCCTTATCCTGACTAAAAGAAGGGTCCCTATTTGGACAAAGGTGCAAACCCTTGCCAACTAGACACCCCCATTTCTAACAATTAGAAAATAAATGCATTAAATACTGCAGACATTTAACATTGCGGTCAGTAGGAAATTCTGCTAGTGACAAACGGTCACTTAGGGGTTGAGTTCCTTTCCATCCTCACAGGGTAGGGATCTTTGGGGGCCCAGAACCAAGCTTCAACAGTCTGAGTATTTTTAACGTGATCCGGGTGCAAAGGTAACTTCTGGGCTGTCATTGGGCTTTAATACAGGGCTTTTAACATTGCAGTCAATGGGGAACGCTTTCTACCCTAGCAGGGTAGAGATCTTTGGGGTCCTTGAACCAAGGTTCAACAGCAGGTTCACTTTTACCTTGCTCGGTGAGTCCTGGAGCAGAGGTAACTTCGAGCTGTCAGTTAACTTGAATCCTGTCACGCCAAGGCTGCTTTTTCCATAGGGCCGCCGCCGCCAATAAGAAGATGCAGGTACACCAGAGCGGGGTTGTTGCTAACATCAGTTTCTGTTCCTGGGAGCTACTGTCTTAATTCAGAGTTGACTTAGGTGGTCAGTCACCAGCCTGGTGACCAACACGCCTTAGTTGCGGTAAAGGTAACCTAAAGGAACTTAGGCTGCTGAAGGTCCTTTGGAGTGAGGTAATGGCTCACGACTTCAGGGAGAGCCGGACCACAACCCCCAGAGTGCACTGCACCACTTTTCTTTGAATGATCTCTCTGTGGAACCAGTGGCCAGAATGTCTTTGGTTTCAGCACATCTGTACACCTGCAGGTTATAGGGGACTGGTGCCACCACTCAAGGGGAGTCTGAGACTGCTTCTGGCTCGTACAGGGGTCCCTCTGCCAGGGAATGCTGAGTTTTGGCAATGAACAAATTGCTTGGAACTGTTCATGCATTTCCAAGCAATGGTGCCACAGGAATCCAGTATCTCTCTCTTTCTTTGTGGTAGGGCAAAGTCTTGTTGTCAGTGAAAATGGTCTTCTTGCTGTCCTTACTTCAAGTATGTCAATCATATCTGAGGTTCTGGGGTCAGGGGTGTCCCTTTAGATCCTAAATGTAGGGGAATTATGGGTGTGGGAGATAGTAGTCCATTAAGCTACTCCACACAGCTAATCTGCCCCAGAGATTACCACATCCTGTGGTGTGGGTCACTTTTCATACCCAACCCCACTATTTCTGCCCTCCTAAGGATGGCAGAAGTCCAGGTTAGGTGTGCAGATCGACTACCCACCCTTAGGGGTGTAGCCAGCCTTTTTGGAGGTGCACACATCCTGCATACCTAATTTCCCACCTTGCCTAGGTAAAGCAAGCCTGGAGGCAAGGGGGGGGGCTTTGTCTTCCACAGGGCGGAAACCTTCTTGCATATCAGAGGTAGTAAGACCGTTTGATGTTTGCTGCTCTGATGTCTCACTTCCTTAGCACACTCAGACTGAGGGAGGTGTGACCTCCTTCCTACCTAATCCGTTGTTCTACATCCTGGCAGCATGCTTACTACCTGGTGGGAGGTCAAAACCTACGAGTCAAACCAGTCAAAGTACATGTCAACTGAGGTAACCAGGTGGGCTACCTCTTAGGTAGCCACATGGGTGCATGCCAGAGTTCCCCTGACCCGAGATTGCAAGTTGTTTAACACCAAACTCAACATATTTAGGTGGTACCATAAGCAAACTAGCAACTGGGTACTAGTCCCATGTTATCCTATGGATTACCTATCACTTATAGTGCTCATTTTAATAGTGAAGTCACTATAGAGACATGTAAGCTTGCATTGACATGTCTACACTATTAATATACTGCAACATGCCTCCAGGGCTCAAGCGGCCTGCTCTGGGGGTGACTGACATATACTAAAAGCAGTGTTGGGCTTATGTCACACATGGTGAGGACAAAGCCGACTTGGAGCAGTTGACACTGTTCCTGCAATCTGCAATGGCAGGCCTGCTGTCATTAGTTTGATTGGGTTACTCAGGGTGGCACATGCAGTGCTGCAAGCCCCGAGTACCCCTTTACCAACCATGCCCTGGGTACCACAGGTACCACTTACCAGAGACTTATAAGGGGTGTAAGCTCTTGTCATTTGTGGATGCCAATTACACATGGCAATTTAGGGGATAGAACACTGGCACTGGAGCCCAGTTAGCAGACTTCAGTGCACTGTCAGAGTCGAAAACCAGCATCTAGCAGTTCAAATGGGGCAAGAAGTGGGGGGACATCTGCAAACAGTCCAGTTTCCTACACCAAGCATTTGCCAAGTCAATATATCAAAGGAAGATGTGATAGTTGAAGTACTTCATAAACAAACAATTTCAAGACAGGATCCCCATCTCTTCACTTAAGCAAAAATATCACACCCATACTGACATCTGTCAAACTACAAACACTCCCACTCATTGATACCAAAATATATTAAAAGCAAAGCATGCTGGATGATGGCTTAAGATGCACGCCAGTGTAACCAATGGTTTATTTAGGATAATCTTATTACCTAACTGTAAGTACTTCTTCATGGACCATAAGGAAAAGGGATACATTGAAATATCCCCTATTGTTGTCAGCCCTTGTTGTCAATCCAGGTAAACACAAGGAGATGATGTACGGAGTGCTGAAACTTTTCAGACACTCACGCCCAGTCACAGATCTGGGTTGAATCCATCATCGTTCTTTAGCTCACTTCACCACCCCAGTTCAGAAAAAGCTATATGCAGATCAGTCTTGACCCTGTGTCCCATGGCAACAGTCCTGCCCGAACTGCGAAGCCATGTCTTCCCTGGACTCAACCCAGATCTGACTGGGGGTGAGTGTCTGAAAATGTTTAGCACTTCTTCCATCATCTCCTTGTGTTTGTTTTGTCAATCCAGGTTGCCATTTGGGCTTACGCACATTTTGGTGAAGCATACATGTAGGCTACATTCCTAAGGGCTCTAGATGAAGGGCAGAAAGAAATGCAGCAGCAGCAATATAGGTCAAGGGGGATGGGGGGCATCTCCTAAAGGATCGATAATGTCTACTACAATTTATATGGGGCCAAAGTCCTCCTCTCCAGACTAGTCATTTGCACAGATGATGTACGCTTTGGCCGGCGAATACACAGCAGTTCAAACTGATCCTGTCTGGGAACCTACCAGAGCAAAAAGGGCAGGGCAAAATAAAGAGAACTCCAGTTGAGGGAAAATCCTTTGAGCAGACACTCTGGGATATTGGGGTTGTCAAAACGGTTCTTATAACATGAAGCTGCCATGTCCCTTTACCTGTCGCAGAGGCAGATGCTCTAGGATCAGGGGCTGTCTGGAATAATGTCTGTCCCGGTACGTTCGTATTGCTATATGTCTATCTTTGTAAAATTGTAAAACCAAACATTACCTGTAAAAAATGGGATAATCATTATCATAAATGAATTTTTATAACGTCTTACTCTTCAAGCTATGTTTTCCAATTAAGTTAGTGGAGTTACCCCCAAAAAATTCTGTGGAGTTATACCCAGCAAATTGTGTGGAGTTGGCAATCTTTGTTGCTTCCTACTGTTCTTTCTCTTGGTACTGTCTTCTATGTATTTTGTCTTACAGAGGCCCTCTTCTGTTGAGTAGATTTTCCCCATTGCTACTGCACCTGCTGCACCAGTGTTAGTTACACACCACTCCCTTCTCCCTTTCTGATCTCCACTCTTTGAGTATCTTGCTCTTATTATGCTCCCGCTCTGCCTGCTGCAGTTAACCCTGTGGAGCTGGAGAGAGGTGAAAATAAAGGCCCTGGGCCTTTAAAGACTGTCCCTTCCAGGTCCAGGGTTCCCCATAAGGGAACATGCCAAATGAGATAAATGGCCAGTCTAGTCCTCCAAGCACCAGAAATGAAACATGTGGATGCTGATTTCGAGTGTTTTAGCGCCACTAGGCCCATTTGCTTTACTAACCCATTATCTCCTAGCACTACACTTTGGGTTCATTTACTTGGTACTCCAATGGATCTTGCTCGGTGCCTAGAGGGGTCGGACACAGGGGATTCAATCCAGTTATCCATTTAGGACCAGGAATTGGGTAACTGACCTACAAACTCATAAATAGATTCATATGTATAACTATCAAAACTAAGCTATTCAAATACAGTATTATCACAGCTAGACCAAATCTCCTGAAGAAATTCAGTCAAACTAAAATCATGCAAACCAATAATTCAGTTAAAGCTATGCAGAATATTAACATTAGTATCTGCTGTCAAGAGATTTCTCGATTAGAATTCCCAGCCCTCATTAATACCCACATTTGAATGCACAATCAATTATTGGAGACCAGTCATGGAAAGACAGAAACAGGATTTAGTTAAAGGTAGGTTTATCAAAATTCTTAAAGGAGTGAATACATTAATCTCTGGCATTAAAGATGTAAGAGTGCAGGATAATCTAAACAATTTCTTTGAATTCCATTAATTACCAAAACTCTGGAAAGGTTCAGGAAGGGACATGAACCCTAACAGCTTAAAAGTACTCTAACATGAGGGAAAGAAGTCTTAGAATAGTGCACACAGTGTATGCATCAGCCAGTCAGTCAAATACACTTTATTCGATTTGTTAAAATCATAAAATGCATAAAAGATTTACATACATGCGTGTAAATAGAGTAATTCATGTATTTACAAACTCAGTGCAAGACCCTATTGTACAAATGCGCTGCAGTTAATCAAGTTAAAATCAAGATAGTTAAATGAAATCAATCAGAATAATGCGTTTTGTGGCGCGTTTTTCGTTTTAATTCTAATTGCCGCCACTAAAAAACTGGCCACATGGAAAATGATGCGGATGCTACTCAACATCTGAAAATGGGTGAGAGCAGGCCTGACTTGAATGAAGCCGGCCTCTCTCAAGATTGGCAGCAGGTATTTTTTTCTTATTCCCGAATAAAACCCGCAAAACATAATAAAATGCATGGTATCTTGTAGCGAGAAATTGTCACAATTACAAGGCGGGGCACCTTCTGGTATGCCCCACGATTGATAGCTACCCAGTGAGTAATGTATCAGGTTAAATCTGAATTTGGTCAGTAGAACTCTATGAAAAGGTTTAGTTACAATTTTAAGATATGGCTCAAGTGCGGGGGAAGTTAATAACATGTAATGCGATCTAACTGTAGGTTTCAATAATTCCTGCTCCTCACGAGCCATTCTAGACCTATCTATAAAGTGCATCTTAATCCAATTTACATCCTCCCTCCTGATACAAGATGGAGTTAAAAAGAGCTCCGGGTGTCCTAACTGACTAAATGAATTTCTCAGGTATTCCAGCCAGGGTACCTTTTTAGCATGATCCAATTTCATAACGTCATTCAAGATAGCATGATTCAAAGTTATTTCTGGATTGAGCCATGTTTTTACCCAGAATATTAATGGGGCCAATTTCAGCTTATCTGAAACGTATTCCAAGCCCACCTCTGAGTGGATCGAAAAGGTAGGGGTGGACTGGGGAACGGACAAAGGGTATCTCAAAAACCTGTTTTCCACTCTTTGGATCTTTTCATGAGATACGTAGCCCCATAAAGATGAACCATATGTGGCAATTGGCATGCATTTTGTGTTGTATACTTTTAAAAGAGCCTCTATGGGCCTGGCCCCCAGCCGTTTTGAAAAGCCCATAAGGGCTGACGTGGATCTTGCCACGGATATACTCTTGGCCTTGATTTGAGGGGCCCACGTCCCCTTCTCATCGAAGAGAACCCCTAAGTAGGAAAATGCGGCAACCCTGGAGACCACCTCACCCATGCACACAAAGATTTTGGAATTACACTTGTTTCTATGATGACCAACCACCATTGAATGGGATTTTTTTGCGTTAATCTTCAGATCCAGGTGATCCATGAAGACCCCGAATAGGTCCAACAATCTCTGAAGTCCCATCCCAGTGCGAGCTAATAAGACTGGGTCGTCCGCGTATAGGAGAGCCGGTATAATTGCATCTCCTACACGCGGCACGTCCACCCCTGGTACATCTAAATAATTTCCCAATCCATTAATATAGATGGTAAAAAGGAGGGGGCTAGAATACAGCCCTGTCGCACTCCTCGCTCCGATTTAAAACGACCCGTGCACCTGCCCTCCTTAGTGACCCTGACCGTTGCGAATAACTCCTGGTGAAGGGATGCCATAAAGTTGACAAGTGAGGGGTCAATCCCAATCTCCCCAAAAATTGGCCACAACTTAGCCCTATTCACCAAATCAAAGGCCGAGGAGAGGTCCATAAAGGCCAAAAATAGCGACCCCTCCTTCGCTACCGTATATTTGGAAATTAAAAGATGCAGGTTTGAGCACTGCTCCAGTGTGCCTCTCTTTTCTCTAAACCCATATTGTAAGTTTGACAAAACCCCACTGCTCTCTATATTGTCCCTTAGTTTAAACAATAAGACTCTGCCTAGTATCTAAATCGCAGAGTCTAGCAGGGAGATGGATCTGTAACAAGCGGGATCACCTCGCTGCCCCTTTTTGAAGATCGGTACGATGATCGAGGTGGCCCATGTAGCAGGAAAAGTATTACCATTAGCAGCATAAAAGACATATGTTAACACCTTGGCCCAAAGTTTGGGTGAGTGTCTATAGAGGTCTGCAGGGATGCCATCCGGCCCCCGGGGCCTTGTTTTTAGAGGTCTCTAAAATTGCTCTCTCTACTTCATCATAATCAAAGGGTAGAGGGGCTGACTCGGGCACCAACGGTGGACAACTTGGGGAGCCAGAATCTGAGTCACCGTAAACTTCTCTGAAATGACTAAGCCATTTGTCATCAGGGATAACACAGTCCATGATTGTGTTTTCTGAGTCTGAGAAAAAAAGCTGGTTTATTGTAACCCAGAACTGGCTACTATCACGCAATACATCAGTTGAAAGGGAAACAAAAGGGAAACAAATAGTGTCAGAAAGGAAGTTCCAAAAAGTAAGAAGAAGCAAATAATGTGTCTTTCAGTCTGCGAGAAGAACATGTCTCAAGTCTACCTTTCTGTCACATCAATGTATAATATGGTCCTCAAGTTCCAGGGTGACACCTCCTGGATCACCTTATCTGGTCAGACCACTCAGTCCTTTGGTCAGTTTGTATAGGTTGATTGTCATGCAGCATAAAGAAGACACATAATATAGCAGAAAGGGAACTTTCCCAATGAGACAGTTTGTCTTCACATTGTAAGTATACAGTGCCTTTCCATGAGAATTGAATCAAGCAAGTAAGTTACATACAGGTCTAAACTGAGTTTGACTCAAAAGAAAGACTATAAAGTACTTACAAATTTACATTTCATTCCTAAACTTGAGTTACTATATATTTCTTTTAACTTATTTGCACTCATTAAGCATTTTAGTTTCATTGAAATTATCACATATGACTGCATTTCTAGAATGGCAAACGTATAAAAATATTTCAGAACATACATTTTTAATATTGTTTCAAGTAATTCACATAAGTACATGTAAGAAGTCTATTCCCTAAACGTTTCAGAACATTTGGTTTTACTATAGACATACTGCACTTTCCTCTCCTTTCTCAGTTGGTGCTAATTTCGCATTGCAAATATGGAGTTTATCCTCTAAATTACATTAGTTTCATTAGTGCTTCATAAGTGTTCAGGAAAATATGATTTTTTTACTTAACATTATTTCTATTGTATTTTGAAAATATTCACCAGTACTAGTTAATAGAGTACAACCTATGTTAATCACATAACTAATTTCCATCTAATTTACTCTTCTCATGTTTTGCATAACTATGTTTAGCACAATTGGTGCACGTTCATCATAATCGGTTTTATGTGCCAGTTAAAAGGTGAAGCAGTTTATCTGCTTCATCAGGAAAATAACATGTCCAGGGTACAGATATCTCTTGAAGCACGACGCTCATAATCCTTTCTTTTTGAGCCAATGCCAGAGCGTGGAATACTTGAGTTTCTTCCTCTTCAAAACGTCAAAATGACTTACTTGCCACTTGAATGTCACAGATGCATTAATTGAGCTAAAACCAACAACGCCTGAAGATAGTGCAGAATTACTGCCATTGTGATTGCAGCAACTAACCACAACCAAACATTGTGGCTAATGCATTTGTTGTCAACTTAACAATTTTCTGTTTGTTTTGTAACAGCGAGATGAATGTCAATACTCGTTGAAGGGCCATTCTCTGGCTACATTCCAATCTCATTATACTTGTGTCTTGTGAGATAAGCTTGAAGCAAGATTTATTCTTACGATTGTGCCCTAGGTAAACACATTATTTATTTTGTTTCGTTAGAGTTTGCCTTGCTATTACTTTTCTGAATTAGTTTGCATTATGCGTTATTAAATTCCACCCTGTCGGCCATATATTGTGAACTTTTGTCCTGCAGACATTTTTTATGTTAAAGTAGCTTTTATCTGGTCGGCTGATTTCAATATTTTGCATTATCAAGTTGAATTAAGTTCATGGCAAGAGCTGTCGGCGGTGCACAAACAGAAGGGGGCCAGGTCTGAGGTCTACATGGATCATGCGTACCTGGCCTAACTGTGCACTCTCCTTGGATAAGCATCAGGATTAAATTCTAACCAGTCGCCCAAAAATAATTAACTTTTGTCTCTCAGGCATATTTATGTTAAAGTCACTTGTTTTATATTAATGCTACCTGGTCGCTTGATTTCTTTTGCACTACTGTTAGGTGAAGGTGAGTTCAGCTCATGGCACCGGCCATGAGCAGAGTGCGGACAAAAGAGGGACTTGTCAGAGATCTACCTGGATCAAATGCACCTGGCACTGACTGTGCCAACGTCATTGGATGAGCATCTGGAAACAGTACCTAAGGGACCTCCACCAACCCCCACATTGCTCCCTTTTCAACAAGGAGCTCTACATCATGAGCGTAAGCATGGCTGGGCTGACTATTCTGTCACTCTGTCATTTTCCCAGTGGTCAGGAGGGTAGGGGACTGCAGGACTGTAATGACCCAACCATGCTCACATTGCCACATCCTAGTTGTGTCTTTCTACAGTGTGGAGCTGATAGGAACATTTTTATCAAGGCATATTTTGGTTTCTTGTCTGACTCTGAGTGTAGGGAATGGCAAGCCAGCAGGTAAGGAAGGAGACATCCCCCTTCATACTGCACAATCGCAAGAAGGCTCTCAGCAGAGAATAAGACCTGTGCCACCCTACAATTATTGTACAGGAACATTGTTAGCAGAACCCCTGCCACCACTTTGCGGATATGTTTAATTATTGTTAGGTCTCCCCTAGCGATGCAGCGCATGTGCTGCTCGCTCCTGGAGAGATCTATTGTCGTCGTTTTAGCTTGCGAAGCGATGGTGTAAGCTCCACCCACGCTTCTTATTGGCGCACCTGCCAAATCTGTGCTTTCTATTGGGAGGAAAGCATGTTTGGTTCCCTCCCTGTCTTCGTTCGGCCTGCCTGCCCGGACAGGGCATGTGAACGCGCCTGTACAGAACATATGCACGTGTATGCTGTACGAGCACAGTGCGCTGCTTTGCTTTCATTCTGTAAAGTTCCCCGGGCGTTTCGTGTATTTCCCATCAGGGCGTGATATTTTTTATGAGTGAATCTATTTTCTATTGATCTGACATTACATTACTTCTCAACACTGCATTTGAAATAGCGTGAGCTGTTTAAAAACCGCGAGAGCAAAAATGATTATCTCTCTACTATATTGAGGCTCCTCTACCCCAGTCATAAAACTGCCATCCCAAAAATACACATCCCACCTTTACTAACCTTAGGTGGCGCACGCGCTGCGCAGCATTCTGAGCATTAGGGACGTAGAGGAAAGGTTAGCCGCGGTCACGTGGCTGCAGCTTTGAGGAACCACAAAACCCACAAGGCTCCATGCCCTGCCTGCACAGTAGGATTTACAGTGCACTAAATCGGGGGCTTTACACATTAACCTGTGCGCATCTAAATGATTCTGGGGATGGTTGCGTGCAGTGGCCAATTACTAGCTGACAGGCACTTGGTCACAGACAACAAAGCTTTTATTGCAGAAACATGTAAATCTGAGACACTTCAGGAGAAGAACATGGATTTCAAAAGATGGACACTTTCTGTGATGTCTGTCTCCAGGAAAGCACCCACTACCATTAGAGAAGCTGAAAAAAGAGAAGCCATAGAGACGTGGACTCGTCTTTTTAAGAATGCTTGCCATCCCAAAACCTTCCCCACAGTGCTCCTTGCTCCACCGAATGTTTAATACCGCTATCTCGACTAGTTAGGTACGTTACACTATCTATGGAGTATACATGAGTAGCTACCATAATGTATGTAGCCAGCATAGATAACATCTTCTACAAGGCAACAACATACTGCATGCCTGGGCTACAGGTCCAAAACATTGATCAAAAATTTGATACTACAAGCCCCAGAATGCAAATATTTATGGCTAAAGACACACTTCTATGAATAGATGTAGGTATTGCACTCTATTTTTAAGTATACGTTTAATCGTTTGTGCGATAGGTGTGCTACGCTAGATCAGTGCCTGCAGAACTGTGTATCAATATGTATAAGGCCTGGTATCGCTAGATATCCAGGACTCCAGCGTGCACTACAGTGAAGAAGTTTTCCAGTCAAACTTTTTTCAAAATCACGTTTATCAATGATATGTCAACGAATTATTCATTGCATTACATATGCTTTTTATACGATCATTTAAATTAAATGAAACATTATATCATGTCATGTACATATGCTTCATAATACAGTAAATTCTTAGAAAAACCCAATGCATTTCGGGGTCCAAGCCCCTTCGTCAGGGGTTTGCTGTAATAAAAAAGAAGAACAAGGAAATTTAGTAACTAGGGATGCCGTGGGGGTTAAAGGGCTATTAGGAGTGAAAATTAAAGATTCTTACCATGATCTAAGGGTCGTTTGAGAGAATTTGCTGAGTATTCCTTTATTTTCTGGTCAATCTAAAAAATCAGTAATAGCCAAAATTTTCTTAGGTTCATTTCATTTAAACCCGAGTTATGTAACCTCTAGTATTAAGAAAGTGTTTTACCTGTATCGTGAATGCAGGAAATCTACAAAAAATATGCACATATAAGTATTACATACATCACGTCTTAGCGTGATATAAACAACGAAAAGATTGTATATGGGCACCTTAACGAGTACTTAATGCTCACCAACGAGTCTTTATTTGCTGCCAATATGATTGTGAATCTAAAAAAAGGGGAAACATACGCAATTTTTACTGCTTCGAAAGTAAACGAATTGCTAACGTAACAAACCTAGGTTCTAAAAATGATGCAATCATTACCTGCGAGCCTTGTCCCTGTTACCAACGGTCTCGCTTAAGAAAGCTCCGTCTCGGTAGCTGAAAAAATAATAATAAACGGGGAAACCGCGTTTTAATATGCGGTTCACACTCAGGTGTTTTATATCTTCCGAATGTAAAAACAAAGATTTCATGTGTGCTCTTACCGGTTGAAAAAATGCTCGCGCCGTGTACAATGTTCCAGCCTAGTTTACGATACTGAACTCTAACGTTATTATCGTAGTCCCTTTTCTCGCATGTGAATGAAAGGTGTTAAAATAGAAGAAGGACGATTAGATGTGTAGTAAACGGCCGCCATTATTAAAGAGTATGTTTTCTTGGCTCATATTCAGTACTAGCTTATTTAAGCATAAAGTTATTGGATTTATGGTACCAATAGTCGGATAAGTAATTCAAAGATTCCCTAGTTAACCACTAGTGGTCTTGAAATAAGACAAAACATATTAAGTAAAAATCGCCACAATCTTCGAAATGTCGGTAGTCCAAAACATAAACAAACTATAAAACAGAAAAATTGACTTGTTTGCGAATCATCGTTGCCACACATTACATTGTTCAACTCAAAAATGATGCATCATATATACGGTAAACAATCAATGCAAATGATAAAACACATACATAACCTGCCTATTTACATACTGAATTACAATAAATTACAATAAATTGATCCGCTAGAGTGATGCTGAATGTGTGCGTGTGCATTGACATATATGGGTGTCGCTGTGTAATAGAAGTCCTTAGGGGTCAGATAGCCTTAACTACTTTTGTGTGTTCTCAAAGATAACAGATCATTTCAATTTTGTCATTAAGTCCATTAGGAGCCAGTGTCTGTAATTTCCGTATCCAAAAGGTTTCTCTTTGGAGGAGAATTTTAGCATTATTCAAACCCAATCGTTGAGGCACCTGTTCAACTATCTGAAATCGAAGTTGAGCTATTGTGTGGCCTTTCTCAATCCAATGCTTAGCCAACGGGGACGTGAGGTTCTGATTTCGTATACGACTCTTATGTTCTGAAAGCCGTGTTTTCAGTTTGCGATCTGTTTTGCCAATACACAATAGTCCGCATGGACATTTGATTGAATACACGACATGTTCAGCGTTGCAATTAGCTGAATACCTAAGAAATATCTTTTCTCCTGTTCGTGGGTGAAGCAATACCTCTCCTGTTATAACATTATTGCAGTTTTTACAGTTATGGCATCTCGTGGTCCCTTTGTGAATTGTTGTATGCGAATCTGTTTCATCACTTTCAGTAGGTTTATTGAGAAGTTCTTTAAGATTACGTGCCCTCTTGTATGCGAATAGTGGCTTATGGGTAAACAACATTCCAAAGTCTTTTTCAGCTTGTATGATCTCCCATCGCTTTTGTATTATTCTTTTTATGTCTCTTGACGCTGTCGAGTACTTTGATACGAAGACCATCCTTTTGTTCACCGTTTTGTCTTTTTTTCTCCAGTAGTTCACTTCTGGGTATTGCCTTAACCTTGTCTATTTGTGCCTCCAATAGTTTTCTAGGGTAGTGTTAGACTTGGGCCTTAGGGCAGGTTCACCCCGAATCTTTTTGCCTTTGTTTGTGACCCTGTGTAGTGATTTTTGGGTCTTGGCGCACTTTTTCCCTGTGTCCCAGAGTGAAAGTGCGTGCGTGTAGTATGGCTGGCCTGCCCTCCCATAGGAATGCATGGGGAATGCGTGTGCCCTGGTAGTTCCTGATGTGTGGGGAGTGCAGGCTCGAGTTTAGTATGTATGAACTCGTGAGAAGGAATGCTGCGCAATGGTATGTGCGGCTTGTATGTGTCTAGAAGGGAAGTGCTACTTCTGGACATTGATGTATGTGTGCAGTGAGGATAGTGGAGCGTGATTGGCTGGAGCTGGCTGGCATGCCAGGCTCCAGGAAGTCTGGATGGGTCTGCCCGGTGGTGAGTGTGAGATCAGCATGAGTGATGTGTGGGAGGAGTAGATCTGTGTCCTGGATGGGCTGGGTTTTCCCCACACAATGCTGGCTCCGCCCCCCTGTGGTTTGTCTAATGACCCTAGCCTCCCCAGTGAATGAAAGGGGTGGTTGGGCCATCAAGGGTACTCCCAAGCCAGCTGCAACTGGTTTCCCCCCACCCTGCACCTCCTAACAAAGGATTTCTCTGTATAAATATGGGGCTGTGTCCCCACAGAAAATGTTCTACTTGTGGATCCTTGCCAGAGGGGGCTGTTGCTGCTGCTGGGGCCAAGAGGACCGCCACTTGGCTTGTCTCCCTGCCTGGAGACCCAGTGTGCTGGCTCTGGCCCTGCCCTGCCCCCCTGTCTGCCTCCAGACCTTGCTGGAGCTTTGCTGTGCTGGGGGAGCGCTCTCCCTTGTCCCCAGCGCTGGGAGCGCTTCGTTTTACTCCTAGCGCTGAAGAGCGCTTTATTTTCCCCCTAAGCGCTGGGTGCGCTTTATTTTGCTTCTAGCGCTTTGGCGCGCTTTGTCAGGCATAGCGAGTGCCTACCTCGCTTGATATTTTGATTTGAGCGCCGGTGCCCACCCGGCATTGCCCGTTGTTAGATTTATAATTACCTCGAGGGAGCCCACTCCTCGGGTACTGGGAGCCCGCCTGCCTGTCTACAGCGAGCCGCCGCGCTGCCCGCGGCGACCCGGAAGTATCTGGCCGTCCGGCCAATCACTGCGCGGCCCCTCAGAGGCCGACCGGAAGTCCCGCCCCCCGGAGCCGAGCAGCGAGGAAGGAAGCAGCCGGCTCTGTCCTCGAGGCTCCCAGAGTGAAAGGGAGCCCCGCGCCGGAGAAGGAGGAGACGCATCCAGCCCCAGAGACCCGGTGAGTGCGGGGGCGTTTACCTTTGTGTCCCGAGCGGCCCCAGTTGGCAGAGGGCCGCTCCCACGACGCCGCATTCTTGTTGTGTGGAGCCCCGAGGCTCCTGGGGGCATTTCTTCGAGCCCGAGAGGCTCCGGGCATTTCTGTTTCCTGAGTCCCCGTGAGGCTCAGATCGCCCATATTTGTTTTGAGAGCCTGCGAGGCTCAGACCTGGCCTCATTGTTTTTGAGCCTAGAGAGGCTCTGAAGGGCACATTTGATTTTAGAGTCCCCCGTGAGGGACTCCATCGTTGTGAAGGGCACAAGGGGTGATAGAGCGGCCCCACGTGGCAGCGGGTCGCTCCCCCTGGTGTCGGCCCATTTGATTTACGAGCCCAGAGAGGCTCTGGGGCATTATTGATTATTTTTAGAGCGCAGAAGCTCTACATTGCCCATTTGCTTTGCGAGCCACAGAGGCTCTAGGGGGACACAGGCAGTTAGTTGGTTGTAGCCCCGAGGCTCCCACGCTGTGTCTCCCCACCTGTGTTCTTGAGCCCTCCTGGCTCCAACGTTTGCCCAGTGCATATTTACAACTGTCCAGCACTTAGTGGACAGTTGCTACGTTTAGGCTTTTGTGTTCTGTGCTGCCTGCACAGACCCCCTGACACTGAGACTCAGGGCATTCCGCCCCTTTCGAGGCCAGTTGGCCTGAGGGACATTTTGAGTGTTGTGCTACATGCACCCTGCGCATTGTGATTTCTTTGCTATATGATTCTTGCGCAAAAGTTCTAACCTGCACCTCTGAATGTGTTTTAATGTTACATGTGCAATTCTTGTTTATTATTACCTTTGCTAAAAGTGACCTGCTTAGGTAATTCTTTATGTGTTTATCCCCTTTGCTAAAAGTGACCTGCTTAGAGGATTGTTGGTGTCATTACCTTTGCTAAAAGTGACCTGCTTAGGTAATGCCTTGTTCTTTTATTCCCCTTTGCTAAAAGTAACCTGCTTAGAGGAATGTTGATGTTTAATTGCCTTTGCTAAATGTTACTTGCCTAGGTGATTATTTTAGGTTTCCTTCCCCCTGCGTGATTTCCCTACAGAGACTAGGGTGGCGTAGGAGGTGATAGGTTTTCCTTCCATAGGTTTCCTAGCTCCCTGCGTGATTTCCCTACAGAGACTAGGGTGGCGTAGTAGGTGATAGGTTTTCCTTCCATAGGTCCTAGCTCCCTGCGTGATTTCCCTACAGAGACTAGGGTGGCGTAGGAGGTATTTTCCCTTTACCAGTTGTTACTGGTTGTATGCTACATTTTCTATTTCTGTGTTACAGTCATTATATGTTGATGTGCTAAAGTGTTATACCTACAAGTATTATTTCTAACAAGTGCATACCCCTGACAGTGGTCCAGGTGGCCCTGTCCTGTACATAATCCCTTGTAAATCTTGCCCGTGCCTGTTGGCACATTGTAAAGTGTGTGTGTTATCTAATGTGTTTTTATTATTATAATACAAAGGCTATTTTTGATATAACCTTGTGTGGAGTCTCCTTTGTGGTGGGCCTTTGGTTGTTGTCGCTGGGGTGCGCGCGCAAACGCTTTACACATCGCCTCTGAGATTAGCCTTGCTGCTCGCGCCACGTTACCTAGAGGGTGAGCGGGGGTTATCTTGGTGTGTGACTCCCTGGCCCTGACCTTAGAAATGATGATCCCTGACTGACCTCGACGCGAGTCTTGGCCGGCCAGGGTCCCGTTTCTAACATTGGTGGCTAGCGGTGCGGATTGGACTTGCGTTTGCGCTGTACCACAGTGGCGACAGGCCACACTTCAAAACTCTGCAATTTTAGATAACCACATTTTTGGGATTATTGTTTTTTAGGGAAGTTCAGTTTTGCTTCTCCTGAAAGGTGTCATTTTGTGATTTGTGTCCAGTAACCTTGTTCCCCGCCCTGCTCCCAGAGTTTGGTACCTGTGTCGCTAGTGGTCAGGTTGAGATAATCAGGGGTGGTAGAAACTGCCTTACCAGTCCGAGGGGAGGGTTGTGTGTGAATGAGTGTGTGTTACGCTGGACAGTGGAGTGCAAGTTCTGAGATAGGAATCTTGCTGAATTTTGTTGATTGTATACTCCTGTTTAGCTCAGACCCCCAGGTTCCCTGTGTCAAACTCTTCTTGAGAACGTCCGCCAAAATGGAGCCTGTTTTTGATCTCAGTGATCTAGTTTGGTACAGTATGCAGGAGTTGGAAAGGTTCTGTAGAGAGAGAGACATAGGGGTGGATGAGTCAGATACTGAGAACCAACTTAGGAACCACCTGATCCAATGGTATAAGGATCAAAGGGATCTTGAGCGCAGCGAGGAAAGGGCCCAGGCCACACGCCATGAGGGTGGTGAGTCTGTGGGGAGCCCTGAAGATTCTGATGAAGAATGTGAGTTGGATGATGACAGTGGTTGGGCCCCAGCAGATAGTGAGGACCCCATAGATAGGGAGTCCCTTGCTAGGCCCAGTGTCAGTACCAGCGCCCCATCCCTTGTCCTGTCCCCAGAAGAGTGGGAAGATAGGGAGAAAGAAAGGGAGCATCAGTTAGCGATGGAACAGCTCATGTTAGAGCATGCCCAGGCTATGGCGCAGCTAGAGATCGAAAGACTCTTAGCGCAGGAGAGGATAGAGGTGGAGAGAAGGGCCATCATCCGTGAGAGAGCAGCCCTAGAGGATAGACTCTTCCCTGCGCACAGTTGTAATTGTCTGGATTCCCCAGGGAGGGTGGAGTCCAGTGGTGGCAGCTTTTTAAATGTCAGTGTAGACAGTCCCACTCCCAGTTCCCCGAGTATGGTTCCTGTTTCCCCAGAGGAGGAGAATAGGTTGAGGTTTAGGAACCTTAAGAAACCATCTCACCAGAAGTGGGGGTATTTTGTGGATGACTGTTCGGATGCAATGTGGGGTTGGCTGACGGCTAACTCGGACAATGAGGTGGACGGTGTGGTGAATATGTTCCTCAAAGAGCAGTTGCTCAGTGTTGTTTGTCCAGAGTTGCGCCAGCACCTGCTGAAGTTGAAGTGTTTTTGTCCTTGGGACCTTGCAGAGGAAGCAGAACGCTGGGACAGTGCGAGAGGTTCTTTTGAGTCACTAGTGAGTGATTCCAACAATAGTGGGTCAGGTGTCTTCCAGCCCAGTGTGGTGGAGGAGGGTGAGAGTAGCCCAGCTAGGTCCTTGGTTAGTGAGAAGAGTGTAGGGGCTGACTGCCTGTCTCAGTGGAGCGGGAGTGAGTGTGTGACAGAGAGTCCCCAGACGCCCGAAGCCTTGTCACAGAGCCTGGATGGTTCCTTTAGGGAACACCAGGAAGGGAACCTAGACTTGCCTGTTAGTTCACTTGAGGGAGATCTCCTAGTGGGTAGAGAACCTGGAGCATCTGTAAGCGGAGCTTCCATGGTTATAGAGTCTGGCAGTACTGCTCCAGTAGGGAGAGTACCGGAGTCCAGCGTGAGGAGTGATTGGGGGAGTTCCCCAGTGGAAGAACCAGTGGGTCAGGGACTACCCAGTGGGGCTAGGATCCCGTGTAGTGACCATGGTGACACCACTTCTGTGCTGGGGGACCTTTGCGCACTGTCAGGTGGACAGGAGGCGGGAGATCTGCGCCAGGCAGACAGTCACACAACATATGTGTCATTTGCTAGCCTCAGGGGGATGGTGTGTGAATCCCCAGAAGTCCTGGAGTGCCAGGCAGTGATTCCACCAAAGGTTCTAGACCGGAGGTTGGAGGTCCAGGTTCAGGATTCGCCTGACCTGAAGGGTGGGAATACTGTAAACAGTGTCCTAACCAGTTCTTTCTCCAGAGGTACCGCCCCGGTTGGGAGGGAGCAGGACTCTGGAAGGGGGTGCAGAGGGTGGGAGAGCCCACCTCTGACCCCGGTACCACCTGAGGGGTTAAACCCTAGGTTGGGAGAATGTTGTTTAGAGGGGACCCCTCGCAGGAGGAGGAGGAACCCTAGGAGAAGAGGTAAGGGGAGGAGAGCCTTCCCTGAGACTCCTGGTCCACCTAAGGTTGTAGACCCTAGGCTGGAGAACCAGTGGCAGTCTAGCCCTGTCTTACAGACAGGAAGAGTGGAGCATGGCTATTATGTGCCAGGGGTTACTACCCCCCACTTTGTGAGTATACAGGATCCAGTGGTACCTGGATGGCCTAGGGCCTGGTCCTCGCCGAGGGCAGCTGGAGAGTATCAGTGGGGTACCCCAGTTAGTCCCTACAGTAGTTTTAGAAGGAACCCTAGGGGTTCACCGTGGCGTAAAACAGGAGGGTGTCCCTGCAGTTGTGGGCCCGCGTCCTTGTTTTATCGCCCCAAGCAGGGAAGCCCATCACGGTGGTGATCGGTCTGCCCTGCGTTTTGGCTGGAAGGGGGTCGTGTTAGACTTGGGCCTTAGGGCAGGTTCACCCCGAATCTTTTTGCCTTTGTTTGTGACCCTGTGTAGTGATTTTTGGGTCTTGGCGCACTTTTTCCCTGTGTCCCAGAGTGAAAGTGCGTGCGTGTAGTATGGCTGGCCTGCCCTCCCATAGGAATGCATGGGGAATGCGTGTGCCCTGGTAGTTCCTGATGTGTGGGGAGTGCAGGCTCGAGTTTAGTATGTATGAACTCGTGAGAAGGAATGCTGCGCAATGGTATGTGCGGCTTGTATGTGTCTAGAAGGGAAGTGCTACTTCTGGACATTGATGTATGTGTGCAGTGAGGATAGTGGAGCGTGATTGGCTGGAGCTGGCTGGCATGCCAGGCTCCAGGAAGTCTGGATGGGTCTGCCCGGTGGTGAGTGTGAGATCAGCATGAGTGATGTGTGGGAGGAGTAGATCTGTGTCCTGGATGGGCTGGGTTTTCCCCACACAATGCTGGCTCCGCCCCCCTGTGGTTTGTCTAATGACCCTAGCCTCCCCAGTGAATGAAAGGGGTGGTTGGGCCATCAAGGGTACTCCCAAGCCAGCTGCAACTGGTTTCCCCCCACCCTGCACCTCCTAACAAAGGATTTCTCTGTATAAATATGGGGCTGTGTCCCCACAGAAAATGTTCTACTTGTGGATCCTTGCCAGAGGGGGCTGTTGCTGCTGCTGGGGCCAAGAGGACCGCCACTTGGCTTGTCTCCCTGCCTGGAGACCCAGTGTGCTGGCTCTGGCCCTGCCCTGCCCCCCTGTCTGCCTCCAGACCTTGCTGGAGCTTTGCTGTGCTGGGGGAGCGCTCTCCCTTGTCCCCAGCGCTGGGAGCGCTTCGTTTTACTCCAAGCGCTGAAGAGCGCTTTATTTTCCCCCTAAGCGCTGGGTGCGCTTTATTTTGCTTCTAGCGCTTTGGCGCGCTTTGTCAGGCATAGCGAGTGCCTACCTCGCTTGATATTTTGATTTGAGCGCCGGTGCCCACCCGGCATTGCCCGTTGTTAGATTTATAATTACCTCGAGGGAGCCCACTCCTCGGGTACTGGGAGCCCGCCTGCCTGTCTACAGCGAGCCGCCGCGCTGCCCGCGGCGACCCGGAAGTATCTGGCCGTCCGGCCAATCACTGCGCGGCCCCTCAGAGGCCGACCGGAAGTCCCGCCCCCCGGAGCCGAGCAGCGAGGAAGGAAGCAGCCGGCTCTGTCCTCGAGGCTCCCAGAGTGAAAGGGAGCCCCGCGCCGGAGAAGGAGGAGACGCATCCAGCCCCAGAGACCCGGTGAGTGCGGGGGCGTTTACCTTTGTGTCCCGAGCGGCCCCAGTTGGCAGAGGGCCGCTCCCACGACGCCGCATTCTTGTTGTGTGGAGCCCCGAGGCTCCTGGGGGCATTTCTTCGAGCCCGAGAGGCTCCGGGCATTTCTGTTTCCTGAGTCCCCGTGAGGCTCAGATCGCCCATATTTGTTTTGAGAGCCTGCGAGGCTCAGACCTGGCCTCATTGTTTTTGAGCCTAGAGAGGCTCTGAAGGGCACATTTGATTTTAGAGTCCCCCGTGAGGGACTCCATCGTTGTGAAGGGCACAAGGGGTGATAGAGCGGCCCCACGTGGCAGCGGGTCGCTCCCCCTGGTGTCGGCCCATTTGATTTACGAGCCCAGAGAGGCTCTGGGGCATTATTGATTATTTTTAGAGCGCAGAAGCTCTACATTGCCCATTTGCTTTGCGAGCCACAGAGGCTCTAGGGGGACACAGGCAGTTAGTTGGTTGTAGCCCCGAGGCTCCCACGCTGTGTCTCCCCACCTGTGTTCTTGAGCCCTCCTGGCTCCAACGTTTGCCCAGTGCATATTTACAACTGTCCAGCACTTAGTGGACAGTTGCTACGTTTAGGCTTTTGTGTTCTGTGCTGCCTGCACAGACCCCCTGACACTGAGACTCAGGGCATTCCGCCCCTTTCGAGGCCAGTTGGCCTGAGGGACATTTTGAGTGTTGTGCTACATGCACCCTGCGCATTGTGATTTCTTTGCTATATGATTCTTGCGCAAAAGTTCTAACCTGCACCTCTGAATGTGTTTTAATGTTACATGTGCAATTCTTGTTTATTATTACCTTTGCTAAAAGTGACCTGCTTAGGTAATTCTTTATGTGTTTATCCCCTTTGCTAAAAGTGACCTGCTTAGAGGATTGTTGGTGTCATTACCTTTGCTAAAAGTGACCTGCTTAGGTAATGCCTTGTTCTTTTATTCCCCTTTGCTAAAAGTAACCTGCTTAGAGGAATGTTGATGTTTAATTGCCTTTGCTAAATGTTACTTGCCTAGGTGATTATTTTAGGTTTCCTTCCCCCTGCGTGATTTCCCTACAGAGACTAGGGTGGCGTAGGAGGTGATAGGTTTTCCTTCCATAGGTTTCCTAGCTCCCTGCGTGATTTCCCTACAGAGACTAGGGTGGCGTAGTAGGTGATAGGTTTTCCTTCCATAGGTCCTAGCTCCCTGCGTGATTTCCCTACAGAGACTAGGGTGGCGTAGGAGGTATTTTCCCTTTACCAGTTGTTACTGGTTGTATGCTACATTTTCTATTTCTGTGTTACAGTCATTATATGTTGATGTGCTAAAGTGTTATACCTACAAGTATTATTTCTAACAAGTGCATACCCCTGACAGTGGTCCAGGTGGCCCTGTCCTGTACATAATCCCTTGTAAATCTTGCCCGTGCCTGTTGGCACATTGTAAAGTGTGTGTGTTATCTAATGTGTTTTTATTATTATAATACAAAGGCTATTTTTGATATAACCTTGTGTGGAGTCTCCTTTGTGGTGGGCCTTTGGTTGTTGTCGCTGGGGTGCGCGCGCAAACGCTTTACACATCGCCTCTGAGATTAGCCTTGCTGCTCGCGCCACGTTACCTAGAGGGTGAGCGGGGGTTATCTTGGTGTGTGACTCCCTGGCCCTGACCTTAGAAATGATGATCCCTGACTGACCTCGACGCGAGTCTTGGCCGGCCAGGGTCCCGTTTCTAACAGGTAGCCTCTATCCAGATACCGTTGCTTTTGAAATTCAAGGGTTTCTTTGCATTGGGATTCATCGGATGTTATCCTCTTAATTCTCATGAATTGAGAAATTGGAAGGTTATTAATCAAATTAGTTGGATGAAAACTTCCATAGATTAGGGCCGTGTTTTTGTCCGTGGGTTTTTTGTACAATCTAGTTTGGATTTTGTTCCCAGATATTTCAACCAAAACGTCTAAGAATGGTAGTGATGTTGAACTCATCTGACTTGTGAACTGTATCCTGGGATCTACAAGATTCAAACTTCTGATGTTTCGTTCTAGTTCTACGACTGATTTCTTCCAAATTACGAAAATATCATCAATATATCGTTTATAATATATGACGCCATCTTTCCAGGTGCAGTCTTCAAGAATGTAATCGAGTTCAAACTTAGCCATGAATATGTTAGCGTAAATGCATGCCCCGGGAAAACCCATGGCTGTGCCACTCAACTGAGTGTAGTATTCTTCTTGCCATGTAAAGTAACTATTGTTGAGACAAAATTTCAAGAGTTGCATTATCAAAATTTTGGTTTCTTCTGGTTTGTCTATTGCAAGGAGGGCCCATTCCATAGCCTCCATTCCTAGCTTATGAGGGATAGACGTGTATTATGATACAACGTCTATCGTACATATTGTCAAACTTGTGCCTTCTTCCAATTCAATGGCAGAAATGCTCCTTAAAAAATCCGATGTATCCTCCAGATACCAGGCCTTATACATATATATAAAGACACACTTCTAGCAAAAAAAGGGGAAAAAGTAAACCCAGTAAGAAAGGCAATTGGTGACAAGGGCTATTCAGGTGCAAATAAACGAGTCAAGTGAAAATAATTTAGCGTTTCGCAGCATTCAAGGTCCCCACGCTCAGCATTACACCAGCTCTCCTTGCAATCACCTTTGTTTTATTGGTTTGCACTTTTACAGAGTCTGGCAGTTGAGTCAACTGAATGCATTCACAGCCGCAAAGGGAGCACCTCTGACTGCAAATTTCTAAGAGGCAGGACAGGGAACAAGTAAACTTTCTGTGGAGCTGTGAGGCTCATCTCCATAAAGAGGACAGGCACTTTTGCATTTGAGAGTGTGTGATCAGCGGAGATGCTATATGTTCATGGAAAAAGGACGATGTTGGTGGGTTCTAGTTTTAACAGGAATGGCCATCTTTAAATTGCAGAATGTTACGTTTTGTGCAATACAATTGTGTTCCACATTTATTTATTTGGTAGCTCTGTTATAGGTGGAGAATGTGGCTTTATGTCCAGAGCTGCCGACTTCGAATCTGGGGAACCAGGTTCCAGTCCTGGCATTGGCTCAATTTACTGAGATTCTGGGTTTCCCCTCGTACCTTAAAAAAGAAAATATTTGCCTTTGTGTAAAGTAAGTGATGCTCACGTAAAGCATTACAATACCACTGAGCAGAGCTTGCGTTTCATATATCTGTCCCAAAGTTAATTGTATCCCAAGCTTTAAGTGGGATTAACAAGCATTTGCAATGCAATAGGTCTCACATTTAAATGACGATGCCTTTTATTTATGTTTTAAAAAGCATAACAAAACAAAAAAGGCATTGTCATTTAGAATGCCAAACTCGCATAATTGTGAGACCTATTGCATTGCAAATGCTTGTCTACTATAGCACCCGATAATGTAGATACCTTTAGTTTAAACAATGAGAATTGGCTTGCTGTTCTGTTTTTCTAAAAATGATCAGTGATCAGCGGAAAGAAGATATTTATGGCAACATTTCTATTTGTTTTTAACGCAATATGTCATTACAGGAAAGCTAGAATCTCTGCAGCATTTCATAATCTAACTTACATTATACTGATACAAGTATCCCTTTGAAACACATTCTTAACTGCCTTTTGGTGTGTTTAATTTCACAGATTCTACTTTTATTGTTCATGACTACAAACATACTATTTCTTTCAAATGAAAGAGCAAGACACTGGATTTAATTGATTCGTGGGAAAGGTGATGGTGTTACCATGTATTATGAGGACCAGAATATCCTCTGCTATATGTTAAAAGGATATTGCTAGTCACCTCAGAATTCTATGACCTGCAAAAGGAATTCTGTTTTGTCTCTCCTTTATGACTTGCAATATCATTGCAATGTGTGACAGGCTTACTTTATCCCATATCATTTTTTTATTTATTGAAAACTGTGCATCAATATCTTCTGTACATTTAAGTATGTGTAAATTAAAAGGTCCTTCTTGACCTCTGTGAGTTTGAATTCCCAGTCCAGTAGAGCTGCAGAATTCTTGACAGTGACATATAAAGAGGGGTTTATTTTTATGCCACATGATACAGTTTTCTGCCACATGTCACTAAGCATGCCTCATATCTCTTTCATGTATAGTAGAACATGGCTCATGGTTGTGTCACTTGGCAAGTGAATGCATCTTTCTTGTCTTTTTTCCATTTTCCTCATAGACCGAGAAGGTTCCAGAGGCAATATAGGAGCAGGTCCCCCAAAGTGATTACCACTGTGCAGATCCCATTATTTATGCAGATCAAGCAAGTATCCTTTCGATATAGTTCACGACTAACATTTTTATATTGTTATTAGATGTATTTTATCTTTACTAATAATGTACTGTATGCCGTGGCTGTGCATATGTAGCCCATCAATACTTTTCATGTTCTTCTGTCTGTGAGCACTACACACGAGTCAGTATTTACTTTTCAAAGCTACTAGAGACAAACTGCCCACTCAAGCTGATATTAACTCTCTACTCAAATATTTCTTCTCACAAAGACTCTATGTGACTTCTTAAATTAGTCTAGGTACTTCAGACATATTTCCATAGTTTTCAAAATGCAAGCCTATGCTTTCTTTTTATACTCACAGGGTCTGCTGGTCTTCTTGCTTTTCATGTATCTAAAATCCCATGCTCTTCCACAGCCATTATCCAGGGCTGCCGTTGACTTCTCTTCATTCCTTTTGGCAGAAACACAAAGGCAAAATAATATCAGGCCACCTACCCCAGACTCATTGTATGCTGTAATATAGTTTGACATTACTGGTGCATATTTTTTTATTATTAAATACACTTTATTTAAAAATCATTAAAAAGAAAAAAGTGCTATTTCAACTTTGAATGCTTAGAAGTGAAAGGTGGTGCAAGTAAGACTGAAGTTCAAGTGACACATAGGTTCATAAAACACTAACATGTGGGTGGAAGGAGGTGGTGATTGTTTTTTATATACCGCCTGGAGACAGCTAGAGCTGTCCCGTCAGTCTCAATTTTTTTGAAAAAATGATATATATATAGTAAGTAAGTAAAGAATTTGGAGAGTGCACCAATGCTGAGGTGTCTTGGCGCTAGGGTCTGTATATAAATGAGTAGAGAGCCTGGGAAGTACTGTATCATTTCTGAGTAGGGAATAATCAGGTTTTGACCATTTTCCTGAACAAGGGTCTGGTTGATTGAAGCTTAACGTGGGTCGGTAGCTCATTCCAGAGCTTCGAAGCTCGATAGGCGAGGCATCTACCTCCCTATCTTGCCTTATTGATTTTAGGAACCCGAGCGCAGGCTTTACTGGTGATCTAAGATTCAGACAGGGAGTGTACCACTGAAAGAGTTTTTGTAGGTCCAATGACCCTCCAAACTTTGTACTACCTTTCCCTATAACACAGGAAGGAATGTCTTACGAAGAGGAAAATGGCTTTCAACTCTGGATGATTTCTGTGGAGGGTATAGCCTTTTTTGGACCAGGCACTTTTTTCAGGGTTTACCCCAGATTTTTACCTTCTGTCACTGAACCCATTTTATTGACTTTACCCTAATTTGCCTTCATAACTGAACTATTTGTGAAATGCCCTTCCTGAGGTAGCCAGAATCTGTCCCACATGATGTTTATGTCTTCTGTTTATGACCCACACATTCCATGAATGACTGTGATATTTGTAAACAAAAATGGAAACAAACCATGACAAACAAGTAAGGAAATTGCCTCAAGGTACAATTAGTAGAGCAAAGGAGAAAAGAAAGTGACATTAGAGGAGGGCCAAGAAAGGTGCATCTGCGCTCTCCCCTCCAAAAGATACGCCCTGGTGGAGATTTAAGGAGAAAAAGGAGAGGCATCACCAACATCATTCCCATCATCCGCTTTCACCTTCGAAGCCTTCTGCCATGTGAAAATTGATGTCACATCACTCAACATCGAGGAGCTGGATGTCATTTCACTTGTAAGCTGCCTGTCAGTCTTCCACTGGACATCTAGACTTTTTTTTTAATATATTTTTTTTATTGACATTTAAGTTGTATACACATCACATCATGACTTATATTAACAGCAAATACTATTGAACGCATGCCGTGCCTGGCTTATACAGGGTAATGTTTCATGTCCATATACGTTCAGCCAGTGAAATCTTAAGGCATTGTATAATATCTCATTATATAATGCCAACTTGTTACGCTACACTTTATTGAAATAAAGAGAAAACATCAAACAGTAAACAACAAACCTTCCCCCTTCCTTCCAGGTGACTCAGATCCTCTCACTACAATTACCAGTAGCTCTGTCCTAACTATTTTATTCAGGTGGCGGTGCATGTCAACTTCCTGATTGGTGTTCCCCACATTAATTTGTTGTGTGATCTGTTATCATGGATGCCCAGGCTAATCTGTCTTTCTCAGCTTTTTCGTCCTTCCTCTCGAATCTCATCCGCACCAGTTCCGCTGACACCCACTCATTTGTATCCCGTAGCCAAACTAAGGGGTCCATTAGGATGGTGGACGGACAAAGTCCGACCGCCATCTTGTCGGGGGCAGGTACCGTCCGCCACAAGGGCGGAGGAACCGTGCCCCCAATTAGGATGCACCCACCACATTGGCGGGTGCAACCTGTGTTTTTAACATTGCGGCGCACGGTACTTAAAGTACCGGCCGCCGCAATGTGAAAAATGCTTGTGCGTTTCCAGCACAACATGACAGGCACCGTGTGGTGCCTGCCATGTTGTGCTGTGAAACCCAGGGGGGTACCATAGGTACCCCCCATGTGCACCCCCACCCCCTTCACCCTGGGGACCCACAATGGCCCCCAAAGGAGGAACCGTATGCCTTTTCGTGGCGGCATTGCCGCCACGGAAAGGCATTCCTCCCAGGCCATCCTAATATGGCTGGTGGTGTCTGATAGTCACCGCCACCATATCAGGCCTTTTCTGCCGCGGTCGGCGGAAAAGCGGCAGACGGTCTTCCCCTCCGCCACGGTCCCCCCCGCCATTGTAATATGGCGGGGGGAAGAAAGGTGGCGGACGGGCAAGGATGGCGGACGGATTGCCACCGCCTGCATGGCGGTGGCGATCCGTCCGCCATCCTAATGGACCCCTTAGTAGTTCGAAGGGAGTGGCTGCATCCAATCAAACACATCTCTTGGCCAGCAGCAGTCGCAGGTTACCAAAGCGTCTGCTCAGTTTTTTATTTCTGGATGTAGGTAACAGGCCTAGCAATACTATCTTGATTTCCCATGATATGGTCCACTTGTGGCCTCCCCCATATGTACTAAAACTCTTTCCCAATAGGGCTGCAGCTTGGGACAGTGCCAGATCATGTGGATGAAGTTCACCCCTGGTGTATTACACAGAGGGCAACAGTCCACCTGGCTGGGGTATATTATATGCAGCGTGCGCAGGGTTAAGTACACCTGATGTATACCATTATAGTGAAGTAATTTAAAGCGAGCGTTAGCACTAACCTTGTGCGCCCCCAAATGTATCTTTTGCCATTCAGCCTCCGTGAGGGGCTCTTCAATTACTGTCTCCCATTTCTGTTGGAGGCCCAACGGTTCACTCGGGAGGTCCTCTCTTAGTGCTCTATTCAAATGAGAAACGAGTCGCCCAACTTGTGCCATCTCTATCATTGTCCTGAGGATGTTAGTAACGGGTGGCTCGTCTGTGAAGTTATGGAAGAGCTCCCGCGCGACACTCAATATTTTACCGCATTGTAAAAATTGATCGGGCCCTAGCCCAAACTCATTACTTCACGAGTTAGAAAGTGTCCTTCAGTGTAAGGATCTCCCATCAGTTGGCATCCCCCATCCCTCCAGCGGCTAACCGACATAGAATCTGCAATCACGGCAAATGGTCGGACTGCCCACAGGGGCATCTCTGGTGCATATGGGGCGTGCTGGACTACCCGTCTTACCGTTTGTTCCAACAGTATTGCCACATGCTGTATCATATATGGACGTTTATCAGGGATCGATGACCCCATCATTAACAGCTCCGTCAATGTGTCCCCTCCATATGTCCCTGCCAGTAGGGCTTTCTCCCACTTGTCCTCTTTGTTCAGCCAGTGAACCTCGAATTGAAGTTGGGATGCCATGTATTACATCTCCAACTGTGGGTCTTCCAGCCCAGCCCAACTCTATCCCACGTCCTTTGTAACATCGTGTTGTAACCTGCAAATGGTATTTCCCATATCCCTTGTTAACCCCCTCCTACCTTCCTGGCACATGGTACAGCCCTGGTGACAGCCGGCGCTCGCTATGGAATGTTGACATAGCAGCCCGGCACAAGCAATGACAGCTGACGACATCTGTTAGTGTTGATCTTCTGAATAAACACTTACTTTCACGTTTGCCTCCCTTCATTAATTACTACATTTCTGGCGACGAGGACTGGGAGCACTGTGCCAGGGACAGTGGATGTCGTCTCCCTGGTATGACTTGATTGCTGTCTACTGTGAGGATGAAAAGGAACCTCAAACGGAGCCGGTGAGGAGAGAGGGAACAGAACCTTCAGACGAGTCTACACTGAAGCGGCGAAAATATACCAAGTAAGAAGCGCTTTGAGAACAGGGCTGCGCTGCACAAGAAGAAAGACAGTCGGGGTGAGTTCACTCCTGTCGGGTGCCGTGCCGGGCATTCCACCCTCGCTTGTGCTTGGTAAAAGTTAGACTCTGTTGTGGACACCAGCGGCACTGGTACTTGTCGGGTGTCTGGTCGGGCACTGAGGGCGCAGAGGCTCAGATCGGTGAGCGCTTGTTTACGTGTGAGGGAGTCTGTGGCGAGATTAAGTTATACCCGAAGACGGGGATTGCCCAGGGGGAAGCTCCTTGGAGCGCGACGTGATCAGCCTCGCTGGATCTCCTCACGCATGGAAGCTGGAGCGACTTACATTGTCGTCTGAGTAAGGGGCGCGCTGAAGGCGGCGCGCGCGCAGTGATTGCAGGCGTTACCTGGGGGCTCTTTGATGAAATTCACGCCGGTTCTCCTCACGTCAGGAACAGCAAGCTGTTTGATAAAAAACTCCATCGTGTGCAGGTTCGACTGTGTGCCGGCGCGCTGAGGGTGCCTGGCAGCCGCTTTTGGTCTGCACCGTTCGTGAGGGGAAACTGCTTACACAGGAAGTTCCCGCCTAAAGGAGGAGACTCAATGACTCATAGGTAGTTGAAACTTGAACTGAGGAAGTAAAAAGGGGACTGCCAGTTCTTCGAATTATAAACTTTCACTTCATACATAACGTTGGAAGCAGGGGAAGGGGGCCCAAGAGTGTTTTACAATTTGGTCATTCCACAAGTCTGTGTATTTCCTGCATGTTTTAACAATTTTTTTTGTTATGTGATCTGAGATTTAGCCTACACTAAGCGAAGTAAGGTTACTGTATGGCTATGGCGGGAGCTGGTATGAGCCAACCCCCACCTTTCCTCAATGAGCTAGGAGAACCAGTTATTCCATGGAGGAGGTGGGAAGGCATTTTCAAATCTTATCTGATTGCTATTGGAGGGAGCAATTACACCAACCTTCGCAAGCAGCATATACTTCTCCACAACTTAGGTACACATGGGAGGAAGATATATGAAGACATAACAGGTAGATTAGTGGAGGATGAGGTGGAAGAAGTAGAGGAAGGTGTAAATGTATATGAGAGCACTCTGAGGGAACTGGGGGCTCACTTCAAGGAAAAAATCAATGTAGTAATGGAGAGGCACAAGTTCTTCAAGAGGGTGCAGAAAAGGGAGGAGAAAGTGAGTAATTACATAGCAGCTCTGAGAGGGTTGTCTGCCACATGCGAATTTGGGCAACTCACTGACTCACTTATCAGGGACCAATTGGTGAGATGCACCAATGACACTAAGACACAAGAAGAATTGCTAACCAAGAACCCCAATCTGGAGGAGGCCTTTAATATAGCCAAGGGTCTAGAACATACTGCGAGGTGCATTAGGGAAATTAAGTCTCACGAGGGAACAAACAAAGAGAGGGTAGAAAACAAGTCTAGCGCAGAGCAAGAAACTGTTTGTAAATTGGGGGACAAGCACAAAGAGGCAGTTCGCAGTAAGGAGGGTGCAATGGTGTGTTTTAAATGTGGCAGTCCTAACCATTTAGCAAGTAATTGGAAGTGTCCTGCTAGAAATGTACAATGCAGAAAGTGCAACAGATGGGGACATTATTCCAAAGTGTGTAAAACTCCAGGCAAAGCTGTACATGTTGTGGAAGAGTCCACGCAAGGGGTAGAAGGAGAGAAAGCTTACATATTCCAAGTTAAAGATGAGGAAAATGATGAAGAGGTCACGTACCCTAAATGTGATGTGTTTCTAGATGGTGTGATGTTTAGTATGTATGCAGATTCATGCTCCCCTTACACCCTGGTAGACAAAAATGTCTTTGAAGAAAAATTTGCCAATCATCCCGTGAAGTTAATGCCCCCCGACATCAATCCCAGGGGGTACAACAAGGGAAAAATCCCACTTGAGGGCATGTTGACTATGAGAATATCCTTCAAGGATAGGCATACTGTTGGGAAGGTGTATGTATCCTCTAGGGGCTCCACACTACTGGGATGGAGGCACCAGAAGCAATTAGGGATCACATTAGACCCAAACAACAAAGAACAGGTGCTGTTGATTGACCCCGTGGGCATAGCAAGCAGTCTCACGGAGGAGTTCAAAGAGGTGTTTAGTGACAACTTAGGGGTCTTCAAGAACTATATGCACCGGATCATTCTCAAGGAGGGTGCGGAACCAGTAGTGCACAAAACCCGATCCATACCTTTGCGCATGAGAGAACCTCTTCAGCAGGAACTCAAGAGACTGGTCAGACAGGGAGTCATCAGGGAGATTGAAAGCTCAGCATGGTTGGCTCCAATTGTTATCGCGGCAAAAGATGGAGGGAACAGTATAAGGCTATGTGTGGACCTGAGAGACCTCAACGCGAACATTCTGGTGGACAGGTTTCCACTTCCCAGGATAGGCGAGATGCTGAGCACCATCAAGGGAGCGAAGTACTTCAGTGTACTGGATTTGTCCTCCGCCTATTATCAGATCAAACTCCATCCGGAGTCTCAGTTACTCACTGCCTTCACCACCCCGTTTGGAAATTTCAAGTTCCTGCGAATGCCTTTTGGGTTGGCGTCAGCGGCTGCGGCCTTCCAGAGAGTCATGCAACATGTATTGAAAGACTGTGAAAAAACGCTCTGCTTTCAAGATGACATACTGATATATGGAGAGAGTGAAAAAGAACACAATGAGAAAACGAAGGTGGTTTTGGAAAAACTGAGGGAAGTAGGATTCACCACCAAACCGTCAAAATGTAAGCTGGGAGTAAATTCGGTAGATTACTTAGGGCATACGCTATCAGAAGAGGGCATCAAGCCTAAACATGATTTGGTCAGGGCGGTAAGAGATGCCCCCACTCCCATGAACAAAGAGGACATTCTGTCTTTTCTAGGGCTAGCGGAATATATGGCCAAGTTCATAAAGGATTTTGCCATGGTATCGCAGCCTTTGAGAGATTTGATCAAGAAGGACAGTGTTTTCAAATGGGGCAGCGAGCAAGAGGCGGCCATGAAAGACATAAAGAAGGCAATAATAGAGGCCCCATATATTGGAAAATTTGACCCAAATGGTGTGACAATCATCTCGACAGATGCAAGCAATAGAGGTATCGGGGCCACTCTGTCGCAAAGAGAAGGGAGTAAAACTAATGTGGTCGCTTTCGCATCTAGAACCCTCACCGCCTCAGAGAAAAATTATTCTACTATTGAAAAAGAGGCCCTGGCAGTCTATTGGGCAATTTGCCACTACAAATTCTTCATCTGGGGTACTCCATTTGAAATACAGACGGACCACAAGCCATTGGTCTCACTGTTTACGAAGAAAGACATGGAGAGCATGACACCGCGTATAGCTAAGTGGGCAGTGGGTCTGCAAGCCTACAATTTCAAAGTAACCTACATACCGGGTCAACGAAACAAGGTAGCTGATTTCCTGTCAAGAGCTCCAACAGTGGAAGAAACAGAAGAGGAACAGCCGGGAGAATCTATCCTGGAGTTGCGTTTAGCAGCAGTGGAGAAAACCATGTGGGAAACGCAAATGGAGCAAGACAAAACACTCAAGAAAGTGAAAGAATATATACTCAAGGGATGGCCGAAGAAATGCAAGGCCATGGAGACGGAGATCCAGCCATACTGGAATGTAAGAGAAGACTTGTCATTGGAAGGAGACTTCATACTGAAATCTGGAAAACTTATTCCTCCGGAAGCCTTAAGGAACCAGATAGTAGAACTAGCTCACGAAGGACACTTGGGAAGGAGTCTGTGCAAGGCTAGACTTCGAACTGACTACTGGTTCCCCACTATGGATAGTGAGATGGAGGACAAGGTGCGCGACTGCTATGCGTGCGGTTTAAGTGACAAATCTAAGATCGTGAGAAGGGCACCACTGTCACCTGTAGAAGTACCCGATGTCCCGTGGAACAAGTTGGGCTTTGACATAGCTGGACCCATCCATGGCAAAGGGCCCCAAGACTGGTATCTCTTAGTCATGGTGGACTACTTCTCCAGCTGGGTGACTTGCAAAATCGTACACAATGTGAACACCAGGACAATCATCGAATTCATGAAGGAGGTGTTCGCTAGCGAAGGGGTGCCCGAGACACTTGTGACCGATAATGGAGTACAATTAATCTCGGAGGAGATGAAGGAATTTCTCAAGGACTGCTCAATTTCACATATTCGCACTCCTCTGTACTGCCCCAAAGCTAATGGCAAAGTGGAGAGAGTTAACCGCATGATGAAGGAGTGCATACAACTAGCCAAACAAGCGGGACAGAACGTGGAGGAAGCGATAAGAGACATGCTGTGGGCATATCATACCACGCCCAAGTCTACCACCGGATGCACGCCCTTTGAATTACTGAGGGGAAGAAAGGCCGGCACAAAACTTACACCAAGTTGGATGGGACGTAGACAGGATGAGGGGACCAATCCCCAGGAGATCAAAAGAAGAATTGAAACCAATCAACTCAAATACAAGGAGTGGTACGATAAGAAGTGGGGAGTTAAGGAGAGAGGATTCCAACAAGGACAAAGAGTATGCGTAAAGAAACCAGAGAGACTGAGAGTGGGAGGAGACAAGTATTATGCCCCTAGTACCATTAGGATACGTAACAAGAACTCTGTGGTCATGGAGGATGGCAGACTGTGGAGCGATGACAGGATAGTACCAGCGGGTGGGGAAGAAACCAGGTATCACCCAGCCAGATCTGAGGGCGTGGGCTCCAGGGGAGATGCAGGGCCTGGCAGGAGGAGCGACAGGCAGAGGAACACCCCCCGGTGGCATAGGCATTACCAAATGAGGTAGAAACTTGTTGGACAGGCCCGCCAGCCGGGTGCATCCCCTGATGTAACCACATAGCCAGGACAGGGAGGTATCCTGTTTATTTCCTGTCATTCCTTTCCCTCCCCGGGGATTGCTGTTCTTTCCTCATGCTTCCTTCATCCTGAGGTTGTCAGTTTTCATAGGGAGGATGATGTGTTGTAACCTGCAAATGGTATTTCCCATATCCCTTGTTAACCCCCTCCTACCTTCCTGGCACATGGTACAGCCCTGGTGACAGCCGGCGCTCGCTATGGAATGTTGACATAGCAGCCCGGCACAAGCAATGACAGCTGACGACATCTGTTAGTGTTGATCTTCTGAATAAACACTTACTTTCACGTTTGCCTCCCTTCATTAATTACTACACATCGCTAATCAGACTCTCTGTCGTTTGTTCCCCCACAAGAGAGTGCCAAGTAAAGCCTCTAAGGTAGTAAAGTACGACTTTGGTATCACATTGGTATCACATAAAATGAGTGCTGCAGTACGTATAGGCACCATCGTAAAATAACTGCTATGCGCCCCATTAGTGAGAGCGGCAAGTCAGCCCAGAAGCTATCCGAGCCTCTTAGTCCCTCAAGGACACAACCGATATTGGTTGCATCAGCGTAGTTGGCCTGGCGTATCCCCAAGTATCTCTTTCCTTCTGCAGCCCAGTCTATGGTTGGCCTCGATTCCGGCCGAAGCGTGGCCAGCCTACCCATCGGTATCACCTTGGATTTACCAGGATTAATATGTAACCCCATAATTTTCCAAAGCCTTCGCAGTTCATGTAATAGCACTGGAATGGAGCTCTCTGGCTGATGCAGCTAGACCAATGTGTCATCTGCGTACCCCGAGATCACATGATTAGTGTTACCAAGCTGTATTCCCCAACTATCCATGACTGTTCTTATACGAATTGCCATTGGTTCCAGAGTGATTGCAAAAAGCAATGGTGAAAGCAGGCATCCCTGCCTTGTTCCTCTCCCCAGTTTTATCTGTCTCAACACAGTCCTGCCCACTCGTACCCTGGATACCAGGGCTGCATAGAGCAGTTGAACCCATTTAAGATACTGCTCGTCTACCCCTATACGTTCAAGGGTCTTCCATATATAGGGCCATTTGCACCGAGTCGAACGCCTGCTCGATATTGAGGGACACTATCACGTTGTTGGATTTCCCCAGGCAAGGGGCGTGCCACACATGTGCCAGGCATCTTAAGTTATATGAAGTATTACGTCTATGTATAAACGCCGCCTGGTCAATATGGATCAGACGCCTCATCAATGGGAGAAGGAGTTCAGCTATAATGCTACTTAATATTTTTACATCTATGTTCAGCAAAGATATGAGTCTGTATGAGCCCGGGAAATCAAGGTCCTTGTATTTTTTGGGAATCATAGTGACTAGAGCTTCACTCATAGTGGTCAAGAGAGAACCCTTCTGCAGTGCTTCATTATAGACTTCTAACAGAATGTCCCCCAGGAGTGGTTCAAAACACTTATAAAACTCTGCAGGGAGTCCATTGGAGCCCACACTCTTTGCCGATTTGAGACGTCTTATAGCTCAGTTTATTTCTTCTTTAATAATTGGGGAGCCTAATGTCTCCTGTTCTTCCGGTGCAATCTGGGGGAGCTGAAGTGCATCGAGCTAGCGAGTCAGGTGGCTCGGCTCCGACTCCACTCGACTGGTGTATACATTCTCTAGATGTGTTGTTAAAATGTCTGCAATGGCTCTATATGTATAGTGCAGTGTTCCCTCTGCAGTTCGTATCTGTACTATTTGAGTAGCTTGTGTTTCCTGTCTGACCAGTCGTGCCAATAAAGCCCCCGTACTGTCACCCTCTCTATAGAGTCATTGACGATACGTTGTGTAACCATATTTTTCCAATCTACGGAGGTCCGTCGTAAGTAACTGGTTAGCATCAGTCCAATCTTTCTGTTTATGAGGGTCTGTACTAAGTTCTTTCTGCAGTTTCCCCAATCTGGCCTCATGCGCGGCTACATCCTGCTCCAATTGAGTGCCCACACCTTAGGTTTTTTAAATGCGGGTACCCCGGATAACAACTTTCATAGCTTCCCATTCAGTGGCATGACTCAAGGTGGACTTCCAGTTTTCACGGAAGTAGTTACTTAATTCTACGGATACAATAGCTACAAAAGCAGGAATCTGTCAGTGCCTCCCTTTTCAACCACCACAGAGTTATGTCTGACATAGCCCACTTAGCTCCTAACTCCAACAAGACCGGGGAGTGGTCCCACAGGTATCTTGGCTAAAACATTATCTCCCTTACAGTACAGCAGGAGAACTGTTTTGTGGAGGGATGGCGCTTTTGCCGCAAATCCTGGAGTTGCAACCCCTGTTGTATTCCTTGGAGCACAGTTGTCATCTTTGGCTTTGTATGCAGTCTAGGGGGGTCCCTATATAGTGCACCATCCATTACATAGTTAAAGTCCCCAGTAAACATTATTGGAGCCCCAAGAGATGGAGAAGCCACCTCAAAGAGATCACTAAAGAAGGAGGAATTGTCATAATTCGGTGCATAGACATTAATGATACAAATTTCTCAGCCATCAAGCCTCCCATGTAGTATAACATATCTACCATCAGCATCAATCACATGGTTTAGATTTTGGAACTCATATGAGGGCACCTCACGCAAACCCAGAATAGGAAGTGGCATACAGCTGTCCCCGCCATCTTTTCCTCAGACATTTGATTGAGTCACCCCAGATGTGAATCTCTTGAAGGCATGCAACCGACACCTCATATCTCTTTAAATAGGAAAATATGTGTCTGCGTTTATCGAATGCAGTGATACTGCGTACATTCCACGTTAGTAACTTAGTCATAGTGGAAGCCGAAGCACCCCCTAACAGTGTTCTTCCCAGGAAGGTCTGGTTCTCCCAACTGTGAACTACCCCAACATCTCCCCACCCCTTGGGCAATATCCCATTTTCCTCCCTGGCAAACCCTCGCTCGATGAAGGCATGAGATGCTGCCCCATTTCCCTGTCTTCATTCCCAACAAGTTCAAACTTATGCAACTGTAGGTCAACTATAACACATTTGTGTACATTCCCACCCACCCCTCACTGTTCAAAAAAAGTGAGTGGTGAGCCGCCAAGGTGTGAGTACTAGATTCCAACTCCATAGACAGGCATCAGCCTCTGGGGGGCATGCCCCCATCATCCAATAGAGCGCTTTGCCTTTATGCTCCAATTTTGTTTGGCTGGATAACAAAGACTATATTTTAGATTTAAGTCTCATAGACGGCGCTTCACAGCCAGGAAGGATCTTCTTTGTTCCTGCACCCTCTGAGTGTAATCCGGATAAATCAAAATTTGATGTCCTGCATAGTGTAGTTGGCCTTATTATGAGATAACTGCTGTATGGAGTCCCTATCCTGATGGCACTGGGAGGTGCTCCAGGTTGTGGGGGCAGGGGGGGGATGAGCACCCTGTGTGCCCTTCCCACTGTGAAAAACCTTGAAAGCCCCCCAACAGCCAGGCTTCAAGGAACAAATCCGCTGAAGGCCCTTCTGCCTTTTTAGGGAATCCAATAAAACTGGGGTTATTTCTCTGGGACCGTCCTTCTGCATCTTCAACATGGTCATCCAGGCGATTACGTTTTTCCATGGAGGGTCATCACAGTGGGGCCGATTCACAGAACTAATCTGAGACAAAATCCTCAACTTGCTACTTTTGGTATTCACAGAAGACATTTAGTAGTAGTAAGGTTAGGATTTTGTCTTACGTTAGGATTTTGTCTTAAATAAGTATTTTGTCTAAAGTTAGTATTTTGTCTTAAGTTATGAATTTGTCTTAAGTTATGATTTTGTCCTAATTTAGGATTTTGTCTTAAATTAGGATTTTGTCTTAAATTAGGATTTTGTCTTAATTTAAACTTAAGTTAACACGCAGCATGAGGCCATGCCACTGCAGTCCACTAACGGGCCTTACCACTCGTACCCGATCCGCGGGTGTCCCTCGGCATCGCCCACAGGCGGGGCTCCAGCCAAGCTCCGGTCTCCTAGAGCCGCCATCCAGAGTGGCGTCACCACTCAGTCTTTTCCCCTGATGGACGCTCGTTGCCGTACGTGAGGATCCTGGAAAAAGGCTGCGCTGTCAGGGCTTCTCCCAGCAGGATTTTGTGGTTCTCCGCCATCCTGAGCTCCGAAACTCGGCACACAGGGAGTTCCCCAAGGAGGGTGAAGGGGTCCATAGAGTCTTTTGGGCGTGGATTAATAGTTATCCACCGGCAGGATGTTTAAGGATAATGAGACAATGGGAGCTCTCGATGAACACGTCCACTCTGCCATCTTTCTTGGCCACGCCCCTCTGGACATCTAGCCTTATCTCCTTCTCTGTTGGCCTTTCCTAAACCACCAAGACATCCACTGATGGATTCCAGCTTAGGATATTCTCTAAGCAGCAATTCCACCTCTAATCCTTCTTTCAAATCCATTGATGGTCCCAAGGCGTACTTATTATTATTATTATTATTAATTACATTTATATTGCGCACAGCTATGCTAAACAAGGTTTCCCGGCGCAGGTAGATGGAGTACTGCAACTGAGTAACCAGAAGACTCATCACTGAGAAAAGAGCCAGGTCTTAAGGTCTCGTCGGAACCTGAGATAACCTGCTTCATAGACCAAGGAAGGGAATTCCATAATCTGGGTCCAAGGAACGCAAAAGAACGACCGCCCATTCTAGATAGTCTACAGCTAGGTGTTACCAAGTTGCCCTGAGTGGCTGAGCCTAGGGGACAAGACGGGACGTAGGGATGGAAAATCTCCTTAAGATAAAGAGGGGCAGACCCTTCGTTGATTTTAAAAATAAGACACAAGGTCTTAAATTTGATCCGACTCTTAATGCGGAGCCAGTGCAAATCCCGCAAAACAGGGGAGATGGGTGATCTCCTTGGGGTCTGACATACAAGTCGAGCTGCGGAATTCTGGACTACCTGGAGTTTCTTCAGCACCTCCTGATTTCCCTCAAGGTACAATACGTTCCCGTAGTCCAGGCGCGAGGTAATTAGCGCCTGGACAACCGTTCTTTTTGTGGAGTCAGGGAGCATCCAGATAATCTTCCGCAGCCATCTTAGAATAGTAAAACATGTGGAAGCAACGCTAACCACCTGTTGCCGCATTGAGAGGGTGTTATCAAGGATAAACCCTAGTTACTGACTTTTTTAACCGGTTGAGGGAGGGCGCCTATTTCCGTTGGCCAATGTTGGGGCCCCCAGAGATGCCTATGTTTACCTAAGATAACCACCTCGGTTTTCTCTCCATTCAACTTCAACAGATTAGCACTCATCCACTCCGACACCCGCCGTAAACCATCTTGAAGAGGAGAGAAAGACCCTTCCTTGGTAGAGGACAAGGAGAAGATGATTTGCGTGTCATCGGCGTACGAGAAGAGGGACAGGCCTGCCTCCTCTACAATTGATGCCAGGGGTCTCACGTAGATGTTAAAGAGCACAGGTACAGCGCGGACCCCTGAGGAACTCCGTACGCAGATGACCTGATGGTAGATGAAGATTTAGAAGAGAAAACTAGGAATTTACAGACACGGAGAAAAGAGGACAGCCAGATTAACGCAGGCCCTACAACTCCTGCTGACTGGAGAGATTTTAAAAGGATGGAATGTGACACCATGTCAAATGCGGCGCTCAGGTCAAGTAAAATGAGTGCTGTTGTCTCCCCTCTGTCTAAGCAGGCATGCAACTTCTCCGTGACCCCCAACAAAGCAGTTTCGGAGGAAAAGTGAGCCCTGAACCCCAACTGTGAAGGGTGCAAAAAGCCTGAATGTTCCACAAGGGCTGAAAGTTGGCAATTCACATGCTTTTCCAAGATCTTGGAAAGGACTGGCAGCAGTGAAATAGGACGGAAATTTGACATAACCATGGGATCCGCTCCCGACTTTTTCAGCAGGGGAACCACCATTGCACGTTTCCATTCAAGGGGAATACAAGATTCTCGTAAGGAAGCATTTAAAAGTACTTTATGACTACCATGCGCTTCCCGAGAGAGTTGTTGCAAGATGTTTGCGGGAAGAGGGTCTAAAGGAGAGCCAGATTTTACCCTGGGTAGACAGTCCAAGAAGGATTCATCATCAAAAGGCAACCATGTTGAAATCTTAGTCGCCGAAGGACGATGACTCTCACTTGCCATCTCAGTCAGGGAACTCACAGTATTCACAGAATTAGGTCTCTTTAATGAGATATATATTGTTTCAACCTTAGAGGTAAAATATTTTGCTATATATTTGCATTGGATATCATCTAAGGTTGGGGGCAGAGGAATCGTGTTAGATCCTGCCAGCTTCTCGATCATGGAAAATAAGGCCCGTGGATGGTTCACTGAGGTGGAGATGGCATTCGACACAAAAGATGTTTTCGCCGCCTTACATGCCAGATGATATTTGTTTAAGGAGGCCTTATATTCCAACTTGCCAGTCAGAGAATAAGTCTTACGCCATCTTCTTTCAAGGTGTTTACTTTTTGATTTCATGTCCTTTAACTCATTATTGAACCATGGGGCAGGAGGATGATGAGTCGAGCTACGTTTTAATGCCAAAGGCAAACATGTATCAATAGACTTGGCTAGCCACTCGAATACTGCAGTATTCAAGGAGCAGCAGGGTAGGTTAGTGTCTGGAGGATTTACCCTCAGCAAATTGTTAAGGTAATCCAAGTCAAGGTTTTTCCAGGGCCGCCTCCTGCCTAAGTCATCACTGCTGGTCCACCGAATGTCCCCTGGGATTACTAATTTAAATAAAATAGCATAATGATCGGACCATCCCAGGGGGAGTGCCCGTACGCCACAATCCCACGGCAGGTTAGAGATGATAGGATCCAGCAAATGACCCACCTGGTGAGTAGGACCCTGATTATGTAGCAGCAGGTTGAGGGCTTCAAGATCAGTCAACAAAGTTGAGCTCCCCATATCCAGGGGGTCCTCTAGATGAAAGTTGAGGTCCCCCAAGATAGTAAAATTCGCAGCCTTCATAACCAGTCTGGCCACTAGATCGGAAAATGTAGAAAGCCAATTCTTAAAATTCCCTGGAGGATGATAGATAAGCAAGCCCGATAAAGTCATTTGAGGGGAAACGGCCAGTTTAAACAAGGCAGCTTCGCAGTCTGGGAAAGATTGGGGCTCAAGTTTGCAAGAATAAATATCTTTAAAAATTACAGCAATCCCACCACCTTTCTTAGCTACTCGATCGCTTCTGGAGATGACATACCCCGAAGGCAGAGCACTGGCAACATCTGGACCTGAGCTGGCATGAAGCCAAGTTTCAGTCAGGAACTGAGCATCAGGCATCATTGAAGATAAAAAGTCAAATATATGTGCTTTATTCTTCGAGAGGGAGCGACAATTAATACTCCAGAAATTGAGATGTTTGTCAACCTTAGGGGAGGAGGTTTTCATTACAAGGTTATCTCTGCTTCTAGATAAAGGTGTAACCAAGTTCGAGTCATTGAGTCCCAACTTGAAACCGCAGACAATTAAACCTATGCCGGGAGGAATTGCACACAACACAGGATGAAGAGGTTTCACCTCTGAGTACCATCAATTCGTCTGCGCTATACCTATGTTGAATCGACGAAGATATGTCAGATGCTGCATAATGGCTGGGCGCTGGTCGCGTCAGGGTGCGAAGGGGCGCAGACGGGCATGCCTCTGCGCGCGCCTATGGCGCGCTCGCTGCGCGCTTGCCTCAGGGCGTTATTTAAAGTCTCAATGTCAGCCACACTGCGGCAAGAGTGTCGCCCTGCCTAGTGAGCCCCTCGTGACTCTAGGATGGACAGGACACGTAGTTAGCGTGCCGCCATCTTAGCAGTAGCCTAATCACTAACAATCCCTTGAACAACTAAATCGGCAAATAAACTGCGTGAATGCACGAAAGAAGAGAACAAAAGGTTCTCATGTGCCACGTTAGTTTTACAGTGCGGGTTTGAGGCAGATCATATAAAATAAATTTAATACAGTTAAGAAACAAGCAAGTTTAAAACCACAATGTCGCCCATCAGAAATGTGCCTTTTGCACAAATTGTTCCTTATATTTTTGGAACTCACGACCATCTATCTACACCTGTTCCAGACATTCACAATCCTAAGCCCTACCCTGCACAAACCTCAGAGGATTACAATCCTTAGTGCCATAGAAGGAGGGTCTCCATCTTTGCTCACACATGCTACTTTAAACCCGGATTGGGGCTTATCTTCTTCACTTAACTTGTATGTCCCCTGCAGACTCTCCATCATCCCATTTGGATGACATAACTACCTTTCAAAATGTTCTGGTCAAAGGAACAGCTAAACTGAAAGTATAAGAAGAAGATAGGCAGATTTCAGTGTCTGAAATAATGGAGACACTAGAACCATGAACATCACCCAAACCTTTGATACCCCTAGTATCAGCAAGAGAAGAGTTTGTGGTACTGAATACACAGATTTAAAGGAAGGTGTCTCAAAGACTCTATTATTTAAATATGATAGAGAACTATGGCAATATTTGCAAAGTTTTGCTGATGATGTCTCAAAAAAGAAAAATCTAAATTTCATGAAAGCTGTGTAAGAAGGTAAGAGCTTGAGCTGATTCTGCAGAACTGGCGATCTCCAAGTTTGGTCATGGTACCTCCTTAAAAGTCTTCCTGGCTGTGCCTATTACCTTTCAAATCTGATGCCCAGCTAAAGAGCACACATATGAGATGCAGAATATGTAAAACAAAACTGAAACTCTAAAAAATGTGGGTCTTGAAGAGACGATGACATGTTTGAACTCTCAAATTAAATGCTGTGACTGCTGTTATTATTCTAGGCTGATGGTTCAATCCCCTTCTTAGAAAATTCCAACCGCAAAGTCAAAAACAAAGGTCATTTTACCAGCGAAGATCTTTTATCGGAAGAGAACTCCAACCTAATCATTTTTTAGGTCGAGCTGGTAAACTGCATCCGAAGGATGCAGGTGTCCAGCTGGAGACCTAATGTTGCCTGTCTCGGGGGAAGGAAGGACAAGAGGGTGTAACGAGCTTGAAAGCGGCCGGATTTGGGTGCGCGAACGCGCACGTTCCGTCCCGCGCCGCGCCGTGCACATGCGCGCGCATATACACAGACAGACACTGGCTCACACACACCCCCTCGTCCCCCCCCACAGTCACACACACACGCACTCCAAGACACACACACATGCGCACGCATGCACGCTCACACACATACACAGCCCCCCGCACACGTGCGCACACACATGCCCCCCGCCCTCGCAGCTCAGCAAGCACTGAGGTGAAGCCCCACTCACCGGCTACCTTGGTGCGGCGGCTGGCTCTCCTCATCGGCAGCTGCAGGGTCCGGCAGCAGGACTCTTCCTCCCTCCTTCGGCACCGGGGCACAGGGTAGGCTCCTACCTGCTCCCGTGCTCCAAACAATCGCGGCTCTTCCGTGGGAGGCGGGGTAGGCTCCCGCCCTCCTACTTCCTGTTTCCGGTTGTCGCGCCAGCCTGCCTGACTTCCTGGTCGCAGGCCGGCGGTGCGAGCTCTGGACGGACTGCAGCACGCGCTCTCGCGAAGATTTCCCTGCCCTCGCAGTTGTTGTAAGGTAAGAGAAAACTGCAATCCGAGTGCTCGGCCTTTCTTTAAGGCCTGCTAAACGAAGTGTTTGCATGTTGGAGTGTTCACTTATTTTTACCATATGTCTGGGTGAGAGTTGGAGCCTGTGCATTAACTCAGTCACTGGATGCAGTATGGTGCATTATTGATTAGTTTCCCCGTTCTATTGTTGTCAAAAGTGCATGTTATCTTTGTGTTTGGTTTTAGCTCTGACGTGAAGAAGGGCCCCAGTGACCCGAATGGCATGCTTTACTTTCGATCACGCGAATGTACTGGAAAACGAAGTGGAAGATGAACGGCGTTTGTTAAAATGTGCACGACATGAATAAACATCCCACGTGAATGGCAATCATCGAGGTATTCTACATGTATTCACAAGCAGCTGTTAACAGACTGTTGAGTTCTTTTCAACCGAGATAGAAAGGTGGTGCACACCTGCAGCTGTTGGCATAATCACAGGGTGACGGTGTACCGTGCTATTTATCTCTGGCTAAGTTTTCAGAATGGTACAAAGAAAGTCTTCCATCATCTAATGGAACATTTGTCCCTTTTGCAAAACATCAGGAACAGCTGATCCATGTTACACTATAATGTCCTCAAAAGAATGTCATATCTATGTTTTATAAGGATTGAAAGCACAAGCTTCTGTCGTCTGGAGGGAACCTCCCATAAGATAGTACGTGATTCTGGCCTGACAAGCCTCATATATCGGTCATCATCTGAAGGTGACACAGTAATGCCTGGACCAAACCCATATCTGTTGAAAGAACTCGTGCTCTCAGCCACGGTGTTTTAAAGATGACACTGAACAGGTGCGCCAGAATAAGTAGCACTCTGAAGCTCCAAGTTTTACTTTATCTTCTGGCATAAAGCAGCCTTGTCTACTACTTTTTTTTAAAATTTGTTTTATTCACACAGTAATCATTGTAATACATCATAATTAGCAGAGCATTATCATGGCATATCCTGACGTTGTTCTTTATACATATGCAATAAAAGACTGTTTTCTTTTTGTTATATATGTCTAACGGTTCCCAACGAGTCTGAAACACATTTATTCCCCCCGGCGCTCATAGTACATACATCAATAAACAATTGCAGGTAGTGTTCTTCGGGCGTAGTCTCTTGAGCTGTTGAATAAATGAAATGTCTCTCTGTCATCCTCCCATTAGGCATATCAAACTGTTTTGCGGAATATAGTGATGAAATCTGCAGTCCTGTTTGCGCCCTTCAGGTCCGTTCAGCCACGAGTCCGACGTCACTTTCTCAGCCATACTGATGCAGTGACGTGACACTACTCCAGCAGCGCCAGGATTGGCTGTGGAGCAGCGTAACTCCCTGCCCCATTCGGAGACCGGGGGCTGCGGCATGAGGCAACCCTCGGTCTCCCAAGAGGGAGGCTACTGTGCATGTTCGTGCTGGTCAGAAAAATGACCAGCCCGAAAGCAAACATGTGCGCCAGTTACCAGTTACCCGACCAGATACAGCTCCACCCCCATTTTCCCCTATTGCGGCCGGTGACGTTTCTGATGGCGGTGCGCATTGGTTGGTGGGGCAACGCCCGAACGCCCCAATGGACGCACCGCCACTGCCCGGGAGGCAGGACACCGGATCCAGCCTTCGTCGAATTTGGATGATGCAAGTGGAGCTTTGCTGTGTGCGGTTCAAGTAGAATCCAGTCCGTGTTTTGTAGCTCACTTTCATTCATCCAGGACAGCAGAAGCCGGTTAAACAGTTCTTCGATCTAGCTATGGGGGCGGGTTGCGAGAATACTGATTATTTTTTAAATGAAGCCTGAGGGAGTATACTCTTATAAAAAACATCAGGGACACCTATTTTAATATAGAAAACTGTAAATATCTATTTTATTTGTGTCGATAATTATTATTTCTTATGGTGTGATTTGGAGAAAAAAAACACCCACACAATAATATTTTCTATGGCGTACTTTGCTGTACAGCAATACGACAAAAGCTAGAACAGAACCGCCGCTAATTTATTTTTTCCACCCGGCATATGTAAAACGAACTTCAAGCATAGCTTGTTTATCAGCACTTCCAGTCTAATTGATTTGATGGCTCTTGAGGACTTGTGCTTAAAATCTCAGTGAACCACATCCAAACTAAGAGTGTTTGCTCATCATTGTTTCCTAACAAATGTGCTTCATTAATACATTCTGCCCTCTTAGTGTCTATGTCAAGATACTCTGACAGTTTTGGGTAACATTTGCTCCAACAAATGCAAACATATTTTTAGTTTGTATTTCTACGCAGGTTGTTGTTCATGTTTTATCCTGCTTACCCAGCAAATTCAATGCGTAAGGTTATCATGCAATTTGGAGGAAGTCCAAGATACGGTATTAGTTCAGTGGCAAAAGCAGAGATCTGTATTGGCTCTTAGAGCAGAGTATGTGCAGAGCCATATGCAAATCCGGCAGTAAATGTTTTGAAAACAAGTGATAAACACTTTACAATGGAAACATTTATTTTTCAACATATTTCAGTGTTTTGATTAAGTATGTACGAATGTATCCCCGAATTGAGTATCATTTATTGAAAAATATAGATTTTAATCCACCAACACATCCACCACCACCACATCCACTACATCCACCACCACCACATCCACCACCACCACATCCACCACCACCACATCCACCACCACATCATCCACCACCGCCACCACATCCACCACATCCACCTCCACATCCACCACCACATCCAACACCACATCCACATCCACCACCACCACATCCACCACCACATCCACATCCACATCCACCACTACCAGGTCCACCACCACCACCGCACCCAGCACCACCACATCCACACCCACCACATCCACAACCACCACATCCACCTTCACATCCACCAGCACATCCACCACCATATCCACCACCACCACATCCACCACCACATCCACCACCACATCCACCACCACATCCACCACCACATCCACCACATCCACAACAACATCCACATTCACCACCACCACCACATCTACATCCACATCCACCACCACATCCACCACCACCACATCCACCACTACCTCATCCACCACCTCATCCACCACCACATCCACCACAGCCACATTCACCACCACCACATCCACCACCACCACATCCACCACCACCACATCCACCACCACGTCATCCACCACCACCACATCCACCACCACCACATCCACCACCACTTCTGTGTGTTTGTGACTGTGTGTGTGGCTGTGTGTGTGGCTGTGTGTATGTAGCTCTGTGTGTGTGTGTGATTCTGTGTGTGTGGCTCTGTGTGTGTGTGGCTCTCTGTCAGTGTGGGTGCAAATGCAATAGGTCTCGCATTTGCGAGAGATTAAGCTATTGGCATTGTAAACGAAAATGCCATTTATTTATCTGTTTTCAAAACCAACACATAAATACAAAATTTGTCATTTACAATGCCAATAGCTCTAACTTTTGCAAAGGCAAGACCGTTGCATCACTCAGTGCCACCACAGAATCAATCTGTGCAACCATTCAACAACAACTGGTTCAAATATACGCTATCAATGTTTCAAGCTTTATTGCAAATGTCACAAAAAGATGTTAATATTTCACTTCTGTTCTTGGATTTTCGTCACAATAAAATACACTGCACATAATTTCACAAAAGTTCTTTAGAAAAGTTTAAGCTATTGCCATTATAAATTACAATAACTTTTATTTAAGTATTAGTTATTTAAAAAAATTAAACGCCATTATTATTTGTAATAGCAATACATCTAAGTCATGTAAATACAAAACATATTGCATTACAAATGCTATAGGTATCACATTTGCAAAAGTTATAACTATTGGCATTGTAAATGACAAAGCTATTAATTTCGCTATTTTCAAAAACAACATATAAATAAAAACTTTGCCATTTACAATACCAATAGCTGAAACTTTCCTAATGCGAGACCTATTGCATTGCAAATGCTTGTTTTATGTCTGGGTTCGTGTTATCTCACTTCAGACATTGTACTGTGGAAAGCAATTACCAGCGACGAGTCAGCAAAAGACATTTTTCAGGACAGTATCACACTTCAGTCCAAGACACTGACATCAGTTTATCTAATTGCTGCAGAAAGAAACTGTCACACTCTTACAAAAGTATGTGATAGAGCTCATTCTCTCTCTCTATAGAAAATGCATATATTTAAGATATTTTTTGTTTCCATAAAAATTTGGGTGCATATCTATGCACCAAATTTTTACCCAATTCAGTAAGGGAGACTAGAAGTGTGCACTGAATTTGCAAGATTCATACTTCCACATTTCAGTGGCAAGTAGCAACAAATTATTCTTACGGTTCACAATGTTGTCACTACACACAGTTCTTCAATTCGGTCTGAAATCAGCAACTTGGACCTTTTCCATATGCATGGGAGTAAGGACAGTTTTTCTTTGCAAAAGTAAAATCTTTATTTGTCTACATCAACAACAGGTTGTTGTGGACTCAAATTGAGAACACTCCAAGAATTCAGCCATATGATTTCTCAGCTTAACATCCTTCAGATCCACTTCCAAAAGTCAACAACATCTCCTACACAGGCTTTAACTTATCTAGGAGCCTCTTTGTACACAAACTCAGAAGTGTCTTTTTCATGGGAGTGTGTGTTCTATTTCCCAGAAAGGTCTTCAGATTCCAACAACTCCTGATCCAATCACACATCAGATAGGATTGATGGCGTTTTCCATCATCCATTGTGTCTATGTCCTTTCTAAAGATCGTTCTTCACGATTGCTGTGAAATATTTTCTACGAATGTTAAAGAAAACATACCATACTCAACCGCACACCTTTCCCCCAAGGCAGCTCAATCTAGTTTTATTTAAATTGCCAGTTCCTGCATTTGGGCCCATACATAAGGTGTAATAGCAGCATTTGTCAAGGTGTACAACTTTTTAGTGACTGTCATATCATAAAGGAAGTGAATTTTGAACTTTCGTTAGCAGAAACTTATACAGTATTCCACTTCAATTGAGTTATAATGAGATTACATTCTTTATTGGCAAGCGGTGGAGTGTGATAGGTCACGCCGCTCGCTATGATTATTAGTGGCGGTTATTTGTCCCATACTGAAAAATCATCACAAACCGCACCATGCGAAGGGGGCACTGCTTCTTTTTGCTGCTCAAGTTGATGTTCTACTCGAGCCGCAGCTTCATCAATGCGAACAGAAGATTTCTCAACGCAGGCGGTAGCGGCCAACCGCAACATACTGTGTTGAGAAATCCCTCGTGCTCACCAACTTAACTTTGGTGAGCGAGGAAAAAACGTTGCTCCTTGGAGCAGAGTTTTTCGGAACTCCGCATGCTACACACAGTGCAGAGTGGGAAAAACTCAGAAAATTTCACAAGCGGAGCGGAATTTCACATCCAGGCTTATCTAAAAGTAGACGGAGGGAAATAGAAACTCATTTTAGTACTGTGGTGAGATCTAACAAATATCATTGAATGGAAGTCAAAGTCAGTCACTGTAGCTCACAGTATAAAGTAACACGCTAGCCGGGGAAATCAGTGTCAGAACAAGTCTCTGTAACAGCAGTATCGGTAAGACTGGGAACATCGGCTCACAGAAAAACGATCGAACTGTAAGTAAACTAACAATGAGCTAATGGATTCTCCTTTATAACTATCAGCAACAGGTCCGCTGTAACTGGCCGTTTCCCTCGATGCTGCCATAAACTCCCAGCACCAAGGTATTTGATGATCGAATGTATTTGTTTATATTTAAGTTCTCGGCGCCAATACGGCTCATTGTAATTATTTAGCGCGCTGTTATTTTCGTGATGCAAGAGGCTTTCTGTAAACAGCATTTAGAAACAGACGCCGCTACCAATTACACGGCAACGAGCACTCGCACTAGAGGCACTAACAATTTTACATCCTTTGCCAAAAACCATCAATGTATTCCGAACCTCGTTTAAAAGAGTTAACGCTGGCATTCACCATCTGCCGTTGCCCGCTCTTAACAACATATGCTCCTAAACATATGAAAGGAAGCGCTACGACTTCTAATGCATTACTGAACATGTGGAATATAACCTGCTAAGCCACGTGTCTATCTCGACATAACCTTTACAGTTTAGTGAAATACTGCATCTAGCATAGATCTGATCCTCAAACTTTTAACTCTTGCCCTGCTTTCCAAGTCGATCAACGTTAATACATGTTGTTCTGCCCACTAAATGACTAACAATCAAGTTATTTCAATTAACATAGCAACAGCCAAGTTACTATAGGAAGTAACCACTGTGAAATGTTCTTTTCCTTTTAGATAACATTCATCTAACTCTATAATTGAAAGTGGTGAGTATACCACTTTTTAGGAGCCAATATATACTCCTATCACCTGATCCTGACGAAAGCCTCTAGAGATGCCAGGGGGCTGAAACATGTTGATCGCTTACACAAGTGCGACAGGCTAGTAACTAGGCCTGTATTCACAAAATAAGACCTAGACCAAACAGGCATCAAACACTAAGGGCCCGATGTAGGTAGGCCGTTACCGATCGGTAACGGCCGAAAATACCGAATCTGGGCCCTTACCGATCGGTATACTGGCATCGAGATGTAGGGCACAAAAAAAAGTACAAATGGGAGCGAAAACCGAATCGGAATGATTACCGAATGTAAAAGAATGCGATACGTACATACCGAAAATCGGATACAGTACGAATCGGTAACACACCGAATCGGATGCAAACACCGAATCGGTGCATGTACCGATTCGGTAGTGACACCGAATCGGACATAAGCCGAATCGGTGCATGTACCGATTCGGTAGTGACACCGAATCGGACATAAGCCGAATCGGTGCATGTACCGATTCGGTAGTGACACCGAATCGGACATAAGCCGAATCGGTGCATATACCGATTCGGTAGTGACACCGATTCGGACATAAGCCGATTCGGTGCATGTACCGATTCGGTAGAGACACCGAATCGGACAGAAGGCAAATCGGAGAACCTACCAATTCGGTAGATTCACCGATCGGGAAAATCCCCGCTTCGGACAGATGGGGAGATGTAGGGAGACACAGAAACACCGATTTTGGCTCAAAATCGGTAGAATCCACTCGGCAATTACCATGGATTACGATCAGGTGGTAACCAACTCCAACCCATAAAAACAGCCCCAAAATGCATTGCAACTTGCAGGATGGCAGCTTTTTATGTCATAGCGAGGCGGCTACGGCTACAGCAGCAAGGAGAGAGGGAATGGCAAAGAGAGGAGCAGGTATACAGACAACGTATCACCCTGGTCATGCTGACAGATGCAGAGATCCTACAGCGGTACAGGCTGGACTCAGAGACCATCACAGACCTCATTAGGGACCTCCAACCCCTGTTGCAGCACCCCACCCCAAGGGCACACGCAATCCCTGTGCAGGTGCAGGTGCTATGCTGCCTACACCTGCTGGCGTCTGGCAGCTACCAAAGTGTAGTCGCTGTGGCAGGAGGGGTGACCCAGAGCAGCCTGTCAAGGTTCTTCCACAAGTTCCTTGATGCCATGATCCAGAGGATGGCCCACTACATTTCCTTCCCTGCAACCCAGGCAGAACTTGTACAGACCAAAGCAGACTTTTACCAGATGGCAAGATTCCCCCACATCATTGGCTGCATAGACGGCACACACATTCCGATTTGCCCACCATCTGACACAGAATACATCTACCGCAATCGGAAGTCCACTCACACCATCAACGTACAGGTGATCTGCAATGCGAAATGCATCATCACAGACCTGGTAGCAAAATTTCCGGGTAGTACCCACGACTCCTACATTTTCCAACAGAGCGGCATCTATGCACGGCTGATGGCTGGGGAATTTGGAGAAGGATACCTCCTAGGTGAGACACATCATCAGCCCCCCATAACCAAAAACAGCAAAGTGAAATACATGTATGCATGTAAGTAATTTTACCCCTTTTCCTTCTAGGCGACAGTGCATATGCCCTCCGTTCATTCATTCTCACCCCCTACCTCAACCCCTCTACACCCAGCCAAAGGAGGTATAACCGTGCCCACAAAAGCACCAGGAATGTTGTGGAAAGGACATTCGGCATCTGGAAAAGCAGGTTTAGATGCCTGCACAAGAGTGGAGGTGCAAGGCAGTACACCCCCATCACCTGTTGCAAAATCATAGCTGTCTGTGCAATGTTACACAACCTTGCGGTGAAGAAGGGCACTGAGGTGGAGTTGAGTGACTACGAGGACCATGATGACGACGAAGCTGTGCCACTAACACAGCCAGCTGGGGTGTGTACGCCAAGTGATGGGAGACATAGACGTGAGGAGATAACAGCAAACTATTTCTGAGTGAGTACAAATGCACAGACAGGTGAATGGTTGTGTTGAATAAGCAATTTTTAATACTGTTGCTACACAGTTACTGCACTGATGTGCAACAAAAAAAAGGTGTAATGTCAATGAAAACAAAAGTCTAGGGTCCAGGTTGCCTCACCCGCCCTTGCTAGGCTATTTCTTTGAGCGCTTTGCAGCCCCACTGTGGTGTCCCTCACCCCCTTCAGAATGACCAGCGGCATCTGCGGAGCGCCTGGTGCTCCTGCGTGGCTCTGACGCAGCACTGGCCGGGCTGCTGCGGCTGCTGCTGTCCCCAGCATCCCCCAGGTCCAGGGCAGGATTTGCGGCAGTGTTAGAGATGATCAAGGCCTCCATTGCTGTCGTGATGCGGGCCATTCCCCTTGTCAACTCTGCGGTATTTTGAGCGAGACTAGACTCCATGTTGGCACCACGCTGACAGAGTTGTGCCGTTGCTGCAGCAAGGCGGCTCAAGGAGCGGTTCTGCACCCGGGCATCCCGCCTGCGCACCACCTCTTGCTCCTCCATTCTGCCACATAACTGTGTGATGGCAGTGGTTAGCCTGCCTAAACCTGCTACTGCCTCCTTGTTGGAAGCCACAAAGGCCTGAAATCCTTTCACCATTTCCCCCATCTGCAGGTTGTGCTGCAGGAGCTGGCGTTGGCATGCCATGATGGATTTCGCCTGCTGCCTTTGGATCTTCACCATATTGCCTTCGAGGCCCCGGAACACACTGGCCTCCCGTGCTGGGTCTGCAGTGGTGGGAATGGCACGGCGCCGGGTACTGCTGCTGCCCGCCTGCTGCGTGGGCTGGGTTGCCACTGGTGGGGGTGTGGTGCTGGCCGGGGCCTGAGCCCCTGCTCCCAGGACAGGGTGTACTGGAGCCACAGTGGCAGGAGCTGGTGTAGGTGGAAAGAGCTCCCTTGTCGGGGAGTTCTCTGGGGAGAATTGCAAGGAGGGTGTGCTTTGCATTTGTGGGGAGTGAAGTGCATCAAAGTCAATTTCCAGGTCTCCCTCAATATCCAGGCCTATGGTGTTTTCCTCCTCCTCCTCGGCAGCCTGACTCGTGCTCGGCCCTGCGAGTGCAGTGGTAGATGGTGCTGCTGCCTCCTTTGGCAGTGTTTGTCCGCCTGATGGTGCCCCTAGGTACAAAGAAGCATTTGTAAATAGAGTACCGATGTATTACAGTCAGTACAATTAAAGCATTCCACATGTCCTAGCATCTCCGTAGAATGTGTTCCACTGTTTCATGTCTTGTGATTCTGCACTGCCATATTTTGATACCTACTGCTGACTGGATGTACCATGATGCTTGTCTCTTGTATGTTGGTTGCAGTACTGTGCTGGGGTTTGGCTATGCATTGTGTCTAATGGGGAGGTGTCTGGTAGGGTGTGTCCTGATGCGCATGCCTCTTACCTGTAGCTGTAGCTCTGGCTGAGCTGTCCAGGGTCCCAATTCCGGTCACGCTCTCCCTCTCAATGGTGCTGGAGACCAGTTCCTCGAGCTCGGTGAGGGGTGGCGCCGGGTTCCTGCCACCACCAGTGACTCCAGCCTGCTTCTGGATCTCTGCCATCTTCCGTTTGGTCAGGCTGCGGATGTCGTAGAAGCGCTTCTTCAGCTCATCCAGGGACCTGGGGGTGACACCCACAGCGTTGACCTTCTGACCGATATCGCTCCAGAGCCTCCTCTTGGTGCTTTCTGGCACATTGAGGGACAGCTTTCCGAATAGCTGCCGGTGCACCCTCACCACCTCCTCAACCAACACCTGCAGCTCGGTGCTGCTGAACTTAGGCTTCCTCTTCTGGCTGGACTTCTGGCTCTCACTCTGGTTTGCCATCTTGGTCTGAACAGTTCACTACCTCCTACTCCCACTGCTGCTAACTGTGACTGCTCAGCTCAGGCTGGCTCTCCAGAAAGTTCTTAATTGGCTGCACCTGCCAGGGTTGCCACTCCCTGTTTGGGAGGGGGAGGGGGAGCCACCTCATTGGCTGAAGCGGCTTTTACCGATTCGGCTATCTCCGAATCGGATATTACCGATTCGGTAAAATCCGAATCGGTATCATCCGATTCGGAGATAGCCGAATCGGTTTCTTCAATGCATTCCTATGGGCTTTTTGGCCATGGGTGTGTTTTCATACCTCCGAATCGGTAATAGCCGATTCTGATTTTTCCGACTCGGCTAATTCCGATTCGGTGGTAGCCGATTCGGCTAGTTCCGATTCGGTGGTAGCCGATTCGGCTAGTTCCGATTCGGTGGTAGGCGAATCGGCTAGTTCCGAATCGGTGGTAGGCAATTCGGTACTTTCCGATTCGGTCCGTGCTGATTCGGTACGTACCGATTCACATTACCGATGCCGACCGATTCCCTATTATTTCGCTGTTTGTTTCCTACATCTCGTTTTCCGATTTCAGAATACCGAATCGGCCCGCCTCGGTATTTTGGAATCGGAAATTCCCTTTTACCTACATCGGGCCCCAAATCAATTAATGGTGTACCCTCAAATGCAAAACTTTTGCAAAAAACTCCTCTCTTTTAATTGCTGAGGTAGGAGGTACATCCAAGTTATGCCATAATTAAAAAACATATGCCCAAATCCCTTGAAAACGTAAAACCAGTTGTGAGACAACAAATAACACACACCTACGTGCCTAAATCAGGTAGACAGAAAAAAGTGTGTGTGAGCGAGATGGCGCCTCACGGGCGAACCACCAATGGGAACCTGGCAGGTACTCACCAGGATTGCCCTGATCTCATCATTGGCACCATCAAGTTCAAAAGAAAGATGGGTGTCCAAAAAACAAACAAAACAGTGTTTGTGAGGGAATGCAGTGTGTGGGAATAACAAACAAACACAAAACCGTGTTGTTACAACACATATATAAAAGACCACAAGCAACACGGAACTTAGCTTTATTCTGTCACTTTCGTGTTGGGCGCGGAGTGATAAAAAGTGAGAATGGCTAATACCTATCTAGCCATACTCCACTTGCGAACATGTTTCATTGCCACTTCCATTTTAGGCAATTTCTTCAGGGCATCACAAGTTTTTAAGCCACTGCATTAGGACAATCGTTGTCTTCACAACCTCAATCGACCACCTTGGCGCATACCAGTCGAGAGGTCCAAACCATAATCGGTTTCAGGGTGACTCCAGGTGTGAGTCACTTTTCTTTCCGCAATGTTATGGTAAAGAAGTAGAAGCCGGCATTGACTCAGCACACGCGAACGCCGGGAACTGACTAGGCCTAACAACGCACTCCTTTGTTTTTAACTTCCTATGCCAGTCATCCACAGATTAAAAACACTTGAGGCTGGACATAAGGAATTTTATACCACATCCACTTATTCACTAGCACACCCTCTTTTTATTCCTGGCCACTACTGTCATTCCAGTTGGTCTTCCTCCAGGTGGTGGTCAGCATAACATACAAAGGAAAAGACCCAATGATAACGCTGTTGCAACACTAAAATGGCAGAGAACCAAGATATACCGTCTGACGTTTGACGTTTGTGCTTGCATATGAAGGTTTTTTACTAATATGACCCTGCAAACTTTACCATAGACCCTGTCAACACAGGACAAGTGGTTCATTCCTCCCCTACCTGATTTTGAGATATAACAAATATCATTGAATGGAAGTCAAAGTCAGTCACTGCAGCTCACAGTATAAAGGAACAGATGGGGTTTCGAAGCTTACTGAAATTCATAGATAATGTTATACAATTTTACAAAATCTGAGGCATCCACTGTAGGCCCAGAAATCAAAATTTCATTAATTGCATATTCTGTGCTCTTCGTCAAAGTCTGATATGGATCCATCCTCTTGGAAATATGTTAGATACCCCTTTCTTAGGGAATTCCGCAGGTCTCTCATGAAAGCCCATATTTTTCGTATTTTTGTGACCCCCGTTTATGAGATCAACATCATCAAAGACCTTGACAGTGTGCCTTGTCAGAATCGTATGTGTTTTTGTAATAAAACCACTGAGAAGTATAGCTTTGAACATGAGCAGAGTTCAGGTTCAGTAAACCCAGGGCCTAACAGGCCTGATAGAGATTTTTTGCGGATAACATACCAACAGCCTCATTCTGAGCGCTGTGGCAGGTGTTAAACTGAGTGCGAATGGTGTTTGCACTTGGTTTTAGAATAATGAGTTTTGCACACGCTGCGGTGCACCCTGAGGGCCTAATTTATGAGGCTATGCGTCACTTTTATGCCGCGGGTGGGTCACTTTTTGTGATGCACCAGTGGCGTAAAAAATTTGCCTTGTTGCGCCATATTTACAAAGTGAACCATCTAGGTAGATGCGTCACTTTGTAAACCCCTGCGCCACATTATACCTGCGCCAGGTATAATGTATGCAAGGGGGGCGTATTGACGCAAGAAAGGGTCGTAGAAGTGACGCAGTGAAAGCTATGGGATTTCACTGCGCCACTTCTAGGACACAAATGCGTCAATTTCTTACGCCTGCCTCACAGCAGGCATAAGACTGACGCTGGTCCTTTCACATGGGGCTTGCCCCATGTGAAAGGATACATTGCTGGAGTTGCGTCATTTTTTAGACACACTCCAGCAATGCGTCACTTTTGCGCCATACAGATACGTCAGAAATACTGACGTATCTGTAACTCCTTGCGCAATGATGCGTCATACTGTAAATATGATGCATCATTTGTGTTGCAAGGAGGGTGCAGTGAAAAGTGACGCATCGCTGTTTTCACGCAGCGATGCGTCACTTTTCATAAATGAGGCCCTGAGTTTTTTCCCTGCAGGACATTTTTTTGGGGCAAAACAATATGTCAGGAGAATATTATGCAAAAATACAGAAACCTTTGCAATGGCCCGTTCCAGGTACATGTTGCATTACATGGGGCAAAAGTCGAAGTTTGGTGTAAAATAAAACTCAAGACTGTGAGCAAATCATATTTCGCCCTGCGTCTTTTGTGTCGGACTCTGCCACGGCACTCAAAATAAGCCTGTCTGCGAATTTTCCAAGAGCACAGTAACTAAACAGATGCATCCTTCCATGCTTAGCAATTGCTCATCACAATAACTAACTATCTTAATAATAATAATAATAAAGAGTATAAAAACTGTGAGCAAATTGTTGCACAGTTACGTAGGTTACAGTAACTTGTAATGTAGACTTTCCTAGGTACTATGAAGGAAACTAGGGATTCTAGTAAAATCACAAAGAGCATTATCCTTTTAACTGTTCTATACTACTGTCAGCAGCATTGCAGCAACATCTTATGGCATCCAGATGCTGCCATTATAGAATTTGGGTTGTCATCCTAAAGTTGCAGAAAGACAAAGCCACAAGCAAAGTAATTAATAACTATCCCATAGATTCATCAAGCATCCATTTTGCGATTCCTTATTAGCGAACAATAAGGATTCGCTAATAAGGAATAGCAAAATGCTATGCATGAAAAACTTGCTTAAAAAATAGCGGTTTCTTAAAATTCCTTAATTGCAACTCGCAAATTGCGAGTAGCAATTAAGGAATACCTCCCCATTCATTCCTATGGGCCTAGAGGCCCATGGGAATGAATAGGAAGATAATCTCAATTTGCGATTCTCAATTAGGGAATCGCAAGTTGAGATTGCAATTTCAAGGGTGCCAGGGTGTCAAAAGGGCACCCTGTTGCACCCCTGAAATCTGCATATGGGTACATCTTGCACACACACATGCCCTAAGGGCATGTTTGTGTGTAAAATGGAACTTTGAAAAATGCACTTTAGTGCATTTTTCAAAGTTTTTTCAAATGACCATGAAGTTCCACAATGACCATGAAGTTCCACTTCATGGTAATTTGCTCCCCCTATTAGCGAAATCAATAATTTTTTAACTTTAATGCATTGCATTTAGGGAATCTCAATTTGAGATACCTTAAATGCAATAGAAATTTAAGTAATCGCAATTTAGCGATTTCTTAAATTGCGATTTTTGCATTTGGGAGGATGCATCCCAAATGCAAAAGTGCCGGTTGCAAAGGGGCAGATTCTGAGAATCTGCCCCTTTGCGAGTGGTGTTTAGCTTGATGCATCTATGCCTAAGTGAATAATAAGTCTTGTCTACTTATTTATTTGGTGTTGGTGGGTGGTTGTGTGATGAATGTGGGCTCTTGAAAATGATTCGATAATGCCATTCGTGATGTACTTCTATTTTATTTTTATTTTAGAAGTTTTATATAGTTCTGGCTAGACCCGTGGGTATCAGAGCGCTTTACAACATGAATGCATAGAGTAGTGAAAAACATGGTATAAGATACAAGATGAGGTATGCATAACAAAATAAACATTTTAAGACAATACATTGGAGGGGTGAGTCAAGAGGAGGCTTAGGTAGGTGAATCTGTTTGACAACCCATCAGTCTTTGATTGTCAAGGTAGTAAGGATAGTCAACTGGGTAGTCAGAGTCTGGTTCAGTTGGCTTTTTCGGAAAAGTATTTGTCAAGGAGAAGGAGTTTCAGGTCCCTTTTGAAGGAGGGATTGAATCTGAGTTCACAGCCTGGGTGCATTACTCGCAGAAGGATCGAGACTGTGTGGATTTATTTTATAATTTTGAAGGGATAAGAAGAAGTAAATTAGAGCTTCTTTGAGTTCTGGCACGTCCTGTTACGAGTTTGCTGTTTAGGTAGTAGTGGGGATGGGTGTGAATTGTTTTGAGCGTGAAACATGCCGATTTGTAGATGCATCTACCTTCAATAGGAAGCCAGCTGAGCGATTTAAGAGTTGGTGTGATATATTCAAACCGTTTCATGCCTGTGATGAGTCGGGCTGCCATGTTGAGGACTGACCTTAGTGGAGCTAGGTGGGATTTTAGTGCCCCTATTAGGGTGGCGTTCCCATAGTCCAGTCTAGAAAGGACTATGGATTGAGCCATTGTCTTGAAGTCATCTTAGGGATGAAAGGTTTAATTTTCTTGAGGTGTTTTAGGGAGTACAGAGCACCTTTAGCAGTTTGTTTGATGTGATCTTTCATTGACAAGTTCTTGTCCAGGGTAATGTCTAGTGATTTTACCAAATCGGATAGGTTGAGGGAGTAGTTTAGTACATCTAGGTTCTTGAGCCAATCTTGTATTGGTAGGTGGTTATTTTTCGGTGAGAACAATATTCAGTCTTGTCTGGGTTCAGTTTTAGGTGGTTTGAGCGAAACCATGATTGTATCTCGGTTAGAGTGTCATTGAGGTGTTGGATGTCACTGGGAGATTTGATTTTGTAGTAGAGTTGTGTGTCATCGGCATATAGGTGATATTTACCTCCAGTTTGCTTTAGTATGTTTGTGACTGGTTCCATGAAGAGATTGAAGAGGGTCGGGAGAGGATTGAGCCTGGAGAAGCATGAGTTAATTTCATATTGTTTTGACCTGTGTTGAAGGTAGGAATTGAACCATTTTAGTACTGTACCGTTAATGCTAGAGCGTCTTTTTAGAGTCTCAAATAACACTGTATGATTTACAGTGTCAATGTCACAGATAGGCAATAAGGATGAGAAGACACTCTTCACCTTCATCTAAGGCTTTGTGGATATAATCGGAGATGTTGAGCATGGTTGTTTCAGTGCTTCAGCCCTTTCTGAAACCTGATTGAAAGGAATCAAGGAGGCTGAAATTGTCAATATGTTTGTTTGGAGTATGCATTTCTCTAGGGTTTTAGCTAGGAACAGGAGATTAGAGATAGGTATGAGGTTGTTTAGATCATTAGGGACAGCACTTGTTTTTTCCAAAATCGGAGGGATTTGTCCAAGTTGTAGGGAGTCAGGTACACAGCCTGAGGTGAGACAGGAGTTAATGATTTTTGTCCATAAAGGGACAATGATGTGGTTGAGATTTTATACTATTGTGGAAGGATGGGTTGTCCGTGGTGTGGGAAGTGGGCTTCAGGCTCGCAATAATGTTTAAGACTTTCATTTCAGACACAGTTTTGAATTCAGACCAGTTGGCATCATTTTTCATATGGGTGTGTGTCGGGTTATCTTTGGCATGAGTTAGATCAGTTTGGTCAGAGTCGAGCAAGTAGGGGCATCTATGATCTGCAGTTTTGCTTCTCCCTTTTCTCTGTATTTCTCTGTATTCAAATGTCTTGTTTTTTGAATCAGTTTTACTCTAAAGCTGCTGTCCCTAGCAAGGAGGAGTTGAAAGAATACTGCTCCTCTCCGGACGTAACAATTCTAGTTAAAAGTTTACAAACCACATTCTAAATTTAAGTTTATGATGTTTGAAAATTATACTTTATATAGATACATTGTCCCATTTATGTATTATTTATATTGGTAAGATTTTCTAGCACAAACAATAAGTTTCACTTTTGACCTTGTTCTGCATGCTCACTCTTTGTATTTCGCAAAGCATAGATAAGCACACCCTTTAGTGTCAGAGGCAGGAAACCGCTTAATGCTTGACAGGGGAGACTTATGTAAAGACAACATGCACCATTGGCATGAGTTACATTTCTTTATTGGCACAGCCAACCTCCGACGCCCATTGCCTTCTTTTCCCTTTCTCAACTGTCTGTCTTATTTAAAAAAATATATATATTTGCTGTTGACAACTTGTTTGATGAAGAAGCCAATGAAAATCACTCCTCTAGGTGGCAACAGTGAATAATATTGCTCAGCCAGACTTGATTAGATATACCATTTTATACCACTAGAGGTCGCCTTATTTCAAATGCAGTATACAATGGTGCTGATTAACCTGTTTCAAAATGACTGCACAAAGCGTGATGATGATTTTGTTCTACGGGCGTGTTCCTTTTGTGAAGTTTGTACCCGTTTGTTCATGCACGCAGAGCTGCAGATGTAGGAGTGTAATCCCACACCGAGATGTGTGCACATGACATAAGTTTTATGGTGCACCTTCCCACTCAGCAAACTGGTACTCTACTCTTGGTATCCACAATACAGTTCCTGGGCAGCAGATTTCTGTCTCGTTGGTTCCCTGTGAATTTGTCACCCTACTGGACTCAAGAGAATGTCATGGGCTATTGGAGGCAGTACAGCTCCAAGTGCTATGAAACAGATGAATGGCAGCAGCGTTGTGGGTCATTCATTCGTGCTACAACTCGTGGCCATATTGTAAAGACTACATGCACCATTGGCAGGAGGTACGTTTCTTTATTAGCACAAGCAGCCTCCAACACCCTTAGATTCCAGCCAGTGGAACACTCACAAGACTCATGAGTGCTAACATTGCAAATGTGATGTGCACTCTTTCGCAGATGGAGACACAGGAACTTAACCATCTAACCTACAATGGTCTTGAAGCTCCAAGACAGTGTTTGTCTAGGCTTGGGGCTTCTTTAAGAGTGTGATGGATGATCTGCCTGTCCTCCTGGTCAGTGGAACGATGCCCTCTACTGTTCTGATGGAGACCTCCTGCAGACTCAGAGGTCTTTGCCAAGCAGAAAAAGAACTATGTGTCCTTGACGACTCTGCTGAAAGTACTGAAGCTTTGCTGAGCAAGTGCCATGTTTAATGAGATACCCAGCAAAAATGTTTATTTTTGCAGACCAAAAGGGGGAAAAATAAAAAAGGAAATATCCTTGTCACGCTGGGAGTTTACCAGTGGCGCTGACCACCTATCTTCAGTGGTAGGGTGGCTGCGGGAGGAGGGCAGGGGTTCAAGGACAGTGGGTTAAAATGATAAAAAAAATAAAATAAAAGACTTACCTGCTGCTCTGCTGATGGCTGCCTTACTGCTCCTCTCATCGCTGTCGAGCCAGAAGGGGATGAGCCCTCAGGGCACAGGCTTCAAACCCAATCCAGACGCTGCTCTCATATGAGAGCAGCACCAGAGTTGGTCTGAGTGGCCTTGTTTGCTGCTCAGATGGTGCACTGGAGCTGGTGCCTTTTCTCCAACCCTGCCTTGTTGGACAAACATAAGTGAGCATGTGTGCTTGGCCAGCCTAGGACGGCTGGGCAAGCACACGTGCGCAATTATGAGTGCACTCTACTCCTCCCTGACATGCCCACCCCCGCTCGCACAGTATAGTCATTGCAGGGCTCGGACAGACAGCATAAATAAAATGCCAATAACTGTGTTATTGTCATTTTTTTTACCATTTACTGGCATTGGCTGTGCGGCGACGTTCCTCTGCCATTACAGAGCAGCCACTCCTGGAGTTTACCACCAGTGTGAGGTACTAATTTCTTTGTTTTCCTGATCAGGACCACCAGGCTTTCTCTACCATTCCAGAGGTGGAAAAATGTTCAACGCAACAAAACCTATCGTTTTAAAGCATATTGACTGATGGTCCATTGGGGAAAGAAAAATTGGTCAAAGGTTTCTGCAGGCAGAGGCAGTTATGGCAGGAAACATGGGGGCATATTTGCAAGAGCTTATCGCCACCAGAACATCACTTGTTGTGACGTTCTGGTGGCAATAAGGCCATCACCTTATTTACAAGATGGCGTTAAGCAGTTTAACATGGCTTACCGCCGCCTTGTGAATAAGGCCCCCTTTCATACAGCAGAGTAGGGTGAAAAGGCCAGGCAATGGGTGTTGTAGTGGGGTTTCTGCTACAACAGCAATTACTTTTTGATGCTGTCCCTATTTACACGGGTGGCCTAAATATGGGGCAGCACCAAAAATAAGACCAGGGAAAACCTGTTCTTTACCTGGCGAAACAAGGAGAAATGATTAAATGGACACTGCACTCAACACAGTACCGAATGGAAGAGCGCCCGGGCTAGACTGCATTCTCGCTGACTTGTTCTTGTATAATAAGGCTCTGTGGGTAACCTACATTCAGCTCCTAGTGAATGCCATTGCAAGTGGTTCTCCCATCCCTGAATCATGGATGGGTGTGGCGATTATGCCGATTTTTAAAAAGGGGGATCGTTCAGATCCTGGCAATTATAAGCCTATAAGTTTAATTGACTGTATCCAGAAGGTGATTGCCAGGCTCGTGCTGAGTAGAATTCAGGGTTGGATCGATGAGTTCGATATCCTCTCACCTTTACAGGCTGGGTTCCGCTCACACACGAGTACAATATACCAGGTTTTTAGATTTGTTTTAATTTACTGGCACGTGGTGATTCTTAAAGGTGGTAGAATATATGCCACATTTGTAGATCTCAAGTCAGCATTTGACTTAGTTCCGCGTGCCAAGCTGCGGAGCGTCCTTGCGCAACAGGGAATGCCTTCGGATTTGCTGGCCTGTTTAATTAAACTCCATGATGTGAATTTTGCTCAAGTTCGCTGGGGTCAGCAAGGGAAAGTGACAGACAGACTTCCGATCGCCAGAGGGGTCCAACAGGGGTGCGTACTGGCACCAACAATATTTTCCCTGAACATTAACAGGGTGACCCAGTACTTTTTAGATCACCCCACTGATGCCCCCACCCTTGATGGTAGGAAGATCCCTCTGCTAATGTTTGCAGATGATACCTTGCTAATTTCCATAACGCAACGAGGCCTGCGAACGGCGATTGCAAGATTTGAGGTGTTCTGCCGGGATTATGGCCTTATAATTAACGTGGACAAGACTAAGTTCATGGTGTTACATAAACAAAAGATTGTAAAAGGGAGGGTAACCATGAACGAAGCCACACTTGAGCAGACCCACGTTTTTTTGTACTTGGGTATCACGCTAGGATATAAATTAAATTGGAATTCGCACATAGAACAGTTGGTACTCAAACACGCACAATTATCTGGTGCCCTGTTAAAAGAACAGCACCTTTCCCATACAAAGCCGATTGCCCCAGTATTAAAAATGTATAACTAAAAAATTACAGCTTCGGTTTTGACTATGGAGGGAATGGTAACTCCTTGCTTTCCTCCTTGCATACTAGATTTTACACTGCGCCGTCGACTCCTGACCCAGGGAGTGAATTTCCTTTCTTCTATTTGTAAGTGCGTTAAACCCCCTGCTGATGCGCTAAACGATTCTTGTTTTTTCTAAAAACATGTTGTCACCCGGGGATCCACATAGTGAGGCCCCCATTGCCGTTCATAAGTCTCTGCATCATTCTTTAAATAAACTTTTGTTTCCATACCCGGCTTAATTACAAATTATGGAGGGGTAACAAATTCTCAGCCTCCCTGTAAAGTTAAGCCTGGGATACGCTGATTTAAATAAATCTACTGCGTGCCAGGAACCTTGTTTCTTTGGTTCCACTATTCTAAAATGTACAGTCTTGTTTTGTACTCTGAAATAAGACACCCCTTTGTATCTAATTCCTAATCATAAAGGGACTATATCCCTCCATTTCATCAGGGTGCTAAGGATACAGAGGCGATGCGATATCTCCCTCGTCGCCTCGCCACATGTTGCACAAATGGATTACATGTTGGTATATATGTTTATGTGTCAGTGTGTTCCTTTCCTTCCTCTACAGGTAACTTTGGCTGCTGTGATCCACAGCGGGCCGGCGCAGGCAATATCCGTGAGTAATTTCACTATATATATTTTTACATTTTTCACACTAAGTGCCTCACGGTAGGGTGTGCCTTAGCTCGTACATACCACCGTAGTGCAATTTGTCTGTGGTCCTGACGAATGCTGTGCGATCCTGCATTTTCACAGCAGAAACATGTTGACCTTATATCTTAATTAAGGACACTGGTCTCCTAATTCAGAACCTAGTTTGTCCGCCTTCCACGTTTTTAATCTCATTACAGGTTGGCCCACATTAAATATTTTGTTTGGGTCTCAACCGTTATTTTTTAATTCTGCACTCACTTATTCTGCAAATTTTTTGAGTTATACCACTGTCACACTCACCACCAACCCGCTCCGCTGTAAATCCGGCGTTGTAGCACGCTGGGGGGGCATTCGGCCACCCCAGCGGGGACCCAATGATGAAGCATGTCACCAACTAGTGGTGAGTGAGGGTCCTTTTAACATAGAGGTTTATTTGCCCTTCCTAGTTAGGCGTAATCACCCCAATTCTCTGGGTTGCTACCTACTGGTTATCAAGATTGCAATTTTTGAAATCTTGTAGTTACCTTAATCGGGTAGGGGCCTCTGCATAACCTGACTCACATATATTTCTTTTTTGTTACACGTATTTTTATGTTCCACTGAGTCACTTCTTGGTTGTTTAAGATAACCATGAACAAAGCCACACTTGAGCAGACCCACATTTTTATGTACTTGGGTATCACGCGAGGATATAAATTAAATTGGAATTCGCACATAGAACAGTTGGTACTCAAACACGCAAAATTATCTGGTGCCCTGTTAAAAGAACAGCACCTTTCCCATTCAAAGCCGATTGCCCCAGTAATAAAAATTTATAACTAAAAAATTACAGCTTCGGTCCTGTATGGGGCCGAATTATGGGGCTTCAGTAATCTAGCGGCACTGACAACTTCCCAACACAAATTCATGAGGGGTATAATAGGCCTCCATCAATCTACTCCATTATTACCACTCTATTACAATCTGAGATGGCAATTCCTAGAGGATGTGGCACGCTATAAACCTGTGGCCTACTGGAGGAGGCTCTGGGTTACCCCCGAGCTCGGCCAGTACGCACAAGCTCTACTTGAGATCAGGGATGCCTATAGTGCGGGTAAAAGCTTATGCTTAAGGCAGGTAAAGGCCACCTATAATGACATGGGCCTTAACTCTTTGTGGCAAAATCCTGTAGATAATGTGTTTCCATCTCGAAAGGATTTCAAGGAGCTATATTGGAATATGGTCACCATGAAACATTTTATGTCATTAAACAGGCCCTCCTTTTCAAGAGATTTCTTGGAGATCAAACACGTTCCTGTCTATGAAATGTATTGGGATTTGATTACGGTACCTAGTGACAGGAAATGGTACCACCAATTTAGGGTGTGTACCCCCCCTATCAATTCATTTACGGGTAAATGGCATCCTGGTACTTGTATGGAATGCCCATTTTGCCCGACTTAGTTAGAAACGATAGCTCACATCCTACTCGTTTGATCAGCTTATATAAAATTGAGGCGCACATGGTTGAAGCCCATCTGTTTGATGATGGGGATCAATACTGGCACTGAAGCATTAAGGATATTAAAAACAGATAACAAGGAATCAACTGTAATTGCGGGTGCCAAATTTTTACATGGAATGTGGATAACCCGTGTACATAGGCTGAGTAAGATATAACCGCCATTGGATGTACTTGGTCTTTTAAAAGAAATAATTTCTTAATCTGGTCCTAATCACATTCTGGTATTTTACAGTATTATGGCGTGGGATTCTTGTCACTTTTTACTATGTTTTAGACTAATTTATTGCATTTAATGATGGAGTAAATGTGGACTTATCATATATAAGGTTATTTTTCTACTATAACGAGAATGGAATGCTATGTTATTATTGTTTTAAATGTAAACATCTTTTATGATCATGTATCGAAATAAAGACTTTCAAATCCATTAAGTTCTCCTCGTTTTTGCTGTTTCTATGTGTGCTGAATTTGCAGCACACATAGGAAAAGCAAATCGCCATTACTGATTGTTTATGTGCAGGAAAGAACATCTTCCTACACATGAACAATGTTTCCTCGAAACGTAGCACCCTTGCACTATGGTGCAAGGGGGCCTGCATTGGTGTTGGGCAGCTAAATTGCTAAATTTAGCACAAGCGTTAGGGGAAATGCAGGGCAGCACCGCATTTTTGTAAATCCAGTGTATACCTGCATTTGGAAACTGTTGAAGTATGGTGTTATCAATCTTGGCCTAGAGCCGTGCTGTGTCAGTTTCCTTGCAAATATGCCCCATTCTACTTAGCTTGACTCTAAATGGAGCAAAGGATCCATGAGTTTGGACAACAGGACATCCACCACTTGTTGGTGAATGTTCCATATCCAAGAATTGTAAACAGGGTGGACAGTCAAAATATCAATTTTTGAATATCGAATCACAGTTATATCGAGTTTTAAATATCGTAGGGACAAAATATCGAAATCAAGAATATCTGCAGAATATCGAAGTTCAGGTAAGAAATGTCGATGTTGCAAATATCAATGTTAGTAATATTGATAGCTAAATTATCGATGTTAATAATATCGATAGTTATGAGTGGTATGTATTTTAATACATAATTAATATGTAGGTGTTCTATATTTTTTGTTAAGTATTGTACTGTTATTTTAAAAATATGTATACATTTTTTTTTTAAAGTAATTTTCTTTTAAAGTAAATTTTGCATTTTAGTACCAAAGCGGGTTGTGGGGTTATAGGGGAATAGGGTGGGAAGTAATTTAATTGTAGTAAATTAAATAATAGTTTTTATGAATTATTTATTTATTTTGATTACATTTTGTGTTATATTTCTGTAGCAGGTTGTGAGTTTATAGGGGAATAGGGTGGGAAGTTATTTAATTTTAATTAAGCAAATATTATTTTTCAATTGGTGTTATTAATAATGAATGTATTGTTAATTAAATATTAATTGTTAATGAATTAATATTAATTGGTAATTCATTATTATTAACTGATGACTATTTTATTTGTAGTAATTTATTACTGGAGTGGGTTGTGTGTTTTTAGGGGAATAGGGTGGTAAGTAAATTATTTGTAATTAAGTAATTACCCAGCGCTTTCCCTACTGTTGCACTCACTGGAGTGGAAATAGGAACTTTTATCCCTACGCTATCCAGTGCTTTCCCTACTGTTGCACTCTCTGGAGTGGGAATAATAATTTATACTCCTATTCTATCCAACGCTTTCCCTACTGTTGCACTCACTGGAGTGAGAACAGTAATTTTTACCCCTACGTTATCATGCGCTTTCCCTACTGTTGGAATCTCTATAGTGGGAATAGTGATTTTTACCCCTACGCTATCCAACGCTTTCCCTAATGTTGCACTATGTGGAGTAAGTATATATATTAATTTATAGGTATACGTTCAATTTATTTTAACATTTAGGGGTCTATTACGATGGCGTATCGTCAAAATGGACCGCCCGCCAAATGTATGGCGGTACCGTGATGCAGATTAGGATGCGCCTGCCACACTGACAGGCTCATCCCGCATTTTTGACATTGCGGCGGGCGGTGCTTTCAGCAGCACCCGCCACAATGTAAAAAAAGCATGTTGGGTATTTGCATGCCGAACGTGGCAGGCACCTTCAAATGCAGGAGGTTACCATAGGTACCCCCATGTGCAACGCCACCATGGAAAGGTACATCTACGCCTGCATAATAATATGGATGGCGGTGTCTTGCAGACACTGCCACCATATTCAGCCCCTTTTCTGCCGGTCGACTTGTCGACTGGCAGGAAACCAGCGGACGGTCTTTCCGTCCGTCTGGGTTCCCCCTGCCTTAGTAATATGGTGTGGGAAATGGGAGGCGGGCGGTGGGAAATGGTTGGCGGATCGCCACCACCATATGGGCGGTTGCAATCCGCCCGATATACTGATAGACCTCAAAATGTCTCAGTTATTATTTTTAAATATATTTTAATATTTTTAACTTTATTTCTTTCAATTATATGTATTATTTACTTAATTTTACATTATTATTCAAACATGAATTAAATATATTTTTAACTTTGATATTTTTGACGACGAAATATTTTTTCAATATTTTGTACTTACCTTCTTTAGGTAGATCGGACTTTGATATTATTGACTTCTATATTTCTGTGTCGATATTTTTGCAGGTCGATTTTCTGTATGTCCATATTCTGTCATACATTCTGTAAACAGACAGCGGATTACAGAACCATATGGCATGTAGTAATTGCAATGTCACTCATTAACAACAGCAATCAAGGTAGGATATAACAACAAATCTCCTTGCAAGCTGCAATACATCACATTTCATATACAGACTGTCAATGGCACCTGTACCATATTGGCTTGATAACATAGAAGAATAATCTCGGAATCCAGGAACACATGAACACCACCAGGAAACTGACAACAAAATGTGTAACTTGTTTTTCCGAAGCATCACGCTTGCTATCGGTCTTTACATGGACAATACTGAAACATGTCTGATATTACAATACAGAATAGGTTCCACTAAAGAAAGAAGTCAGATTAATATTCTCTGACATCAATGACCATAAGGAGCTCGACAATGCCCTTGGAATGGAGAGACTAGTAAGGTAAGCAGTGATTGGGCACTGAGATGGAGTTGAAAAAACAATTAATTTCTCTTCAAAAAACATTTGTCTAAAAAGAATGATGTTTTTCTTGTAATGGCACTGTAAACAAACTTAGCCATTTGGGACGGTTCAAATAACTCTAAAGGCATATGTGAATTGTGCCAAGGTGGTCGTCAAGATTTGCTTCACGTTCTATTAATCTGTCCTAATGCTAGTTTGGTAGAGGCTTGACAACGATATATAACTCCAATTCAACTAAAGTTTAATGCTATTTTAGCTCATGATTTAATTATGTTGCGTACCTCTCCAGTCAATTAATTTGTATGCCATAACTTGTTAATGATTTGAATAAATATCTTGAAGCTTTTCTCAAGGTAAAGCGCACAATCGTAACTTTTTTTATTGAATGTTGTATAAGTAGACGATAAAACATTATTACTTTTCCATTCTATAGTGTGTCTTAAAAGTTTTACTATTTAAATTATTTTAACTAAATAATAATAATTTTATATCTGTATTTGTTGATCTCAGTTGAGGTCTGAACCAAATAAAATTACTTACTTGTAATGGCACTGATACTAACGCTTCTCGACACACATAGTCAGTTTGACACTGTGTGGAATAGCCACCGGGGGTCCCACCTGACTCTGATGCCAGGAATCTTGTCAAGTGGGCCAGTCGTGCCGCTGAAGGCTGGCAGGCTCTGCGAGCAGCTCACTGATAGGTGGCTGTGCCACTCCCCAACACTCAACTTGCGACGGCTGGCCACTGGAGCTGTTGTGCCCCTGCCCCCATCATGGCACAGATTGTTGCTGGAGGACTCCATTGGTGCCTCCAGTCCATCATGTTTTCCTCTTTCCAGGACTAGTCTAGACTGTTACCAAGACTAAAGAAGTGATCTGCGGCCACGCAGGCTGTCTAGGAAGGAATATCAGGGATTAGTTTGGTGTTAATAGCCTTGTGAACTGCTTTGTATTTTTAAAACTTTTTAAATCTCTGCTGAGTTTGCTTGTTAATTATTTTTAATTGCACAGTTTAAATCCACTTACTTGCACCATAAAACGCTCTTCACCCACTGCTCGAGCGGGGCTTAAAGCACTCAATTCTACTTCTAGCGCCATCTTGGGTGAGGGAGTGTGAGACCTCTTGCCATTTCTCTGCGCCATATTGGGAGGCGCTCTAGGGGTTGGGCTGACTGCACCTGCCTGCATATTTAAGCAGGGAAATGCAAGCGCGCGCCAGAGGCAAGCCCGTCTGCGCCTGTCCGCGCCCCGGACGCGCTCAGCGCCAGCCATGCTGCCTGTTTTAACGGCAACCAAGGGCACATAACCTATTCCAGGGAACAGCTGATGAATATTGGTAAGAAAGAATGTAAAGATATTTACCCGCTGGCTATTAAGGGGATGGTGGAAAAGTCCCTTATCTGTGTATTGATTAATAGCCGGTCACTAGTTAAACATTATGCGGAGGCATCCGGTCTGATGGAAGATCTGAAGCTGGACGCACTGTTTTTAACAGAGACATGAACTAGTGTGGATTCTGTGGTGCAAATAGGCCTGGCCTGTCCTAATGGATATAAAATCCTTCACAAACCAAGAGCAACAGGTAGGGGAGGAGGAGTGGAAGTGATTTTCAAGGAGGAGCTGAATTGTGTGTCCCTGGCGATGAATGAGGTTGTGGGGATAGAACTTATGGGCTTCTCGATGCAGGCGCCCAGAGGCAGCTTACTTTCAGGATTGGTATGCTATACACCCCCAGGATGTACTACGCAATATCAAACCTTCTTAGACACTATCACTAACCTAACTTTGGCACACTCCAGAATGATTATATTGGGAGACTTTAATTTGAGGGAGGATGGGAGTTCAAGTAGCCATCTGAGAAATTTGAGGCACACATGCGCAAATCTCAACCTATCACAATTGGTGGAAGATCCCACCCATCAGGGGGGACATATTCTTGACTTGCAGTTTGCTAATCAATCTACAACTACAGTGTTAAATATAATATCACAGAACTGGACTTATCATGATCTAATTCATTTTAATATCAGGTTACCTTGTCCAGAGGATAATACCAGTTACGTAGCGACCTATCAGAGAGGCAGGGAATGGGCAAAATTAGAAAAAATGAGAACCCAGGTGACCCTCACAAATGCTAATCATTTTGTACCCACTGCGACAGTAGTGGAAAATTATAAAATCTACTATAACTATAAAACTGACATCCTGGATCAGGTAGTCCCGGTAATGAAGGAATAAAACTATGGCCCCCTGGTACAACGGAGAATTGAAACAGCTGCGCATGCTCGGCAAGAAGGCAGAGAGAAAGTGGAGAAAGAGATACCTTGAGGACGATAAGAAAGATCTGAGATTAGCAGAGTTGAAATACACGGAGCTCATCCTCAAGTCTAAGGCGGACTTCTATGCAAAATCTATTATACAAGCGCCTAATGGGACAAAAGCCCTTTTTAAGATCGTCAAGGATGTCTCCTCCCCTACTTGTCTGAGTAATGAAGAGGCGACATCGCAAAAACTGTGTGACGAGATTGCCTTTTCATTTCAAGACAAGATTGCCAAAATTGTCGGTGCTCTCCATCCTAATAATATCGATGATCAAGATCATTCTGATCAGATGATGGATGAAGACTTACGACAGTCAGCGACTCTGGATACATTTCAGACCCTCACTGATGCCGCTTTTAACAGTCTGGCGCATAGTGTGTCCTCAGGCTCCCCCCTGGACCCCCTTCCCCATAAAATCGGGAAGACTTTTGGCCAAGAGACTCTCCCCTGGCTGCAGCGGATCCGTAATCAGTCCTTAGAGGAGGGAACTGTTCCGGAGGGTTGGAAGCAGGCGGTGGTGACCCCACTGATTAAAAAGCCCTCACTGGACCCGACAATCTCTGCAAGCTTTAGACCCATCTCTCTTCTGCCATATCCGGTTAAAAACCTGGAAAACGCAGTTAGCAGGACTCTTTTGAGCTTTTTAGAGGATAATCATCTGCTTGACAGAGATCAATTAGGGTTCCGCCCAGGTCATGGGACTGAGACGGCTTTGGCCACCATGATGGACAACCTACGTATGCGAGCCGACAATGGGAATGCCACTGTTTTAGTGCTTCTTGATATGTCGGCCGCGTTTGACACGGAGAGCCTTTCAATCTTCGTGAGAGACTGGAGAAGATCGGGGTGAAGGGACGGGCGCTGCAATGGCTACAGTCCTATCAAGTTGGGAGGCAGCAGGTAGTAACCTTGGCACTGTTTTCCTCCAGCAAATCCCCGGTAGTTCCCGGGGTGCTACCAGGGCTCTGCGATCAGCCCTGTTCTCTTCAATGTCTATCTGCAGCCCTTGTTCCCCATCATCAAATCATTTAGAGTCGACCTGGTCAATTATGCCGACGATACACAGCTGGCGTTCTCCTTTGAAGAAGAACATGCAGTCTCCTTGGACATGTTCCAGCAGTGTATGCGTCGGACGGCTTGCTGGCTCCAAAAAAATTCTCTACAGTTTAATGGTGGGAAGACGGAGGTGATGTATTGCTCCTCTTTTAGGATGTCTAAACATCTACCAGTGGAGTTTAGGCTTACCCCGGAGGAGGAACCGCTGACTCCGGTCAGCAAGGTGCGTAATTTGTGGGTTCTGAGTGATGACCATCTTCAGATGGAGTCACAGGCAAATAAGACCGCCAGAGTGTGCTTCTCCCTAATGCGCATGCTACGCCAGATACTTCCACTATTAACAAAAGAGTCTCACTCTCTGGTAGTGATAAGCACAGTGATAAACAGGCTGGACTATTGCAACTCCCTGTATCTGGGAGCACCACAGTACATCTTTCAGGAGTTGCAGAGGGTTCAATCTGCAGCAGCAAAACTGGTGCTATAGGCAGCGTCGTTCATCTACCACCCTGGCCTTGAGAGATTTACACTGGCTGCCTATCAGGGAACGGGTCCATTTTGAATCACTCTGCCTGGTGTTCAAAGTGGTGCACGAGCTTGGTCCAGCCCCACTACAGGGAAAATGTACCTGGTACCTGCCCAAGAGGCAGCTTCGCTCCTCCAGTGCCAGCTTACTGTCGATTCCTAGATTCAAATGTTCTAGGATGGGAGGAAGGGCACTTAATGTGGTTGGTGCCCGTCTATGGAACGAGTTACCCCAAAATATTAGACAAGCTAACTCCCTGATTGAGTTCCGAAAGAGTCTTAAAACTTGGCTCTTTCCCAAGGTCTGACCTTCTTTTTCTGTTACACTGACTATCTACAATCTGGTCATTGTTTTTGAGTCTAAAGCGCCAGGATACCCGTAGGGTGACAGTCTGCGCTATATAAGAATCGCATTCAATTCAATTCAATTTAATGGGTGGGATCCTGGAATGTAATACAGTCCAAACCAAGATGGCAGCCTCAGACTATTCGCTCATTACCATATCCCAATCCAAGACGGCCGCCTTATACCTTCCTGAGTATTCTGCCCTATATAAGGAGCTTAGTCCATGCGTCACAGCACTACATGCCCCAGCCTTAGTGAGTATCGCTCCTGCTTGCTTCATTTAGACATCTCCAGCCAGCATTTTTGTCCTTTTCCCTGTGGGCCTGCCTTTATGCCATGCTTTCAGTTTATTTCCTTCCAGTCGTTGTTCCTTTCTGTTTTTTCCTTCATGGATTTCAACTGCCTTTTGGAGTTTTTTTTGTGCTCATGTTTTTCCTCAGTTTGCATTCCTTCCGGGAGGCACTTTCCTGCCTGGACATTTCCAGCATCAAGAGCAATGTGGCTACTAGAAGGGGTTTCCCTTACTTCTGGTAGACCAGAACAGCCAAGACCCAAAGTTCTTCATTAACCTACTCAAAACCCTACTCAATCAGCAACTACAGTCCTCGACAGGGTGAGGCATAAGCAAACCTCAAATTAACCTGCGCTCAATCCTCTGGTAGCTTGGCACATATCAGTCAGGCTTAGCTTAGAGGCAACGTGCAAGTATTTATACAGCACTTCAAATAGTAATAAAGTGGCAACAGAATACTAGACAAATCCCACATCTATTTAGAAAAATAGAGCAAAATATAATAAATAAATCAAGACAAAAATGACAAAAAGCCAACCAGTAGAGCAGGAAATATGCAATTTTAAAGATTTAAGTGAAAATAGCACCAAAAACCCCAAAGCGTCACTCGTGGCTAACTAGTCGTGTGAGATAAAGAGAAGGTCACAGGTTCAGGCTGACCACGGTGGAGCGAGGGTCAGATACAGGGTCCAGGTTAGTCCCACTGAAAATCTACCTTCTTAGTCTAGCGCAATGGTCCCTTTCACAGTGTAGCAGGTCGTGAGGGGCAGGGAAGCATTTCGGGTGGTTGATGATGTAGCGTGAAGACGCAAGCCTGGTGTCATGGGCATTCATCACTGTAGCGCAAATATCCCGTTGTTGTCAATAATGGTTAGGCCAGAGCTTCGTGGTGATGCTCCCCATGAGTGGTCGATGCGGCACCATGCAGAGTCAAGCTGCTGGAACTTTGCATTGGAAGGCAGTGGGAGCGACAAGGTTTTGGCACCAACAGGCCCGTTTGCAGTTGCAAAAAGCCTAAAAAAACTGTTTTAAATTCTTCCCCTGTTGGTTAGAAGTGCTAACGCGTTTCAAGTCCCACTCTTTTCAGTACCAGGACATGTAAAACTCAAAAGCATATGTCCAGCTTTTGAAATACATTGCACCCTGCCCTCTCGACTGTCTGGGGCCTACCCTAGGGGTGACATATATATTAAAAAGGAAGGTTATGATTTGGCAAAAAGTTTATTTTGCCCGTTTGACATGGCAGTTTAAAACTGCACACATAGGTGCAGTGGCAGACCTAAGACATGTTTAAAGGGCTACTTAGGTGGATAGTACAATCAGAGATGATGGCCCACTAGTCTTATTCCATTTGCAGGCTCTAGGTACTTAAAAGTAAATTAAACATGCCAATTGGGTATGAGCCAATTCTACCAGGTTTTGAGGAGAGAGCACAATCGTGTTAGCACTGTTTAGCAGTGGTAAAGTGTGCAGAGTCCTAGAGCCAAAAAAACCAAAGTCAGCACAACAGGAGTATTGAAGGCAAAGAGTTAGGGGGAAAGCCATGCCAAGGATGCCAGGTCGAACACCCAGTGGTATTTTCATTTAAAAAGTTTACCATAGCTCGGAACAGAAAGGAATTTGTTCAATTCCGTTAACTGGATCGGCAATTGGGGATGACACTGCCACCTAAGCGTGCCCCCTAGACCTCGCCTTTCGGAATGCGGCCCCACTCCCATGCTGCATGGTCGAGGCAGCAGGAGGTGATATCTGATGGCAGTCGGCCGGCATTCCTGCCTCCATTATAGCAGAGCTTGCCACTTTTAAGGCTAGGACTTCTTTCTGCCTAGCTGCTGTCTATTGGCTTTTAGCAGGTTCCCAGTGGTGTTAGATGCACGATCTAGTGCCTCCCCTCCCAGCTCGCAACTGGGTCAGAATGGAATGCTCAGTGAAGGAGCTCAAACCTAGGGGACCTAGAGGATGCCTTAGGAAGCTGGATACAGTATTTGAGGTATTTTCTTGCATGGACCAAGTAGAGTGGCGGTATTAGGGGAAGTGTAGAGTTCAGCACAGTGATGCCAGGTGGAGAGGGTTATTTTGCTTGCACCCTGCAGAAACATATGAAATGCTGCTCTGTTACTGACTGCTCTTTATTGCCGGAAGCTCACTCTCCCTTGGAACTTTCATTCCTGGCTTGTGAGTTGTGTCTCCGATGCCAGGGAGGTTGGGCTGGTTTTCTCTCCTGCGCAGGAGCTTTGGAATTCTGGTTCATGATTAAATGCTCTCTATTGCCGAAGTCCACCCTTTCCCCCTTGATGCTTCATTCTTGGCTTGTGAACTGTGCCTTCCTTTAGTGACTATTGTTGGACTCAAAAGGCCCCTACCTGCTCTTTTCTGCTTTATTCTGGTCCCCGTTGGACGGTTTACCTTGTGTCTTTTGCAATTTAGGGCCCTCAAGATAATGCCAGCCAAATAATCTAAATCATTTAAGACATTAAAGCACTGCAACAAGAAGAAGAAAACCCCCCTGGGAGAACTAGTGAGTGCCCAGAAAAATAAGCCAGGGTATGCCAAGGTTATAGCTGCTGCATGTGCAGCGCACATTGCAAAGGACGAAGAGAAGGAAACACCTAGCTCATATGCCTCAGGCACAGAGGCTGCGGGGCCCCAGACACTATGGAAAGTGAGCTGGGGTTAGGATGCCAGGGAACTAGAGATGCCCATGGTGTATTGGCCGGTGTGGTGGGAGAAGTGCAGATTTTGCAAGTGCAGACAAAGCAGCAAGAGCAGAGAGAGCAATCTAAGCAAACTGCCAAGGGGGAGCGGGTGGCCAAGAAAAACTGTGTAATTCTTCTCAGGAAATTAGGCAAGAGGGGGGCTCATTTGTTGATAAGGCTGAAGGAGGAGGCATGCATCCTTTATTTCAGACCAGCTGGAGCAATGCCAAAAGTGGAGCTAAGGCCATGGGGAGAAGTCAGGATGAATCTCTGCAAAGCATTAGGCCAGACACAGAACTCTTATATAAGATAAATGCCCAAATAGAAAGATATAGTGGACAATGTTCCGGGCAGTCAGGGGTAGATAAGTTCAGGGCAAGAAGAGCAGTCGGGTCCTGCTCAGTGCGGCGTAGGGCCGAGGATAGCAGAGGGTTCTTTTTGCCTAGTGAATATGTTACATGGGGTATTAAAGGAGGTCATGTCGATTAAGACTACAACGGTAAAGGTGGTGAATGAATTAAAAGAGCAGCTAGCTAGATTCAGTGTGTGTACAACTAGGGAACCTCTCTAGTAGACTAAACGAGATGGAGCATAAAGTGTCTGAATACGAAGATAAGGCAATTTTGTTTTGAAAAAGTCAATGAAAAGCTGGAAAAGGAGATATCATGGCTCAAAGAGAAACAGGAGCAGAAGAGAATCCTGCTAGGAGGACTAACTTACGAATAACAGGAATTCCAGAGCATAGCAAAGATGCTGCTGGATGTATCCCCTGTGAGGAAAACCTGATCAAGACCTTCGTGATCCCAGACCCTAATCAAGATTTGACAATCATGAGGGCTCACAGAGTCCCACCTCAGGTTGTTGGCTCAGCCAAATATGTTGGTAAACTTTGCAAAATATAGAATCAAGGACAGGGTACTGGCCAAGGTGATTAAGGAGAAGTAATTTAAACAGCAGACAATTGTGTTTTGAATTTTCTCAAGCATGACAGTAGAATCAGCTTGGAGACGCTGGGCGGAGGCTTCGGTAATACAGTTTTCGAAGCTTAAAGTGCTATTTAAAGGCACATTTCAAATATTTGCCAATGTTCATGTAACTGCTTTGTTTTTGAAGACAATGGTCTTGTGCAGGAAATTTGGTTTAGGTTTGCATGGATAAGGGGGAACCAGGGAGAAGAAGCAGGGGTACTTGGCACTCTGACATGGTGCTTAAATCTTTGAGTGTGGGGAGGGATGTATGGAGTGAGAGAGAGGGCAAGCCTCTCACCAAGGCATGGGGGAGAGGGTGAAGCAGCTGAGTTGGGTTCTGAGGGGGTTGTTGAGGGGCAGTATAAAAGGAGATCCACAGTAGTTAAGAAAGGAAAATATGCAACTGGGAAAGAAAAGTGGCAGGGTAGGCCGCTAACTGGGGCACCCACTTAGGGGGTGATAGTATAGCTTGACACCTATGAGTTTGAATGGCTGTAGATCCGAAACTGTTCCTGGGAAACAGACCTGGCTGTAGAAACCACTGATTACTCTTTGTGTTGATCTGTCTGTAGAAATTAATCCTTGAGGAAAAAGAATTAAAGGAAACTCCTGCTTTAAGTAAGGGCTTTATATTTTGCTTCACTCTTTGGCAGGACCTTCTTCTGCCTCCTTCTTTTTCCTCACTTCCGAACTGCTTAACTATGAGCTGCCAGTGAGCTGATGTGAGGCTGCAAAATCTTCTTTGCAGGTGGATACCGCCACTTACGTATGCTGTGCTTTAAAACATGCAAAGTAACTTTAGTTACTTGTCCCGACCTCAACATCACACCAACCTGATTTACTAAATGTCTGGCCTCGACCTTTACCCTTTAAAAATCATTGACCTAGCACCAACAGCCGACTGCAGAATGTGTTGATTTATAAAATGTATTCTTTGCTTCATCATACCATATGAGTTCATTTTACTGTGACAATGTGCTTTGCTGTTACGTTTATGCTGAATATTATATTAGTATAACGAGCATATTGAAAACCTTATGTGTATGATCTTACCAGGACATTGTCAACTGAAATGTTTCATTGCATTAGACTAGCTCTTTGCGCACACAATGGGACACTGAAAGAAGCTAAAAGAGTGGGTATGACGGTTCTCAAGAGAACCTTTTCACGTGTATCCAATGTGCAGCATTTTAGAAACTTTTACTTTACCTATGTACCGGCATTAGTGTTTACCGCGGGAATCAGGAGGAGAGGTGCAGACAGAGATGAAACCATCGGATGATTGGTTCCTATTGAATAAATATGACTTGATACATATGCGTGTCCTAGTTACAGAGGCAATGCTTTTTGTGCAATCCTGCTTCATGCTTCATCCCCATCCAGCTATCGATGCTTAAAGACTTCCCTGACCGCCACTTCTTCTAATTACTGAAAGCAACTGCTAACAGTGATTTCTCCTTGCCCTAATCCTTTTTGTGGGTGATGGAGCAGATTTCATCTGGAGTTAGGCATTGTTTATTTTTGTGCTTCAGACAGACTGCATTTAAAATTTACATGCACATTTTGGTGCAAGTTAAAAAACATGGCATATGAAAAATATGAATGTGAGGCTTAGTCAGTCTGAAATGCTTGTGCTGAATTAACATGTATTTTTGCAGTGTAGAGAAAAGTGGCCTTTTAGCTTTGAAGATTAATAGAATGTGTTTCTCTCTTCCCAGTTCATCCTTGTAATCTAAATTCACTATTTGTGTCTTAAGAGACTTTGGCTTGTTGCATATTTGGAAAAAATATATATATACTTCAGTTTATAACACCTCTTTTTATATTGTGTGTGAATTAACAATGCACCAAACACTACACATGAGGCTAAATGCTTTTTTGCATGAAAAGCCATCTAAAACATTAAAGCATGTTGCTGTGTGCGCTGCATTAACTGGGTGCGTTGTATTAACTGTGTGCGCTTTTAAAATTTACACTAAAGCATAAAAATGCTATGTTGTACATTGCACATTTTTTGCATGTTGCACATAACCAATCATAAACGCTGCTTTAAACTAATAGCTTGGCTAGGTAAACATTTATAAGGGGTATTAGTATAAGGGAGGGAAACATAATGGCTGATTTACATGAAATTAATATTCTTTTGTGTTTGTTTTATTTTTGGGGCCTAAGAAAACATGGCTGCCTGTGAATCCAGCAAGGCTATGACTTGCATTAAAGAGAAGAGAACATGCGCAGACTATGCCAGCTTTCCTCATGACAAGAAGGAGTCAAGGCCACTGTGAACTGTGCACTCTTGTGATTGTGCCAATGTACCAGTGTTAGCTAAAGTATCCGTCCAGCCTGCGATGTGACAGGAAGGAGGAAATTAGAATGAAACATTTTTCCTAGTAAATGTTGCTAAACTTATCAAATGTATTTAAGCATTTATGCTTCTTTTGTTAAAAGTGGCATGGTCAGGAATTTCCAATGAGTCAGGATAGTGAAACCTCATGCCATCGTAACTGACCAATCAGGTACAAGCTTTTGTGAAGATGAAACATTTTTGTGTAGTCTGCCAAGAATTAGAGTATAAATAAAGACCTCTTTGGAGGCGTGGTTGGCTTTTTGCTCATTTTGGCTTTGGCTGAGGCTCTGCTTCTTTCATATGGGTTAGGTACGAGAAACGTTGTGGGAGATAGCCTGGGTGAGATTGCGACTGAGGAGAGGAGCGGGGTTTCACTTGCTCATGTTATTTTTTCAGAAAGTCCTGGCACGTCATATTTTGGCACGACAGGCCACATTCTTTTGAGGTCTCTTGAAGGGCGGGCTGTTTTGCTCTTTAGACAGGAGCATAGAGTGCAACTGATTAGGATAGAATTAGATGCTAAACTCTAAGTTTATGCTTTGACTAATTAATTACGTCTAAAATGATTTATTTGTCTTATGCATTTATTTCTCTTTATGGGAGATTTTTGCCAACTATCAGCCTTGCAAACCCACTATTTTTCTTAGAAACTCTTAAAGAGTTTTGACTGATATTTTGCGCCACATTTTCCTTTCTACATGTGATGCTTATATGCAGACTGTAATGTGTTCTGTATTAATGCTATTTTACCTGTTTCCCAAATTCTGTAACCTGATTGATATTTTACTAATGAATAAAGGGTCAGAGAAAAACTTAACTTTTGACTAGAAAGTAAAACCCTTTAAAATACTCAACAACTCTCTTCATTGGCTTAAATAATAATTGTATTTTTGACTGTTCATGTTTAATTAAAATCTTCTAAAGGTAATACATGGTGTCAAGGGCCCAACACCTTTTTCAGCGGTAAATATAGGTAGCATGAGTGTTTTGCACTGAGAAATTACCAGATGAAATTACCACTGCATCAGTTTTTGGTAGCAGAGAATGGTCATTATTGATTAGTTTGGTGATTAATGATTATTGATTTCACCATCAACTATTCAACTAATGGATCATTGACCTTAGGAGGGAAGTAAAATAATTGCCCAAGTTAGATAAATGTCCAAGTCCTGATTCCTGATTGCAATGCTCAGAACCTGAAGACTGGCAAAGCAGTACTGGAAGGTGATGCAAGAAGGTGATTGCTGGAGTGGTGTGAGTTTCAATAGGGTTGTGAAATGTTGTTAATGTGCTAGGATGTATTTTTAAAGTGTTGAAAATATTAAGTTTTTTTTAGTGTTGGCGAAATGTTGCTCCTTTTGCATTGATAGTGCTATTGATTATATTGGTAATTTGATAGGACATATTTTTTTTGATTATTGATTACATGTTTAACTCTTCATGTTAAGTAAATTAGTGTCTTGTTATATGTTGTCTGGAAACGCAGGTATGCACACCTGTGGGAATCCCGGGAAGGAATAGCGGGTGGTAAATGGAAGCCACACTGCTCTGAGGTTACTCGTCTGTTGGAATAACACTGAGAAGCTAGGTAGGGCTTGCAGTGTTAAATTAGGGACTATTTTCAGTGTAAAAGTGTGAGTGATTGATAGCAAAGAGTTTGCTGGTGAAACTTTGGTGTGATATCACCTAGAAAGGGTCACACTGAAGGAGTAGCAGGTTCTTCTGAGCTTGATTGACAGCAAAAGAGTTCACTGGTGAAACTTTGGTCTTACATAACCTAGAAAGGGTAAAACTGAAGGAGTAGCAGGTTCTTCTGAGCTTGAGTGAAAGGTAAATGTGGCTGGGTTACTTACTGGGTGTGGTGGTCTGGTTATGAGGACATCATCAATGATTATTTCCTCCTGGAATTTAGCGGACTTGGAATCGAAAGTATTGTCAGCTGACTGGACATCATACATAGAAGGCGCAGATATCTGGGCGTTCCAAGAAACATGGTCTATAGAAGGGGTATTCCATGTTGGTTTTCTAAACTTCTTCAAACCAGAAATTAGGGGTTTTAGAGACAGACCAGTGGGTGGACTGACCTGCTGGGTAAGGCAAACTGAGGGGATAAGGGTAGAGGAGGTTACTATCAATAGCGCAGATATCCTGGTTATAAGGGTCAGATCGGTGAGTGGCCTTGACATAACTTTGTACAGTGTTTACGCTAGGGGACAACCTGGTGGAAGGAGTTCTCAGGTTATTAAGCTTTTAGAGAGTCATTTGTTACGAGAGGCCCTCAATGGTAACTTAATTATTGCGGGTGATTTTAACACCTGCTTTGAACCAACAGACCCAGAAGACGGCAGGCTTAGTGAAGAGGTTGATTCGCTTTGGGGGGGGCCGCAATTGGACCTCCAGCCCATCAAGAAATGGACCGAGGCTGCACTACAAGTGAAAGGGTTGTGCCTGGAACGGGGCTTAAGGGCAGCCAATGGCAGGACTAAGTCCGATGCTAAGGGAGCGGTGACCTTTGATAATGGTAGATCCAAAAGCCCCATTGATTACATTCTCGTGAATGTGGAGCTATGGTCTACAGTAGTGGATATGGAAGTGCAATTCCGCCCTGAAAGTGACCACAATCCCTTGGTTCTCACACTAAACGATAGGAGCTTCTCTGGACCCGTACCGACGGAAGATGGTACCTGCCCTAATCTGTTAACTATTTGTAACGATTTAAGAAGAGTTCGGTGGGCACGGGTAGTAATAAACGAAAGAAAAGTGGCGGAGATTAGGGCGTTAGTATCAGGGTCCCTAAGGGAACTATCTGAATGCGGCTCCCAAAATATGCTAAATGCCAAACTGCCGGGAATTCATTTGTTCTTTATAAACGCTAAAAAGAGGGCTAGCGCATAAAGCTCTAGTGGTGGCGATCAAATCTAGATCCCATGGTAATATTAAGTTGTGTAGAGCAACATACAAATCGATCTTACGACAGGCCAAGAGAGATTGGGACGAGGATCGTTGGTGATGTCTATTATCAGCTTGTAAAGGCAGGAATATGACCCCATTTTGGGATCTTATTAAATGGGGGAACGGGCAGCAGTCGATAACCCCGAACAACAATGTTGAACCACAGCAATGGGTTGCCTTCTTTGAAGCCCAATTTCAATTAGGCACGGAGAGGATAGAGGTTGCTCCACACATTATAATCGATGATCCCTTGCTGTTCAATGTTAGAGAGGTAGAGACAGTGTTGAAGTCTATCCCAAGTGGTCAGGCACCGGGGCCTGACTGCATTCCCGCTGATTTATTTAAGCAGGATAATGATCTATGGGTCCCCTATATTACCAATCTGATAAATTCATCAGCTGGTGGTGCACCAATTCCTGTATCTTGGTTCGGAGCAGAAATTATTCCGATTTATAAGAAGGTTGATCGCTCTGCTCCGGCCAACTACAGATTCATCAGCTTAATTGATGCAGTGCAAAAGATAGCAGCACGTGTGATACCGGGTAGGATTCAGTGTTGGATGGCTGAAGATGACATTCTATCACCTCTATAGGCAGGGTTCCGGTCCCATATGGGGACCTTGGACCAAGCTTTTAGATTTGTGTTAATATATTGGAAGGTGGTCTTTTTGGGTGGGGGAAAGCTCTATGCAGCTTTCGTGGATTTAAAATCCGCTTTTGACCTGGTCCCAAGAGCAAAATTGTGGGAGGTTTTATTAAGGCTAGGGATGCCTAAAGAGTTAGTCTCCTTTATGAATTTACTTATGCCCAGGTACGTTGGGGCAAACCGGGTGAGGTCACCGAGAAATTTAAGGTAGGGAAAGGCGTCCGACAAGGGTGTGTGCTGGCACCTACCCTGTTCTCGCTATTTATTAATGGGGTGGTACAGTATTTTGTTAATCACCCAACGGATGCGCCAATGCTAGCTCGCCTCAAGGTGCCCTTGCTCATGTTTGCGGACGACACCCTGATACTATCGAAGACGAGACAGGGGTTACAGCTGGCACTGACTCGCTTCAAGGTGTTTTGCCGTGAACATGACCTTGTGGTTAATGTTGGGAAGACTAAGTTTATGGTGCTCCATGGGTCCAGGCCCTTCAAAGCTCGAGTTTTTATGGGTGGGAAGCTCCTGGAACAGACCGATGTCTTCACCTATCTGGGTGTCACTTTCGGCGACAAGTTGAGCTGGAAACCCCAAGTTAAGATCCTTACGCTGAAACATGCCAAATTAGCTGGAGCATTGATTAAGGAACACAGGTTATCTCTAACCAAGCCCATAGTTCCTGTTCTTAAAATCTACTCAACGCAAGTCATTCCTGCTATCCTATACAGTGCTGAAATCTGGGGATTTAGTAGTTTGACCCAACTGTCTATTGCACAGAATAAATTTATGAGATCGGTTGTGGGTCTGCCTCAATCCTCCCCCCGCATTCCACTGCTCCTTGATCTAGGCTGCCATGCAATTGAGGACATCGCTCGCTACAGGCCGCTGGCTTTTTGGAGGCGTCTCTGGATCACTCCAGAGCTCTATCTTTTTGCCAGGGCGCTGTTAGAAGTAAGGGGATTGGATCGTTCACACCGGATCTCATGGTTATCCAGTATTAAAGCTGTACTTGTTGATATGGGGATGAGGGATCTCTGGGATAGCCCAGAGATGGCAGAATTCCCCTCAAAAGAATCCTATAGAGCAGCATATTGGGAACTAACTAAAATCAGGAGATTCTCCTCCATTACTAGCTCTACTCAGTCTAGGGATTTCCTTGAGCTAAAAGATGAACCCTGCCTGGAAAGTTACTGGGATCTCATAACTAAGTTCTTAGATCGTAAGCTTTATCATCAGTTTAGAGTTGGGACACTGCCGCTTAGAAGGTTAACATGCAAATGGCACCCAGGAACTAGCGATAAGTGCCGTTTTTGCCCAGATCATACAGAAAATATTGCTCATCTTTTATATGTTTGCCCGGTTTACCAACAACCCAGAAGCTTGTGGCTGTAATCAGTATGTCGGAACCTAGGAACTAGCTCTGCGATGGTCGCTAAGAGGATACTGAAATCTGGCTCTAACCATATCGCAGTTATTGGAGGAGCTAAGTTCCTGAGTTTGGCATGGGTACTACGGGTGAAATATGGAGGGCCTCAATAGCTATTTGATTAAATTGTTGGTTTACTGTGTCCACCGTGTGGAACTGAAATTTTAAGGATTTCATTATGTGTATAAAGTCTTGTGCGTGGGTTATATTTAATCCTTTCTTAAGAACTGTTTTTAAACTGTAACTATAGGTATTTTTTTTTTTTAGATTTGTCTGTCAAACCATGTAAAGACAGCACTTTTGCTAAGGTGTATTTATGGTTGTAACCTTTTGTAATTAATTGACTGTCCTGGCTTTTAAGATGAACAATCGCAATAAAGACTTTTTTTTAATTGAATTGAATTGAGTGAAAGGTAAGCGGAAGGGATTCACCTGTAGTGTTTGAAGAGTAAACGGAAGTTCTTACTTTGTGAAGAGTAAGCGGAATGTGTTACTCGCAGTGAAAATAAATGTATCCTTTATTTAGTGGAGCAGGCAGAGTAGCGAATGCATTTATGTTGTTACTAATAGAGTTATTGATTAAGAAAATATTGCAGTAAGATTTTGAGGAGGATCAGTAGTAGGAGTAAAACTGACTGAAATTGAGACTGACAGCTTTGGAGAAAAGAAATTGCATTGAACTATTGCAAACATGAAATTGTTTGAAGGTTTAAAGAAGCTGTTAGGAGGTAAAGTGAAACAATTATTTTTTATTGGTGATGCTCCTAAAGGAACACCTGTGCATTTTATGTCTACCAATTTGGGACAAAATACATATATGTGGGTTTACAAATGGTGCAAAATTACTGAAAAAGAGGGTGCTTTGAGATTTCCAAAATATGGTACTTTTGAATTGCAAATTATTGACAAATTAAGATAGCAAGAGAGAAAGCACGTGAGGATAAAAAGGTAAAGCACCAGATGCAGGAAAAGAGAATTAATGATGATAAAGAGCTTCAAATAAATAATGATTCAGGGGATGAAATAATGGATGCATTGTTAACTGAGTATCCACCACTTTATGTGGTTCCCATGAAAAATACTGAAAATAGTGCATCAGTAAGTACTACAGTGGCTACTGCTTCTGTTGAACAGGCAGAAAAGCAGATTGAGAGAACTGTGCAGACATTTTATATTGACCCATTGCCTGTTGATTTAGCACTGACAGTGATACCTCCAGGTGTTACTGCTTCAAATGTGCCTGATTCAGTCCAAGAATTACAAACGTCTGATTCACAGATAATGTCTAGTAAAATTATAACTGTCCCAATTAATATGGTCCCTACTCAAAAGGTTCAAAGAGCTGCAGAAGCAGTGATTATGGCAGGGTTTATTTCAGAAACTCAGAATACACAGATTATTGAACAAAAACTACCCCAGACAGATCAAGCACTAAAAGGTGAGGGAAAAATGGTATTTACAACATCTGCAGCCCAGGATAAAATGTATGTAATTGAAAATGGGATTTTTCAAACCTGCTTTGATTAAAAAGATAGAGAGCATGAGAGAACATATTAACACAGGCCCTGAAAAAGAGAAACAGCTTAATGTTTTAAATTCAGCATTTGAACATGAAGAAATATACAGTCCCTGCTGTTTAAATTATGAAACTGTGAACCAGTGTCAGGAAAAATAATTAATTTCCCTGAGTATAGAAACAGCTGCATGTGCATTAACTACACATAATGGACTGACAGATTTGGCTAAAAAATATGAAACTGATGTTTCAGGAAGTTTTCCATTTCAGAAAAGGTTCAGGGTACACCTGGATGATGAAGCAAATCAGAAAATGAATTCTTCAGGAATACAATTGCACATTGCAGAAATAATAAAATATAATTCCAAATGCAATGGGCTTGAGAAATTAGGACACACATGCACAAGAAAACATGAGAAGAGAAAGAAACCACCAGATCTAGCAAGGAAACTGGATAAGGTAAAGAAGCCACCAGATCTAGTTAAAAAAAAAATAAACAGAATGAGGGAGAAGCTTTTGCTTACTCATTGAGAGAAACGGTGGGAGAAATGCATGTCCATGGGCTACAGAATAAAAGTGAACTTGCAGCATTTCTGAAAACAATCCGACAATTGAGAGACAAACTTATGCTGTGTTACCCACAAGTAGATGGATTTGTTGAAATTTTAAAAGAGTTGTGCCTTAATTTGGAAATGTTCTTTTACATTGCCACGCAGACTAAATTGCGGTTTGAATCTAATGTTGTTGTGAACAATCCAGGTGAAGAGACCATGAAAAGGGTTTGCATGAATGCACCATCATTTTCTGTTGTAATGGAGAAAAACATAGCAGTGATTACTTTCCCGAAGGGCAGAGTGCCAGCAAAGGATGTTGATTGGGTACAGATTAAAAGAACACAGGAAGGAAGTAAAGTTGCTTTGGTATTTGCAAATTTAGGTATGGATGTTGTACTGCTGGAAAATGTGTCCTTTTGCCATCTTTATAACAGATTTGAGCATTGGAAGAAGAAATATAAATGTAAACATGATGCACAAAAACATAGAGAAGTACAGATGCAAAATATTCCAGTTAAGCAAATGCAAATGTCAGTTCAGAAACAGGTGCCAATGGCAGGAATTTTTCAAGCACAGATGGTCCCACAAAATATGGAAAATGCTAAAATTAATTTAAATAATTGTCCAGAGCAAATAGGAATTATTTCCAGAGACAAAATCAGAACCCAGTTCAACAGGTTACTGTGTTTGCAAATGAGAGTTTTAACCCTCACAATTCTGAATTTACCAAGTCCATTTTGAAGGCAGTGGAAAGTCCAGGTTTAGTTGCAGGAGTTTTGAACAAAGAAATTACAAACCCAGGTCTAGAAAAATTTGCACCACAAATAGGCCCATTTGAGGAAAATTGCCAAGTTGTTGTCTGTGACTCAGGCCTAGCAGAAAAACAATTATTTTGCAAATTAAACAGCACAACTTACTGTCTACCAGATAATGTTAATTTTCAGATTCCTGATGAGGAGGTACATTTTAAAATGGCTCAACAGCTGTAGCATTATTTTCAGAAAAGACAGTTGAAAAATTACCTTCTGCTTTGGAAAAAATAATAAACACAGAAATAAGAGAGTTCACAGAGAAGGATACCAGATTAATAAAATGTGCAGAACATGTCTTATTAAAGATAGAACCAAATGACATGTATTCAGGAACATCATCAGTTGCAGGAATTCTACCAATAAAAGGATTTTTGATTGAATTGATCGGAAGTTTATGTAACTTTATGATCACAGGTTCACAGAAAATAAATGAAAGAAGAGAATAGTGCAGGAGATTAAAAGCATATTTTTTTCCTGTTGTCCTGTGGTACCGAATCCAGCCACTATATTTTTTCACATTCCATGTGCTGAAGAATGGCTTACTTTTAATGATTTTTGCAAGGTTCATGTCACAGTGCCATTGGATGAGAATAGTCAGGAGTACTGTCAAAAAGAAGATGAATACCTGGGACACAAAATTGGAAAGGGAGGTAGAAAGGTGCCACCAGAGAAGGCGGAAATAATTTCCAAGATGAATCCACCTCAAATTCAGAAAGAAGTAAGGAAAATTTGGGGAATGGTTAGCTGCTGTAGAGAGTGGTTACTAAACTTTTCTCTAGTGGCTAAGCCTTTACTGAGGCTGACACACAAGGGTGGTCTGATCTGCTTCCATTGGACAACAACTGCACAAAAGCATTCCTAGAGTTGAAAGAGAAAAAATGCCACGCCCCAGCACTGGGAATGAAAGTTTATTTGAAAGAAAATACACCAATTTGCAGTGAGAGAGAGGGCTGCGCTCTCTCATTACATATTCAAAAAGATGAATGTGAGGTCTGTGATGTATTGCCCAATGACCTTTGACCCAAACTTCACAGAAATGTCAGCAAATTAATTGTTTTGGGATGAAACTGAATATGAGTGTCTAAATATCATGAAAATATGCATAACGCCTAAATCAGACTTTAAGATTGAATGTCTGAGTCAGCCCAACAATGTCCATTTTGTAGATGGCCCATGTTTGAAAGGTAACAATGACAAATTAAAAGCAGCACACGCTGTGCTCCTTATGCATTATGTTGTCAAAGCTTCATGGCTTTCAGTAGTTACCCCAGCCCAAAATTCCAAATTGATTGCCCTTACCATAACATGCAGTGTATTTGCTCAATTGGGAGTCACTGTTGTCATGGGATGGAGAAATGCTAATTCAGTTGCACAAAATTGTGTTCTGTTAGCATATACATTCTATGGAATCTTTACAGTTGAATTAAAAGAGGCTCAAGAAAATGTTTCAGAAGCAGAACAACAGGGTTGTAGCAGAACTGTTATTGAGAAAAATGACAACTGCATAGTGGCAAATGTGCCATTGCAATAACTGATGCCCAGGTATAGATCGCCAGTTTCTCTGAAATCAGATCATAATGAGGTCTCAAAAATAATGAGTGCAGAACAACAGATTGGACAAGGAATGCGTTGTAGCTATCTGCCTGAAGTGTCACGCATAATGAAGCAACACAATGGCAGCACAGAGTTACCTTTTGCAAAAGTCTGTTTCAGCATCACCAAAGTGGCTTGAAAATACATATGCAAATGCAATTGTGGAAAACACTGATGAGAACACTAGCCATTGCTGTGTAGGTCTGGTTGATGTTCAGTGTGCAGTTTCTCACCAGATTGCAGCTGCTACACAAGATTTGTTTAATGGATGGTGCAACAGCTTTGATCTGAGAGATGCTGTGGTGAAACATCTGAATCTGATCAAAGTGAAAATAATAGTGAAAGGCCTAGGTTGAAAAAGTGCAAAGGATTGATGGTGCTCCGTCAGAGTTTCTCAGCACCTAAGTAGTCACATTTGCATGGAAAAAGTACAGAATTCCACACTGTATGAGCCATACTGATGGCAAGCGGATGACAAAGAGCAAAGAAATGCTGAAACTGTCCTTGAATTCTCCTTTTATTATTTTAGTTACTTATTTTAGAGAAGACTAACTTCCAAGAAGCTACTTACAGAACTCTGCACTAAATATTTGAGCTTGGCTATAAATTATCTGATTACAGAGGACTTGTGTTTGCCTTAGAAATAGAAGTCAAATTGCTATATGCTCAGCTTTTGCAATAAAAATGTCACCTGTGAAATTAAATATGTGTGATGGTGTATAAATCATCTGATTATGATTTGAATCATCAGAAGGGTGGATTGATGGAGCAGATTTAATCTGGAGACAGGCATTGTTTATTTTTGTGCTTCAGACAGACTGCATTTAAAATTGACACGCACATTTTGGTACAAGTTAAAAAACATGGCATATGAAAAATATGAAAGTGAGGCTTAGTCAGTCTGAAATGCTTGTGCTGAATTAACGTGTTTTTGCAGTGTAGAGAAAAGTGGCCTTTTTAGCTTTGAATATTAATAGAATGTGTTTCTCTCTACCCAGTTCATCCTTGTAATCTAAATTCACTATTTCCGAGTTAAGAGACTTTAGCTTCTTGCATATTTGAAAAAAAAATATATATATATATACTTCAGTTTATAACACCTCTTTTTATAATGTGTGTGAATTAACAATGCACCAAACACTACACATGGGGCTAAATGCTTTTTTACATGAAAAGCTATCTAAAACATTAAAGCATGTTGCTGTGTGCACTGTATTAACTGTGTGCACTGTATTAGCAGTGTGCGTTTTTAAAATTTACACTAAAGCATGAAAATGCTATGTTGTACATTGCTCATTTTTTGCATGTTGCACATAACCAATCATAAAAGCTGCTTTAAACTAATAGCTTGGCTAGGTAAACATTTAGAAGGGGTATTAGTATGAGGGAGGGAAATATAATGGCTGATTTACATGAAATTAATATTATTTTGTGTTTGTTTTATTTTTGGGGCCTAAGAAAACATGGCTGCCTGTGAATCCAGCAAGGCTATGATTTGCATTAAAGAGAAGAGAGCATGCGCAGACTGTGCCATCTTTCCTCATGACAAGAAAGAGTCAAGGCCACTGTGAACTGTGCATTCTTGTGATTGTGCCAATGTACCAGTGTTAGCTAAAGTATCCGTCCAGCCTGTGATGTGACAGGAAGGAGGAAATTAGAATGAAACATTTTTCCTAGTAAATGTTGCTAAACATATACAACGTATTTAAGCATTTATGCTTCTTTTGTTAAAACTGGTATGGTCAGGAATTTCCAATGAGTCAGGATAGTGAAACCTCATGCCATCTTAACTGACCAATCAGGTACAAGCTTTTGTGAAGATGAAACATTTTGTGTAGTCTGCCAAGAATTAGAGTATAATTAATGACCTCCTTGGAGGCGTGATTGGCTTTTTGCACATTTTGGCTTTGGCTGAGGCTCTGCTTCATTCATATGGGTTAGGTACGAGAAACGTCGCTGGAGATAGCCTGGGTGAGATTGCGACCGAGGAGAGGGGAGGGGTTTCCCTTGCTCATGTTATTTTTTTCAGAAAGTCCTGGCACGTCATATTTTGACATGGCAGGCCACATTCTTTTGAGGTCTTGTGAAGGGCGGGCTGTTTTGCTCTTTAGGCACAGACAGGAGCAGAGAGTGCAGCTGATTAGGATAGAATTAGATGCTAAACTTTAAGTTTATGCTTTGACTAATTAATTAGGTCTAAAAGGATTTATTTGTCTTATGCATTTATTTCTCTTTATCGGAGATTTTTGCCAACTATCAGCCTTGCAAACCCACTATTTTTCTTAGAAACTCTTTAAGAATTTTGACTGATATTTTGCGCCACATTTTCCTTTCTACATGTAATGCTTATATGCAGACTGTAATATGTTCTGTAATAAAGCTATTTTACCTGTTTTCCAAATTCTGTAACCCGATCGATAATTTACTAATGAATAAAGGGTCAGAGAAAAACTTAAGTTTTGACTAGAAAATAAAATCCTTTAAAATACTCAACAACTCTCTTCATTGGCTTAAATAAAAATTGCATTTTTGGCTGTTCAGGTTTATTTAAAATCTTCTGAAGGTAATACATTGTGTCAAGGGCCCAACACCTTTTTCAGCGGTAAATAGAGGTAGCATGAGGGTTTTGCATTAAGAAATTACCAGATGAAATTACCGCTGCATCACGGGGAAACTTTCTCTTTGTGCCAATCACAGCTACTGCTGTGATTGACTTTCTTCTGATTAGATACAATGGTTGCTACTGTGATTGTTGAGGGAACTCTGCTGAGTTTCCAAGACTACTCTTTATGAGGAGTTCATTTTCTTGACTATATTCTGAAATGGCATTCTTTTCCAGAACAAACTCCTAATGGGTTTTCATTAGGTTAGGTCATTTAGATTAAGATACAGACCCTTCCTTTATGGAACACGCTGTTATTTTTATGCTGCCTCTAATCAATCTTTTCTCGATACATCTGTAATTTAGCTAATCTGAATAAAAGTGACTAAAACAATTACTAATCTCTTAACAGGAAATAAAGGTTTTAAAACTTTTTCAGGGGGCGTGGACAAGATGGCAACGTGAGAGGACATGAAAAGAGCCCCTCAGCCTAGGCCTGTATTTTAAGGCTTTCTCCTGGGAGCCCAGTCGCTGTGAAGCGGTGATCGAACCAGACTTCCCGGTGGAGGCAATGGGGGTACCGTCTGGAGACCTGAGGGGGGGCGATTCCCCAGCAGAGAGCCTGTGGTGAGCGCTGATGCCGGAGAAATAAAGGACGAGGCCACAGTCATATAGCAAAGTCCTGACCCACCTGGAGACGGCGGCGGGCCGTGAGCACCCGGGGCTGCCCCGAGGTACAAGGAGGAACCAGGAGAAGAGCACTCATAGCAGGCAAAGGCTGTGGTAACTTGTGAGTCAGAGAGCTGCACCGTGGGGACCACGAGGACACCGCAGGCCTCGCGGTTCAGACACAGCCCAGGGGTTTTACCCCGGGAGGCCCGATTGAGCTTCTTCTTCCTGGGGTCCGGCTTGCGGTGGAGCTCGGATGACGTCACACCTCGGAGACCTGGAGGGCGAATCCTGGGGATCCGATCGTGAGCAGCCCCCTGCTGGAGGCCTGTGGTGTACGTGGATGCCGGAGGCTGAGAGGCAAGGTCGAGGCTGCGCGATGACGATCTGACTAGGCTGGAGGTGACGGCAGGTCGCGACCATCCAAGGGTTGTGCTGAAGTGTGAAGAGGAGTTGGGCACATAGTATCCATATCCGTTAAAGGCAGCGGCAGCCCACGAGACAGAGAATGAGCCACGTGCCCGGCAGATATAGGAGTCCCCATAACGCAGACGTGATCCGCAAGACAAGGCCCTGGGAGGCATGGAGCCCGGAGCCTGAGGGAAGGAGACAAAATGAGAGGATCGGGATGAGCAGTGATGACTGTGATGCGGGGTCCCCCCATGGCATTGGGGGACCGACTGGTAGTAAAAGGCACCCGGACATGGAGGACACAGGGAGGTATTCGAGGGCGGCCAGTGAATTCTTTGCCCCCCTTGGCTCTTAGATCACACTACGCAGAGAGACCTGTCCAGGTGGAGGAGTGAGTGGACGCCAGAGACAGGTTTATGAACACTCCCAAAGTCCTGTTGGCCTTGGGGCCACCTTGCAACCCGCAGTCGAGAGTCCTGCGGAGATCGAGTGGGGGAACCCCTATATACCCGTCTCCCGCCGATAGCAACAAAGACTCTGAGGTTAGTGGATAAAGGCCCTCCGGGTACGGGCCATGCCCCTAGGACCGGCGGACTTCTGTGACTTGGGTAGCCTCGGCACTTAATCTCCACTCTGGGTCATCTCCCTGAACAGGCAACTGGGGAATGAGGAGGAGAGCAGTCGAGACCTAATAATTGAGGACCCTCTTGGTAGGCGTGCCCAAGGATCAGACCCAAACTGAGTAACAGAGACTTCCTTCTGCCTCGCGCTAAGGGCCTGATCTCACAGCAATTGTGCCTTTCTGGACTTGTTGATATTGTAGCCTATCCTCTGCAGAGCAACAGCACTCACAGTATTGTATAGTCTGACAGAGGTCTTGAGTGGAGATTTGTCCGGGTCCTTACACTCTCCGGAATGAACATGGCCTCAGCACGCACCAAGAAGGAGCGGTCTGTAAAAGAGATGCCCATTAAACAATCCACTCCACAGGCTTCGGATCCTGCAGGTGACTCAAAAGATCATTCACTACGGCCTGAACATGAAAGCAGTGACGCTCCAGTGACTAGGTAATACATGGACACACTCTTCTCAACCCTTAGAGAAGACTTACAGTCAATCAAAAAAGATTTGGCTCAAGAACTGAAGGGAGTCCGGAAGGAGATGTTGGAATTGGAGGACCGGGTGGATGCTTTAGAGAATCATGAGATCACTTGTGATGAAGAGATTGAGCAACTCAGACAGGAACTCTTCTGCCTCAAAGATCGACAAATGGACCTTCAGTCTCACGCAGATGACCTCAAAAACAGGTCTAGGCACAACAACATCAGGATGCAAAATGCACGGACGGCTGGTGAAGCTGGAAATATGACAGAGCTCTTTCCACAAATATTGGGAGACATTCAGGCCTTGGATATCAGGATAGATAGAGCCCACTTGACTGGCATGCCCAGAGTTTCACCTTTGCCCCCGCCAGACATCCTGGCGTGCGTCCATAGTTTCCCTTTGAAGGAGCGCATCCTCTGGAAGACAAGAGACTCGGCCCCAGTGCATTTCAGAGTCACCCCCTTCAACACTTTCAGGATCTTTCGGCCATCAAGCTGCAGAAAATGAGGGAGTTCCGCCCGGTGGTGACCTTTCTACAAGAGCATAACATTACATTCCCTTGGGTCATCCTTTCCGGCTAATTTTTAGCTGGAAAGGGAAGACACTGCAGAGGGGGCTGCCGGGAGCAGCACAAAGCTAGACTCTGGGCCTGGTCAATATCTGAGATGGATGAGGAGGGCAAGAGGCAAGAACCTAGTTAAACTGGACCCAGCCACAGTAGCCCAAGAGAGGAAAGCAGTCATAGAGAGCCTGTCCAGAGATCCACCACAAGATTAGAATGGCAACGAGTCTGAGGACACACAATAACCCGGGAACATGTGCAACAATGGCTGTCAAGGCCGGCGCAGTAGGGAAACCCTGATGGAAGACAATGGACCCCATCCTTTTTTCTACTCAGGAGATGGTGAGACTTGACTGTCTGTTCCCGCCCACTCCAGAGACTTTGCAGTTTTCTTTTTGTGTTTTTATTGTATTGTTGTTTGTCATTCGGTACCATTGCATAAGATCACTTGGCTCAGTAATGATAGTGTATATTCTATTGCGGGGTAAGGCCCTAATTAGCATAGCAACATACTTCCTTGACAAGGTCAACGCTGAGAAATGCACCACCTTAGCTTCTATCAGCATAACGATGGACTTAGAAACGCTGCAAATACTTTTATTAAATGTGAAGGGTCTGAACAACCCACTTAAAAGGAAAGCCATCCTTTCATATTTAGAGCACACCGGGCTGATATTTGTCTCCTTCAAGAGACGCACCTTTTAGCAAAAGACACACACAGGCTTAAGACCAAAGCCTTTCCCCACCAGCTCGTCTCTTCATCCGGGCAATACTTTTAGCATGCAAGTTTGTGGGAACGGTGGGACCAAAGTTGGTGGAGATCAAATGCGGGCTTCTGGTATACCAGGTGCAACTGGGGCCAAGGACCCTCTCCCTAGGCTCATTGTACACACCCAATGAGGGGCAGGAACACTTGATCAGAGCTGCCATAGAGGAATCCCTCGCTCCTCAAAATCAGCTGGTTTTAATTGGGGGGACTTTAACATAGTCTTCAATAATTAGATGGATCACTCAGGCTCCAGAGAGGGGGGTTCCGGGGCTCTTTCGGAGGAGAGGGTGGACTGGCTGAGGGAGATGGGGCTGATAGATCTATAGCTTTCTCTACACCCCCAAACAAGGGACTATTCCTTATTTTCGCATGCACTATTCTTGGAACTTAAGCATCCGTCCCGGGGGATTCTAAGCGTAGATGGATGCTCAGAGAGATGATCCTACAGAGTCCTGAGGTGGTCGCACAGATCCAGCAGGCAATTATAATTATCTACAGTTTAACAACACCCTGGACGCTTCTACCTCCATTTTGTGGGATGCTTAAATATTAAAAGCAGTTATTTAGGGAGGAGGGTAATAATAGCAATAGCGGAGGAAGAAAATCGCCAGTGTAAGGTTAAGCGAACGTAACCTTAGGAGCAGGTCAGGGAGCTAGAGCAAGTGCACCAACACTGGGGGCTCCGAGAATATGGCGTCAGCTGGAAACTGCATGGAATCAGTTGGCCAGCTTGGATTTGAACAGGGCGGAATACTCACTCCTCAGGCTAAAACATTCCTTTTATGTTAATGGGAATAAGTGTGGTGGGCTGCTAATGACCAGACATCGCCCTATATCACTCCTGAATGCGGATGCAAAGCTCTTCACAAGCATCCTAGTGGTCCTCGTGAATCTCTTCATGCAGGGACTGATTGGCCCTGACTAAGCTGGTTTTATACCACAGAGGCAGTGTGCAGATGACACCGAGAGGCTGCTGAATATCATTGATAAATGCCCCGCAAGGGGGGTGCCAGCATGTGGCTTTCGGTCGATGCAGAGAAGGCCTTCGATCAGGTACACTGGCCATTTCTAGATGCAACATTGGAACATTTTGGCATAGGAGAACGATTCTGAGCCTGCGTCCTTAGTGGTTACATATCCCTGATAGGAAGGGTGAGGGTGAATGGGCATGGTTCAGATACATTCCCAATAAAACGCGGAACCAGGCAGGGATGTCCCCTTTCTCCCATTCTTTTTGCTCTGTATATGGAGCCCTTCGCTCAGCGGTTTAGAGACATTACAGAGATTTCTTTAGGGGGAGAGGAGCATTGAATGAGCCTATACGCAGATGATGTGTTGGTAATGCTAGATGATCCCCAGAAGAGCCTTCCGCACTTTCTGAGAGAAATGGAGGCCTTTGGTGAGGTCTTTGGATTTCGAATGAATTGACAGAAGTCCAAGGCCCTTAACATCATGGTTCCCTGGGCAGTGGTGGAGATCCTGCAGCGTACATGTCCGGTGGCATGGTTGACTGGGTCCCTTTCTTATATTTCTGGTCCAGCTGTGCCCTACATTGGAACGCACAAACAATTCCAAATACCGGAAATTGACAAAGAAGGTGGTTATGGATCTGGAGCAATGGAGGCGCTATCCACTCTCTTTGATGGGCTGCATCGCTGCCTTAAAGATGTGGCCCTGGCCAGCATACTTTTCTATTTCCAGACTCTGCCTCTGACTCCCCGACCGGGAACAATATCGCCACTACAGACTGCTTTCCACTGGTTTATATGGGCGGGGAAGAGGGCAAGGATGAGTAAAGTGTGCAGCTGGCTCCCAACGGCAGACGGAGGGCAGGGATACCCTGCCTTGTTTCCAGGCAGCCCAGCTACAATACCAAATTCAGTGGTCTAGACCAGAGTCAGAAAAACATTGGTTGATTATAGAGAGGGCGGTTGCGGGAACATCTTTGGGGAAATGTCCATTTCTACAACGCTGTCATCGGGCTCCTAGCTTATATATTTCCCCTGTCACACACTCTCTCATGAAGGTGTGGGGTGGCTGCATGTGTAGGGACAATTAAACAACTTCCCATCTCCTTTGACATCGGTGGTTGATAATCCGGCCTTTTTACCTGGGACCGGACCTACTTTTCGGGTCTGGAGGGAAGCTGCATGTAAGGAGGCTGGTCACTTTTTTGACACGGACGGCCCAATACCTTTCGATGTCCTTGAAAAAGACCACACCCTTCCCGAGAGTGAACGCTTTAGATTCTTCCCTATAAGGCATTGGCTTTTACACTCAACTATGAGGAGAGGAGTCGAACAGACCCTGACCCCTTAGAAAAATGGCTAGTGATCAAACGATCCAAGAAATTATTCTTATCTGAGTTATATGTCCTCTTGCAACCCACACAATTACAGACAAACGTCCGGGCTAGCGATGTTGGGAAGTGGAATTAGGGCGGCAGGATAAATACCATAGAGCTAGGCACAGCTAAAATATCCAGCGATAGCGGCGAAATGCGAGAATATCGCTGGAAATCCAACAATATTCTCACATTAACGACAATGGGGGCTTAATATGATAATCCACCCCCCATTGACTATACAGGTAAGTCAACTTTTTAGCAGGCGTTAGATTATAGCGATAATCGCGCTTAGCGCGATTTTTTGTATCGCTTCGCCTGCCTTGCTAATAGGCGATAGCTGTGCTAGCGACTGTTTTCAGTCGCTAACAGTTTGGGTACGCCCACTTTACATGTCATCAGCGATAAATATCACTGACATGCAAAGCGGGCCCCAAACCTGTAGCTATCGCCTAAAAGCTGTCGCTAACTGCTGTTAGCGACAGCTTGCTGATAGGGCGATAAAAATATCGCCGCTTTGGCGGCAAAAAGTGCAGCTAAAGCGGCGATATGGCCCTTGCTAATATGCCCCATAATTTTGTTGTAATATACAACTCCACAGGGGTAACCCAGCCCGTAGTGATACATGTTGGAGACAATGCAGTGTGAAAGGCACAGTCACACATATCCTCTGGGAATTAACAAAATTGGCGCTGTTTTGGGTCTCAGTGTTAAATGATATCGACACCCACTTCTCAATGCAACTCCCAAGATTCCCGTCCTACATGTAACTAGGTCTCCCTAATCCCTTAAAATACCCCCTTACTTCCTGCAGAGGATGCCAAATACGCATAGCGCTGGGGGTCGCATATGAGACTATTCTCTACCTCCATTCCGATGCATTTGAATTAGCTCCACCGCTTGTGGGGGTCCTGGAGATGGAGAGACACACCCTCGCACTGGCAGGGCGAAGCAACACTTTTCATACTACATGGCACTTGCTTATATCACTACTCACACAGGAATTTTGTGAACTGACCTGTCCTCTGTAATTTGCATATACTGAGGTACATAGACCCACCTCAGGCTGTGCAAGGGGATGCCTCACAGTGAATGACCTCTATGCAGATATAGATACTGAGTCTGCGTTGGACACTGAACAACTGGTACTGGGGGATTGAAGGGGGGGTGTTATTTGTTTCGTATTGTTATAGAAAATGTCATGTCTTATTTGACTTTCTTATGAAGATCCTTGCTAAAAGGTTTGTAACATGACAATAAACTAAATTTAGACTGAAGATGCATTGTCTTGAGTGAGATTAGCGTCCCCACCTTGCACTCGATTAAAGAAATCCTAAATATTCCATGATGTGTATCCAATTAATCAATCATTGACAGTTGTTTATTCAGGAATTATTTATTTGGATTAATTTCCAATGTTTAACATTTTCGTGTTAAACATCACATGATTCAATTCTGTTCTTCTACACATATCCCAATGCAATTCGGGACTAATCCCTTCGCCAGGGGAGTGTATTCTGTTTGCATTGTAGCTCCAGCATGCAGGTGAACCTGCATGCGGGAGCTACGATATGAACAGAATCCGACATCTGGAGAAACTATCTTACCACGGACCACGTTAATATACCCTGGAGTGCCACATGACACATAGGGGCATAATAGCAAGGGATAGAGATATTTATCGCTAAGCGTGGTTAGCGATTTTTTTTTATCGCTGCCTATGGCTGGATAACATGCTATTAGCAACGTTTTTCTCCATTGTGCTAAAATATCCAGCGATAGCGGCGAAATGCGAGAATATTGCTGGAAATCCAACAATATTCTCGCATTAACGCCAATGGGAGCTTAATATGATAATTCCATCCCCCAATGACTATACAGGTAAGTCACCTTTTTAGCAGGCGTTAGATTATAGCGATAATCGCGCTTAGCGTGACTTTTTGTATCGCTTCGCCTGCCTTGCTAATAGGCGATAGCTGTGTTAGCGACTGTTTTCAGTCGCTAACAGTTTGGATACGCCCACTTTACATGTCATCAGCGATAAATATCACTGACATGCAAAGCGGGCCCCAAACCTGTAGCTATCGCCTAAAAGCTGTCGCTAACTGCTGTTAGCGACAGCTTGCTGATAGGGCGATAAAAATATCGACGATTTGGCGGCAAAAAGTGCAGCTAAAGCGGCGATATGGCCCTTGCTAATATGCCCCATAATTTTGTTGTAATAAAATTAATTTAACCATAGAACTATTTCAACCCTCTCATCATTAACTGAACATTAAAAGCCTGAAAGCTGATGAACTTCAAAAGCCATTTTTTACAGGTTCATTCTATTCTGGTTGCAAAGATTCATTGGTCTGACGACGAAGCGCCACAGGACTCGAGGTCCATTGTGAGAGTGTGGAGTGTATAGTTTATCTAATTTCACCGACCAATCCTTGGCACTACCACTAGAATTTAGATTCCATACTCTTTACCCATGGAGGTACTATAATTCTCCTTTGTCAGTAGGGGGCAGATGTATCAATGCAATTTTTAGTCGCAAATGCACCGATTTGCAAAAAAGCAGCCTTTGCGACAAAAAATTCGCAAAATGGTATGTAGTAGGGAAATAGCATCACAAAATTAAGGAATCGCATAATTTGCAATTCCTTCATTTTGTGTAAGCATTTAAGGAATCGCAAATTGCGATTCCTTAAACGCTATGCAACAAGCATTCAATTTTTGTGAATTCTCCTTAAGAAACCGCAAATTACCACCAACTTCAAGTTGTTGTTAATCTGCTATTTCTTTCACAAATGCACTTTTTGGCATTTGTGAAGGTGCCTTATAGCGCACATACATGCCATAGAAATGAATGGGAAAGTATTCTTTAACTGCGATTTCGCAATTTGCTAATCGCAATTATGGAAAACTAAGAAATCGCTAAACAAATGCGATTTTGTACATACATCCCTTTTGGCAATTCTCAAATAGCGATTCCTAAAAATTTGCTGTTTGAGAATCGCAAACACGGATGTTGATACATATACCCCTAGGTGACATACGTCCCTTCCTAATGAAGATATATCATTGCGTTCTTAGACTAACATTTTTGAGATGATACATGCGCTTTTCATTTTTTAATCCCAGGCTCTATGTCCTACTGGTCATGGTCCTCTAAGCCTTTTAGGGTATGGCACTTAAATGCTTGGAGTACCCTTTTGATATTTTATTGGTTTAAAGCCACATATTCAGGGTCTTTGCAGTCATGCATCAAACAGAAACAACAAAAGAAGGAGAAGAATCGGAGAACTACCAGTTAAATCTGAAATAGGTTTTCTGTCAATTTCTCTACACCTCATATTTCCTTGTGTGGATTTACTTCGCACCCAGTACTACCATGTGTGGAATTAAAAATTTCAATTACAAGCTGCAGTAGAGTGTCAGGGAGGCAAGCACATTCTCCCCTCATTTCCCACTATCAGATCGTAAATTTTACAAGAGAACTTTTTACAATCAATATTTATAAATAAATGATAAAAGCATCTATTTTATGATATACACATTGGGCTGAAAACTATTTTTTTCTTTTTCTTTTAACTTATTGTTAAGATGGATAACCCACCCCCACCAATGAAATACATGGAAGATATAGTTGAATGAAAGGCGAGTGTTGGCAGTCAGTGCAGGTGTGGCTTGTCACTAATGAAAGCACCTGAGAAAAACAGATCTCAGACTCTGGCTGACACATCAGAAGCTGCATGAAGGAAGTACTACTGCAGTGTCACCTCAGACAGCAGGAGGTGCAAATTATATACAATTTCAGCAGCATCGACAACAGCAGAGGCAACTACAAAAGTGCTGAAGATGCCCTAGATTGATAAAGAGATTCATCAACCCACTTCACATGTCCAGATTATAAATTATCAGCATGTACTGGCTGGACATGGAAACTATATATTGCTTGCTGGGCGCCACAGGCAATGCCTTAAAGCTCAACATAGATATATGGACTACAGTGCCCGCTCTAATGAGACTCTGGCTGTACTCCATTTTTGGCAGGTGGTGGCTTTCATGGTCAAGTTGGGTTCCATAAATGCAATGTCAAAACAGATATTTTCAAAAGACTTCGCAGGTAGTAGATGACCGCCTGAGACTTGCACCACACACACCACATTTCAAACAAACCCACAAACAATCGGGCCGATATACGACCCTTGGATTTTGCGAGTCGCAAATTGCAACAAATTGCGAGTCGCAATTTGCGAGTCGCAAAATCCACTGTACAACAGTGCCTCAGACACTGTTTGTGATTCCCAATGGGGTTGCAAATTGAATACCTCTTAAATATTAATTAGGCTGATTTCAATTATTGTGATTCCCAATGGGGTCGCAATTTGCAACCCCATTGGGAGTGGCTGGCACTCCCAGGGATGGTGGCCTGCTGAGGTCAGCAGAGCACCATGTCTGGGACTGCTTGTCAATAAAGTAGTTTTTTTTTTTTAAATGCAGCCCGTTTTCCTTAAAGGAAATTTGGATGCATTTTAAAAAATAAAAATGAAACATTTCAGTTTCATTTTTTCAGGGAAGGCAGTGTTCCCTGGGACCACTGCCTGCTCTGAAAAAATATTTGCCTATCCATTCCCAAAGGGTTAGGGATCCCTCGGGGACCCCTTCCCATTTGAGAGTGCTTTACCACCCTTCTGAGAAGGGTGGTAAACTGCGAATGTTTTGCAACCGCAAAACATTCATCCATAGGTTTTGGACACGCTATTAGGAAGGGACGTCCCTGGCACGCCTCCTCCTAACAGTGAGTCGCTAACCCTATTTTGGGAGTCGCTAATTGATTAGCGAGTAGCAAAATAAGAGTTAGTACATTGGGCAGACCTATTTTGCTGTCGCAAAGGAGCCTAAATCCCCTTTGCAACGGCAAATAACGGTCGTACATCTGGCCTTCATTGCGGTAAGGGCCAGAATCCATGCAGTTTCACTATTCCCCAATGTCTTATGTGCTCTGGACTGTATACATGCGACACTTGTTCTACCGGAAGCAACAGAACAAATTTCTCATAACTGCACAGCTCCACACATGATTCAATGATTTTAAGAAATTGGAATTACCATAGCTGAACACCACCTTCAAATCACGTGACTGCTTGGTAAGTACAGAAATGAATCATTCATTCATGTACTCCTGTAATGTGCAAATAAACCTAGAATTTAACTTACCTTCGTGATTCTTGCAGGTGATTTTGAATGTTTAATGAGACCTTTACTGCATACAGTAAGGCACAGTCACAATTTGCAATATAATTGAATGCAAATTTGGATTACTGAAAACAAGGTTCAGATGCCTGCATCGTACAGGTGGTGCATTTGATTATGCATCTGATAAGGATGTCAAAATAATTCTGAAATGTCGCAGGTTGCAGAACTTGCCAATAAGTTGCAGAGTGCCCATGACTGTGGATGTTGAGGTTGCAGATGAATTATGATCCAGATGGTGCTGCTATTCCACATGGAGAACAATTCCAACATGCTTGACAGAAATGATGTAGACATCATAAATAAACTCAAACATTTCCTTTGGAAGAAAAAATGCTAAGCTCCTTAACATTCATTTGGTAATAACGTTTGCAAAGATAATTAGGAATATAAGAATAAATGTTTTGAAAAACAAAAAAATAAATTTTTATTTTATTTAATGTTGAAAATGTCAAATATCTTGAATTTTTTTTAAATGATAAGCATTTAAAAAGTTTTTGCTGCCCTTTTCTTGATATACCACACATGACCCATGTAAATATGCGTGTTAACCAGCAAAAAATCACAACTTTGATACCATAATATCTCTCTCCAGGATCAACACCTACTAAGGCACAAATATTGTACATTAACAAATATATGGCTTCCTAAACAAGTCTAAAGCAATTATTTTGGCAGCACTTTGCCCTACGAACGAAATGAAATAATCTACTTGTTCAGTGAAAGAAAAGGTATTACAGTTAGGAGCATATTTACAAGCCCTATCGCCACAGGAACTTCACTTTTAGTAATAGGGGCTTCACCTCATTTACAAGGTAGTTTTCAGCCACTTAACGCTGCCCTGTAAATAAGGTACCATTTTGACACTGCCCCATATTTACATAGATGGCGTAAATATGGGGCAACACCAAAATTAAGAACAGGGAAAACCTGGTCTTAAGCTTACGCAATGAAGAGAAATGTTGCGTTGTGCAGCACACATAGAAACAGCAAAAGGCCTTTGATTGTTTATGTGCAGGAAGGTGTCCCTTCATGCACATAAATAATCAATAAACAAAAAAGACATTTTAAAACTTCTATGTGTGCTACATTTAGCAGCACACATGGAGGTTTCAACATGCAATTTCAGATTGTTTGCGTGCAGGAAGGGACACCTTCCTGCACATAAACAATCATTCCCCCCAACACAGTCACACTTGCACTATGGTGCAAGGCTGTCTGCGTTGGTGCTTGGCAGCTGATTTCAGCGCCAGCGCTAGGGGAAGTGCAGGGGTGTGGCGCATTCTTGTGAATACGGCACATCCCCTCATTTTCAGAATGGAGAAGCGTGGCGTTAGCAATGTTTACTTAACACCATGCTTCTCCATTCTGTTGTAAATATGGCCCTTCATTATTTTTTTGAATCGCAGTGTTAAGTCGAACATATAGAGCCTGATTTAGAGTTTGCCTGACTGTTACTCACAAACATGATGAATATCCTGTCTGTCTCATTACAAGTGCATTATATCCTAATTATGCAAAATCCCAAATGATGTGTTTTTACATAGAAAAAAACACAGGTGATCAGGGAATGGCAATATACCGGAGAAAGTGTAATAATACATCTATTATTGAATGGTTTGCCTAATATTATCTACACATTTTATGCATCCTCATCTTTGGTCCTGCTCTGAAATGTGAAGCCTGTGTATTTTCCTCTGCCCTTATGTGTCTCTCTTGTAAAGGATAAGACCTTTGCTTCAGTTACTGACACACTGGTCAGATGGATGTGGTCTGGTGTAGGTCAGGTCTGGTGGAATATATTGGGATACCTTTTTATTAATGCCCATCACAAAATGATCAATGGAGTATGAGGGCAGATGTCCCACCCAGTTACTGTGATGAAGAATTGGCCTGGAAAAAACATGTTCAAATTTCTCTCCAGTGCCTTGACTTGCATTTGTGATCTACAAGCTGGCATATGATTTGAAATGTATAGAGAATTAGGGGCATGTTTTCTTATCTCTTTGGTGAAAACCCAGATCATTATCGTTTTAGAAAGATAACGTGATATCATTAATAAAACCAAGACCATAGGGGCATATTACCAAGCAATAGCGATAATTATCGTTATTGCTTGGTTAGAGACAAAATTTTACCGCTAAGCTGCGGGGATTTTTATCGCAGATAAACCTTGGTATTACCAAGGTTTATCGCAAATGCGATAAAAAACGGCCGCAATGCATGAATATCGCTGAAAAGTCAGCGATATTCATGCATTACCGAGCTAATGCTCTTAGCCATGTTATCCACCTCCCATTGGATAACATGGCTAAGAACTCCTCAGGGCAGGTGTTAGCTTTTGGAGATATTCGCGCTTAGCGCGAATATCTCCAAAAGTTGGTAATAGGAGATAGCGATGTTAGCGACTGTTTCCAGTCGCTAACATCTTGGCACGCCCACTTTGCATATCATTAGTGATAAATATCACTGACATGCAAAGTGGGGCCCAAGATGGTCGTTATCTCCTACTAGCTGTCGCTAACTGGTGTTAGCGACAGCTAGGTAATAGGGAGATCATTTTATCTCCGCTTTCTTGACTTTTAAAGCCAAAAAAGCGGATATAAACCCCCTTGATAATATGCCCCATAGTTCTTCGAAAGAACATCAACAGACTGCTGACAACAAAAATCTATAGGTGGTCCTGAACCCTTTCTATCACCAACAGCTGAACCTTCCTATGATCTACCAGAGTGAGAGAGGCTGCACCTTCACAGAAGTTGAAGCAAGGAACAATGTTAGATTTCAATATGTGTGACACAAGAGATCACATTATCCTCATACCAGACCCATCAAGATTTGGAAATGCCACACCTCCTAGTACTGAAAAACTGGGTGTGAGCCACCTTGGGGAAGGTGAGGGTCGGTGAGCCAAAGACTTGAAAAATGCATTTGCGGTTAGAGGCCTCTCCTATAAAAATGATATATTGTATCCACACTCCCTTTTGCTGTTTTTGAAAGTAATTTTGTCTCCCTGGCCAAAATGTAGAAATAGTCTAAGCTACACTGATGTCCAATCTGGACTGAGTATTTGCCTATCAGAGCTAGAGAAGCCACCTTTTGATTTAATTCAAAGTATGGTGATGTACAGTGACCGCTGTTAGTGTCTTGTCTTTCTGCTGAATGGAACCTGAAGCGCTGAACATGATGGGGCTTATTTACAAGCGCCTTGCGCCACTTTTACGTAATTTTTAACATGGGAAAAGTGATGTACGCCTGGCGCATGGGGCTTGTAAATAAGCCCCGATGAATGCTAATTGCTCTGTCCCAAGAACAGAGGGAGCCAGATGAACTTGCTCAGTTAGCTCAGTTAGACCCTAAATACTAAACATCTGTAATTCTAGTTGAACACAGGTGGAGTGATTCTTTGGGGCACTATTAATCGTAGTGGGGAAAATGCCACACAGGTGTTTGTTCATAATGGTCGATCAGTTTGAAAACGTGCTCAGCATGTGCCCTTCCTGAAAATCTAAAACAGATTTGTGAGATCTGAGATCTGCAAAGTAAGAAGCATGGATTCAAGCTTCTCTGCACTCAACTAGAACAAAAAAGTGGTTTTACAGATGGTGTGAGTTAGTTGACCCCCATTGCTCCTGTGGTGTGTCCATTCCTTGACAGCAGTCTTGTTTGCGATCATAAACTTCCAATCGCATCACACTGAGGAGAGTGAAACTCCATAAAAGCTGTGACAGGAGAGCCGGCCACTGAAACCTGTCTAGCTTATCTGGACACCTTGCATTGTGGGTCAACTGGCAGTCCTGATTTATGCCCACTGAGTGTGTTTCAGTGTTTTTAAGACTCTTGATCAGTGCTGTATTTGTTTTAAGAAACAAAAAGTGCCCGTGTCGATAGGCTGCAGCTTGCACCACCCATTGCAGTCAGCCATAGTCCCCAGTCCGCCACGGCATGTGCCGTTTGAACGCAGGTACGACAGGCTTCACCCCACTTCCGGAAGCCAGCCAAGAAACGTATTCAGCGCTCCAGCCTCTACACCACTTCCTCCTGGTCTACATAAGGCGGTGCAGGGCACGGACGGGGGCACCAATGGTAAGCCCGTCTGCACCCTTCCACCCCTGACTGACGCCAGACCACCGGCAGACCGCCGCCAGACGGGCGCCAGGAACCCCTTTCACTACGTATTCACCCCATGCTCTTGTGAGTGGTCCAGAAATGGCAAGAATACAGTACTCCAGCCAAGAACTTAAACACCTTAACAAACTCTTTTCAGAACAACTAACTTTTCAGGGTAATACAGTTGCTAGTAACACGAAAGAAAAACCATGGCATAATGAACCAACATCCTCTAGCACACCCCAAGCACCAAGTAATCTGGCTCACACAAGAACTTCCAAATCACTAAAATCACTAAAAGGGATGTATTTTAATGCACGCTCCACCCCAAAGCATACTATGGATATATGGAGCCTTATGACATAGAGATACCAGACATCTGTTTTATAACAGAATCCTGGTTACTTGAACACTCTTCCACAGATGTGGTAGTCGCCTTTCCACCCCAATATAATATAACCAGGGTGGATAGGAACGGCAAATGAGGAGGAGGCCTGCTAATCACCACAACCCCCAGTATGACCATCTCCACTTTAGAATCTACTAGTATAGATCAACTAGAAATATGTATTTTTAGAATAGATCATTCTTTCTTAAGTTACCTGGAGAGGAGCCCTGGTATATAGACCTCCTGGCTCGAAAAATTATTTTACACATAAGCTGTTGGAAAATATTGCTCCACATGTGCTAGCCTCTGATTTTTTTCTCCTAATAGGGGACTTTAACCATCATGCAGAGAGTTTATCTGACCCAGATACCAATCAGCTCATCACTAATATGAGCTCCCTCGGGCTTGTACATTTGGTGGATAGCCCCACCCACTCTGCAGGAAATACACTTGACTTAATATTTAAAAACTTCCCCGGGTAGTACGGTGGAACCTCCATCCCCATTATTAAGGTCAGACCATGATTTATTGAAATTCACCATACCAGCTCATAAAAGTAAAAAGGAGTTAAAGAACAAATCTAAATGGCTAAGGTCATGGCGGAAAGTCACTCCCATCTCCTTTTCAACCCACTTTAACCATCCACCTAAATGCCAAGCAGATAACATCGATTCGGTAGCATTTTTCCTTGAGGGAGCTATAACATCTGCACTTAATAAAATTTCCCCCCTCACTAAAGTTAAATTTAAACCCAGAACCGCACCTTGGTTCATGGAGCAACTGAAGGAACTAAAGCTCTCCTGTAGGACGGCAAAATAGAAATGGAGAAAACACAAAAGCCAGTCTGACCATGAAAAATATAGAAGTATTCACCGTAGCTATTTGGAGAACATCAAACAAGCATAAAAATCGTTTCTCTTAAACCTGATAGAAAAAACAGCAAATTCTAACAAGGATCTTTACAAAATCTTAAAAGAGTTCACGTCGCCTCCAGCACAGCCATCTATTCCCACCTCACAGAACTGGGTGGACTCCCTTTTTAAATATTTTGATGACAAAATTAATGTAATTCACAGCTCTTTTCCACCTCAAGAAAACATTAATATCTCATGAAACTATCTTTCCGTTTCCACTGGTCCCCCCCCCTCCCCCATTTTGGAAGAATTCTCTCTTTGTAAATTGGAAGATGTAATTAGAGCCGTTGGAAAAATTTTATCTGTATCACCTATGGACCCCATACCACTGCGTTTCCTCCCAACCATTGCACCTGTATTTCTGGATTTCCTCACAGACCTATTTAATAGCTGACTAGCACAAGCAGTTGTCCCTAAGATCTGGAAGACGGCCAGAGTCAGGCCCATCCTAAAAAAATCTACTGCTGACCCTAATCTCCCAATAAACTATCACCCTATCTCGCTTCTCCGAAGATGCTTGAGTTATTGGTCAATAGACAGCTTGTCACTCATCTGGAAAGCCATGGTCTACTGGACTCGTCTCAGTCCAGTTTTAGGGCCGCACTTAGTACTGAAATAGTACTGGTTGAAGTTACAGACAACATCAGGCTAGCATTGGACAGAGGACAATCATTTTTTCTCGTCGTGCTAGACCTATCTGTCGCCTTCGACACCATCTCCCACAGCATTTTAGATCTAAACTCTGGGATATGGGTGTTCAAGGGAAAGCCTTTAAATGGCTGAGGAGCTACCTAACTGATCGAGTCACAGCTGTCCAGATTGATGACATTGTTTCCAGCAATAGGTCAGTAAGGATGGGAGTGCCACAAGGCTCTATTTTGAGCCCGACGCTTTTTAATCTTTACCTTATTCCGCTGGCCAAGGTGATCAGATACTATGGCTTTGATGTAGTGTCATATGCCGATGATACTCAGGTTCTGATCACCCTTGGCCCTGATCCAACTGACACAAAATCACATTTTAAAAACTGCATGATCCATATCAACAGATGGATGGATTTAAATCATCTACAATTAAACAGAGGAAAAATTGAAATAGTCCTCTTTGGCAAAGCTCATGAACACTGGTCAATTGACTGGTGGCCTCAAACCCTTGGACCTTGCCCAGTGCCAAATCAATCAGTTAGAACGTAGGCATCCAAATAGACAATCAACTAATCAGGTCAACCACCTAATTGGTTCCTGTTTTGGCATTATGCGAAACCTACACAAAGTTTTTAAATAGCTCCCGATGGAAGCCAGGAACGCACTAGTCCAAGTCTTCAATAAATGAAGATCTTCTCACCAGGCTCCAAGTCTTGCAGAATACTGCTGCCAGACTGGTGCTGAATCTCCCATTGGGATCCCCTTTGGTTCCCAACTTGAGACTTCTTCACTGGTTTCCTGTCAGGAAACAGACCCGTTTCAAGATTCTCTGCCTAACCCATAAGAACTTACACAGCAATGGTCCCGGTTACTGGAAAAAGAAACTCATTTGGTACCACCCATGCAGGACTTTAGAGATCTTTCTCTTTCCTCGCACCCTCTCTCTGGAATAAATTGCCTTTAAACTTACGTGTTATTTCAGATCATAAATGTTTTCACAGGGAACTAAAAACCTGGCTGTTCGATTCCTAACTGACTGCTGTCTAAGCCAAACTCCTAGGCCTCCGCAAAGCGCCATGAAACTTTCGGGTGATATGTGCGTTAAATAATTACGCCTGATTTGATTTGATTTGATTGCCCCTGCCAGCGCTGCCCGTGACAAATCAACTCAGCTACAAACCATCACACTCTTACAAATTCAAACTTAATGTGCATTAAACATGATTAATACCTGTCATCCAAGCTATTCTTATAGAATTGGGTGGAAGGTAATAGTCAATTTTAATGTATATTTAATTGGTAAGCAGCTGTAGCTGTGTTCATCCAAAAATTAGACGAAGAGTGCCACCATGTGGCAGGCTGTCATAAGTTGAGGTATTGATAATAAAGCACTGGTGCTGAGCACTGGAAACCATGACTCAAATTAAGCGCTGCCTTGAGTAGGACCTCCAAGTGAAGGAGTGACAGGCACATGCATCAACGGATTTTGCGATCGCAAACGGTGCGAATCGCAAAAATCCGCCGTTTGCGATCACAAAATCTGCTTTTGGAATGCATGAAGGGTGAAGGCCCTCGCAATTTGAGAATTCGCAAATATTTGCGAATTCTCAAATTGCGATTGCTTTTAAGGAATCGCATTTTGCGATTCCTTAAATGCAATGCATGAAACTTTCGCAATTAGGGGGAGCAAATTACCATGAGGTTGAACCTCATGGTAATTTGCGAAAACTTTTGTGCATTTTTCAAAGTATTATGTTGTGCACAGGTTGATTTCAGGGGTGCAACAGGGTGCCCTTTGGACACCCCTGCACCCTTGAAATCATATTCTCAATTTGCGATTCGCTAATTGCTAATCACAAATTGAGAATGTCTTCCTATTCATTCCTAGAATGAATGGGGAGGTATTCCTTAATTGCGACTCGCAATTTGCGAGTCGCAATTAAGGAATATTAAGAAATCGCAATTTGTTTAGCGATTTCTTGATGCATTGCATTTTGCGATTCCTTATTTTTCGCAGCTAAGGAATCGCAAAAACAATATTGATGCATGTGCCCCTTATTGCTCAAGACTTTTTGAAGACAGCCAAAGCCAAATTGCCCATTACATCAACTGAACAATTCCACCAGAGGATGGAGGCTTTGGAGGCCGATTTTAGCCACCACAAGATTAAGGAGGTCAGTTTCTCAAGAAATTATTTAAATTACATATCCAACAGTATGAATAACAATATTTATTTGGCTAGGGGGTTGGTACATGGTTGCAGAATGCTTTGCTTTGGGTTCCCAGATTGGACATGGAAACATCATCAGATAAGCCTCGAGGCAGAAGGCACTGGAGAGGGCGAAAGTCACTGAACTATTCCAATTGTGAGGGGAATTTTTTCCACAGGGCAAAACCTTTTCACCTATGTGAACTTCTCGAATTAATATCGGGCTGAACCTATTAAAAAATACCCATAGTAACGTCTAGGAAATGTTCTGAAGTATTCATCATACATATTGGTTTGCATTAGTGCTTATTGCCTTTTAAGTGAACAACTATACCCACTGACATATTAAAATGGGTTGTACATATTTTTCCCGTTCACTTTATATTTCTTTAGTATTTACTTAACTATAGCTAAGAATTCACAGACTTATTTATGAGAGCTTGCTTTACTTTTCCATCACACAAATGGTACATGCATGACGCAGGGCTCTCATTCTGATTTATGAAGCCACACAAAGCCGCCCTATGTGGCTGTGAGTGGCCTCATAAATTATGAGTAAGGCAAAGCAGTGTTAATAGCTGCATTTCCTTTTGTCTGCACCTGGGAGGCGTTCCGTAGGCGGTGCAGTGGTGTTTCCAATGCAGCACCCATGGAATTTGAGGCTGTCATAGATTGACAAAAACATGTAAACCTGGGGAAGCGCCGAATCTGCACGCCTCCTGAGGTGAGGGGTAGCGGGGGGAATCAATCAATCAATCAGGGTTGGTAAAGCGCAGCTACTCACCCGAAGGGTCTCAAGATGCTGAGGGGGGGGGGAACAGCTCTTTGGATGTTCATTCTGATTCATCAAAGAGCCAAGTCTTGAGGTCCTTTATGAACTAAGAGAGGGTTGGTGTCTGTTGGAGGAGGAGAAGGAGGGTGTTTCATGCCCTGGCTGCGAGAAAGGAGAAGGAACGGCCTCCTGTTCTGGTCTTCTTGATGCGTGGCACCATAGCAAGGGAGAGATGGGCTGGTCGGAGGAAAGTTTGGGGTGAGTGGAATGAGAGGCGGTGGTTCAGGTAGGTTGGTCTGGTGTTGTGGAAGGCTTTGTGGGCATGGGTGAGAAGCTTGAAGGTGATTCTCCTCTTGACGGGAGCCAATGTCGTGTCCGCAGGTGTTGGGTGGTGTGGCAGTGGTGAGGACTAATCTGGTGGTGGCGTTCTGTGCCTTCTGGAGTTTGCTTGTGAGGTTCTTGTTGATCCTGGCGTAGAGTGTGTTACCGTAGTCCAGTTTGCTGCTGATGTGGGTGTGGGTGACAGTTTTCCTGTGCTTGGGAGGAATCCAGTTGAAGGTCTTTCGTAGGAGATGGAGGGTGTGGAAACAGGAGGAGGAGACAGTGTTGGTTTGGCGGTCCATTTTGAGTTCGGAGTCCAGGATGATACCAAGGTTGAGTGCGTGGTCCGTGGGTGAGCGAGGGTTCCCGAGGGCAGGGGGCCACCAGGTGTTGTTCCAGTCATCGGGGTGTAGGCCCATGATGAGTACTTTGGTTTTGTCCGTGTTGAGTTGTAGGCAGTTGCCCTTCATCCACCTGGATTTTGTGTTTGGAGAACTTGGGTTTGTTGGATAGTGAGAGGATGAGTTTGGTGTCATCTGCGTAGGATACAATGTTGAGTCTGTGGGATCTGACAATGGGTCTGAGTGAGGCCATGTATACGTTGAACAGGGTGGGGCTAATGGAGGATCCTTGGGGAACTCCGCAGGTGGTCGGTGTGGGATCCGAGAGGAAGGGTGGGAGTCTGACCCGCTGCGTTCTGCTGGATAGGAATGAGCGGGTCCAGTTGAGGGCCTTGTTCCGGATTCCTGTGTCGTGTAATCTGCGGGCTAGGGTGCAATGAGATACAGTGTTGAAGGGTGTAGAGAGCTCCAGGGGGATGAGCCACAATCTCTCCCCTGTCGAGGAGGGAGCGGATGTCATCTGTCGCGGCAAGAAGGGTGGTTTCGGTGCAGTGGTTTTGTAGTGAAACTGGCTTGGGATGGGTCAAGGATGTTGTTTTCTTCTATGAAGGAGGTGAGCAGTATGTTTACAGATTTTTTCGATAACTTTCACCAGGTACAGGAGTAAGGACATTGGTCTGAAGTTTTTGAGATCAGTGGGGTCCGCCAAGGGATTTTTCAGGAGAGGGTTGATCTTGTTGTGTTTCCAGTCATTGGGGAAGGAGGGGTTGATGATTCATCGAAGGTCTGGAGGGATTATGTTGGCGACTCAGTGGTAGATATGGTGGGGGCAGGGGGCAGGGGGGCCCCAGAGTGGGATGACTTCATAGTCTTCAGGGTGTCATTGATGGACAGGGTGGTCCAGCTGTCGAGTGTAGGCTGCGTGGTGTAGGGAATGGTGGGTGTAGGTTCCACGTGTGGGTTGTCATCGTCGAAGTTGTCTTAGATGGTCCTGATTTTGTGGTGGATGAAGGTGCTTAGTCTGTCGCCAAGGTCCTGGGAGGGGGGATGTCGGTTGTCTCACTGTTGGGTTGGACGAACTCTTTGATGATGCTGAAGAGTTCGTTTCTGTTGTGTGCATGGGTGGAGATTCTGCCCTGGAGTGCTTTCTTTCGTGTGTGTCTGATGAGCTTGTTGTGGGTGGCGATGGCTGCTTTGAAGTTGTCAAAGTCTGCTGTGGTTTTGGAGTTCCTCCATATCTTTTTCAGGCGTCTGCAGTTTCGTCTTCCTTCTTAGAGTTCTACGGAGAACCAGCTGGCTCTCTTTGTGTGTGGGTTGGTAGTTTTCTTGAGCGGGGCGATGGGGTTGGCGCAATTGGTGAGCCAATCGTGCAGGGTTCGAGCGGCGGTGATTGGGTCATCTTACATGGCGGTGGGAGCGGAGCTGGTGAGGGAGGCAGTGAGCTGGTCGTTGGGGATCTTGTTCCAATTCCTGCATTGGAGCTGATGTGGACATTTGCGGGTGATGTCGGTTTTGAAGGTGAAGTGGATGCCACAATGGTCCGTTCATGGGAGTTCGGAGGTGTGGCTGAAGGTGCTGAAGTTTCCTGCTGTGAAGGGTCGAGGGTGTATCCTGCTGAGTGTGTGGGTCCTGGTACTATTTGTTTGAGTCAAATGTTGAGGAGGTTGTATAGGAGGGCGGATAAATTGGGGTCTTGGAGGTTGTCAAGGTAGAAGTTGAGGTCTCCCAGCAAGGTGTAGTTGGTGGAGGTGATGGCTTGCGGAGTGATGATGTCGGTGATGGAGTCAGAGAAAGGTACGCAGTGTCCGGGGGGGTCTGTAGATGAGGGTGCCTCAGTGGTGGTTGAGTTGGTCTGATTCTTGAATTGAAGGTGTTCCATCCGGTCTGTGGGCCCGTCGGTGTGGGTGCTCAGTCATAGGTTGGATTTGTGACCGATGGCGATGCTTCCTCTGGGGCGGTCCTTTCGGGTGATCTTGTAGCCTTCGGGGATGGCGATCACGATTGACAAAGAAAAGGTGTATCCCTATCTTAAGGAAGGGTACACCAATAGGAAATCCGGCTATTCCTCAGATGAGAGTACCGATAACAACAGCCGTAGGGGCTCTTCCAGCAGTGACTCCAGTGGGAGTCACCAATCTAATAATAACCGTAATCAACGTAGATCGAACTGGAACCAGGGCTATAACCAAGCCCCACATTTCCAGGGTCCACCACAGATGATACCACCTTGGCAATATCCTTTTTACCCACAGGGCCCGCCACAGTTCTTCCCCCTGAATCCACCTTTTCACGACAGAGGTTGGGGCAGAGGAAGAGGGCGCAAGCGAACCGGGCAAAGAGGGGTACACTGGCAAGATCAGACCAACATGCCAATACAAATGGAGACCAGGAGCACCACCAGAGGAAAGAGAGCTTGATTGTGAACCTCTCCAACAGGGTACTTACACCTATTGAAACAAAATTACTTGAAAGAGGCTTGGGGTTTGTCCCTACACCCACGCCCGACAAATTCACTGAGATGTGTGAAGTGAAACAACTGTTCAGGAAGGTACGCCTGCGTGCCTTCTTTGGCGAAACCACAGATACATTGGTCAGTGACACTGGCCTGCGGAAGCCTTCCACCTTTACCCCATCTGATGGGATGATCCCCCTAAAGCCCTAGTGTTTGAGCGAGCTGTGCTCAAGAGTCTAGAAAACAAACCCAATACTAATGAATATAACAACCTCAGCAGAGCAGAAAGGGATGCTGCTTCCTCACTAGGAAACGACCCTACTGTTGTGATTAAATTAGCTGACAAGGGGGGTGCGACAGTGATCCAAGATGCCACAGATTATGACACATAGTGCAAACGCCAACTGGCTAACCGCACACACTATAGACCACTTTCTGTGGATCCCACCAGGAGACTGACTAATGACATCAACAGTCTACTACTTGAAGGAGAGGGAAATGGCTGGATTACCAAGAACGAGGCTGAGTTCTTGCTCGCCTCTGACCCGGTAGTTCCCTACTTTTACACTCTCCCAAAAATCCATAAGGGTGTCAGCCCTGTCACGGGAAGACCCATAGTGTCAGGGATTGGCTCACTCTTAGAGCCACTTTCCAAGTTCTGCGATGTGTTCCTTCAACCACTGGTTAGGAAAATTCCTTCTTTCCTCCAGGACACACGTGATGTGCTAAGACTTATTGAGTCCATTGATGGGAGGGACAACATTGATCTACTAATAACATTAGATGTGGAAGCGTTGTACACCAACATCCCCCAGGCAGCCACCTTAGAAGCGGTTGAAATGACCTTACGCCAAGATGAATGGACCTCTCCGACGCCCATATCCTTCATCATGGCATGTGCTAGTATAGCATTAACCGAGAACTTCTTTCAGTATGGCACCCAGTTGTATCACCAAATCAGAGGTACGTCTATGGGTTCGACTTTTGCTCCCAGTATAGCCTGTATCTACATGGCCACCTTTGAGGAACAGACTATCCACGCACCCACGAATCCTTTTAACCAGAACTTGACGATATGGCGTCGTTATATCGACGACATTTTGATCCTATGGAAAGGAGACCGGGCAACTGCTGAGACTTTCTGTGCCTGGATCAACCTCCAGAATCCCTACCTGAAATTTAGTGGGACTATATCAGATACAAGCCTGCCATTCCTTGACCTGACAATCCAACTGACCCCAACAGTGCTGAGTACAACCCTGTACAGGAAAAATACAGACCGTAATAGTCTCTTGCCCTATGACAGTCACCACACCAGAACCCTTAGAGATAACCTGCCCTTTAGGCAATTTCTAAGAATTCGGAGGAATTGTAGCTCACGAGCTGATTATAAGCAGCAAGCCTCTATTCTACAACATAAACTACTAGACAGAGGTTACCCTACCAGACTGGTGCAGAACTCATCTAAAAGAGACCTTAACAATCCTAGGGAAACATTGCTGGAGACAATTCCGAAGGTCTCTGAAGACGTTATCACTTGCGTGACTAAATACACGAAGAACTCCCCATTCATTAAAAAGACAATTAAGAAACATTGGGGTCTTTTGAATGCTGGAGATCTCTCGATCACGCAACCCCGTTTCGCATTCAAACGGACTTCTAACCTCAAGGATAGCTTGGTACATACTCGACCAAGAAGGAAGGCTCCCAATAGCCAGAACACACTATGGAGGTTACCCCCTGTGGTAGGTCACCATCAATGTGGCAGCTGCGTGGTTTGTCCACAGAATAAGCAATGCAAGGAGATTAAACTCACCGACTCATTTACATGGCACTTAAAAAGGCATACCAATTGCAATAGTTCCCACTGTATCTACCTTCTGATATGCCCCTGTAATAGATACTATGTTGGCATGACAACGAGACAGGTGAAGGTTAGGATCATGGAACATAAAAGCAACATTCGCTGTGGTAAGACCGATACCAGGCTGTACGAACATTACAAGCAGCGAGGCCATCCCGCAGATAGCATGCAGTGGTTAGTACTAGAATCCCATCCCTACATGACACAGCAGGCATTATTTAAACTGGAACAAAGATGGGTTCATCGCCTTAGCTTGGACACTGTGGGCCTGAATGATTCGGTGCCCTGGGCGTCTGTTAGCAGATAAATTACTGTCACTTCTCGAAGGCTACAGTGAGCAAGTATTCACTTAGCCTTGACTGGGGTATCTAGTCTGCTCTTTCTATAGGGTTTTCCCATAGACTGGCTGCCCCCATCTGATTTCAGTCTTGGGCACTGCACTGACGGCCACTCTTTGGATGCCCTTGCATCACTACTGACACCACTCCAATATGGCCGCCGTATGAGAACTCTACATTACACATTATACTCTACATGATGAGAGATCCCTGGCATTACAGATTCGTCAGCCATCCAATCCAGATACATACCCCGGGAACCAGCTCGCTTCTCGGACACCCTACCAAATCCCATTCCACCGAGCAAGTGGATGTGAGGATTCAACCTCGAGATAGTTGTGAGATAGTTGTGAATCTGGGCTCCATGAGCCAGATTCCCCTTGGGTAGTGAGAGGGTTTATCCCCCGTTGAGGCACTTGTCCGGAGGGATACTGGGGCTTGTCAATACCAACAGCACCAGGCATTAACCTACCACTTGACACCATTCAAAGATGGCCGAACAGTAAACGGCCGCATTTCACCTACAGTAAGCGTGCAGACGTAACCTCGATGCTAGCCACGCCCCCGTGGGCGTCCGAGGCAACGCGGCGTTCATAACCATGGTCCTGGCAGATAACGGGCACCAGCTGTTCCGCGCCCTGACCAGGCGCTGTACGTGGAGGTAGGTGCTGACAGGTGATGTTCCCACGCCGCTCAGGTAAGTGTGTGCCTGGGCTCCTGCGATGCGGGTCCTCTGGATGTCTTCGCTTGCACTAGAGGTATGCCTGATGGTCGACCGTCGAGACCCATCTTGTGTGGTCCTTGGAGACACAACGCTGCCACGGGTCCGCTACTCCTTTCTGTGGGTACTATGTGCGGATGTGGGGCTGGACGTGGACTGGGGGTTGCCCGACCTCCCCTGACGCCTTGTGCTGACGGGGGTTGGGTTGTCCTCGGCCCGCGTTCCGGTTCTGTGCCTGACACGTCGGTCCTCCTGCGGGATACCTTTCCCCGACTGCGGCTCCCTCACCCGGTGGCTTAGCGTTCAGGTCTCCCCTGTGCTGCCTTAGCATTGGGTCCCTCCCGGAGGTTAGCTACTGTCACGGGCTGCCTCTATCTGCTTCGGGTACAATGGTGGATTCCCCAGCGCTCTACCCTTTGAGCATCTCCTGTTCCCACTTGTGAGCCCCCTCTACAATTTCTGTTCCCAATAGGTACCATATCCATATGCGTGTCGAACCCACGGGAACAGTCTGCGGGGCCCTAGTAGGTTTCACTTAGGGTAAGGACCATGCTCCTTCATATACATTATTTTCTGTATCCACTGTGAAAGAATGGCTTTGTTTTGTGTTGTTGTTTTCTTCCTCGAACGTAGATACGTTTGCTTCCTCGAACGCAGAAAATTGCCCTTTTCCTTGTGTTCTTTTGTTTAAATTTACATAGTGAGTCCATTGGTCAGCTCTTAATTTTCTTGACTGAGTAATGGTTGCTCGGTGAGGTGCCCCCACTGTGCAATAGCTTCACTCACCGATTTTATTTAGCCCGTGTTACGGCTATTAACGACCAGACAGTGTGTGCCCTCTGGAACCACTTCAAATACAGATATCATTTTCACATACATTTGGTTTCTGCTACCTATTTGACCCTTCCTACTTTTCCTTTTAGGTCAAATCCCACAGAGTAGGACCAAAGGCCTGCCCGTTTACCGACCTACCAAGGTTGTATACTTTCTATGTTTTTATTATTTTCACTTGTGTGCACTGTGTAGTACGCTACCGATAGGTCCTGAAGAATTGCCCTAGTGGCATGAAACATGTCGACCAATAAAGAGGGTAGAGTTAGTCACCTGGACTAACTAGGCAGGTTTCAACTCCCCCTTTTCACCCTTTTACTAAGGGAGCCAGCCACGCCATTAAACTCCCCCTGTGGACTGACTCACCTTTTTTAAACACCCTTCACCACTTTTTCACGACTACACCACACGAGAACACTCACACTTCCGCTCATCATTTTTTCGGCCGGGACAAAAGATCTCCACCAAAAGTAGCACCCTCGGGTACTCCGTCAGTCATTGCAGCGCCGGTCTGACGTAGGAGCAAAGAGCCGATGATGAAGCACGACACCTAGCCGCTGAGTGATGAAGTATGTCACTTAGCCTGCTGGATGTGTGAGGTTCTTTAGTCCCTCCAAGGGAACCCCTTAGTTCCCTGCTGGTTCACTTTCCTCTTGGTCACACGCTATCACAACAAACTCTGGAGAACTCTGTACTTCTAATTGTAGATTACTGTCGGGACATGTACAGTGGACCCCATTAAATATCGTCCTATCAAGGTTCCCCCTTTGTATTGATGGCGATCACGATGTCAGGTCCCGAGGCGGCATTCGTCCAGGTTTCTGTGAGGAAGGCAACATCGGGGGAGGTGCTGTCGAGGAGGCCCCAGATTTCCGCTGCGTGTCTGTGGAGGGAGAGGGCATTAAGGAGGATACATTGCAGGGTTTGAGATGTGATGGATTTGGAGTGGGTGGATTGAGGTGGGTCCTGGATCTCGGTGAAGGCAATGGAGTGGCTACAGTGGCAGCTGGTGAAAGGTCAGTGGGTGTCAATTTGTGGAGACTGCTTGCAGTTGTTGTCCTGGCCGGCTTTGAGTGCGTAGGGGGCCGAGGAGCTGTAGCGCTGGCAGGTCGGAGGACCAGGGTCCCTGGCGCTGGTCGCTGTCGGGACACGGACGGGTGCAGACGGGCTTATGAATGCCAGTAGCGCACCCACTGTTTGGCCGCACAGCTGCTGCCATTAAGTAGGGGTCGGGGGAAGGACAGGACAGCTGGGAGGCGGGAACATGCAAAAGGGGCTGCGGGGGCGACAACGGCGAACAATGGGAAAAAGCGGGAAAAGGCGAGAAAATAAAGGAAAAAGGCAAAAAGGAAGAGAAAAAAGCAAGAATAAGGAGGAAAGAATCAGGCACAGAAACAGAGACAAGCAGGAGGAGGCACAGAAGCCTCAAACACCAACCTTGCAGCCCTGGGGACAGGTGCTCTATGGTGGAGCTGTGCGAGGGGAAAAGCAGCTAGTAGGAGGGAGCGGGAACACGCGGGAGGGGACGCAGTGTAGAAGCGGTGAAAAACTGGAAAAAGCGGGGAAAAAAGAAGGGGAAAAGGTGAGAAAAAAAAGGAACAGGAAAAGGCAAAAAGGCAATGAAATGGAAAGGAAAAACCGAAAAATTATAAGGCAAGAATAAGAAAGAAAGAATCAGTCACAGAAGAGGAGACGAGCAGGACGAGGCACAGGAGGCTCGAACACCAACATTACAGCGCTGGGGGTAGGTGCTCCACGGTGGAGCTGTGCGAGGGGAAGAGCAGTATTCTCTGCAGGAGGGGAAATATGCTAATTTCTTCTGGTTTTTTCCTCTTTCCATGTGTGCTGCATCGAACATCTTTACTAGCCGCCAATTCTTCCCTACATTGAAGCAGGATCTCAACATGGTTTTTGTCAACATTTCCTGCACCCTGTAGAATGGTAGAAAAATGCTTCTGAGGATGTAACAGACACAAATGTAAACAGTTGGTGTGGGCCAAATGTCAGGTAATAAAATTACATGACTTTTTTTGACACTTAACATAATTACTACCCATTTCAACATAACTCAGAAATCTGTGCCATAGAATTGAATCAGAAGAATAAGGGTCGGTAAAATGTGTGTGTTGAGAAATAGTACGTTTTCCCGAAGATTTTCCACCGATCATTCTTGGTTTTGATACGTTTCCAGGGATCGAAAAATATCCATTATGAAGGGTTTTGCGAGTTCATTTTGTAACCATAAAATAATCTGAAATTTATGTTGGATGTTTAAACCCGAAATCACTGTTTTTAATAATGCTTTGTAAAAAACTTTAGAAAAATAACATTACACATAGAAAAACCCTATAAAATACAGAATAAATAAAAATCGCCACAATTAGCACACAATTGATTTGGATTTTTAGCCGAAGCATTATCTTTCTAAAAAACACTACTACTGAGTTTTGAATTTTAAAAATACTACTGTTTGAAGCTAAGCGCAACATAAGTAAGTCCTCGTGTGTCAAAACGGGTTCAAAATGTTGTGAGGTTCACTAGGAGGGTCAATGGTTTGCAGTGGATTGCAAATCATGTGCAAGGAATTCACTACCAGAACAACAATGAAGGGTGCTGTTAGACATCCATCTAAACAAGCCACCCAACATGTCCCAATCTAACACGCATCAGCATTCTCCTTCTGATGTGATTAAACATCCCATCATATACAATCCCAAACCTCAGGTTATGTTCTTCTATCGAAATGTAGGCCACACAGTTAGATTTTAGACACATGATGCCCTTGTGAGAAAACTTTCAGATGGATATTATCAGCTGATTTTTCAATAATCAGTGATTCTCTGTGGTATCATTGTAATAAGTAAATCAGAGCTCTTATTTTTTCTTTTCACAAAAACCTCTTGCACTTTTTAAATAGAATTCAGAAGTTAATCACACAATTTCCTTTTTTAAATAAATTTTTGGGAGACCACCCATAAAACTCTCCTTCTTTTGACATCACCCTTTACCCCATTTTGACTCCCCCTTATTTATTGCTAATAAATAACTACATCTGTCTAGCCGAAAAGACCTACCTGTAGCACTCCGATTTTTTTATTTTCCATGTTTTTGTATTTTTTGTCTCGTTACTCTAAGGGGCATATGTACAAGCCCCTATCAACACGGGAACGTCACTTTTTGTGACGTTCGCGTGGCGATAGGGATCTTGCCTTATGTACACTTAACATGGCTTAACGCTGCCTTGTACATAAGGCACCCTTTCACGCTATGTTTAGCATGGAAGCGGCATGCAGTGGGTGTTGTTGTGGGGGTTCCACCTCAACATCCATTGTATTTGATGCTGTCCGCTATGTACAAGGGTGGCGTACATAGGAGGCAGCGCCAAAATTAAGACCAGGAAAACCCTGGTCTTAAGATGTCAAAATGAGGAGGAATGCATTATTTCTTCTCGTTTTTGCTTTTTCCATGTGTGCTGCCTTGTGCAGCACACATGAAAAAGCAAAATGCCATGGTGTGTTTAAGTAAAGGAAGGTGTCTCTTCCTGTACATAAACAAACCTTTTTAAAAAGGCCATTTTGTAACTTTCATTTGTGCTGCATGAAGCAGCCCACATAAAAGTTACAAAATGGCATTTTAGGATTGTTTATGTGCAGGAAGTGGCACCTTCCTACACATAACCAATCCTCCCCGGCACATAGACACCCTTGCACTCTGGTGCAAGTGTGCCTGCGTTGGTGCTAAGTTGTGCGCCATCGCAGGTGGAAGCGCAAGGCTGCACCACATTCTTGTAAATATGGTGCAGCCTTGTGTTTCCAAAGTGGCGGAGCATGTCGTTAAGCCCAGGAGGCTAATGGCATGCTCCGCCACTTCGTCGTACATATGGCCTCTAAGATTTTTTTATCTTGTGGACACTGAGCCAAAAATAACACGTGACGGCATATCTTAAAAATAATCCGAAACCACATGACTAGCGTTGTACTCAGGCTGCAAGTTAGAGGTGTTCAGCAGTGGTCTAAGAGGGATGGAGCCTTACCAGATTTTCAGAATAACCACTATGTAAACAATTCCCTTTAAAAGGCCTCTCTTGCAAATATATCCTGTGAACTCCTAATAAATATAACTAGACTCCCTCCGCTATATATGGTAACAATATTAACACTGCACAGTCCCTTTAAGACATTTCACACAACTGGCTTCTTGTAATGCCAGAACCAAAGCAATTGATTGTTTTGTGGTCCTGTATCCCTTTATTGCCATTTAAGATTGTGTATCTGGAATAGATTATCCAAATGTGAATTAATTTACAGCATAAGCAGATGTAAACATCAAGACACCAATCAGATTTGAGAGGAAATTATTTCCCTGTTCCTTGAAGAGTAATGGCGAAATGGCAGACATTGAAAAAAAACATTTCTGTATCAATAAAGAAGGCTTATGATTCTGTTGGTAATGAGATGTTCATTTTTTAGAGTACATTCAGTTAAATGTGTGCATAATAAAGATTAGGTTGGGTAAACGTTGGTGTCTGCGTTTAAATGTGACTATACCTATTCATTCGTATGTTCAAGCTTGTCATTATATATATATATATAAGTTAAAGATAAGTTATAGTTAGGAACACTTTATTTATGTTTGGTATACAGACTCAACTTAAACTACGTAAACATTAGACATTCTAAAGTTATAGCTATACATTTATCATTTACACAACACATACGCACTGAGTTATTTTTTACTTGTGACAAACCCAATATAAACTTCAGAAACATATGAAATTCAAAAGACATAGGTATGTGATAAAGCTATGATTTACGCACTTACTTCAAATTACTATGTCATACTTCTATCTCACATTTATACTTCCGCACCACCTTTAAATTAATATTACTCGCTCACCTCCATACACTGTCATGTCGCCTCACGGCCACATTACATTAACTATAACTCACCGCTGTACCATGCACTGTGTTTTGGCAAACATTATAATTTTTGATGTCATAAGTGTTTTAATGCAGTGATTTCACATACTATAACATATGTAATATCCAATGGTATAGCTAGTGCATGGAGAAGGGGCGAGTTAGAGCTAATGTAGTGTGGGGGGATGTGCACAGAGGTCCCTGTTTAATAAAACATAAATAAACTTCTATTGACTTACAGCTCATGTGCGTGGCTATGTACAGGCACCACTAGTTTATTTGAAACAGCAGCAAAGAGAAAACCTTGTTCGTGGCCAGGGACCTTTGAGGCTTCAACAGAGAGATTTTAAGGCACGGGCTAAGTGGGCTTTAGCTCAGGACCCAAGCTTTTCAGGGGCCCCTGATAGAGCCAGGTTTGTTCTACAAAGAGGCTTGCCCTGATGACTTTGACTAAGCCTCAAACAGGTGGTTTTAAATACAGTTTCCCTTTCATTTATTTTTAACATGGGTGATATGTGAGAATCTATTACAGACATTTTGCAGAAAAAGGTGTTTATGTTTCATGCAACATCCATAAAAAATACATTGAGGGTGTCACACACATTATTTGCTGTAATATTAGTGAGCAGCTGCTGTGTTACATTACTGAAAACACAGGTCACTATCCCTGAATATTAGCTGTAAACACATTTCGACTTTGGGCGAGTGTGTCCGTGCACTGTCAGTGACCTGGTCAGAGAGGGCATGAAAGAGCGGGAACTGGATCATAAATCCAAAGCTGTTCCGAACAGGGGAGTCCAAAATACGTTTGGCCAGGGCCCCCTAAAATCAACAAATGTCCCTGGGCCTCAAAAAGAATCATCACTGTCTAGAAATGTAAGTGAGTTACACATAGAAGCAACATTTTCTTACCTTGTCAGATACACCTTTGCCACAAGTGGCTGTCTTCTTATGGTTGCTGAATGACGCTGAGCAACGCTTGCCTGTCAGGTTTCATCAAGCAGTTCATCCACAGCAGCAGAGCCCAAATCCTCCTGGCAGGCTTCACTTCAATTAGTGCTCATTCCAGAGCTACTTGCTTAAAAACCATGTCATGCGTTGGGAAACGCGAGCGAGCGAAGCGTAATAATCACGTTTAAGAAATGAGGCTTTTTATTAAATATCACTTCAATAACCTCAATTTTCATTTTTTTTAACATTTCATGGTCTTAGCGAAATTGCCTCAGCATCTTTAAAGTGAGCCTTGACAGATGTGCCTACTCTTTTTCTTTGATTGCAGTATGATTTCGCTATCTGAAAAGAACAGTAATTCTCTACTTTTTTATTGCTCAGAAACGATCTGTTATATTATTTTCTGTTCGACCATATTTTTTTTTATATTGGAGCTGTCTGAAAAATCCTTTTGAAGCATCACTGACTCAGACTTCCATTCACTACGAAGGAACGGTGTGAGAGTCAGCACAAGTGGCAACAGAAGGGGGATTAGATAGGATTGGTAGTTCAGAAGGTCAAGTGCCCACACAAAAATCTGTGAAGTTTGTGTGCTACCAGTACGTCACAGGTAGGCCTGAAACCTCAGGGCGTACTGAGTATATCAAGGGAAAGGCGCAATTGTGGTTGTGGTGTTTTAGCTTTATAGATGGTCAATATTGATATTAATGAAGACTGTGCGCAGAGGCGCATCTATCAATGGTGCAGCAGGTGCAGTGCCCGTGCCTACACAGTTTGGGGACCCATGACATCCTGGAATTGGTGAAGCTGGGAAATATTATGATACGGTAGCCCCACCCAAGAGAGGTCATGTGCCAACCTCAAAAGTCACGTATGAAAGGTGTCCAGGGCAGGCATGTCGCTGTGCCGGGAGTTCTTCCCATTGTACTCTAGTTCTTGCGAGAGATCACAGTTAATAACTAGCAGGGCTATCATTGTGTCACAGTCAAGATGTTCCCAAGTAGCAAAGTTCAAAATAAAGAGCCTGATATAAAAAAAATTATTGGGATCAAAAAGCTTACAATTTGCTAAATCACAGGCTTTGCGACCTCGATCATAGGTCGCAATGTACTACAGCTCTTTCTGACTCACAATATGCACTTTGTTATATACTGCTATTCAGAGGGATGAGGGAGCGTGAAATGGGGGGTCCTCGCTCTTTAAGGATCACAATGCCATGTATCAATGCTTCGCAGACAATAAGCAACCAAAACAAACAGAAGGAGATTGTTAGAAATGGGGGTCTCTGATTGGCAATGGTTTGCACCTTTGTCCAAGTAGGGACCCTTCTTTCTAGTCAGGGTAAAGGGGATTACACTTCTAAAATAGACCCTGCTTACCCCCTTGTTAGCTTGGCATGAGCATACAGGCTTTTCTCAGAGACAGTGTGTAAAGCATGTGTGCATGTATACAGTAACACTGTGAAAACACTACAAATGGACACCACACCAGTTTAGAAAAATAAGCAAAACTTTATTTAAACCAAAAAGACCAAATACGACAAAAGTCCAACATACAATACTGTTAAACAATAGTTACCATTCAAGATAACCCTTAAATTGCAGAAAAACCTGGAAAAATAAAGTTCTTCCGAGTCGGTAGCTCCGTCCGGGGCTACCGCAATGTTGAAAACAAGAGAGTATAACAGTTCCAGCCGACCGCTTCGGTACAGGCCAGCTAAAGCATTGACAGACTAGCTAACAGGACCTTTCTCGTTGTGGCCGACACATTGGTGCAAGTCGGTTGGGGCAACCATTGTGGTTGCATTGCAGAATGGGAACGCTGCAGAGTGTGGAGTTCAAGTTCAAGTTCAGGAATTTGTATAGCGCACTACTCACCCAGAGAGTCTCAAGGCGCTTGAGGGATGGTGGGTGCATTATTTATCGAATAGCCAGGTTTTTAGCTGCTTTCTGAAGGAGAGGTGGTTCTGTGTAAGGCGGAGTTGAGTGGGGAGAGAATTCCAGGTTTTGGCCGCTAAGTAGGAGAAGGATCTTCCTCCCATGGTGGATCTGTGGATGCGCGGAATTGCGGCGAGGGCTTGATTGGATGATCGTAGTTGGCGGGTGGGTGTGTAGAAGGACAGTCGTGTGTTGAGGCATTTGGGTCCGAGGTCGTAGAGGGCCTTGTGTGCGTTGGTGAGGAGACGGAACGTTATTCTCTTGTTGACGGGGAGCCAGTGGAGTTCCTTCAGGTGACCGGAAATGTGAGCTTGACGGGGGATGTCCAGTATGAGTCTGGCTGAGGTGTTTTAGATGCGTTGGAGTTTTTTCTGTAGTTTGGCTGTGGTTCCGGCATAAAGGGTATTTCCATAATCCAGTCGGCTGGTGACCAGTGCGTGGGTGACTGTCTTTCTAGTTTCGGTGGGGACCCCGCGGAAGATTTTTTTGAGCATGCGTAGGATGTTGAAGCATGAGGATGAGACGGCATTGACTTGTCTGGTCATCGAGAGGGAGGAGTCTAGGATGAAACCCAGGTTACGTGCGTGATCAGTAGGTATGGGTGCTGTACCCAGGGCCGGTGGCCACCATGAGTTGTCCCAGGCAGAGGGGGATGATCCCAAGATGAGGACTTCCGTTTTGTCAGAGTTAAGTTTTAAACGGCTGTTCTTCATCCATTCGGCTACGTCTTTCATTTCTTCGTGTAGATTGGTTTTGGCGGTGTTTGGGTCTTTGGTGAGGGAGAGGATCAGGTGGGTGACGTCTGCGTAGGAGATGATGTTGAGGTTGTGTTGTCGTGCGATGGATGCGAGGGGACTCATGTAAACATTGAAGAGGGTGGGACTGAGAGATGATCCTTGTGGTACGCCGCAGAGGACTTCGGTATTTAACAACAAGGGGTGGTGATGGACAGAGTTTTTGAATTAAGCAGAATACTCTAACCCAGTCAAGAGATCAGGGCTAGATCCAACACCGTTTTTTAGCTCACTGCACCATCCCAGTTCAGAACCTGGCTATATGCAAATTAGTCTGTTCCTGTCCCAGTGCATGATGGGAACAGGGCAAACCAAACTACCAAGCCAATTCTTACACTGGGAAGGAAACAAGCTTCCGGGGACCAGTTCTGCCATTTCAGGCGTCGTCGGCCCGGCTTGCTTGAATCCTGATGGTGCAATGAGCAAGGGACTCACATCTGAGTATACCCTTCCACGCTTAGGGTGGACAAAATATTTAACAACAAGGGGTGGTGATGGACAGAGTTTCTGAATTAAGCAGAATACTCTAACCCAGTCAAGAGATCAGGGCTAGATCCAACACCGTTTTTTAGCTCACTGCACCATCCCAGTTCAGAACCTGGCTATAGGCAAATTAGTCTGTTCCTGTCCCAGTGCATGATGGGAACAGGGCAAACCAAACTACCAAGCCAATTCTTACACTGGGAAGGAAACAAGCTTCCAGGGACCGGTTTCTGCCATTTCAGGCGTCGTCGGCCCGGCTTGCTTGAATCCTGATGGTGCAATGAGCAAGGGACTCACATCTGAGTATACCCTTCCACGCTTAGGGTGGACAAAATATTTAACAACAAGGGGTGGTGATGGCCAGAGGACTTCGGTGGCCTCTGATTTGAATGGGGGGAGGCGGACTCTCTGCGTTCTTCCGGCGAGGAACGAGATAATCCAGTCCAAAGCTTTTCCTTGTATTCCGACGTTGCTGAGGCGTTGTATGAGGGTGCTATGACAGACTGTGTCGAAGGCGGCGGAGAGGTCAAGTAGGATGAGGGCAACTGTTTCTCCGTTGTCCAGTAGCTTTCGGATGTCGTCTGTGGCTGCGCTGAGGGCGGTTTCGGTGCTGTGTTTGGCTCGGAAGCCGGACTGTGAGGGGTCGATGGAATTGTTGGATTCAAGGAAGGCGGCGAGCTGATTATTGACGGCTTTCTCAATGACTTTGGCAGGGAATGGGAGGAGTGAGATGGGGCGGTAGTTCTTAAGTTCAGAGGGGTCTGCTGTGGGTTTCTTCAGAAAGGCACTGAGTTCGGCATGTTTCCAGCTTTCCGGGAAGGTAGCAGAGTTGAAGGAACAGTTGATGACATCGCGGAGATGGGGTGCGATGATGGAGTCTGCTTTGTTGAAGATGTGGTGGGGACATGGGTCGGTTGGAGAACCTGAGTGGATGGATTTCATCAGGCGGATGGTGTCTTCAGTAGTGATTGGGTTCCAGGCACAAAGGTTGTGAAAGTGCTGTTTTGGTTCGGAAGTGGGTGGAGTGGACTGTTCTTCGGACTGGTTTTCAAAGCTGTTATGTATGTCGGCGATTTTGTTGTGGAAGAAAGAGGATAAAGAGTCGCAGAGGTCTTGGGAGGGAGTGATGTAGTTGGTGCCGACGGTGGGGTTGGTAAATTCTTTGACGATGTTGAATAGTTCCTTGCTGTTGTGGGCGTTGTTGTCGAGTCGATCCTTGAATGCTGATTTCTTGCTGGATCGGATCAATTGGTGGTGTTTGCGGGTGGCGTCCTTGAAGGTGGTCAGGTTGTCAGTGGTTGGGTTTTTTCTCCAGGTTTTCTCAAGGGTGCGACATAACTTCTTGGATTTCTTGAGGTCATCGTTGAACCAGGGGGCCTTTTTGCTGCCTTGTTTGATCTGGTGGTTTTTCAAGGGTGCTAATTCGTCAGCGCTGTGGGTGATCCATTGTGTGAGTTTGGTGGCGGCTTGGTTTGGGTCCGATGAAATGGCAGGAGGGTTTTGGTTAAGTGATGTGGTGAGTTGGTCGGTGGTGATTTTGTTCCAGTTTCTTCGAGGAATGGGTTGTGAGGGGTTGTGAGTCGTGGTCTTATTGTAGCTGAAGTGGACACAGCTGTGGTCCGTCCAGTGAAGAGTTGAGGTGTGATCGAAGGAGATGTGTTTGCTGAAGGTGAAGATAGGGTCGAGCGTGTGTCCGGCTAAGTGGGTGGGGGTGTCAACAAGTTGTTTGAGTCCGAGATTGGCCAGGTTGTCCAGAAGGGTGGTGGTGTTGCTGTCGTTCTTCTTTTCCAGGTGGAAGTTGAGGTCTCCCAGAAGGATGTAGTTCTCGGATGTGAGGGCATGTGGGCTGATGTAGTCAGTGATGTCTTCGTTGAATTGTGTGCGGGTTCCTGGTGGTTTGTAGATGAGGGTGCCTCTAAGTGTGGTCCTGGGGTCGGTGTGGATCTGGAAGTGAAGGTGTTCGGCGGCCGCGAGGTTGTCGTCGGAGCTGGTCGTGATTCGGACGGTGTTCTTATGGACGATGGCGATGCCTCCTCCTGTTTGGATGGTGCGGTCTTTTCGGATGATCTTGTAATTGTCCGGGATGGCTATGGCGATGTCGGGTGCTGATGAGGCGTTCATCCATGTTTCAGTAAGGAAGGCGACGTCCGGCGATGTAGTGTCGAGTAGATCCCAGAGTTCAGTGGCGTGTCTGTGGACCGAGCGGGTGTTCAGCAGGATGCACTTCAGGTGGTTAGAGTCAGAGCTGTGTTTGGGGGAAGTGGATTTGGTGTGGGTCCTGATACAGGTGAATTTGCAGGAGTGGCATGCGAATGGTCCATGGGTGTGTCCTGGGGTAGCTGTGCAGCATTGTGGTGAGCGTCCGGGGTTGAGGGCAAAGAGGGAAGCGGAGTCGTACGTTATGCGGGTGGGGTGGGTTTTGCAAGGACCAGGGGGTCTGGCGCTGGGCGCGGTCCAGGCGCGGATGGGCGTAGACGGGCTTACCTTTGGCGCACCTTCGGCACGCATAGGGCGCGACCGCTGCGCGCGACCGCTGTGCGACCGCTGCGCGCGACCGCTGTGCGACCGCTGCGCGCGACCGCTGTGCGACCGCTGCGCGCGACCGCTGCGTGGAAAAGCATCTGTCATAAATGGGTAGTGGAGGGGGCGGGGGCGAGGGAAGGTCAGCTGGGAGGCGGGAGCAGGGAGGAGAGACGGGAGTGGTCACAACAACAAAATGGATTCAAATAGAAAGCGAAACAGGGGCACAGCCGAAGCAAAGCAGAGATCTGGGCAGTGCTAGCGTCACAAGCGGCAAAAATAAATGCTAATGCAGGCGATGCAATCAGTCAAAACTTAACACCAATGAGCATATAAACATTAATTCTCACTATTCCAGCGATGCAGCGCAAATGAGCACAATTGGCAATTATTTATCAGGCAACAAATATCCCAGCAATGCAGCGCAAATGAGCACAGTTTTTGAGTGAGCAGGCTACGATACCAGGCGCTAGGAGGAGAAGCGCTGTCTCAGGGAGCGTGGGGGAGCGACCGTCTCGGGGCAAGCCCAGATGGTCACAGCGCTAGTTAGGACGGGGCGAACCTTCTATCCGTGGGAGGGAGGGTCAGCTGGGAGGCGGGAGCGGGGAGGAGAGACAGGAGTGGTCACAACAACAAAATGGATGCAAATAGAATGCGAAATAGGGGCACAGCCGAAGCAAAGCAGAGATCTGGGCAGTGCTAGCGTCACAAGCGGCACAAATAAATGCTAATGCAGGCGATGCGATCAGTCAAAACTTAACCCCAATGAGCATATAAAAATTAATTCTCACTATTCCAGCGATGCAGCGCAAATGAGCACAATTGGCAATTATTTATCAGGCAACAAATATCCCAGCAATGCAGCGCAAATGAGCACAGTTTTTGAGTGAGCAGGCTACGATACCAGGCGCTAGGAGGAGAAGCGCTGTCTCAGGGAGCGTGGGGGAGCGACCGTCTCGGGGCAAGCCCAGATGTATTGCAGGTAGCGACTCACTGATGATTGCCCAGACAGCATCGGTGAGACCAAGGCTTACAGTGCAGGGGGAGGTGGTGCTCGATGCGGTGCTGGCAGGTTGCGTTGCGGGCCACGGAGATGGTCGATGTTCGGGTCGTGCAGCTATAGTGTTGGTGACGTCCAGGCAGGGTGAGGCGAGGAGGTGCGGAGTTCGGTGCCCACAGGATGCTGTTCAAGCAACGGCTCAGTGCCGATCATCCATACAGCATTGGTGAGACCAAGGATTCGGTGCAAAGTGGGGCGGGGCCTTCCTCTGTGCTTTCATGACACAGAACCCTGCAACGGACTCAGTGACAGAGTCAACTGCTCCTTTCTTCTGCGGTGACTGAAACCAACGGTTCCAGAGACAGTGCGCAGAAGGATGGTGCGGTCTTTGCTATTCCTGAGACCTCTTGAACAGGGGGCAAGCTCCACTACCAGGCTCTTGGAGATACTTTCTCGAGCAGGAGACACCCACAGTTCCTCTCCTTGGCAGAAGCAGCTACTGGAGGCCAACCCCAGACAGCACACAGCACAGGGGCAGTGCTCCTCCTCCAGTTTCTTCCAGCTCTTCTCCTTGGCAGAGATTCCTTTTTGAAGTCCAAAAGTGATCTAAAAGTCTGGGATCTGGGCCCTACTTTGTATAGTACAAAATCCTTTGTTTTCTGGAGGGAGAGAGTGTCTGGTGCAGCTGCCTGGCAGGAGATGGAGACAGCATTGTCCAAGGCAGAACAGGCCCATTCAGGGGTGGTAAAATCTCCACCCCTTACTCTGAATGCAGACCAGGTTGATTCAGCCCAGCCCTTACTCACCCTGGAAAGGCAGGACACACCTCACTCCCCAAGTGGCTGTTTGAACAGAATGCACATCCCCAGCCCCCGCCACTCCAAAGCCTGACAGTCAATACACAAACCTAGCAGAGGCACACTGGATGGCTAAGCAAGAAAATACCTACCTCCCAAAAGTGTTTTTTTCAAACAAGAATGTAAAAATCATCCTTACTAAAAGATGCATCTTTAGATTCTGAGTTCAGGCAGACTAAACTCTGTTTTTCCATCTTGTTCCCATGGGCAGTTATACTTATGAAATGTTATCAGTAAACTCCCCATTCCATCCTATGGGACAGAGTGTAAAAAAATGTGGCAGTATTTCCCTATCAGTACAAAAGGGGGTGGTGATGGTCGGAGCATCTGAATCAATCAAACACTCACACCCAGTCAAAAGATCTGGGTTTAATCCATCACCGTTCTTTAGCCCACTCTGCCACCCCAGTTCAGACATGGCTATATGCAAATCAGTCTGACCCTGTGCCTCATGGGAACAGTCCAGCCCCAACTGCCAAGCCATGTCTTCCCTAGACCGGAAACAAGCTTCCGAGGACCGGTTTCTGGCATTCCAGCCGTCTTCAGCCCGGCTTGCTTGAATCCAGTGGCAAAGTGAGCAAAGTGAGCAAGGGACTCACGTCTGAGCATACCCTGCCACACTAATGGCGGCCAAAGGCAGTACAAAAGGGGGTGGTGATGGACGGAGCATCTGAATCAATCAAACACTCACACCCAGTCAAAAGTATTTCCCTATCAGAACATGCCACACACATCAGGGCAAGTCATACCTTTCACATACACTGCACCCTGCCCACAGGGGTACCTTGGGCCTACCGTAGGAGTGTCTCACATTTATGGAAAGGGGAAGGTTAGGGCCTGGCAAGTGGGTGCACTTGCCAGGTCGACATGGCAGTACAAAACTGTGCACAGACGCTGCAGTGACAGGTCTGAGTTATATTTACAGGCTGCTCAGGTGGGTGGCACAATCAGTGCTGCAGGCCAGCCCACTAGCAGCATTAGATTTACAGGCCCTGGGCATACACAGTGCACTGTACTAAGGATCTACCAGTAAATCAAATATGCCAATCATGGGATCACCAATCCATAACAACAATTGAAAGAGGGAGCACATGCACTTTGGCACTGAACAGCAGTGACAAAGTTCCCAAAGCATCTAGACCAGCAAAAACGAAGTCCAACACACAGCAAAATAACAGGAGGCAAAGGCAAAAATACAGGGGAAAGCCACGCCAATGATGCCAGGTCTTACAGAGTTAATGGACGAAGAGCTGACATTTTTCAGACACTCACCCCAGTCACAGATCTGAGTTGAATACATCCTTCTAAGTTTGAATGGAAGACTGCAGTGAGCTTCCTATCATTCTTTATGGAGGAGGAAACAGGACATTGTTGCAACAAGTGACTAACTGGAAAAAAGATGCAATATATGGGATTTCAGCCCGCATTCCGCAACAAGCTTGATAACTAAGCATGAGATAACTCCTCTTAGAGAGAACTGTAATGAAAGGAAGCATTGCGTGAACCAGGATTCCTTTAAATAACAAGCCAAATTAGGTACTGAAGTGTTACATGCGTGCACATTTTTACGTGTTTACAAACAAGAGAATGTCCAACAGTAGAGTTGGATTCTTCAGCAGTGATAAAACGTCCTTGTCAGTACGTTCACAGCAATAGGCAAAGGGGAGTGACCATGCTTCATGTATGCAACTACTATCTAGGGGGTTTGAATATACCTACAGGAAAATGTTTCATGTAAGCTGTGATTGAAATGTCCAAATATGTAGTGAAATAGCTCTTTGAATCAACCACTATGCCAAATGAATTTCATCTATAGTGAATGGGAGTTGTTCTAATTTTTCTAAATGCAGCATTGTGTAGGTTGTGTCTTTCATGGCCATTAGTTGTTGCTTACATGTTGAATTAAAAGGTATAATCAAATTATTACAATTCAAGTAATGCCATGGAACAAGCCAATTTTTAAGTGTTTGAAGTGTCCAGCGAAACTGAATAATAGAGCTAAGCTGACTGCGCATGATCCAGCATTGACATGACACTTTATACAATATTAATAGCAGATGATACAATGTTGTTCAAGTTAATAAGAGATGACAACATATTAATACTATTATTGATCCAGCGGCCTATAGGAAATATATCATAAACAACGCTACCCAACTTCATAACCTATAAACAAAATTCTACACTAACTTATGGACCCATTTATAAACATGACATATTTGGGCCTACTGAATCAGGTGGTCAGATTAAATCTATATACACATTATTTACAAACTATATACAAATGTATACATCTGCGTAAGAAATATTGTCATTAGAATAAATCCTAACCATTTAAACGACCACCATTGGCGATGGGATCTAGCTAATAGTAACCTGCACTTCTGAATAACCAAGACCAGCTTGTTTGTCAAAAGTAAGATTTTATTTACTAAATTATGGTATTTCAAAATGTAATTTTATTATTGTAATTTTATTAACATTAAAATAAGCATGTTTGAAAAGCTTCATGAGAAAAATACAGTTTAAGTAAGAAATTTAAAGTAAAAGTAAGATTTTAACAGTTTAGCATTTCTAAAGCCTAAGTCCCTAGCTAAGCTAAATAAATGGAAAATAAAGTAAAGTTCTTTGAGGATTCTTACGTGCTCCACGCAAAGTCCAGCAGCACTTCACCCTCATCGGAAAGTCAGAAAGCAGCAGCCAGCCCATCCCTAAGGGCATGACTTTTTATACCTTTCTATGCTAGCTAAACTAAGCGAAGGAAAGTTTTCATAAATCCTCGAAGTCCCATTGGTTGAGAGTGACAAGTGACATGTCACCCACATTTCAAAAGTTCCATTAGGTCACGTTTCTTAAAGACCATTGTCTTTTCCGAATGCAACCAGGAGCTTCCTTGGTTTGCAACAATTGTAAATTAATGTTCTCACAGTGTTCATTTCATTTCCGCGGGTGCCAAGTTAGAGCTGACAAAATTGTCCTTTATCACTGACTTCCGACCTTGGCCACGTCCGACAAAATGGTGACAGCATGTCAGATTTGCTTAGTGAATGCAGCTTTGACGAACACTTTTTTTTTTTCAGAATGGGCATCTCGTGACTTGTGCAGAAGTAAAATTCAGCTTTAGTAAACTCGAGCAAACTAGGCCCAAAAGCAGGCAACTTATGCTTTCTAGTAATAAACAAACACAAGAAAAGTATTAATGTAAGAAATAATGTTGATTCTGTATCCACCCTAGGTTTACTAATTAATTAACCCTCCCGATTAGTCTAATGTTACCTAGCAAAATGCAAACAAATAAAGCAGCGTTTATATCTACCAGTCTTCATGAATCCATGAAACTTATATGCACCTAGAATAGTAGAAATGACATCACATAGACAAGGGAAAGCAAAATAAGCACATGCTTCTTTTAAGTTTGCTGCAGTTAATAATGACAAAAACGAAAACAACAAATTAATTTTATTAGTTTGCACGAACAAAAAGATGCAACATTTATGCACGTTTATGAGCACACATGTTATTCCCCCCATGTGTAAAGTTTAATCTAGGTTGTATTAACACGATACATCACAAATCATTAATATTATTATTCATGTTATGGAAATGTGACTTTGCGAGTTTAAACAAAATTTTGTTTTCTATCTCGCTCCATCAACTCCCTCATCTGGTGATTAACAAATCACCACACCAACACCCAAAAATTTGGTAATTTAAATTTCCGAGAAATTGATTCAAATTCATTTGTATCAGTAATCCTAAAAATCTGTTTCTGCATAATCTTTGGAATTAGCATAACGCTCTCTATGTAACTCCTGTAATTCAATCTCCCTTTCTTCTTCTTTTCTAAGTTTATAGATTCTTTTCTTTTCTTTCAACTGCTTCTTTCTCTTATGCAACAAACAACCTATTTTTGTCAAAATAAAAATGAATACTATTATAATCAAAGGTGCCAAAATCTTGCCAAGAATTGAACTACCAATATCATGAAACCAATTTTTAATTGCTTGGAATCTTTTTGAAAGTTTCCCTGTAAAATCATCTTCTTCTAAAGGAATTATCTCTGAATGCATTTGTGTAATGTTTTTAATGTACATCTCAATATTCTTACTTTCATCAGGTATATATGTGCAACAATGTTGTACATGTAAAATGCCACAGACTCCTCCCTCCTTTGCTAGGAGTATGTCTAAAGCAAGGCGATCTTGAATCACCATAGATCTGATTGCAATTACCTCAACATTCACTAATTGGAATCCATCAGCTGTGTCTGTTGACAATCTGTCAACAATTGTGGACAATTTTCTAATTCTCCCTGCATTTAGGGTTATACCAACAAAAGGTATTACTGCTTGAAAAATATCTCCCAGAACTTCTGTAAAAGTTTCTCTTTTGACTCTATTTACATAATTATGAATTTTGAACAATCCTTCTGAATCTCTATCAACATGAAACACTTTAGGAAAAACAATTCCCACATAACAAGTTCCATACCAATGGTCTGGAAGGTTGTAGTAGGCTTTGTCACCACAAACAAATAAATCCCAGGGAAGATTGGATCTTTTCCACCTTTGAATCTCCAACCTCCCAAAATCTGATAAGTATCTTCACAGTTACTTGCACCTACAAAATAATTATCAAAAAGTGTATTATCTCTTCTAATGCAAAGCTTTCCACTAACTGGTTTATCTATGTGAATTGCAACGTTTTCAAGCATTTTGCCATTTAATTTCTCATCCTCTTTTTGCCAAAATTTTGACTTAGTCTGCTTGACTAATTCATTTCTTTTGTAAATTGCTCTTCTCTCCTCAACCATATTCAAAAATTTCTTTCCCTCAGCACTCAATTTGCATGTTAGATTATTCTTGTAAGCATACTCATAAGTGAGTTCATTAGTAACAAGGAAAAATTCTCTCATTTGTTTTGCTTTCTTGTGCTTATTTAAAGCACCCTCAATCTTTATATTCGCAAAAATCTCGTCAAAATCTGAATAGTAATATTCTAAGCGTCCAGTTTGATAAAATAAGCTAGTTAACACACTACATGTTACACCATATGTAAGAGGAAGCATATTGTATGTCACTCCCTCAGAAACAGAAGCAGGTAACTTGACGCAGACATAGCAGTCTTTAGCATCCATTACCTTGACATATTCACTCAAAAGCTTAGTAAATGTATTACTTGAAAAATCACTAATAGATTTATCTTGATGAATGTTAGGTTGATGATCAATAATTTTAGCAGATGTACTATGTTTAATTTGACTAACCAAAGCTTTGCTTGTCATGTTAACTTTGTGTAATTCTCTATTCATCTCTAATGGGATGATCACAGCTAAAACTAACCAGAGCAGAATCAAAATGAGCAGACACACCAGAGTCATCTTACAGCATCTCTTAAAAACAGAACACTTTGATGTGCTCTCCTTAACATAAGGCATTTTTGGTTATTTTTGCCTCAAAATTAAAAACAAAATTTATTTTAAAATTTTTAAGAATTAAACTATTTATACCCCCCTTTTAAAATAATTTTATTTTTAACACCCTAAACAAGTTTTCTTCGACCTTATGTCATACATAAGATTTCTTCAACTAAACAGTTTTTCTTCGACCTTATGTCAGCTAACAAATTTTCTTCAGCCTTTAGCCAAATTAAAATTTCTGTACTTCAATCATTGTCACTAATTTCCTCTATTTCGTTTTCTTCTTCACTACTACCATATATGTCAATAACAGGTGGAATTACTAAATAAGTCCACTCAGGAGACTTGTATTTCTGGTTTGGTCTCACTATTCTTTTTCCTTTTCTCGACACTACTTCAATTTTCCTTCCAACTCCCACTTCCTTTCCAGGACTCTTTTGACTACTGATTTCTTCAACTTGCTCTTTAGGTTTCTTGATCAACCTGACTCTCAATCTTCCACCAGGCCAGTAGTCTGCTTTTCTCACGTATTTCTTCTTTGGTTCAGAAGCATTTGATTCTGACTTCCAAGCCCTTTTCTTTCTGTTTTCACTTTCACCATCCACGTCACTTTCTTCAGTTTCGTAGTCTGAAATTTCAATTGACTCAGGAACTTCTCTATTCGGCAGTTTTACTCTTTCAGGAACACTTCTCTGATTTCCAATACTGGTACTTGGTAATTCGTCTTCTTCTTCTTCTTCAATTACCTCCAACTTCCCAGACTTTGGATTTCTGTTCCTTACTCCAGAGTTTGTTTTCTGCTTTTCGATACTCTCCTGGTCTGAAACTTCTTTTTGTTTCGCTTCTCTGTCTTTAATAGAAACAACTGAATCCTCAGTTATCTTTCCTTTTAACAGATTCTCTTCACCTTCAGAATCTATTTCAATAATTTCCAAGTCTTTTCTTGTTGAATTTTCATTCACAGGTACAGGTTCCAGATGTCGACCTTCTTGTCGATCTTCAGAATCTGGATTTATTTCACCTTCTGCTTCAGAATCAGAATCATCTGTAGTATCACTTTCAACATCAGAACTTTCAGGAGTTGGTACTGGAATAGTATGACTAGGATGAATCCAACGTTTCAATCCTTTGCATTTTACAGCATTAGTAGTGATCAAAATTATTTGCCTAGGCTTCTGCCATCTAGGAGCCAGACAATTTCTTCTCCGATGTACTTTCGTTCTGACCCAGTCACCAGGTCTCAGGTCATGTGTCAAAACTTTCTCATTTGATTGTGCTTCAGTTCCCACCTGATTAGATACAGAAGTCACTATATCAGATAACCTTTTACAGTAATCCAAAATAGCACTGTCATTTATGCTCAACAGTTTACCTACAGGTACAAAGGCTTGCCTCATAACTCTTCCCATTAAAATTTCATGAGGACTCAAACCTGTATTTTTATCTGGTGTACTTCTTAATGACATCAAAACAAGTGGAAGAGCATCTGTCCACTTTACACCTGTTTCAAGACACATTTTTCCAATTCTGTTTTTAATTGTTCCATTAATCTGTTCAACTACCCCAGATGCCTCTGGTCTGTATGCACAGTGTATTTTCTGCTCAATGCTCAAAGCTTCACAAATTAACTTCATCAGTTTGTTATCGAAATGACTTCCTCCATCACTCTCAATAGTGACTGGAAAACCGTACCTTGGGATAATTTCTCTGAGCAGTAGTTTTGCTACTGTAATTGAATCACAATGTCTTGTAGGAAATGCTTCTACCCATCTTGAAAATAAACAAACGATCACAAGAACATATTTTAAGCAATTGTGTAAGGGCATTTCAATGAAATCCATCTGTAACCTGGTAAAAGGACCACCCTCTCGACCAATTATTCCTGTCCCCACCAATGATTTTCTGTTTGGATTCATTTGTTGGCATGATAAACACCTTTGACAAAAAGATTCTGCAATTGTTCTGAATTTAGTATTGAACCAAGTCTCTCGAAAAAGTCTGATCATAGAATCTCTTCCAAGATGAGCCGGACCATGATATAATCTGGCCATATCTGCAATCAAGCAATTTGGTAAGACTACTCTGCCATCTTTGTAAACCCACACTCCATCTTCATCACGTGGTCTACAATCTGATCTTAACCACAGATCTTTTTCCTCATCATCTGCTTCATTTTGTAAGTCTTTAATCTCATTCCATGTTTCTACAACCGTTGTTAGCATTAATGAATTTGAATCAGTTTCTTTACTTCTTTCCCGATTGTATGAATAACCTTTTCTTGCACAATATTTTGCCGTTTCATCTGCAAATGCATTGCCTTTTGAGATATAATCAACTCCTTTAGTGTGCGCTGCACACTTGACAATTGCGATTTCTTTCGGCAATTGTATTGCTTCAATTAATCTCCTTATGAAAACTGCATTTTTAATTGGAGATCCTGCTGATGTCATATAGCCTCTCTGAGACCAGAGTTGTCCATAATCATGTACAACTCCATACCCATACTGACTATCAGTAATGATGGTAACTCTTATATCCTTTGATATTTCACAAGCACGAATTAAAGCAATCAATTCAGCCACTTGTGCTGATCGAACTCCTTCAAGACATGATGCTTCTTCAACATCTGCAACTGTGCAGACTGAATATGAGGCTTTCAAGACACCTCCTTCTGATCTCAAACATGAGCCATCTACAAAGTAGACAAAATCTGATTCAGATAGAGGTCTATCTTTGATATCATGTCTTGGTTTCGTGCAGAATTCCATAACATCTAAACATTCATGTTCTGTTTCGATGTTATCAATGATCTCAGAATCAGGCAGTAATGTAGAAGGATTTAGATTTAAACATCTTGAAATCGAAACATTATCTGCTCCTAGTATGATTTTCTCATACTTTGTCAATCTGCTGCTTGTCAGATGCTGAGTTTTACCTCTTGTCAGCAATATTTCAACTGAATGAGGCACAAAAACTTTTACAGGAAATCCCATAATGATTCCTTCACTCTGTTCAAGACTAACACTTGTAGCTGCAACTGCTTTCAAGCAACCTGGTAATGCTTTTGCAATGGGATCAAGAACTGCAGAGAAGTATGCAATAGGTTTCTTTAAATTCCCATGTCTCTGAATTAATACAGACAATGCACATCCTTCTCTCTCGCTGCAATACAGTTCAAAATCTTTCTCATAATTCGGCATACCTAAAGCAGGAGCTTGGCATAAGCTCTTTTTCAAATTCTCAAAAGATTCCATCTCAATTTCATTGAGAATAATTGGATCTTTTACATCAGACTTTGTCAGTCTTTGTAGTGGTTTTGCAATTACTGAAAATCCACTTATCCATTGTCGACAGTAACCAACCATTCCCAAGAACATTCTGACTTGTCTTTGTGTTCTTGGAGGTTGCATTGCTTGAATCATTTTAATTCTCTCAATTGTCACTTGCCTTTTTCCCTTTGCAATTCTGTGACCAAGATATTTTACTTCTTGTTTGCAAAACTGTAATTTTCCTGGAGATACTTTATGTCCCTCTTCTGCAAGGCGATTTAACAGTATTATTGTGTCTGTCACACAATTTTCTCTTGTTTTTGCAGCTATCAACAAATCGTCAATATACTGCACTAACGTAGACCTACCTGGTAAGTCCAAGTTTTCCAAAGATCTTTTTAACAATTCGTTAAAGATTGAAGGACTTTCTGTATAGCCCTGAGGGATTCTAGACCATCCGAGGGTCTTACCTTGGAATCTGAAAGCAAAGATTTCATAACTGTCTGGATGTAAGGGAACAGTAAAAAATGCATTACAAAGATCAATGACAGTGTACCATTCAGCATCATGTGGAATCTGGTACAGAATTACTGCTGGATTTGGAACCACAGGACAACATGGAACAACTATTTGATTAACTTTTCTCAAATCTTGTACAATCCTAAATGCTCCATTTGACTTTTTAACTCCCATAATTGGTGAATTGCAAGGACTACTCTCCATTTCTTTTAATACACCTTGTTTGATTAATTTTTCAATTATAGGCGTAATACCTTCAATTGTTTCTGCTTTCATTTTATACTGTGGAATGTTAGGAAATTCTATTCCCTGTTTCAATGTAATTTTTACTGGATCTACGTTTTTCATCAGACCCATCTCGTTCCCAGTAAAATCCCATATATCAGGTTTCACTGTTTCCTTGAGCTCTTCAGGCAAATCTTTCTTTTCAAATGCAGGAAACAATTTTGTTTCTTCTGCTTCCATCATCATCATTGTCATTCTGTATAAACCGTCTTCCTCCATTGTTTGTAATTCAACTCCATCAGGAGAACAATATATTCTGCAATTCATTTTACACAGAATATCTCTGCCTAGTAAATTTACTGGACTACTATTACAAACCACAAATCTGTGTTTATCTCTATAATTTCCAATTTCAACTGGAACTGGATCAGTTAAATCAGTTTTCATTTGTTGATTGCTTACTCCAACAACTTGGATGGTATCCCCAGAGAGAGGTAGGTTTTCAATTTCCACTGATCTAACAGTAGAACGGGTAGCGCCAGTGTCCACTAGAAAAGTGATGTCTACATCGTTAACTTTCCCGTTTACAAATGGACCGGACTGGTCAACCTCGAGAGTGGCTCCAACAACACACTCTTCCTCCTCTCTCGGGCACCGTCAGCAATAATCATCAGAATCACTGTCTTGGCTTTCTGTTAACAAAAATTGTTGTGAAGCATTTTGCATTTGCACCCTTTGTTGTCTTTGCTGTTTTTGCGGTTTTATTACCTGTTCATTTCCCTGAAATCCCACATTTGGATTATATTTTTGAACTCCCCCACAATTCGGAAATGGTGGTTGTGGCAATTGATCCTGACAGTTATTCACCTGTTGCTGTTGCTGTCGCTGAATGTTTAACTCGTTTAACCCCTGTTGCATCTGTAGCTGTTGCTGCAGGTCAACACCATTCTGCATCTGTGGATTTAATAAGGGATTCTTTAAGTTTCTAGGAGGTTTAGGACACTCGTCTCTCCAATGTCCAATTTCGCCACAATTAAAACAAGGTAATCTTTGTTTCATTTCCTCAATTTTTGGGCTAAATTTTCTTGGAAAAATATTACCTTTAAGCTTTCCTTGCATCTGGTTCGTATTTCCAGTTTGAACAAAATTTGTGTTCTTATTACCCATGCTGGCAATTTGTTGCTCAGCCACCTTTACCTGAGCCCACATGGCTTTCTCTTTGAGCTTCTTTTGTCTCACCTCTAACTCATCACTGCAATACTTAGCTTTTCTCAGAATATCATCCACAGAAAGTGATTGCCATCCTACAATGCTATTCCTGATCATATCTGCAATTTCAGGTTTTAGTCCATAAACGAATCTATAGATAAAATGACTCATGTCCTTTTCATCTAATTTTTCATAGCCACTGTATTGTTTAAAAATTAACAGTAACCTCTCATAAAAAGAATGAACTGATTCTTTTGTTTCCTGATTTGTCCTTTCTATTTTAACCCAATCAACTTCTTTGGGTGGAATTTTGTTTTTCATCCAAACGATCACTTTTTCGTAAAAATCCATTACAAGAGGATTTGGGGCACCTGTTTCTTTGATTCGCTCAGGTTCTGTTTTTGGCCAACTTATTGATATTTTACATTCTGTCCAAAGATCTGATGGTACGACAATGTCGAAAAATCCATCTAAATCAATCCACAGAACTTTTGACACTTTAATAAACCTATCCACTTGTCTATACCATTCCACTGGTTTCTCCCTCAATTTTGGAAAGTCATTTGTGAATAGCAGTATGTCCTGTCTTGACCAAGGGACATGAACATATCCTCCACCTGCAATCTCTCTCATTGGAAATTGTTTTGACAATTTTTCCAATCTTTCATCTTCCTTCTTTTTCGTCCATTTTACTCTCCACTTATTGAGTTCTCCCAGTTTTTTGATGTAAACAATCAAATCTTTTATATGCAGTATTCTTCCCATTGAGTTCAAACTCTCAATGTCACTTTCTGAAAAGTCTAATCTGTAATGCTTTGCAAAATTCTTTTGTTTACTCACATCGATTTCAAGTTCCGCTGCTAGTTCCTCTAACTGATCATATTTATTTTTAGTTTTCCACTGAATACTTTTACAAATGAACAGTAGTTCATCATCTCGATAATAATTCAAACTATCTGGACCAATTGTTCCAATTATTAATTCTTCGATATTTGCTTTTAATTTAGCCACATCAAGTTTCGGAGTAGTCACCCTAACTTCAGGACTCCCTACATCTGAAATAGCACCCATTGGTGTTTTTGGAGATAAATCCTCATTAAAATTTAAATCTGGCATTCTCGATCTTGAAGAGTTTATTTCGGATATGTCTGAGTAAAATTTTTCAGCAACCTTTTGAATTTCTGCATTTAAAGGAATAGTTAACCCTGTTTTGTTTGATTCTTTTTGGTCAAATACAGGCTGAACAGGACCAATCGTTACTGGAACTGTCACAGCTTCCATGCTTTTTGTCATTCGTCTAATTAATTCTTCTTTAGATTTAAAATATTCAGCAGAGTCAACAGCCTCAACATTTCTTATTTCCCTTGCATAGTCTTTTGGAGCTTCCCTTGCTCTTGGAGTCATTGTAAAATGTCTACCTTCATTTCGAGCATTATCAAATTCTGGTCTTCTTGGAGTTTCAATAATTTCACAATTATTTGGATAAAGTTTTGGAGTTTCATTTATTGGAGGTGCACTCGGTGAAGTTTCAGTAGAAACCACCGGAGTAGACCATGATCTAGGAGGTCTCAAAGGTTGATTCTTTCTAGCTGTAGTGTATATTTCTTCCATAACTGCATCTTCAGATTCGCTTTCTATAGATTTCCCAGCAGGAGTACCCATAACCATTTCCTGAATTAAATACAATCCTTCACTCATGTTTCCCTGCCTCCACATTCGCAACCTGTCTTCATGAGTATCTCTTCTCCAAGCTGGAGTTTTAGTAGGTCTTTTAATTCCACTAGCTTCTCTTTGTAATTGATACATCTCATCTTCCCACTCAACTAAAGCTTCAAATTGAGTTGGTCTCGGTTTTGGAATAAGAGCATTCATTTTCTCTCGTAAATTTCTCAAGACTTTTACATTAAATGAACCATCATCAGGCCAAGTTAAAACACCGTCGTTCTTTGTATAGCGTTTCCAGCTATCAAACCATAAAACAGTATGATATCCATATTCACCTTCCATGTACGCTGCAGGTGTTTTATACTTATGAAGTAATTTACCACCTTGCGTTTCGATTTTCTTGTCGGGTGAAAATAAATTTTTAAGTTTCTGAAATAATGTTGGCTTTTTCTCAACATGTTTAAAATGATAACTCATTTTTAAAAGTTAAATTTAATTCGCAAAATCGTTCGTAAAATATTTCCGGGATGTTCCGCAAAGCAACCAATCCGTGCGCGAAACACACCAACAAGCCAATGACAGTTGAGCTACGTCAGTTTCCTGCTCAACGAATAAAAATGGAGTTTTTCTGAAGGACCAATCAGCTTACAGGTCGTCAGAGACTCAAGAGCCAATCAGAGTATAGCTTGTGACGTAGGTCACCCAATCCCAGCGCGGCTCTGTGACGTATACAGCAGCTGCGGTTTCTCGCTTCTCACTCCTAGCGCTTACCCCTCCTTCACAAAATCTTTTCACAGCGCCATTTTAAGAACACTTTTCAGTGTAAATTAATTCTTAAACAATGACAATAAGGACTCATCTGTTTGTTTCACTATTTAGGATAGTTTACATACATTCAAGTATCCACACTTCGGAATAGTCGGCGCTATTCACACTAAGGATAATTTTCAATTGTTAGTAGAGTAACTCTTACCCCACCCTTCTAACACGTAAAATTATGAACTCGTTTTCCTCTGAACGCACCGCGAAGTGACAGTTCTAAGAGTTCCACTTGAACATAAATTACAAATCAAACTCGCACTTTCATACGGAAAATTCCCTAAATTCAAACACACATGAAATCCGTACAGGACTCTCACCTGTTTATAGAAATCATGCACCGTTAGCAAAATAACGACGTTATCCGTACAGGACTCTAACCTGTTTATAGATATAAAACATGTACCCCTACAGGACTCTAACCTGTTTATAGATAATCATGCACCGACGCTACTCTGCCCTTCATTCAAGCTCGGATATAACTAATACTTTTATCACAGTGAGTTTTATGGAAGGCGCTTTGTCCCTATTCTCATGCTGCTCTAATTTTTTAGAAAACCCTCACTTTACAAGATTCACACCTAGCCCTAACACTGTGCTGCACGGCGACAACACTATGGTACACGGCGATACCACTTGTGATACTCGGCGATATCACTGCAAACAGAACAGATGACTTGCGTGACTAATTTCTCGCCACACAATCTATACTGGTATAGCTTACAGATAGCACGAAAAACAAACTCAACATGTGTTAAAACATCGATCCTATTTCCATACCATAACACTTTAGTAACCCTTAGCAACCAACATATTACCTTGGTTACCCTTAGCAACCATCAATTTCTGCTACCAGAGAATTGATCCAGCGGCCTATAGGAAATATATCATAAACAACGCTACCCAACTTCATAACCTATAAACAAAATTCTACACTAACTTATGGACCCATTTATAAACATGACATATTTGGGCCTACTGAATCAGGTGGTCAGATTAAATCTATATACACATTATTTACAAACTATATACAAATTTATACATCTGCGTAAGAAATATTGTCATTAGAATAAATCCTAACCATTTAAACGACCACCATTGGCGATGGGATCTAGCTAATAGTAACCTGCACTTCTGAATAACCAAGACCAGCTTGTTTGTCAAAAGTAAGATTTTATTTACTAAATTATGGTATTTCAAAATGTAATTTTATTATTGTAATTTTATTAACATTAAAATAAGCATGTTTGAAAAGCTTCATGAGAAAAATACAGTTTAAGTAAGAAATTTAAAGTAAAAGTAAGATTTTAACAGTTTAGCATTTCTAAAGCCTAAGTCCCTAGCTAAGCTAAATAAATGGAAAATAAAGTAAAGTTCTTTGAGGATTCTTACGTGCTCCACGCAAAGTCCAGCAGCACTTCACCCTCATCGGAAAGTCAGAAAGCAGCAGCCAGCCCATCCCTAAGGGCATGACTTTTTATACCTTTCTATGCTAGCTAAACTAAGCGAAGGAAAGTTTTCATAAATCCTCGAAGTCCCATTGGTTGAGAGTGACAAGTGACATGTCACCCACATTTCAAAAGTTCCATTAGGTCACGTTTCTTAAAGACCATTGTCTTTTCCGAATGCAACCAGGAGCTTCCTTGGTTTGCAACAATTGTAAATTAATGTTCTCACAGTGTTCATTTCATTTCCGCGGGTGCCAAGTTAGAGCTGACAAAATTGTCCTTTATCACTGACTTCCGACCTTGGCCACGTCCGACAAAATGGTGACAGCATGTCAGATTTGCTTAGTGAATGCAGCTTTGACGAACACTTTTTTTTTTTCAGAATGGGCATCTCGTGACTTGTGCAGAAGTAAAATTCAGCTTTAGTAAACTCGAGCAAACTAGGCCCAAAAGCAGGCAACTTATGCTTTCTAGTAATAAACAAACACAAGAAAAGTATTAATGTAAGAAATAATGTTGATTCTGTATCCACCCTAGGTTTACTAATTAATTAACCCTCCCGATTAGTCTAATGTTACCTAGCAAAATGCAAACAAATAAAGCAGCGTTTATATCTACCAGTCTTCATGAATCCATGAAACTTATATGCACCTAGAATAGTAGAAATGACATCACATAGACAAGGGAAAGCAAAATAAGCACATGCTTCTTTTAAGTTTGCTGCAGTTAATAATGACAAAAACGAAAACAACAAATTAATTTTATTAGTTTGCACGAACAAAAAGATGCAACATTTATGCACGTTTATGAGCACACATGTTAGTCCCCCAATGTGTAAAGTTTAATCTAGGTTGTATTAACACGATACATCACAAATCATTAATATTATTATTCATGTTATGGAAATGTGACTTTGCGAGTTTAAACAAAATTTTGTTTTCTATCTCGCTCCATCATTATCAACAACAGCAAGCACTTTCTCCACATTATCTAGGTCAATTTGTCTTAAATGTACAGCATATTGCGTTTGGGATGATTTCCAAATTTCATTGTAGGTAGTGTATATACATCTTTTAGCATGAGGGGATTGGGGACCTAAAAGGAAATGTCATAACTTTATGTCCTCAAACAGAAGAGAAAGATGTTGTTTAACTGCAGACAGTGTGAAATGTTCCAACCAATGTTGACATAACGTTCCCACTGAATAGACGGTAATAATACCGGAGTGTGTGAGCTGAGAGTATCGGGGATCAGGTCTCCATGATTTGAAACCAGCTGTGGAATTGAGAAAATAAGCATGACAACCATTCGTATCCTCTGACCACAAACACCACCCTCCCAGATTCAAAAAAGAAGAATTAAATGTTCTATTCTATACCATGCTAATTAATTGTTCTTTTGTGTAATTAGTAAAACGTTGTAAGTTATCAAAGTGGACAACTGAGAGAATGTTCAGGGCATTCATTTCATTAATTGTAGCCAATCCCATACAAGTAGTTTGCTGGATATTTTCATTCAAGAAAACCATTTGTGTGGGAATTAAACAGGCTCAAAATAAAGTTTCTATCCCTTGAACCCGCAAAAATGTCATACTCCAAATCGATTTCAAATCAATGGAGACCTTTCAAAAATCATAACTTGTATGGGTCAACTGATTTAAAAACATAGTAGTACATAGCAGCTTAGTTTGACTAAGCATATATTTCTTTGGTGGTGTTGGAGTCAATTTAAAATAATATGACATGGGGTCTGAAGAGTCATATCCCGTGAAATAGGTATGTTTATCTTTTTGCTTTTTGGCACTCTGGAGATGGAGTTGGGCAATGTTCCCACTGTGTATCATTAAACTGGGGATGCTGTTTAACTGTTCTGTGTAAAAAAGGGTGTCAATAATGATTATAACAGAATATATCAGCATAATTAGTAGAATTAAGATATAGATCCTCTAATTCAAAAACAGTATTATACTCTAATTCAGAAAGCATAGAATTTACAGCTTCAACATCCCAACCATCTGAATTTAATCCAGGTACTATTACCTCCCCCATAGAAACTTTGAACACATATGGAATATGCAGCATCTCCGTTGGACTACATAAGTTGAAAGGAACTTTACCCAAACAATTACATCAGTCACTGGAACGCCTGAAATGTTAACGAGGGGCAAGTCTCTTTTCATTTTATGTGATGAAGAATGGTGGGCCAACACCCCGTCAACCAGTTCTGTAGCAGAACGTTCCAGGGGACAATAGCTGTTGATCAGTAGGAAGAAAAGAGTCACAAATCCGAACCACATGAACAAGAAAACCAAGGAAAGTATGATCCGGACATATATCCAAGGAGGAACTAGATAAGTGCATTTTAAACATGAGATAAAAACACAAATCCTTGCTGGCGGCATGTATGCAACAGAAGAACTGTCAAATGAAAAATCTTGATCAATATAGTAGCCAGAGGTACTCAGCTGAAACACAGGAGGGTCGGACTCAGCTGTAGAACTTGAAAAAGCCATTCAGATGGACTTCCCAGTGGTGAATCATTATAAACAACATCTTTTGTAGAAGACGTGATATTAGAAGCAGGTATCATGTTAGGGAACTTGTTGGTGGAGGACTCAGCCTCCCCTTCCCTCAGCTGGGGAGAATCATCATTGGTGGTGCTTACAGACTACACATAAATATCTTGTGGAAAATAACCGCTATCCTGTGTGTTAGACCTGGCACCATTGCCATGGGTTTTCTTTCCCGTTTATTGCTGTTGCCTCCTATGTTTTTTGTTTTTTTTAATATATTTTTTTATTTTAACAGTAAGACGAGAGTAGGCAATACAGACATCAGTGTTTCGCAGTGAAATACAGAACAGGGCCAGGCGGGGGAAATATATAAACAAGAATCACTGTAAAAAGTAAAAGGCCCATCACGGGTACACATAACGGAAAAATAGGCAATCTATTAATCAATCAAAAGCAATCCCACCCGCACGACCTTGTCCACAATGTTACAGGATAATTAAGCCAGCGAACACACCCAGACAATAAAGGATTCGTGAAAAATAAAACAGCCCATCTCTCGTAGAAGGAAAGGGAAAAGACAAAAGGGGCCATAGAACAAAAGAAAGGCAAAATAATAAAAACGCACCCCTAACCCCCCACCCTGCACCCCTGCAATGGCTATGGCCTAACCCCACTAGCAGCGTGCCTGTCACCCAAGAACTACCCTAAAGGAAGGGAGAAGAGAAAGCGAAGGAGGAGAAAGCAAACACACTCCTGGTCTCCCATACCCCCACGCCAATAGCGACCACCCCGAGACATGGTAAAATCAATATTTAGCAATTATACAAACCAGTCAGGGGAGGATAAACAACAACCACCCAATTCCCGTCACAATATAGGCACAACCCCGGCATTCCCAAAAGCTATTATATCGGACCCCATCGATAAAGTTCAGCCCTGGCCAGTACGGTCCGTCAGAAAAGTCTGTACCACTCGAGCCGCCATTTTGATGGTAAAGGCAAAGCGTCCATAAAAGTTCTTGACAGCACAGGAGGATCGAATACAGGATAAAAGTTCACGGCTCGAACGAGGAAAGGCGTCCAAGAACAGCGAGTATCCGGAACCATCACCAAGGAACTCGTAGCCACATGAAAGACCGTCTATAGATGCGTTGGGCGGCCGCAGGGTCAGGTAAGAGACGCTAGCGAGAAGCACGGGCTGGCTCGGCGGTAACAGGGGACCGTCAAGGTTCATGAATTCCGGGTTATGTACAGGGACCTCGACCTCTGATGGGCAATGCACCGCTGGTACCACCTCTAGCTGAAAACTAAACGAGGTGTCGTCCTCAGGTTCCAGCATACCGTCCACTTTCACCATCAGTGTCCGGAACACAGCGACTGTGTGCGAATGGAGCGCCCCAATGGCGGCCACAATGGCCTGCAGCGATGGCGTGCCTTCCGTCCGCTCCATCCCCTCTCAGTAGGCGACAGAGCCGGACTTGAACCCCGGAGGCCGGCTACTCCGGAGTCGCAGGCCACGCAAATCTGGTATCAAATAATGGGCGCTCCTCGTCTTACAGAGCACACCTTCGCCATCAGAGAGGGCCCAGCCCGTCGACCCTGGGAGGGCAGCAAGGTCTCCGGGCACCGGGCCCCCACCACAGCAGCCGGCGTGTCCCCGGTGTAGATCGTTCAAAGGATCTTCACAAAAAGACAACAATTCAGGCACTCTTTGGGAGACCGGGCTCAGTCCGGGTCTCACGGCCGATGTTGTTCAACTCTGACCCGGGAAGTCCAGAAATCGAGGCCCCGGCTTCGACACGGTGTTAGGCCGAGAATGGAAACACGGCTTATCTTCGTCAGCCGATGAGGTAGAAATCTCGGGATTGCACCTTTAGAAGCAGTAGACCTTCATAAACAAGGAGATCAGGCGTAAGGTCAGGATTGAAGACAGGATAATCGAGCTGCTGGCGGAGGTCGGCGGAGCCGGGAGCTTACGTGGCCATCTTGGTTCGTAGCGTAGCTCCTCCCCCCGCCTCCTATGTTTTTGCTGGTTTTAGATGCTTTTGGGCACTGTGCCACTGTTATTCAGTGACACAGTGCAAGTGCTCCCTATGGTAAATTGATGTATGAATTAGTGACTCCATGATTGGCTTGTTTGTTTTACTTGTCAGACCCTAGTACAGTGCACTGCGAGTGCCCAGGGCTTGTAAATCAAATACTGCTGGTGGGCTTGCAGCACTGATTGTGCCACCCACCAGAGCAGCTTGTAAAGTGTGTCTCAGGCCTGCCATTGCATAGCATGTGTGCCGGCTGGTACTGCCATGTTGACTGAGCAAGTGCACCAACTTGCCAGTCCCTAAACCTTCCCTTTTATACATATTAGTCACCCCTAAGATAGGCACAAGGGCAGGGTGCATTGTAGGTAAAAGGTAGGGCATGCACTGATGTGTGTGGCATGTCCTGATAGTGAATTACAGCCATTTTCGTTTTTCACTATTGCAAGGCTACCTGTTCCCCATAGGTCAAAATGGGCAGTTTGATTAGAACATCTTATAATCCTAACTGACTCAGGGAACTAGATAGAAATTCAAGTTTAGTATGCCGGAACTCAGAATGGTAAAATACATCTTTTTTTAAATTGGTTTTAACATTCTGTGTTTGAAAATACCACTTTTAGAAAGTAGGTATTTTCTTGCCTAACTGTCCAAGCCTGCCTCTGCTATGTTGTGTATTCCTTGTCTGGTTTGTGAGTGACAGGGGCTGGGGGATTCCAGGAGACAGGGTGAGTCAGCAGATGGCTGAATAGACCCAACTGCATGCAGAGTGGTGGGAGGGGAGCACTTGAAGCTTGAATAGGGCTGTGCCTGCCTTCCACAATTCTGGCTCCACCTCCTGTGGTGTGTCTGATATCCCTAGCCTACACTGTCAAAGGAAGAGAAGGAGTCCTGTAAAAAAGTGTTCCAGAACTGTACAGGACTGGTTTGCACTAATCACAAACTCTCTCTACCTTCAGAGATAAAGGATTGTGGTGTATAAAAGAGGGAACCCAAACCCCAGAACTTTAGATCACTTCTGGGAATCAAGACAAGCCTTTGCTGAGGAGCAGAACCAGGAAGCTGAAGGAGGAGACTACCCCTGTACTGTGTGTTTGGGGGTTGGCCTGCAGTGGTTGCATCATTACCAAAGAAAGAAGAAGAGGGCTGGGTGTGCTTTTCATCAACTTGAAGAAGAATCTCTAAGGTCTTGAACTAGAGCTTGCCTCCTGCCTGAAGTCTCAGGGAGGCAAGACTTCACCAAGCAACTCCCCCCCCGATTTCCCTTGCTGGGAATTGAAGTGCCTGCTGTTGTGCTGGGCCTTCTGAGAGACTGCATGTCGCTGGGAGCTGGAAATCTGACTCAACGAGAAGAAGTGTGTCACCGCCGCAGCAGCTGTAGTCGCATCGCCGAAGAAGCGAGCCCCTAGTGCCATCAACGCACCGCCGAAGCGCGGCGCATCACCGGAGAATCGTGCTGCCGCTGCAGAGGTCGCCATCATGTCACCGGAGAAGCGCGTCACAGGGCCTGTTGCGGCTCCAAAGATCATCAAGTTGCCGCATGGCCATCAGCGTGCACGCATTACATTAACGTTGCATCAACGTTGTTGCACCTTAACCAAGACGCAATTTTGTCACATCGTACCGGAGAAGAGTATCGCATTGAGGTGCCATCTTGTCGCATCATACTAGAGAGCAGTAAGAAACCGATGCATCACCTCCCCACACAGTAAGGAAGCGAGCATCAACTCCCCTGCTCAGCAGTAAGGAACCAACGCATCTACTCCCCTGCATGTAAGGAACCAATGCATCACCTTCCTTGCAACCCTTTTGTTTTCTTTGCATTACGCATCTAAGGTACTTTGAGAGTAAAGTGTTGCATTTACAACTCCAGAGAACTAAGCTATTTTCTACCATTTTAGAGTCTATTTTTGAGTACAGTATTGTGGATTTTTGTTGTTTGGTCTTGTGTTAAGTCTATATAAAAATACATTTTTTTATAATAGAACCTGTGTGGTGTCCATCTGTAGTGTTGTCACTGTATTACTGTATGTGTTCACAAATGCTTTACACACTGCCTCTGAGATAAGCCTGCCTGCTTGTGCCAAGCTACCAAGGGGGTGAGCAGGGGTTATTTTAGGAGTTTAGCCCCTTACCCTGACTTGACGCAAGGGTCCCTATTTGGTCAAAGGTACCTACCTCTGCCAACTAGAGACCACCAAATCTAACACTATGGCATACTATGAAGTATCAGCCACATGGTGTACTTTGACATGTTGAATGGAGACAAAGCGTTTGCGTTTAGAACCAGTAAGCAGTGGCAAAATCACAGTTCACATACTTTGAAGACCAAGGACCAGAATAGGAGCACGGTACGTTAGGCCGAACTCCTTTCTGATGGCCACCTTATCACAAACCAAATCTCCAATTTTCAGAAGCCACCCAGAAACTGGAAGAGCAACTGGTGAAGTCAAAGGATGAGATGCAGGCAAATGTTGCAGTGAATTACCGTAAAAAACAATTGTAAGTCATGTAAGAAAGCACAATGGTTATCTAGGTTTGCAGCAGCTGCCACAATGTCTGGACCGCCAAGGTCTGGAACATATATCTTGATGCCAAAAAGTACTTTGTACAGGCTCTGCTCACCCAGAGGTATTTTAGGGAGTTTTTTTAAATGCTCGTTGGACCCCATATAGATGGTTCAACCAACGATGCCCTTTACCTAATACTTTAGCTGTTAAGGAGTGCTTCAAGTCATGGTTCTCTCCGCAACTGATTTACCTTCAGGTCAATCTGTAGAAGAAAAATGCACCTGCACACCCATAGACTTCCTCGAATCTCAGTACACCTTAGAGGTGAAAGCGGGACCTTGGTCCAAGTGGAATGTGCAGCAGGCATATATCCCGATAAAGACATACAAGTCTTTAATAACAGTTTTAACTGTGCTGTGCAGTCTCCAAGAGACTGCATGCAAGTAGTTTGAGAGTGGAAAACACCACCAGAGATAGGACCTAGAATGACGGTGCATGCGGCAGAATATTACTGTTACAATATTACGCTGCGCCTGAGGAAGTTCGAAGTGCAGTGGGCGGAGCACGAGCGCGAGTTTTGGCATTTGGTGCGTTTGGTGCTCGGAGCCGGAGGGGAGTGCGGCGTTCGAGTGGTGTCCGCACAGAAACGAGAGTTGTTGGGCGCTGCAGTGCTGGTGCCGTGGCATCTGCAGAGTAGCGGCACTTGCGGAACGGTCGGTTCACTCGGACCCGGACTCTGACTCGGCATCGGCCGTGTCACCGCCGCAGAGGCTCCAGGTGAGAGCGGCAAGGGAAGCCACCCCCCCCCCCACCACACCGCACTGCCTCGCCTCGCTTTTGCTCTGCCACGCATGCAAGCAGCAACCCCCTTTGGCCAGCGCAGCCAGCCCCCCCCCCCTGACCGCAGAGAAAGGTGAATGAAGGAGGAGGCGGGGGGGGGGGGAGTAACGAGCAGTGAGGCTGGGCTGTGCTAAGGAATCCCATCAACAGCTCTGCTCCTGCCCCAATTAATTACTTCAAGAAACCATTTTAACCATTCTAAACATTCAGCATTTACCATTCTACCACTGCCAGATTGGATCTTTTAGATGGAGATAAGTGGTGATCCCTGTGGCATCTTATGAACGAAGTTCCCCCAGCTGCCATCCCTGGATAATTATTCCGAACGGACGGCACCGGAGTAAGACACAAGGCGCGGAGGGCGGAGAGACGCGAGCGCGGCTGCCGCTAGAGGCGGCCGCAAAGTAAGAGCCCGGGGGGTTGACCGACAGGCAGTCCGACTAGGTCTGATTGACCTGCTGCCCCCCTGTGTGCTCCGCTCGCAGCCTGTCCCCCTGTGAGCTCCACCCACCGCCGACCGCCGACTGCCCACTCCGCCAGCAGCTGTGGGGGTACAGGGGTACAGGTTCCCAGACTGCCCCTTTCTCCCTCGTCTCATTCACATCCTTGGCCAGTCTTAGCCAGCCTCAGAGACACAGTCTGTAGGTTCATCACCTGTGCCCCACCTTACTGCATCCCGCCCTTGCAGTCAACAGGAGTCACAGAAAAGCAAGGAAAAGTATAGAAAAACTGCAGGAAAAAACGGAAAAAAATCGCAGTGGCCTGATAAATTCAACAAAACTGATAAACGGACAATACCGGCTACTTTGAGAATTCTGGGCGCACCAATTAGGAGTTAGGCCTTAAATGCCTTTCTGCATGACTTTACAAGCTTTCTAGTTTTAATCTGCTACTTTTTGACAAAAAACCCATTGAAACAGCAGAAAGAGACCGCGAACGAGCCTCCACGAGCTGGGGGGCCGCTAACCCTGCGTGACCCCGCTTGTCTTTATTGGCCGGGAAAGGCGTAGTTGAGGGCAAAGGTAAGGGCAAAACGGTGGCATAAGAGGGTATAAGGTAAGAAGATAAAGGAAGCCCGCGTACTTGGCTCTACCTGGTGGCAAGTAGCCAGACCGACGAGGGCAGACAACTCAGGGAGATGAGATCGGGGAGAGTCAGACAGACCCCCACTCAGAAAACCAAGAGCGACTGGCAGAATAAGAAAAAGAAAAAACAAGGCACAAAAACAGAAGCTGACAGCTGTGTCACCAAAAAAAAAAAGCCCTCTAATATCACCGATTGCTACGATGTTTAGAAACACAAAGGAAGGCGCCAAATTGCTATTGTTGAAAGATCCTGGTGCAGCCATTTACTCAACTACAGCGGAGATCCCAGGCCTTATGACTCCTCTAGCTCCTCAGACACTTTATTTGCCTTCGAATGGAAAAAACAAGCCACAAAAGGAAGCGGGACAGAACTCAACCCGTACCATCAAACAGTGGCTTCTATGAAAACAAAGCCTGGAAGAGGAAAAGATTGTTCTGTCAGCGTCAGAAAGGGAGGAGTTGATGAACAGTTCCAGCACAGGAACGGCACTTAAAGAGGATTTAAGCCTGAGCTCTGACACAGCACAGGCATGCAGGACAAATAAAGAGGGCACTATATACAATATCACTGAATACAACACAGAACTAAATAACTCCACGGACCGCCTGAATCAGACAGTAGGCTTAACAATCTCTGACCAAAGGGCACTAAGTCTCAGTGAAAAATCCTACCCGCCAACAACAATACTCAAAACAACCCAAGGTGGCCTGTCATCGTCCACCCCGAAGCCCGTAATAAACAACCCCAGACCAACAAGGCTTCACATAGCCGCTCAGGTGCACCAGCTGGACCAAGACGATCAAGAAGGTATTGACAATGTCCGTCAAATTGTAAGAATGTCACCACCAAACAAAGACATTATGCAAATAACTGTGTCCGAAATGCCTGCCCAAGCGGGCGGAAAGCATCATGCTAATTCCCAAAAAAATACAACGCCACAGGAATTCACCCTGGAAAATAAAAGCTATCAACGGTATACCAACAATAGCTTCAGTAGGGAGATTGACGACAAAACCCACCAGCTTAACCAAGATCAAAACCCAAAGGAGACCAAAAATTTAAAATCACAGCTCCAACAAGGAGAAACAGCCAGTAACCATAGTTTTTTTCAGAGACATCTAAATCTTTATTGAATACACTACAGACAACAATAACAGCGTTCAACATGCAAAACGATAAGATGGATATCCAAATAGACCCGATGAACATTATAGCAACACAAATAGCAGGGATCAATACCAAACTGGAGAGTATGAACAATCGTATTTCTAGAGTTCAGGCAAAACACTCCGTCCAGTGAGCATGCAGCCCAATAATAGACAAATTAAGCCTGTTGCCAACACTCCTCGATCGGATAATTCAAATCAATAAATCCTGCTTGGGCATGAAGGGCATAACAAAAGAAAAGGAATCGACAAAAATTAAAACAGAAAACAATCAAGTTCTTTCAAGCCCAGAGCATCACAACGACATAAAAACAGACAAACAGACAGACAATCAGGACAAATCAAGCAATAAAGATCAGGACAGATCAAGCAACAAAGATAGAAAATGATCACGTAAACAAAAAAATCGCGATAGGAAAGCACAGAATAAATTGTCCCTGCCTTTAGAGCAGCATACAACAAAGATCTATCCAATGTTTTGCTTACCAGAGATTGGTTATTCAACAACAGCCTCGGTTAGTTCAACAGATGATCTCACCGACAGTGTTATTTGCTTAGATCCAGCAGCAATTGAAAAACAAGCAGAAGGAAAGGGAGATAATAAACAAGGCCCAAATAAAGAGGTGACCCGAGTTGGGGACTTTACCGGAACCCAACAAATAACGAAGAACAAGTGCTCAAAAAACAAAAAAAAAGGGAATGGAATGGAAACCATCATTGAAGACGCGAGAAGTCACGGCGAACAACGAGCTACGACTAGTAACCTGACAGCTCAAAATTGCCCTGAAGAAAAATGCAGTGAAAACAAAGTTGCAAATAATCAAGGACAACACAAATCAGAATCGGACCATGACACCAATAGAGATCATGCAGATGGACGAAGAGAAACATGGAAACTCCCTGACAATCAAGAAACTCCAAACATGGGGAACCAAAAGTACGGTGACAGCACAAAAGCTGCCCAGAAAACGGACATCCCAAAGTTCCAAATGCTTAGTCTAGGGGGAACCAACGGATTGGTGGAAAACCAAAAGAAACCACAACCGAAACAAGAAGCCGACTCAATCTTAAGGAGTACGGCACTGGAAGCAGAAACTACCTCGAGCGCAGGATGCCGGGTGGACGACCTTCTGGTTGATCAGTCTGCGATGAATCTCAAGACCCACCAGGTCAACATAAAAGTCGAAATCACAGGTGGCTTAAAGCAAATTACAATCGGGAATAAGGAAGAACACCCAACGCCCCAGGCAGGCCATTGCAACGCACCAACAGAATGGAAATTATTGCTAATCCCAGAATATGATTCAAAAGGGCCCAATGATATATTGAATAGAAGGGTGGAAGAAAAGGAGGTATCCCCAACTAGAGTTCCTAAATTGGGATCACTAAATGTTTGGAAAGACAAATATTTAGGAACAAGTGTTTTAAATAAACATGAACTGACAACAAGTGTTACTGACAAAAAAGGTTACTGACTATGGATAAACAATGCAAAGGAACATATAATCGAGAAGATACTTTATTCAAAAATATATTTATTAGGGATCTGGTTTTAAACATTCATTGCCGATCCAGCATTGATTATCATGGTGTGCATTTTATGCTTATTGTGCATCACAGTACATTTCAGTGTAAATATACATTTCATAAATACACTCAGGTGAATACAAAAGATAATATATATACAAGGGTAAATGTTGTAATCACAAAAATATGGCTAAAGGTAATTTGACATTGCTACGCGCGTTTCGACGATGAGCCTTCATCAGGAAGCCATGATATATGTCCCGAGTGTACCTATACAGAATACATGAAAGATCCATATCAGTGTCAGTGTTGAGTCCTAATATTTACATCACATATGCATTCAATACTATCATTAAAAACAAGGGACAATGAAAATCTGCCGCTCGCAGTCGTGCTTGCTGTTGGAAGTGTGGGGAGCCTCTTATACTGCTGCTGGCTTACCGGATTGGGACTCTTGCACCTTGACCCTGTGTGCTCCGCTGTGTTTTCACCGCCAGCGATCGAACGCTGAACTGTGCCTGAGCCCGTGTGCTCTTTCCTTCACTGCATCTGCCCCAAGGGAATTGATCTTGGTACCCTGCAGGAATCAGCCGGCGCACTCCAGGCCATATCTTTACACCAGCTGAGGGAGTGATTCTGGGAGCGGGACTGCGAGGCAACGAAAGGTGCTAGCGCCAGGTAATCGCGCGCACCTGGGCCTCTTCCCGCCCCTCCTCCCTGCAAGCACTTAACGACTCGCGGCCCCTGCTCCGCGGGTGCCGCTCGCAGTCGTGCTTGCTGTTGGAAGTGTGGGGAGCCTCTTATACTGCTGCTGGCTTACCGGATTGGGACTCTTGCACCTTGACCCTGTGTGCTCCGCTGTGTTTTCACCGCCAGCGATCGAACGCTGAACTGTGCCTGAGCCCGTGTGCTCTTTCCTTCACTGCATCTGCCCCAAGGGAATTGATCTTGGTACCCTGCAGGAATCAGCCGGCGCACTCCAGGCCATATCTTTACACCAGCTGAGGGAGTGATTCTGGGAGCGGGACTGCGAGGCAACGAAAGGTGCTAGCGCCAGGTAATCGCGCGCACCTGGGCCTCTTCCCGCCCCCTCCTCCTCCCACTTAGCCCAACTTTCGCACGCGCACGCGGGACGCGCGCGTGCGAAGACCGGGCAAAGAGCGGGCCGTTGTGTGGCCGTTAGGTGGCTGGTGAGGCTGGGTTGGGCCCCGTCCCTGAGTCTCTTAGACACATACTTTGAACTGGAATACTTAATGTATGCTCCCTCACTGTGCTGTCTCACGTGGCTGAGCTGATTGTCAGTGACTGTTAAGTCCCTTTAACTTGTTGACTGGGTAACTATTACGACGGCTGCTTCTGCTTACTTCCCATAGTTGTTTATTTTTTGTTACAATGGACATGGTCTCACCTGGGAAAGCGGGGGCTAATCCTAACAAGGGCACATTGGACAATTACTTTAAGAAATCTATCTCTGAGATTGAAAGAGAAGAAGCTCTGGAAGAGAAAAGGATGGAGCGTCGTCGCTCCATCGAGGGTCATAAGGCTAGATCCACCTTGGGTGCACCCCTGCCCATTCGATCACCTAGTATAGAACTGATCACTGAGGACCCCTTCTCATCTCAGGGTGTCCCTGAACTCTTAAGAGATAATTTTTCTGCACCACCTTCTCCTGTGGATCATTTTAGTCCATCTCCTCCTGTCCCCCTACCACCTGGTAATTCTGATGTAGCCCCGAATCCCCCGCCAGCTTCCATCCAAATTGGAAAAATAATCCCCAAAAATCAGCAGAGGAAGGTTGTGGCTCAGATAAATCATGGTCCTCCGCCTAATAAGAGAATGAGGAAGGGGGGCTCCATACATAAAGGTAAAATTAGTCACACTGAATTTGGTAAGGGCAAGGGGGGGGGGACAGCTACAGCTTCCGCTTCTGCTTCTAAATCAACTGAAGGCACAAGACTCGATACTCCATCAGTGACCATACAAGACACTCCATCTCCCTTAGTAGTCACTACCCCTCCAAATCCAAACTCTGAGGAGACCCTCCCGCTTGCCCCCACCTTGGAGTTTCTTGGGCAAATGCTCAGGACGCTCACTTCCCCAATCATGGACAGATTACGGGCCATTGAAGAGCGGTTAGGGAATCTGGAGCAGACCATTCACAATAAACTTGACATCCAGATGGCTGTTCCCGTAGCCACTACAGTGACAGCTGTAGCCAGCTCATTAAATAGTTTTAAACCCTCTGTACCCAAGAAGCCCCTCTCAACCTCCTCTAACCTAGTTAAGGCGGCTTATATAACCTCTACCATTGCCGCAACGGCCTCCCTCCCCGTGGCCAATCATCCTACTAAAAAAGGGGCCAACAATCCCTTGGGAACTTCGACTTCCAAAAATGATTCTAGATCTGAAATGCACCTGACTGGTGCCATTCCCAAGGGCGGAAATAACATGATATCCAGACCAATCCAGACGGTTGAAGAGAGGGAACCCCCTAGTATAGTCCAAAAACGCAGGATCCCCCAGGTTGAACTGCCTCCGGAATCACTACCTTATGTAGTGGTGCTCACGGGTGTTCCCACCCTTGACCCTGACAAGCGAGAAGGCCCTCAACAACTTAAAAATAAGACCATGTATTGGCTGTCTAAGAACAGACCACTCCCTGGGAATGTAAATGGGGACATAGTGCATGTGCGCCGACTCCCTTGGTTGGGGGGGCGGGTGAAAGATATAGATGGCGACCTGATTGTGATCAACTTCAGGGACCCGGAAGCTGTTAGGCACATTCTGAGCTGGATGCCAGGGAACCTTGGCAAATCCATCATGCCGTGTGATCTCATCTATTTTTATCCTAGAGCTCTAGTGGCCCCCCTGTCATGTCCATGGCCCTCTATGCCCTCGACAGGCCTTAATGGCCCTAATCAAAACAACCACTATCTTCCCTTGCACCCTGAACCCTTGATCCAAAAGAATGCTCATAGGTGGGGATCTGTCCCTCAGAGGGGTTATGGTTCCAACTATAGGAGTTTGGACCACTCCTCCCAATTGGGGGGGATGGACCACTTGCTTCCTTTCACACCTTTGGAAGTTAGCAACAGATTTGAAGCATTCTCTGGTCTAGACTTTTGTGATTGACTCGAGGGGTGCTCCCCTGGTCACTCTACTGCTGAGGGGGCCTCAAGTGAACACCACAGTAATTCTGCTGCTCAAGCTTTTTACCTCCCCCGGCAACTGCTTGGAGACGACTATGGCATAACCCTAACCCATCTAGCGGGAAGCAAATACAGTTTATCTTCCCCCACACGGCTCCCCAGCTTTCATGAACGCAGTGGTGGAGTTACTTCCGAGGGCCAAGGCCCTACACTCCATACTAAGTCCAGAGCCCTGAGGGTACTTTCATGGAATGTTGCAGGGATTCTCAACAAAATGCAAACTGAAGAATGGGATTCTCTGATAAATAATAACGAGATCTGCCTCTTTCAAGAGACATGGGCGAGGGAACCGGTCCATAAGACTGGTTATGCTGTATTCGAAATCCCTGCTACTTGGAATGGAAGGGGAAGGCCCTCAGGCGGTCTGGCGGTGTGGATAGCATCTCACATCGGGTGTGTAGCGGAAAGTATAGCCACGCTTTCCCATGATATCCAGTGTGTTTTACTAACCTGGACAGGCGCCCCGAAGTTGGCAATAATAAATGTTTATTCCCGCCCAGTAGGACCAACGGCGGAGTCTACTACATTAGAAGACCTTGCATCTTTTTTGAGTCAGCTGCCGACAGATTATAAGGTGATCTTGGGTGGCGATCTCAATTGTCATTTTGAACCCTTAGAGGGCTTGAGGGAAGGGGCCCTCATGGCAGAAGACGACTACTGGGGTATACCACCGTGCCAATCCCCCCATCCCAGAGCCTGGTCGCCACTTGCGGTTCAAATCATGTCGCTAACTCTCAACTATGCGCTGAGAGCTTGCAATGGTCGCACACCCTCAGACACCCCTTCAAAATGTACATTTAATAGACCAAACCAGGAGTCAAGACTGGACTACATTTTTGTTGATACCAGTCTGTGGCCAAAGGTTGAGGACTTTATCATAATTCCCCGCACTGACAGTGATCATAACGCCCTCTCACTTACCATGCACTATCTTCCTGAGTCCACCGGACTCTCCTCTCCGGGGAAAGGAGATGAACGGGGAAACCTTGTATTAGCTTCTAACAGGCGTAGGGTGAGATGGCAGAAATTCTCCAAGTCGGAAGAAAATATTGGGAAAATTTACAGCCTTGTTCTCCCAAGATTTGAGGCTTTGGAAGTAGTAATTAGTCGCTCCAGTGCTCAGGACCTATCCAAAACCTTACCCTCCATACACGAGGACTTAGTGGGAACTCTGGGAGAGGTCCTCTATCCAGAGGTACCCAAACCCAAGCATAAAACCAGAACTTCCACTTGGTACAACTCGGACTGCAGAAAGGCTAAATCTGATCTTATTGCTGCAGTCAAAGAGGGTGCCCCCCGTAATAGGGTGTCTGCCTTGCGACAACTTTACAAGGACATTATGGCCCGTGCGAGGTCAGACTGGGACTGGGATAGATGGCATGATCTCTCAGCAGCATTAATAGCCAAGGACACCAGAAGATTTTGGTCCATAGTCTCCACTGGCTCAGGGGAACCCAAAGCTGCGGTTGAACCCAATATAGCTGCACATATATGGGAAGACCATTTCGGGAAACTTTACGCAGATGATTTAGAAAACACTGATGCCACTATTGCAACACTCCTCTCCCTCCCCGGAGATACTCTGGAGTTCACGCTAGGGGAAGTGGCCAGTGCAATAGATGGCTTAGCAATGGGCAAGGCCCCTGGCCTTGATAAACTACCTGGCGACCTCTTTAGGTCCCATCCAGATATTTGGGCACCTTATCTTCTCATCCTCTTCAACTCAATAGCATGTGGAATGGCGATCCCCTGCACTTGGCTGGGGGCAGAGATAGTGCCTATCTTCAAGAAGGGCTGTCCTCTGCTCCCATCCAACTACAGGCCGATCAGCCTGATAGATGTCCCCCAGAAGATTTATTCGCGACTTTTATTGGACCAACTCATGGATTGGATGGAGGAAAATGACATTTTAAGTCCTCTCCAGGCTGGCTTCAGGAAAAATACGTCCACCATGGACCAAATCTTCCGCCTTGTTCTCCTTTATTGGAAAACAGTGACCATCGAGGGCGGGAGATTATACATGGTGTTCGTAGACCTGAGGTCAGCCTTTGACCTTGTACCACGGAAAAAACTTTGGGAGGTCCTGAGGGAGATGGGAGTCCCCATTAATATACTCCAGGCAATCATAAGACTCCATCAGGGCAACTTCGCCCAGGTACGTTGTGGGCGGGGTGGTGTTTTGACTCAAAGGTTCCCTGTTTCCCGGGGGGTCAGGCAGGGGTGCGTACTTGCCCCAACCCTTTTTTGCCTTTATATGAACAGTGTCATCTCGCATCTAGCCAATGTTGGAGACAACGACGCCCCGGTCCTGGCAGGCAGGAGGGTACCGGCAATTATGTTTGCGGACGATACCCTCCTGCTTTCCAAATCGCCCATGGGTATTCAGAGAACTTTGGATGGCTTTGATCTCTTTTGCAGGCAGTTTGGCCTTGAGATCAACGCCGGGAAGACCAAGTATATGATCTTTAACCCCTCCTCCACAACTAGACCCAATCCGTCCCTAAACTCCACGGTCTTAGAGAGGGTAAAAACATTCCAATACCTGGGCGTAACCCTCCAAGAGAACCTTTCATGGAGTCCACAGATTGCAAGCTCGCGAATAAGGCTATCTCAACTGTCTGGGGCTATCCTGAAGATCACCAACACTTCAACATATAAACCTATAGCCCCCGCAGTTGAGATGTACAAAACCCAAGCAAAACCTGCTGCATTATATGGCAGCGAACTTTGGGGACACCAAGCTGCAAATGAGTTGGTACGTGTTGAGAATAATTTTATGAGGCGCCTCCTGGCCCTCCCTGCTGCAACTCCCTTGCTTCCCCTACGTCTGGATTTGGGCTTATCATCTATCAGGGAGGATGCTGAACTCAACCCCATAAGATTCTGGCATAGACTTTGGTCAACTAAGGAGCTTAACCACTACAGGAGTGATCTTGTGCATGTTATGAATCTAAATGTCAATGACAAGATCCCTTGGCTGACTTTTGTCAAAAAAGAATTGTTTCGGCTAGGCTTAAATGAATTGTGGTTGGCTCCCGAAACTGGTTGTATCAAGGTCCCTCGGAAAAGTCTAGTGAAAGTCTGCAAGCAACAAAATCTTGTGACCCAATTGACTGCACCCAGCATTGGCACTTTAACCTACTGTTTTACCCAATCCAAAAATACCTATAAATTTGAATCTTTTTTGGATTTTATCTATCCGGTCTCGGCAAGGAAGCTCTTTTTACAGTGGCGGTTCGGAACCCTCCCCCTTAAATCCTTCACGAGTAAATGGACCAATGGAGGGGACAAATTATGCCCTGGCTGCAATTCCTGTGATGAGGAGGAAATCCATGTCCTGTTTTTCTGCTCCACCTATAGGTCTCCAAGGAAGTATTGGTTGGTGCCTTTATGCAGAAACATGGCAATAAGAAACTGTTCAACTTCTTATAGAATATTGAAATCTGATTCCTCCCCTCACATTGTTTTTGCAGTCTCTAAATATCTGTTCGCCATGTGGCGTATTAGGTCCAAGCTGATTAAGGCCTTACCAACATAGGACGATAGTTCCGGCCACTGTCTTAAACCAAATTTTAGCCCCTTGCGGCAAAGTTTTTACAACATGTTATTTTAAACTCAATTTATATAATTGTGATGTATCTTTCTACTCATTTTTATCTCACTTAACTTTTACTCCCAAAACTTGTATTCATTGTATAACATGTATCAAATGTTGATTTAAATGTTGTATGTCTTTTTATGCATCTTTTATGGTCTTAATGGCCGAAATAAAGATTTTTTTGGATTGGATTGGATTGAAAATCTTAATATATACATCTAAATACAATGTTACACACACTTCCTCGAACCATTTTATGGTTACAACTCAAAAGACATAAGGTGATGGATTTTTATATCATGGAACAAAGGTTCGCAAAAATCCAAAGGAACCTATTAGTCTATATCTGTATGTGCACTTATGATTAAAATAGTCTGTACCATCTACGGTAACCTTGGCAAGGGTGGAGGACTGGGAGGGGAGAACGAAGGTGTGGAGGGGAAGGTGGCCAGGAGGGAAGAGAGGAAAGGGGGGAGGCGGGCGGGGAAAAAAACAAAAAAAACAAAAAACAAAAGGGGGGGGGTTAAAGGATATCTTTAACTGAAGTTTAAGGTAACAGACCCACCCTTGCCATTTTGTAAAGACGAACCGATCATTACAACTTCGATCGCCTAAAACCGCTTTACTCACACGGTCCACTCTGTTCATTATTTTTCTGCAGCGCTGCCTCATTTTCCCCTTTCAACACCGAAGTTAAGAATTACATACCGGTGAAGATAACAGTGACTGGTTTTTAAAGTAACACATTTATCCTCACCATCTAACATTCGTGAATTAAACAATCATGATAAACACCCCTCCAGAACCGCACTACTAAATTGTCCCATTCTTTAATTATTGTTTGCAGCAAGAATTTTATTTTCCCTTTTCCATCCAGAGCGGATACCTGCCCATACTTGAAATAAACAAACTAAGGTAACTCTACCTGACCAGGGCACGGCAGAAAACTCTAGATTCAGGGAATTCTCATAGAATAACACATTCAATCTTGTCTCTTCCCCCTTTCCCTAGTCTTATTTATCCTCACTGCAGCTCGAACTCTGTTTTTAGTAACCTGTTTTGGACCTCTTCACATGACGCATTGCATTCAGGTAATCTATATCGTTTTTTGATTTCCACATAGCGTAGCAGTCAATGCCATAACTAGTCATCTTGGTTTTGCTTTATCCTTACACGTTTTTCTTTCCATGTATTAGTAATCATCAAACGCCCTCTTCAACATACGGGATTCTCTCTCCTTTTTAATCCCATTTGATTCTCCGTTGTAGTTGTTTGTACATCTATAAACCATAGGACAGCAACGTACACAAACATCGCCCTACCTCTATTTGCAGGTAACTTACCTTAAGCGTAATGACTGCATCTATACCAAACTACAGCCCCCCTTACCTGAATTTTAATTTTTGCCCTATTCTACCCGCAGTAAAAAGCAACCCCACTGTGGTATTACCTGGATTTAAAGTGACCCTACAAGTATATCTAGAGTCTACCATCCGCCATCGCGGTTGCACCATTATATTGGTAAGATACCATCCACATAAACCAGTTAAATATAACTATTTTCATATCTTTCCCTTTTTCTTCTCCCCCGCCCCGTCCACCTTCCCCCCCCTTTTTCCTTTTCCCCCGCCCGCCTCCCCCCTTCCCTCTCTTCCCTCCTGCCCACCTTCCCCTCCAGACCTTCGTTCTCCCCTCCCAGTCCTCCACCCTTGCCAAGGTTACCGTAGATGGTACAGACTATTTTAATCATAAGTGCACATACAGATATAGACTAATAGGTTCCTTTGGATTTTTGCGAACCTTTGTTCCATGATATAAAAATCCATCACCTTATGTCTTTTGAGTTGTAACTATAAAATGGTTCGAGGAAGTGTGTGTAACATTGTATATAGATGTATATATTAAGATTTTCGTTGTCCCTTGTTTTTAATGATAGCGTTGTAAATATTAGATTAAATGTATTGAATGCATATGTGATGTAAATATTAGGACTCGACACTGACACTGATATGGATCTTTCATGTATTCTGTATAGGTACACTCGGAACATATATCATGGCTTCCTGATGAAGGCTCATGGCCGAAACGCGGGTAGCAATGTCAAATTACCTTTTAGCCATGTTTTTGTGATTACAACATTTACCCTTGTATATATAATATCTTTTGTATTCACCTGAATTTATTTATGAAATGTATATTTACACTGAAATGTACTGTGATGCACAATAAGCATAAAATGCACACCATGATAATCAATGCTGGATCGGCAATGAATGTTTAAAACCAGATCCCTAATAAATATATTTTTGAATAAAGTATCTTCTCGATGATATGTTCCTTTGCATTGTTTATCCATAGTCAGTAACCTTTGTTGTCAGTAACACTTGTTGTCAGTCCATGTTTATTTAAAACTCTTGTTCCTAAATATTTGTCTTTCCAAACATATTGAATAGAAGGAACATATTGCAGCTAACATCAAACATTCTGGCGTTAAAATACTTAACATCGGCGAATCTATTGGCAGTAGAATTTATAGGAATGGAACATCAAAAGAGTAAGGAGCAAACACTGACCACCTGGCTGACTGAAGAAGACGTGCAGCACATCATGGATTCTAAGGTGCAATTTGAAGCTTGGGGAATTAAATTGCTAAAACCAGCGACCCCCCGTTATCCTGGCCCCCTAAACAACATTCTCAACTGTAGTAAAGGAAAAGCTCAAAGGCGAAACGATAACACACCTAACATTCAACCATTACTCAAAGGGGCAATTGGCGGCAACCTTTCTACAACACAGAAAGAGGGGCCACAAAATGACCGGGTTAAAGGAATGGACAGGACTAAGGACAACTGGGGATGGTTGCCAGGAGTATTAACTTCGAAAACAAGCCTCTGACCAACGGAAAATAATCTATCAACACAAGACACAAGTAACATACAGGTGCTCTCGTGGAACATCGCGGGGAAAGAAAATGGCTGGAGAATGGAGAACTCCCAAAAAAATGGGAAAATTATGATATAATAGCTTTGCAGGAAACCTGGGCTCCAGAAGCTCTCCCATTGGCAAACTACATCCACTATACAGTTCCAGCAACCAAAACCAAAACCTTCGGTCGACCAAAAGGGGGCTTGGCAGTCTATATCTCTTCAGAGTAAGATTGAGAGTGAACAAATGGATTCAGAAGGACCAAATATTCAATTTATCAAACTGACATTAGGGCCTGCTAATAGATCAAAAATCGTCCTCTTGATGAACACATACACACATCCTTCGGGCAGGAAAAAATTGGCCCACAACAAACAACTAATCGGAATCATTACCAACATCCGGAGTACCTGTCCCTTGTGGGACTTGATACTCACAGAGGACTTTAATTCAAACCTAATTTATACTCCGGATGAGGACGAATCTATATCAGCAGACAACATATATTGGTCCGTCCCACATCAATACCAGCCAATGAGGCCAAAAGTGGACCGCGTAGGACAAGGGTTGGTTAATGCCTTAGAGTTTCTTGGGCTAAGAGTATTGAACGGAGGAACTCCAGATGATTTCCCCCCTAAGTTTACATTCCATGGGGGAAGGACAAGGTCAAGACTGGACTACACAGCAATCTCAGTATCGCTGATACCATCCCTGTCGCACTTCTCAATAGAGTTCACAACTAGGAGTGACCATTCATATCAGCTGATACATTTTAGGTCGAAAATTACCAAACACCAGGTAAATACAACTATTGATGGCAACATACACACAGTGGACCTAAAACGTCTAAAATGGTCAAACAACACAATTGAAACATTGCAATTAAAAATAAAAAAACGTGTTAATTACTAGCAAAATTGGAGCCCAGGACAAAATACAGGCATGGGAAAGCTTTACAGCTGAGTTACAAACATTAATGCCGTCAGGACAAAAGCAGCCCAACTCCCGGGAAAAAACAACAACGCTAGGTCTGCGAACCCTGAAACGTAAACTCAAAAAATGCATCAGGATGCTAAAAAGAACAACTCCTGACACAGCAGCATGGGACAGTGTAAGACAGCTTAAGAAATGTAATAAAAAAGACCTCTGGGAAAAAAAAAGAAAGAGCAACGACAAATTCTGGGCCGAACTCCTGTGTAGCTCAAAGAAATCCAACTCAAAACAGTTTTGGATCATCATAAACAACCTGAACCGACCGGTTACAGTGTTATCCTCAAACATACAAGAATCTGAGTGGGTGGAATTTCTATCCAGGAGGTTTTGGGAAGCTCCCTTGCTAGAACCAATTGTAGGAAACACCTATGATCGAGGGGCAGTTCATGTAAAGCCCACTGGGTTCTTAGAAAGCACCAGCCCAGAAGACGCCGCAACTTCAAAACAGAAGGAGCAATCGAACGTGGTCACAAATCCAATGGAGGAAAATGTCTCCCCGATTCCAGCCATGAGTTACTCGTCCCCTTCAACTGAAGGAGTTAGACGTATAATTAAGAAAGGTAAAAACGACGGTGCACCAGGCCCCAACGGAATCCCCCAAGCAATCTTCAAATATGATATTCCGTTTTGGGGCAAACACCTTTCCAACTTATATCAAGAAATAGAGAAACTAAACATCATACCAGTAAACTGGAAAGGTTCGATTCTGACACCTTTATTTAAAGGAGGAGACAGAGCAAATCCGGCGCACTACAGATTGATAGCCCTGCTGGACATAGAGGCCAAATATTATGCCTCCCTGGTACTAGAAGAGCTTAAGGCTTGGTCTGACGACCTTAACCTAATTCCAGAAAACCAGACGGGCTTTAGACAAGGCCTTGGAACGACGATAAACATTTTAGGTCTTTCGCTAATTACAAACAAGTGTAAGCAGAGGAAACTGCAACTTTACCTCTGCTTTATAGACCTAAAAGCAGCCTTCAACAGTGTTGATCGCCATCTTTTGTGGAAAAAGCTGCGAGCCTGGGGTATCCCTGAAAGGTTCTTAAAAGGCATCCTGTTATTCTATTCAAACACCTGGCTAAGGATTAAGATAGGTGATGGGTCCAGACTATCAAGGAAGCTGACAACCACCAGAGGCTTAAAACAAGGGTGTGTTCTGGTCCCCCATCTTTTTAATTTGTTTTTATCTGACCTCTCTCAAAGGCTGGACTGTACCAACTCCCATCCACCAAAGCTTGGCGAACTGAGACTCTCGCATGTCTCATACGCGGATGACGTGGTACTAATGAGCCAAACAAAGATCGGCCTGCAAAGATGCCTGAATGAAATGTCAGTTTACATTTCTGAAAACAATCTTGAAATAAACACATCCAAACCAAAAACTATGGTGATTGGAAAAAAACAGTTAAGAAAACAGACAATCTGGCTTAATGGAATCCAACTTGAGGAGGTAAAAAAATACAAATACTTAGGCCTTTATATCGACAACTCAAGAAATCTTACGGAGCATAAAAAATATATGTCTCAGAGATCAAGTGCACTAACATTTGCTTTCCGCCTATTAGCTAAAAAGCTGAAGGGCCCCTCCTATAAACTTTTGCTCGCCGTAATGAAGGCAAAAATCCTGCCAACTCCAACATAGTCCAGCGCGGCCTTCTATGGCGAGGATGGATAGCTCTTAAACCAACTATTAGCTTCCATCTACAAAAAAGTATTCCAGATTCCAAGGTCAGCTTCCCCAGCCCAGGTTCGCCTGGAATTCAGCCTTACAAATGAAGAAGTTGGAAGAATGTACGCAACGGTGAAAACCTGGTATCACTTCAAGCTAAACGCTGCTACATCAAAAATCAACGAGGCCATCTGGTCTGAACTAAACCAAGACAAATTTTCTCCTTTCAACCAATACCTTTGCAAATCCCTTTCGGCCACATGTACGATGGAAATATGGAACAAAAAGTTGCCGTACCAATCATTTAAACAAGTTGTAAATAAAGCATCAAAAACCCATTCACTGCTTCTGGACAAAAATATCCTAAGATCAAGGTCGCACGCCTGGATGGTGATAAACCACTATAAGTCCTTTGCACCGGCGGCTTATTTATGCGAAACTTACTCAATTAACGTAAAAAAACAACTTATGGCACTGTGTTTTGGAACACTACCATCCCAGGCTGAGCAGCCAGTTTGGCTGCACACAGGCCCTAAATCGTGCCAGCTGTGCAATCATCACAAAGAAGACTTTATCCATATAATTTGCACATGTAAAAAACTGCGGGCTGAACGTGCAATATTCCTAAAGACAAGTTTCAACGAAAGAGGTATTAGATCCGGCAGAGCCGCAATAATGGCGTGCCTAAGCCCCTCAGACCTCCCACTGCATGGCAGACTGATCACATTTCTTAAAGCCTTTAAAAAGCTTTGTTAAAAGGGTCGGAAGCTGGGCAAATGAGATCTAACTTTCTGCATTGAACTTTTAAGAAACAAAATGATTTTATACTTAAATTTCTACTTTTAACTGCTTATAGTAATATTGTGCTTTTGCTACTTGTTTTAAATTGTTATGGTTTTAACTAACTAAACAATAAAGATTACTTACTTACTTACTGCTTAGAACCTTAGCCAGTTGCGCAGATCCATCAGTATAAATGATACAGGAGGCAGAATTGAACAAGGCAAAGGATATATGTGCTCATATTTCAAAATGTCTTGTGTTTGAAAGAAGGGTCAAAGACAAACTCCACATCCACGGCTGTTAAGGATGTAGCTCACTTTATCCAACAAGAGTGGCGGGCTTTTGCATTAGGAACGTTGGCTTTCGTTACAGCTTCCAAGGCAGGCACAGGAGAAATTACAATAATGCATTCACCTTCAGCAAGGGGTCACTCTTTCAGGATGGCCATCTGCACAACAGTAAGACATTTTGCAGTTGAAGCAATACGCATTTCAGCAGAAGAATACAAATGTGATTTATATGCAATGGGTACTGTTTCACCTTCGGTAAAGGTGAAATATGTAAATCCAATTGCACCTGGTAAAACACAGATGACTACATTTGTAATATTGACAAATGTATGTAAATGGCGTGTTTCAAGCAAGTCAGACTGTAAAGATCTGAGTGTTTCAGTATTTTTCGATGTCCACTAGGAAGGGGAAAAACCTGGGCCCATTAAGATATAAAGAAGTTGAATACACTGGGCATGATCAGGTATGCAATTCCTGCAAAATTCTAGAATCCAAGCAGAGACTGCAACTTTTTAAGTATACTTGGCTGTTGTAATTGAGCACACTTTTTGAGAAAATGAGGGGCAAGACTTTTTCCCTCATTGGTCAGTTCATATCCTAAAAAAAAAGGACACTGAGAAAAGCAATGTAAGCGTACCAGTCACAGCACTCTAGAGCTAAATTGTGACTAAAAAAAACATTGGAAATTTCAAATATAGTTTTATATTTTTTGCAGACTACATTATTAATGAGTGCTGTACTATGCATATTCTGTACTGCAAAGGTGTGTGTATGACTTGTCAAATGTCTGTAATCTAAGACAATGCAATGGAATGATCTGGTTTCAGAACAGGAAAAGAAAAAGGTTATTCATTTGAGATACACAGGGTTCAATTACTCCCTGATACTCCAGTTGCAAAAGAATTTCCTTCACGGGTGCTTTAACATACCATTTAATTGGATGCAGCGGTTGTTCTTGAGGGGTAGACCACATAGGAATAACGTGACATAGAGTATCAATCAATCAATAAATTCTTTATTCGGTTCAGATCTTTGAGCCATAAAAGTACAGAATAAAATCGGGATAAAAATATATTAAAAACAGCACAGTGCATATCAAAGCAGATTTTAAAGTGCAAATGCAAACTCTTGAGCAGACTACATTTCCAATGCAGACATTGATTTTCCTACCGCACTGCAACTTTCAAAAACAGCTTAACACAGATAATAATATCCTCATCTTCTAATCGGAGAAATGCCTCATTAGATTCTCTGCAATTGCTAAAATGACGGATCTTGATCAAAGGAAGAAGAAAACACTAAGGGGTCGATCAGGATGGCGGACGGAAGAGCCACCGCGGCCCTGGAGTAGGCGGAAAAAGCCTTTTCCGTGTCCGCCTGCCGCTGATACTCCGTCCGCCATATCAGGATAGGAAAACGTGTCAAATTTCCGTCCGCGACGGAAAAGCACGCTCCGCCGGCCAACTACACACGACCACGCGGCGGACGGAACACATCCGGACGCTCCGCCGTACGCACTGACGTCTAAGACCGTCCCCCAAATCAAGATGGCGGAAAACACACATAAAACCGCAGCGGAAAAACAACCTGTCTTAACACGGCGGAATCCCCACAGCGAACATAGGTGACACAGCCGAGATACCCACCGCAAGCTGACCACCACCATGGACCCGGCGCTACACGCTTTCCCGATGCTCTTCGCGATCCACCACGTCCTAGTCATGGCCTACTATGGACGACGACGCAGGTAAGGTACAAACCATTGGCTGTCTGGAGGGGAATACCAGCAAGGGACGTGACGTAGGGAGGGGGAGTGTCATGTTACCGAAACCACTGATGAGAAGCATATACGAATACACATTTGCAGTACGCAAGCAGGAATGGCAACGACAGACCACGAGACTTGATAGACTACCTTTATTGTCCAAAATAGGGGTCAAATCACAGTGTATGCGTGAGCATGGGCAAAGTGGGCACCAGAGCAGGTACAACATAGCAGGCAACGAGAGGGCAGCATGCAGTATCAGAGCATCAACAGGGCATTGTGCAGTACAGAGCAGGTACATCAGAGCAGGTAACGAGAGGGCAGCATGCAGTATCAGAGCATCAACAGGGCATTGTGCAGTACAGAGCAGGTACATCAGAGGCAGCACGTGAGAGGGCCAAAGTGCATCAACAGTCCATTGCACAGAACAGGCCCATCAGAGGCAGCACGTGAGAGGGGCAAAGTGCATCAACAGTCCATTGCACAGAACAGGCCCATCAGAGGCAGCACGTGAGAGGGGCAAAGTGCATCAACAGTCCATTGCACAGAACAGGCCCATCAGAGGCAGCATGTGAGAGGGGCAAAGTGCATCAACAGTCCATTGCACAGAACAGGCCCATCAGAGGCAGCACGTGAGAGGGGCAAAGTGCATCAACAGTCCATTGCACAGAACAGGCCCATCAGAGGCAGCACGTGAGAGGGGCAAAGTGCATCAACAGTCCATTGCACAGAACAGGCCCATCAGAGGCAGCACGTGAGAGGGGCAAAGTGCATCAACAGTCCATTGCACAGAACAGGCCCATCAGAGGCAGCACGTGAGAGGGGCAAAGTGCATCAACAGTCCATTGCACAGAACAGGCCCATCAGAGGCAGCACGTGAGAGGGGCAAAGTGCATCAACAGTCCATTGCACAGAACAGGCCCATCAGAGGCAGCACGTGAGAGGGGCAAAGTGCATCAACAGTCCATTGCACAGAACAGGCCCATCAGAGGCAGCACGTGAGAGGGGCAAAGTGCATCAACAGTCCATTGCACAGAACAGGCCCATCAGAGGCAGCACGTGAGAGGGGCAAAGTGCATCAACAGTCCATTGCACAGAACAGGCCCATCAGAGGCAGCACGTGAGAGGGGCAAAGTGCATCAACAGTCCATTGCACAGAACAGGCCCATCAGAGGCAGCACGTGAGAGGGGCAAAGTGCATCAACAGTCCATTGCACAGAACAGGCCCATCAGAGGCAGCACGTGAGAGGGGCAGTATGCAGTATCAGAGCATCAACAGGGCATTGTGCAGTACAGAGCAGGTACATCATAGGCAGGTAACGAGAGGGCAGGTTGCAGTATCAGAGCATCAACAGGTCATTGTAGAGTACAGAGCAGGTACATCAGAGCAGGTAACGAGAGGGCAGTATGCAGTATCAGAGCATCAACAGGGCATTGTGCAGTACAGAGCAGGTACATCATAGGCAGGTAACGAGAGGGCAGGTTGCAGTATCAGAGCATCAACAGGTCATTGTGGAGTACAGAGCAGGTACATCAGAGCAGGTAACGAGAGGGCAGTATGCAGTATCAGAGCATCAACAGGGCATTGTGCAGTACAGAGCAGGTACATCATAGGCAGGTAACGAGAGGGCAGGTTGCAGTATCAGAGCATCAACAGGGCATTGTAGAGTACAGAGCAGGTACATCAGAGCAGGTAACGAGAGGGCAGTATGCAGTATCAGAGCATCAACAGGGCATTGTGCAGTACAGAGCAGGTACATCATAGGCAGGTAACGAGAGGGCAGGTTGCAGTATCAGAGCATCAACAGGGCATTGTGCAGTACAGAGCAGGTACATCATAGGCAGGTAACGAGAGGGCAGTATGCAGTATCAGAGCATCAACAGGGCATTGTGCAGTACAGAGCAGGTACATCATAGGCAGGTAACGAGAGGGCAGTATGCAGTATCAGAGCATCAACAGGGCATTGTGCAGTACAGAGCAGGTACATCATAGGCAGGTAACGAGAGGGCAGGTTGCAGTATCAGAGCATCAACAGGTCATTGTAGAGTACAGAGCAGGTACATCAGAGCAGGTAACGAGAGGGCAGTATGCAGTATCAGAGCATCAACAGGGCATTGTGCATTACAGAGCAGGTACATCAGAGGCAGCACAACTACGTGTCCCTACCAACCCGTCACAGGGACCACAAGAGTGCCACGCAGTTCTCAATGGACACACCATGTGAAGTAACATTTGAGTGAAGTGTACAGCACCTCACATCACAGATTCAGGGGGACTGCGTGAACTACCTGCCTCGGACACACTGGCAGCAGCAGCAACAGGAGTGTGAGACACAGCCACAGCCCGAGTGACACACACATGGGCCACGGACCCAGACACACTGGCAGCAGCAGCAACAGGAGTGTGAGACACAGCCACAGCCCGAGTGACACACACATGGGCCACGGACCCAGACACACTGGCAGCACCAGCAACAGGAGTGTGAGACACAGCCACAGCCCGAGTGACACACACATGGGCCACGGACCCAGACACACTGGCAGCACCAGCAACAGGAGTGTGAGACACAGCCACAGCCCGAGTGACACACACATGGGCCACGGACCCAGACACACTGGCAGCACCAGCAACAGGAGTGTGAGACACAGCCACAGATGTAGTCACTGACACGTGAGCCACTGACCCAGACAGACTGCCAGCACCAGAAACAGGAGTGTGCAACACAGCCACAGATCTTCTAACTGACACGTGAGCCATAGACCCAGATACACTGCCAGGACCTGCAACAGGAGAGGGCACAACTGACACTGTGCCACCATCTGATACATGAGAGTCAACTGCACCAGCGCCACTGGGACAACTGAAATGATGAGCCACAGGGCTGTATGGGCCAGGAGGCAGGGTGGGCCTGGGAGCTGGGGATAGCTCACCTAGAGCCAAATCGTGGTTGGCAGGTGTCAATGGTGTGTGTCTGCGTTTCTTAGGGAGGTGTGAGTGCACCCTGGACAGGACAGGACTGCCAAGTGGTGGGGACTCCAAAGAATCACCACCCTGCATAGGTGGAGCAACTGCTGCCGGGGATCTGGTTTCGGGGGAGGTGCTGGAGCCTGCTTGTCGTTTGCTCTGTGCCTGCCGCCTGGACTCGGAATGATGTGTAATGGGGGATGCAACAACAGGGGACACCCTCCTCTGATTCTGACTGGCCTGGATGGGAGTGGAGGTATGGGGGGACTCCGCCGCGGAGACATCAGTTTGGCGTTTAGTAGAAAACATCAGCCTCAGTGCAGCCAGGGGTGAAGTATGCCTGTCCTTGATAGCGCCATTGTCCATGCTAGATGCCTTGTCCGTAGGTTGTGCCTTATCCTTAGGTGGAGTGTTGTCTCTGGATGTAGCCTGTGCCCTGCTCGCCGCCCTGTTCCTGCCAGCAGACTTGTCGTCTGTGGTGCACCTGCCTCCAGCAGACACCTGCTCCCTGTGTGTGTCCCTGCCCTTGGGAGTGTTCCTATCCACTGCTCTGTGCCTGCTCTTGGGAGTCTCCCTGCTCTTAGTAGGTGCCTTAGTCTTCTCACTGTCCTTGGGAGTGTTCCCATCCACTGCTGTGGGCCTGCTCTTGGGAGTCTCCCTGCTCTTAGTAGGTGCCTTAGTCTTCTCACTGTCCTTGGGAGTGTTCCCATCCACTGCTGTGGGCCTGCTCTTGGGAGTCTCCCTGCTCTCAGTAGGTGCCTTAGTCTTCTCACTGTCCTTGGGAGTGTCCCTTACCTCTGCTGTGGGCCTGCTCTTGGGAGTCTCCCTGCTCTTAGCAGGTGCCTTAGTCTTCTCACTGTCCTTGGGAGTGTCCCTTACCTCTGCTGTGGGCCTGCTCTTGGGAGTCTCCCTGCTCTTAGCAGGTGCCTTAGTCTTCTCACTGTCCTTGGGAGTGTCCCTTACCTCTGCTGTGGGCCTGCTCTTGGGAGTCTCCCTGCTCTTAGCAGGTGCCTTTGTCTTCTGACTGGCCTTGTCCAAGGAACAGTCCATGGACATGTGAGTATCCCTTGCCCTCAGAGTACCTTTCGTGTTGAATGCCTGTGTAGCTCCGGAAGGCATGTCCCCCAACAACACTTGTGGATCCTGTGTGTGTACTCCAGTGCATCTGACGTCGTCTACGTGAACAGATTTAGCTGATCTAGGGGATGGGGTCTGTGCCCTGCGTGCCCTGACGTGCTGTCTGACGCTGCTTCTAGTGCAATAACCTGTATTTGAGTCCTGCTCTGAATAATCACTACCCCCTGAGACATCCAGCGGTGTAGATGGGGAAACAGAAGTAGCACCCTGTTCATTCGACTGTACTATTGCAGACGACACACTGCTTGCCAATGACTGCACTGTCCTGTGTAGACCTGCAAGATCGCCATGCATCCCTTCCATGAATGCCACCACCTGCCCCAACTTCCTATCATGGTCCTGGAAAGCATTTGTCATATTGGTCTGACCCACACACAGCTGTCGCAGCAGATCAACGGCCTCAGCACACAGTGCATTTTGGCTCACCGTGGCAGGGGCAGCGGTGCCTGCACCGAACGCCACTCTGCTCCCCCTACTCCTCCGGCCACGAACAATACATGGTGCAGTTGGCGGAAGTGTGGGCCCTGTGTGCTGTCTTCCGACAGAAGGTGATGAGTGCCCACTCCCAGTCTGTGACAACAGTGCAGGCTCACCAAGAGTGTCCGACGAGGAGGACGATGGTGTCTCCACATGCGAGTCCTCAGGGACGGTCCTGTCCCCCTCTCCGGCGCTGGCCTCCTCCGTGTCAGTCTGCGTGTGTGCGAAGTCTGAGCCGGACTCATTTCCTCGGCTACTCTCCACCGTCTGTGGCTGAGTGTCCTCTGTCAAAGCTGAAATGCACAGAAAAGATGTGTGAGTCATGGGCACACTCACGTACAGAAGGAACAGGATAGCCAAATCACATAGCAGACAAAGGTTCATGAGCCCTCATCCTGCACATGGCCCACCCCTACCAGTCATCCTCACATTTTCTGCCATGGGGCCATGGACCACTAGGGGATGTGCTTTAACACTCAACTACTAAGCAAGTGGCGTGTCAACATGGCGGACCTGGATGTCAAATGAGTACCACCCAATGGGACCAAAATGCCATCACAGGCATACATACGCAACACGGAACTCAATAGTGTGTCTGTGCACCAATACATGCATAGCACTCACAAGTTTCCTACACAGACAGTATGCTCACCGCTAGTTTGCTGTTGATCGGCACTCAGACGTTCGGCCAGTTCAGGATGCGTCACTGCAATGATACGGTGCATGAGAGGGGTCATGGAGCGTCGGGCCAGACGGGGCGTCCTTGGAATCAGGCCCAGTGTTACTTCCGCTACATTCTTGCTCAGCCTGGAAATGTCGTCCCAGCGTTTGTGGCAGTGTGTATGTCGTCTGTTGCACACCCCCAATGCCCGTACTTCCCGTGCTATGGTCCTCCACAGGTCCTTGCCAAGGTGCAGCTTGACCTACCATGATGGGAGACAAAAGGGTTTAAGTCAGTGGACAGGTGGCCTGTCACACACATAGGGGCAAGACGTTACTGTCAGCAGCCATGCACAATCAGGAACATATGTCTAGCCCACACTACACAGCTAAGATATAAATAGGCCTGATCATTTGGCCCCCTCATGCACACCAACATGTCCCACACTGCACTTACCACCCGTCCCGGTGCGCCGTAGAGGCGTCCATAGTTGCGGAGTACACCGTCCACGAGGACATCAAGCTCCGCGGAGGTGAAGGGTCGAGACCGGATCTCTTTGCCACTCGACATGGCAAGATCACGGAGTATGGCACTAGAGCAGCAGTCGGTGGTCAGCTCAGCAGCAGCAGCAGCAGGTCGAGGTGATGGTCACAGGCAGCAGTCGGTGGTCAGCTCAGCAGCAGCAGCAGCAGGTCGAGGTGATGGTCACAGGCAGCAGTCGGTGGTCAGCTCAGCAGCAGCAGCAGCAGGTCGAGGTGATGGTCACAGGCAGCAGTCGGTGGTCAGCTCAGCAGCAGCAGCAGCAGGTCGAGGTGATGGTCACAGGCAGCACTGGTCCCCAGGGTAGGAAGTTTCATTTTGGCCAAGACACATATATAGGGCCCTCAGCACGTGTCAGTGGCATACGTCGCCAGCAATTGGTCAGCCCTGGAAGCGTGATCGTGAAATGGGCCAATGACTGGCCCTGTTGTTGCGGTGCACAGCTTCCGCTACTTGCGATTGGCCGTATGCGGCCAGCGTCCCTCTTCCCATTGGCTGCATGTGCAGGGACCGTCACGGGCACACATCGGCAACCGCACGTGCAAGCTTCAGGCACGGATGCTTCAGTTGCAACAATGTACTATCACTGGCGCCTCCATGGCGGTGCACGTACACAGCGGGGGAGGTGCAGGCCTATACACCCTGCAGATGTACTCAATGGACATGCCAGTTCATGACCCCCCTTACAGTCACCTTGCATCATCCACCGTACACCTGCCGGAGCGGCCGGCCCATGGACAACCGCCGTGCCCGGCCATGAACAACCGCCGGTCCCGGCCATGAACAACCGCCGTGCCCGGCCATGAACACAACCGCCATGGCCGGGCACGGCGGTTGTTCATGGCCGGGCACGGCGGTTGTTCATGGCCGGGCACGGCGGTTGTTCATGGCCGGGCACGGCGGTTGTTCATGGCCGGGCACGGCGGTTGTTCATGGCCGGGCACGGCGGTTGTTCATGGCCGGGCACGGCGGTTGTTCATGGGCCGGCCGCTCCGGCCGGTGTACGGTGGATGATGCAAGGTGACTGTAAGGGGGGTCATGAACTGGCATGTCCATTGAGTACATCTGCAGGGTGTATAGGCCTGCACCTCCCCCGCTGTGTACGTGCACCGCCATGGAGGCGCCAGTGATAGTACATTGTTGCAACTGAAGCATCCGTGCCTGAAGCTTGCACGTGCGGTTGCCGATGTGTGCCCGTGACGGTCCCTGCACATGCAGCCAATGGGAAGAGGGACGCAGGCCGCATATGGCCTTTGGGAAGTAGCGGAAGTTGAGCACCGCCATGGCGGCGCCAAATATGTGATCTTGTCAGACGCTGCACCGTGATGTGTTGTGTGCAGTTGCGTCATGAGGGATGTGAGCGTGATTGTGAAAGGTCATATGTCATACAATATAGCATGTGTGTCCATACAATGGACATCGGTCGGCACACAATGGGCAACAGATGTGCATTTGTACGTGTTGACGTCGGGTTTGACCCTACAGACGTTGTTACATCTTCACAACTACACAGTACATCACGGCTGTGTGGCCAATTAATGCATCTGTTGTCAGTTTCTTGTTGTGTCGAGGTGACTACAGTGGTGGTGGTACACATGCATTCCGTGTATGTGATTTATACGTTCTGTCACCATGCATGTCATTACCGTATGCACATCATCATTGGTGGTGGCATTTGTGCTTGATGACATGGCGTGTGTAAACTTATCGTTTGTGTGCATGCAGTTGCATGAGTGTCTGTGATGTGTCTACGATACATTAGGGTGACGACTGAAGTTTTGTCAGTAAGGTACACATGTGATGGAGTTGTACACGTATGCGTCGTTTGTAAGTTGACCTAAGTTACATCTCTCTCCCACACAGGAGGGCTCCAAATGTGCATCGCCCATACACTCTGCTGGAGGATATGGTAGACGAGGAGGTGATTCGGAAATTCAGGCTGGATCGACGTCGGTTGCTGGAGCTTGTGGCTCAATTGTCTCCTCATCTGCAGCCACGTAGAACGTATCCTGGCTCGTTTACACCCACTGCAAAGGTCATGGCGGTACTACATTTCTTCGCTACTGGCACATTTCAGTATACAGTTGGAGGTGCCGGGGGTATGTCACAGGCCATGTTCAGCACGGTTCTTCGGGATGTGTTAACAGCTATGATGCTGTACAAGGATGAGTACATACATTTCCCACGTCCGGAAGAGTTGCCAGCTGTCAAAGCTGGTTTCTATGCACTGGGCCACATACCTCACGTTGTGGGCTCAATTGATGGCACGCACATCGCGCTCATTCCACCACGGGCACGCGAACAAGTGTTCAGGAATCGAAAACACTTTCATTCGCTGAACGTGCAGGTGGTGTGCCTGGCGAGCAACATCATCTCCCATGTGTGTGCAAGATTTCCTGGATCCGCACATGACGCCCACATCATGCGAACCAGCAATGTCCCACGACTCATGGCAAATCTGCCACCCGGTCAAGCGTGGCTTGTTGGTGAGTGTGCAGTGGGGACTCTTGTGATCTCTGTGTTGCATGGGGTACCCACCATATCTTGTTCTGATGTTTGTCTCTGTCATCCCCCTACATAGGCGACTCGGCTTACCCAAACCGGCCCTGGCTCCTCAGTCCCCTACGTAATCCGAGGACGGCGGGTGAAATGCGGTACAATGAGGCACATGGAAGGACACGGAGAGTCATCGAACGTACCTTTGGACTGCTCAAGTCTAGGTTTCGGTGCCTCGATAAGACCGGAGGGGCCCTGCCTTACTCACCAGGAAAAGTATGCAAGATCGTGATTGCCTGCTGCATGCTCCACAACCTGGCAGTACGCAATAACATTGAACTGCTGTTGGACCCTGAAGACGAAGGAGTTCCTCGGCCTCCCATCCCACCCATGTCGACTGATGAGGATAGTGGTGAGGAGGAAGGTGTGGACCAGAGGCGCGAGCTCATTGATCGCTACTTCCCTTGAATGTGAGTATCTACCTCTAGTGGCGGTTGACAATGGCTCATGTATGTTTTCTGGTGTTGTGTGGATATGGGGTTAATCAGCTGGGTGTGGTTTGTGATGGTTGCACATGTGTGTCTTCATGTCTTTGGACATAGGAGTGTCCATGATGTGTGTGCTCCCATCCCATGCTTGTGTGATGGTTGTCGTTTGTGTAATGTTGCTGTGCATTGTGTTGTGATGTGTGTGAATCTCTTTAGTGACGTGTGTTTGCTGTCTCTGGTTTTCTCTAGGTCACTCCCGCAGCGCCATGATCATGTGCGACTATGATCCCTGTACCTGTTTACGTCTGTATCTGATGGCAATCATGTGAATAAACATGGAGGCAAAACATAATTGTGTGAGTAAATGCAATTTATTGACAGGTTGTGCTTTTGTGCTGGTGAATATTTACAAGTAAGTGGGGGTGAGGGAGTTGGAGTTGAAGGTAATGGCAGATGAAATGTCCGTGCTGACACCACATTGGGGGGTGTCAGGCTAGTCCAGCAGACCAGTGGCAATGATTGTCTATGTGGGACAGGATGGTTTGCAGGGTGAATGTCTGGCACAGGCAGTGGCATTGTCAAGGTCGTCCCCTCTTGGAGCGTGTGCCTGGCGCTCCAACACTGCTCTCAGCCACTTCCTGCCTCGGCCGCCCCCTCCGTCTCGGAGGTGGTACAGAGTCAGCTGGGAGGGCAGGTTGGTGATGGGCCACATCCGTCGCCAGGGGCTCAGGTGGTGGTGGCGGCGGTGGAGGCGGAGGCGGAGGTGACGGGGGAGGCGGAGGTGACGGTGGCGGTGGCGCTGACACACTTGGTGGAGGGGGGGGGGGGGTTGTTCCGGCCAACCCATTCCCTCCACATCGTTGCCTGCTGGCCCATGATCACCAACATCTGGCCAAGGATGCCAGAGATCTCGCGCAGGATGTTGGTGTTGTCCACTGAGTCCTGGTGAACACGATCAGCGTTTGCCTGGGACCGGTCGTATGAGGCCTGGCACCTGGCAAGAGCTTGTAGGGACTGTGCCACTGGCTCGGGTAGCTGTCCCTCCTCTGACCGGCGGTGTGTGGCTCGCCTGATTGGCAGTTGTCCCGTTGCCTGTGTTTGTGGCCCACTCACCCTGCTTGTGTGTGGGGCCGTTGGACCAGCGTTGCGCGCTGGGTCATGCTGGGTGGCACCGGCAGGAGTCGTGGTGCTGGTGGTAGTGGTGGTACTGGTGGTACTGGTGGTACTGGTGGTACTGGTGGTGGTGGGGACTGTGCAGATCACAGAGACAGGTGCCGCGGGAGTCACACATGCGACGTTGGTCGGTCCCGGGAGTCCCTGTGAGCCAGATGGCCCTGGCTGCGTGCTTGGTCCCGCTCCATCCTCCGCCCCGGAGCTGCCTGTGTCGTCGTCAGCAGAGAGTCCTGTAGGTGTGGGAGGCGAGGCTGGCGGCCGGGTACTGCTTTCCCCAGTCAGTTGACGATCACCTGAGGGACAAGATCGAGCTGGTCAGTAATGTGGACAGTACATGGTTACATTGATTTGTAGACGTTTCTGTTTCCTGTCGCACACACCCCACCCTCCACCACCACCACCACCACCACCCTCCCCGTGCACATGGGGGCCTGTTGGGAGTTGTAGTTTGGGCCTCTCACACACCCCACCCCCCACCACCACCACCACCCTCCCCGTGCACATGGGGGCCTGTTGGGAGTTGTAGTTTGGGCCTCTCACACACCCCACCCTCCACCACCACCACCACCACCACCCTCCCCGTGCACATGGGGGCCTGTTGGGAGTTGTAGTTTGGGCCTCTCACACACCCCACCCTCCACCACCACCACCACCACCACCCTCCCCGTGCACATGGGGGCCTGTTGGGAGTTGTAGTTTGGGCCTCTCACACACCCCACCCTCCACCACCACCACCACCACCACCCTCCCCGTGCACATGGGGGCCTGTTGGGAGTTGTAGTTTGGGCCTCTCACACACCCCACCCCCCACCACCACCACCACCCTCCCCGTGCACATGGGGGCCTGTTGGGAGTTGTAGTTTGGGCCTCTCACACACCCCACCCTCCACCACCACCACCACCACCACCCTCCCCGTGCACATGGGGGCCTGTTGGGAGCCATGGACATGTTAGTGTGTTGGTGTTCGACGTGCATGGGTTGGGGCGTGGGGGATGTTTCTTCTCAGTTGTGTGAGCCTGACCATGTCGTGCTGATCGTGGTGCTTGGTTTGTACTCACCAGTCTCTTCTCCTTCGTCAAGGCCGTCTAGGCTCTCTGGGTGTAGTATCACCAGCACCTTCTCCTCCCAATCGGTGTAGGGTATGGGCTCCGGGGGTGTGCCACCGCCAGTAAGATTGGCTCTGGCGTGGTTTTTCGCTCGGATGCCCTTGACCCTGGTCTTAAGGTCATGCCACCGCCTCTGAATGTCGTGCTTGGTCCTCGGCACAGTCCCCGACGCATTCACCCGAGTGACGATCCTGTCCCACATGTGGTTCTTTTGCGCCACGGTCGTCTGCTGGACTTGGGCCCCGAAGATGTTGGGCTCCACACGGATAATTTCATCTACCATTACCCGCAACTCTGTCTCCGTGAATTTGGGTTTTTTTTTGGGTGCCATAGTGTGTGGTGCTCAGTGTGTGAGTTGAGTGAGTTGGGAGGTGCAGGTGTGTGGTGTGTGATGTGTAGGATTTGTGTGGTGGGTGTTTGTGTGGTAGGGTGGTGGGTGGGTGTCTTCTATGTGATTTTATGTGAGTTAGCAGTGTCTCGAATGGCCCTCTTGCTGGCAGCAATGCTGTGGTGCAAGGGATTGTGGTTGTGTGGGGGTGTCTTTTTGTAGTCGTGTCTCAATGGTTGTTGCGAGTCAGGTGGTAGGTGGGCGTGTTGACTTGTGTGCATTATTGGATAATTGGGACGTGTCATGGTGGCTTGTGCTTGGGGGGGGGGGGGCCTTGTCAATGTTCGTATGTTTGCTTAGGACTTGCGGTGCACTTTCATACATTTGTTAGGCGCTAGGGATGTTGTGCGTGTTGGCCTTCCGCCCTGATGCTGTGGTTCTCGTAGCATTGTTTCCGCCGCGGACGTGGATGGCTGTGAGTTCCGTGGTACGGGCGGATTTATCCTAATTGCGGCCATGGAGTATTCTCAGGTATGGCGGTACATGTTTTATTTTCCGCGGTCATTTCCGTCCGCGGCAGTGGATATTCATTGGACTCCGTCCGCGGCGGACGGACTTGGTTGTGTTCCGTCCACCGCGGACGGTGTTGGTTGTGATCCGTCCGCCGCGGTCGGAGTTTCGTGACATGAATATCCTAATCCCAACCGCGGTTTCTCCGCGGCGCAGCCGGGAGTAAAATTTCCCCCACCATGGCGGACAGTGCCCATTTCCGTCCGCCATCCTAATCGGCCCCTTAGTGTATGCAAGATAAAAACTACAAAAGAATAAAAAGTGCAGCATTGATTGCCCGGATTTCCCATCACAGGGACAAGGTCAGATGTCTAGGTTGGCTTGGAAGCCTAATGGAAAGTTCAATGAATATTTTATGGTGCCTTCTCTAAGGCGAAACAAGAAACTGTGCTCCTAATCCCTCGTATTACCAATCAAATAGTTTTCTGGTGAGCCAACTCGTCCCTGATTCCTAGTAAGGTAGTCCGATACTCTTGTTTTTGCTGTCTCCCTTTTTATTCTCTCTTCCTGCACATATTCATACCAGCGTGCCTGCAGCTGTTTCTTAGTAACAAGGTGAGGTCCTCAGGATTTTCATATAGTTGGTTAAGGCCAATTTTGTGCAAACAAGATTCGATATATTTTACCCACGGGATTGTCCTCCCATTGTCACATGCAAGGCAATCTTTATGATATCTTTTGTTAGTGCTCCCTCTGTGTTTTGCCAAATAGCATGCCAAAAAAGCAAAGGGCGGGCACTGATGTGATCCTCAACAAAAGGGCGGCCTAGCTCGTTGTGACAAATAAAACTGGAGCTAGAGATCGGTGCTTTTAACACAGTGTTTTGCACAGAGTGACTTCTACAGTTGGCGCAGGGACACTGGAGAGATGATGGGGGGTGGAAAAATGGTATGGACATGGGCAGTTGGGTAATGCATTTTGGGACATGTAGGGCCAGATGTAGGTAGGAAATATTTAAAAATCGGTATTTACCGATTCGGTAAATACCGACCGGTAATGCCCATTCATTCCTATGGGCTTTGAAGCCCATAGGAATGAATGGGCATTACCGGTCGGTATTTAAATACCGATTTTGACAAGGGTGCAGGGGGTGTCACTTTGACACCCTCTAGCACCCCCAAAAAAGGTTCGGGTGCCATGTGGCAGGCATACCTGCCCTAAGGGCAGGTCTGCCTGTCATATGGCACAGGTGTGCATGCACACCGGAATCGGTATTTTACCATCAAATAGAATTTGATGGTAAAATACCGAATCTGTAATGCTTGTGGGACTCAGAAGAGTCCCACCTACATATCATATTTACCGAATCGGTAAAAATACCGATCGGTAAATTTACAGAATCAGTAAATTTACCGAACGGTAAATTTACCGATTCTGTACACATATGCCCCCTACATACCAAATTCCATTTACCGGTCGGTAACGGCCGAATTCGGCCGTTACCGACCGGTAAAACCCTACCTACATCTGGCCCGTAGTGTCTTTGTTCAAAACGGATGGGATAGCTAACACATTGAGCCCGTCGTTCAGTATAGCTTCGCTTTTAACATAGGTAATTAATCACCTGGGGTTAATTATAGAGGGCGGAAAGACATAAAAGAGCTTTGGATTATCAGTTTCAACGGAATATGCATGCTGCGGCACGCTAGAAAATGAAGAGGCTTGAATAAAATTCGGAATGTTGCTTTAACTGACATGGAATTCTTTGGAAATGTAGTTTTAAGATGCAGGCTAGACTACCATGCTATGGTAAGTGCATACAAGTTTATAGTATTTTACGCACTTTCTAGCAAATGAGTTTTAAAGGGGATGGGTGAACTGAGGGTGAATGGTCTGCGCTGTACAGCTGAGAATAGTGTGGGAGGTTTCAGAAGGGACAGGATGATGGACACTGGTGTTCAGTTCTTGGGGAACCGATCAGGTTAACTTGTAGAGGGTTACTGACTGATTATGTGCATTTCTTTTTCATAATATATGGATGTTGCTCTCATGCCTAAATATAGTGTTGCATTATGTTGACACAGATTACTAAACACATACGTGCTTGTACTTTTAGATGCCCCCGAAGAAGGGAATCAATTCCCGAAATGCATTGGGCTGTTAAAATAACAAGCATTTGCAATGCAATAGGTCTCGCATTAGGAAAGTTTGAGGTATTGGTATTGTAAATTACAAATTTTTTATTCATGTGTTGATTTTGAAAATAGCGAAATTAATAGCTTTGTCATTTACAATGCCAATAGTTTTAACTTTCGCAAACGTGACACTTATAGCATTTGTAATGCAATATGTGTTGTATTTACATGACTTAGATGTATTAATATTACAAATAACAATGGCTTTTATTTTTTTTAATAATTAATAATTAAATAAAAGTTATTGTAATTTATAATGGCAATAGCTTAAACTTTTGTAAATAACTTTTGGGAAGATTATGTTCAAAGTATTTTATTGTGATGAAAATCCAAGAACAGAAGTGAAATATTAACATCTTTTTGTGACTTTTGTAATAAAGCTTGAAACATTGAGAGAACATATTAGAACCAATTGTTGTTGAATGGTTGCACAGAGCGATGCTGTGGCGTTCAGTGGTGCGGAGTGATGCTGTGGCCTTCAGTGGTGCTGAGTGATGCTGTGGCCTTCAGTGGTGCTGAGTGATGCTGTGGCATTTAGTGGTGCTGTGGCGTTGAGTGATGCAGTGGCATTGAGTGATGCTGTGGCATTGAGTGATGCTGTGGCATTGAGTGATGCTGTTGCATTGAGTAATGCTGTTGCGTTGAATAATGCTGTGACGTTGATTGATGCTGTGGCGTTGAGGGATGCTGTGGTGCTGAGTGATGCTGTGCGCTGAGTGGTGCTGTGGCGTTGAGTGGGGCTGTGGCGTTGAGTGGCGCTGTGGCGTTGAGTGGTGCTGTGGCGTGGAGTGGTGCTGTGGCATTGAGTGGTGCTGTGGCATTGTGGGGTGCTGAGTGATTCTGTGGTGCTGAGTGATGCTGTGGCGCTGAGTGGTGCTGTGGCGTTGAGTGGTGCTGTGGCGTTGAGTGGTGTTGTGGCATTGAGTGGTGCTGTGGCGTTGAGTGGTGCTGTGGAGTTGAGTGGTGCTCTGGCGCTGAGTGATGCTGTGGCGCTGAGTGATGCTGTGGCGCTGAGTGATGCTGTTACGTTGAGTGATGCTGTGGCATTGAGTGATGCTGTGGCGTTGAGTGGTGCTTTGGTATTGAGTGGTGCTGTGGTATTGAGTGTTTCTGTGGCGTTGAGTGGTGCTGAGTGATGTTGTGGCGTTGAGTGATGCTGTGTCGTTGAGTGAAGCTGTGGCATTGAGTGATGCTGTGGCATTGAGTGATGTTGTGGCATTGAGTGGTGCTGTCGCATTGGGTAGTGCTGTGGCATTGCGTGTGTGATGCTGTGGCATTGAGTGGTGCTGTGGCATTGAGTGGTGCTGTGGCATTGAGTGGTGCTGTGGCATTGAGTGGCGCTGAGTGATGCTGTTACATTGAGTAATGCTGTGGCATTAAGTGATGCTGTGGTGTTGAGTGATGCTGTGGCGTTGAGTAGTGCTGTGGCATTGAGGGGTGCTGTGGCGTTGAGGGGTGCTGTGGCGTTGAGTGGTGCTGTGGCATTGAGTGGTGCTGTGGCATTGAGGGTGAAGTTGGAGGGTGGAGTTGGAGGGATGATTTGGAGGGTGGAGTTTGAGTTGGAGGGTGGAGTTTGAGTTGGAGGGCGGAGTTTGAGTTGGAGCGTGGAGTTTGAGTTGGAGGGTGGAGTTTGAGTTGGAGGGTGGAGTTTGAATTGGAGGGTGGAGTTTGAGTTGGAGGGTGGAGTTGGAGGGTGGAGTTGGAGGGTGGAGTTGGAGGGTGGAGTTGCAGGGTGGAGGTGGAGGGTGGAGGTGGAGGGTGGAGTTGTAGTCCGTAGTTGTAGGTTGCGGGTGGAGTTGGAGGGTGGAGTTGTAGTCTGTAGTTGTAGTTTACGGGTGGATTTGGAGGGTGGTTTTGGAGGGTGGAGTTGTAGTCCGTAGTTGTAGTTTGCGGGTGGATTTGGAGGGTGGTTTTGGAGGGTGGAGTTGTAGTCCGTAGTTGTAGTTTGTGGGTGGATTTGGAGGGTGGTTTTGGAGGGTGGAGTTGGATGGTGGAGTTGTAGTCCGTGGTTGTAGTTTGCGGGTGGATTTGGAGGGTGGTTTTGGAGGCCGGAGTTGGAGGGTGGAGTTGTAGTCCGTAGTTGTAGTTTGCGGGTGGATTTGGAGGGTGGAGTTGGAGGGTGGAGTTGGAGGGTGGAGTCGTAGTCCGTAGTTGTAGTTTGCGGGTGGATTTGGAGGGTGGTTTTGGAGGCCGGAGTTGTAGTTTGCGGGTGGATTTGGAGGGGGGTTTTGGAGGCCGAAGTTGTAGTTTGCAGGTGGATTTGGAGGGTGGATTTGGAGGGTGGTTTTGGAGGCCGGAGTTGTAGTTTGTGGGTGGATTTGGAGGGTGGATTAGGATGTTGGAGTTAGAGGGTGGAGTTGGATGGTGTTTTTGGAGGGTGGATTTGTAGTTGGAGGAAGGAGTTGGAGTGTGGATTTGGAGTGTTGAGTTGGAGGGTGGAGTTGGATGGTGGAGTTGGAGGGTGGAGTCCGAGGGTGGAGTTGGATGGTGTTTTTGGAGGGTGGATTTGTAGTTGGAGTGTGGATTTGGAGTGTTTAGTTGGATGGTGGAGTTGGATGGTGGAGTTGGAGGGTGGAGTCAGAGGGTGTAGTTGGATGGTGTAGTTGGATGGTGGAGTCGGAGGGTGGACGGGTGAAATGGTGAGTGGGTGAATTGATGGATGAAAGGGTGGATAAAAGGGTGGATGAATGGAGAGTGGGTGGATGGATGGATGAAAGGGTGGATGAAAGGGTGGATGAATGGAAAGTGGGTGGATGGATGGATGAAAGGGTGGATGAAAGGGTGGGTGAATGGAGAGTGGGTGGATGGATGGATAAATGATGGCTGGATGAAAGTGTGGAAGGCTGTATGGATGGACGGTTGAAATGGTGGGTGGATGAATGGATGGATGAAAGTGTGAATGTATGGAGAGTGGGTGGATGGATAAATGATGGGTGAATGAAAGTGGAAGGAAGCGCATGACTGACTTTTGAAAAGTGCTTTCTCAACAAGCGCGAGGTTGAAAATTGACATTTTCAGTGCGATGTCAGTTGAAATTTCACATTTTCAGTGCAATGTCACTCAAACTTTTCTATCTTAACATGAACTTTGAGTGACTTCGCAAAAAAGAAAGACAAGCGCAAGGTTGACATTGGACATTTTCAGTGCGATGTCACTCAAAAAAAGAAAGACAAGCGCAAGATTGACATTAAAGATTGACATTGGACATTTTCAGTGCGATGTCACTCGAAAAAAGAAAGACAAGCGCAAGATTGACATTGGACATTTTCAGAGCGATGTCACTCAAAAAAGAAAGACAAGCGCAAGATTGACATTGGACATTTTCAGAGCGATGTCACTCAAAAAAGAAAGACAAGTGCAAGATTGACATTGGACGTTTTCAGTGCGATGTCACTCACAGGGTTCTATCAAAATGAACAAGCCCACCGTTACATCTGAGTGCGATGTTACATTTGAGTGCGATGTCACTCAAACGTTTATATTCATGGGCAACACTATGTTACATGTCACTGAGTGCGATGTCACTCAAATATTTAAATTCGAAAGGGTGGAAGGCTGAAAGGATGGGCGTGTGAAATGGTGAGTATGTGAATGGATGGATGAAAGGGTGGATGAATGGAGAGTGGGTGGATAGATGGATGAATGATGGGTGGATGAAAGTGTGGAAGGCTGTATGGATGGACGGTTGAAATGGTGGGTGGATGAATGGATGGATGAAAGTGTGGATGTATGGAGAGTGGGTGGATGGATGAATGATGGGTGACTGAAAGTGGAAGGAAGCGCATGACTGACTTTTGAAAAGTGCTTTCTCAACAAGCGCGAGGTTGAAAATTTACATTTTCAGTGCGATGTCAGTTGAAATTTCACATTTTCAGTGCAATGTCACTCAAACTTTTCTATCTTAATATGAACTTTGAGTGACTTCGCAAAAAAGAAAGACAAGCGCAAGGTTGACATTGGACATTTTCAGTGCGATGTCACTCGAAAAAAGAAAGACAAGCGCAAGATTGACATTGGACATTTTCAGAGCGATGTCACTCGAAAAAAGAAAGACTAGCGCAAGATTGACATTGGACATTTTCAGTGCGATGTCACTCAAAGGGTTCTATAAAAATGAACAAGCCCGCTGTTACATCTGAGTGCGATGTTACATTTGAGTGCGATGTCACTCAAACGTTTATATTCATTGGCAACATTATGTTACATTTCAGTGCGATGTCACTGAGTGCGATGTCACTCAAACGTTTATATTCGAAAGGGTGGAAGGCTGAATGGATGGGCGGGTGAAATGGTGAGTATGTGAATGGATGGATGAAAGGGTGGATGAATGGAGAGTGGGTGGATGGATGGATGAATGATGGGTGGATGAAAGTGTGGAAGGCTGTATGGATGGACGGTTGAAATGGTGGTTGGATGAATGGATGGATGAAAGTGTGGATGTATGGAGAGTGGGTGGATGGATGGATGAATGATGGGTGACTGAAAGTGGAAGGAAGCGCATGACTGACTTTTGAAAAGTGCTTTCTCAACAAGCGTGAGGTAGAAATTTGACATTTTCAGTGCGATGTCACGTTGGAATTTGACATTTTCAGTGCAATGTCACTCAAACTTTTCTATCTTAACATGAACTTTGAGTGACATCGAAAAAAAGAAAGACAAGCGCAAGGTTGACATTGGACATTTTTTTAGTGCGATGTCACTCAAACGTTTATATTCATGGGCAACACTATGTTACATTTCAGTGCGATGTCACTGAGTGCGATGCCACTCAAACGTTATTATATTCATGTGTACAGAAGCCCTATTGAGTCCGATGTCACTCAAAAGAAAGACAAGACAAGCGCGATGTCACATTGAATGGATGGATGAAAGGGTGGAAGGCTGAATGGATGGGCGAGTGAAATGGTGGGTGGGTGAATGGATGAAGAATGGGTGGATGGATGAATGATGGACGGTTGAAAAGGGTGGATGAATGGATGGATGAAAGTGTGGATGTATGGAGAGTGGGTGGATGGATGGATGAATGATGGGTGAATGAAAGTGGAGCAGCGGGGCGCAGTGGGGCCACGAGCGGCTGTGGAAGCTGGCAGAAATGGAAATACACAAACTACTTCACGATAACAAATACAATAATTATGCGCATAACCCAATTTTTGAACAACTCAACTCTTCACACAAAAAGGAATTTTAAGTGTGCCGCACCTCTCTACTGGCCTTGGGCCCACCCGTCTCAGTTCTATGGTGAATGCAGAGCTATTAGCTCTTATGGTGTGCACCACCACTGCCCCTGTTGCTCCCAATAGGCAATTTTTTAGAAAAACAATGAAAGTTCCACCCACTGTGGGTTGCACCACCAGAGATCATTAATACAAATACAAATGAAATCAATAAAGAATGTCCATAAATAGTTGTTTTGTTTTGTTTTGTCTCTTCTTTATTCAATTTTCTTTAGGCAGCCAACGCGTTTCGTTCATAAGAACTTCATCAGGGCGTGCTGCCTGTGTCCAATGTGCACAGACATCACATCTTGTTCTTCTGCGTTCTGTGTCCAAATCAAAGTAAACGGCTGCTGTGCCGAGAAAAGTGGCGTTCTCTTCCGAAAGAAAGTGTCCGTTTGAAAGTTATTATGCGGTATTGCCATAGCTTCTATGCCCAGAAACTGCAGCTCCTAAGCACGGGACAGGAAGGGGTGATGAAAATACATGGCAAGGAGAGGGGTGAGAACAAAGGGGTGGAAGGGGCCGCAAGAGCAACACAAGACACACATGCAGGGTGAGAGCAGCACAGGACACAGGGTAAGAGCAACACAGGACACAGGGTGAGAGCAGCATAGGACACACATGGGGTGAGGACAGAACAAGACACACATGTGGTGAGGACAGCACAAGACACATGAGGTGAGAGCAGCACAAGGCACACACCGGGCAAGAGCAGCACAAGACACACAGGGTGAGAGCAGCACAAGACACACAGGGTGAGAGCAGCACAAAACAAACACACAGGGTGAGAGCAGCACAAAACACACACAGGGTGAGAGCAGCAAAAAACACACACAGGGGGAGAGCAGCACAAAACGCACACAGGGTGAGGGCAGCACAAGACACACACAAGATACACACAGGGTGAGAGTAGCACAAGACACACACAGGGTGAGAGCAGCACAAGACACACACAGGGAGAAAGCAGCACAGGAAGCGCACAGGGTAAGAGCAGCACAAGACACGCACTTGTTTCTAAGGCACCATCCCGGTTGCGCTGCTGCATGTTGCATGAACTATAGAGAAAGCAAAAATAAGATGGGCAGCCTATCACACACGCATCAATGTCAGGGGGATTATTCTTTCTCCCCAATATCAGGGGTCCCATGTGCCACTTATTTGGAGGCTCTCGTCCCTCATTTTTAATCAAAGACTGTCCATAATCCTGCTGTGCCCTGCAAAGTATGCATTTAACTCAATGCATTTCAAAAATTAGAACCTCTCGGACCAGCATGTCTATCTCAGAGGACCTGCAACTTCAACTAGATAGGATGAAAGTGCAGAGCTCTTGTGCAGCGCCAATGAAGGTGTGAGCAGCTCACCCGGCCCTTGTTTGTTTTCTCTTCATCTCTGGCACAGAAGTAAGTCCTGCATTTATAACTGAAAAATCAAACTAAAGTACGTAGTTAAAAGAGAGCAGGCTAGGGAGACCTACTCACACCTGACATCAAGTATTTCACGCAATCTGAACACATACAATATTAAATGTACAAAAGCAGCATGTGTTAGTGTTCATACAGCGTGCTCGGCTGGCTACTGCATGCAAATGTGCACTGTTTCCCTTATCAGATCTTGAAAATCAGTGGGGCTCTCAAAGTCCAGCGCACACGACACTGAAGCACAGCTAAAGGGTAAAGTATAGCACTGCCTGGGATCGGATGGGGTTGCATGTAAACAAGTCTTTTACTTAAAGCAGGGGGCGGGGGAGCAGATCCCTTTGAAGCACGGCCTTGCGGCCGTGAAAGAAGTGAATAATTAGGGGGGAGGAGAAGTGTGGCCGAGCGTGCGCTGGGGTGAATGCCTGAGGCCGAGCTGCCTGTGGGAGGGAGGCTGATGGCTTTGATGTGGACGCGCGTTCCGCACCATTGCACCACACGAACTGACCGAAATCCGCGATGGTTTCAGACCTTGGTTTGCCCTCAATACTCTCGTCTATTAACCCTTGCGGGATTAATAGGCAAGACCTAAAAACATGGCATGTGGAACCCACATTTGGCTCCTGAGCCTTTATGAACATCAATGCGAAATATTTTCTGAATAAAATGTATTGAATTAATAGACAAGAATGAAAATACAAAATAAGGTGAAATTTAATGGTGAAAAATGGACAAGGTGGATAAATAATATGAATTTGATTTATTGGATTCGGATTCTAAGGCTGTGCAGCTTGGTGGAACCCAGTTGGTTCCTTCGTGATTTGTAAATGTTGCAGCGCAATGGGACGGAGCGCGGAGCAAGTTTTGCACACTGTTAATGTTTAACTCTGAGGAACTGTGGATAACTTCAATTGTTTAAAAAAAAGGTGTGCATCTCATCCCCTTCTAGCTTCATGACTGCTGTATAGGCCAGTCCGACCCTGATCACAAATGTTTCCAGTTTCATGTTATAAAAACAAAATTGATAAGCAATATTAAATAAGCACTTTAGGAAGGCTGTTTCTGTAACATTAAATTGTAGAAATGGCAGCAATATCATATTTATTTGATTACCTGGACATAACTGCGGTGTTCTAATCACAATAGAGTGTCAAAGTTTCACACATAGGGAATTGAAAAGTCATATGTAAGCCGACGAAAAATATGGAAATGTCACACATACACAGATTGGAAAACTGGCAGGGTTGTGGATGGGGGCAACACATTTTCCTTTGGTACTACAACTGACAGAACAGTGTTGATCGCTGCAAGTCGAGACTCAGAAGTTTAATTCAGATGCTTTTGGGTTCAAGCACTAGCAGAGCAGGGGATGGGGAGTGAGGTACATTGTAGAGCTAGTGAGGCATCCTAAAATGGGTAATACATTTGATGATTGTATTGTACAAGTAATGAAGTGTATGGCAGACCTACATGTTTGTCCTATTTCTGGAAGAGCAGAATTGGACACCAATGGCCTGACTGAGATGTATGGATGCATGCAGGTCCCTGCAGTCAAAGAACAGTGGTGTATGTTTGTAAGCCATGACTGAGGTATATGACAACATGACCCATTACACCATTACAGAAGTATTAGCGGTGAGTGCTGCAGGTCAGATTTCAGGTGCCAATACTGGAAGAATTGGGATTGGTGTTCAAATGAGTCTTAAGCTCTAACAGTAGAGCTGCATGTTGGTGCATCTATTTTTATGGAATGAGATGAATGTAGAGCTGCCTGTGAATCCCAGTGCTAACAGATAAGGGGTTGTTGCTGCAGGTTCGGAGACACATGGAGGAACTCCACATATGTCTCAAAACTGGAATAGCAATAAGCGGGGGCTGGAGGTCGGGAGGTGCACAGCAAAGCTGCATGTAAGTTCCAGTACTACAGGACTGTCTGTGTGAGAACATGTGAAAAGAAAGGCAACTACAGATTTAGTTCATTTCAAGAAATTCATATTAACATCTGTACCCAGCTCATTTCTATTTTAATATTTCAAGTATATCTATCAAGAAAGTCTAATTGGACATTAAATAAAGATGTCTGCATTCTGTATTACTAGCTCTGAGACACAAGATGGTATTGCCAAGTTTGCTTCTACATCTGTTTCATTGATGTAAACAGCCTGTGCATTATAAAGAACTAGATTACTGTATGCGTACTGTACAGTGGCACTGTCACCACTTTATTTGATGACCAGCAGAAGTGGCAAATAACTTCTGATTCTACTACTGTGGTGATTCCCTTCAGGCTAAGAATGCACATGTTGCTCGTATAAATATCTTACAAATTAGAGCATAATTTATCAACATCTTTAGATATTAATTTAAAGTTCTCTGTGCAATTTTATCTTTTTATCCTAGCATTATTTGGTGACATTTTCATATGATTTGGGTTAATTTTGTTTAACTTTGGGTTTTGTGGGTAGTTGCAGGCTCCTCAATCAAATTTCATAGTGTTTGAATTAATTTAGCATAGCAGTTGATCTATGATGTCACTTCCTGAATTGTCCAGTGTTTCAATTAGGTATCATGTCAATTCTTCTATCAAAACATCAGAGTCAAAGGTCATGTGATGTCACTTCCTAAGCTGTCATTAGAAGAAAGTGATGTCACTTCCTGTGGTGTCACAGAGCCTCAAAGGACACATGATGTCACTTCCGCTACCCCTGGCATTTTGGTGAATCGATATCCATGCCTTGGTCCTAGGTAAATCATCAAACAAAATATCTTATTACAGTCTTTTGAACTTTCAATCAATACTGTCTCAAATGTCTCTAAAACTTTTGTTTTCTTTAAGAAAAATCTTTTCCAACAGCTTTATCCAATTCTTTCTTTCAGAGTGACGTCAAGGAGGTTCAAACAGTTCTGATTTCACATCAGACAGTTCATCCACTGACAAAATTCAGCACTTCATTTAAGTAATAAGTCCATTCAGGTGTAGAATACCTTCAACAAGGCACTCTTGCTCTTTTCGTTCTCCTCAGTTTTTGCTTAGCTTCCTCTTTGTCACTTGCACCACTTGACTCTGTCTCCACAATGATAGTTGGCGGTATTCGAGCAACTGACATACTTGTTCTCAGTCTCCTTTGAACATAGTTTTGTTGTCATTCAACGTTGCCGGTGTCTCTTTTTGTTTCAGTGTTTGTTCCTTCACCTCGATCCCCTGTTCCTTCTGCTTTTGTCTCAACTGCTTCCTCAAGTATAGATTGGGTCTGTCTTCTTCATCAGAGACTTCAACTACTTTGTGAAATCACAGGAAGTTGTCTTGGTGTGACTGTCTGCAACTCTTCACCCCTTGCTTCTCTTTGTTGTGGTGACTCTTGTGATACTGCTCTTTGCAGTCATACAGCTTGCTCTGATGCAGACACCAGTTCTCTTCGTTCAGGCTTAAAGAACACTTTCTCTTCATATAGATCTCTCACTCTTCAAGTGTGTGAGGCATGTATACAGTTTGGTACTCCAGCACACTTAACAGCAGTGTTCATTATTAAAAATCACTTGGGGGCCATCTCTGTTCCAGGCAACTCTTCAGAACGTGCTTCTTGATCATGATCCACTCTCCAGGATTGAGGTTGTGGCACTGCTCTCAATGCACATCGTGTGTGGCAGCTTCAACCTGGTGAGAAACAGAATGCACCACATCAGCTAATCCTTTGCAGTAATTGAGTTTAACAACACAACAAAAACAAACAACCTGCCTACTCTGTTAGACAACAATGGTGTCACTCATCTATTTTCTCAGGTGCTAATAGGTCGAGATAATATATGAGTGACACCATTGTTGTATAATAGAGTAGGCAAGTTGCTTGTTTTTGTTGTGTTGTGTATTTCCCCTGTTCCTGCCTCTTAATCCTTGTCCCAGGGGCCCTCTTTTATGTTGGAAGTAATCAAGTTTCATGTCATCTGTGGTGCTCACAAGTGCATTTGCAGGTACATCAGGCAGTCTCACTGCATGGTCTATCAAGATCTAATGAGGTGATAACCTGATCTTTCTGTGTGGGATACTTCAGATACTCATTAAAACCTATAGCAAAGAATCAGGCCACCTCAGTGATACAGAATCACAATTGTTTGCCAATGGAGACTGTATGGTGCCATTGAGCTGTTCAACGATACCAGAAGCATCAGTTGTAGCTACAGTGCAATTTCTGCTCAATTTATAATGCTGCACAAAGCATCTGCAGGACCTCATTGTTGAAATAGGTCCAACAATTTGACTCCAGAGAAACCAACATTCTGTACCTTGGTATTAACTCTCGCAATGACAGTTTTGCTACAGTGAGACTGTTGTATCTCCTTGATGGATAGGCTTTCACCCATCTAGAGAAAATGAAAGAATAACCAGGACATAGGTCAACTGGTTGTAATTGGCATCTCAATAAAGTCCATATTCATTCTGTTGAAGGGACCGCCTGATCTCTCAATCTGACCCAGTGTGGCATTAATTTGCTGATATGTTACATAGCAATGGGACAATTCTTCTGCGAGCATCCTAAATATGAGATTAAACCAATTTTGTCTGAACAACCTCAACAGTGCATCTCTCTCTGGATGTGTGTGCCCATAGAATAGTTGTGTCATAAGAAACAGCAAACTGTCGGGCAACACCTGTCTCCCATCAGCTGACATCCAAATGTTACCTGCTCTGATCCAACCCGGCTGCTATGCTTCTGAAACATCTTTCTGTACTCTTCTGAGTTCTTCCTATGTGTCAGCTATTGACATCAACATTTAAAAGACAGTGTCCTCTTCAGATTCATTTGATTCAACACTGACTCTATTAAATGTGCAGGGGACTAATGCACAATATTGTGCAACTTCTTCAGCATATCTGTTTCCAAAGGTAATGTAATCACCGCCACTTCGGTGAGCTGCACATTCAACTTCTGCAACTTCTGTGGGCAACAGGAGTGCATCAAGCAAGTTCTTCACATGCTCGACATTCAGTATCTAAACACACACAAAAATGCCCCCTTCTCACACTACTTACAATATGACTTTAACAGAGACAAAATAAACAATTTCATTAGATCGGGTCTGGTACATTTATTTATACCTATTATTCGTATATTCTATATGGAAACTAGTATCCTCTGGATGAAATTTTTTCTGGCAGAGAAAGAATACACATATCAAAAAAACACTTACAGTATTATTCAATCAGCAAAGTGCATTTCAAACTAACATGAAACATTACAAAAACATCCAAGAAGATAACATCAAAAAACATCCAACAAACATTACAAAATCCAATTAATCAATTTGCAATACACTAGATCATTTCCTTAATCACAATCCTAAAAAACATAATTCATAACAAGAGCAACAAAGCTTGTGTCAATTAATCAAAAACACTAGATGTAATAATTAGCTCTTGATAGATTTGCCGACGCTTTTCAGGTTCGGGTCATTGATCCCCAAACCCTCATCAGGGCTCTGTTAGACAGGTCCAATATATTTCCCTGTGAAATCCCACACTTCTGGGTTCACTGTCTCTTTCACATACGGAGGTAAGTCTTTCATTGTTCTTACTGGGAACAGACTAGCTGTTTTTTGTTGGGCCATTTTAAAGTTGATGTCATCATCATGTGGTTGAAACTCTCCACCATCTGGAGTACTGTAGATTGTGCAATTTAACTTGCACAACAAATCTCTTCCTAATAGGCTTATAGGACTGTAATCACAAATAACAGATGTATGTTTCTCAAATATCCCTATTTGTACAGGAACTTTTTCTGAAACTGGGATTCTGATCTGTTTATTTGAAACTCTGATCAACTTGGATCTTTTTTCCTGGGAGGGGTAAGTCTGGGACTTCTGCTGTTCTCACAGTGGATCTGGTAGCACTAGCATCAACAAAGAATGACACTGGATGGCCATTTACTATTCTCTCCACAAATGGTCCACTCTGGTCCACCTCTAGGCTTCGCCAAGCACGCAACCTTCCTCCACCCTCAGGACCTGTCATTGGGAATTGTCAGAGCCGAAACCCTCATCATTAGGGCTCCCGGTTTTATGGTATTTATTTTTTTAACATTTCCGTCTGTATTTATCCGTATTTATTTTTGGGCCATTTTATCTGTATTTATCCATATTTAATTGGTGTTTTGTGCATAAATAAATTTGCAAAACTGTACATTTCCATATTTATTTAACTGATAAACGCGCAATCATACTTTGATGCCTATTGTGTTTTAGCTATTCAAGCTGCCGAATATTACAGAACAATTTATCCACTGGTATATACTAGCATTATACCTTAAATGTATGTTGACATATGCTCTTATTTAGAGAAATTTCATCTTGTTTTTTAATTTCCTATGCTGTCCATATTCTCAGCTGCTGGCTTATAATTCATGAAAGGCAGCACAGAGAGTCACTTTAAGAAACACAATTTTATTTATTTATCCACTTTTAAAAATAAATACAGACAGAAAGCACATTGTTTTCTGTCTGTATTTATCTGTAAAAATCCTCAAAAACTGAAAACAGGGAGCCTTAATCATGATCAAACGTAGGAAACTGTTGAAATGGTTCTAGAATGGGTTTAAATTTGCTTTAGGCAACTGGCTCAAAATAAATCTGGGGTTTACCAAATTCTGTTGGACCCCAAGGGCTTGTGGAACTGGTATAATTGGGCTGTTTTTGTTTAGGCACTTGCATTAGATGAACTGGCACATTTTGCATATGCATGTGAATTGCTCCCTGCATTTGTACATTTCTGTTTGCTATATTTGAGGATTTATTAAATCTACAACCCCTCTTCCATAGTCCGATCTTTTTACAAATGTGACAAGGAGTCATTTTCTTCAGTGTGCAACCTCCATATGAGTATTAGGATCAACCAGAACACATCTACCAAATCCCCCTTGAGTACCATGTACACCAGCTTGTAAACCAGCACCTTGCATACCATCTTGATTTCCTGCAAATAACTGATTCTGAAAACCTTTCAGAGCAAACTTTGGCAGGGCTAACATGAATTTCTCCTTAAGTTTTCTTTCCTTTACCTTTTTCTACTTCACTACAGTATTTTGCATATCTTGGGATTTTGTCCAATGACCTTGTTTGCCAACAAATTATACTCTGCTGTATGTGCATACTAATTTCTGGTCTTAACCCAATTTCAAACTGGGACACAAAGAATCCAAGATCACTAGGCTCAGGATACTGTCTCCCACTGTGTTGTTGAAACACTTGCAATCATGCACTGATTGTTTTGGCTCTTGTGAAGTTTTAATATTAACCCAGTCGATGTCATTTGGAGGCACCTTGCCTTTCAGGAAAGTAATCATTGCTTCATATTTCTCCATGACTAGAGAAGATGGTGCATTGGTGTGAGCATACCTTTTTGGCTCTTCACGTGGCCATTGCAAAATCGTCCATTCAGCTCACAAATTATTTGGAAGTACAATGTCAAAGAATGTATTCAAATTATTCTGCAATACTTTTGAAATTTTAACAAATCTGCCAACCTGTGTGTACCACTGTATGGGTTTGCCTCTCAACATTTGAACATTATTTATAAATGCTGCAATATCACCTCTTCTCCATGGTACAGGAACATATACTCTGCCTGCTATCTCTCTCAATGGATAAGCTGAATATCCCTCCCCATCCTGATAGTCTTTGGCTTTTTATTTTCCCCTGGAGGGTAGCAGCACAGGGGTAGGTTACCAATAAATCAACGCATTGGAAACCTTTTTGTTCCATGGCTAGTGTGGTCTCTGCCATCACCTAGGGGCAAAAAGATCAATTGATAAAAAGAATGCTGAACAATGTAAAACATTCACCCGGTACATAGATCTGTGGCCTAAGTTGATTGTTTATTTGCTCACAATGCAATACCTGTTTTGCCACAGCCATATGCAAATCAGTATTGACCCTGCTGCTCATGGGAATAGTCCAGCCTGAACTGCCAGGCCAGGTCCTCCCTGGACCGGAAACAAACATCATGGGACCGGTTTTGTGGTATCACCCCTCATCAGCCAGGCTAGTTTAACTTCATTGCTATGGTGAGCACAGGACCCACACCAGGGCATGACTGTCCTACTCACCTGGAGTACAGAGATCTGGGCCTAAATTCATCGTCTTTTTGCCCGCCATGCCATGCCAAGGGCTCAATAGCTTACCGAACTTAGGTCGGGTTTTTAGATATCCCGAGGTATACTTTACTGAGAGGATTTGGTTGTATGATTGGAGTACTGTTTGCTAATGCTACATACATTTTACCCAACCACAAGCAGATTAGGTTTAATTTGTCATGCCTGAAGAATTGCCCAGATTGATACTGACACTTGAGGCAAGAAACATGTTGAACTACACATACACTATTTTATGAGCTGAATATAAACATTACTTCCCAATTCAGCCTCCTATTGTCTTTGACTGATAACAAAATAACCCACCTTTTAAAGTTAATTGATAATCCCTTAGCTATTATTAAAGCCACAATTTCCCAGTACACCAATCTACAACTAGAGTACCTCCATCTTATATCTCCCATTGGTATCACTTGCTCAAAAGACCTCTGGCACCGAGCCCCTTTGAGGGGCCCATTGGGCATTTGAGCCTTGGCCCAAGAAGGAGCTGCTTGATGAATAAGCAAGACACCCACACAGGTGTGTGAAGGCTCTTGCTTCTGAGCAATCAGATCCCCTGATCTGTTGCCTCCCTTCTTTCCCTCCCCCAAGGAGCTGCATACCCTTTGTATTACTTACTATCATATGAGCCTGTATACTGGACCTTTAAGCGCTCCTAGTCCCCCTCTATATTTAGCCTTTTTTCCCCATCTATCTCTGATTGTTACTTTTTGTTTTTATGTTTCTTTTTTCATTTACGTTCTAAGTTTTCAAATTCACTTTATTTATTGACGCATTTCACTAATTCAGTTATGTGCTATCACATTCCTGAAGAACGCATTGTTGCAATAGCTGCACCATCCAATTAAACACTGTAACTTCTCTGTAAAAGAAAATGTTTTGAAAGATCAATATCATCAGTTAATTTATCATGTGTAATTGCTTCACATCTTGTAATTTCTTAACTCAGGTAAATCTACTCATCATTCTGATATTGGTTCAAATTTTAAACATCCCCACATAATTTCCTCTAATTAAATTTTAGTTTAGAAATATTAAGTGATCTCTCCCTTTCAGGTTCTGTAGTAACTTGTTGTTCTGCAATCTCTGTCTTTTTAAACACTGCAGATTCCTAAAGCCATTGTGAAAGAATTCCATCCTCGAATAAACTAGTCTCTCCCTGGGCTATCGGTTGGAAAGACAATCCTTCCCCCTTCTCTCAGTGATTGGGCCATTTGTGGTGGCTTCTAGGCAACAATCTGTTGGTTCTGTGATGTCATAACAAACCCTATTTCAGATACTACTCCAGTAGCTCCTTGAACTAGTGCATTTGAAATTACATGAGTCGGACCAGTCATTGTGCGAACCTCTAATGGCTGTGTGGTCACAACCCTAGTAATGGGTGTTGGTGCTGTTATAATTGTAGCAGCAACACCTGGAGGCATCATTGTGGGAACGTTCTCAATTTGTGTAGGCACTATATTTGTTATACCAGGTTGCACAACTGGCTGTACCCTTAGTGAGGATCTTTCAGTCTGATTCACATTCAGGTCTACAAGGCCAGTAGCCACTGATACATCGGATGTCGAAGTGTTCTCAACATTTGTTACAGGGTTTACAAAAGGTGGTAAACGAGCAGCTAAGGTAGCATCCAATATCTCTTCCCCTGAATCACAATCAGTATCTGTCTTCTTCTAATCTTTTTTATCTTCTTTTCCCTACATTGTAATATTTTTGATTTATCAGGTGTGTCAAAATGTAATAGCTAGGTATAGTCTAGTTCCCTGGACTATGGCTTTCCTCATCTCCATTGTTCCTCATTCCATCAAGCATCTGTATAATTACTCACTACTCTTATGGGGTCCCATTGGTTAGGAAGTCACGCTGTGCATCCCAGCTAGTGACTTTTCTGCACTGCGTAATAGGGATAGCCTAAGAATGTGCAAAAATTAAGGCTATACTACGAATTCCTTTCCTTTCTCTTGCGCTGGTGCCCTTTGACAGCCTAAAGCCAATGCAGGGACCCTGCACAAGGGTGCCTGTGTTGCATGTAGGATTGTTTTTGTGGATGAAGTGGCAGCTTCCTTCACAAAACCAATCCTGGGAGTCATATTCCTCTTTCTATGTGTGCTGCAGAATGCAGTACACATAGAAAGATGAAAGAAATTAGGAGAAATAGAGATACTTCTTCTCATCACGCCTCACCTGGGAAAGTGTTAATTTTTGGCACAGATCCAGGTTTACAAGTTCTTCTAAATATGTGGATGCTTCTACATCCATGTGTTGGTGGGAAAACCCACATAATGCCTATGGAATGCCTACCCAGGGCAGAGTTAAGCATCCACTAACAGACCCCTTCGGACACTCACTCACAGACCCACTCAGACATTCATGCACCCAATTACACACTCACTCAGACATTCATGCACCCAGTCATAGACCCATTCATAGACTGAGACACCCACTGACAGACCCACTCAGGCAACGATGTGCCCACTTACAGGTCAAATCAGATATTCAGACATCCACTCCCAGACCCACTCAGATACTGATACATCCACTGACAAATCCATTCAAAGACTTAGACAGCCACTTATAGACCTTCTGAGAGACTCATGTGCTCACTTACATGCCCACTCAGACACTGATGCACCCAGTCACAGACCCACTAAGAGACTGAAACACCCACTGACATACTACTCAGATGCTATTGCACCCACTGACAGACCCACTCAGAGACACAGACAGCCACTCACAGATATAGTCAGACACTGGTGCATACACTGACAGATGCATTCGGAGACTCCAGTACCCAGTCTCAGAGACTCATGCACCCACTCACAAATCTACTCAGACACTGTTACACCCACTCAGAGACTGAGACACCCACTAACAGACCCAGTCTGATACTGACGCATCCACTGACAGACTCATTCAGAGACTCAGACACCCATTCTCAGTCCCACTCAGGGATTGACACATACACTCATAGATTCTTTCAGAGACTGAGACACCAACTCACTTATGCATGCAGAAACTGATGTACCCACTCATAGAGCCACAGAGATACTCAGACACCCACTCAGAGATCCACTCAGACAGTGAGGCAGGTACTGGCAGATCGATTCAGAGATTGACTTACTGATAGATGCACGCAATCACTTTTGCACCAAGTCAGAGACCCACTGACTTGTCATGCACCCACTCACAGTTGCTACTCAAACACTCATACACACATTGACAGACACTTTGAGAGAGTTCTACATGTTTTTTTAAAAACTTATTTAGATAGTATTGTAGGTAGTGTGATGTTAGAATCTATTTGTTTACTTACAAATTTTGAATGTGTTGTTGGTTATTGAATGTCCGCTTTTGTTTTGCGATTTAGTGATGTATTCGTGATCATTGCGTGGTCGTCTTGAATATTAGTAAAATAGAAAAAAATTATATTTATAAAGAAAATGAACAATATTTTGGGCACTAGGGTGGCTCTGAGAAGAGCCTTTCTGTTGAAAGTGTATATGTGACAGCTACACATAAGAACAGATGCAGAGCTTCAGGTTGCTTAGAAAAACCCTGCTGCGTTTGTCTGTAAAGTGAACTCCATCACTTCTATAGTTTTCACGCATGTTAAAACCCAGGTTGTTGTTGTAGATAGAACCCAAGTCATGGTCTTTGAGGAATTCAGAAACAGATTAATCAACATGAGCACAGTCTCGAGCACACATGGTGAGGGTATTTGTAAAGTTGGTTTGGCTGTTCTTGGTTCTGACAAAGTGGCGGTTGACACCAGTGTGTGATTTGAAAAGGTTTTTATATATCACAAGGTAACAACTGTATTGGAAGAAACAACCGGCCGACACATGTATTGTCACAAGGACTTATCTTGTGACTCTTCAGTGCTGTTCTGAGTCGGACGAGGAAGAAGAGCAGGCCCCAAGTGACCGATGATAATTCCAACCCGGTCTGGGGTGTGCGACGAGCTTGGGATAAAAGTGTGGTAGGTGGTGCTGCTATAGGTTGGAATAAAACTGCGGGTCCTGAGTAGAGAGTCAGAAGCGGTTTGATACATGGTGCCCCAGGATGGAATCCGTGGGCTGTGAGATCAGATGAGATTGCCAAGGCGGGTATGCGGTGGCGGTCAAAAGGCAATTAGTACTGCAACCCAGAAGTAGATGGGTAGGCGTACACTGTCCAAGACCAAGAACAGTCAAACCAACTTTGCAAATACCCTCACCACGTGTGCCCGGGACTGTGCTCAGTTTCCAGTGTGGGTCCTTTGATCCACACAAATCCTGGGGTTATCAGGTAAATCCCTTAACCTGGCAGCACCGTACTCACTTAGATCCTCATGAACATTACACAAACAAGTCCGAGCACCACATCTTCCTGTCCTCACTAAAAAACACATGCCTAGCTCTCAGTTTAATCAACATGTTTCCTGGCTTTGTCAATCTGTGGGCAGAATTGAGTTGACCACTTCCATGTCTACCTTTGGCATATGTTGGAATACATCAAGACAGTTTGAGGGAAAGGATAATTAATTCTGAAAAGGTATCAATCCTTCTACCTTTGGCATATGTTGGAATACATCAAGACAGTTTGAGGGAAAGGATAATTAATTCTGAAAAGGTATCAATCCTTAGGATTTCCAGTTCCACCCCAGTCAGTGTGCCTAGGTCATTGCCATCACAGAGTACAATCATGAGATTAGGGGTTTGGGAATCCACAATGCTTTTAACCAAAGGCAGTAATCAATGACACTTTAACCCTCTTTGGCCAATCACATTCATGGTCCACATTAACCAAACCAAAGTCTCTGCAATACCACACTTTCTAGCAACCTCCCTACGCCAAAAACCATAGCTTTGGCCCACAATCCATACTCTAACCTTTTTGAAGTGAAGAAGCAGTAGGAGACAGGAGAAGGCTGGCGCTGAATGAGTCAGTTTTCCAAATGAAAGGCAGTTAAAATTGAGGTGTTCTCCTGGTTTAAAAAAACATATTTGATTGGATATTGTAAAGATGTTGGTGAATAAATTTAGGTAGTGTGTTGAGAGGATTAATAACTAGATCTGTGATTGGCTCTTATAAAACAAATTTAAAACGAACATGGATCTGCTTTTTAATGTGTACAGTAAACCACACCTGCTGCAGCTCATTTTGTAACACATAAAGGGCCCGATGTAGGTCGGTCGGTAACGGCCGAAAATCGGTATTTTCGGCCGTTACCGACCGGTATTTTAGAAATGGTATGTAGGGCCACATATTTTACAGAATCGGTAAATTTACCGATCAGTAAATTTACCGATTCTGTAAAATACCGAATCGGTATTTCTACTGATTAGGTAAATTTGATATGTAGGTGGGACTCTTCTGAGTCCCACAAGCCTTACCGAATTGGTATTTTACCATCAAATCTATTTGATGGTAAAATACCGATTCCGGTGTGCATGCACATGTGTGCATGCACACCTGTGCCATATGACAGGCAGACCTGCCCTTAGGGCAGGTATGCCTGCCACATGGCACCCGAGCCTCTTTTGGGGGTGCCAGAGGGTGTCAAAGTGACACCCCCTGCACCCTTGTGTCAGTCGGTATTTACCGAATCGGTAAATACCGATTCGGTAATGCCCATTCATTCCTATGGGCTTCAAAGCCCATAGGAATGAATGGGCATTACCGGTCGGTATTTACCGAATCGGTAAATGCAGATTTTTACCGATTCGGTAAAAGGAACATCTGGATGTTCCTACATGTCCCCTATTCTTATTTACCGATTCTTAATTACCGAATCGGTAAAATTCGGTAATTAAGAATCGGTAACTGAGTCCTACCTACATCTGGCCCATGGTCCTTCTAGAATGTGGTATGAACTTATGACCTTCTGGTTCTACTCGGTTGGTATGGCTACTGGGCTAAGAGTGTATTGGGGGAGGGTGTTAAAGAGACAGGTAGCTATTTTTAAAATGTTAAGTGTTTGACCTAATTTTCCTACAAAAAGGGTTTCGTTTCCTAGTAAGGTCTTGCTTAAAAAGTGCAGAGTACTCTTAAAGTCATAAAACTATGAAGGTAAATATGTTTTTGGACTCCTTTTTTTGTGAATTCATCGCGATGATCGCAATGACGCCGCGATTATACACACATATGCATCCATTTTGGTAGACTTTGCAAATGTAAGTGATAGGGTTAACACATACTAACCAGGGAGAAGAGCAGATACACCACCAAAATGTGAAAGGAATGTTTTCATTTTCTGCCTTCTGCAGTATCAGATAGTGCAACATTGAAAATGTTGCTTTGTATGAGAGTGGTGTGCCATTCTTATGCTTAGTTTTTACAACCCCTCAGACTATTGCATCTATCTAATAGAGAAAAAAAGCTATTTGTTCATTGAACACAATCTTCTGGTATGTGATTTACATTTTTTGAGCAAATAAAATTTGAGAAGTTATAAGTGTATGTGAGATTGTTAGAAAAGAGTCCGACATGTATATAAAAGTATTTAAAATACATTAGATGGTTTATGACTACTAGCATGAGTGCTTTTATGCATTTATTAATAGGAGAGTAAAACACAGTTTGTGTTAGGTACAGCGTAGGTGAAGTTAGTTCACACAGTGTCGCAATGGAGCTCTATATTCCCCTGTGCTGCTTTACTCCATTCTCTAAATGGTAGAAAGAAACACTGTACTCTAAAGGTTAAAGTTATATGTAATCGTCTATTTGAAGATGTGAAAGTAGTATATGTGTATACATGATATGCTGGTCACAGGGAATATTTTTCTTTGCATTCTGGGACTTGATGTCCTATTTATTACGTTGCAAAAGAGAACAAAAACACTCAGAATATAAAGAGGAAAAAATGCAGTGTCGGTGTATATGAATCATGAACTTGTGAAACTTGCCAGCTAAGCATTATATATTCTTTAGTGTTGCTCTTTCTAACTTATAAGGCAAGCTTGTATATGCTAAGATGGTGAGAGTTGTTCTTGAAAGTTGTACTAAGTCATATGTGTAGCATGAGGCTGCTAGGCATAGTTAGACATGCACTGTTTAAAAATGCGTCAGGTTTGCTAGTGCAGACTGCCACTGTGGAGTGTCACTGCCAGCTGACTTTGCATGTAACATCTCTTCGCGAAGTGTCAAAAGCTTCTTTTACAATAGATAACTGACCTGTGAGATATTGCCATGCATGGTCTTTAGTGTTTAAAAAAAGTGAAAGTTGTTTTGAGTTTTTGTAACTTGGACTTGCATACTCACATTCTTATTGCCTAATTACGCTCCCACCCTGCCACGCAGAGTTCAATCTGACACACCTAAGTAGAAAAGCAGACAGGCACTAAAACACATACAGGCACATGCATCAACGATAATTGCATTCGCAAATGGTGCGAATCGCAATTTTCGGCCGTTTGCGAATGCAATTATCAAAATTGGAATGCATCATGTATTTCGCAATTTTAGGAATCGCAATCATGTTGCGATTTCTAAAATTGCGATTGCATTTAAGAAATCGCAATTTCAGATTTCTTAAATGCAATGCATGATCATTTTTAAATTGCGAATTAGCCATTTGGAAGCGGTAAATTAGCATGAGGTTGAACCTCATGCTAATTTACCGAAAACCTTCAAACCTGCACAAAAATGCATTTTTGAAAGTTGCATTTTACACACACACACATGTCCTTGGGACATTTGTGTGTAAATTGCACTTAAGTTTAATTTCAGGGGTGCAGGGAGGGGTTCTTTGGACCCCCCTGCACCCTTGAAATTGCATTTTCAATTTGCGATTCGCAAATTGAAAATCGCAATTTGTAAATGCCTTCCCATTGATTCCTATGGGCCTCTTGGCCCATAGGAATCAATGGGAAGGGTTTTCCTTAATTGCGATTCGCAATTTGTGAATTGCAAGTAAGGAAAAATACCGAATCGCAAAAAAAGTTACGATTTTTTCATGCATTGCCGTTTGCGATTTCTAAATTGCAATTCTTTAATTTTCGCAATTTAGGAATCGCAAACGGAACCGTTGATGCATGTGGCCGTTACTGACTGAGTGACAGAAGCACCTAAACATCCACTCGCATAGCCAGGCAGAACCAATATGTATCTAACGCTAAAGGAGGTAGTTGCACACAAACGTAAAAACAAAATACTCACTAGCACCTGCAGGAGGAAATCCATCCTGCCCATTACAGACACATTTAGACAACCATACACATCAGAAAGAGAGGCAATCATTTACCAAGAAACTTACACATGCAGTGACCGCCCCAGATAGTGAGTCCGATACTCAATTCATTCAAAATAGGCTTTATTCGATTTCTTCATGGGAAACCATAAAAGCATATACATATGAAACAATTAAAATTAATAATAGTTAAAAACAATATACATTGTATACACAAATAAAAGCAATATTGGTACCATAAAAGACACTCCTATTAAAAAGTCGTTCTGCATCAGTCACATTCTTTAAAGACCTTACCGTGAATAGAAACATTTATACATCACCATAAAATCGAGTTATAATAGACTTTCTGGAGCTAATTGCATTCTTTAAAAACCTTACCAAAGACAAAATGATATACTCATTATATAAAGACTGTAGGAATAAGAATGATGGATGACATTGCCTGAACCCATGCAACCTTAATATTTGTAGGACCCCTACTCTGTATATAAAAAATTTGCTAAAAATGATTGTTGTCTGCTGTGACTTTTTGTCACAAGTGCACTTACAAAGGCATTACGACCAGTCATTTATTTCTGGAAAACTTGTCAGGCGTTGAAAAAAGCTGAATCTGAAGCTAGACAAATTTGTCTTCGGCACCCTCAATACATTTTAAGTATGGTTGGATGTAGTAATTGACCAAGCTCATCTGATTATTGTGAACACTCTGCTTCAATAGTTCAGAGGTCAATCTTAATCCCTCCAATAACAACATATACTCTCTCTTGAATTCTTTTCTGTTAATGTGTTCTAGGGATTCTGGCTGATCATAAAATTCTGGATGACCCAGATCACCCATGAAGCCTTTAATATGTTTCAGCCAAGGTATAGTGATTCCCGATGTAATTTGAGATGGTCCCTAATGATATCGCTATTAAAAGTGGTTTTCTCAGAGGACCAGATCTTATGATATCAAAGAATTGGCTAGATCTTAATTAAGTCAGATAAGGTTAAACCCAGCTCAGCATGGCATACATAGGTGGAACAGCTACCCGGTACCGCTAGGAGGAATCTCAGGGAGGCATTTTCCACCACTTGCAAGGGCTGGCAGTCAGAATGTTCCAATACGCCGGCTCCATAGACAGCTGTTGATACACACTTCGCCTTATATATATTTATTAGTTCATTGGGGGGGGGGTTTATGACCAGCTTCCTTTAAAAAATTAGACAATGCTGTAGTGGCTTTCATAAACAATAGTTTCCTTAGTTTAATGGCCTGACTCTCCTTACCATTCTGGTCAAACAAAATCCCCAAATAGAAGAATGTCTTAGTGGTATCGATCTTCTTATTTTCTATAAGAATAGCCCTGCATTTTAAATTCCTTTTCCCACACTTCATTATGAAGGTCTTACCTTAATTAACTAGCAGGCCTAGATTCTGAAAATAAGCAGTGGATCTTGTTAATAAACGTTGCAGCCCCAGCAGAGTGCATGCCATAAGCACAGCATCATCAGCATAGAGAAGGGCAGGAACTGGGTGATGTCCAACTTGTGGTAGATCACAACACTGGTCAGTCAGTGTACGAACCAAACTATTGATGTATAATGTAAAGAGGAAGGGTGCCAATACGCATCCTTGCCTTACCCCTCTCTCTAGGCTCAATGATGTAGTACACGCTCCCTTAGCCTCATAAAGCACCCTTGATATAGTGTCAGTATAGTATTGCCTCAGGAATTCTAATACAGGTGGATCAATGCTTAAATCAGCCATTATAATCAACAGTTTGTCGTGCCACCCTCAATCGAAGGCTGATGATAGATCTGCAAATATCAAGAACAGGCTGCCCTGCTTGGCCAGCATATATTTCCCAATAAAAACATTCAAATTGAGTCCCTGCTCGACTGTTCCACTATCTACTCAAAAGCCGGATTGCAACTCAGACAGAATTCTGTTGGATTCGGGCCAATCCTGAAGCCTATTCATTAAAATTCAACCTGCCACCTTAACCAGCTAACCTAGTAGTGACATTGACTGGTAGCAGGCAGGGTTAAGATGATGAGCTTTTTTGTATATTGGAACCAGAAGAGATTCAGACTAGGTGGCTATAAAACCTATGCTCCAGCAAGATTCCAAGATTTGTGTCAATAGTGGTGCCCAAAGAGCAAGGTTAGCTTTAAAAAGGTCAACTGGTATGCCACCAGGACTGGGTGCTTTTCCCCTTTGCTTGCTTTTAAAGCTTGGATAACCTCTTCTAATTTGAACAGAAGGTTAATCTGCACTTTAGGGGGGGAATTGGTAATCATTGTTATCAGAGTCCAGCAGGTTCCAGTTTTCTCCTTTGGACGTTTATACATATTGGAGAAATGGGTAACCCATTCCAGTTCACTAATCTCGATCTCTATGGTTGGATAATCCAGAGGTCTCAGGAAAGGAGCATTTACTGCACGCCAGAACGCACTGTTGTCTCTGACCATAGTTGCTTCATGCAAAGCCTCCCATGCCTCTTCTCTCATGCAATTTCTCAATTCTCTTAGGGCTTGTTTGTACTCCCATCTGCATAGTTTTATTTCCTGCCTGGACATCAATGACTTCTGTAACGCATTTTTCAGTTTGTTCTACGCCTTGGTACATCTTGTGTCAAACCACCCATGCTTTTGGTCATTTATTTTCCTATTTTGAACAGATAAGCCCTCTTTAATCCCTATTGTAATCAATTGGAAGGCTTCAAAAAATTTTGACATGGTCCAGAGTATCATCCAGACAGTCTAGGAAGGCTTTGTTATAAGTGTTCAATACCTGATTGGTGAGTTTTTCAGGATCAACTTTGGACCAACGAAGGAAGTAATCATTATTTCTGTCAAGTGTGATATACTTCACCAAACAATACAAGTCTTACAATCTGTGGAAAATGGCCACTTAAGGTGTTATTATGTATTGTAAAACCCTTGACTCTAGTTGAGTATCTATTTGTTGTTAACACGTAGTCTATAAAGGTATTTGAACTCTCTCGCTAAACATACAGCCAAATGGTACTGATGGAATGCATAATTCATTACCAAATGCTACATCAAACATCATTTAACCCCTTCCCTGCTGCCGTCAGCCATTGCGAGCACTACCTCGCTACCTCGCTACCTCGCTGGTGCTGCGAACGTCCAACGGCCGATGCGGCCCCGCCCATTTTGTGGAACTGCTGCACTGCCGCGAAATCGCAGCCGCGGCTAAGGGGTTAAGTTATCCCCATAAGACGTGTGAGGGAAGCGGGTATAATCTAGTGACTATGACACTCATTCATATATCTGCAAAAGAACAGACACTTTTAAGTCTAACATACAGAGAAGTAGCCCTTGCTTCTTATCTCGGATCTGCTAAATTTAAGGCTGTGTATGCCGTTTTATTGCTAGGCCATACTTCATATTTAAACTGCTATACATGTGATAAACTGCTCTTCTACCATGTATAACTCACCGCTGAGGTAGTCTATAGCTAGGCCATAGGACAGGCTGGAATGTGCTTAAAAGGTATCACATGTACTTTGAAGATACACTGTGGAATAGGCACTCATAGAGACCCATGTGCCCAATTATACATCCACTCTGCCATCCACACTTCAATGTCACATACCTAGGTAGAAAAGCAGACAGGCACTAAAACACCCAGAGACACAGTGACAGAAGCACCTAAACATTCCCTCACATAGACAGGCACATCGGATTTGTATCTAGCACTAATGGAGGTAATAGCACATACAATTTAAAAAAAACAATACTCACTAACACACCCAGAAGGCGATCCATGCAGACCTTCACAAACACATTTAGAGAAGCGTACACGTCACAAAGAGAGGCAGTCATTTACCAAGAAACTTACATACACATGCGGTGACAGACCCAGATAGGGACTCCAACACTTATAGAGATATCAGATGAAGGATAATGTTATCTATATTATAATATTTGTTTATGTTTCTAATTAAATTCTTAAGAAATATAATCTATTGAAGCGTAATTAAAAAGGTAAATGTGCTAAACAATTTTTACTTTTCAGACATAAATTTCTACCTTACTACAGAGACCTACAACGCCATAAAAAGTGATAGAAGAAAGAAGTAGCAGCAAGGATACTATCTCATCAGAACTGAGAAACAAAAGGGCAAAGTGCAGAAAAAGTGGTGCAAGAAAAAAAGAGTTGGTGGTAAGAGGATGAAGACATTTCTTAACATTGTATGTGTGCAATTGGAAGGAGGTCAACCTGAACAAATTAAAAAAACTTACTTTGAGAACCACTAAGAAAGGTGAAAAAGTACCTGAAAAGAAGACTAAAACACCAAACAGAAAAGGACAGATTTTAAGCTGGAGGCTGAGGCAGTTTAGGGTAATCAGAGTCAGAATGTTCTGTAGTAGATTAATACAAAATACATTAACAACTATGAAGATGTATAAAAGAAGAAGTGAAACAATCACACAGAAGGAACATGTTGAGGGTGTATTTGATAAGGCCTTTACACTCAGGAGGAAGCTATTTGTTTTAATACTAAACAGAATGAAGACACTAGACCAAATATTTTTGTCAATAAGAACACATAGCCAAAAGAAAAGACTTGTCAATAGAACTAAGTTTTGCAAAGTTTTTAGTGGTGAATGTATATTTACTTCTAGTACTGATCCTTTTTTTAACAAGGAAGGCTACTTCCAAGAGAACACATTAGTGCATGCAGTTGATGAATCAGGACGATGTTATGAGAGGAAGAATGGTACTCCTTTTCCAAAAGAAGTGATGGTAGGTGGAAATGTAGAGAAAGTGATTGCTGAAGAGTCAGGGAAGCTGTAGGCAGGCTCTTGTATACAAATGGAACTGTAGTAGTGTTTGCAGAATTTACCAGCACTCAATTGATATTTTGAGAAATTTCCTACGCATCTTTCCATGCAAAAATCTTAATCAGAAAATTGGCATTTTTAAAGGTTTAGATCCATGCAAAGTAAGGAACTATACAAGTTATGTTATGTTATGTTATGTTATGTTATTTATATTTGTATAGCGCTCGGCGGCCCCAGCAAAGGGGCATCCCGGCGCTTACGCTAATATAGAGAGAGGGTGACTGCAGATGTAGATTGCCACTATATAACATAAACATTTATTGGCAGAAGAGGTGGGTCTTTAACGCTTTCCTAAAAGGCAAAAGGTCATTTAGGCCATGGATCTGGGGAGGTAGGGCATTCCAGAGCTTGGCAGCCAAGTATCGGAAGGAGCAGCCACCCATCCGTGATAGCTTGACATGAGGAACAACTGCAAGGTTTTGTCCTTCCGAGCGTAGAGTACGCCGATAAATATACGGTGTTAGTAGCAGACTCAGCATGGGGGGAGAAGCGGTTTTCAGTATTTTAAATGCAAGGCATAAAGTCTTGAAGTGTATCCTCTTCTCCACTGGAAGCCAGTGGAGTTTAGATAACGCACTTGCCACTGATTGATGCAGAGGAAGGCCTGTCAAAGCTCTAACTGCTGCATTTTGAACCCGTTGCAGTCTTACTTTCTCTGCTGTGTTTACCCCTAGCAGGAGCGAGCTTGCGTAGTCCAGTCGAGAGAGAATAGTTGCCTGCACTACGAGTTGACGCGTCAGTGGGTCGAAGAACTTAAGGATTGGCTTAAGGTTCCGTAGGATCCCGAAGCAGGTGGCAGCAACCTTTTTTGGGTGATGAGTAAAGTTAAGGGTGGAATCCACCCATACTCCATGATTTTTGACAAGAGATTTTGGGTCAGGCAGTTTGCCGAGTGACTCCGGCCACCAGGTTTCGCCCCAGGCTGCTGCCTCTTTCCCCACAACCAGTACCTCGGTCTTCCCAACATTAAGCTGGAGGAAGTTAGATTTCAACCAGCTGGTAATGTTGGTAAGACTCTGTTTGAAGGTATGTGCGTTCAGAACACCCGTGTCCCTTAGTGTTACCACTAGCTGGGTGTCGTCGGCATAGGATACCAGCGACAACCCCCCTTTCCTGGCTACCTCAGCCAGTGGTCGCACATATAGATTAAATAGGGTAGGGCTGAGTGCTGATCCCTGGGGAACACCCTGTCTGATGGGACGCTCTTTAGAGAGGAATGGGGGGATGGACACCTTAAAGGATCTCTCACAGAGGAATGCTTTAATCCAGTTGAGGGCTTGTCCCGCTATTCCTACCTCTTCTAGCCTGTCCAACAGCACTTCGTGTGATACCGTATCGAAGGGATGAAGTTTAAAGGGACATTCACTAGCATGTTTATCAAGGAAAGTGTGGCAAAGCACCTTTCGTCATGTCAGAATGTTAGGTATATACCACTCAAAAATGCAAACTTTAGCAGAGAGACTTTACTATGTGAAAACTCCTGCTCTATGTTTAGGAGAAATGAATAGAGCTCTTTTGCATGGTACTGTGGCAGAGGTAGAAAAGGTTTGTGATGATGTACAGTTTTGTTTTGGTATCTGCAGGTCTACCGGAATAGCACACTGGTATTAGTGCTGATCATTTTGAAGGAGAGATTAGAAAGTTTAACTGTGTTTCCTCAGAGAAACCAAACTGTGTTTGTATTTGGTGTTAATGCACTCCCTACAAAAGTCAAACTCAAAATGTTTTTAAAAAGTGAATAAGAGAACAATGTTAAGTGGCATTGATGTGCTGTTTACTTATTTGTAAAGGAATGGTTTGACTTGTCCACACGACAAATTATATGTATTGTTTCTTCAATAAGTAAGAGGAAAACAAAATGCCTACTAGAGCTGTACATAACAAGTTAGAAGTAGTTCCTATGCCAGAAGTACTTCAAGATTTAAATGATTACGAATCTATACTTATCCAATGTATGCATCCATTCCAAGCTATAGTCTGCATGGAGCCAAAGACAGGGAGTTACCTCCAACTGAGTTCTGTAAATATCTTAAAGACAGAGTTGTGTACTTACCATTAGATTTTAAGCAGAAAATTTAAAGTGTAGCGGTGCAGAGGGATTTGGAAGAAGGACTTATAATTCTACTGAATGGTGTCCCTACCAAGCGTAGAGAGATATGGCACGAGTTAGTAGATGTTAGTAAAGTAAAAGAAGCAATATTATATCTGGTACAAAATAACATTTACTATAACAATGTAGATGTTTTTCAAGATATTACACATATGGAGGAAGACACATTACTATTGAGAGGTAAGATTGAAAAGGAAGATTGATCCATATCAGAAGAAATGTATGAACACTACAGTATTCACCCTCTTCCTTCTATAGAGATCATTGGTGATGATACTGATCTCTTTCAAATGAAAGAATCAAAAGGAACACCCTTTAGAGGGTGGGAGAAAAGTCTGGAATCTCGACGTTTTCCACATCTGCTTCCTAATTGAGAAGGTGGTGGATATGATGACCGACCTGTACTGATACCAGCAGCTGAGTACAGATCAACTAGACTATATTAAGAGGATCCTAGAGTTCACCAGTGTATTTCCTATATATTTAATCTTTTATTCATGAGCGACTTGTCAGACCTACCCTATAAAGTAAACCACATTCTCAAGACAGGAGTAAATCTGCAAAATATGACAGCACGGGAATTTAATGTGAAAGTTCAAGGAAAAGATGAAAACCTGGAATACAACTTGATTAACTTGATGGCATGCCAGCGTGGCACCAATAAATACTGAAATCATCATCATGGTGAGCTGAAATGCATGCTCAGAAACCTAGGAGCACCAACTTGGTTTCTGACACTCAGTTCTGCTGAAGATGCATGGGATGAGCTGCTTGAATTCCTGTGAGAAGGAAACTCAAACATGATTAGCTGCACATAATATTAGGAATTACTCTTCAGCAACAATTAATGCTACCTGTGGGACATGACAACAAACTAGAATACCAAAAAATATCTGGCAATGCTTGTCATGAGGTAGCAAGAATATTGGAAAACTGATACCCCGAAACTGGTCCCAGAGAGCTTTTTTTTGGTCCACATAGAACCTGGCTTGGCAGTTCGGGCTGGACTGTTCCCATGAGGAGCAGGGTCAAGACTGATTTGCAGATGGCTAGGTCTAAACTGGGCTGGCATGATGAGTAAAAGAAAATGGAGTTAACCCAGATCTCTTGACTGGAGATAAATGTTTGATTTGTTCTGAATTCTGTTCATTTGTGTGTCTTTTGTTTTCTCACCCTAAATGAGTCGGATATGCCCAGATGTGTGTCCCAGACTCACAGTGCTACTAGATTCAAGCTAGCCTAACAGATGATGGGCGATTCACCGAAACCGGTCCCATGATGATTGCTTCTGGTCCAGGGAGAACATGGCTTGGCAGTTCGGGCTGGAATGTTCCCATGAGGAGCCGGGGCATGACTGATTTGCATATGGCTGAGTCTAAACTTGGGGGGCATAGTGAGAACAGAACTATGGATTCAACACAGATCTCTTGACTGGGGCTAAATATTTGATTTGTTCTGCATTTTGTACATCATTTGTGTGTCTTTTGTTTTCTGTCTATTAGACATTATTCAGCCTATTGGGTGTAATAATTACAAAAAGTTGTTCCAAAAGTAAGATTCCTTTTATCATAGACAAAGGAGTTTATACAAAACATTAACACTACATTCTCTATTTACAGTTAACAACTGAACAGATATACTCCAGTTACAACAGCCTTCAGTTGTAGCGTTTTCAAAACTACAAAAAATGACCCCTTTTGTTTCTCCAACAACAACTTCTACATACTACTGTGTAGGATTATTCGGCCTACTGAGGGTAATGTTTTCAAAAAGGTCTTCAAAAATCAAGAGTCCTTTCGTATTGGAGAAAGAAGTTAACATTATAACTAAACATAACACTTTAATTAAAGTCTAAAAGTGGATGGACATACTCCAATTACTGCAAATTTAAGATGAAACCAAACTTCAAAAATAAAAAATTGTCCCCTTTTCTTTCTTCAACCAAACTTCTATATCCAATTTCTGACTGGCAAAAATGTACTGTATGGGATTTTGTGTACATGGATCATCAGTAGTTTACACATAATTTTGCCTACCAGGGGTGATATGAACAATATGTTTACCATCTGTTTTCTCAGATTACTGTAGTAAGTGTAGAAATTGCCAATGATTAACTAAATGTAGTGACTAAATGCATAGTAACGTCAATTTTCAGTGATCTATTGTGCAGCTTTGGTGTTTTTTTTTAACAATCCATTTATTGTTTTTTCCCTACTATTCAAGGAGGATGCTTCATACAAACCATTATTTAGGGTGAAGAAGTATGAAAGCTGAAAACAGTAAAAAAAGGAAAATTGTATTTTTACTATTTTGTAATGTAGTCTTACAGTATAAACAATGTGCATTGTTATGTTTATGTAATTTTCTTTTTCAGTAGTGGGTGTGGTTGAATGCCATTAGATGTCTCAAAACAGTTATTCTATGATAAACATATTCCTTACTGATACACAAGGAGACTGTTTTTAAACATAAAGTGTACTTGCCATACTTTCCCATACATTTTTTCTCAATTTACTAATTGAACGTTTCAGTGCAATACAATACATTTCTAGGTAGGCATGCAACAACTTACTCAATTATACAGGCACTTATTTAAGCAAACACTAACACATTTAATTACTTCCCTATACAGTGTGTCACAGAAGCAGTGACTCAAAGAAAGAGGTACTGGTATACTTTCTATTTCATTCATAGACTAGATCACACTTTCACTCATTCACTAAAATAGCCAGTGACAGACCCATTGATTTACTGATAAATGTCTTACACATCCACTCACTCACCCATAAACCCATTTACACAACCACTAACTCGCCCAGAGACCCACGTAAACTAGCTCTCACTCAACCATTCAGCTACTGACACTAGGATTTACTCACCTATATAGCCATTCACATGGGTACTTACTCGCTCAAACAGCCACACACACAACTATAGAGTCACCCATAGTACCACTCACACCAGCAGTTACTCTTTTGTATGACTGCTCACACAACCACCCACTCATTCACTCACTCAAACAGCCACGTATACAGGTACTCACTCAGTCATACATGCACTCACACACCCACTCCCTGACACATGCAACTATTTACACAGCTACTGACTCACTCATAGAGCCGCTTACACAAGCACGGACTAACCATACATCCACTTGTACAATCACACATACACACACTCATGCAGTCATTCAGTCACCCATGTATCACTGATGCCCTTATTCAATCACATATATACCACTCATACACTCATTCAATGACTCATACACCACTCATGTACTTACTCATTCATCCAGGCACCACTAATACACTCATTCAGTCGTACATGCACCACTGATCCACTCATTCAGTCACTCATAGATACACTCATGCATTCATCCCATTCAATCACCCAGACACTACTAATGCACTCATCCAATCATTCAAGCACCACTTTTGCACTCATTCAGTTACCAATACACCGCTCATGCACTCATTCAGTCAGCTAGTCAATAGGTCTTTATTTCGATTATCAAATCATTAAAGACATCGTACATCAGTTAAAAAACTCTAAATTCATAATATAAACCATTCAATACTATCATACATGTTTTTCTTTTAAAAACTGTAGCAAACCGAATCACAAAAGTTAAACACTTCTCATAAAGGAATAAAAACAGGATACAGTTGATTTACATTAATCCACTAAAATAACTCATCGGAAATATTTCACAATTTAACACACAACAACACCTGCTCTGTAAGGGGAGATTACATTTGTGTGCATAGACAGGAGGTAAAAATAACAAAAAACTTCATGGGTACTAAAATTGTTAATAAAAATTGTCGCAGCTAAAGTGTCCTAGTCATTTTTGCTCCAATGGCCCACATCCATCCCAGACATTTAGCGTCAGCAATCACTATGGGCTCACATGTATCAGACTTTGAGATCTTTAGTGCCTCAGTGCCCAACCTTGTACCGAGATTCATACAGACTGGTTTAAGCCATCTGTTTCTGGGGGGATTATAAGCGGGGCAAACAAACAGAAAGTGTGCTATTGTTCCCTTCTGAGTTGGGCAAACAACACATTTATCATTGTTCAGTGGGTGCCATTTACAAGTAAAGAATTTGATAGGGAGAGACCCACTCTAAACTGAGGGTACAGTTTCCTATCAATGGGTACTGTAATAAAATCCCAATAGCATTCATGCAAGTATTCATGTTTATTCTCCAGAAAATCCCTTGTCAGGGTAGGCCTCGTTAAGGATACAAATCGCTTTGTCATAATCATGCTCCAGTATGCTACCTTGAACTCTTTTTTTGAGGGAAAGGAGTTACCTGCGGAATTCTCCCATAAACTACACATCCCCATATCACTCAAGGTTTCTTTTATCCTTCTTAACCAGGAGATCTTAAAAGAGCTGTCAGCCCGCCTGGTTTTAAGAAGAGCTTGGGCATACAGAGACAGTTCGGGGGTGACCCAGAGCCTTCTCCAGTATGCCACCGGCTGAATTGGGCTATTTCATTGATTTATTTACAGCCCAAATCTAGATATAGAGGAGTTAGTGGAGTTGATTGTGGGAGGCGTGATAGGGCTCTCACAAATATGTTTTGGGCTGCAATCAGGGGTGCTAAATCTTGAAATCCCCATAGCTCCGCCCCATCAAAACACCAAGTTATTTATTTTAGTATTATAAATCTTTATGACAGGAGCCACTAGCTTTGTATGGGAAAATCTCTGTTCCTTCATAAGGACTCCTGTCAACTGAGTGTGTTTGAGAGCCAGCTTATCAATCTGAGGTTTCCAGTTTAGTTTCCTTCCCAAGGTAATTCCCAGATATGTAAAAACGTCAGTCTGCTCAAGTTGCACACTGTTCATAAAAACAGTCCCTTTGATTGCCTTGCGGTTATGAATAACCATAAACTTAGTCTTACTTTGGACTCGATCATACCATGTTACTGGTCGGATCATCACATAATTTCATATCATATCAACTCGGAGGTCTTCCGGTGTAAGACACAAACAACTAAACCAAAGATTTGGAAAAGGTACCTCAGAGATATCAACACAGCTGACCTAGCAACCCGCTGTGAGCAGGCCCTTTCTCCCCAAGGGGAAATACATGAAGTCCATGCACTCACAGACTTCTATAACTCCTCTATTGCCAGTATCATGGATTATATGGCTCCTCTCCGACAAAAGAATGCACCTACTAAAAGATCTAAACCTTGGTTCAATGGCAACCTAAATTCGGAACGTCGCAATTTAAGGGCCATCGAATGTTCCTGGAGATCCCCACCATCAGCGGACCATCTAAAAACCCGTAGATCAGCTAGAAGCTCGTATAACAAACAAATCAAGACAGCTAAAGCGGAATATTTCAGATCCCAAATTACCCAAGCGGCTAATCGACCCAAGAAATTGTTTAAACTGGTTAAACAACAATCGGTGGAAGCCCCTAACCGTTCAGCTTCGGAAGTCATTCCTCCCTCATGTGATGATCTGGCTGCCTTCTTTACGGAGAAATCTAGACCTATTAACATCGAGCTGGAGACTGGGAAGGCTCTATGGCTACCCAATCAACCTGCACCCCCCAGGCCTTGTTAGACAAGGCAGAAACAGTCAGCTGGGGTATCAAGAACAACGCTTCCTGGGACACATTTATTCCCTTAACTGAAACCGAGATCAAAAAGGTTCTTGGGAGTATTAACCCATCTAATCACTTCAATGACCCGTTACCACCCACCAATGTAATTAAGGAAGAAATCTCCCCCTTCTGGACAAAGATCGTCAATGCATCTCTGTCACAAGGCACGATCCCTGAATGCCTAAAAGACGCACAGGTAGCACCTATTCTTAAAAAACCGACAGCTGACAGTACAGATCTTAACAACTTACGACCTATCTCCAGTATCCCTACACTAGCCAAACTCCTTGAAAAATGCGTCCAGTCTCAACTTTGTGCGCATATCCAAAATTTCAATCTTCTGGACCAACACCAATCTGGTTTTAGGAGTGGGCAAGCCCTGAATCGGCTCTCATTCACGTGATAGATGACATCTTAATGATGCTTGATTGAAATTAATCCTGCCTCCTTATCCGACTCGACCTTTCCTCCGCCTTTGAAACTGTCAATCATGACAACCTCCTATTCATTCTTAAACATAGGATGGGCCTCACTGGTCAGGTGCTACTTTGGTTCTCATCCTTCCTGCAACACAGGTCACAAAGAGTTAAAGCTAACCACTCCCTCTCCCTGCCATCCCCAGTCACCATGGGGGTTCACCAAGGGTCCTCCTTATCTCCCATTCTTTTCAACTTGTTCCTTGAGCCCTTAGCTAATGTTCTAAAATCCTAGGCCTCAAAATGAGAGGTCCACATCTCGTGAGCTACGTGATTGACTGGGTTCAAAGTGCCACTACCCCATTTGACGAGATGCCAGAAGTTGGCCATGTTTTTATCCTTACTGGCTCTAATCAGGTCTTGCCAATGGTTTTCATCCCACTCTCTTTTGGCTCGCGATAAGGCCCACTTATACCCAGCCCTTGCCTTTTTTATGTCGTCCATGTGTTTTAATCTGATGGCTCTTGATAGAGTCCTATAGGCCTCTCTAAATTATTTGTTATACCATGCAGCTGCCTTTGGACGAGATTCTTTCCTTGATTTTTTGACTTTTTAGTAAAAAAAGTTTTGAGATTAGAGAACAGGTCGTTATGGACCTGCAGAATAATAAGATTTATATCCTACTGGGTGTCTCAATTTAAAAGGGTGGCTAATGAACGCTCAACCAGCTCCTTCATCTGTTCTAAGTACCCTTTGTTGGTAATGACCTTGGCCCATTTGACTCTCCTGGAGACATTGGTAAGCTCAACTTCTACGGTAGTCTTCGCAGTATCCTGACAATCCTGAATGCAAAGACCAGGAACCTGCAGCGATAATACGAAGGGGTTGTAATCGCTTTCAAGCCGGTCCTGTACTACCATGTCCTTGGGGGAGTACCAGAATTCCATATTCAGAAAAATATAATCAATACGGCTGCTTCCCTCCCATTACTAAAGTTGTGGGCACCCCCCCTGTCTGACACGTACCTCCCATTCACTGCCCTTAATTCCCGTTCTAAACTCAGCCCTTTCAATTGTAATGCAGACTCAGTCCATCTCTTAATAGGTGGGAGGTCAAGGGACAGGATGTCCCATTGAGCATCCTCCTCAACACTGAGTTTGCAATCCTCATGATCAAGGGGTTCGAAGGTTCAGTTGAAATCCCCTGCAATGATCACGATGCTGCATCCCCTAAACTGATCTACAATCCCGTCTAAAAGCAAAACTGTACTCAAGCGTCTACCCCCTAGGGTGCCTCTTGCGTAGACACGGATAACCAATATATCCTGAACATTTCCCATCCGGAGTCTGACGACAATAATATCTCTACTATCAACCTGGACTTCCTCCACTGTATAGCCTGCTTGCTCTCTGTCCCCCTATGGGTCTACCCCACTGTCCCCCCAGGGCTGGTTTGTAAAAATTTAGGAAGCCTGGGTGATAAATTTGTTCAACTGCCCAGGTTTCCTGAAATGCCCATATATCATGGTTGGCAATAAATGAGGACCATTCGGTTGAGGAGGTTTTTTTAGATACATCAGCAATGTTCCAGCAGACTAGCAATAGATTAGCTTTTTTGGGCCCTTGGATAGGAGTATTGAAGATGACCGGGGGTTAGAAATGATGCTGTTATCCATAACCGCCTGTTTTGAACCATTATTGGACGTAGGAGGCACTGCAAAAATGAGAGTGGCTAAATGGTCCTCCTTCTTTACACTGCCCATGACCGTCCAACCTATGCCAGTGTCCACCGAACCGTGGATTTCTCGCACAGATCCTCCCTCTACCAATTTAGAAAGCCTATTTTTAAAAGGTTCCATAATACACGGATGGATTAAGATCTGAACCGTTCTTACAACTTCCCATGAAATCATGTGAGCCTTAGAAAGATAGATCAATATCACATCCAAGTCAATCGATATCATCTAAGGACGCAAAAATGTCGAGGCGATTATGTACAGGCACTGGATAGTAGTGCCCCGAACTGGTGGTGCGCCCCCGATTGGTGCCCCTGTTGTCTCTAGATGGTTAGTACAAAAAAAACAGGGGGAAGGTATTATTATCATCCGTTATGATTTGTCGGTTACCTGCCCTGTCCAAAATATGTTGAACCAACCCAGGGGACCCAAAGCTTATAACCACACAGTTCCCAGATACGGACTTATGTGATTTACCGATCCATGGTATTCTTCGGATCATTTTAAAATCAGGGAAGAGATCATACTTAATGCTTGTCCTGACAGTCAGCAGATGTAATGCCCCATGCACTCATTCAATCATGTAAGCACCACTCATGTACTTATTCATCCATTCACCAGTTATGTATTAATTATAACATGCATGCAATTCTCATGCACTCATTCAATGATCCATGCATCACTCATGTACTCATTCAAACATACAGACTCCACTAATGCACTCATTTAATCACCCATGCACCAGTCAGGCACTCATTCTAACATCCATGCACCACTCATTCTAACATCCACATACCACCCATGCACTCATTCAAATATCCATGCACCACTCATACACTCATCCTTACATCAATGCACAACTCATGCACTCATTCTAACATTCATGCACCTCTCATGCACTCATCAGTCATCCATGCACTGCTCATGCACTCATTCAATCATCCAGGCCCCACTCATTCACTCATTCAACCATTCATGCCCCACTCATCCACTAATTCTATCAACAATGCACCACTCATGCACTTATTCAATCATCCATGCTCTCTGAGAAATTCATTCAATCATCCATATATCACTTATGCACTCATCTTAACATCTATGCACCACTCATAGATTCATTCAGTCCTCCATCCTCCACTCATGCTCTCATTCAATCATCCATGCACTAATCATCCATTCAATCATCCATGCACCATTCTTATTCTCATTCAATCATCTATACACCACTGAAACACATATTCAATAACCCATGCACCACTCATGCACTCATTCAATGATCCATTCACCACTCATTCAATCATCCATGCACCTATCAGGCACTCATTCCAAAATCCATGCACCACTCATTCTAACATTCATGCACCAGTCTTGCTCTCATTCTAACATCCATGCACTACTCATGCACATTTTCAATCATCTATGCACCACTGATGCACTCATTCAATCATCCAAGCACGACTCATGCACTGATTAAATCATCCATGCACCACTCATGCTCTCATTCAATTATTCATACACCGACCATGCACTCATTCAATCATCCATGCACCATTAATACACATTCAATCACCCGTGCACCATTCACCTATACTGTGAAGCACACACTCATTCAGTTATTCACAGAACTATTCATGTAAGCAATGTGTCATTTATACCGTCATTTAGATAGCTACTCACTCACCCACACAGCATACTTTTTATTTTTTTAACCAAAAAAGACAGTTCTAACAAGAACTGTTGATTTTGCAGAACTCTCTTTTTTTGTTTTTCTAACATTTCATATTTTCGAGGTGTTTTTGGAGAAACAAAACAGCAACAAAGGGAGGACAGATTTGAAGAAGCAGCACAAAAAAAGCTGCTAAAACGAGGAATTCAAAAGAAAATTTGCATTTGTGCTGCTTTGTTTCCTGATGGATAGCTTCAATGCACTGCTCTCCAGTAGTGACTACTGTGCTGCAGTCCATGCAATACATCGCCATCTGCAATCTCCACACGATGGCTCTCTACTTCTGAGGAGACTTTCTGTTCATTCACAAATGGTGCAGCCCAGGATGTTGATGTTCCTGCAGCTTGTCTCTCCTTACTTGCTCTCTTCAGTTGGTTTAAATGATAAGTATTCAGGTGATACAACATAGATGTTGTACAACAAGAGTATTTTTTGCGTGACCCTCTTGATAAGGTTTTGATGAGGAGAGAGCACTTTACTAATTTCTCTGGGCCCTTTATCCAAAAAATCTGCCTCTTTCACCTACTTAATCTTCCTCTGGCTCCTGTGCCAGCTGATCCTTCTGTCCACCTCCTGTTGCCATTTTGTTCTGCCAAAAATACAAAATACAATCACTCAACAGAGTACAGCAGTAAACTGTTAGGAATTAGGTCCGGTCCGCTTTCTATGGCCATGCTTTGCCATCACATGATGACCTGCCTTGCTGGGATTTAAGACTGGCCCTGCCCATGAACCAGTGCTTGGTATCTTTGAGTATTGGGTTCCAGGTTCTGGGTTCTTTGACTTCCGTTTTGTTGGGTTCACGGGCTCGTGTTCCCTTTCCAGTTTCCTGTTTTTTGGCTCCCGTTTTGTTACTCCATCTTTGGATCCCTGTTCCCCTTTTTTGACCTGTTTTTTGTTTATTTTTCCCTTCACTCTTAATTGGGTGTGTTTGACCCTGTCTCTAAAGCTTGGTTTATGATTATCTTGTTATCGGGTTATTGAGGGATTGCTGGGGCTCCAGCCCCCTCGGACACTTACCTGAAGAAGAAACGCGGCGCATTGGGACTTCCCCTGAGAGAAGACAGGATCCACCCGGAAGACGCTGCGAGATTGCCGAGTAGCGCGCTTGGCTTCCGCATCTTGCGTACCTGTTTACATCGTTGTGGGCTGCTTGGTCGCTTTCTGACACGCTGCGGAATCAGAAGAGCGCAAGTTCGTGCCGGACGCTGTGTTTTTTTTTTGTGTCCTCCTTGTCCCCGAGTCCCATATTGCGTACAAAGACTGTCCCTAGGGTTTTTTTTATGCCATTTGTATGGCTTTTTCCCCCTAACACGCTTTACGAGACCTGGGAAGGGAGAGATTTCTTGGATTACTCCCCTGGGCAATGAAGACAGCTTTTGGGGAGACAATTGTTTTTCCTGCTACCTGAACTTCCAGAGGCCAATCCTGTCTTTATCACAAGTAAGGAGGTTGTTGTATTCTATATGTCAGAGTGTGGTCATGGATTAAGGAGGGAGGCTGTTTAGTGGGAATTGGGGGCTCAAGAAGTAATTGTGTATATTACTCCTTAGGTACGCAAGCGTGGAGGTGGTGGCAAACGTTTGGTCTGCTGTCCAGTTTTGGGGAGAAGCTGTCCTGACGTCTCTTTCCCTTGTTTTGTTTTCCCACCCCCTGTCCTGGGCTCAGGTGTTGTCTCATGGTTATATGTCTTATGAGTGACATTTGAGTCAGGGTAGTGGATTGGGCCGTACTACGTTCCTGCAGTGTTTGGGCCGGTGTAATCTAACAGAATACCAAGCCCACGAAATAATACACTGCCTGGACGAGTATGGATGAGGATGCGGGTGGAGTTCATAGTGTGCCTACTATGCAGGATGTAATGGGGGCATTAGCGGCATTACAGGCTCAGGTACAAGATCTACGGCAGGAGAATGCAGGACTTAAACAAGAGCTCGGGGCAGTGAGGGCAAGAGAACAGTCACGAGACAGGGGATCGGGTCCTATTATACAGCCAGCAACTTTTCAGTATGGAAGAGGGATGGGACAAGGTTCGGGAGAAGGAGCCCCTATAGCTGTTACAGTTACATCACCTGTTCCTGTCCCCTTAGCCCCCCGGAGAGGTTTTCAGGAGATAGTGATAAGTTTGGGACTTTTATGAACCAATGTCAACTGCATTTTATGTGCAGGCCGAATGCCTTTCCGGATGATACAGCCAAAGTGGCTTTTACTATATCATATTTGACTGGCACCGCTGCTCAGTGGTCTATCCCCCTCGTAGACAGTGATGACCACGTTTTGTACGACTATCCAGCATTTAAAGAGTTGATGAGGGGACTGTTCGCTAAACATGCTTTTATGCAGGCTAGCGATGCAGAACTCTTAAAGTTAAGACAGGGTAGACAGGATTTGTTAACGTATGTATCTACGTTTAATAGGTTGGTGTCTGAGACTCACTGGCTCATGGCCAAGAGGACTTCCTTGTTTTATCAAGGCCTTTGTGAAGAACTTAAGGATGTGGTATCGCAGGTAGTTGATCCTCCAGATGACTGTGCCGCTTTTATAGATCTTGTGGTAAAATTAAATCATAGGTTGTCTGAGAGGCGTGGGGAACGGAATCGTTTTCAGGTGTCCAGAGGGAGTTATGTGAAACCTGAAGTAAGACGCCTTGGTGATCATAAGCCTGCTCCTGAACCCACGGAGATAGGTGGGGTGAGAGGTCCACTAACCATGGAAGAAAAGAACATGTATGCCTGTATTGTGGTCAAGGTGGTTACTTTGCAAGAGAGTGCCCTGTAAAGCCTTCTGGTGTGGCGTTGAACAAGAAGGTAGCATGTATCCACGTTGACAGTCGTCCAGTCTCTAAGGAGGGAGCAGGGGGAACTTATGATGTGCTGGGTGTGATAGATCGGGTGCCGAGGCATTTTATTATTCCTGCTCATCTTTTGCTCTCTGTAAGTAATCGAGTTCCTGTGTCAGTCTTGCTGGATTCCGGTGCGACCGGGAATTTTATCGATATGTCTTTGGCTGAAAAGTTAGAGATACCATGTCGTTATAAGAAACAGCCAGAGCCTGTGAGAGCTATCGATGGGACGGAACTAACTTCAGGGTCTATTACTTGTCAGACTGATCCGTTGAGGTTGTTGTGTGAGAACGGTCATTCAGAATCAGTGGTGTTTGATCTTATTGATGCCCCTTCCTTTGGTCTAGTAGTGGGGGGTTCCATGGCTTCAGGAACATAATCCTAAGATCGATTGGGTGCAACGTTTGGTGACTTTGGATTCCACACATTGTCTCAAACACTGCTATAAGGAGGCCAGTGAATGGGTTTCCCCTTTGTCCTGTGCGGTGGCTGATGTGGGGGCAGTACCTTTGCAGTATTCTGCCTTTCGGGGTGTTTTTGACAAGGTTCAGGCTCAGGGTCTCCCTCCACACCGGTCTTTTGATTGTAAGATCGACCTGGTACCGGGTGTTCCTTTACCTTGCTGTCGCATATATGCGCTCTCAGAACCTGAGGAGTTACATCTTAAGGGATACCTGGAGGACATGTTGAGGATGGGATATATCCGCCCCTCCTGTTCGCCCGTGTCATCGGCGATCTGCTTCTTTCCGAAGAAGGAGGGGACGTTGAGAGCCTGTGTGGACTACAGAGCTCTGAACAAGGCTACAGGGAAGAACAAGTACCCTCTTCCCCATATCCCTGTGTTGCTGGATCAGCTCCGCAAAGCAACGGTGTTTACCAAATTGGATTTGCGGGGCGCTTACCATCTCATACGTGTACGCCCCGGGGATGAGTGGAAGACGGCATTTAAGACCAAATACGGCTTGTTCGAGTATTGCGTAATGCCAATTGGCTTATGTAATGCGCCGGCGGCCTTTCAGTTCTTCATTAATGAAGTCCTCCGTGATTATCTGGATAGAAGTGTCATCGTCAATCTAGACGATATTTTGATCTTTTCGGAGACGGGGGCTGAACACCAAGAACATGTGACACAAGTGCTACAGAAGTTACAAGATCATCATCTGTATGCCAAATTAGAAAAGTGTCAGTTCAGCACCCCTATGGTGGAGTTCTTGGGGTTTATCATTTCAGCGGAAGGTATCCAAATGGACCCCAGGAAGATACAGGCTATTGTCACCTGGCCCATACCATCTACTGTCCAACACATCCAGGTCCTTTTGGGATTTGCCTATTTTTATCGGCGTTTTATATCTCATTTTTCTGATATTGTGGCTCCCATGACCAGGTTGTTGAGGAAGGGGGTTCCCTTTGTCTGGTCTGCTGAGGCTCTGGCCGCCTTTTGCTGGTTGCGAGAGAAGTTTACATCAGCACCTGTATTGGTACATCCCGATCCTGCCCTGCCGTTTTTTGTGGATGCTTCACTGTGCGCCGTGGGTGGGGTGTTGTCCCAAAGGGATGCTGAGACTGGTCATATGCAGCCCATCGCCTTTTTTTCTAAGACTCTGTTACCAGCAGAGCGCAACTACACGGTAGCCGAGAGGGAGTTGTTGGCGGTGAAGTCACCTGCTCAGAATGATCCTAGAATTAATGGAAGATTCAGGAACAGAGATACAGGTGGGTCTCCTATTAAGATACTTGAAAAGTGTCCCGTCCGAAATAATCCAGACCCTACACAATGAGACAACAACACTGGTAGCATAAAAGGCCACTTTTGTTCTTTAGATCAGGCAATTTCATAAATATCCATAAACCTTCAAACAGTTGTAATTTACACTTATCTTCAGAACCGTTGAATTTGCATATTGTACCAAAACCATAACATTTATTTTTGCACTTGTTTGTTTATAACTGTATTGTTCCAAAACCAATATAACTTCCTTTTCCTTGAATTCACCACCATGTTTCAAAATATTTTCACTTTCCATCTTTTCTTTCCTTTTACCCCATCCTGTACCTCCCACCACCCTCTCTCCTGAAGGATGGTCAAGTCTGCTCTAGATCTTGACCTCCCCCTATTCCGCCTTGGATTTTTCCTGATCCCACCAACAAACCAAAAACATTCTTATCGTATTCTGTTGTTACTCATTTCAGCCTGTTTTCTCTTTTTTTATTTTTATTTATTTTTTATTCCTCCCTTCTGGAAGACACCCACAAATCCACTTTCAAAATTTTCGATAACATATCTCTTATCTCAAGTATGTAATACGCCATCCCCAATTGGGTGAGGTGGACACCGTCTTCCCTAAACAGATGGCCTTCCTTTCCAGTGATGCTGTCTTGTGCAATCGTCTGGATCCCCAAACCCACACAGAAAATCTTCATAGCCCTGTTTACCTTTTTCCTGGCTTTTTCCATTGCAGCATGACTCCTTGCATTCCTCCACTGTTGTCTAAACACAAATTCGGTCCATACTAGACTGGTTCCTAGCCAGTTGTTAAAAATCACGGCTAAATCTAGATGGAGAATGAGCATATCAGGACCACCTCTGTCATACCTGATCTTTGCCAAGAGAGGGAACAAATTCTCCCAGCGCATGCCCCCTTTACCGCACCAGTAAACTTCATGTCCAGCGCCGGGGATACCCAAATTCCTTCCATAGATTTGATGATCAGCAAAAATCGCGGCCCACTTCACAAATGAGTGTCCTACAATCCAGATTTGTTTTTTGGCCGGATTCAAGCCCCGAATGTCACCTAGATGAAAGAAAAAGAACCCAATAAGAAAACTCAAACCATACAACTTGATGCTTAGCAACTCATGACTTTGACTGATGTCCATGTGTCTTCTACTAGTGGTTTCTTTTTTTTTTCTTTTTTTTTACATAGCGTGCACAGCAGTTAGAACTCCACCTTCCTATCCTCTTGATCGCACTCCAAACCAGACCCAAACAAGCTGTTTCTGATGCTGCTCCTATACGAAAGGAATGCGTTGCATAATTCATTGGATTTAAACCTACCAATAAAAGTGTGCGTCTCATGACCACCAGCAGCTGGTGACTCGAAAGCTTGACACCTGACTCATGCACAAAAATCGGCCAACCCAGAACACCAGTAAAAGACTGAAAATCCCTCCACTCCTGTACTGGACAACAACCTTGTATGTGTGTCACATTTAGGTGTATCCACACCCCTTGCCCCAACTGATCTGTTTTTGATTTGCATAACCATATTTTTAACGTATCACCCGCCAAGCAAACATCCTTGCCACATAGCCCGCAGTCATTCTTCAAACCTAACAGTTCGGAAACTCTAAATGCTCCAAAAAAGAGCCATATTATAACTAATCTAAAAAGCCTAATCTCATGAACGTTGTAACAAGATTTGGGTAAGGACCCTAACAGTTGCTGGAGCAAATCAAAAGTTATTGGTGCTCTCGTGTGTGGACTTGTAGCCTTCGCCCTCTGCAATCCCTTCAAAACTCTCTTTACCAATACATCGTTATTTGGATCCAGGCCCCAATACAATTGACCGTAGAAGGAAATCCCCGCTAGCTTACCCGCTATAGTGTTATGTGACAAACCCTTATCAATTAAAGTTAAAACAAAATCAAGTATAAGAGGAATACACATCTCTTCTCTTTTTACAATGTCAGAAGTGTCGACATAGCTTAGAAATTCATGCCATGCCAGCATATAACTTCGTTGTGTGAATGACGCTATTGAATTCTCCACCAGCTGTAGTATCCTCAGTCCCCTAGAAAGCAGACGCTGAGAGGCACCGGTGTTTTCTGGACTGCTGCTCCCGGGGCCAGCTCGCGAAATCTGTCCCACCTTTGGAAGCTGTTCCTCACGTCGTCTCAGCTCTTCTTGAGAGAACCGCTCGAGATTCTCCTTCTGCACTCCAGATTCCGCATCTTCATCTTGAACCTGTAATGATTGAACAGAGTTTGTTGTCCCAGCCACCCTCCCCAAGCCCACTGCTGGAGCTGGGTGTCGTTTCTGCAAACTCCTCAGTTGTTTGCCAACATTCCGCTCCTCCGAGTGCTGTGGAAAAGTCGCTCTCCCCGCCCCCATGGCTTGTGGGGCGAAGATTTGCCGGCTTCCTCCCGGACACTCACCATCTCTCACACCCCCATCGTAAGTGGCCCAATTAAAAACAGGCTCTCGCTCCAAAAGCCTGTCCGCCTGGTGTGGATCCGCACAAAATTCCACATTAAAACCACCCTGTTCGGTGGCCGCTTTTTCCCTCACCAATTCCCTGCCTTGCGCTCTCCTACTGCTTGACATCTTCCTGGACTGAACTTGCTCCACTCCAGAGCCATCTGACTCCCTATCTGCCTCTTCCACTAGAAGCGCCTTGCCGCTTGCTCTCACTAAGTCCCCTTTGTTTCGCTGCACATCAGCAGTGGTAGCATGTTCTACCCACACCCATTGCCCTGCTAAACTACGGCCCAAATCTGTCTCATTTGACACAAAACCTAATGGTGCCTGGCGCGCAGCCGGGAAAATATACTCTCGGTTAAATCTGGGGTGCTCCAGACCATTGTCATACATATACTGTAGAAAGTCATCTTGGCCTTGTCCTGTGAGGCCAGCCTCCTCAATCTGAAAGCCCTCCACTTCAGCCTGCGCCTGTAGACCTTCATGTTCAGGTGAAAGGTAAACAGAAAAATCCTCAGCATTATTTTCTACAATTCTAAACGCACCCCCTATTTCCTCAAACTCCGACTCCCTGGGCGTTGCCCTTGCGCAGTGTAAATTCACCTGTTCACTGATGCCCTCTGCGTGGCGTGGCACAAGCGCAGGCTCCTCATCACTGCCGCTTGAATAATCTACCAATGGCTGGGGCTGTGGCTGCTGTACCACTAAAGCTGCATGAGGGGGCGGGCACTTAGCACTTAGCACCCCCCTTTGTTGTATGACCCTCCAAACTTTGAGGTACACTAAATAAAGGCACTGGCCTGGGTCATGTCTGCCTAGCTGAGGCTGCTCTGACTGGCCTGCCCCTGCCCACTGTTTGACAGGAAGAATCTGAGCCGGGCCCACCCACTGCTAACCCCTCCCTCATATGCGGGGGTGTATCCAACTCACCAGGCAGCCTGACAACACAGCCAGACCCTCGGAGCATCGCTGGGGATAAGGAGCGTGAGGACTGCCCCTCCACATGGCTAATTGCCTGGCGTGCCCCACTGCCTGTTGTGCACCTCTGGCCGAGTGCGCTCTCCTCGCGCCTTTCCGTGCTGCCCACGGCTGCCTGCACGCCTCAATGGCTCTCCTCACGCCATTCGCCGCCTGTCTCCTTGGTGGCCTGGGGAGGGAGGCTCGGCTGCAACTCCAACTCTGGCCGCCAACAGGTCGCTCCTTCCCACTGCCGCTATGACGCGGAGCGCCTCCTGCAGTGCCTCCTGTGTCACCATGGCCACCGCGTTGAGCGTCGTTGATACAATGCACTTCTCAATTTGTTAAAGCAAAAATTGCCCAGCCTCGCCGAAAAGCTCCTGCCTCAACAACTGGAACCTAAAATGGAGCCTCTCCCCTGACTAACGCCTACGCATTAAGCTACGCGTGCGCTGCCCTGCTCTAACGCGTCATCGCTCCGGGTCTGTCCACCCGGGTGAAAATCCGCGGGGGGAGACCGCTTCGCTCTGTGGAAGGACCCAGGAACAGATCCAGACGCTGCCTGTAGTAGTGCCGCTGCTTCACCGATTTACCAGAAGGAGGCATGAAGAATAAAGAGCTGCATCACCCAGAAGCTGTTACCATGTGCGAATACCCCAACTTGCTGACCTTGCCCACTGTTGGTAGGGTGTGCGGCTAGATGATCAGTATGGAGATTGGGGTAGAGAAGCACCTAAGCACCTGGGCTCTTTTGAAAGCCATGCTTGGGTCAAGGTGAAAGCAGGGCCAAAGCCAGTGTGAGGCTTGGTCGAGCCTGGCGGATACTGCCTGGGGAGCTCAAAACTTTCAAGGCAAGAGCCAAACTTTGATGTGCATTACTAGCGTGAGCAGCACCTAGGATCACCACCAAAAATCTGCAAGGGACCCCAGGTATTGCATGGAGGAGGAGTGGGAGGAACAAGAGGACCCACAGGTGGAGCACTGCAATGAGAAGCTGTGGTTATATTGATTTATGAGCCCCCACGTGCCTTGCATCAACTTCCCCCTGAAGAGCCTTTGACTGATCGACCCACCTACCACTGAGAGTCATGTGCTGAAGGGGTAGTACTTACCCACTTCCTCAGGAGCCATAGTAGGTCGGGCCCCGGGGCATCAGAAGTTAAAGGTCACAACCCCCATGGTTGAGTGCAGCAGATTCTGCTTGCCCCATGGCCCATTGAAAGTAATTCTGACAAACAGCACACTATAAGTTGCCAAGACCCCAGATATGCTGGTGTTAATATGCACATAGATTGGCCTTGCTCATAATGAAACGGTCCATCCTACCTCTCGAGGGTAGGGCTGGCCTGGCGTATCTGCAAGCTGTCTTCTGAGACTCACGGTCTCTGGCTGCCCTGTAAGGCTTCCTCTTAAGGGGTGCGGCCTCAATCCTTCTATCCGCAGCTGAAAGGTGATGACATGAAGGGCCAGCAGCAGGCTTCAAAGCACCCCATCACAGGGATCGTGGTTCGTCCTTGTCTCTAGTGGCACAAACAAGCTAGAAAAACTTGAAATTTAATGCACTCTGAATAATTACCAGTGTTTCAGATCAAATATGTATTTTCATCCATCATTGTTTTGTGATCTTGGTCCTCTGTTTAGTAAGGAGCATGGCTTTGTGTATTAGATGTGTGTTTCATCGCTTTCAAATGAAATATCCTAGCACTTCTGGGCCAGCGTCTGCAAAAAGATTACACTTCACAATGAAACCTGTTCTTAATAAATTATTTAATACGGTATGGTAACACAATCACTTTTCACTGGCAGAGACAGAATTGGGATGCATTATGAGTTGGATTGTCACTTTTATGATATTTCTCCGAAATAGGTATCCCTATTGCAAGGGAAAAAAATCATCCGCAAAACTTATGCTCCTTCTAACATTTGAATCCATGTAACCAGTGCACATATCCGCCCGTCCTTCCGTCCGTCCGTCCATCCGTCTGTCCATCCATCCATCCATCCATCCATCCATCCATCCATCTCCATCCATCCATCCATCCAGCTATCTAGCTATCAATTTCTCTATATTACCACTGCTCAAGAAGGTATTCGAGCGCTTTGCAGAAAACAGGCATTATATTTGCAAGATATGAGTTGAAATTCAGCATAAACAAATGGAGAAGGGAGGCAAGATGGAGGGAAGGGGGCAGGAAGACATGTAACAAGATAGATCAATCAATCAACTAGTAGATTTGAAGAGCGCCTCTTGTCACCCATGAGGGTATCCAGGCGCTGCAGATGGAGCAGCAAAGCGGAAGTGGCGATTAGGAAAGGCCAGAGAGAGGGTTATGAAGAAGTGAAGAGACTGAGGATTAGAGGCGGAAGGCAGGTTGTGAGTTAATTAAAATACGTCCAAGGTATTTAATTCAGACATCCCGGAGGGAAGCAGAATCTATGTCTGTCAGATGCTGCTTTGGTGTCTTCTCAGCAGGAAGACCTTAAGTCTTTCGATTGTCTATCATATGCCGATTCCTTGAATTCTATAATCTATTCAGGAATTGACATTCGTGCTTCAGTTGTGCTGAGTACAATTTAAAGCAGAAACTTTGATAAAATAGCAAAAAAACAATTGTTTAAATTTATGCAATGAAAAAACTTAACTGGGGCAAAAAGTCACTTTACTTCTTTGAAAACAGAAACGCATGCAATACTTTAATTTCATTACAGCCCCATGGGGCACAAGCTGGCAAACTTAATGATCCATTTAGTCTCCACTTCCCTTAAGGGGTTTTCTAATTACTCTACTGAAGTTTTTGAAACTAGAAAAGATGAACAAAAAAGAGTTGTCAAAACAGGAGAAGTTGCCTGAACCTTCTAAATATATGACTGTGGGACGTGGGCCGTAAGGACTAAATGTTTCTTTTCGCTTAACTAATGAGGTAAATCCCACTATTCTTAGGGGACTGGCATCCTACAGCACGACACAGTCGTTCACAATGATGAATATACGGACTAATTGCACATACCATTGGATAAACAAAAACAGAAAGAAGAAAGGAATATTTCTTAGGTTGACATCAAGGCACTCAAAATTTCAAAAGCCAGCTGGAGGCATTCAATAACAAGCTAACAACCTCATTAAAGAAGTTTCAGATCTAAACAGCAAAACTTGGACAGCTTTAATGTCATCAACTTGCAATTATATCAGAGGCATCATCAAACCCTGTCTTACAAGGTGTGATTAGTTGCAATAAATTGTTCCAGCCAACTGATTCTGAACGACATTGCACCTTTAGTGTCATAAGTGGTGTGAGGAGAGCAGAACACCGCAGCTGGATTTATTTCAGCAAGATTGAGGCTGCAGAATCTAAAATAGAGCTATTCATATATTTGAGCGAAGAGAGGAGGTGCTTGCAGAAGAGTGGTAGATCAATAGGGCATGCTGCCCTTTAGTGGGAGAAATATAATGTAAAAAGAAGGCAGTCAAAACAGTTTGAGCACATCCTAAAGAATTCTAACTGGGGTCCTACTTAATTTGTGGTTGAGGTCACGAGTAGGCTCGACAGGCATTTTTTATCCCTGGTCCCTTTCAGATCATTCCGGGGTGACAGTTCCGGTTTTAAAAAAATCCGATATCTGGGTTGCATTGGCTGCTTCGGTTTGGCCACGCTCAGTCTCAGAAAAAGACGTTGGTGCATATTTACCAGCTCTATGAGCAGCTGGAACATCACTTTTTGTGACGGTCCGGTGGCATATAGGGCGTATCCATATCTACAAGGCCACGTAAAGCCAACCTATGGGGCTTTTCATGGCCTTGTAGATATGGAGTAAAGCAAAAGCAGCGCAAATCACTGCCTTGCCTTACTCATAGAGGCGTTTCATGGGTGTTGCTGTGGGTGTTGCTGTGGGTGTTCCCACGGAACACCTATGGACTTTGATGCTGCCCAAGATTTGCAATATCTCATAAACCTGGGGCAGCGCCAAAACCTTGTGCTTCCCTAGAGTGGGCATAACGAGGAGAAATGTTTATATTTTTCCTCTTTCCATGTTTGCTGCATTCTGTAGAATACACAGAAAGAGCAAAAACTTGACTATTTTTGTGTAGGAAGGTGTACCTTCCTGCACAAAAACAATCATGTCAACAACTCAGACACACTTGCACCATGGTGCAAGGGGGCTGCGTTGGTGCACCGCTTCTAATTGTGTGCCAGCGCTGGCTGAAAGGACAGGAATGCACTATATCTTGTAGATATGGTGCATTCCTGCCCTTACAAATTGGCGTAGGGCAGCGCAGCAAAGTGACTTGAGGTGCTGCCCTATTCTTTGTAAATATGCCCGTTATATCCTGGAGGCCAATTTGGAGCTTTACTGCGACACTGTCAAGTCAAAACAAGGACCACAAAGCACCTGGAATTTTAAAATGTAGGCACACATTTATTCTATTTTAGAGCAACAGAGTGAAGCAACCAAAGTTACTGTTCTGCTGTTTGCAAATGATGCAAAATAGCAAAGAACCTCATTTATTGAAAATGGTGTGCTGCACCAGACATCCTCTGCGCAGGTGCACTAAAAAGCCGCAAAACAAACTGGAATATCTGTGGGTCTAACCCGTTACTTGGCGCTCTAGGGCGTCCTAAACACAAATCAAATGTACAAAGTCTCAAAAAGGAAACCCTAATTAAGGGATGGAGTCCCATCACTCACCTAGGTGACATCTTCATCGACTGGGATCTCCTCCCGGCTGTAACCCCTAGTACAGCCAAGGGCTACAACCCCCTCACTGTGAGAGAGGAGCTCAGGGATGTTTTCAATATTATTAGGATATGCTAAAATCCACCAGATGGAACGCTGGAATTAGTTACTGGGTGATGGGTGCAGTGCTCAAAGAAAAGAAGTGAAAAAGTGTAATAAAACTATCTACCAGGAGAAAAAAGTTTTAATATATATCTTGTGGTGTCAGGGTTAAAATGAGCGCTAGAGCAGTTTTGAAAAAATAACTGCAACTATCAAGTTAGAGGGTAGGTCTAAATGTTTCTGCTATCATAACCTACAGAGTTTCTAGCATTCCTCAGGAACTAAAAGTGAAAGAATGAGAAATGGGGGTCTCTAGTTGGCAAGGGCTTGCACCTTTGTCGAAGTAGGTACCCTTCTTCCTAGTCAGGAGAAGTGTGTTAGACTCCTTAAATAGCCCCTGCTCACCCCCTTGGTAGCTTGGCTTGAGCATTCAGGCTTATCTTAGAGGCAGTGTGTAAAGCATTTGCACCTAACCGACAGTAATACAGTGTAAGCACTCCAAAAGGACACCACACCAGTTTAGAAAAATAGCCAATATTTTTGTATACAAGACCAAAAACAATAAGAATCCACAATACAGTACTTAACAATCTACAGTTATCAAAACGGTTTAAAAACAGTTCCTTGATGTCGATAGCTCCACCAGGGGATATCACGACGTGAGCAAACAAATCCAAACAGTTCAGGCTGGTTGCGGTGTCGCAGACCAGCTACTGTCTGGAAGCACCGCAAACAGTACCTTTTAAAGATGCAGGGCGCTGAGGCCCTTGAAATCACTCGCGTTGCAGGTCAAGTGCCTTTCTGGTGGGATCAGGAGCGCTGGCGTCGGCAGGCATCGGGTGCTGCGGTATGAAATGCAGGGGTGCAGCATGCAGTGCCCTCAGGTTGCGGTGCGAGCAGCTGCTCGGTGGCAGTACCAGTTGGGGTCATTGGTGAGACCAGCGTCGCAGTGCGAGGTGATGGCGGTACTCTTCACGGTGTTGGTAGGTCACGGTGCAAGCAGCAGTGTCATCATTGCTAAAGCTCTGTTGTCGGCTGACAAACGGGAGTCAATGGGGCCGGCGTTCGTAGGCCATAGCTGCGGTGCGGGATGAGGGCGGTGCGTCATGTAACTTTACGAGTGGTGCCCTTGAACCATGGTGCAAGCAGCGGCGTCGATTTCGTCGTGGAGTGTCGCCGTTGGGGAGGCAAAGGCGTCGTCATGAAGCAGGGCGGGTCAGAGTGCGGTGCTAACAGTTCGTGGTGCGAGCAACAGCTTGGTGATGGCGTCTGCAGGTGTCGTCGTGAGACCAGGGTCATGGTGGGGCATTGCGGTGGTGCCCTCTAGGGTGCCCAGGCTTGGGTGTGAAGTGAGGCGGTGTGGAGTGCGGTGCCCACAGGTCACGGTGCGAGCAGCGGATCGGTGGCGGCGTCAGCAGGCGTCATCAGTGAGACCAGGGTTGCGGTGCTGCTTTGCCCCGGTTCCCTCTGTGGTGCCATCAGGACATGGAGTTGGCAGCGGCGTCACAGATGTTGTCAAGTTACTTTTCCTCTGTGGCAGCACAAATACACAGTCCCCAGTGCTGCGGGCAGAAGAGCTTAAAGTCTTTGCTGTTCCTTCATGAACAGGGGGCAAGCACTGCCTCAAGCCCTTGGAAAGACTCATAAATTAGGTTGCAGAAAGTCCAATCCAGACCTTTCACTGGCCAAGACGGAAGCAGCCACTGCAGGTCAGCCCAGCAAAGCACTCAGCAAAGCGGTCGTTCCTCCTCACAGCTTCTCCGGCTCTTCTTCTTGGCAGTCTTCTTGATCTAGATGAGTTCTAAAGTTAAGGGGTCTGGGCCCAAGTATTTGTATCCAAAAATCCTTTGATCGTCTAGGAAGAGGGTGTCTGACTTCTCTGGTGTGATTTCCCGGCAGGGGTGGTGAAGGCACTGTCAGTGGCAGACCAGGCCCTTTGAGGTGCAAGGAAATCTCCTCCCTCTTCCTTCATCGCATCCCAGGTCTATTCAGCCCTTTCCTGACCTACATAGACTATCGGGATCCACCCTTGCTTACTAGCCATCTGTCGTCCAAAACCCAGACAGGCAAACCACATAACAGCAGAGGCACATGGGATGACTGAGCAAGAAAATACCTACTTTCTAAAAGTGGTGTTTTCAAATACAGAATGTAAAAATCACCTTCACTAAAAGATGTATTTTAACATTCTGAGTTCAGGCATACTAAACTCGAATTTCTACCTTGTTCCTTGGGTCAGTTTAGGATTACAAGTGTTATAATCAAACTGCCCATTCTGGCCTATGAGAACAGGTAGCCTTGCAATAGTGAAAAAATAAATGGGCTGTAATTCACTATCAGGACATGCCACACACAGGACATGACATGTCCTACCTTACACATAAACTGCACTCTGCCCACAGGAGTACTTTGGTCCTACCTTAGGGGTGCCTGACATGTAAGAAAAGGGAAGGCTAGGGACTGGCCAGTGTGTGCATGGGCTAAGTCAACTGCATGCGCAGACTCTGCAATGGCAGGTCTGAGGTACCTTTTCCGGGATACTCACGTGGGTGGCACAATCCGTGCTGCAGGCCCACGCATAACATTTGATTCCCAGGACCTGGCACACTCAGTGCACTTTACTAGGGGCTGATAAGAAAACCAAACTGTCAATCATGGAAACACGAATCCATAACATACTTTACCACAGGAGCATTTGCACTTTACCACTGATTAGCAGTGAGAAAAGTGCGCAGAAACACTACACCAGGAAAAACAGAGTCAAAACCGGGAGGGCAGAAAGCAAAAACTCAGGGGATACATGCCAAAAGATGCCAAGTCTAATAGTAAGCTACTGCATATTAAGTGAAAAAATTTAAAACACAGGTGTAGCTAAAAAAGGATCAGATACAACCATTGAAACCAAACTTGTCTGTTCTAGGTACGTGATGTAGTAGTCAAACCTGTGTGAGAAAGAATACAAAGAAAAGTACAGTTAGATACTTGTGTCAACGTAGTAACTGAGAGCGAGTATAAGATACTCATTACCTCAACTAATAATCAAAATTAGTGTAAAAGGTAGATTATATAAGTGTAAAACTCACCCATAATGTGTGGGTAAGAAACCTCACCTCACCTGGCCACTGCTCAGGACATGAGGCAACACTCTAGGGAAAAACAAAGCTGACAAGAAGCAAACTCATTATCAAATACGAGTTTGTCTGTAACATATAAAGAATAAAAACAGACTCATCTGCGGTCAATACTGATAGTAGAAGGCCTTAATACAAAGGTAGCTGGAAAATAAGTTATAGCCCGAGAAAGTGAGTCACCCAGCAGGGGAACAAGTGACATCGGACTATTAGTGTACAGTAATGTCCATGCTGTCTCGATATATTATGGTGTAAAATACAGCAAGCAAAGCCTCATTCTAAAGCAGGTTTGCTAAATGTATATAGAATGAAAGACGGTCAGACGCTGGGAAGCACAAATGCTCATTGTCAAACAGTTCTTTCAACCGCCGGTAAATTAAACTGACCTCAGACTGGTGTCAGTCAGAGAACGGTATTCGCATGTAATCAAGAACTACGCACACAGCGTACTGCTTTAACGATATATAATGGTCAAGTATGTATTTAACCAAAGTAGAAAACACACAAATTCTTCTTAAAAAGGCCACTGGATTAGCCTAGCTCACGCTTAGCGCTATACAAACAAATGCAGTACCGCAGCGAAATACAAGGCAAACTATAGCTATATGTGAGATATCGTACATGTCTCACCTCTCCGTCGGTACCCAAGGCTTCACCGAGCCGTAGTCGGAGGTAACAACAGTCACGGAGACAGTAGTATTTAAGCAAACTTGATTCACTCACATGGGCCCCGTGACCTGATTTGCTTGACGATTGTAACTGGCGTAAGCTACCATGATTCGCTCCCCCGGTCTCTCTGACCTAATATGCTTGACGCTCGTAATTGACATAATAAAATGAGCCCAAACTGTGGGAAGTGTAGTCTAAATTAGCATGAAGGATCGCCAGGTTGTATTTGTGCAAGCGTAATATGCTTACGCGGTCCATGTGGTCTGTTTAGCCTAACGCTTGTGAGTGACGAAAAACAGAGGAGCATATTACCAAGCAATAGCGATAAAAATGTATCGCAAGCTGCGGCGATTTTTCTCGCAGATAAACCTTGCTATTAGCAAGGTTTATCTCTGAAACAATAAAAATCGGCCGAAATGCATGAACATCGCTGTGAAGTCAGCGATATTCATGCATTACCGAGCGAATGCTCTTAGCCATGTTCTCCACCTCCCATTGGATAACATGGCTAAGAACTGCTCAGGGCAGGTGTTAGCTTTTGGAGATATTCGCGCTTAGCGCGAATATCTCCAAAAGTTGGTAATAGGAGATAGCAATGTTAGTGACTGTTTCCAGTCGCTAACATCTTGGCACGCCCACTTTGCATGTCATTAGTGATAAATTTCTCTGACATGCAAAGCGGGGCCCAAGATGGTCGCTATCTCCTACTAGCTGTCGTTAACTGGTGTTAGCGACAGCTAGGTAATAGGGAGATAATTTTATCTCCGCTTTCTTGGCTTTTAAAGCCAAAAAAGCGGAGATAAATCCCTTGATAATATGCCCCAGAGTTCTGGAGAGTGTAGTTAAAAGTATGCATATGCTCGCTAACGACCATGCAAAATACCGGGGAGACTGGGAACTGTGGTTTCGGTATATTATATGGTATATGCGCCGCGAGTTTGCGGCTCCTATCAACTAGACTCATATCTACATACAAGGTGTTTAATGTACATTGGAAGTCTATTTGGCAACATGTAAGACTAAATAGAGCACAGTTGAATTTGTTAGCTATGCAATTAGAGAAAATGCGAACACATTTCCAAAAATATTCAGGGTGTTCCTAAGCTGTTCTGCGCCACCGGCTGGGGCGCCTCGCGTGTTGGGTAGGTTTCCACCCAGGCTGTCCACTGCTGCAGGTATCTTACCTTTCTGGACAGTCCCACGAGAACAGTCTGCGGGGCCCATTAGGGTTTTTGTTAGGGTTCCCTTCTAGAGTAGGACCGGACGGCCCACTCCCTGATTGACCCAGTGAGGTTGTATCCTTATAAATATACTCTTCATTTAATTTTTTCACTGTGTAGTACTTAACATTTGAGGTCCTGAAGAATTGCCAGATAGGCATGAAACATGTCGACCGTCTAGAGGGTTGAGTTAGCACACTGTAATTTAGGCAGTTCCCTTTCTCCCCTCTCACCCCTTTTAAATAGGGAGTCAGCCACTCGAATAAAAGTCCTGTGTGGACTGACTTACCCTTTTTAACCCCACTCCTTACGTTCACGACTACACTCCACCAGACCCCTCACACGCACTCAAACTATTGGCTGGAACAAAAGATCTCCAACAAAGAGCGCCTTTTGGCGCCCGTCGGACATTGCAGCGCCAGTCTGACGAGGAGCAGGAGACCGATGATGAAGCCTGACACCTAGGTTTCTGGGTGTGTGAGGTCTCCTAGTTCCAATAAGGGAACACCTTGTTCCCTGCGTTTGTTCCCTCTCCATTTTTCTTATACCTCCATACCTTTCTTTTCTTTTCCCTGGGGAACTCAGTACTCCTTTGCCTTTCAGTCGTCTGGACACGTACTGTGGACCCCGTTAAATATTGTCCACTATTGGTTCCCAATTTTGTATTGCTGTTCCTAAAATGAACCATAGAAATATTAATGCAAGCACGCTCATATTTTCTGTGTTGGAAATAGCAGGTGTTCATATAAGAATGCCTGTACTGGTGAGAACTCGAGCATACAGCTACAAGGCGAGTCCACTTGAGGATATCAAGAATTCTTAAGAAATGTATAAGTATAAACATGCTTAAGCATCATGGATAAGTGATAATAGTAACCTAGAGAAGGGTCCAGGGTATCTCATTGCTGAGACCCTTCTTATCACATTGCAGTTAGAAAACCCAGCGTTGTTCTTTTATAAACAAAAACCTTGACACATCTGTTATGTGTAAAGGAATGAGTGGTTGCTCCAACACTGTCCAGCAGAGTTCATCCGCTGTGTGTTTTTGTGATATAAAATGGTTTGTACGCTTAGTAGCCTGTTATTGCATCTTACAGTACTTTTGTGTACTGAGATGCAGAGTTTAACCTCCTGAGTGGTCATACCCACATATTGGAGTTGGCATGGACATGTAACAAGATAAATGAGTTTGTCGCTATTACAATTTGTGTGTCTTTGGGGTCCATTAGGTTCAAGGGCGGATCGCCACCGCCCACATGGCGGTGGCGATCCACCCGTGATCCGACTCCGCCCACCACCCATTTCCCCACGCCAAATAATTATGGCAAGGGGGGACCGCGGCGGACGGAAAGACCGCCCGCCGAAAGGCATGCGGGAATAGACTGTGGGGGCCCGTTGTGGACACCCAGGTACTCCGGGGGGTGGGGTGCACATGGGGGGTACCTATGGTACCCCCCTGCAGTTCCATGCACAACATGGCAGGAACCTTTGTTGGGACCAAGGTCTTGCAGTCTCGATATCAATCGTAGTTGTATGTTTCACTTGTGGATAAGCCAAGCAAGACCTGCACAGAAAATGCCCTTGTACTGGAGGTAAGTTCCACAAGGTCTCTCTAGCGTAAGAGGTCATAATTTGTTTCCTGGGTCGTGTATGGACCAGTCTATCTCTCAAGTTAGAGCTCCTCTTGGATGCGAAAAGAGGTGGGGGAATACTCTCATTTTTTATATTAAGGATCCTCTAATGTTGGCATACTAAAAAGCCTGCCTTGCGCAATGCACTGTCACGCACCAAAGAGCAGAGGTGAGTGTGAACTATTTTGGATAGCATTTGTACTAGAAGAATACCCCTCCAGTACAAATTCCTATGTCTAGACAGATTCTGAAGCATGCCACACATTCTGTGTGAGCTGTGCACTGCCACACACATGCAATGTGTGGGTTTTGCGGAGAAATGGAAAGATTTCCCCTTTTTAACACCTGATTCAAGGGCTTGTTATTTTTTGATGTACAGACCAGTCTGCTTATTATAGTAGGGCTTGAGTCCCAAAAGTAAGCAGAGTGCAGAAAAATAGGCAAGCCTAAAAACCCCAAAGTGAAAATGCTGTTGTCACTTTTTTAGGTACTTGTACCTTTTCCTATCCAATTGTGCTCCTTTCAATCACACATATATCCCACAGCTAACCCCGAATAACCTACACTCTGCTGACGAGGAACAACTATTCCGAAACACCGGTGTCCAGAGTTGGTGCTGCAACCTTGCTATGACACACTTTTCATCGATATAGCGCACACGCTATCTAAGACTGCATCTACCATGATGCTCCTGGGGCACACCTGCTGGTGGGTGGAGTCGGAGTGCGACCCATTCTGTACATTTAATAGGCTCCCTCGAGCTTGAGCTGACGAGCTCGGATCCCGCACCCGCGCGGTGAGAGGTATCAACCTGTGAATACTTGGCAGCCTGCACAGCTAACCCCGAATAACCTACACTCTGCTGACGAGGAACAACTATTCCGAAACACCGGTGTCCAGAGTTGGTGCTGCAACCTTGCTATGACACACTTTTCATCGATATAGCGCACACGCTATCTAAGACTGCATCTACCATGATGCTCCTGGGGCACACCTGCTGGTGGGTGGAGTCGGAGTGCGACCCATTCTGTACATTTAATAGGCTCCCTCGAGCTTGAGCTGACGAGCTCGGATCCCGCACCCGCGCCGTGAGAGGTATCAACCTGTGAATACTTGGCAGCCTGCACAGCTAACCCCGAATAACCTACACTCTGCTGACGAGGAACAACTATTCCGAAACACCGGTGTCCAGAGTTGGTGCTGCAACCTTGCTATGACACACTTTTCATCGATATAGCGCACACGCTATCTAAGACTGCATCTACCATGATGCTCCTGGGGCACACCTGCTGGTGGGTGGAGTCGGAGTGCGACCCATTCTGTACATTTAATAGGCTCCCTCGAGCTTGAGCTGACGAGCTCGGATCCCGCACCCGCGCCGTGAGAGGTATCAACCTGTGAATACTTGGCAGCCTGCACAGCTAACCCCGAATAACCTACACTCTGCTGACGAGGAACAACTATTCCGAAACACCGGTGTCCAGAGTTGGTGCTGCAACCTTGCTATGACACACTTTTCATCGATATAGCGCACACGCTATCTAAGACTGCATCTACCATGATGCTCCTGGGGCACACCTGCTGGTGGGTGGAGTCGGAGTGCGACCCATTCTGTACATTTAATAGGCTCTCTCGAGCTTGAGCTGACGAGCTCGGATCCCGCACCCGCGCCGTGAGAGGTATCAACCTGTGAATACTTGGCAGCCTGCACAGCTAACCCCGAATAACCTACACTCTGCTGACGAGGAACAACTATTCCGAAACACCGGTGTCCAGAGTTGGTGCTGCAACCTTGCTATGACACACTTTTCATCGATATAGCGCACACGCTATCTAAGACTGCATCTACCATGATGCTCCTGGGGCACACCTGCTGGTGGGTGGAGTCGGAGTGCGACCCATTCTGTACATTTAATAGGCTCCCTCGAGCTTGAGCTGACGAGCTCGGATCCCGCACCCGCGCCGTGAGAGGAATCAAACTGTGAATACTTGGCAGCCTGCACAGCTAACCCCGAATAACCTACACTCTGCTGACGAGGAACAACTATTCCGAAACACCGGTGTCCAGAGTTGGTGCTGCAACCTTGCTATGACACACTTTTCATCGATATAGCGCACACGCTATCTAAGACTGCATCTACCATGATGCTCCTGGGGCACACCTGCTGGTGGGTGGAGTCGGAGTGCGACCCATTCTGTACATTTAATAGGCTCCCTCGAGCTTGAGCTGACGAGCTCGGATCCCGCACCCGCGCCGTGAGAGGTATCAACCTGTGAATACTTGGCAGCCTGCACAGCTAACCCCGAATAACCTACACTCTGCTGACGAGGAACAACTATTCCGAAACACCGGTGTCCAGAGTTGGTGCTGCAACCTTGCTATGACACACTTTTCATCGATATAGCGCACACGCTATCTAAGACTGCATCTACCATGATGCTCCTGGGGCACACCTGCTGGTGGGTGGAGTCGGAGTGCGACCCATTCTGTACATTTAATAGGGTCCCTCGAGCTTGAGCTGACGAGCTCGGATCCCGCACCCGCGCCGTGAGAGGTATCAACCTGTGAATACTTGGCAGCCTGCACAGCTAACCCCGAATAACCTACACTCTGCTGACGAGGAACAACTATTCCGAAACACCGGTGTCCAGAGTTGGTGCTGCAACCTTGCTATGACACACTTTTCATCGATATAGCGCACACGCTATCTAAGACTGCATCTACCATGATGCTCCTGGGGCACACCTGCTGGTGGGTGGAGTCGGAGTGCGACCCATTCTGTACATTTAATAGGCTCCCTCGAGCTTGAGCTGACGAGCTCGGATCCCGCACCCGCGCCGTGAGAGGTATCAACCTGTGAATACTTGGCAGCCTGCACAGCTAACCCCGAATAACCTACACTCTGCTGACGAGGAACAACTATTCCGAAACACCGGTGTCCAGAGTTGGTGCTGCAACCTTGCTATGACACACTTTTCATCGATATAGCGCACACGCTATCTAAGACTGCATCTACCATGATGCTCCTGGGGCACACCTGCTGGTGGGTGGAGTCGGAGTGCGACCCATTCTGTACATTTAATAGGCTCCCTCGAGCTTGAGCTGACGAGCTCGGATCCCGCACCCGCGCCGTGAGAGGTATCAACCTGTGAATACTTGGCAGCCTGCACAGCTAACCCCGAATAACCTACACTCTGCTGACGAGGAACAACTATTCCGAAACACCGGTGTCCAGAGTTGGTGCTGCAACCTTGCTATGACACACTTTTCATCGATATAGCGCACACGCTATCTAAGACTGCATCTACCATGATGCTCCTGGGGCACACCTGCTGGTGGGTGGAGTCGGAGTGCGACCCATTCTGTACATTTAATAGGCTCCCTCGAGCTTGAGCTGACGAGCTCGGATCCCGCACCCGCGCCGTGAGAGGTATCAACCTGTGAATACTTGGCAGCCTGCACAGCTAACCCCGAATAACCTACACTCTGCTGACGAGGAACAACTATTCCGAAACACCGGTGTCCAGAGTTGGTGCTGCAACCTTGCTATGACACACTTTTCATCGATATAGCGCACAAGCTATCTAAGACTGCATCTACCATGATGCTCCTGGGGCACACCTGCTGGTGGGTGGAGTCGGAGTGCGACCCATTCTGTACATTTAATAGGCTCCCTCGAGCTTGAGCTGACGAGCTCGGATCCCGCACCCGCGCCGTGAGAGGTATCAACCTGTGAATACTTGGCAGCCTGCACAGCTAACCCCGAATAACCTACACTCTGCTGACGAGGAACAACTATTCCGAAACACCGGTGTCCAGAGTTGGTGCTGCAACCTTGCTATGACACACTTTTCATCGATATAGCGCACACGCTATCTAAGACTGCATCTACCATGATGCTCCTGGGGCACACCTGCTGGTGGGTGGAGTCGGAGTGCGACCCATTCTGTACATTTAATAGGCTCCCTCGAGCTTGAGCTGACGAGCTCGGATCCCGCACCCGCGCCGTGAGAGGTATCAACCTGTGAATACTTGGCAGCCTGCACAGCTAACCCCGAATAACCTACACTCTGCTGACGAGGAACAACTATTCCGAAACACCGGTGTCCAGAGTTGGTGCTGCAACCTTGCTATGACACACTTTTCATCGATATAGCGCACACGCTATCTAAGACTGCATCTACCATGATGCTCCTGGGGCACACCTGCTGGTGGGTGGAGTCGGAGTGCGACCCATTCTGTACACACATATATCCCACTCCTCCCCAAGCGGTAAAATTCTAAGTCCTCCACTAAACGTAACACCAAACGATTTGCAATATGCAACATATGAAACTATTGACTTAGGCAGGATTCTTTTCTGTGGCCCTAATCCTTTCCAACCCTTCCTCTTTCTATGCCATTTAACTCACTCTCCTCAGGTTCTTTGTATTTTTAAATCTCACACTCTCTCCTCTCTCTTTCTCCTCTCATTCTTGTTAGTTGCCCTAACTCCCTCAACTTTTGGGCCTGATTTAGAGTTTGCCACTTGTAATAAGGCTGATGGGACATCTGTCATGTTTGTGATGGAATTGGTCACCCACCAGGCACTAAATCAAGCCATTTCCCCCCATTTTGTTATGTCAAACTCCTTCTCTATTCCTCAGTGGGTGTAACTATGCATCCCTTCCCTACCCACTGGGCTGATTAATATACAGCTGTACAGTGACGTGCCCCTTTACAGTAGCACAATCCCTGTTTTCATCTTGGGATCGGATTGTGATGCAGAAGGGTGAGAAACAGTCAGTGAAAGCAAAGGGATGTCCACTCATATTGCAGTGGACAAAGAGGTCTGAAGGGTAGCAGGGACGTTGAGAATAATTTGTAAGGCTCTATATGAGCAATTTTGAAATGCCTCAAAACCCTGGATTTATGAACAAAGAAATATAAGTATAATAAAGCGGCTTGCAGGAGGTAGTCTTTGGGGTGACCAGGCTGTAGCAGTGTTGTTATGCTATATTTAATGATGAGTGGGGAAGCTGCGGTGATCCTCTAGAGCACACTTAATGACTACTGAGAAAAGACACCATTTTGGACCGCTTACTAAGTCTTCGCCAAGCTGTCTTAAGCTGGGAAACTGAGCTGACCCACCTGCACTTGACCCTACACTAAGCCCAATGCTTAGCTCAGCAGCAGTGTGTAGCACTTGTGTCCGCCATGATCATGGCCTGAGTGTGAACGATGGTACCAGTCTCCCATCAGCCCTGTGGACCCGCAGGCTTCCTTCCCGCTATCATCGGTCAGTCATGAGGGAAGTAGTTAAGGTGGAGCATGGCAGTGGTGGAAGCAGGTAGTGGAAGCCAGCGGCTGCCTCCCATGAAAAAGTCAAGAAAGCTCATGCATTTTTTGTATTCACGTCTGAGCAAAATTTCCAATACTTTATATGGCCAACATTTTACGCAATAACAGGAGATTTGTCTAAAGGGAACTCAAACAGCCTTCTAAGAGTCAATTAGGAAATTCAAATTAGAAAACGTTTTGTCTGATAAGGTAAGCATCAAGTAAAGGAAACAAGCACAATGTAATTCACACCAGAAAGCTAAAAGTAGTCATGAAAAGCAGATCAAAGAACTGTATGAATACCTGAAGGATTACTAGAACGCTGATGTTTAGAGAAGGACTCCCGCCAAATGGGAACATAATGATCTGCCTCCCATTCACTCAGAGACATCTTCATTTAGATAATTAAAATTCGAGTGGCATATGGTCTGAAAATATCAGAGAAACTTAGACAACGGAGAATAAGGTTTGAATGGTTAAGGGTGGCTCTCAAACTCCACTCCTGACTCTACTCTCAGTTAAGGGGATAATAACTTTATTCAGAATACAGGCAACTTTGTTAAAAAGTCAGTGAGAATAAAATGTGGTCGCAGGTAAAAATGCCATAAAAATACAGTCTTTCACTTTTTCGTGACTAAATTGACACAACAGGACCTCCAGGTCTCCAGCTTTACCCTTGTTGAGTCATGTACATTGTTTCTCTCTCAGCTCCTTTTTAATCTGGCTAGTGCAGCTCTTCCTGTTTGTAAGAGCTCATGTCATAACGAAACAAGCATTTTCAATGCAATAGGTCTCACATTCACACAAGTTTGAGCTATTGCCATTGTAAATGACAATGTCTTTTATTTATGCTTTGGGTTTTATAACATAAATTAAAGGCATTGTCATTTACAATACTAATAGCTTAAACTCTTGCAAACACAAGGCCTATTGCATTCCAATAAAGGGCCTTCTCGACCGCTTGTTAGATTATAAATATCAGAGAAAGAGACCGGTCTGCGAAGTCTTCAAAGTAGTGATAAATAGTGCAATGAAGAAGATGTGTAAGTGTTGTAAATTACACAGACACAAAGTGTGAAGTGAGAGTTACATGTGATCCGAGCTATACACACTAACAAAGCGTTCCAACATCTTTCGCAATGTGATTACACTGATGCGGCTCAGGAGGAACAGCGGATGGGGGAGCTTTTCCCTGCCCTCTCTGTGATTTGAGCGTGCAGTGTGGCATTGCATAATATCATTGCTGTCTTTGACCTAATAAACACTTCAGCTGTAGAAGGGCCCTGGCTTCACCTCCTGGTGCAGAGTGGGCTGTGCTTTATGGCACCAATGAAGGGAGGGAGGGATGGTCTCGGCTGCAGGGATGGTCTCGCCTGCAGCTCTGGCCTCGTACAGTGCCCCTGCTATTACTAGTGGGCGAGAGGTGCTGAGGTGGTGGTGATGGTGGTGGGATTGGTGGTGGTGGTATTGGTGGTGGTACTGTTAATGGTACTAGTAGTGGTGGTGGTGGTACTGGTGGTACTGGTGGTGGTGGTACTGGCACTGGGGCTACTTGTGGTACTGGTACCGGTGGTAGTGGTACTGGTGGTACTGTTACTGGTGGTACTGTTAGTACTGCTACTGGTGGTGATGGAATTGGTGGTGGTGGTATTGGTGTTGGTAATGGTGGTATTGGTGGTGGCACTGGTACTGGTGGTATTGGTGGTGGTACTGGTGGTATTGGTGCCAGTGGTATTGTTGGTGGTACTGGTGGTATTGGTGGTGGTGGTGGTACTGGTGGTACTGGTACTGGTTGTACTGGTATTGGTAGTACTGGTGGTACTGGTGGTGGTGGTGGTGGTGGTGGTACTTGTCGTAGTGGCACTGGTGGTGATACTGGTGGTGGTGGTATTGGTGGTGGTACTTGTGGTGGTGGTACTGGTGGTGGTGGTACTGGTAGTAGAGGTGGTACTGGTGTTGGATGAACTGGTGGTGGTGGCACTGGTGGTGGTGGTACTGGTGGTAGTGGGGGTGGTGGTGGTGGTGGTACTGGTGGTGGTACTGATGGTTCTGGTGGTACTGATGGTTCTGGTGGTGGGATTGGTGGTGGTGGTATTGGTGGCACTGGTGGTTGTACTAGTGGTGGTAGAGGGACTGGTGGTGGTACTTCTAGGTGGTGGTACTGGTACTGGTTGTACTGGTATTGGTAGTACTGGTAGCACTCGTACTGGTGGTGGTGGTATTGGTGGTGGTGGTGGTACTGGTAGTGGTGGTGGTACTGGCCATGGATGAACTGGTTGTGGTGGTACTGGTGGTGGTGTTACTGGTGGTAGTGGGGGTGGTGGTGGTGGTACTGGTGGTGGTACTGATGGTTCTGGTGGTACTGGTGGTGGCACTAGTGGTGGTGGTATTGGTGGCACTGGTGGTGGTTGTACTGGTGGTGGTGGTGGGAATGGTGGTGGTGGGACTGGTGGTGGTACTTCTAGGTGGTGGTACTGGTGGTGGTACTGGTGGTACTGGTACTGGTGGTAGTGTTACTAGTGGCACTGGTTGAGGTGGTGGTATTACTGGTGGTGGTGGTACTGGTGGTGGTGATGGTGGTGATGGTACTGTTGGTGGTGGTACTGGTGGTGGTGGTGGTGGTACTGCTGGTGGTACTGGTGGTGGTGGTGGTGGTACTGGTGGTGTTAGTGGTGGTGGTGGTACTGGTGGTGATGGTTTTGGTAGGGGTACTGGTCATAGTGGTTTCAGTGGTGGTAGAACTGGTGGTACTGGTGATGGTGGTGGCACTGGTGGTGGTACTGGTGGTGGTGATGGTGGTACTGGTGGTGGTACATGTGGTGGTGGTACCGCTGGTGGTATTGGTGGTGGTACTGGTGCTTGTACTAGTGGTGGTGGTTGTACTGGTGGTGGTGGTGTTACTGGTGGTGGTGGAACTGGTAGTGGTGGTGGTACTGGTAGTCCTGGTGGTGGTGGTACTGGTGGGGATACTGTTAGTGGTGGTACAGGTGGTGGTTCAGGTGGTTGTGGTGGTACTGGTGGTGGTACTGTTAGTGGTGGTACAGGTGGTGGTTCTGGTGGTGGTGGTGGTACTGGTGGTTGTAGTACTGGTGATACTGGTGGTGGTGGTACTGGTGGTGGTGGTGATGGTACTGGTGGTGGTGGTACTGGTGGTGGGGGCATTGGTGGTGGTGGTGGTACTAGTGGTACTGGTGGTGGTGGTACTATTGGTGATGGTACTGGTGGTGGTGAGTGGTACTGGTAGTGGTGGTGGTACTGGTGGTGGTACTGATACTGGTACTGGTGGTGGTGGTGGTACTGGTGCTGGTGCTGGAACTGATGGTGGTAGTGGTGGTGGTGGTGGTGATACTGGTGGTGGTACTAGTGGTAGTACTGCTGGTGGTACTGGTTTTAGTACTGGTGGTGGTGGTACTGGTGGTGATACTGGTGGTGGTACTGGTGGAGGTGGTGGTACTGGAGGTGGTGGTACCGGTGGTGGTGGTTACTGGTGGTGGTGGGGGCGGTACTGGATGTGGTGGTGGTACTGGTGGTGGTGGTACTGGTGGTACTGGTACTAGTGGTGGTACTGATGGTGGTGGTACGGTTAGTACTGGTGGTGGTGCTAATGGTGGTGGTACTGGTGGTGGTGGTACTGGTGGTGGTGGGACTGGTGGTTGTAGTGGTGGTGGTAGTGGTGGTGGTGGTGGTGGTACTGGTGGTGGTGGTACTGGTGATGATGGTATTGACGGTGGTGGTATTGGTGGTGGTAGTTGTGGTGGTACTGGTGGTATTGATGATGGTACTGGTGGTATTGGTGGAGGTACTGGTGTTATTGGTGGTACTGGTACTGGTGGTATTGGTGGTACTGGTAGTATTGCGGTGGTGGTGCTACTGGTGGTACTAGTACTGGTGATACTGGTGCTGATGGTACTGGTGGTGATACTGGTGGTGGTACTGGTGGTGGTGGTACTGGTAGTAGTGGTGGTACTGGTGGTGGATGAACTGGTGGTGGTGGTACTGGTAATGGTGGTACTGGTGGTAGTGGTACTGGTGGTGGTACTGGTGGTGATACTGATGGTTCTGGTGGTACCGGTTGTGGGACTGGTGGTGGTGGTATTGGTGGCACTGGTGGTGGTTGTACTGGTGGTGGTGGTGGGACTGGTGATGGTGGTGGGACTGGTGGTGGTGGGACTGGTGGTTGTACTTCTAGGTGGTGGTACTGGTGGTGGTGGTACTGGTGGTGGTACTGGTACTGGTGGTAGTGTTACTAGTGGTACTGGTTGAGGTGGTGGTGGTACTGGTGGTGGTGATGGTGGTGATGGTACTGTTGGTGGTGGTACTGGTGGTGGTGGTGGTTGTACTGCTGGTGGTACTGGTGGTGGTGGTACTGCTGGTGGTACTGGGGGCGGCGGTAGTACTGGTGGTGGCGGTGGTACTGGTGGTTTGGTGGTTCTGGTAGGGGTACTGGTGGTAGTGGTTTTAGTGGTGGTAGAACTAGTTGTACTTGTGATGATGGTGGTGCTGGTGGTGGTACTGGTGGTGGTGGTGGTACATGTGGTGGTGGTACCGCTGGTGGTATTGGTGGTGGTACTGGTGGTTGTACTAGTGGTGGTGGTTGTACTGGTGGTGGTGGTGTTACTGGTGGTGGTGGAATTGGTAGTGGTGGTGGTACTGGTAGTCCTGCTGGTGGTGGTACTGGTGGGGGTACTGTTAGTGGTGGTACTGGTGGTGGTTCTGGTGGTGGTGGTACTGGTGGTGGTGGTACTGGTGGTGGGGGTACTGGTGGTGGTGGTGCTAGTGGTACTGGTGGTGCTATTGGTGGTGGTTGTGGGTGGTACTGGTAGTGGTGGTGGTACTGGTGGTGGTACTGATACTGGTACTGGTGGTGGTGGTGGTGGTACTGGTGCTGGTACTGGTGGTGATAGTGGTGGTGGCTGTGATACTGCTGGTGGTACTGGTTTTAGTATTGGTGGTGGTGGTACTGGTGGTGATACTGGTGGTGGTACTGGTGGAGGTGGTGGTACTGAAGATGGTGGTGGTGGTGGTGGTTTCTGGTGGTGGTGGTACCGCTGGTGGTATTGGTGGTGGTACTGGTGCTTGTACTAGTGGTGGTGGTTGTACTGGTGGTGGTGGAACTGGTAGTGGTGGTGGTACTGGTAGTCCTGGTGGTGGTGGTACTGGTGGGGATACTGTTAGTGGTGGTACAGGTGGTGCTTCTGGTGGTGGTGGTGGTACTGGTGGTGGTGGTGGTACTGGTGATACTGGTGGTGGTGGTACTGGTGGTGGTGGTGGTGGTACTGGTGGTGGTGGTACTGGTGGTGGGGGTATTGGTGGTGGTGGTACTCGTGGTTCTGGTGGTGGTGGTGCTATTGGTGGTGGAACTGGTGGTTGTGGGTGGTACTGGTAGTGGTGGTGGTACTGGTGGTGGTACTGATACTGGTACTGGTGGTGGTGGTGGTACTGGTGCTGGTACTGGTGGTGATAGTCGTGGTGGTGGTGATACTGGTGGTGGTACTAGTGGTAGTACTGCTGGTGGTACTGGTTTTAGTACTGGTGGTGGTGGTACTGGTGGTGATACTGGTGGTGGTACTGGTGGAGGTGGTGGTACTGGAGATGGTGGTACCGGTGGTGGTGGTACCGCTGGTGGTGTTGGTGGTTGTATTGGTGCTTGTACTAGTGGTGGTGGTTGTACTGGTGAGGATACTGTTAGTGGTGGTACAGGTGGTGGTTCTGGTGGTGGTGGTGGTACTGGTGGTGGTACTGTTAGTGGTAGTACAGGTGGTGATTCTGGTGGTGGTGTTGGTACTGGTGGTGGTTGTACTGGTGATACTGGTGGTGGTGGTACTGGTGGTGGTGGTGGTACTGATACTGGTACTGGTGTTGGCGGTGGTACTGGTGCTGGTACTGGTGGTGATAGTGGTGGTGGTGGTGGTGGTGATACTGGTGGTGGTACTAGTGGTAGTACTGCTGGTGGTACTGGTTTTAGTACTGGTGGTGGTACTGGTGGAGGTGGTGGTACTGGAGATGGCGGTACCGATGGTGGTGGTTACTGGTGGTGGTGGTGGTACTGGATGTGGTGGTGGTACTGGTGGTACTGGTGGTACTGGTACTGGTGGTGGTGGTACTGGTTGAGGTGGTGGTGGTACTGGTGGTGGTGGTGGTGGTACTGGTGGTACTGGTACTAGTGGTGGTACTGATGGTGGTGGTACGGTTAGTACTGGTGGTGGTGGTGCTAATGGTGGTGGTACTGGTGGTGGTCGTACTGGTGGTTGTGGGACTGGTGGTTGTAGTGGTGGTGGTAGTGGTGGTGGTAGTGGTGGTGGTACTGGTGGTGGTGGTACTGGTGATGATGGTATTGACAGTGGTGGTATTGGTGGTGGTAATTGTGGTGGTACTGGTGGTATTGGTGATGGTGCTGATGGTATTTGTGGATGTACTGGTGTTATTGGTGGTGGTACTGGTGGTATTGGTGGTACTGGTGGTACTGATAGTATCGTGGTGATGGTGCTACTGGTGGTACTGGTACTTGTGATACTGGTGCTGGTGGTACTGGTGGTGATACTGGTGGTGGTGGTATTGGTGGTGGTGGTACTGGTGGTGGTGGTACTGGTACTGGTGGTGGTACTGGTGGTGGTAGTGGTACTGGTGGTACTGGTACTGGTGGTGGTACTGTTAGTGGTGGTACTGGTTGTGGTATTAGTGGTGGTGGTACTGGTGGTGGTAGTGGTGTGGGCTTCTTTATGGCAGTGTATTGTATGTAAGACGCACTCGAGCAATTATGAACTCTATTCAGTGCGGTGGTGCCTTAGACGCTTGTTACATGTCGCTTATCTGTAGCATATAATAGGAAACAGCTGCAAACGGCCACATAATGCACTACATATTGGAACCCTATGTGGGCAGAGTATGTGTTTCTTCTCCTTCTGTTGAATACCGAAGTCAAAGGACAGAAAGAAGCATGCGATTTAAGTAGTTGTTATTTATGCAACGGCTGATCCTAGTCTGCAGGAATTTTCAGTACCCTTTTTCTTGGGTTTTGCTCTGCCAAGCTTAATTCAATATTGAATGTAAGTGTTTAATGTGTGGCGCATGTTATCATTGTCTTTATTCGTCTGAATCAAACATGCCTTAATAGTGGTGCAGACACATTACTGTTGTTGGCATGTTAGAGTAAACTCCTGGCGGGTTAGGCCTTGTGATCAGGAGAGGGAGTTTTAAGAGGATAAACATTGTGATTTACCACCTGTTGTGCTGTACTCGTGTGTGCTGCTCCCTACGTTTAATACAACATGATGGAAAGACGTGTGAGGGTTGTGATGGCAAAATTCTTCAGGCTACTTTGACATTATTTTATGGAAGAAAAACTATTCAGTTTTAAGCTTCTTGGACAGGCCCGGTTCTAGCGGGTGGGCCAGGCCCACCCAAACATGAGCATGGCCCACCCAAACAGGAGCCTTGGGCCTTGTAGTGAAGGCTTGAAGGCAGGCGCGCACTGGCGTTGACCTCAAAGGGTGTCTGTGTGTGTGTGGGTCCGGGCTGAGACAGCTTCCTGGGGGCGCACACACACACACAGACTATTTGTGAGATTATCGCAACCGCACCGGAGTACTTCACAGGTCTTTAAAAGACCATTTACAAATAATCGAGGCTTTCTTTATTTTTTCACCCCTTCATCTCCACATGGTGAAAGGCGACAAATCCTTTCTTTGACCATGGTAACCTTTGCCCACTGTTCTGCTGCGTGGATATTTTTCAGGCAGGAGAAAAGGAGTTTGTTTATTCCTATTCACCTTTCCTGACCCTTGCTGCTGCTTATCACATCAGGCTGTGACACAAAGTTTGACTAATGGAGTAGGTAAGAGAATGTGTTCCTACTTGTTTTTCTTTTAAAAATCTTCACAGGCCCAGCACGACACATACTTCATGTGCGCTTCATTTAAACAATTTTTATCACTATCATGGCTGATGCAAGACAACAATAGACAATACAAAATGCCCAGATAACGCTGGTGATTAATGATCCTGCTGGAGAGCAATAATTTGTCTGTTAGTAGTTTTTAAATGCAGATGAGCTGTATTTTATGTGGAAGCTCAGTTGATTACTGCCTTTTTCACAGAGATCCTTGTGTTACTTGCAGTTCAGAAATTACAATCCTAACATAGGACAGTGACCAATGAACTGTCACCAAAGAGCTGCATACAAACATGAATGGTATAGTTAGAACTTTGCTTTTTTTTGTTTTGTGATATAGTTCGACCTTCTTCAGTCTTTCATTATTCTAATGGTGGAGGGTGGTAGTGAGGGAATCCAAGGAAGAGGTCATGGGGTGGAGGGGGGTGGTAGGGAGAGATGAGGGGCATTGGTGGAGGGTGGTAGTGAGGGAGTCTTAGGAGGAGGTCATGAGGGGGAGGGGCTACAGAGAGATGAGGGGTACTGGTGCAGGATGGTAGTGAGGGAATCCGAGAGAGAGGTCATGGGGTGGAGAGGGGAGCTATGGAGAGATGAGGGGCACTGGTGGAGGGTGGTAGTGAGGGAGTATGAGGAGGAGATCATAAGGGAGAGGGGCTATGGGGAGATGAGGGACACTTGTGGCATGTGGCGTGGCAGTGAGGGAATCCGAGGAGGAGGTCAATAGGGGGGGCCATGGAGGGATGAGGGGCACTGTTGGAGGGTGGCACTGAGGGAATCCAAGGAAGAGGTCATTGGGTGGAGGGGGAGGTAGGGAGAGATGAGGGGCATTGTTGGAGGGTGGTAGTGAGGGAGTCTGAGGAGGAGGTCATGAGGGGGAGGGGCTACAGAGAGATGAGGGGTACTGGTCAGAATGGTAGTGAGGAAATCCGAGGAAGAGGTCATGGGGTGGAGGGGGGATCTAGAGAGAGATGAGGGACACTGTTGGAGGGTGGTACTGAGAAGTCTGAGGAGAAGATCATGAGGGGGAGGGGCTACAGAGAGATGGGGGCACTGGTGGAGGGTGGCAGTGAGGGAATCCGAGGAGGAGGTCCTAAAGGGGAGGGGTTATGGGAAGATATGGGGCAGGTCAATAGGGGGGCCATGGAGGGATAAGGGACTCTGTTGGAAGGTGGTAGTAAAGGTAATTACGGAGAAAGAGGTTATTGGTGCGGCGCCAAAAAAGACTTTTGCATCAACGCTGAAGCAGGGCCTGTCATGGCCTTTGTTTTTGTTTATTTAGTTAGCAGTCAGGTCATAAGGGCTACTGTGGAACATAAGTGTGTGCTAATTATATTTACTGCTATATTCAATGTTTTAAGTTTGAAGGTGATTTTACTAATGTTTTTACCGGGAAAAATGAAATTGTAGACCGATGGTGCCTGATATGGGGTTGGGGCCCAAGGTCAGCTGTGAGATAAGGGGCATTGGAGAGGAGTGGGTATAATCAAGCCTGTAAGGGAGTGCGTTGCAGAGTCCAGGGTCAGGTGGAGGTAGGTATGAAGAGGGATTCTCCCTGAAGGCTCCCACAGAGGAAGCCCGTGGAGTGTCACTTGCCTGATACTCCCACCTCAGAAACCTCCTCTTCCCATCAAAGGAACATTACATGGAAAAAACACTTTTGAGAGTGATAATATTTAGAAAGAGATTTGGAAAAGAGTGTGTTTTACTGGGCACTGTAAGACTAAGAAGAGATAAAGGAGAGCCCTTAAGCAGGTCTGCCTAGACAAATATCCGACAAATCGAGCCCGCAGTGGCCCACCCAAATGCACCCTTGGCCCACCCAAATAAAAATTCCTGGAGCCGGGCCTGTTCTTGGATAATATAGCAATAAAATGGTTTGCCTCATCTTCCTACCCCTTGACGTCCTATTGCAGATTGTCTGGTATCAGCAGTGGGTAAGTCCTTGAGAGACAACTGAAAGAGCTACTTCCTGCCCTCAAAAGTGCGGATGCCAAAGCTGGACAGCATTGGATCTGCTTCCTTCACAATGACGACAAGATGCACAATTGTGTACAGTCCACCCCCGAAGTTTTTGTGATGTTTCCAAGTGACACAAGTGCTGAAGCCAGCGCAGTGGAAGGGTGCGCTAACTTTGTTATGAAAGAGGAACCCGTATCACACCCAACAGGCAGCCTCTCGCTTTTACTTTTGAAATCGCTAGTGCGAAACCGCAGCACCTCGCACGCCCAAACTGTTGACGAGTAAGACTTGTCTCCCTTCTTTGCCTGAACAAGGTTTGCCAGTCACCCGCATGAGCTCTGTCTGTTTCTAGTAGAAAAATTAAATAAATACATTGAAATGAAAACAAGCTCATTTCAACCTGTTTTTGCTTTCTTATATTAGCTGACTCGTTCCGATTTGAAACACCAGTTTACATTTAAATGTATCAAACCTCCGTAAGCACGTACATACATTAGTCATGAAAGAAAATAGTGCTCACTGACTACAATAGTGACGACCGTTTAACATCGCAAGTAAAAAATCCAGTCCTGATGGGCAGTCACAAAAGGAGACAAGGCGGTAACAAGGAGGGGCTAAGAAGCCTTATATTGAATCGTAAGCCACCGTTTACCAAAGACAATGTCACCAGCCAATGAAAAATATGGGCGGAGACAGCACTTCCACATGTAACCCTACTACAGCATGCCTTGCAGAGCGAGTAGCGCATGGTGCACTTAAAGGTGCTTTGGGTCAGCCCTTTGTTCTTGGACCTCCGTGAGGCAACTCAGCATTTGTAGGACCAGTTTTGTTAGTCCTCATATGAAGAGCTTTCAGTGCAGTTTTATGCACTTCATTGAAGGCATATTATGATAATTTATGCTTCCTATACCATTGTCTCGGAAGAAACCAGTCCAGCTGTGTGTTGAATGGCTGCTCCTCTGTTGCCGCGTTCTAGACTCTTTTTAGTATTTTCTATTTGCTTAAAAATGCCTCCATGGGTGGACTGCTGCCTCTCCAAGGTGGACTCCTTCCAGTATAATATGTTGCTTACCTGTGTCCCCAGGGTGATCGGTTATGCTGCTAATGCATACACTCATGGGTAAACCCATTAGTATATTGTTGAATTCACTTATCCATGTCAGTTGCAGACCCTTCTCTATGATACACACCTCTCTAAAAGGTGCTAAGTATTTGTTCCAAAAGTGCATCAATTTTCACAGTCTCTGCAACATTTCATGCTTAGTTGCAGCACTGATGACACACCAGGCACCAGAAAATCTCCAAACCTCATTAATCTCACCAAGACATCCCATTTAGGTCAATCTACAACCAATACTCTTTTTGAACATGCTCTGTGAAAGAGCACCCAGGAAACTGATGCACATTGAAACACTTTGCAATCCAGTAGGGGTGTGAAAGACTATGTAAATGCTAGAATAAAATACAGTAGAATACCATTGTGCCTCTGCTTAGGAGATCGCTGCCAGCGCTCTTTGCTATCCACCGCAATCCATGCATAAGCAAGCACCAGCACTGGCACGCTGCAACGACATGTAAGCAAGCAACAGTACCGGCGTGCTGCAAAGACGTGTAAGCAAGCAACAGCATTGATGCACCGCAAAGAATATAGTAGCAACATGTTATTCTACCCCACAAGCGCTGTGTGTGCCATTAGTAGCAAAGGTCCAGGAAATACGGCTTGAGGTGCTCTTTCTGTGTCAGCAAGAGAGTGCGTATGTGTGTGTGTGAGAGAGAGAAAGAGAAAGAGAGAGCACTTTTACTAGGGCAATCGTTGCATGCACTGTGAGTGCCATTGGCACTCATCACTAGGCCCAAAGATGCATACACTGTTTCTGGAGCTCACTTACATCCTGCTACTAGACCCACTGATGCAAGCACTCTTGCCTAAGAGTGGATGATTGCACCATCTGTCACTGCAATGCTTACAAATAATAAAACTCGTCTAAAATAAGGTAGACCCATAGTCAATACTAATACTTGGTAAATTCACATACTGTTTTGACGCATGTGTTTATCCAAGAGCTCAGAGTATGTCATGACAATATTTTTTTTATACCATTAAATCAATGGGGTGTCACCCATCAAATCAAAGGACCTGGGTATAAATTGGTTTACGAAACAGTGGTCCTTGACTATCGATCAGGGAACAAACTTTACATGAAAGGCATTTTTAAATTCTGAAAATGCGAATTAAATCAGCATACTTGGACTCAAGCTAAATGAGGGAGATATACATCTTATCTGAATTAGCTCCACATTAAATGAAAATGAGCAAGTACCCTGGCATATTAACAATTTCAATAAATTGTTACCACACTCTGAGAATGTACTTTTGAAGAATTTACATATTTATTTACAATTTTTATAAAACAATAGTAGTCAAAAAACGGCGCAAGGACTATTAAGTATAGTCAGTGAGAGAGTAAAGGGTGCTCAAGTGTTTAGAGAAGAAAAAGAAGAAATTGAGTGCACAGTTCTAATATTTACAGTAGAACAAAGCGGGCAACCTTCCGCTATTAGTGTGTGCCTGTCCACACACTTAGTTGGAGGGGGTAGGGGAAGGTAAGGAACGTATTGGGTACAGGCACAGTGGTTATAAAAGCGTCGACGTTTCGACCCTGATGCTCATGGGTTGTTGGGACCTCGGCGGCGGGTCTTCCTCAGGACGGGGGTGGAGAGGGGGGGGGAAGGGAGGTAGAAAACTGGCTTGGCCGTGGTCCAATGAATGGTCTGGATCGGGCACCAATCAAGCTGGTCAACTGAGAATTCAATTCAAGCTTGCAGGGTATGAATCACCTACTGTCTTGGGAAATAATACACCGAGTAGGTCAATCTGTTCTTAGTTACAGTACCAAAAGATGATTTTTGATAGGGCAGTCCTACCGGTGCCCCCACGGGCAATCCGGAGGCTGGAGGAAGATATCGCCTCTGTTTGTAGTTGTTAATATTAATGTCACCTAGGTACGTGTAGTTCCTAGCCCCGGTGATCGCAGGCAGCGTCTAGCGGGAACAGCGTCTAGCGCGAGGAGCAGTCGCTTCCACAGGCGGAAAACCGCAGCTTGTGAAATGGGTGTTACATCTAGTTCCACATTTGTTGCGTTAAGGTGGGGATAAATCAGAGTTGAGTCCTTGTGAATATCACCCAAAGTCCCAGGAGGCACTTGCACGCTATTAAACTCCTCATTACCTCTGTCAGTGCGGGATACACACTGACCCCCCCTTGAGAATGGTGGGGCCGTCCATGCCTGCCATCGCCCAGAAGAGGCTGGGATGAGACACCCCCCTTATTTCATAGGGACCGCAGATACTGTGATAGTCTATGTTAACTCGTCTTGTTATTTAGCGGCCTAGGCCCTTGCTTGCTTGATTTATGATGGGAAGGTGGAAGGCACTGTAGAGTAGCCCAAAGCCACGATCCTGGCTTCACCCTTGATGGCTCCTTGCAGAAAGCAGTAGGTTTAATTATCAAGGAAATTGAGCTAGTGAAGCGCAGTTTGTCACTCTCATCTCCATGGCCCTCTTGCCCTCCCTGTGCACCAAGATTGCCCGGACTGCACTCTGGAACCAGTGGAATCAGTGACCATAGCCCTAAGAATTACCGCTGCTAGCACGGGGGTTCCAGGAAGTCCAAAGGATGTTGTACCACCTATAGAGCAAGAACCCAGTGGATCACTACCAAAACTACACCTTTGCAGTGCTACAGCAAAGGGCAGAACAAAGGGCGTAGCGGGCAAAAGGAAGAGAACCAATCCAAGCACCAAATCTTAAAGACTAGGGGCCCCATTATGATTGCGGGCAGATCGCCACCGTCACCGAATCCCAGATATAAGATTACATGGTTCGATATTAAAGTCTCCCGCCAAGCTTAAAAGGCAATCCGGCCCTGCACTCTTCATGAAATCCATCACCTCCTCATCTAAGAATGTGATTACCTCATGTCTTGAAGCGTTAAAAATATTATTATAAAAATTGATCACTATAATATCCTGCATTCCCTTAACTGAAAAAAGTAAAAACTGGAAATCCTGCGCTTTTATATGTGATTTTTTTAATATCAGCCTAGAGGATAATGATATAAGTTGCTGCCACTCCTCCGCTAGCCCTGCCTGCCTTTTGAGGAATCACATTTGTTGAGATTGTCTTAAAGCCATTGATAAAAAGTTATCAATAAGCCATGTTTCTTGCATTAAAACCACTTCACACTGTTGTATACTTTTAAGCCAAGTAATGTCACCCAGTTTGCTCCTTACCCCTGCTACATTCCATGTTATAATATATATAAGGTCCTGCTGTGTGTGGCTCAGAGGATTTAATTAGACAGAAGGGTGGGTAAAAACAATAAACCCTTGGTGTCAAGTGACGATGGGTGGCTCGCAGGGGCTTTCCTGTAGGATTATTACACATAACGGTCTCAAGCAGGTTTGTCTGTTGGCCCCTCTTTTGTTTAGTCTTTATATTTTTGACCTCCCCGAGAAATTAAACTCAGTGAAGGGGGATGCCCCTAAAATTGATACTATGTCCATTGGCTCTCTACTATATGCAGATGACGTTGCAATTTTTGATTTAACCCCCATTGTCTTGCAGCGTCGTCTGGATGTTTTGACTAAATATGCGGAGGACCATTGTTTGAGAATCAATATTGCTAAAAGCAAAATTTTAGACTTTCGCAAGAAAGGTTTTCCAATAAAGAAAGGGTATAAGTGGCTGTTGGGGCAGGAAGAACTTAAATTGGTCAATACGTATCTGTATCTGGGGAAGGTTTTCTCAAAAAATGGGCGTGACTCAGAGCACATCAAAAGTGTGTTGGTAAGGCCGCCTCCCAGGCTGGAGCTCTAAATAGATTTTATAAGACCTGTGGGAGACATCATTTTAATCATGTTCTGACAGTATTTAAGGTTAAAATCCCCCGACATTAACTTATGCTGCAGAAGTTTTGGATAGGAATTACTGGCTCTCTTTTGATAAAGCTGAAGGCCGGTTTTTCCGTCAAATTTGTAATTTAAATTCCTTGGCTGCCCCACATGTTCTTTGTCTGGAATTCCATTTAGTTTCTTCTTATACTTCTTCTTTGGCAGCGGTTTTGAGGTGGGAGAATTCCCTTTTTTGGGGGGATGAGGGCAATCTAAGGGGGGCCTTGAAGTTGGAAATTTTTGCAAAATGAAAAGATAAATCAGCTTTTGTTTAGATCATTCACCCAGGCAAACCATTTATTTGGGCTTAATTTAAACTGTGGTTTACCCATGCCAAAGCCTGTATTGAAGTTATTTCTAAAGAAGTCAATAAGCATGATTAGTACGGCAAGAGATACAGCTTTAAGTCATCTTAAAGCCCGTAACGGGGTGATCTGTGTGAGTGCGACGGGGAGCAGACCCCAGCCCTATCTTTCATGGAATATCCCACATGGAATCAAAAGGCTAATACTTATTTTAAGAACTAACTTGTTGCCCCTGAGAGAAGTAACGGGCATTTGGGTAAATACTCCTACAGAGGAGAGAATTTGTGAACTCTGTTGTTCCCAAATACAGGATCTCAATCATGTGCTATTTGTGTGTCCAGAACTTTTAAGGGCAAGGCGAATGTTTCTGAGACCCTTATTTATCAAATGTAATATTCGTTCTGCTCAGGAGGCACAATCTTTTGTGTTGTCCCCTCCAAATGAAATGATTTGTTATAGAATATTTCAATTTTTTTTAAAAACATTCCTGGTTATTTAATAGAATGTCCTTTTTTTTCTCATGCTGATTGTTTAAGTTATAACTTTGTATTTGTTATAAAGTATGTCTCTTTTATTGTATTGGTGTATTTTTATGGACCTCCGTTGGAGTTCCGTAACAAATAAATTAATTGATTTGATTCACTACTCCTCCTGAGTGGTTCAAACCTATTTGGCATGATTGGTATCTTAAAATATGATTGACAAGTGGGCCTGACTTGAACACGACCAGGAAATAAGTCCATACTAGGTCTGTAGAAATGTCCCAGAGGTACAGCAACAACGTGTTCTGTGTTGTAATTAAATTGTCCAACCTGGTTGGCTGTAATTTCCTCTAGCAGTAAACCTACCACTCGGGGCGGCGAAAATGTACAAGTACACAGCCCACATCACACGTTTTTGCTGATTGGCCCACCCAGCTAACTCGTCCGACCGTAATGATATTGTGCGATAGGCACCCAATACTGCAATAGGTATTCACCATAAACCAATGAATCACCCTATTTTTTAATGAATCCCAAGTTTCAACAGTACGACCAGATAATTTGAGTAATTTTTTCAAAACAATCACCTATGGGTTAGCTTGTGGGGGTAAATTTAGACACACATCCTGTTGCGGTTCCAATTGTGTTTGTTCATTAATCTTCATATTATCATTTTCTCTAGTTCTCCCTGATTTTAATGGATCACTGACATAATATAGAATACCAAAATATAGACTTAGCAAAATATTGTTGACAAAATATAGAATGCAAGAATATCGAAATCCTATCTACAAACAGGTAAGTACAAAAATATCGAATCAAAAATATTGTTGTAAAAAATATAGTTAGTCAAAATATCAAATTTGTTTAAATGTCTTAAAAGTATTTTAAAATTAATAAAATAATAAATATAATTAACTAAAACATACTTAAAATACTTAAATAACCTTAAACTTATTATATAATTAATTTAAGTTGAAAAAATAAACATACAATTTGATTTTTTAATAGATATATATTTATATATATTAACGTGACATTAATAAAAAATATACAATGTTTTTACTGTAGGATAGCGGGAGGGTAAAATTTACTATTACCACTCCAGTGAGTGGAACAGTAGGGAAAGCGTTGGATAGCGTAGGGGTAAAAATTACTATTCCCACTCCAGTGAGTGCAACAGTAGGGAAAGCGTTGGATAGTGGGAGGGTAAAAATTACTATTCCCACTCCGGAAAGTGCAACAGTAGAGAAAGTGTTGGATAGCGTAGCGGTAAAAAATACTATTCCCACTCCAGAGAGTGCAAAGGTAGAGAAAGCGTTGGATAGTGTAGGGGTAATAATTACAATTCCCACTCCAGTGAGTGCAACAGTAGGGAAAGCGTTGGATAGCGGGAGGGTAAAAATTACTCTCCCCACTCCAGAGAGTGCAACAGTAGGGAAAGCGTTGGATAGCGTCGGGGTAAAACTTACTATTCCCACTCCAGAGAGTGCAACAGTAGGGAAAGCGTTTGATAGCTCAGGGGTAAAAAATACTATTCCCACTCCAGAGTGCAACAGTATGGAAAGTGTTGGATAGCGGGAGGGTAAAAATGACTGCTCCCACTCCAGAGAGTGCAACAGTAGGAAAAGTGTTAGATAGAGGGAGGGAAAAAACTTATTATTTCCACTCCAGAGAGTGCAACAGTAGGGAAAGTGTTAGATAGCGTAGGGGTAAATAATACTATTCCCACTCCAGAGAGTGCAACAGTAGGGAAAGCTGGTAAGCGAGAGGGTAAAAATTACTATTCCCACTCCAGGGAGTGCAACATTAGGGAAAGTGTTGGATAGCGGGAGGGTAAAAATTACTATTCCCACTCCAGTGAGTGCAACAGTAGTGAAAGCGTTGGATAGTGGGAGGGTAAATATTACTATTCCCACTCCAAAGAGTGCAACCGTAGGGAAAGCGTTGGATAGTGTAGGGGTAAAACTTACTATTCCCACTCCAGAGAGTGCAACAGTAGGGAAAGTGTTGGATAGCGTAGGGGTAAAAAATACTATTCCCACTCCAGAGTGCAACAGTAGGGAAAGTGTTGGATAGCGGGAGGGTAAAAATGACTGCTCCCACTCCAGAGAGTGCAACAGTAGGAAAAGCGTTAGATAGAGGGAGGGAAAAAACTTATTATTCCCACTCCAGAGAGTGCAACAGTAGGGAAAGTGTTGGATAGCGTAGGGGTAAATAATACTATTCCCACTCTAGAGAGTGCAACAGTAGGGAAAGCTGGTTAGCAAGAGGGTAAAAATTACTATTCCCACTCCAGGGAGTGCAACATTAGGGAAAGTGTTGGATAGCGGGAGGGTAAAAATGACTATTCCCACTCCAGTGAGTGCAACAGTAGGGAAAGCGTTGGATAGTGGGAGGGTAAATATTACTATTCCCACTCCAAAGAGGGCAACAGTAGGGAAAGCGTTGGATAGTGTAGGGGTAAAAATTACTATTCCCACTCCAGAGAGTGCAACAGTAGGGAAAGCGTTGGATAGCACAGGGGTAAAAAATACTATTCCCACTCCAGAGAGTGCAAAGGTAGGGAAAGCATTGGATAGCGGGAGGGTAAATATTATTATTCCCACCCCAGAGAGTGCAACAGTAGTGAAAGTGTTGGTTAGCGAAAGGGTAAAAATTACTATTCCCACTCCAGTGAGTGCAACAGTAGGGAAAGTGTTGGATAGTGGGAGGGTAAACATTACTATTCCCACTCCAGAGAGTGCAACAGTAGGGAAAGCGTTGGATAGCATAGGGGTAAAAATTACTATTCCCACTCCAGAGAGTGCAACAGTAGGGAAAGCGTTGGATAGCCCAAGGGTAAAAACTACTATTCCCACTCCAGAGAGTGCAACAGTAGGGAAAGCGTCGGATAGCTGGAGAGAAAAAATTACTACTCCCACTCCAGAGAGTGCAACATTTGGGAAAGCGTTGGAGAGAGGGATGGTAAAAATTAATATTTCCACTACAGAGAGTGCAACAGTAGGGAAAGCGTTGGATAGCGTAGGGATAAAAATTACTATTCTCACTCCAGAGAGTGCAAAGGTAGAGAAAACCTTGGATAGTGTAGGGGTAAAAATTACTATTCCCACTCCAGTGAGTGCAACAGTAGGGGAAGCATTGGATAGCGGGAGGGTAAAAATTACTATTGCCATTCCAGAGAGTGCAACAGTAGGGAAAGCAATGGATAGAATAGGGGTAAAACTTACTATTCCCACTCCAGAGAGTGCAACAGTAGGGAAAGCGTTGGATAGCGTAGGGGTAAAAAATACTATTCCCACTCCAGAGTGCAACAGTAGGGAATGTGTTGGATAGCGGGAGGGTAAAAATTACTGCTTCCACTCCAGAGAGTGCAACAGTAGGAAAAGCGTTAGATAGAGGGAGGGGAAACATTTATTATTCCCACTCCAGAGAGTGCAACAGTAGGGAAAGTGTTGGATAGCGTAGGGGTAAATAATACTATTCCCACTCCAGAGAGTGCAACAGTAGGGAAAGCTGGTTAGCGCGAGGGTAAAAGTTACTATTCCCACTCCAGGGAGTGCAACACTAGGGAAAGTGTTGGATAGCGGGAGTGTAAAAATTACTATTCCCACTCCAGTGAGTGCAACAGTAGGGAAAGCGTTGGATAGTGGGAGGGTAAATAATACTATTCCCACTCCAAAGAGTGCAACAGTAGGGAAAGCGTTGGATAGCGTATGGGTAAAAATTACTATTCCCACTCCAGAGAGTGCAACAGTAGGGAAAACGTTGGATAGCACAGGGGTAAAAATACTATTCCCACTCCAGGGAGTGCTACAGTAGGGAAAGTGTTGGATAGCGGGAGGGTAAAAATGACTGCTCCCACTCCAGAGAGTGCAACAGTAGGGAAATTGTTGGATAGAGGGAGGGTAAAAATTATTATTCCCACTCCAGAGAGTGCAACAGTAGGGAAAGTGTTGGATAGCGAAGGGGTAAATAATACTATTCCCACTCCAGAGAGTGCAACAGTATGGAAAGCGTTGGTTAGCGAGAGGGTAAAAATTACTATTCCCACTCCAGGGAGTGCAACAGTAGGGAAAGTGTTGGATAGCGGGAGGGTAAAAATTACTATTGCCACTCCAGTGAGTGCAACATTAGGGAAAGCGTTGGATAGTGGGAGGGTAAAAATTACTATTCCCACTCCATAAGAGTGCAACACTAGGGAAAGCGTTGGATAGCGTAGGGGTAAAAATTACTATTCCCACTCCGGAGAGTGCAACAGCAGGGAAAGCGTTGGATAGCATAGGGGTAAAAAATACCATTCCCACTCCAGAGAGTGCAACAGTAGGGAAAACATTGGATAGCGGGAGGGTAAAAATGACTATTCCCTCTCCAGAGAGTGCAATAGTAGGGAAAGCATTGGATAGCGGGAGGGTAAACATTATTATTACCACTCCAGAGAGTGCAACAGTAGGGAAAGTGTTGGATAGCGTAGGGGTAAATAATACTATTCCCACTCCAGAGAGTGCAACAGTAGGGAAAGCGTTGGATAGCGAGAGGGTAAAAATTACTATTCCCACTCCAGGGAGTGCAACACTAGGGAAAGCGTTGGATAGCGGGAGGGTACAAATAACTATTCCCACTCCAGAGAGTACATCAGTAGGGAAAGCGTTGGATCGTGGGAGGGTAAAAATGACTATTCCCACTCCAGAGAGTGCAACAGTAGGGAAAGCGTTGGATAGCGGGAGGGTAAAAATGACTAGGGAAAGTAATGATTTAATATGTTAATAAAAATAAATTAAACATCAATACCAATAAAACATTAATTAAAATTAATTACAATGTAATATTATGTAATAATTAATTAATTAAAAATACAAATAAATATTAGTTATTAAAAATGAATTACCTAATCACCATTATTAACAACTAATTACTTTTCAATAACAACTAATTAATAATAAAAATTAATACCAATTAATATTTAACAGTAAATTAATTATCAATACACAAAAAGTATTTTTAATATGTAATTATTACAATTACATTACTTCCCACCCTATTCCCCTATAAACACACAACCCGCTACAGAAAATACATTAATAAAATTATCATAATTATCAAATAATTAATTAATTAAATGAATTACCAATTAATAAAAATGAATTACCATTTAAACATTAATTAACAATAAATTAAAAATCAATACCAATAAATTAAAAAAAAATGTACCTAATTACAATTAAATTACTTCCCACCCTATGCCCCCATAATCCCACAACCCGCTATGGAAAATAAATTAAAAAAAATTACATAATTATCAATTATCAAATAATCAATTAATCGATTAATAAAAATGAATTACCAATTGATAAAAAATTAATTAAAAATTAAAAATTGATTAACAATACTTTCAAAATGAATACCAATAAATAAATAAAAATATTAAATTAATGACAATTAAATTACTTCCCACCCTATTCCCCTATAAACCCACAACCCGCTACAGAACTAAAAAGCAAAATTAAATTAAAAATAATTAATAATTGCTAAAAATTAATATTTAATTTAATATAATTAAATTACTTCCCACCCTTTTCCCCTATAAACCCACAACCCGCTACAGAATTAAATTACACAAAAATTAAATAACATAAAATTCATTACTTAAAATAAATTAAACATACATTACAAAAATATAATACACTTTTCACACATATACTAACATACAAAACACTTTAAAAAATTCAATATTATTAAAAATTCGATATATTTTAATGCCTATATTATATACTTCGATTATTTTGACTTCTATATTTTGACAATCGATATTATATTACTTACCTTCAATTGAATAGTAGAGTAGTTGACACGCAAGGCCCTTGTTCAGGCAGTTCATCAGTTTTAGCTGATTTGAAGGTGATATTAATAGTACTGCTATTAGCCTGTGCTAGGGAGATAATACCAGGACTAAGAGGATTACTTTGCCCGTGAACTTCCACCACAGTCTTAGCCTCCTTATGAACTGCATCCAGAGCGGTTTTGGCACTAGCCAGCTGCTCTTCTACTTGGACAATCTTGTTATTAATAATGCCCATTGCACTTTTCAGATAGGTTGTGATTGGTGCGGTGTTCTCCACAGTCCTATTTTTGCGTGTCACTAATTTTCTCTTCCCCATAATTGATTTCAGTTTCAAACAACGGGGTAGAAAGAAAGACAAAAACAAGAGACGGGAAGGGATTATTGAATACTTGGCATTGTTCTGCTTCCCTATTCCCATAGTTATGCTCTCTCCACAATCAAGAAGATAAGGGGGTGGCCCGGCCCGGTCTCTATCGGTCTCGAACAGGCTCAAACGGGCCCGCCCATGGCCCGGGCTGAACCTGGCACGCGCTAGCGCGCGTCCCGCAACGCTGGTGCAGCGTGCAGTAAAGTAGACTCCCACAGGCTCTCACAGGTGCAGGCAATTGGTGGCAGAGCTTCCTGGGACTTGCAGTCCCACACAGAATCACGTCGCCCTCCTCTCAGCCAGCGAAGCGGGTCCCGCGAAGCGGGTGCCGCTTGCAGTAAAGTAGGCTCCCACAGGCTCTCACAGGTGCAGGCAATTGGTGGCAGAGCTTCCTGGGACTTGCAGTCCTGCACAGAATCACGTCGCCCTCCTCTCAGCCAGCGAAGGCATAAGAGTCATAAACACACACCCACACACACGTCTATCATGATACAAGATGCATTCCTATACAGAAACTACTTTACACAAGCCCCTCAATCTTAACACATTTACACCTAACTATCTACTTCAGAACAGATATCCCTATTCTTACAGACACACTCGACATGTACATCTTTCCTAAAATGTATAACGATATACTTGCCTGACATTCATCTTTTCTATGTCAAATTACCCTTATTTCAACCCATGTGAGCCTCTAATCAGAAAAGATGGGAACAACTAGACCAATGTATAATAATATGGTTTCTACCAGGTCAACGACATGGCTGTCATGCACATGTTTGGCAGCAGCTTCAAGATCCCTCTTACTAAAGCACATTAACGTCCAACGGAACCCTGATAACAATACTATAACTCCATAAAAGCATACTTCAGACAATCCCACTTAGGCACCCAGTGACTTTCAAGCCAGTTCCCTAACCAACTGAAATCGACCACCACTTCACTAAGCATCCTGCAGCTTCACCGAAACACTCACTCACACATAAATCTCTTGAAACTTAATGGTCTATTAGCCAAATTCTCATGAAGAGCAGTGGAGCAGCCAAAAATGCTGTGCTGTGCTGCTTGAGGAGTGAGTAGGAGTGTGTCATATTTACAGTTTTATGCCACTCTCCTCCCATCTCTGTATCAACAGTGAACAAACAGGTAGCCGTGTGCCACAAACACGCCTTTGCACCATAGTGCAATGGTGTCTGCGTGACTCTAGCATAGGTTTTGTGTTTCAAGGGTACCCTTCGTGTACAAAATGCAATGCTTAAAGCAACTTTAAAACGTTTCCCACTCTGTAGTTGTACGATGCAGCACACATGCAGAGTCAGAAAAGAAAGGAGACATTAAAGCATTTCTCCATGACAGTGCCTATTTGAAATGGGCATTATTATTTGATGTAAAACCATATCTACTCTTTTTAGTAAGTAGGTTTTTAAGGAACGCCCATGCTACAACCATGGAACCCCTCCTTGGCGCTAAGTATTGCAAAGCAGGGCTATGCGCTGCTTTGTAGTAAAAAAACAAGTTTTACGCTGGAAAATAAATTGGGAAAAAGGGTTTTGTATCAATTTGTGTCACAAAACATGGTGCGAAATCTTAGTAAAGATACCCCTACATCTGCCAATCCTACAGTCTATTAAGGATCACCACCACCAGATAGATATAGAAAGCAAACAAAAATATAACTACATTTTCTAAACATTTTCTAGGAGAGTAGCGCGAGCGCTGTGGTGGTAGAGAGAGGTTTTTTTAAGAGGACTGTTTGATTTTAAGAATCTGTTCCTAAATACAAAACTTTGCTGCTGTTTTTTTACTGTGTGTGCTTTGCTTATTTTTCACATCCCCTTTTCACTCACCCTGTCCATCGTCGGTCCCCGGTAAGTCACGGCTGCTGGTGCCGGTTGAACGGAGGGACGCGACTCCTCCCCTTTCGCCTCACTTCCGGTATTTGATCATAAAGAGAGATGAGGGTCCGGCCGCGCAGCGGGCGAGCGCAGTGGGCGCGCCAAAGGCAAGCCCGTCTGCCCCCGTCTGCGACCGGATCGTGGCCAGCGCCAGACATGCTGCCGGTGAGTGCAGGAAAACTAAGAGGGCTTATTGGTCCAGGTCCGATTTATTAGCAATGAACACGGCTAAGCAGTGCAAGTCAACCAGAACTAACCTAGGAAGCGCTGAGCTGCCTTCGGTGTGTCTAGATTGTGGTTGGGTAACGGACACTGTCTCTACGACAGCTAATCTGAATTTAAAGCATAAGACCAACTCTGCCGTCGGCCTCCCCAAAACAACATTTCGGGCAGGCCTACTGAACTGTAGATCTTTTCCCAGGCATGCAGATGATATATGGCTGCTGCTCGCGGATTCAGAGTGGGATGCATTATTTCTCACAGAAACATGGCTGAAAGAAGATAATCTAGCCTCTATCACCTCGGCTATCCCTTTGGGTTTTAAAATGAGCTTCTCTAATAGAGAGGGAGACAGAAGGGGTGGCGGGGTGGCTCTCATTCTTAGGGAAAACCTTACCTTAATGTCCTCTACACCCATCACTATAAAAGGCATTGAGGGTCTGTACTTCTGTTTTCAAGTCAATCCACAGCTGTCGCTAACAGGGGTGGTCATTTATAGACCCCCGGATTGTACTCCAGAAAGTACATGCAAGATTTCTGACCTTATTGTCCAAAGATCCCTAGTTCACCCTCATTTTACAGTGTTGGGGGATTTTAACGTCCAGGCAGATAGGCCCAGCTGCCCCAGGCCGCCCAATTAATGTCTACTTTGGAAGCAGCCAGTCTAATACAAAAAATCTCCGATCCCACTCCCAGGGCAGGGCATACACTTGATTTAATTTTTTCAAATATTCAGGGAATTATAGCTGAGACTCCTCAACCACTGGTCTGGTCTGATCATTACTTGAACCCTTTTTCAATAAAAGTACTTTTTTGTAACCAGGCCAATGGCAGATGCTCTTTTTTGCGCAGACAATGGAAGAATTTATCAGCTGATACCCTTGGCTCTGCCCTGGCTATTAGCCCTCCAGTTCTGTCCACAGATTCAAATATTGACGCAATGGCATTGAATCATTGGATTGGAAAAACGGTGGAGGCCATCGCCCCAGCAAAAATTTGTCTGTCACGGAGAGAATCACCATCTGCCCCGTGGTTCTTTAAAGAACTGATGACAGAAAAGAGTAATTGTAAAAGGTTGGAGCGTCTATGGCGGGTAAACTACTGTGAGACAGCAAAAACTTGCTATAGAAAAGCCCTTAATAAATTTCAAAAATGAATTAAAACAGCCGAAAAATCTTTTATTGCCACTTCTATTCAGAAAGCTGAGGAGTCGAGCAAGGACGTTTTTAAGATAGTCCAGTCCTTTTTCAAACCGAGAGTTATCGAGACAGAAATTACCCCGTCAGAGGCACTATGTGAAGACAACTCGGCGTTTTTTGATAATAAAATCAAAAAAGTGTATGACACTTTTACCGATTCCGCGTCAATAGCTATGTCGGATTCGGTTGAGGGAAATTCGCCCGCCCAGCCCCTAGTACAGTTTCGTCCTTTTTTATTTAAAGAGGCACTGGAAGAAATAGAGAAGTGTAAATCTGGAGCTCCGGATGACCCCTGTCCGCCCAAGTTATGGAAGGTGATGTCATGCTCCCTCGTAGAAACACTTTTACATATCTGGAACATCTCTATTGCGTAGGGGGTGTTTCCCGACTGTTGGAAACATGCAACACTTCTTCCCTTGAAAAAAAACTAATGGAGCCCCAGAGGACCTTAGTAATCTTAGGCCTATCTCCCTATTGGCCGCCCCTGGAAAAATGCTCGAAAAACTGGTACAACGCCAACTGAGTAGTTTCGTTGAAACAAATAACATCTTGCATGATACTCAATCCGGTTTTAGATTGGGCTTCAGCACCGAGACCGCCCTCATTGAGGTGGCAGAGTCGATTAGGTGGTCTTTGGATTCAGGAGCATCAGCTATGCTGGTGCTCCTGGATCTATCTGCGGCGTTTGATACCGTCGACCATGCTAGACTCTTGCAGAGATTAGAAGGAGTAGGTTTGAAAGAGAAAGCACTGGCTTGGCTACACTCCTATTTAAGTGATCGTTCCCAGAAAGTTGTCTTGGGTCCTTTCGCTTCCAAGCCGAAACGCCTCTGGTGCGGGCTCCCCCAGGGATCAGCACTTAGTCCCTTGCTTTTTAATGTTTATCTAGCTCCACTTTTTACGTTAATTGCTAAATCGGGGATTAAGGCGATATTGTACGCAGACGACACCTAGCTAGTCTTCCCCTACACAGAATTGACTGTGGCAGAATTTAGCAAGTTCACGGGCTGCCTACGTGACATTGCCATATGGATGAATACCAATAACCCACTCGGCCCCCTCCCTCCCGATGGAATGAAAAGACACATTAGGGTAGAATGATGCATAGCAACAAGGAGAGACTAGAGCCATACACATATAGACACGAGCTACCACCGCCGCAGCCTCTCTCTCGGCCCTTCCCCTCCCCACCCGACACCCCCCCTCCTCCCACATCTTCCCCCCACCCCCCCCCAGTCGGAAGGGACCACACACACGGCTGACTCCAACGGCGTGGCCCCGCCCCGCGCCCTAGAGCCTCCACACACCACCCGCACCGTCGCCCCGCGAACACTAGACGCCAGCACCCTGAGTAGCCACTCTACCCGCACCTCGCACGTCAGGACCCATACAGCAGCACCCCCTCCCCCCTCCCGAGTTAAGGTTCATTACACCCCCAATTTCTTTTCTGTTTCCCCCGGTTGGGTCTGAGATAATTGCAGCGTCTGCTAACCCCCGACTGACTGAGTTGGATCTGCCTTTCTCAGACCAGGGTTTTTTTTTTTTTTTTCTCCCTACCTTTCTGCACACGACGACCAAACACGAGATTGTAGCACACATGACGGCCCCTGCCGCAACCCTCTACCACACCGCGATGCCACTCTGAACGAGCTAGCCGCCCACGGCACTCATATAGATCGCCCGGAACCGGGCCTGCTTGACGTATACACCATTGAGGAACAACTCACTGTATCACTGGCCGGAGGGTTGTGGGCAACAGGGGTACAGCTGGCCACGAGAATGCCCGTATAGAAGGGTGGAACCAGATATTCTGGTGGGGTCGGCACTGCGAACTCAGTTGTAATACGATGATGAAGTGTCCATTATGGTGCATGCAGAGACTGTACCCATTTCAAATGTTGGTGTTATTCGCTAATAAGTGCATTTAATGGGTTTTCAACCGTCGTCAACATTCGCTCAGATAATGTAAGAGCTACTCAAATCGTTGTTTCCCCTTTGAATTATACACACAAGCAATGTAACTGTATATCAAGTGTTTCAATAAAACAGATTTAAAAAAAAGAAAAAATGGATGAATACCAATAAATTCAAATGAAATGCGGGCAAGACTGTGGTGGTCTTCTTTGGAAAAGGCCTGCAGCCCCCGCCGGATTTGTGGTGGCCACCGGAAATGGGCTCTCCTCCACTTCCCAGCAGTAGTGTTAAAAACCTGGGAGTGAGATGGGATGTAAGCCTTTCTTTTTCTGCACATATCCAGCAGGTCTCGGCGGGGTGCCTAAATAAACTTAGGAATCTCCGTAAATTTCTTGAACTGCTACCAGAAGACTGCCATAAAGCTGTAGTTCATGAGACTGTTACATCGAGGCTGGACTACGCGAATGGCCTCTATCTTGGTCTGCCGAACTATCTTTTTCAATGTTTACAGACCGTGCAGAATGCGGCTGCGAGGCTGATAAAACACATTCCTTTTAGACAGCATGTCTCTCCTCATCTGCACAGTCTGCACTGGCTCCCAGTGGCCTGCAGGATCAAATTTAAGGCACTGACCCTGGCCTTTAGGGCACTACGGGCAACTGTCCTAATTATCTTAAATTGAGACTTCCCCGATACCAGCAGGCTAGGTACCTTCGTTCCAACGCATTGATTTTGTTGCATGTCCCTCGAGCCCGGAGGGCCCGACTTGGGGGCAGGACCTTTTCGGTCGGAAAGGTAAAATTGTGAAATGATCTGCCGCTCGCTATTCGAGCTGCAACTTCAGAAGCCTGTTTTAGGAGGCAACTTAAGACATGGCTCTTTACTCAAAAAACTTAAACCACTCTTTTTCTCGCTAATACATCTAGCTGCCCATTTAGCGCCGGGACACCTCCTCGGAGGTAGCTGTTCGCGCTCTATAAATATCAGTATTATTATTATTATTATTATCATTATTATTATTATAAAGGAAAAGTGCAGAATGTAAGAGTATGAAGATTTAGTATTGTTATGCCTCGCACAAGGTGGGCACCAAATACATTTATCTAAACATGAATGTCTGGTGGTCTGTGTTCAGAGTCAAAAAATTGGAAAAACGAAATCCCACTGCTGTAAACAGCAGAGGGGTTTCCTGGATGTGTGCAGAGGACGTAATAGTTACGTCCTTGCACACGCCCATCACGATGGAGGACGTGACTTTTACCTCCTTGGCACAGAAAGGTTTAAAGAACCATTGTGGTGATTAGACAGGTATATATGAGATACATACCAATTGATAGGAGCAGCCAGTCCCACAGCCAAGGGGGTTATTAAACCTCAAAGGGCCATATGTACGACGAAGTGGCATAGGGTGTGGTTAGCCTCCTGGGCTTAACGGCACGCACTGCCACTTTGGAAACACAAGGCTGCACCATATTTACAAGAATGTGGTGCAGCCTTGCGTTTCCCCTGGGATGGTGCTAAGTTTCACAACTTAGCCCCAACGGAGGCACCCTTGCAGCAGAGTGCTAGGGTGTCTGTGTGCAAGGGAGGATTGGTTATGTGTAGGAAGGTGTCCCTTCCTGCATATAAACAATCCTAAAATGCCATTTTGCTTCATTCAGCACACATGTAAGTTACCAAATGGCATTTTTAAAAAGGTTTGTTTATGTACAGGAAGGGACACCTTCCTGTACATAAACACACCATTGCATTTTGCTTTTTCCATGTGTGCTGCACAAGGCAGCACACATGGAAAAAGCAAAAACGAGGCGAAATAATGCATTTCTCCTCGTTTCGCCACCTTAAGCGTCAAATACAATGGGCGTTGTGGTGGAACGTCCACCACAACACCCACTGAACACCCCTTCCATGCTAAACATAGCGTGAAAGGGTGTCTTATGTACAAGGCAGCGTTAAGCTTAACACTGCCTTGTACATAGGGCAAGGCCCCTATCACCACTGGAACGTCACAAAAAGTGACTTTCCCGTGGCGATAGGGGCTTGTACATATGCCCCAAAATGTCCTGAATCTTTCATGCTGCAACATAAATAGTTCTAAATGTAAACAACATCATAGAATCCTTAAAAGAATAGCGATTCAATCCCTATGGTAGTTGAGTGGCTAGCAACAATTGAGTTAAACAAAAGCGCCCAGGGAAAAGGCAGTGACCACATGTAACACAGCATGGGTTTCCATGTATGTTAAATTGAAAGGGTCAAGGTGTTCAATGGATACTTTACCTGAATCCTATCAGATGGAAATCGAATTGCATATAGGAAAATTATACTATTCAGAGGCAAGAGGTTTCTTTATATAAACTTCGAGGATACTTGTCTTTAAACTGCTTGAGGACAGTTCGAAAAACAATGACATAATGAAGAGAGAAACGTACTTTGCCCATTGGAGCCGAGACCTAAGGCTTTTAAAAGGTCCCCTGAAGTTCAGATAAAAAATTCGCACTGAAAAGAAAGACAGAAATTCTATTTAAAAGGACGAACGAAAATTGCTGCGATTCACTTTCCTTTCTGTCAATGAGAGAACACAACAGATCCCCATGAACACACTCATAAGAGGGCTTTAGCTTTAAATTGTAACTGTGTCCTGTCGACCTTTTAAAAGCATTTACGATAGAAATAAAATTAACCTACTGAACCCAATGGAGCTGAGACTTGTACTTCTTAAAGTTCCATGTGTCACCCGGGAATTATACAAAAAACTGCATTTCCAAACCGCAATGAAAATAAAAGAAAACTGTATTTTGGACTGCGAGGGGAGAATTGGAAAATAATTAAGAGCCCCTCAGGGCTAGCTTACTCACTGTTTGCAGTCTCCGACATAGAGAAACCTTCCCGAATGGGCAGTCAGCTTGACTATAGGGAGGCGCGCTGATGTAGAAAAGAGGAAAACACTGATGGTGGTAGAGAGCACGTCGTGGTGGCAGCAGAGCCGCATGTGGCATCACTTTTGATTTACATATTTGAGTGAGCCAATATCATTTTGAATTTTTGATCTGTGTATTGATGAAATACAGTGCATTCCTGTCCTTTCTGCCTTTCTGCCTGTGCCGTACCACAAATTGGTGCCTAACGCCAATGCAGGCACCCATTCCTAGTTGTTGCCACAATTCAATTTCAATCTTTATTTCGGCACAGTTTGAACCAGAAAAGATATACAAATCAACAATGCATGGTAAAATAGGCTAACACAGTTCATTTTCAATAAATTAAAAAACCACATAAAATTGAATAATACAGTACTGAAGATGACAGATTATAAAACAACCGTTTAAAACATGTTTAAAAAACATGAATATTCTAACATCCTACCTAAGTCTAAATTTGAAATGTAAAATAGCAGTACTAATTAGAAACATAAACTAGAGGACGAGTTGATTTAAGGTACAAATAGATTCCCTAATGTTCCAATCTTACAATTTAAGACCATTCTTTACGCGAACATAATTTATAGAAAGAAGGAATCTACTGCTATTAAATACGATCGTCCTCAGAAGCACTTACCACTGCGCCGTGAGGGAAACGGCATCCCAGCACTTGAACGCCGCCAGCCACACTTTTGGGAACCGGGACCTGCTTCCTTGACCACGCTGACCGCCGCGCCGCCGCCGCCGCTGCCGCTGGGGTGAACTACATGACCCAGCTGCCCCAGGCTGCAGGCGCGAGCGTGACATCATCCACGCGCCCGGAGGCGCCTTAACAGGAGGGAGCGCCTTGAGCTCCTGGGGTCCTCAGTAGCACTTACCACCGCGCTGTGAGGGAAATGGCATCCCAGCACTTGAACGCCGCCAGCCACACTTTTGGGAACCGGGACCTGCTTCCTTGACCACGCTGACCGCCGCGCCACTGCCGCCGCTGGGGTGAACTACATGACCCAGCTGCCCCAGGCGTGAGCGTGACATCATCCACGCGCCCGGAGGCGCCTTAACAGGAGGGAGCGCCTTGAGCTCCTGGGGTCCTCAGTAGCACTTACCACCGCGCCGTGAGGGAAACGGCATCCCAGCACTTGAACGCCGCCAGCCACACTTTTGGGAACCGGGACCTGCTTCCTTGACCACGCTGATCGCCGCCCAGGCTGCAGGCGAGAGCATGACATCATCCACGCGCCCGGAGGCGCCTTAACAGGAGGGAACGCCTCTCGCCCCGTGAGTCGCGCGCGGGAGCGACCGGGAGAAGCCCGGGACAAGGGCGGGGCCATCTGTGGCCATCAGGGGCCAGAGGAGGCCGGGCCGGGCCACATCCTTTGATTCATCAGATTGGGGAAGCGCAAACTGATTTCCAAAGATGGCGAAGGTAAGAAGGCTAAAGTGCCCCGCAAATCAGAGTCCATAATATCATACTTAACATCTGCAGTGGGGGCACTTAATAATCAAATTGCCAACGTAGAAAAGGAATTGGGACTTGATTTGCTCCCGGATGCTGATCCTACCCCGGATTTTGTAACCCGACTGAACTCAGCCCCCCCTACTCCTTTAGAACCAGACATTATAGTAGTTAACCCTCTGCAAACCCATTCGGCTGGTCAAATGCCCGCAGCTTCCCTACAGAGAGGCAGTTTGGGGCAATTGAATGTGAATGAACCCAAAAAATATAGTAGTAAATGCAGTAATGGGAAGAAACCCCACAACCAGCCCACAGGGAAAGCGGACATAACATCCAACCTTAGTCTCCCTGCCAATCTTGCGGATTTGATGGAAGACCTAATTGAAACCCGTTTGGAGCATGTACTTGTGAATAGCGCCAAGGACATAGTGGACTCTTTGAACTTATGTGTCGCAAATATCATTAAGAAATGCGAAAATATTGATACATTTCTGAAGGAATTCAGGGTGCAACATAATGATTGTAAACATAGCAGGGCTGCACGCGAGACTCAAAATGAGATAAATAGTCAAGAGGTAGACATGGATTCACCCTCTGGTGTCACCGCGCAGATCCAGCCTGCGAGACACACACTCCAATGGAAAAGGGTAACGACAAGCCTGTGGGTACATCAAGTCAAACCTTCTGAGGGCGTGCAAATAAGGCCTTTGGGCCAGGATCGCCCTACCCCTGGTCCTTGTAACCTAAAACTACCCACACTAAATCTTCCTCCACCAGCGGCACCCCTAGTGGTAATCTTAACAGGGGTCCCACGCCTAGCGAATGGTGCTGTGGAAGCTGAGAGTGATCTTCTGGCCAGAACAAGAAGGTGGTGTTCACAGTTTAGCAGTGGGAGTGTTGAGGTCGCCTCGAACATTATTGCGGCTAGACGGGTTGAGTGGGTGGGGAAGAGAGAAAAGACCATTCCAGGAGATTGTGTGGTTGTCAATTTTAAAAGATCAAATATTGTCGATACCCTGTTGTGGGATGGCTCGTAGCTCGATGGTCTTGGCATTAGGCCACTACCTCTAGGGTATTTTTACCTTCCACCTTCCCACTTACAGGCTAAACCGCGCTTACTGAAAGCCCCACAGATTCAACGTTTTCCTGTGAAAGATCATGACACAAAAAGTAGCTCATATCAAACACAGCAGACTTCCATGAGGGCAGTAGAAATGGCTACAGGCCCCCAGATTGTTTCAGGACACCACTTAGGAGTAACACTGATCAATAGATTCTCTCCCCTGTCCAGTTTGGACACAAACGATTGACAACTACCTACTGACACGGCTGACATTGAGCTGAATAGGCAGGCCACATTTCATTCCAACTATAAGATAATTAGTTGGAACGTGGCGGGGTTGAGAAAGAAAGCAAATGATGACAGATGGTTACACTTTGTGTCACAATATGATTTAATTGCACTACAGGAGACTTGGGACACAAGGGAAAATTATTGTCTAGATGGGTACTGCTGTTTTTCTGTAAAGGCCATCCCTGGTCTTGGAGGGAGACCTAAAGGTAGGCTGTGTATCCTTACCTCACTTAAACTGCCAGGATCATTTAGTAAGCTGGAGATAACCTCAGCTAACTTTCAGGGTATAGAATGGTCGTGCCCCAAGCATCCAACAATTTTAATAGTGAATTTTTACAATGCCCCGGAGAAGGATACTCGGAACACACATTTGCGTTCCTTGGCTTCTTTTTTAGATGAATACAAGTCAACACATAATGCTTTATTCGAAGTTATTTTAATGGGAGACTTCAATATACACCCATGTGGATGGGATTGTTTGGCAAAACATCAACCACCACCCACTTTGAACATTCCCCCAAGGGGAATTGCTGGAAGACCTACTTGCCAAAATTAATCTGTTTGAAATCGAGGGTGCCTGGGGGCAGGATAGGGCCCCGACCTTCACAGGTAGAGAGGCTGATGCAATAATTGACTTCATTTTTGTCTCATCCGGTATAGTACATGTGGTTTCCTCCTTTGAAGTTATAACCTCAGCTTTTAGTGATCATAATCCCTTGGTACTGTCTTTACATATTGGGGGGATATAGCTAAGGATAAGGAGGGATTGGAAGGCAGTAATGATAAACTTATTCCCAAGGACCAGGGTAGGAGACTAAACTGGGCCAAGGTGGTCCCAGGCACTTTTATGCAGGACCTTGAGAGCAAGGTACAAGCGGACATGGCAGTATGCCTAGATAGTACGTCAGATGGTAAAGAGATTATTAATTCCTTCGTTAATATCTGCGTACAAGTCAGACATGACCTGAAGTGCAATAAGAAGTGGGATGGTGCAAACCAACCAAGGTGGTTTGATAAGACTTGCTCAAAAGCCCACAAGGAACTAATATATGCACTAAAACAAAAACCCTGAAATCGGGAGCTTGTGGCCCTATTAAGGAAAAAATACAAACTTGCCATGGCCAATCGCAAAAAGTGCATTAAAAATGAGGCATGGGAAAATCTAACGTCAATTGATGTCCTTAGAGATAGTTCGAAATTTTGGGCTGTGATTAACCATCCTTATTTCTCAAGCATGGATAACTCTGTCATGGACTCTGTGATCCCTGATGAGAAATGGGTTGCCCATTTCAGTAAAATATATAATAGTGAGGAGGAACATACACCAGAGCTGGGCCCAGCATACACTCACTCAGTCCCCTGTTTGCTTTTCACTGAGGTCGAGGTCCGAAGGGCCATTGAGGAAATGACGAAAAATAAGGCACCGGGTCCAGATGGTGTGCCCGCAGACCTTTATAGGACCCCTTTGGACTTTTGGTCAAAGACTCTCACTAATGTTTTCAATTCCACAGTTTCATCTGGGTTCCCTTCATCATGAGCCACCTCCTCAATAATACCTGTGTTTAAAAAAGGCTGAAGAAGGGACCCCACCTGCTATAGGCCGATCTCGCTGATTGACTCTGCCGTCAAGATCTTGGGCAGAGTCATTCTGCAGAGACTTGGAGAACATCTGAAGGAGAGGGGGTCCTCTCTGAACTACAATATGGGTTCAGGGCTAAAAGGGGTACCCTCGACCAATGCCTTAACCTCCACATGTTAATTAGCAAATATACTCTGGCTAAGGAGGGTCTGCGACATATGGCCTTCATGGACCTGTCATCGGCCTTCGATCTGGTCAACCGTGCCAAGCTGTGGGTTATTTTGACTAGTATAGGGATAGACCCTTCCCTGGTGAATTTTTTAGCGGTCTTGCATCAAGATTTACGAGCCTCAATAAGAACTAACAAAGAGGGTGGAAGTACCAGGTTTTTTAGATCTAAATGAGGTGTTAGGCAGGGGTGCATCTTGGCGCCCCTCTTATTCACCCTATACGTAAATTCTCTTGACACATTCTTGAAGGGGACTACACTGGACATCCCACGCGTAGGGGAATCTGCAGTGCCAGTACTCCTCTACGCAGATGATGCGGTGCTATTGGCCCGCACGGGGGTAGGGCTTCAGAGACTCCTGGACTCATTTGGGTTATTTATGTCCTCCTTGGACCTACAGATAAACAATAAAAAATCACATGTGATGGTGGCAGGGAAACGGCCAAAAACTGCTAAAATAAAAAGGATTTTGTGTATTGGAGAGGAGATCTCTAGGGTCCCGGTCTTCACCTACCTGGGCGTCATTTTTGACGAAAGGGGCACTTGGAGCCCCCAATTAAACGCGAAAGGCATTGCTGTCACCAGATAAACTTCAGCTCTATTGAGCTTTGCAAAACGTCTGGGCTCGCGCCCAACTGAAGCCCTGCTGACAGTTTACAAGTCAAAATGCCTTTCAATAGCAATGTATGGCGCTTCCCTGTGGGGATTTCTACCACAGGGTAAACTCCAGGTAGTAGAATATAAATTCCTGAGATCCCTGTTAGCGGTCCCTCAATCGACCCAAGTGCTCTCAGTGCATTCCGAGCTGGGCCTAGGCTTTATCAGCGATCAGTTACAACTGGCGCCACTGATTTGCTGGGCGAAGACCTGGCTTAACACTGAAATTACTTTAAACCATTCTATTCTCAAAAACTGCATGGTATTGGACAAAGTAAATAAAATCCCTTGGTTAGCTTATATCAAGGATACTTTTTGCAAACTGGGTAGGCCTGATCTATACTCTTCCCCCAACTTGATACAGAAGGGTGATGTTCTATGGATCAAGGAAAAGTTTCTGGGTCAAGCAGAGCAGGAACGGGAGGCAGTGGAGGTTCTAAAACCGGGCGTCAGAGCTAATTACATGCTTCTGACTACTCCCCTACTAGAACCCTACCTGAAAATTGTGACCCGACCGTTCCATCGTAATCTTCTTGTTAGATTCAGATTTAATATCATTCAGTATTCCTTGGGGAACTACCCGGTATGGGGGAAACCCGATTCATCTATCCCCTGTAGCTGTGACAATTTCTCGGAACAGTCACTGATGCACTTTATCATGTTCTGTGGTCATTTTGAGGATAGTAGGAAACAGTTCCTGGTCCCTATTTTGAGAGATGCAGGCTTTATACAAGTCCGGCCTGCACTCCTCTACCTACAGCTTTTGAGTAGTACCAGGGTAATCTTTGGGGTCGCTAGTTTCTTGGTCGCTTCTATGCGTATTAAGGCCAAAAAATCGCTGCTAAATGTTTCCAAAATGTGATCTTAATGTAGTCTTCTATATGCGGGGATGTGTTTATCTGCACTTTATGTAAATATATGATAATGATTGTTTTTAACAAATAATGTTTTTAAGATATGAATTGCTTTTTTTTAATATTGTGATGGAATTGCTTTTATGATTTTAACTAATCGAATAAAGTATGACTTGACTTGACTTGACTAGTATCTGATTTAATTATTCTCAGGGATTCCTTGCAGGATCTTACACGAAGGAGGTTACACATAGGTTTAATCCATTTCCTCCTGGCTGTCACATAGGCAGGACAGAAAAAAAGGATATGCTGGTCATCCTCCTTGGAACTGTCCTGGCACATGGTACAAAGGTCGCTTAGCATTACATCATTTTGACCTGCATTACCCGCCCTGGACCATCTGGCCAGGGTTCAGCCAGAGTCTCACCCAAAAGGATAATGCATAATGATCTGTTCTTTTGACATTGAGGTCCAACATTAATGGTACTAAGGGGGTGGCACTTGGCATCTTCACGAGGCTTCTCAGGAATTTATTTTCAATAGTTGAGAAGGCATTCTTTGACATTGGCCCCCAAATTTCAGCCCCATACAGGGCTGCAGACTGGGCCTTGAACTTGAATATCTCCAAGGCCGGTGAAACAGCTTTACTAGAGCTTGTACCATGCTTCTTTAAGATGGGTATGGTATTCTGCGTAAAAAACAGCTTACTTTTCTCTACTTCGGTTTTCCAAGAAAATTTAGAATCAAGCGAAACTCCCAAATAAGAGAAGTTCTGAACCATTTCTAATTTTTGGCCATTTAAAACCAGACTCCCCTTTTTCGATTTATGGGAATTTAGGGCCATGCATTTAGTTTTTTTAGCATTTATTTCTAGTCCCTTTTTATTACAATACTGCTGAAAAGAAGATAAGAGTGCCTGAAGACCTCTAGGGGTTTGAGAGATTAATATAGTGTTGTCCGCGAATAGTAACGCGGAAACCCTCTCACCATTCAATCTAGGGGAATCATTGTTACAGCCTGCCAAATCTGTGGGGATATCATTTACAAAGAGTGAGAATAGCGTGGGGGCCAACACGCAGCCCTGACGGACCCCACGTTCTATTGGTATGTTCTGTGAAAGCTCCCCATTAGGGCCCCATCGCACTTTTGGGAAGTTTTTCGCATGTAGCCCTATTATCTGGTGATGCAGGGATGCTGGTAACCCCTGCAAGTGGAGAGATTCCCATAAAAGATCTTGTGAAACTAGGTCAAATGCCGCTCTAAGGTCTACGAACGCGACATAGAGATGCCCTTTTCTTAAATGCACGTATTTCCAATAGAGACAACAAAATCTAAATACATGGTCTACAGTGCTCACCTTGTTCCTGAACCCAGCTTGGAACTTAGTGAGTACCAAATTGTCTTCCATCCACACGTTCACTCTAGCTAAGATGTGCCTAGAGTATATTTTTCGCAAAATATCCATTAGGCTAATTGGGCGATAGTTAGATGGATCAGACCTATCGCCCTTTTTAAAGATTAAAACAATTTCCGCCCCCTCCAGCTATCGGGGAAGTCAACACCAGATGCCAGTATATTGCACAATTAATTTATGTATGGTGCCCAAACGCTTAGCTCGTGTTTGTAGAGATCTCCAGGAATTTTCTCTAAACCTGGCACTTTGCCATTTTTAACAGCATTAATGGCCATTTTGGTTTCTTCTAAACTAAATTCCAATTTATTTTCACACAAAGTAAGCCACGGGGTATCCTCATCAACTATATTTATAAAATCAGGTTTTTTAAACAAAGTAGTAAAATGATTAACCCTAGTGAGTTCGTCAAGATAGACATCTTTCGCTACTCTCCCTACATGGCTCCCGTTTGCCACCAATCTTCAAAACCCAACATTATCCTTTGTCTTGGCTGCTACTAATAGGTCAGCCCAACTTGCTTCCTCCCAGGTTCTTCTCGCAGCCTCCTGTGTTTGCTTATATAATTTCCTAGCCAACCTAATTTCAGCTGGGGCTTGGGTTTTTACTGCCAACAGGAGACTAGCTTTTGCTTGTCGACAGATTTTGCCATACCAAGGCTTACTGTGTGATAAATCGTTTGACTTTTGGTAGTTTTTTTTAGGGAATTTCGTTACCATTAATTTCAGTGTTTCAAAAAACTAATTGTGCAGATTTATAAAGTTAATAGAATTATTGACTTCCAATGGTGCGTTTACATAAGAAGAAAACGTGTTAGCCAAAAGTAGGTAAATTCCTGCCAGAGCTTCGCCGTGCTCCAATATGTGGAACCATTTTAAGGTATGCCTGTTGTTGCTCACCAATAATTCCTCACTGGTACATGTTTGGGCATCTATTTTAATATCAGTCCCCACCCCATTAATCAACCTAGGAATAAATAGTAAGTCCAGTGGTCGGTGGTCGCTCTCAACCCTATCTTTCACCTCTAAGTCAATCATAAAATGCCAGATACCCAGGGAAACAATTATAAAGTCAAGGTTGCTTTTAGCACTATTTCTTACAAAAGTTGGTCTTTTCAATATGTCTGCCGGGAGGCGGCCATTACATGCCCTTAGCCCATAATCCACGGACAGCTTCATTATTTGAACAGCCAACACTGAGCAATGCACCGGATCTACGTTATCTAACAAGGGAATATTGTTGGAACTATCTTCTTCCTCGAATACATCGCCCAGACCTAGAATTGGCTCATAACTGCAATTCAAGACCCCAGCTATTATTACAGATTGTTTTCCTACCAATGTCTTTAAGAAAATATCCAGTTTCCCCAGGGTCACTGATTCTTTAGATAGAGCGGATGGTCTGTTATAGACATTAATTAAATACAACACTTCCCCTTCACATGTAGTGGCTTTTAGTGCTAATATATCCATTGAATCTGAGTCAATCACTTCAACCTTGATTTTTAGTGTTACATTTACCCAAATATTAAGACCACCCGAGGGCCTGCCTCTTACGGAGGGCAGTGCATTAATCCCAAAGGTCTTGTAACCTACTCTGTGAGGTGTGCTGAGAGCCCAAGTTTCCTGGAAAAAGCAAAGGACACTTGAATCAATGTAATTTGACCAGTCGGTATCACTCAAATTTTTAGTTAGTCCAGCTATATTCCAAGATATTAATTTCATGTTTTGGACAAGGCAATTGCAATTTTGCATCTGCTCATGGATTGGAGAAACGTCCTTTCTACATTTGATTTCTATTGGGGTGGGGTCGCACACTGCTCACACACCAGCGGGATCGCCCCTAAGGACTGTGGTAAATGTAGTATATGTAGTTAGTGTTCTGCGATGCATCTTCTTTCGATTCTCTGCTTTCTTCGCTGTCTTCGCCATCCCTGGACACGTGTTTCGGGGTATTTACCCCTCATCAGCAGGGATTAGGCCATCTTCTATCTTCTGGGGTTGCCGGTGGCTGCCAAATATCACCAGGTTTAGTACCACTCCAGGCGCGCAGGTGCGGGGTCCCGAGCTCGTCAGCCAGCTGCTCGAGGGAGCTTTAAACATTACAATTGGGGTGGGGTCGCACACTGCTCACACACCAGCGGGATCGCCCCTAAGGACTGTGGTAAATGTAGTATATGTAGTTAGTGTTCTGCGATGCATCTTCTTTCGATTCTCTGCTTTCTTCGCTGTCTTCGCCATCCCTGGACACGTGTTTCGGGGTATTTACCCCTCATCAGCAGGGATTAGGCCATCTTCTATCTTCTGGGGTTGCCGGTGGCTGCCAAATATCACCAGGTTTAGTACCACTCCAGGCGCGCAGGTGCGGGGTCCCGAGCTCGTCAGCCAGCTGCTCGAGGGAGCTTTAAACATTACAATTGGGGTGGGGTCGCACACTGCTCACACACCAGCGGGATCGCCCCTAAGGACTGTGGTAAATGTAGTATATGTAGTTAGTGTTCTGCGATGCATCTTCTTTCGATTCTCTGCTTTCTTCGCTGTCTTCGCCATCCCTGGACACGTGTTTCGGGGTATTTACCCCTCATCAGCAGGGATTAGGCCATCTTCTATCTTCTGGGGTTGCCGGTGGCTGCCAAATATCACCAGGTTTAGTACCACTCCAGGCGCGCAGGTGCGGGGTCCCGAGCTCGTCAGCCAGCTGCTCGAGGGAGCTTTAAACATTACAATTGGGGTGGGGTCGCACACTGCTCACACACCAGCGGGATCGCCCCTAAGGACTGTGGTAAATGTAGTATATGTAGTTAGTGTTCTGCGATGCATCTTCTTTCGATTCTCTGCTTTCTTCGCTGTCTTCGCCATCCCTGGACACGTGTTTCGGGGTATTTACCCCTCATCAGCAGGGATTAGGCCATCTTCTATCTTCTGGGGTTGCCGGTGGCTGCCAAATATCACCAGGTTTAGTACCACTCCAGGCGCGCAGGTGCGGGGTCCCGAGCTCGTCAGCCAGCTGCTCGAGGGAGCTTTAAACATTACAATTGGGGTGGGGTCGCACACTGCTCACACACCAGCGGGATCGCCCCTAAGGACTGTGGTAAATGTAGTATATGTAGTTAGTGTTCTGCGATGCATCTTCTTTCGATTCTCTGCTTTCTTCGCTGTCTTCGCCATCCCTGGACACGTGTTTCGGGGTATTTACCCCTCATCAGCAGGGATTAGGCCATCTTCTATCTTCTGGGGTTGCCGGTGGCTGCCAAATATCACCAGGTTTAGTACCACTCCAGGCGCGCAGGTGCGGGGTCCCGAGCTCGTCAGCCAGCTGCTCGAGGGAGCTTTAAACATTACAATTGGGGTGGGGTCGCACACTGCTCACACACCAGCGGGATCGCCCCTAAGGACTGTGGTAAATGTAGTATATGTAGTTAGTGTTCTGCGATGCATCTTCTTTCGATTCTCTGCTTTCTTCGCTGTCTTCGCCATCCCTGGACACGTGTTTCGGGGTATTTACCCCTCATCAGCAGGGATTAGGCCATCTTCTATCTTCTGGGGTTGCCGGTGGCTGCCAAATATCACCAGGTTTAGTACCACTCCAGGCGCGCAGGTGCGGGGTCCCGAGCTCGTCAGCCAGCTGCTCGAGGGAGCTTTAAACATTACAATTGGGGTGGGGTCGCACACTGCTCACACACCAGCGGGATCGCCCCTAAGGACTGTGGTAAATGTAGTATATGTAGTTAGTGTTCTGCGATGCATCTTCTTTCGATTCTCTGCTTTCTTCGCTGTCTTCGCCATCCCTGGACACGTGTTTCGGGGTATTTACCCCTCATCAGCAGGGATTAGGCCATCTTCTATCTTCTGGGGTTGCCGGTGGCTGCCAAATATCACCAGGTTTAGTACCACTCCAGGCGCGCAGGTGCGGGGTCCCGGGCTCGTCAGCCAGCTGCTCGAGGGAGCTTTAAACATTACAATTGGGGTGGGGTCGCACACTGCTCACACACCAGCGGGATCGCCCCTAAGGACTGTGGTAAATGTAGTATATGTAGTTAGTGTTCTGCGATGCATCTTCTTTCGATTCTCTGCTTTCTTCGCTGTCTTCGCCATCCCTGGACACGTGTTTCGGGGTATATCGAGCAGCTGGCTGACGAGCTCGGGACCCCGCACCTGCGCGCCTGGAGTGGTACTAAACCTGGTGATATTTGGCAGCCACCGGCAACCCCAGAAGATAGAAGATGGCCTAATCCCTGCTGATGAGGGGTAAATACCCCGAAACACGTGTCCAGGGATGGCGAAGACAGCGAAGAAAGCAGAGAATCGAAAGAAGATGCATCGCAGAACACTAACTACATATACTACATTTACCACAGTCCTTAGGGGCGATCCCGCTGGTGTGTGAGCAGTGTGCGACCCCACCCCAATTGTAATGTTTAAAGCTCCCTCGAGCAGCTGGCTGACGAGCCCGGGACCCCGCACCTGCGCGCCTGGAGTGGTACTAAACCTGGTGATATTTGGCAGCCACCGGCAACCCCAGAAGATAGAAGATGGCCTAATCCCTGCTGATGAGGGGTAAATACCCCGAAACACGTGTCCAGGGATGGCGAAGACAGCGAAGAAAGCAGAGAATCGAAAGAAGATGCATCGCAGAACACTAACTACATATACTACATTTACCACAGTCCTTAGGGGCGATCCCGCTGGTGTGTGAGCAGTGTGCGACCCCACCCCAATTGTAATGTTTAAAGCTCCCTCGAGCAGCTGGCTGACGAGCCCGGGACCCCGCACCTGCGCGCCTGGAGTGGTACTAAACCTGGTGATATTTGGCAGCCACCGGCAACCCCAGAAGATAGAAGATGGCCTAATCCCTGCTGATGAGGGGTAAATACCCCGAAACACGTGTCCAGGGATGGCGAAGACAGCGAAGAAAGCAGAGAATCGAAAGAAGATGCATCGCAGAACACTAACTACATATACTACATTTACCACAGTCCTTAGGGGCGATCCCGCTGGTGTGTGAGCAGTGTGCGACCCCACCCCAATTGTAATGTTTAAAGCTCCCTCGAGCAGCTGGCTGACGAGCCCGGGACCCCGCACCTGCGCGCCTGGAGTGGTACTAAACCTGGTGATATTTGGCAGCCACCGGCAACCCCAGAAGATAGAAGATGGCCTAATCCCTGCTGATGAGGGGTAAATACCCCGAAACACGTGTCCAGGGATGGCGAAGACAGCGAAGAAAGCAGAGAATCGAAAGAAGATGCATCGCAGAACACTAACTACATATACTACATTTACCACAGTCCTTAGGGGCGATCCCGCTGGTGTGTGAGCAGTGTGCGACCCCACCCCAATTGTAATGTTTAAAGCTCCCTCGAGCAGCTGGCTGACGAGCCCGGGACCCCGCACCTGCGCGCCTGGAGTGGTACTAAACCTGGTGATATTTGGCAGCCACCGGCAACCCCAGAAGATAGAAGATGGCCTAATCCCTGCTGATGAGGGGTAAATACCCCGAAACACGTGTCCAGGGATGGCGAAGACAGCGAAGAAAGCAGAGAATCGAAAGAAGATGCATCGCAGAACACTAACTACATATACTACATTTACCACAGTCCTTAGGGGCGATCCCGCTGGTGTGTGAGCAGTGTGCGACCCCACCCCAATTGTAATGTTTAAAGCTCCCTCGAGCAGCTGGCTGACGAGCCCGGGACCCCGCACCTGCGCGCCTGGAGTGGTACTAAACCTGGTGATATTTGGCAGCCACCGGCAACCCCAGAAGATAGAAGATGGCCTAATCCCTGCTGATGAGGGGTAAATACCCCGAAACACGTGTCCAGGGATGGCGAAGACAGCGAAGAAAGCAGAGAATCGAAAGAAGATGCATCGCAGAACACTAACTACATATACTACATTTACCACAGTCCTTAGGGGCGATCCCGCTGGTGTGTGAGCAGTGTGCGACCCCACCCCAATTGTAATGTTTAAAGCTCCCTCGAGCAGCTGGCTGACGAGCCCGGGACCCCGCACCTGCGCGCCTGGAGTGGTACTAAACCTGGTGATATTTGGCAGCCACCGGCAACCCCAGAAGATAGAAGATGGCCTAATCCCTGCTGATGAGGGGTAAATACCCCGAAACACGTGTCCAGGGATGGCGAAGACAGCGAAGAAAGCAGAGAATCGAAAGAAGATGCATCGCAGAACACTAACTACATATACTACATTTACCACAGTCCTTAGGGGCGATCCCGCTGGTGTGTGAGCAGTGTGCGACCCCACCCCAATTGTAATGTTTAAAGCTCCCTCGAGCAGCTGGCTGACGAGCCCGGGACCCCGCACCTGCGCGCCTGGAGTGGTACTAAACCTGGTGATATTTGGCAGCCACCGGCAACCCCAGAAGATAGAAGATGGCCTAATCCCTGCTGATGAGGGGTAAATACCCCGAAACACGTGTCCAGGGATGGCGAAGACAGCGAAGAAAGCAGAGAATCGAAAGAAGATGCATCGCAGAACACTAACTACATATACTACATTTACCACAGTCCTTAGGGGCGATCCCGCTGGTGTGTGAGCAGTGTGCGACCCCACCCCAATTGTAATGTTTAAAGCTCCCTCGAGCAGCTGGCTGACGAGCCCGGGACCCCGCACCTGCGCGCCTGGAGTGGTACTAAACCTGGTGATATTTGGCAGCCACCGGCAACCCCAGAAGATAGAAGATGGCCTAATCCCTGCTGATGAGGGGTAAATACCCCGAAACACGTGTCCAGGGATGGCGAAGACAGCGAAGAAAGCAGAGAATCGAAAGAAGATGCATCGCAGAACACTAACTACATATACTACATTTACCACAGTCCTTAGGGGCGATCCCGCTGGTGTGTGAGCAGTGTGCGACCCCACCCCAATTGTAATGTTTAAAGCTCCCTCGAGCAGCTGGCTGACGAGCCCGGGACCCCGCACCTGCGCGCCTGGAGTGGTACTAAACCTGGTGATATTTGGCAGCCACCGGCAACCCCAGAAGATAGAAGATGGCCTAATCCCTGCTGATGAGGGGTAAATACCCCGAAACACGTGTCCAGGGATGGCGAAGACAGCGAAGAAAGCAGAGAATCGAAAGAAGATGCATCGCAGAACACTAACTACATATACTACATTTACCACAGTCCTTAGGGGCGATCCCGCTGGTGTGTGAGCAGTGTGCGACCCCACCCCAATTGTTACATTTGATTTCTACACATTTCATACCTATAGACTCCTACCCACAAGAGTGTTGGAACACTCGCCTGTGCTAATATCGCTTAGGACAGATACTGGGCATACCTCTAACCCATCTGAGTGCATTTGTCTATTCAAGTCTTGGTCTGCACCAAAAACTACATTACTCTCTACATAATCGGACCCCAACATACTCTCCCCAGAATTTGCAATGTTATCTCCTACCTGTTTAGAAATGCTAAAAAAAATTTGGTAATCTTGACCGCAATTGTCCGCTTCATCTCTCCCTTCGTCTCTTCCTGCTTTTGAATCATGGATAGTTATGAGATGTTGGATACCTGGCCCCTCACTAATGCCAGTTGTGTTCTCCCTGGACAGCTGCAGTCAATCTACCATATCTAAACAACTAAACCTGTTGGTTATAAACGCCCCTCCCCAGTTATTGTTAAGTCTGTGGCCCCTGTACTCAATCCCACCTCGTGCATGCTGTTTAACACTGGTCCAGTTCCCTCCATCATCGGTTTGATTCTCTATCCTATAGAAGTATGAGAGCGGTCTGGGTTCTATGGAAGCCCTATTATTTTGGGGTCCCCACGAGCAGATGTATTCCACCGTCCTTGGGTCCTCAAAATTCACTACTACACAGTCCCCTTATGTTGTTTTTGTATTATCTCCCACCCATGGCACCCTTCGTACCATTAAGATTTTACTCGTCGTATTTGGAGGTAGGGGACGATTGGTATTGAGCCAATGGAATACTTTGTTTCTTAGTGCCCAATAGGGTTCCTCGATTGATTTACCCAGTTCTGGCACCCCTGTCAATACCACTACATATGGGCTGACTTCAGGTGGTAAATTGAATGTGAGTCCGCCCTTTAGAGCCCTCTCGGTCGGGTTCTTTCCTGGGTTTGGGATGGAAGTGTTAGAACTAGTTATTTCCTGGCCATAATGCTCGTTAGCTACGGGAAGTTTTTCTGGCGATTTCTTCAATAGTGACTTCGATAGATTAGGATTTGATCCTTGGGTTTTAGCCGGAGGCTTGTTTTTAGATTGTCCTTCCAGTACATTACCCAAGAGATATTTATGTGGCACTGTTTCTGTCCTAGAACTTGGCGGGGCTTTTATACTGTTAGCCATTTCGAAGAGCTGGTTTTCTATATGTGATAATCTAGTTTCCAAGGGAATAAGAAGAGTCTTAAACAACTTCCCTAACTTGTTTAGAAATGGACCATCCACTTCGTCCAATAAACGTAGGCTAGTGTCTGCAGTATCCACCACAGTTATAAGATCTGAGGATATATTCTGTGTGTCAAGCTGCGGATCATCCAACCCACTCTGTGTAATATGCCCTTCCTCCCCACCTTGCTTACTAGCAATGTCAATTATGCCCCGGCTTTTAGCTGCCTTGGGTTTTCTGCCACCTTGGGTGGTAGTATTGGCTTGCTTTCTTTTGGGAATAGCACCCTCCCTTCTCTCCCGCAGTTGCCTAATGTTTGTTTCTTCCTGAACCTCTACTGCTGTAATTCTTGCAACATCTTCCAATATAGTGGTGGACAAGAGGTCGGTTAAAGATTGTGATTGTGATTGAGCTAATGCATTAAGCATGCTATGCACAACTGCTTGTGTCTCAATTAGGTTCGGCCTTATGGTGTGTTCTGGGGTGCGTGCTTTAGCGATGTGGCCCATAGATGATCTTTTGGCCATAGCTAAATCCTGAGACACCCTACGTTCCATTAGACTAATGCCTTGATCAATTACAGAATTAGCCCGTATTATAAAATTGTCAAGGGTGCCAGTTAACTGAGGCACTCCCTGTAAAGCCTTACTTCTACTCTCACATGTTGACATTATTAGATTTAGAGGCACAAGATATATAACGACTAGCTACAGGATTAGCAAGAGTTACAAAAGCGTACATACAATTACAAACTTGCAGAAGTAAGAGAGATGGCCGGTCCGGTCTTAAACGGCCTTGAACAGGCTTAAACGGCCCGCCCTTGGCCCGGGCTTCGCCCGGCGTGCGCCTGCGCGCGTCCCGCGAACGCGGAAATGGGCGTGACTACATAGGGAGGCGGGTCACTCGCCGCAAGGAACACTGGTCCTCGAAGTCCCGCGGTGCGGTATTAGATCCAGCTCGGCTTGAAGTCCAGCACGGCAGGTGAGGGATCCGTTCCCAGTGTGGCAGGAGGTAAGAATGATTACAGGCAAAAGTCTCTGACTAAGAGCGGCTCCCGCGAAGCGGGGGCCGCAAGTCGCTCTATAGTTGCAGGGAGGCGGGGCGGGAAGAGGACCCAGGTGCGGCCGGTGACTCGTCGCAAAGAACACTCGTCCTCGCACTCCTGGTGTCCGGTATTAGACCCCGCTCGGGTTGAAGTCCAGTACGGCAGGTGAGGGATCCGTTCCCAGTGTGGCAGGAGGTAAGAATGATTACAGGCAAAAGTCTCTGACTACGAGCGGCACCCCAACTACGAGCGGCACCAATTGTTTTTGTGCAGGAAGGGACATCTTCCTGCACAAAAACAACTTATGGAAGCACTTTCCTCTTTCTATGTGTGTCACATAGAAAGAGTAAAACTCAAGGAGAAATAAATATATTTCTCTTCGTTACGCCTCCCCTGGGGAGGCAAACAGTTTGTACGCATTCTTAGATTTACATGAATTTGTAAATGTGAGATTGTGTCAAAACCAATGGGTGTTGCGTGAGAAAGCCCAAAAGAACGCCCATGGAATGCACCCCTTACGCAGTGTAAGGCAATGTAGATACTTGCACTGTGTTGCCCTACACCATATCTATAAGGCCATGAAAAGCCACATAGGGTGGCTGTGTGTGGCCTTGTAAATATGTTGCACTCTGCGCTGCCGGAGTGTCATAAAAAGTGATGCCTCTGTGGCGCAGGCCTCTTGTAAATTAGGGCCCTAAGGCTGTTGCTAGTGGCGCTAGCACCATCCTTGGTAGAGATTCCAGGTATACAGGAAGTACACAGTCAGTAGGCTCCTGGTAGTAACACACCTTAGTTCATGTCACATTTATAACAGTCACTGCTCAGGATTGCAGCTGATATTCCCCTAGTCTCCGGACTACATTGCATATCACCCATCTTGGGTCTTCTTCCCAGGTAATGAGTAGGCAACTGTGGCCTGTAGAAACGCAGGAATATTGGGATATACGCATAAGGAGATGAGTGTTTGTTAAAAAGGAAAAGGCTGACATAAAAGAATGGAAAAGGATAATGAAAGATTAAAGAAAGGAAGAAGAATAGATGAATAACAAATAGAATGCTGAGGTAATTGTGTTGAGAGGAGGACAGATGTTCTGGCACAGGACCATGTTATCCCAACAATGTTTAGGAGAAGGAATCCGTAAACATTTTTGAGCTGGAAAAGTATATTTTGCTGGAGAAGCAGGAATCGCATTATTCCTCACTTGGGGAGGTGAGTTTGTAGGTTACTGACTGTGGTGTGAATATTCAGCCAGGATAAGATTCCTCGGTGCCGTGTAAATGGTAGGTGAGGGCTGATGCCAGGTAGTCGATTTGTTCCGCTCATATGTTGATCTGGTTAAGGGACTTTTATTCACCACATTGTAGAATGAGGGGGAAGGAGGACCCCCTTATCCTTATCAATATTTCTTGAAGAGTCTAAATACATTGTTTTCATTTCTAATTGTTGTTGGTGTTGCAGTATATGCTGGCTGATTTTATCTCCTTCTAACTCCCCTCTCCCTAGAAATGGTGCCAATAGTTGGTTAAAAGAGTTATTCTATTCTAAAGTTTATATAGAACACTTTCACAGGTTACAATTCTGAACACTTCCAATATCCATTCCATGTGGTATAGGAGAGTATGTGAATGTGAGTGCCCTATGAATACATACTTTGACTGTTGCTCATGTTGTGGAGCAGCACCACCTCCTCTGATTATGTTGAATGTGTGATCTTGGAGAAGCCATGGAGTATCACTAAAGTAACTGTCCTCTGTATTGGTATGTCACAGCCCTGGAGACAGTCTCTATAGACTCCAGAGTTCATATAGGCAGAGGACTGTGTGTGCACTGTTACATCTTGAGTTTCTATAGATGTACACAATATACCCAAAAGGGCAGTCCATATTTAAAATTGGAAGCCTCACATTGTAGACTGTCCATGTCAAAATGCTTACGCTCAGGAGTATATGGATTACAAGGAAGTAAATGTCCAATTTCTTCAAGTCAACAGGTAGTGAAGATAGATTAATGGTATATGGAGTGTATTCACTGTGGCTGTTGTGTTATGGCATGCTGTAGAATTGTTTTGTTGAGTTGTTATGCTGTAGTCTCATGGTATTTTCTGAGGTTGTTTCTTTGTGTAGGTGTGGTACTTTTGTTCTGTGTCGTTGCATATTGTTGTTGTTATATTGATTTGTGTTGATGGTATGCTGTTGATGTTCTGTTGTAATATTGTATGGTATATTGAGGTATGCTATTATCTTGTGCTGTTTGCATTTAATGTCAGAGTATTGTGTTTTTAGTTATGTTCTACATTTGTGCTGTCTTATTATTTTTTGTTATATTATACAGTGAATTTCAGGGTTTTCCAGTTTTATTTTGTAACATGTCTGTACTTCCACTGTATTTTTAAGTGAATTTCTGTTTTTTTAAACACATGTAATGTATTATGGGTAGAAAAAAACATAACTCGTCTTCAATAAACAATTTTGATGAAACATTTTGATCATCCCTTGGGGCCAGAGGTGGGTGCTCCGGTGCTCACCTGAGTCTCCCACTATAAACTTCACTGGAGGCCGGGCAGAGGGCTCCGGGCCTTCAAGGCTGCCGGGTTCCCATCATCCTGGTTATAGCAGGAGCCTGTTTTGCTGCCACCTGGCGGGAGCGGGCATTTTCTTCTGGCCTCACCAGGCAGAAGCGATCTATGTTTCACTGCCCTCAAGAGCATGGGCAGGGAAAACATTTCTGCTCCTACCCAACAGGAGCATTTTTGCAGTGCCTGCCTGATGGGAGCAGAAAAGTCCCTGTCCATGCTATTGCGGTTAGGGCAATTGTGTCCTGGAGTGGGCTCCCTGGTACGCAGTTGTAAGCTGGGTCCCAGAGATTGGGAACCCCGGGGCTGTAAGTTGCTAGAGAATAGGGGCATGTGGCCCCCTTCACTTTCTTGTGAAAGCTAATCCCCAGGGATGGGCTTCCCGGGGCCCTAGAGTGGCTCAGGCAAGAGGCCAACCCCCTTTTTACAAACTATTGGCCATGGAGTTTTGGGGCCACGCTTGGCTAAGCAAGGAAACTGTGTGGCCTCCCTTCTCTTCACAAATCTTCTGCCCAGGACCTTTGGAGACCCAGGGAATGAGGCAAGCGCCCCTCCCCTTTTTGTAAAAGTTGACCCCAGAGGGTGGGATTCTCAGGCCCAAAATGGGTTTGGGGAGGAAGGCCCACACTCATGCCTCCTCCCAAAGAATGAGAAAAAACAAGGCAGCCAGCCATTTTGTTTTTCCGTATCTCATTGGAGTCCTGCAAGATTGTGGACAAAACCTTCCTTTCATTAGTAAGGACCCCCCTCTAAAAGGCTATGGGGGTAGGATATTCCTACCCTGCCCACTTATGTTGTATTTTTTAATTGTAGGGCGGAGGACTAAATCCCAGAGTACTGTAATGGCTGCCAGCAACATTTTTCATAATGTTGCTGGCAGCACATCAAAGGAACGCTCCAGCGGGAGCATGTCTGGCATGAAAGCAAGATGGCCTAGGGGGACCAAACCTCCCTAGGCCACTCACAATGCTCTAGTTTTCAACATTTAGTTCAAGCAACTCCTGCAAGAGTCCCACCAATCAAACTGTCCAGATATACAAATATTTGTTAGACCTAATAACTCAAATGTGGTGTCATTCAGTTCAGCAATTTTTACCCTAGTTCTGTTAAAAAAACTCTATGAGAAATGCATGGGATTTTTGCGTTTTGGGACCCCCCATTTTTCTCGGCCTTGGCTGATGGATTACCTCAAAACTTTCCATGCATAAACTGGGAAAAAAGGAGAAACTTTGAGATTCATAAAACGGCACGGAAGTTATTTGCAAAACAATAAAAATGCATTATGTATATATATATATATATATATATAGATATTAAATCACCTCCTGGAAATCCATATAGACAGAAACCAGAGTCGAAGCCCCAATGTTGTGCAGAAGGGTTTATTAGGCACAAGAAAATAACCCAACGCGTTTCGAAGTCTAGCGACTTCTTGTTCACGGGTCCAGGTTAGTTACAGAGCCATTCCATTTAAAGTGGTACAAACATTATTTGCGTGTGCATTTGACCAAACAACATAAACAAAGTACTCGAAGTAACATAATGTTGCGAATATATACCAGGTGGTAGTTAGATTCTTGCAAGCTATACGGTTAATGACACAATATTCTTCACATGTTGGATCCACATGTTAAAGCATCATTTTTAAATTAATGAGTCCATTATAAAGAATGACATGCATTGCTGTAGGTTCCCATATAAATTTATATACGGAAAATTTTAGTCAAAAAGAGAAATAATGCCCGAGTGGGCATGATGCAGTAAATAGAAACAATGGATCCCAGCTTGTATTGCCCCAGTGGGCTTTAATCCTCATGTTTTTCCAATTGTTGTCATCACCCTGCAAGAAAAAGAGAACAACATTGCTGATCTTACTTATGTTCATCTAAGTTTTATACGGTCACATTGATTAAAACCATATTAAAATCCATAGGAATGGAGAAAATTTCTGAAGCGGCTGTCATAGTTCAAAGACTCTAAAGGCTATTACTTCTGTTTTAACTGTATAGGTGAATTGACAACTCATCCCCCACATTGTGCCCCTTAGGCTGTAAGGTGTCATACTGGATAATGTATTTTGACTCCAATTTACGGAGCTCCAGCCATCTGTTTCCTCCCCTTTCTTTTTTCTCAATGCAGTCAATTACAGTGAATTCCAACAGGTCAGGGTTTTGTTTGTGTTCTGAAAAGAAGTGTCTTGCTATTGGGTACTGTTGATTGAGGTTCTTTATTGCCCGAAGGTGTTCCAGTATTCTCATTTTTGCTGGTTTAGTCGTACACCCTATATAAAATTTATCACATGGGCAACGAAGCGCATAAATCGCAAAATCAGTGTTGCAGTGGAGATGCTTATTGATTTTATGCGGTTCTTGATCTGGTGACAGTTTAAGTGTTTTACACTTGTTGCTATGCCTGCAAGCCTTACACTTCAAACATGGAAAAAACCCTTGGATTTTATTCGTTTTTGTAGTTTCCTTGATTAAAGTGGAGGTTAGACAGTCTTTTAAAGATCTTGCCTTTTTGTAGGTTATGGCAGGTTTCTCATTGAGAACTTCCTTAATATCGCTATCTAATCTCAAGACATTCCAATACTTATTGAGACTGCGACGGACCTGCCATGACTGGTTATCATATGTAGTAATGAATCTTATCTGTTTCTCCTCTTTGTCTCGAGTTTTAGGGACCAGTAGATCATTCCTACTGAGTAAATCAACACGATCCTCTGCCTGTTTTATTATAGATCGGCTGTATCCCCTTTCCAAAAATCTTTTTATCATGCAGTCTTTTTCACGCATGTATCCCTCCAAAGTACTACAATTGCGTTTAGCTCTTATTAGCTCTCCTACGGGAATACTTCTAATCAAGTTAGGGGGATGACAACTGTGCGCGTGTAACAGACTGTTGCCTGCTGTTGATTTGCGAAACAGAGTACTACACAAAAGGTCATTCTTGACTTCTAATTTTACATCAAGGAACTCAAGTTCTTGTTGACTCATTGTGCTGGTAAACGTCAGGTTCAGAGAGTTATCATTCAGTATCATGACAAATTCTTTTGCCTCATCCAATGTGCCATTCCAGACACAAAAAATGTCATCAATATAGCGAGACCAGAGGACGACGTGGGTACTGTAGTGGGAGATGTTTTTCACCACTAGCTCCTCCCACCAGCCCAGGTACAGTCCTGCTAGGCTGGGGGCAAAGCAAGTACCCATCGCCGTCCCCCTGATCTGTTTGTACAATTGCTTATTGAAGATAAAGTAATTGTTTTGGAGACAGATCTGCATCATCTCCAAAAGCATATCTGTGTGCATGAAATGTGAAAGTGACCTGCCTCTTAAAAAGTGTTTGCTAGCATCTATCCCCAAGTCTTGTGGGATGCTTGTGTATAGACTGGACACATCGAGACCAATTAGCCAATATCCCTGCTTCCATTTCAAATTGTCAATAATGCGTAGGAAGTCAGAGGTGTCTCTAACATAAGAGGGCAGTGAGTGCACAAATGGTTGCAAAAAGTAGTCGATATAAATTGAAGTGTTTTCTAGCAGGCTCCCTATTGATGAAACAATAGGTCTGCCAGGGGGCACATTCACATCCTTATGTAATTTTGGTAACAGGTATAGAGCGGGAATTCTGGGATTTTTACAGAGAAGATATTGGTACTCATCATTTTCTAGGATACCTCTTGTCTTCCATTCCTGCAGCCTGTTAAAGTACTGTTGTTTGGAGTTATTGTATTCTAGCAGAGTAGCTTTGACATAGTTGTCCTCATCACCTAGTTGTTTCATCCCCTCTTGCAAATACATTTCTAATGGCCAAACCACAATGTTTCCCCCTTTGTCGCTATTTTTTATGGTTACATCTGACCACCCTTCCATTTCTTTGACAGCCAAAAATTGCTTTTTAGTTAGGTTCAGGTTCTGTTTAGGATTTTGCCTCTCTATTCTCCTGAGTTCCTGTACCATGCCTGCTTCAAAGCTGTCAATGAAATTGTTCACAATTTGTGGCACAAAAATTGATTTTGGCTTAAAACCACTGGAACTACACATTTCAATGTTGATGTCAGAATCAATTACATTTAAAAAAGGGTTTTCATTGATGTCCTCACAATCTGCCAATTCATGGACCACTTGTAACAATTCAGCATCATTTGCTGATAATGCACTTGGTTTGTCCTTAATTATGTCTTTTTTAAGTTTAGGTTTAGTGGCATGCCACTTCCTTAATTTTAATTTACGAGTAAATTTAAACAGGTCTATGCGTGCATTTACAAAGTTAAATTTTGCAGTTGGACAGAAAGATAGTCCACGTGTGAGGACTTCAAATTGGTCATTTGAAATAGTATGTTTAGACAAATTTACCACTGTCATGCTGGTGTTCACTTCCGCGCCGTTTTTCCTCTTGTTCGGAATCCCACCGGGCTTGCGGATTTGTTTGATGCACTTTTTTCTCGCATTCTTGATGCGCCTTTGCCTCCTCTTCCACGATTTCTTCGTGGGGTGTTCATTTGGCGACCCCTTGCAATCATGGCATATTCGTTTAAAATTTGGTCGTTTCCCGAGGGTTGTTCCATTGTATCTGAAGTGTCACTTTCAGCTGAGCCACTAGTATTGCGCTCCCTTGGGGGTGTATTTTCAGCCCCATTTTCTTGTTGTTGGGCGGGTTTCTGAGCACCAGTTTGTGTCTTTTTCTTTTAAGCGCGCAATGCATCAAAACGTTTTGCAAAAGTTAAAATTTGGCCTTTCTTGTAATCCACCTCGTCCCGGTGGAACTTGCTTTGTTTTTTGGCTTTTATTTCCTCTTCAACCTTGCTCAAACGTTTGTCCAGTTTTGCCATTTCAGTGGCAAATTCACTCTCAGTGTATTTCTCCTTTAACTTTAAGATTAAAGCCTCACTTTCAATATTAAGTTTTGCACTTTCTTTTTCGGCATCTTTAATCAGCATTCTTAGCATATTGCACGAACATGAGTGATTGTTCTCCATCCATTGTTTAACCAGTTCAGGGTCGGGTTTCTGAAACGTTGGGGTTATGAAAATTCTCAGTCCGCGTGGTATACGATTACACTCTAAATACTTATATATATATATATATTCACTGAAAAAACCATAGGTTATAGACCATATATAGTTAGGAATTAGCATTTACAAAACCTTGAAAATTCACTGAAAAAACCATAGGTTATACACCATATATAGTTAGGAATTAGCATTTAAAAAACCTTATTTTACTCACACAAAACCATTGAAATTCCATATATAGTTAGTTGTACTAACTATATATCGCGCACCCGCAATCCACTGCTGATCATGTCACATATTACATCATTCATGACATGGTCAGTGACATCACTGATGACATCACTGATGACATCTCAAATGACATCACTGATGACATCACTGATGACATCTCAAATGACATCACTGATGACATCACTGATGACAACATCCAGTGACTGTATTTTTCTGTAAAGTTAAAATATGTCTTACATATTTAAGAATGAGTGGATGTATAAATGTCTGGATGAAGGATTTAGTAGGTGCATGACTGACTGTATGAGTGAGTGATTAAATGTGTCTCACTGAGTGCATGGGTTAGTGACTAAACTGTCTCAATTTGTGCATCATTATGTCTGTTGTTCTATAAACTGCTGCATGTGTTGATCATTAGCTATATGATTAACTATATGGGTTATTGATTGGTTGCCCAAGTATTTGTATGGGAGACTGAGAGTGTGTATGGGTGGCTGGGAGGTGTATGACTCTGTGCATAGATGTGTGAGCAGTTGATTCACTTGATGTATGGGTTCAAAAGTGCATGTGGAAACAGCTGTATGGGCGGTTGACTGTGTGCATGAGTGTATTGGTGAGTGAATGAATATCTCAGTGCTACATGTCATAGTAAGTACATATGTAAAACACAGTACATGTGAGAGTTGGCATATATAAATAACTGTGCATGAGAGCCAGTGAATGTGTGAGTGGCTGTATGGATCATTGTGAACTTGTATCAGGGATTGTATAAGAGAGTAAATATGTGTTAGTATATGTTTGAATAAGTAAGGTGTGTATAACTGTATAGTTGAGGAAATGGAGGTGTGATTGATTCTTTGCATGACTGACTAGGTGTGTGAGTAACTCCATGGATGAGTGACAGTCTGTGAGTGTCTGTTTACACTGAGTGTATCTAAGGTTATATTAGGGTCTGAAGAGCTTCATCGTATTATCACATGAATGATGTCATCAGTGATGTGATCAGTAATGTCAAATGAGATTTCATCAGTGATGTCATCAGTGATGTCATTTGAGATGTCATCAGTGATGTCATCAGTGATGTCATTTGAGATGTCATCAGTGATGTCATCAGTGATGTCACTGACCATGTCATGAATGATGTAATATGTGACATGATCAGCAGTGGATTGCGGGTGCGCGATATATAGTTAGTACAACTAACTATATATGGAATTTCAATGGTTTTGTGTGAGTAAAATAAGGTTTTTTAAATGCTAATTCCTAACTATATATGGTGTATAATCTATGGTTTTTTCAGTGAATTTTCAAGGTTTTGTAAATGCTAATTCCTAACTATATATGGTCTATAACCTATGGTTTTTTCAGTGAATTTCATTGGTTTTTTTAAAAGCTAATATCTATAGCTGTAAAATGTATTCTTCTTTAAATCCAAAAATATATTTTATATGTTTATTAATAATTTTTTTTTAAATATTTTTTTTGTTTCGCTCCCGGTCCGCGAACCGGAAAGCTTTCCGTTAGCTCAAATTGATGCCGCGACCCGGTCCGCGAACCGGTAAGAAATCAACATCGTGACGCGTTGCGAAAGCGCGACGTATCGCGTTGCCGCGTAATGCGTCTTATGACGTACCGCGTTAGAGCACCCGGAAGTGCCCCGGGGCGCGGACCGAGGCGCGAAACGCAGCTCCCCGGAAGCGATCCGCGGCGCGTCGCGAAAGCGCGACGTATCGCGTTGCCGCGTAATGCGTCTTGTGACGTACCGCGTTAGCGCACCCGGAAGTGCTCCGGGGCGCAGACCGAGGCGCGAAGCGCAGCGACCCGGAAGCTAACCGGGGCGCGTTCTGCAGTGCGTAACATGAGCGTGAGAGGTCATGTGACTTGTTAATAAAACTTTTCATTGGTTCATTTCACTTTTGGTTTCATAATCATGTAAGGCTAGGTCAGGTGACCTAAAAATAACACTTTTCATTGGTTGAGAACTATTGTTTTTCCCAAATGATGAAAACCCCTCCTTCTTTCCTCACTCTGACTTTCATCATTGTGAGAGGAAGACCTTTATTAATACTTCAGAAATGGCTTCAGTAGTTGCTTCAGCTGGTGCACCCCCACCACCACCTCCACCTCCTCATGGGAAGAGAGGACCACCTCCCCAGGTCATGACCAACACAGAGGAGGAAGAGGAAGAAATGGAGGAAGAGGAGGGAGAAGAACCACAGTTCTTAGAAGAGTTGCCCCGGGTTTCCCATAAGAAACCCAGTTTCATCTGGCAGTTTTATTCAATCCCTCCTGGCCAAAAAAAAGTGAATGCGAGGTATGTCACCTGCCTCATCTGCAAAGATAAATTATCAAGAGGGACGGATAAGAAGTATAGTTATGGGAACTATACTATGCATAGGCACATGACCAGGAAGCATCCACTTAATTACAGCCGGGCGGAAATACGGGATTTGGAGGAAAATCCAACATCAACTCCTGTGGCCAGATCAAGATCGTCAATTTCATTGACACCAGCAGAGGCACGGGAAACTGTGCCAAACATACAAGAGAATTTTGGCCACATGAAACATACTTGTATGCACTGTGGTGCGTTGATAGCATGTGGTAATATGAGTATAAATGCTATCAACCTGGCTTATGAACATCATAATTGCCCTAACCGCCCCCAGTAATTTTTTTTATTGCTCCTGTTGAGCCCTTTTCAATGCCTGTTTTTTGTTGTTTCCCCCCCAAAAAAAACAAAAAAAATATAAAATCGTTCAAAAAATACAAAAAAAACAAAAAATGTTCAAAAAATAAAAAAAAATATAAAACAACAAAAATATAAAAAAAAAAAGTTCTTTTCAGAACTACCTCCCCTTTCAAAAAAAATTGCTAGAATGTTTAGCACTCTGGCAAGCTCTGTTTCTTTTGGTTCGCTTCCCGGTTAGCTTCCCGGTACGCGGACCGGGAGCTAACCCAAAAAAAAAAAAAAAAAAAAAGAGTAAGTATAAGGAAAGTAAACAGAGAGTGATGTTAAAAGAAAGACAGCTATAGGGAGTAAAGAAGAGATACTGTTTAATAGATCTATTTACCGAAGAAAAGACGGAAGAGGGTATAATTGTGAAAAACAAAATAGATAAGGAAGTGATAGAAAAAAAAAGAGAGTATAACATTAACAAAGAAGAGTTTCTTGGAGAATGTGAGTGAATGTTCAAAATAAGATTTAAACATGGGGAATAACAGAGAGAAAAAATAGAAAACAGAAAACAAAAAATAACAGAAAAAGATTAATTGAAACAGCAAAGAAATGTAAGTAACATAGAGCCATATCATCAACATAGGCAATACAAGTTTTGCAGCTTTTATTGGCAGAAATGTGTCACTAAAGCCGCTTTTGCGGCAGAAAACTGCCGCTAAAACCACTTTAGCACCAGTTTTCTGCCAATAAAAACAGCAATAATTTTATTGGCTGTGTTCATAATATGCCCCTTAGTGTGCTTCAACTACACAGAGAAAGCATTATGAACAAATAGTGATAGAGTGATCAGTCAAAGACACTAACAGTAATAGAGACGGAGTGAGTGAACAAGAGTGAGGAACTATGAGAAGAGAGGGACTGAGAAAAAGAGTGGAAGGAGTTGAGTAAGTAGGTAATAGAGAAAGGAATGAGGGAAGTAGCAAAGGCAGGAAACTGAGGGTTAAAGAAATGAAGCAGTGGAACTAATAGAAGTTAAATGTGATAGAAATGTAACGAAAAGAGTACAAAACATTTACCTTATAATTGTTGTTAAATTACTCACTTTTTGTTTTTATACTTTCAATCTGTGAAAGAGAGAACAAACATTTGAAAAATATTAAAACATGTATTTAAAAATTACAAAAGACAAGGGAAAAGATTGAAGGACAAACAGTTTTTCAACAACTTTGACACTTACAGAAGCTTCTGCTTCTCCAGGCCCCCTACACAGTCCTAAAGATATACATTTTAAACTAACAGTATCTTGATGCAGATGAAGTGAGGCCTATCTTAAAACATGGTGCATCTTTTGCATTGCTGTTGTCTCAGAAAAGTGTCGCAAGACACTAAAATTTTAAATGATTGCTTCAGGATGCCAATAAGATGTGTCCTATCCAGAGGTTTGTTTGAGGTGAGGCCTACTCAGGGTTGCAGATGAAATTTCGAGTTGTTGAAGAGAATAGAGGACATAATACATGTGAAGGTCTACCAATGAAGTGAGTCATGTCCACTGCACTCTTGAACAAAGTCCAAACCTCCTATGTTTCCCTGGACAGACCTAAACTTGATCTGCACAATGTGATTCGTAATGATAGGAAACACAGGTGATGTAATTGAAATACGTGCAATTTCTTTTGCTCATTTCACAATCACATCACTTGTGTTTCCTTTGCTTAGGTATCTCATTGTGCAGATGTAGTCCAGCATATGAAAGAGTACGCAGAAGTGCAGCACTGCATGCAACAACTTTGACACTTACTGAAGCCTCACCTTCTCCATGCGTCCTACACAGTTCTACATATACATCATAAATGCAAACAGTACAGAATTAATTATACATGTTAAATGGTTTATTTTTGCTGTTCTCAGAATGTATCAAAATTCACTAAAAACAGTGACTTGAAGGTATTCATCATATAACAGCGGGGAAAAAAAAACACAATCAAAATGATCGTGTTTAAAAAACCCATACAACATAACAAATCAGAATTCAGAACTCCTTAAAGTTAACTTACTTTCCATGACGTCAAAGGATGTCCTATGAACAGCTTACACTCTGTTGTGCTGTTATTACTTTCAGCCCGCCACTTTCTGAAAGAAAACCTCCATTGTTTTTAAAAACATGTTACATGCAATAAATGACTTCTTGCTCTCTACCACAAGTTTCCACAAAGCCAAATCTTGTCAGAGCCATTTATAACTCTTGGATTTCTTGTAAGCCAATCCCGTCATTTGGCATTTCTGCAACTTTCAGAATTAAAATGTTGAAGATCATTTTCACAATCCTGGAATAGTAATATCTTCCCCTTCTTGCTCAGTCATGTTCTACATTTCCTATGACACTGATACTGCTTACTATGAAGCAGACTTACACTACCTCTATGACTACTACAATTATTTAATTCTCTACATCACTTTTAATCACAAAGCAATGTAAAACAGTAGACAGCATTGCAGACTTACATTCCCTCTACTCTATGTTTTGATTGGCTGCTTCAATTAGCTTATAAAAAGAAATAGTTTTTCTGAACTCATTCAAAGTGCACTTATTTCTCCATGACGTCCAGTCTTATGGTTAGAAGTTATGTCTCTGAACTACACTTATCCTCAAGGCCAAATCGTGTAGGAGCCATTAGAACTTCTTGAAATTCCACAGAGCACATCCCGAGATTCTTTCCCTAAAATTTTGGTTTTAAAAACACCAGGTAAGAGTTTTTAAGGTCATACGGCAATTTTTTTTTTAAATTAAAACAGAATCATTGCAAAATGACCAGCCATTTCTAGACTTTAAATAAGCTGTGTAATGTCCTGATGTTATTGAAGGACCGTCATGATATATAATTGCTGCAGTTACAAAAGTCCTTCCTGATATTGACAACTGCGAAGCCACAACATTTTTAATTAAAGTTGTCAATTTTGTTCCATCAGGCCTACATCGTTGGAACATTAAAATGACATACTGGCCATATGTTCGTATAAATAATGTGGACATCATTTCAGATTTACATTGGCTACACTCCATGTTGTGATCAGCTGCTTTTACTAGCTTATTAAAGGAGACTGATTTACTGTCTGGCAAAGTTAAATATATAAATCTTTCTGAGTCTACACTAGTAGTACTTGATACCATACAGTTCTCGCAGTCATGCTGCCATTGATAAGAAAGCCCAAACAGCTGATCTACATCTACACCTTCAGCATGCAATACATCAAGCATATACATTAAAAACTCCTGACAATCTTGCTGAATATTTTGAGAGAATTGTGTTTGGCCTGAACATCTGTCTAACAGATTTCGAATTTCAGACACACTTTCTATGTTTGTTCTATCAGTGCTACATTTCTCTAACACAGAATTTAACAAACTGCAAAATCTTTGATCAGAATTGACCACAATCTCTTCTTTTACATTTTCTAGAGAAAACAAAACATTAACCACTACATTAGCATAGCAGTTGACACCAGAACTGTTTTCAAATTGAAAACCAACAACATCTTCAACAGAATTCTTTTTGTTTCTGCTTATAATTTCAGGTTCATCGACTTTTCGTCTTTTTGCTACAACCTCCCCAGTATTGGTTACATTTCTTCGTTTCCGGCCTACCACACGTTTCTCAAACAAAGGATATTGAGGCAAATGTGGCGCATACTCTCTTCTTAACCTATTGTATTCCTTAACACAATCTAGATCCGCACAAATGCTTGTGACATCACACTCAATCAAGTACAATCCCGATAAAGTTCTAACTCGTGACAATGCCACATATGCCATACCCTCCTTGAACACAGAACTGCCAATATTCACCAATGCACTGTCTACACTTAAACCTTGCGATTTATGGATTGTCACCGCATATGCCAAGCAAACAGGAAACTGCTTACGGCGAACATATAAGTCTTTTACAAGCAAAAATCTAGCAGAGCAACGACCAATTAGCTGTACTTCCTCAATGCCATCAAATTTAATTTTTAAAAATTCAATTCCATCTCTATTTCTGTATTTTACAAAATCAACAACATTACCCATTGATCCATTTACCAGACCTCTTTCAACATGTAAATTCTTTCTTAAAATTATACGGTAGTTCAAGCACACATTCAGAGTCTTTTCAAAACCTGCAGTTTTAGATATACTCTTCTCTAATGAATCCAATTTTGTTTTCAGATTCTCAGACAAAATAATTGTTGATCCCATATGCTCTACTCTGTCAATAGCTTCCAGTTTCACAATCTCTTGCTTTTCTAAATGCAACATTTTGTTGTTGAATTTGGCACATTCTGCAAGAGTTGGCATCAAACATATTCCAGATTTCTTCTCAGTAATTTTCTGAAAAATATTCTCAGGCACAACATCTTGTTCTGGATATAAATTTGACAGTAATCGTGCATGTAAAGCTTCTTTCCCATGCTCGGTCACTTTTCCAATTCTAACATCTTGTAGAATAGTCTTGTAAACTTCATCCTTCGCCTGACGCATATTTTCATGCAGTTCAGCATAATTGAAGTTTAACCATATATTGACGTTGCCAATGCTGCCTAGGCACTTCCTGGTATCTTCATGCGTGAGCATTTTGAACACAGGTTGCCCTTTCACTGGTGTCAGCTGCAGAAGATCTCCGAAAACAATGATGTGTTTGCCACCAAATAACACATCATACTCTGTTTTGAGAACTTCTTGCATTCTCAAATGCACAAAGGCAAGCATGACATTGGAAACCATGCTTACTTCGTCAATGATAAGAAGTTTCATTTTCCTCAAGATTCTTGAAACTTCAAAACAAGCATCTCCAGATAGCTTGTGATATTGTAATTTGTTGTCATGCTCCACTGGCAGCATCAGTAAACGATGTAAAGTAATCCCTTTAATGTTATGTGCTGCCAGTCCAGTTGGAGCGGTGACAACACAAGACAGCGATGACTCTGTCCTTTCCTGCAAATAGCATGAAATTGCTTTAATGAGGAAACTTTTTCCAGTTCCCGCTTCTCCACTCACATACAGTCGGACAGGCTTCAACGACGTACATGAGCACTCTTTCTTGTCATGACTTAATCCATGATCAATTTGCATGGTAACTTCGTCATATATTTTCCTCTGCTCAACGTTGAGTTGTCTTTCCAACTCTTCTAAGTTAACCGCAGCCTCCTGAGCATGTGCCATGGCTCTTTCCACTTCATTCATAGCAGTGGCAGCTTCATTTTCGATAACAGGTCCTCCTAGTGGATCCTGACTCAATGAAGCAGAACTCTGACTGTCCTGAGAACTGTCTCTGGCAATCTCGGCTGCAATCATTGCTTCCTGCTCAATTTCCGCATTCAACATTTGTACATATTTGGGAAAAGCAGGACATTCTATGGTCTCCTTGGCGGCATTGAAAGAGTATTCGTAACAGAGAAAATCTCCAAGCAGTTCCTCTTCTGCACGCCAAGGCTTGAAAAGTTGCAAAAGTGCTAAATAGAAAAACTCCTTTTTTTTAAGGAGATTCGCCACTCAATTTTCGATGGTTTACGAAGTGGCATTTTCTTTGCTTGACCAGACATCCCTCACTTCCTATTACAGCATACACTCCTTTCTCAGTATCTTCTTTGATGTTCCTCTTGAATATGTAATTTTGCAGAACCTCATACAGACAAACATTCTCGAGGTGACTGCTTCGATTTGGATAATATGTATCCAACATGTTGGTCTTCAAAATGTCGGTACTGTTTGGCTCCTTTTCCGCCAAATACTCAATTTCCCGCACAGGTTTGAGAACTCGATTACGCGTTGCAGCAAGACCAAGACTCGCCCAAATGATACTCCTGGACTTGGCATAGAGACTTGCTGAAGACAACCGGTCAGAACATTCGTATGCTCCGATTTCTCGATGCGACAACATCTTCAGACTGAAACTGTACAACTTCTTGCTGAGGCTCTTTTCATGGGAAATGTCCTCCCACATATCCTTCAATTCTGTCTTCTCTTTTTTGGTGATGTAAGACGTCACATACCGAGCCACAGCCATACAGTTATCAGCCACAAACTGTATATCCATGTTAGCATTCCACATGGACAAAATCACCGGGTTGTAGTCGTTGATGTACTTGGACTCTTCGTTCCTCTTCAAATTGTATGTGTTTTTAGGTGATTTCTTCATCACATTATGTCGCAGCGAAGACATCAAACTGTTTACTCTTCCTTTAGAAATCACCGGTCGTGGAAAACCGAAACGACATTTGGTGTAGAACTTGTCCTTGTTTCGGAATTTACGACGACAGTACTTTCCACATCGATGGCTTTGGAAACGCAGAACTTTTTCTCTTAGGCTTTTCTTCTCCTTTGCGTTTGGAACAGCACACGTAGAATACTGTTGTATAAAACTCATCACTGAGTCTTCTGGATCCGTTCCAAATTTAGGTGCATCCTTGATCCACAGCAACATATGTATATGAGGAGCACCTCTTGCTTGGTACTCCTTTCTCCAGAAGAAATCCAACACCTCTCCAAGAGGTGGATTCTTCTTATTCATGATGAAAGACATCATAGCTTCAAATCTATGATTGAAGTACCTACATACATTGACTGGATCCAAAGAGCACAGTTCTCCGGGTGTCTTGAATTCGATGTTTTCTACGTTAGCATTTGCCTCTCGTAGAAATTCAAGTAAGTCTTCCCAGCCATACTCGGCACAGCTCAGAGTGAGGAACCATGTGGGAGTACCTAAGTTCCTCAGCATACATTTTAAATCACCATGACGACGGTACCAGTACTCATTAGTACCACGCTGACACGCCATGAGATTAATCAGGTGAGAATCCAAAATACTGTCTTGGACATTGACTTTATCCATAAAGTCACTTGCCGAGATGTTTTGCATGTGTATACCACTTTTCAAGATGTGGTTCACTGCATATGACAGTCCAGACAGATCGCTTTCAAACAGGAGATGAAACAAATAAGGAATGCATTGTCGAAACCTAGCATCTCCTGCATACAATCGCAAAGTCCGGTATTCAGAAGCAGGAATTTGATGAGGTCGCTCATCATATCTTCCTCCCTGACCTGTTGGAAAAAGCTGTGGGAAACACCGAGCTTTCAAACTTTCCTCCCAAACACTAATGGGACTCCCTTTGGCTTGTTTCATTTGAAACAACTCAATAGCATTCCCCATGACTTCCTTGGAATGCAAAGGATGAACACTATAATGTTCATATATTTCTTCACTAGTAGAAGTTTCTACTTTCTCAATTTGACCAGCACACAAATCGCTATCCTCTTCCTCACTTACTTCCTCTTCTGCAACATATACATTCTTATAGTATTTATTATTTTTTTTCAAATACAATGTTGCCTTTTTAACTTTCCTAACATCTACTAAATCTTGCCATATTTTCTTATTCTTTGTCGGAACCCCATTAACTAAGATAACCAGAGGTTCCTCGTCCACTTTTTCTACTCCAATTGTGTTAATGTTTTTCTTCAAATCTAGAGGCAAATAAACAACTCTTCCCTTTAATCCTCTCTGTAAATCTGATGGAGGCAATTTCCCTGTCTTTGGCTCCATTCTTACAATAGCCTGAAAGGGATGGATACTTTGAATCAAAATAGATTCATAAGTATTTAAATCCTTCAATTCAGAAGGAATCTCAACCAATTCCAGATTATTATGAACTGCTCTAGCAGGCATCTGGTTTTGATTTAATTTGCAACAACAATAAGTACACACACGTTGATCCAATCCCAAATAAAAACAATTTTCTACCATCAAGTATGTTGCGAAATCCTTCCATTCACTATTATTTTCCCTTTCACTTTTTGCATATAAATCCACTAACTTAGTCTGATTCTTATAATAAGTGCGTCGACAACACACACAAGTGAAATTGGGCCTCTCACTTGATTTGACCTGAAACGTGGCAATTTCCCTCTGGAAATTATCTGTACTGGAAACCTGTACACTATCTTCCACATTACCCGCTTCTTCTTGGTCAATTTCAACATTCTCCTCTTTACTTCCAAAGTAACAAAACTCAATTTCTTCACATATATTCTTCACATCTATTTCAGAACCATGCAAAAGAGCAGCACATAATTTTTTAAGCATAATTGCTGGACTCTTAGCATAATACAACATTCTAACTAATTTCCTCACTTTATTATGATGCACTGCTAGCATCCTGAAATGATGAAAAACACTCTGGCATACTCTCCTGGAAAGACAAGCCAGTGAATGACCATGCAAACCTGTCACTTCTCTCACTCTGCAAGGATCTAATTCTTGCAACAACCTTATTTTCTGCTTCAAACTTTTCTTATTAAATGACCGTACAAAATCACAAAGCAAATTGATGGAATCCTGTCGCACACTGCAAATACTACTACACTTCCAGGTGTACACAGGACCCTTAGCACGTCTTCCTAAAACCTCATTACCTAACACCTCTTCTGCCTCTGTTGTCACAAGTTTTTCTTTTTCAACTGGACAACCATCTTTCACTTCATAAGCACGACCACTGGTGTCAACTGCATGCACCAAATCATTATCCTGGAAATAACTCTCCTCATTAAAAAATGCCTCACAGCTTGAACTATGCATCCATTCTCCAGAAAAAACTTCACAAAAATTACTACGATTAACTATTCTCTTCCATCTACTATTTCTTTTGAAATCATAAATTGCCTTGTTTAGCTTCCTAATTCTATTGATTATCAAAATAAATAACTTACGTTTAATTTCAAATGCCTGATCAATAACTTTCTCAACTTTTTTTTTTCTCTTATAAAAAACCACTTTCTGTTGACCTTTCTTAATATTTTTTAACAAATTGCCAATTATCCTGTTGCGGAACATTCGTTTACGAATGTCCCTAAACTGTTGTTTCCTTCTACTATCATGCACAGAGTTATCTCTTGCTCTAGCAGTAACATTTTTGATTGGCCTTTCCTTTCCATTTGAATTGCTTCTCTTTTTCTGGACTGAAACATTTTCTGTAGTAATATTTTTTTTACTGCAAATATTTCTTATGAATGTTTTTGTACTCTTACCCGGTGCTTTCTTGTTGACTTGACAAATCTTTTTGTTAGAGGACTGCTGCTTTTTTTCAATCACCTGCTGTCTTTGACGTTTTGCAGCCTTTCTCAGTCTTTCTTTCGTTGGCATGGGGAAATGTTGAAATGATCTGCAGTTGAATCTGTGGTAAAATATATTAAAAAATGTTATTAACCACTATTACCCAACAGTACATCAATAACAGTAATCAAAAACTTAAAACACTACTTTACATTTTTACATATAAGATTTTTTAGTGCATGGCAATTTTAGAATACAGAAATAGCAGAAAAGAAATGGAATTTATAATCATGTTACCTGTGCTATCTTATATGTGAATCTGATCTAATTTTATGAGCATATTTTAATATTTTATTGAAGACACTACACATAACCTGTTTTTGAAGGTGTCTTTATTTTTAAATTAAACGGTTTACATTTTTACTTTTTTTTTATTATACATTTTTAAAATAAATGTTTATAGTTCCATAGGCTCAAGCAGGTCAGCTTCCCACCCTATGTCATATAATTCGGACAAATCTGCATCCTCATCACGTTCTTCTTCATCCTCAGGATTTAAATTATCCAAGGGATCAACATCCACTGATGTTTCAATTACAAGTTCAATGATGAGGTCAAAATCAACTGATTGCAGATTATCGCTCATGTTGATGTTGTCTTTATCTTTAAAGAAAGATAACAACAATGAGATGTTGCAGAGTAAGAGACAAATCTCAGAGATTATAATAGTAAAATTGTTTAACAAGAGTAACATTTTGCAGATATTATTTAGCCATGTCCAGCGATGCTGAGCAGGTGAAGCCTATGTCTAATTTTTCAGTGAACAGGACTCATCTCTTCTTAACCTTGGATAAGCCTCACCGACTCTGTGTCCCCTGCACATACTTAAATGTAAAGGGGCAGATTTATGTTAAATGGCACATCCCCAGGCATGCACCAGTTAACATGCACCGCTGCTCTGCCACCCATGGTGTGCCGCATTTACAATCAGATAGGAGAAAGCTGCGTCAAAACCCTGCGCCTGCTTTAAGCAGGCATAGGTCTTGACGCAACATTGTGGAGATGGGGCACCTCTGAGCCTTGCTGGAGCTGCATCACACTTGCAATACAACTCCAGCAATGCGCCACCTTTACAGCACAGATACGTCACGCATCTGTGCCATTTTTGCCCCATGCTGCGCCGCATTGTAAATGCAGCACACCATGGGTGGCGGAACAGCGGCGCAGGATGACTGGCACATCCCTGGTGATGCGCCAGTCATCATAAATCTATCCCTAAGCTTCTTATCTTGTTACAGATGGACCGCCATATGTATCATCAAACTATTTTGCATTTCCTAAATAGCGAATTTTAAGGAATAAATAGCAATTCTTTACCATTCCTAATTTGCAATGAGCAAATTGCTAATTGCAAATTACCCATTCATTTCCATGGGCTAGGAGGCTCATAGGAATGAAGGTGCAATTTGTGATTAGCAATTAGCTCATCACAAATTAGGAATTTTTTCAAGGGTGCAGGGGTGTCTCAAGAACACCCTGCTGCACCCCTGAAAAAGAAATTTGGGGGCATATGGCGCACATACATGCCCTAAGGGCATGTATTGGCGTCATATGGCACCTTTTGTTTTTTGGAAAAAAAGCTTTTTGAAAAGAATTCGCAAATTACCACAAACTAGAAGTTGGTGGTAGTTTCCAAATCCTTAATGTCATTTTTTACATATTTTTTGTTTGATACATTGCATTTAAGGAATCGCAAAATTTGCAAATCCTTCAGTGCAATCGCAAAATAAGGAATAGCAAATATTGCTATTCCTTATTTTGCATCAAACTTGTTTGATACATACCATTTGTCTAATTAGCATTCGCAAAGGCCGAAATTTGCAGAATTTTGATCTTTGCGAATGCTAATTAGCTTGATACATATGGCCCCAAGTGAGGCCTGTCTTGCAACATGGTGCATCTTTTGCATCACTGCTGCATCGGTTTCATGTGGCACGTTTTTTTTACACCATGACACATCTGCCTAAATGCATCAATTTGTAATTTTGTCGCCTCATAGCAAATCTTTTGCACCGCCGCTGCATCATAAAAGTGACGCACAGTGGCGCAAAAGAGGCATACACCTATCATAAATCTGTCCCTAGCATTTTAAATGATTAATCCAGGATGACGATAAGGTGTGGCCTATCCAGAGGTTTGTTTAAGGTGAGGCCTACTCAGGATTGCAGATTAAAGTTACACTTAATGAAGAATACAGAGGAGATAATACATGTAAAGGCCTACCAATGAAGTAAGTAATGTCCACTTTATTGCGCCAGTCATCATAAATGTATCCCTAAGCTTCTTATCTTGTTACAGATGAACCGCCATATGTATCATCAAACTATTTTGCATTTCCTAAATAGCGAATTTTAAGGAATAAATAGCAATTCTTTTCCATTCCTAATTTGCAATGAGCAAATTGCTAATTGCAAATTACCCATTCATTTCCATGGGCTAGGAGACTCATAGGAATGAAGGTGCAATTTGCGATTAGCAATTAGCTCATCGCAAATTAGGAATTTTTTCAAGGGTGCAGGGGTGTCTCAAGAACACCCTGCTGCACCCCTGAAAAAGAAATTTGGGGGCATATGGCGCACATACATGCCCTAAGGGCATGTATTGGCGTCATATGGCACCTTTTGTTTTTTGGAAAAAAAGCTTTTTGAAAAGAATTCGCAAATTACCACAAACTAGAAGTTGGTGGTAGTTTCCAAATCCTTAATGTCATTTTTTACATATTTTTTGTTTGATACATTGCATTTAAGGAATCGCAAAATTTGCAAATCCTTCAGTGCAATCGCAAAATAAGGAATAGCAAATTTTGAATTAAGGACATTTTAAGTCATTTCCACATGTGCAGTGTTTTCAAATTTTGATTTGAAAATCGTTTTTAGGGAAAAGGAATGGTTTGTAAATTTATGACAAGGACATAATGGTGTATGCTTCTTTATAAGGCATTTCACTGTCTCTGATGTCATTTTTCCCATATTACATTATAAGACCTTTCCCCATGGAGCACATTCCTTGTAAATATGCTCCCACCTGTGCATGGTGAATTTAGATTTTGACTGTTTGAGTCACATAGCCATGTTAAAAGTGACCCAAAAAAATTGCAAAGGCTTTACAAAAACACTTTCATGTGTCTTAAGGACATTTTAAGTCATTTCCCCATGGGCAGTGTTTTGTAAGTGGCGCAAAAGAGGCATACACCTATCATAAATCTGTCCCTAGCATTTTAAATGATTAATTCATGATGACGATAAGGTGTGGCCTATCCAGAGGTTTGTTTAAGGTGAGGCCTACTCAGGATTGCAGATTAAAGTTACGCTTGATGAAGAATACAGAGGAGATAATACATGTAAAGCTCTACCAATGAAGTAAGTGATGTCCACTTCATTGCGCCAGTCATCATAAATGTATCCCTAAGCTTCTTATCTTGTTAGAGATCAACCGCCATATGTATCATCAAACTATTTTGCATTTCCAAAATAGCGAATTTTAAAGAATAAATAGCGATTCTTTACCATTCCTAATTTGCGATGAGCAAATTGCTAATTGCAAATTACCCATTCATTTCCATGGGCCAGGATGCCCATAGGAATGAAGGTGCAATTTGCGATTAGCAATTAGCTCATCGCAAATTAGGAATTTTTCCAAAGGTGCAGGGGTGTCTCAAGAACACCCTGCTGCACCCCTGAAAAAGAAATTTGGGGGCATATGGCGCACATAAAAATTAACAACATTCCTTTACCTCAAAAACGATTTTCAAGTCATAATTTGAAAACACTGCCCACAGGGAAATGACTTAAAATGTCCTTAAGACACATGAAAGTGTTTTTTGAAAGCCTTTGCAATTTTTTTGGGTCACTTTTAACATGGCTATGTAACTCAAACAGTCAAAATCTAAATTTACCATGCACAAGTGTAACCATATTTACAAGGAATGTGCCCCACGGAGAAAGGTCTTTTAATGTAATATGGGAAAAATGACATCAAATGTCCTTAAGACACATAAAAGCGTTTTTTGATTGCCTTTGCAGCATGTTTGTATCACTTTTAACATGGCTATGTAACACAAACATTCAAAATCTAAATTTGCCATGCACAGGTGGGAGCATATTTACAAGCAATTTGCGCCACAGAGAAAGGTCTTACATTGAAATGGGAAAAATAACATCAGAGACAGTCAATTGCCTTATAAAGAAGCATACACCATTATGTCCTTGTCATAAATTTAAAAACAATTCCTTTTCCCCAAAAACGATTTTCAAATCATAATTTCAAAACACTGCACATGGGAAAATTACTTAAAATGTCCTTAAGACACATAAAAGCGTTTTTTGATTGCCTTTGCAGCATGTTTGTATCACTTTTAACATGGCTATGTAACACAAACATTCAAAATCTAAATTTGCCATGCACAGGTGGGAGCATATTTACAAGCAATTTGCGCCACAGAGAAAGGTCTTACATTAAAATGGGAAAAATAACATCAGAGACAGTCAATTGCATTATAAAGAAGCATACACCATTATGTCCTTGTCAGAAATATTATAACCATTAATTTTCCTCAAAAACGATTTTCTAGTCATAATTTGAAAAGACTCCACAGCTCCTATGCAGAAAAACACCCTGTCAGTACTAATACTTCACATTTTCTCCAATTACATTTTCTCAAAGAAACAAAATCTATTTGTAAAACACTTGAGACAAAGCAACATTTGAAAAACACAACTTTCTTCATAATTTTCTCCTTAAAGCACACTATTCTCTATCTAAATTAAAGAAATATTTTCTCACCTTAGCAAATACTTTGAGTTTGAAAACAGTCTCAGAAACACACCAATTTGTCTTCAGCAGAGCAAAAGGTATGCACTCCAGAGTCTGCAGCTATCAAAAGCACAGAAATGCTGTAATTCTTCACACATATCTCTCATGTCACCCAATCAAAACTCTTCCCTCACTTTTTTTCAAATGAAAACCCTTCCCCCCTCTGCCATTTCATGCCTTTTCTGCATGGCAACCACCTCTTGGAAGACCTCTGGTGTTTGCAAGTTCACACAACAATGTTGCAATTGAACTCTGAACTCTCAGTGCACCTGCGTATCCACTGCAATCTTTCATTTAATGATTTTTTATTGACCATTCAAAATACATCTTTCAAAGAACTCATCCATGCACCCTAACTTTCTGTTTTCAGCAATCAAAATCCACCAATCACTGTTACTGCTTCATTAACACAGAAACTCCACAGTTTTTTTCATTTTAAACTCTCATTTTTTCAACTGCCATTTCATTGCCACACTTCATCTGACTGCAGCAGAACCTTCTCTCACCATGTTTTCTGTCTGGATTGTTGGACATAGTTATATCCACTGGGCTCACAGGTATGCTAAGAACAGAAATTTACCTAACCTCAATTTACAAGATGTGGAAATTAAGTGGTTTGGCCACAGAGGATTAAAATGTCACCAATTGATACCATTGGTGAAAACCTTTATGCATTTGCCAAAACCTGACCTGTTAATTGTGCACTGTGGAGGTAATGATTTGGGCACTTTGACTGGGGTAGGTCTGGAAATGCTTTTAAAGGACACCTTTGAGCAATTGATGGCACTTTTTCCTCAAACTGCCTTGGTATATTCAAATATATGCCAAAGACAGAAATGGAGGTGGTCAAACCAATTTTGTCCACAAATTGAGAAGTCGAGAAAGTAAATGAAAACAAATCTGTTTCAGCTTACATGAGAGACCATGGAATGGGCTCCCTGTACAACAATAACTTGCGTTACTACATGCAAGATATCTACAGAGGAGATGGAGTTCACTTCTCAGATGAGGGCAACAGAGTTTTCATTCTGAATTTAAGACTGTGCATTGGTACCTACTTATAAGTACCTAAATGTACCATAAACCCAAAAGCTCTTCTCAGAGCTACCCTACATCTGATCACTCACAATTATTATTTTACTCTAACATTTTTCACTAATTTTCAAAAAAGTACGCTCCCTGGGGCGCTACCCGGTACGCAAACCGGGAGCTAACCTCGCTAAATTTTTAAAAAAATGTATTTTTTTCGCACATATGGGCCTCCTCAGCCACCCTCAGAAAACCTAGGGGGTCAAGATAAGTCTACCGTGCCCCCTTCTACCCATTCTGAACATTATTTGCCCTCCATCTTGTATCTTAATTCGACCGAAACACAAAATGGTGGACTCCCGTAACGCTTAAGGTTCGCGAACCGGGGCGCTCAACAGTTCGCGTACCGGGTCGCTCCCTGGGAAGCGCACCATCAAAAAAGGTGGGAAAGTAGTTTACAGAAATGCCACTGGAGACAATTTCACCAAATATAGATTAGCTCATACTACATACCAATCCCTACCATTTTCACAAATTTGATTGGAATTCCATTTAACCATTTAGCCTGTAGACCTCTCTAAATACCCTGAGGTAAATTACTTCTCAAAACACATCTGAAGTGTTGGAATTGACAACCAATGAAAATGTTACTTTCATTTTCTACTTTTTTTACCTGACATTTGATTGGTTATGTACCTGAATATATATAAAGAAAGAGAGAGAAACACAGCCATTTTGACTACTACTTCCTGAATTACATTGCAAGATCATTTTCACTCACAACTTAAACTTGTTTTTAGAAGGTGAGATATTATTTTATAAATTTGAAAACATTTTCAGATAGTTATATACTATCCCTCTGTAAGAGTTAGACATTGAGAAAGGCTTCTTTATTATAATTATGGATTGATTTAGGTTTCTGTGGTATAATTATGAATTTACTTAGGCTTCTTCACAGGCACTTTTTAATAGTACTACTTCACGCCTGAAACCATACAGTGCCAATAGATTACTTCTCTGTTATAAACTCACAAGTACCTGTCTGAACTTAAACCCAACAGTGTCCTATCACTACTGATATATTTATTTTTTATGCAAATTACAGCAATAAAATGGAAGGTGAGCAGAATGTTTCCTTCGAAATTGTTCTGGACAGCAACAATGAACAAGTTATGGAACCCATTGATGACTTAGAATTCATGGATGAGTCACGGGACTATGAATTACTTCAATGTGTAGAATCTGTCGATCATTTACTCCATTATGATGACGGTCAAATGTGGGAACTTATGTTCACTCAACAAGAGGACATATCGGACAGTCAAATGCTAGACGTTCTATAAAATTTTGAAAAACAATCTGAAAAATAAAATTGTATGTAAAATAAAAAAAATTTGAGTCTTTAATCATTTTTATATGTAATTCATAAACTAGTTAAATGTTAGAAATGTTATTAAATTTTGAAACACAATCACAATAATAAATAATTGCTTAAAAAATAAAAAAATTAAAAAATAATCAACAAAACCAACAATCAATTAACATACAGTATTTGAAAAGTCTATCATTCATTTTTCATTATAGTACGCTGCCCAGAACGCTTCCCGGTTCGCGGACCGGGCGCTACCCACGCAAAAAAACAAAAAAAAAATTATTATTTTTTTGCCCCGCGGGGCCCTTTTAAAGCCTCCACATTAAACCTAGGGGGTCAGGGAGGATATACTATGCCCCCTTATGGTCATTTCCCCCTTTGTTTTGGCCTCCTCTTGTCTCTCAATCCTACCGAGAGACAAGATGGCGGCCGCTCCGGACTGTTTAGAATGTTGACAGACACCGGAGAGCCAATCAGCTTCGCTACGCGAAGTTCCGGTACGCGTAAAGTCCGCGAACCGGGGCGCTGCCCGGAGCGCGCTTACAGATATATATCTTTTTTTGAACGTTAATTTCTCAAAATCCACTGCAGCACATATATTGAGACCTAGCAAAGGCACATCGGGCTAACAGTCCCTACAATTTTGCCAAGTTTCGTGCAAATCCATTCAGCCGTTCGGGCTAAAAGTGAGGCCAACCGCCCTATGGAAAACTCAATGTTAAAAACACGTTTTGGGACCCCCCTTTTTTCTCAGCCCCCCCTTGACAACCCCCCCCCAAATTTTCAGTGGCTGCTCAGAAACAAAATGTTCCATTTTCCTGAAAATTTCAGCCAATTCCGTCCACAAACGCCAAAGTTATTAGACATAGAATTTTCAAAAATCCCATAGAGAAAAAATCCTAACTATATATACCTACTGGCGACCGCCAGTAGGTAATATATATATATATATATATATATATATATATATATATATATATATATATATATATATATATATATATATATATATTCACTGAAAAAAACATAGGTTTAACACTCGTTATAGTTAGGAATTAGCATTTAAAAAACCTTTGAAATTCACTGAAAAAAACATAGGTTTCACACCAGTTATAGTTAGCTGAACATTTCACTCATACAAAACCATTGAAATTCCCACGTTATAGTTAGTTGGACTCACTATAACTCGCGCGCCCGCAATCCACTGCTGATGATTTCACATATTACATCATTCATGACATGGTCAGTGACATCACTGATGACATCTCAAATGACATCACTGATGACATCACTGATGACATCATCCAGTGTCTGTGTGTTTCTGTAAAGTTTAAATATGTTTTACATATTGAAGAATTAATGGATGTATAAGTGTCCGGATGAAGGATTTAGTAGGTGCGTGACTGACTGTATGAGTGAGTGATTAAATGTGTCTTACTGAATGCATGGGTTAATGATTAACCTGTCTGAATGTGTGCATCAGTATGTCTGTTGTTGTGTAAGCTACTGCATGTGTTGATCAGTAGCTATATGAGTGGCTATATGGGTTATTGTTTGGTTGCACAAGTATTTGTATGTGAGTCTGAGTGTGTGCGGGGGTGGCTGTGAGGTGTGTGACTCTGTAGATAGATGTGTGACCAGTTGATTCACTAGGTGTATGGGTTCAAGAGTGGATGTGGAAACACCTGTATGGGCTGTTGACTGTGTGCATGGCTGTGTTGGTGAGTGAATGGATATCTCCGTGCTACATGTCCAAGTAAGTACATATGTAAAACACAGTGCATGTGAGAGTTGGCATATATAAATGACTATACATGAGAGCCAGTGATTGTGTGAGTGTCAGTATGGATCAATGTGTACTTGTATCACTGATTGAATAAGAGAGTAAGTATGTCTTAGTATATGTTTTTATATTTGAGGTGTTGTCTGCATAACTGTATAGATGAGATAATGGGAGTGTGATTGATTCTTTGCATGACTGACTAGGTGTGTGAGTAACTCCATGGATGAGTGGCAGTGTGTAAGTATCTGTATAGGTGTATGAGTGCATATGATAGTGTTGTATTGATGAGTGTCTGTATGTATGAGTGATTATATGGGTGAATGAGTGGATGTGTGTGTAGACCTAGGAATTAGTGAGTGCGTATGTAGTTACTGGTATTGGTGTGTCAATGGTTTCAGCAATGGTAGTTTGTATTTAACACTGGGTGTATCAAAGGTTAGATTAGACTGTGAGGAGGTGCATCGTATTATCACATGGATGATGTCATCAGTGATGTCATCAGTGATGTCATTTGAGATGTCATCAGTGATGTCATCAGTGATGTCACTGACCATGTCATGAATGATGTAATATGTGACATCATCAGCAGTGGATTGCGGGCGCACGAGTTATAGTGAGTCCAACTAACTATAACGTGGGAATTTCAATGGTTTTGTATGAGTGAAATGTTCAGCTAACTATAACTGGAGTGAAACCTATGGTTTTTTCAGTGAATTTCAAAGGTTTTTTAAATGCTAATTCCTAACTATAACGAGTGTTAAACCTATGGTTTTTTCAGTGAATTTCAAAGGTTTTTTAAAAAGCTAATTCCTAACTATAACGAGTTTGTAACCTATGGTTTCTAAAGTGAATTATTAAGTTTTTTTAATAGCTATTTTTTATTGCTATTAATTATTATATTTTTTTTTAAATAATGTATATTTTGCAAACATTAATTATTCAATGTATTTTTCCTGTTTTAAAAAAAAATCTTTTTACCCTGTAGCGCTCAGGGTACACGCACCCGTAAGCGCACCTGTAAACATAGCGTTAGCGCTATTCCCGCGAGCGGAAAAAAATATAAGTATGTATTTAAAGTAAATAATAATGCAAGACATTCAGTGGCATACTCATAAAATTAGTATTTTTGATTTTAAATAACCGTATTTTAACTTTAAACGCATTTCTGAAAATCTAGCAAAACGTCATCAGACGCGCCGCTTAAGCGCCCCCGGAAGCGCCTACGTACGTGCCGCGTAAGCGCCCCCGGAAGCGCTCCGAAGCGCGTAGCGTAAGCGCGTCAGGTCATATGACCTTAAAATAACACTTTTCATTGGTTCTTAACAGTTTTTTTCACAACTAATGAAAACCTCACCCGTTTCCTTCACTACCTCTTTCACTTTGGAGAGAGCAAGACCTGTTCCCTGTTTCTCCATCTTGAATTCTATCAAAAGAATGGCTGGAAGAGCACCAAGCAGCAGTGACTCTGATGAGTTTCTACATGAGGACCCTCCTCAGCCAAAAATTAAGGAGCACTTCATCTGGACGTTTTTCATCATTCCAGAAGGTGAGAAGAAAGTCAATGCACCAAAGGTGGAATGCAAAATATGTCACACAATTCTATCACGTGGTGACCCAAGAAAGAAATACAGTTTTGGTAACTCCACTATGATTCGGCATGTTCAAAGAAGGCACCTCCAGAAGTATGCCCGGGAGAGTGTCAAGGACCTGGCACGCAATCCCCCAAGAGATGGCGGCAGTACCTCAACTGGTGGTCCAACACCATCTGGGAGTCAAGGTGCAAGATTAGTACCTGTTGTGCAGCCGGACTTTGCAGACCTGAAATTTGTGTGCAAGTACTGTGATGAGTTGCTTTGTTATGGCAAACAAAGCATAGAATTAATTATTAGGAAGAAAAGGGATCACCGCTGGGCCCCTCATCCCTAATTTTTCCCTTTTTTTTTGCTCCTGTTGAGCAATTTTGCATTTCATGGTTTTGTTTTTGTTCTGTAAAAAAACAAAAAAATATAAAAACGTTCAGAAAATTTACAAAAAAAATTTAAAACTAAAAAAGAAGAAAAAAAGAGTTCTTTTCAGAACTACCTTCAATTCTCCAAAAAGACCTATATTCTTTACATATTGTGTCGTTCTTTTTTCAATGAATGTGTACTGCATAATTGTTTGGATGAAATGACTAAATGAAGGGGAGAAAGTGAATCATGGAACAAATGATAGAAGGGGAGTGAGTAAAGGTGAGTTGATGACAGTGAGGAATGCAAGGTGAGTGAGGGTGAGTGAAGGGGGAGTGACAGAGTGAGGGGATGGAGAGAGTGAGGGTAAGACAGAAAGAGTGAGGGAAGGAGAGTGAGGAAGTGAAAGAACAGAGAGAGTGAGAGAAGGAGCGAGTGAAGTGGAATAAGGTGAGTAAGGGAAGGGGAATTACTGAGGGAGCAAAAGATAGAAAGAAGGGGAAGGGGACTGAAGTCGAGTGACTGAGAGCTGGTAAGTGGTGGAGGGGAGAGAGGGGAAGGGGAGTGAAGGAATGGGGAATGAGAGGTAGTGAGGGAAGTGGAGTAAGGAAACGGGAGTGAAGGAGAGTGAGAGAAAGGCAGTGAGGGTGAGTAAAGAGGCGTGATAGAGGGTGGCTAAAGGCAAGTGAGCATGAGACAAGGGGATTGAGGGAGTGAGGATACAGAGGGACTGAAGGAAAGAGTAAGAGAAGGGGACTGAGTGAGGGAGCATAGAAAGCTAAGTGAGGGAGTGTAGGAGAATTAGAGGGAGTGAGCGTGATGGAAGTGGAGTGAGAGAGTGAGGGGACGGAGGTAGTAAAGCTAATAGAGAGGGAGTGAGGGAAGGAGAATGAGGATGTGACAGGACAGAGGGAGTGAGAGAAAGAGTGAGTAAAGTGGAGTAAGATGAGTGAGGGAAGGGGAATGAGTGAGTGAGCAAAAGAAGAGAATAGAGGAGAAGAGGACTGAAGCATAGTTACTGAGAGAAGGTGTGTGGGGGATGAAAGTAAAGGGAAAGGGAGAGAAAGATAGGTAATGAGGGGTAGTGAGGGAACCAGACTAAGAAAACGGGGGTGAAGGAGGGTAAAATAACAGCAGAGAGCATGGGTAAAGAGGGATTAAAGAGGGTGGATAAAAGTGAGTGAGGATAAGACAAGGGGAGTGAGGAAGTGAGGGGATAGAGGTAGTGAAGGAAATAGTGACAGAATGGGACTGAGTGAGGGAGCAAAGAAAGATTAGTGAGAGAGTGTGGCTGAGTTATAGGGAGTGAGCGTGACAGAAGAGGAGTGAGAGACTAAGAGGACGGAGAGAATGAGGCTAAGAGAGAGAGAATGAGGGAAGCGGAGTGTAGGAGTAAGAGGGCAGAGGGAGTGAGAGAAGGAGTTAGTGAAGTGGAGTAAGGAGAGTAAGGAAGGGAAAAGAGTGAAAGAGCGAAGGAAGGGAAGAGAGAGGAAGGAAAGTAAAGCAGGAGGTCTGAAAGAAGGTGAGTGTGGGAGGGGAGTGTGGAAAAGGGGAGCAAACATGGGGATTGAGAATAAGTGAGGGAAGCGCAGTAAGGGAACGGGGGTGTGGGTGGGTGAGAGAAGAGTAGTGAGGTTAAGGAAAAGAGTGTTGAGAAAGTAAATTTTGTATGTCAAACTTACCTTATAAGTAATGTAAACTTAATTACATATTTTCACTAAATTTAATATCTGTGGAAGAGAAAAAAAATGTAAGTTATAATATTTACAATATATATTTCACAATACAAGAGACAAGGCAGGAGATTAAAAGTCATAAAAGGGTAGTAAGAGATAAAGTAGGAGTGAAGGACACAGAAAGGAAAACCAAGGAATGGTGAAGGTCACAGAGAGTGAAAAAGAAATAGAGGGAGAGCAAATTACTAAGAGGATAATGAGATGGATACATTCAGTGACAGAGAGGAAGAGAAGGAGAGGGAAATGTAGTGAAGGTGAGTAAGATACTAAAGGAATGTGCATTAGGAAAACTAAAGGAAGAAAGTGGAGTAAAGAAAGGGGAGTGAGTGACAGGGAAACAGGAGTGAGTGAGGGTGGATTCATGACAATGAGGGATGGAAGGTGAGTGAGGGTGAGTGTAGGGGCGTAAGACAGTGAGGGGACAATGGGAGTGAGGGTAACAGAGAGGGAGTGAAGGAAGAGGAGTGAGAATATGAGAGAACAGAGGGAATGAGAGAAGGAGTGAGTAAAGGGGAGTAAGGTGAGTGAGGGAAGGGGAATGACTGAGAGAGTAAAGGAAGGAAAGAAGGGGAAGAGGAGTGAAGCAAAGGGACTGGGAAAAGGTGAGTGCCTGAGGAGACAAAGGGGAAGGGGAGTTAAGGATGGGGAATGAGGATAAGTGAGGGAACCGGAGTAAGGGAACAGGAATAAAGGAGGGTGATAGAAGGGCAGTGAGGTTGAGGAAAGAGGGATGATAGAGGGTGGATAAAGGCGAGTGAGTGTAAGCAAAGGGGACTGAGAGGGAGTGAGGATATAGCGGTAGTGAAGGAAAGAGTGAGAGAAAAGGACTGAATAAGAGAGCAAAGAAAGGTAAGTGAAAGAGTGTGGGTGAGTTATAGGGAGTGAGCATGACAGAAGAGGAGTGAGAGACTGAAGGGATGGAGAGAGTAAGGCTAAGAGAAAAGGAGTGAGAGAAGGGGAGTGACAAAGTAAGAGGACAGAGGGAATGAGAGAAGGAGTTAGTGAAGTGGAGTAAGGTGAGTAAAGGAAGTGAAAAGAGTGAAGGACCGAAGGACCGAAGGAATGGAAGAAAGAGGAAGGGAAGTAAAGCAGGAGGTCTAAAAGAAGGTGAGTGTGGGAGGAGAGTGAGGGAAAGGGAAGTAAACATGCGGATTGAGAATAAGTGAGGGAAACGCAGTAAGGGAACAGGGTGTGGGTGGGTGAGAGAAGAGTAGTGAGGATAAGTAAAAGAGTGATGAGAAAGTACACTTTCTATGTCAAACTTACCTTATAAGTAATGTAAACTTAATTACATATTTTTACTAAATTTAATATCTGTGGAAGAGAAAAAAATAGTACGTTATAATATTTACAATATATATTTCACAATACAAGAGACAAGGCAGGAGATTAAATGTCATAAAAGGGTAGTAAGAGATAAAGTAGGAGTGAAGGACACAGAAAGGAAAACAAAGGAATGGTGAAGGACAAAGAGAGGGAAAAAGAAATAGAGGGTGAGCAAATTACTAAGAGGATAATGAGGCAGACAGATTCAGTGACAGAGAGAAAGAGAGGGAGAGAGAAATGAACTGAAGGTGAGTAAGATACTAAAGGAATGTGTGTTAGCAAAACTAAAGGAAGAAAGGGGAGTAAGGGAAGGGGAGTGAGTGAGAAGGAAGAGGGAGTGAGTGAGGGTGCAATCACGACAATGAGGGATGGTAGGTGAGTGAGGGTGAGTGAAGGGGCGTGAGAGAGTGAGGAGACAGAGGGAGTGAGGGTAACAGAGAGGGAGTGAGGGAAGAGGAGTGAGGAAGTGAAAGGACAGAGGGAGTGAGAGAAGGAGTGAGTAAAGTGGAGTAAGTTGAGTAAGGTAAATAGAATAATTGAGGGAGCAAAGGAAGGAAAGAAGGGAAGGGGAGTGAAGCAGAGGGACTGTGAAAAGGTGACTGCAGGAGCAGAGTGAGAGGAAGGGCAGTTAAGGATGGGGAATGACGATAAGTGAGGGAAGTTGAGTAAGGGAACGGGGTGAGGGAGGGTGAGAGAAGGGCAGTGAGGTTGAGGAAAGGGGAGTGATAGAGGGTGGATAAAGGCGAGTGATTGTAAGACAAGGGGACTGAGGGAGTAAGGACATAGAGGTAGTGAAGGAAAGAGTGAGAGAAAAGGACTGAGTAAGGGAGCAAAGAAAGGTAAGTGAGGGAGTGTGGGTGAGTTATAGGGAGTGAGCGATACGGAAGAGGAGTGAGAGAGTGAGAGGACGGAGAGAGTGAGGTTTAGAGTGAGAGAGTGAGGGAAGAGGAGTGAGGATGTGAGAGGACAGAAGGAGTGAGAGAAGAAGTGAGTGAAGTGGAGTAAGGTGAGTAATGGAAGGGGAATTACTGAGGGAGCAAAGAAAGGAAAGAAGGGGAAGGGGAGTGAAGTAGAGTGACTGACAGCTGGAAAGTGGTGGATGGGAGGTAGGTAAAGGGCAGTAAATGAATGGGGAATGAGGATAAGTGAGGGAAGTGGAATAAGGGAAGGGAGGTGAGGGAGGGTGGGAGAAGGGCAGTGAGGGTGAGTTAAGAGGAGTGATAGAGGGTGGTAAAAGGTGAGTGAGTGTGAGACAAGGGGAGAATAATATATATTTAATAATACAAAATACAAAATTATTTGTACAACATGTTATATGGTTTATTTTTGCTGTTCTCAGAATATATTGAACTTCACTTAAAACAGTGACTTCAATACTACTCATCATATGACAGCAGGCAAAAAAAAAACACAATCAAAAAGATTGTGTTTAAAAAACCCATACAAAGTTTTAATAAATAATGTAACATTTTGAAATATCTTAACTCACTTTTGATCCACCTACTTTTCCACGAGGCCAAATAGTTTATGGAAAGTCCTTTTCTTTGGAAATTACTCAATAGTATTCTTAAACTACCATTAACACGAGTTTCTGAAAGAAAACCTCCAACATCTTTTACATCATGAAACAATAGTTATCTTTTCACCTCTGGCTTACTCATGATTAAAATTTCCTATAATAGTCATATCACTCACTATGTGATACACTTACACTACCTCTTTGACAACTACAAGTTTTTTAATATCTTAATCAATCTCACTCACAAAGTAATTTTGAACAGCAGACTAAGTTTTATTAACTGCTCCAATCTTCATAGGCCAATTACCTTTCCTAAAATTTCGGTTGTAAGAATACTAGGTAAGAATTTGGTAACTGATAAGGCAAACGTTGTGTGAAAGCCAATTGAGTATCATTACAATTAGTCCAGCCTTTTTGACATTTTAAATAAGCTGTGTAATGTCCTGATGTTGTCGAAGGACCATCATGGAAAATAATTGCTGCAGTTGCAAAGGTTCTTCCTGAAATTGATAATTGAGAAGCCACACAATTTTTAATTAAAGTTGTCAATTTAGTCCCATCAGGTCTACATCATTGGAACATTAAAATTACATACTGTCCATATCTTTGTATAAATATTGTTGATAGCATTGCAGATTTACATTGAGTACAGACCATGTTTTTATTTGCTTCTCTAACTAGATTATTAAAAGACACTGATTTGCAGTCTGGTAAAGTCAAATATATAAATCTTTCAGTGTCTATTGTAGTACTACTTGAAAAGGAGCAATTGTCACAGTTATGCTGCCATTTATAAGAAAGGCAAAAACGATTTTCTACATCTACACCTTCATCTTGCAATAAAACAAGCATATACATTAGAAATTCCTGACAATCTTGCTGAATATTCTGTGAAAATTGATTTAGACCAGAACATATGTCTAAAACATTTCGAATTTCAGAAACAGTTTGTATTTTTGTTCTATCACTGCTACATTTCTCAAACACAGAATTCAACAAAGAACAAAATCTTTGATCCCGATTTTCAACAATCTGTTCTTGTACAGTTTGGAGAAAAAAAAACATTAACCACTACATTAGCATAGCAGTTGACACCAGAACTGTTTTCAAACTGAAATCCAACAACATATTTAACTGAATCATTTTCCTTTCTGCTTACAATTACTGGTTCATCTACTTTTTTCTTCTTGCTACAACTTCACTACAATTTGTCTCATTTCTTCTTTTTTTGGCCTACTACACGCTTTTCAAATAGAGGATATTGAGGTAAATTTGGAGCATACTCTTTTCTTAACCTATTATATTCTTTTACACAATTTAGATCAGCACTAATCTTTGTCTCATCAAAATCAATCAAGTACAATCCAGATAAAGTTCTGACTCGAGATAAAGCAACATATGCCATACCCTCCTTGAACACAGAACTTCCAATATTCACCAAAGCACTATCTACACTTAAACCTTGAGATTTATGAATAGTCACTGCATATGCCAAAGAAACAGGAAACTGTTTTCGGCGGACATATAAATCTTTCACAAGCAAAAATCGAGCAGAACAACGACTGATTTGTTGTACTTCTTCAATACCATCAAATTTAATTTTTAGAAATTCAATTCCATCTTTATTTCGGTAATTCACAAAATCAACAACAAGGCCCATTGCTCCATTTACTAAACCTCTTTCCACATGTAAATTCCGTCATAAAATTATACGACAATTTAAAGATACATACAGAGTCTTTTCCAAACCAGCAGTTTTAGATATTGTCTTCTCTAAAGAATCCAATTTTGATTTCAACTTTTCTGACAAAATAATAGTTGCTCCTTCATGCTCTATTTTATCAATAGCTCCCAGTTTCACAATCTCTTGATTTTCTAACTTTAACATTTTGTTGTTGAAGATTGAACATTCTTGCAGAGTTGGCATCAAGCATATAACAGATTTGTTTTCAGGAATTTTCTTAAAAATATTCTCTGGGAGAATATTTTCATTTGCAAACAAATTTGAAATTAATCGTGCATGTAAAGCTTCTTTGCCATGCTCAGTTAGTTTTCCAATTCTTACATCTTGTAGAATATTTTTATAATCTTCATCCTTTGCCTGCCGCATATTTTGAAGCAGTTCTGCATATTTGAAATGTAACCATATGTTAACATTTCCAATGCTTCCTAGGCACTTCCTGGTATCTTCATGTGTAAGCATTTTAAACAGTGGTTGTCCTTTCACTGGAGTTAGCTGCAGTAGATCTCCAAAAACAATGATGTGTTTTCCTCCAAATAACACATCATACTCTGTTTTAAGAATTTCTTGCATTCTTAAATTCACAAAAGCAAGCATTACATTTGATACCATGCTTACCTCATCAATGATAAGAAGTTTCATTTTCTTTAGGACTATTGAAACTTCACAACAAAGTTCTCCAGATAGCTTGTGGTATTGTAATTTATTATCATGCTCTATTGGCAGTATCAATAAGCGATGTAAAGTAATCCCTTTAATGGTATGTGCTGCTAACCCAGTTGGAGCGGTAACAACACAAGACAGCGATGACTCCGTTCTTTTCTGCAGATAAGTTGCAATTGCTTTAATCAGAAAACTTTTTCCAGTTCCTGCTTCTCCACTCACGTACAGTTGGACAGGTATAAATGAGGTACATGAGCACTCTTTTTTCTCATGACATAAACCATGCTCAATCTGTTCTGTGACTTCGTCATATATTTGTCTCTGCTCAACGTTTAGTTTTTTCCCCAAATCTTCTAAGTTAACTACATCCTCCTGAGCTTGTTCCATGGCTCTTTCCACTTCATCCATGGCAGTGGCAGCTTCATTTTGTATAATTGGTCCTCCTAGTGGATCCTGACTCAATGAAGCAGAACTCTGACTGTCTTGAGAACTGTCTCTAGCAATTTCTGCTGCAATTGTAGCTTCTTGTATTTCCTCGTTCAACATTTGCAGATAATTTGAAAAAACAGGACATTCTATGGTATCCTTGGTTGCATTGAATGAATCTTCATAACTGAGAAAATCTCCAAGTAGTTCCTCTTCTGTACGCCATGGCTTAAAGAGTTGCAAAAGAGCTAAATAGTAAAATTCCCTTTTGTCTGAAGATTCACAACTCAATTTTCGATGATTTATCAAATGGCCTTTTCTTTGTTTCACAGCCTTCACATCCAATTACAGCATATACACCTGTATTGATATCTTCTGTGATGTTTATAATAAAGTGGAAAGGACTCAGGATGCAGTTAGAGCAAGAGGTATTTAATACATCCTCATCCAACAGCCAGTACAACTCAACTGTCAGACGTAGAACACAGTGGAACAGAACATAAAAGAGACATGGTTCCACGCTGAGCATTCCAGCAAGGAATCAAGTTACATCATTACACTTCTTCCTCTTGACATTTAAATAAGTAACAACATTGCATAAAACTAACTAAACATAATCTCGCAAGTGCAAAGGCAACCTGCGAACTCTCACACTCCTACGAGAACCGGCAGACTCCAGAACAGGAACAGAAGAATGACCTCCAGAGGAAGACCTGTCATGAATAGAAGAATCATGTCCAACAAAGTGAGAAAGTCGACTGTGGTTCCATATACGACCATCCTGTGTCTTAACAGCATTTTTGATAAGTTTCACAATGGTTCTAGGAGCAGAAAACCTAGACCAATTTTGACATCCAACAGGAGCTTTTATCTTAATTTTCTCCCCAACTTTAAATTTCATAACCTTGGCAGACTTCTTCTTGTCAACACACACCTTCCTTTTCATTTGCAGAGATAATTCTTTATCCCTCCAAGCTGCAATGTCATTGTTTTATACACCTCTGTCAAACACCATCCATGCAGGGCACAAACAAGTGTTAGGAGCTCTACCCTTGAAAAGTTCAAACGGAGATTTACCCGTAGAAGAATGCGGGGTGAATCTGTAAGCAGTAATCCGGTTCTGTAACTCCCTCCTCCAATCCAAACACTCCTTAAGTGTCCTGTTAAACCTCTCCAAAGCACCATTTGCCTCAGGATGATATAATTAATTTTTTTTATGTACAACACCACACTTGACAAGATAGTCCTCCATGACACTTGAACAAAATTGTGGACCTTTGTCTGAAAGAATTGAGTTAGGAAAAAACTCCCTTTTGAACACAGAATCCAAGAAAATAATCACAGATTGACTAGTGACCTCCCTTACCAAACTTACCTCCACCCAACGAGAATAAAGATCTAACAAAACCAACATGTAAGGAGTCTGTCTCTCACCATGTAACGGACCCACAATATCAATTGCCAATTCATCCCAGGGAGATCTAGGCAATTTTCTACAAACCATGGGAGGACTTCTTGTTTTGAGCACTTTGTCACTGATCTGGCAAGGAATACACTCCCTTACTAAGCGTTCCACCATTAGATCCAAACCAGGCCACCAAAAATTCTGTCGGATGCGTTCTTTTGTCTTAGAGATGCCCATATGCCCTTCATGGGCCATGTTCACAATAACATTCCTAAGATTCAAAGGCGGAATCAATCTGGTTCCTCTCATAAGTAAGCCATCGACAACAGCTAATTCATTTGCCACCAAAGACCATGGTTTGTTAAGAGAGGTAGACTTGTTCTGATATAAAAGGCTGATAACACTCATCATTTCATTATCCTTTCCCAACTCATCCTTCCATTCATCTTCCTTTACAGCTCCCAATGTAACATCACAAACACTTAAATCACATTCAAAATCTTCTAGATCACCAACATCTTGTCCACCAAACTCGTCTACGACATTCACCAATCTAGACAAACAATCCGCCGAAACATTAGTTTTCCCTGGAATGTACTCAAACTTAAAGTCATACTCTTGCAAGGAGATGACCCACCTTCTTATTCTTGAAGATATAGAATCCAAACCCTTCCTTTCAAATATTTCCTTAAGAGGTTTATGATCAGATCTGACTGTAAAAGATGAACCCCACACAAACTTCCTGAATTTGTTTACAGACCAGAAAATCGCCAAGTCTTCTTTTTCAATGACCGAATAACTTAGCTCAGCCCCTTTCAAACACCTTGAAGCACAAGCAATCAATTCTTCACGACCCCTCCTCAACTGAAATAACAGAGAACCCAGACCGTTATTACTCGCATCTGTCACAATGTAAGTGGGATCTCCAGGTACAAAAGCCTGTAAGTTTGGAGCATTTCTAAGATCACACTTCACTTGTTTGAACTCCATACTGCATTCATCAGACCACACAAACTCCATGTTTTTGCACAACAGCTTCCTCAAATGTACAGTTTTATCAGCAAAATTTCTCATGAATTTATTATAGAACTCCGCCATTCCCAAAAATGAGGAGACTTCTTCTTTTGAGGAAGGTTCCTTTAACATTTCAATTGTGTCAACTAACTCCTTCTTTGGTCTGATACCTAGTCTTGAAATATGATGACCCAGGTAATCAAGTTCTGTGACACCAAATTTACATTTGCTTCTACGTAAAGACAAACCCGCATCCAACATTCTTTTTAATACTGTATGAACTCTCCCATCATGTTCATTTACATCCTTCCCACAAATCAAAACATCATCTTGGTAACATCTAACGCCTGGTATCCCTTTAAATAAATCTTCCATAATCCTTTGAAAAACTGATGCCGCTGACACCAGACCGAATGCCATTCTCAGAAACTTAAATGCCCCCATAGGAGTAATGAAAGATGGTAACTCTTGACACTCTTCACTCAAAGGAACCTGGTGATAAGCTGAGGCCATGTCCAAGGTGGTGAAGTAGCATGCACCATCAAGTGTAGAAACTAATTCCTCTATGTTTGGAAGCGGAAATTTGTCAATTATCACTTCTCTATTAAGTGCACGAAGGTCCACACATAAGCGAATCTCATTATTGGGTTTGCGAGCTATCACAATTGGGGCGAGCCACTCTGTCGCTTCAACAGATTGTATTACACCAGTGGACAACAATTTTTCTATTTCCTTTTTAACAGCTTCTTGTACACAAATTGGAATACGTCTAACCCTTGCCACAACAGGAGTTGCACCTAGCTTCAACTTTATATGGTGATTATAACCTTTTAAACATCCCAAATTATCCGAAAACAACTCACCAAACTCTTTAACAAACTTGTTTTCATCCCCTTCAACAGATTGAACTTGCACACAAGGATGTCCATTTGGATTGAGAATGACACCCAAACGTGCCTGATGTGACCAGCTTAACAAACTGTCACCACGTTCAGCCACATAGATTTTTGCGTCAGTAAATCTCCCCTTAAACTCAATACAATCTTCAAAGTAACCCAATAACTTAATGGGTAACTCATTGTAACCTCTGGGGTTAATGTCTGGTTTCAGAAGTGACTTTCTCCCTTTAAAGTTTTTTATGTAAACATCCTTTGCAACAAACGTGATGTGAGAACACGAATCAAATTTCATCTTGACTCTTACATCACCCACTAAAACCCAATCTGTGGGATGCTCCACATCATTTTCACTTACTTGAAAACTAACCAATTTAGTCTCAGTCCTAGAATTCCTCCTGTTCCTTAATCTACAATTGTTCCCAATGTGACCCTTTTTGCCACAAACATTGCAACTAAACCTATTCGCAGGACACTCTTTTGCATTAGCCATGTGTCCAAATCTTCCACACCTATAACAATTGCCTTGGAAAGGTGTTGCAAATTTCCTTGCAGACTGTAACTTCACAGTACTATTTTCTTCCTCAGTATTATACCCACGCACTGGTTCTTCACTCTTTTTATTTACATCTTTCTGTACCACCTGACACTCTACTTCCTGCACCTTACTACTGGTAGAATCATCTTTACTCACTTTGCTCAGTTCACCAACACACTTTAACATGTGTTCAACCCTTTTGGCGATACTAATTACTTCATCCAAAGGTGGATCATCCTTAAGCCAGAGCTCCTCCCTGATCTTATCGCTTCCACATCTCAAAACAAATTGATCTCTAACTCTTTCTTCCACCAACCCACCAAATTTACAACTTGACGCTAATTTCCGTAACGAAGTTATGAATTCCTCAACACTTTCCTCCTTCCCTTGTTCACGCAGACCAAAATAATACCTCTCCATAATAGTGCTTACCTTAGGTAGGTAGTGTAAATCTAATTGTCTTACACATATTTCATACTCATTCAAACCCCTCTGATCAGCTTGCGTGAGTAGCGGTAAGTTTTCCAACACTTCCTGTTCCTCACCCGACTAAACAATGCATCAATAATGCATGTTTTCTTTCCCCACTCAAGTTAGCACCACAAACCCTTGCATAGTTCTCAAAGATCTTTTTCCACTTTTTCCACTTAACAGAGGGTTCACCGGGATCTGATAAAAAAAAACGGTGGTGCTGTAACATTCTGCATGGCAGTAGTACACAAATTGACTTCTTGGAGCAACACCCGTCACAGTTTTTCCTAAATTTAAAATAAAAAAAACAAAAAAAATAAATATACTTTACACCATTTACCTTTGACCTAATAGCAATTAAATCAACCACATAAATCATAAAGGAATAACTGTAATTATGCTTTAGTCACAAGCAGCCTACCCCAGGTGTGCCTGTCACCGCTGATATCATTTCTGCAGATGAGGCAAGATGATAAATAGGTGTGCCTGTCACCCTGTGAACACACTCCTTGAGACAAACACGTTACGTCTGGTGTGCTTATCTCCACGTAAACAAACTCCCAAAATTATTTTTTCTTTTCACAACGTGGGTATCCGGAATAAAGTCCAGATGTCTGGAAAAAAAACAAACTTTTTTTTTTACACTTAAAATGGCCGCTGTCTGACATCCACACTCACGTCACACACCGTCCTTTCTTTTTCTTGGGGAAATAGAGCTTGTTTTCAGTCAAAGACTTCGAACCAGGCTTAAGATGGCCGCCACAAAACGCTCAGGCTTCTTTCTCCAATA